>NC_136072.1:627757631-629150835 GCF_964261635.1 Lissotriton helveticus | reverse complement strand
CCCAGTAGAAAGCCAGGGAAGCTATAGTTCAAAGAAACAAAGGTGTGAGGGTGACCCACCCCAGAAAGTGCTTAACAGTCTCCCCCCCCCCTCAAGTCAAAGGAACTGTATGGGAAATGGAGGAATATTGCAGTGGGAATTCCTCCCCCAGATATGTTTTCCCCAACACCTGAAAAGGCCAAGGGTAATGAGCCTTCTGTTATCGCTGTAACCAGAGCCATAGCAGAAATTTGTGTGGACAGTATTGGCATTATTCCTGTGGGAAAAAGTGACTGTACAACAGTGCTAAAGATTACTGGAACAAATAATAGTAGTTTTTTGTCCTCACACAATACCTATTTTATCTGTGGAAACAAGGGTTACTATCACCTACCAATCAGTTGGTCTGGCATCTGTTTTGTGTCTTTCTTACTTCCCCCTGTGTTGTTAACACCTGCCTCTTATAACAAAGACCTGAAATTATTTAATGACATCTCTTTAAGTAGGTTCAAACGGACGATACATAGTGATGAAGTAGATCAGACCGATACAGCCTTGCAGCAATATGTAGATTTTAATTTTGGACTCTTTTTCTTCATTGGTGCAGCCCTAAACAGTAGAAAGATTAGACGCCTGACCCAAGTAGTAGAAGCAGTAACTAATCAGACAGCAATAGCTCTAGGAAATATTACAGGACTCCAGATTACAAGAATTGTAACTCTTTAAAATAGAATGGTGCTTGATGTCGTGCTCGCTGATCGTGGTGGAGCATGCCGCATCATTGGTAGTAGCTGCTGCGTGTTCATACCTGACCACGCCCCTTCTGTCTATAACACCATTTCATAACTACATAAAATAGCTGCAGAAATACATCAAGACCAAGGAACCTGGTCCTGGTCTGACTGGTTACGGGCACTTATCTCCACTCGAAGTTGGAAATTGATAATGGGGATAGTAATCATAGGAGCCATCTTTCTCACCTGCTGTTGCTGCATTCAATGTGCCCCCCACAATATGTACAGCCTGTATAGCCATTTGTAATAGTATTAAACCTTCCCCAGTCATTGTTCATGAATTCAATAGAGAAATGATTATGCACACTGAAATTCATGACCTAACGAATATTAATGTACAAGATTAATACATGTACCCCTTAGAATAGATTCAGCACAGCTGAAAAGGAAGGACTGTGAAAATGTAAAATCTGAATTTCTCATTTTTTAATTAAGCTGTGCATCATCCATTTTTACCCCTGTCCTGTTTTCAGCCTGGCTCTATCCTTGACACCGCACCTGCATCAACATTGGTAAAGAATCCAGATTGAGACATTGTAGGCTGCGTAAACATACAAAGTCAGCGCAAAAGAACAGCTGATGTCTGCACTGGGTTTTGTGTGTTTGTTAAAAAATGGTAAGCCTAGGATAAAGGTTGCTCAGATAGCCTATCATGTTGTGCAGGTTCAGGACACGACAGGTACACAAGATACCAAGATTGTTGATTCTGACCGATTGTCTCATTTGTGTGTTTTTCCCGAAGCTCTATTTACCTCTGGGTGTCCCTTGTTTGTGATCTCTTGCTATAAAAACCCATGTAACCATCGTTCAGTGTGCTCTCTCCTTGGGTATCTTGATGGTACTTGTCGGATGGAGACCCATTCATGAATGCCTAAATATTTGACCTATGGTTAGACTTCTCTCCAGTGAGTCCTCTTCATTTTGGTAAGAACCCATGGACGAAGTGGTGACCCTGCACCAGCAGATTAAAATGAATCTGCTCCACATGCATCCCTCAGATGTGATGGCTTTCCCAGCACAAGTGTCTGCAAAGTAGATAATCACTAATTTCAGTCCCACACACAGTTGAGAAAAGTGTGCCTGAAAACATTTTGATTACGCACACAGAGAAAAATAATGAGAACATTGTTCACAAGGGACAAAAGTTATAGCCCACAGTTTTATTCTTACTTATCTCTAAATTCCGGTGTCAGATATAAGCACTGCAGCAAGGAATTTAGGAAGCAGGTGTTTCCTTCATTCGGCAAACCAATGTAGGCATTAAAGGAGAAAACTGTAGAAAGAATAAACACAAGATAACCGTAAAATATTAAAATGCTATTCAAATAACGTACCTTTAAAAATAAAGTGAAAGTACTGGATCAAAAAACTAAAATTCACACATGAGATTTTAGGCTAACAATTATTTCTGGCTTGAAGAAACTGCCTGGATAGCATCATTCTGTTATGTCTTATGTGTGGAGTCCAGAACCTGGAGCCTGAGCTTACACCATGTTCTAGCTTCTAGCTCTTCAGCCTGTGTTCTGTTAATGCCAGTTGCTGTTTGACTGGCTTAGGGACAGCTGAGTCACGTTGTAGATGGACTTACCTTTAATAAACATTTAGTTTATTATTGTTCCCGGTGTCCTGCCATTTGAAGAAAGTCAGCACAAAATCTTGGCGATGAGTTTGCCAGTCACCATCTGCAACGAGTTAATCGCAGCTGCAAACCCACGACAACGTCTGAAGGATTTGTTACCTTAAAAAATATATTCCAGCATCCTGGAAGGGGAGTATTTTGGTTCCGTTGTTTAAAAAGGGCGATAGGAACTTACCTATCAATTATCGCCAAATAGCTCTCCTAGACGCTATTGGGAAAGTGTTTTGTAAATGTCTACTATCACTAATTAATGATTGGGTGGCGTTAAAACAAATCTTACCCTTAGAACAAGTAGGCTTTCGTAAGGGCCACGGAACGCTGGACAATCTTTCCGCTCTTCAGACAATTACAGATAAATATGTAGGGGTACGTGGCGGAAGAGTCTATGTGGCCTTTATAGACTTCTCCACAGCATTTGACAAAGTTGACCGTCCACTGCTGTGGAGAAAGCTCTCGGCTATGGGAATGCCGCCGTATCTATTAGATATGATTCAGCTGCTACATACAGACACCTGGTGCCAGGTTTTGCAAGGAGGAGACAGGGGGCTTTCTAAGGTTATTCCTTCATGCAATGGTCTTAAGCAAGGTTGTTTACTTGCCCCGTTACTCTTTTCGTTATATATTGCTGATTTACCTGCTTCTCTTTCCTCTTGTGATGGTATAGCTCCAATTTTGGGCGGAAAACACATCTCATGTATGTTATATGCGGATGATATCATAATAATGGATCTTATGCCCAAAGGTCTTGCTAAACGCCTCCTTGCTCTACATCAGTATGCAGTTGTTCATTTCCTAAAAATTAATGCATGTAAGAGTAAAATTATGTGCATCACAGGCCGGAAAAAACATAAATTTAGGAACTTTACCTGGTCTGTGGGAGATGACAAACTGGAGGTTGTAAAGAATTACGTTTTTCTTGGAAAAGTAATTTGTGATAATTTAAGTGCTAAACCCCACACCGATAACAGTGCCCGGAAGGCATTAGCCCAAGGAAGAAGCTTAAATTCACTGTATTCGGCACTGGGAAAAAGGCATTTCTCACATTTACTGGAGGTCTTTAGGGCAAAGGTCCCATCCACCCTTCTATATGGTTTAGAATTAATTGATATTAAGCACTGGGATTTTTTAAATAAGGTGGAGGGGAAATTGCTAAGAAGTATATCTTCTGTCAATTCTGCCTGCTCCGTGGCAGCTTGCAGACTTGAGTTTGGTTTGCGCAGCAGCTGGGTGCAGGGCCTGGCAGCTGTGGTGCGCTGGGTCGCAAGCATAGCCAGAGGAGAAGAGGGGACTATGAGGTTCCTCCTAAGGACTGAACTACTGGGAGGTCTAGGGGAACACTCCTTGATTGTTAGCAACTTTAGAAAGGCTGTATCCCTCTTGCAGTTGGAAGAGAGTCTCTATCTGTATCCCAGTTAAAGTCTGTCCTGAAAGAAGCCACTTGGGACCTTAGCTATAGACTAGACTTTACTGCTATTTTCGATAAGAAGGGTGTTAATCTTCTTACTGATTCATTCGCAAGGAAATCCGCCCAACCCTACGCTACTTGGAACTTATCTCATGGTATCCGGAGATTCTGGTTTTTACTGAGACAAGATTTGTTACCCCTAAATAATCTTTTGTTTAAATGGCATGGAGTATCTGCAATCTGCAATTTTTGTCATCATTCCATTCAAGATCGAATACATGTACTTTTTATATGCCCAGCGCTGCGCCCTTATCGCAGCAAATGGCTAAGACAAATATGCTTGCAAATGGGTATTCTAAATGTGAATTCTTTTATGAGTGCTTTATATAATCCCCCTAATGAGAGATTTTGTTTCTATATCTTTAATTTTTGTAAATGTTTTTTAGAAATCTTTTGAAGATCGGCATGCTTAATAATGTGTCACTTTGTGTTCTAGTAATTGTAATTGCTATGATTTGTCTACTTTTGCTGTGAATGGTATTTTTGTATTGTACTTTTTCTTTATGTGGACCTCTAAGGAGTTCCAAAGCATAATAAAGATTGAAATTGAAATTGACAGCTGAGTCACGTTGTAGATGGACTTACCTTTAATAAACATTTAGTTTATTATTGTTCCCGGTGTCCTGCCATTTGAAGAAAGTCAGCACAAAATCTTGGCGATGAGTTTGCCAGTCACCATCTGCAACGAGTTAATCGCAGCTGCAAACCCACGACAACGTCTGAAGGACAAACTGCGCCCATCATTTTGAGGAGCAGGTGGTTCGGACCCGTGGTGGTATTTCAGATGACCCTTCCTGCACAAAAACAATTCTGCCAACAACACAGATACCCTTGGACCAAGAACAGGGCAGGCCAGTTTCCTATGCCAGACCACATCTCACAGCCATTTGCTTATTTACTAAACTAAGATTTGAGTGGGATGTCACAACAGTTTTTTGGTGAGGAAGGCATTAGCTGATGGTCAAGCCTGGGAGGCATCTTTAAAGATGGTAGGAGACTTGTCGCCGCTCCTATTTGCAATAGTTATAGAGGCACTGGTGGCCTGGCTGTGCCAACACCACTAGTACAGGGAAATATCCTTCATGGCAGGAGGATTTTGCTGTCGCTGTATGCCGATGACGTGACCTTTACATTCATGATCAAAAGATAAATACTCCTCCGATTGTCTGAGAAGTGATTCGCTTTTGTGGCCACTCTGGCATCTCAATCAACTGGTCCAAAACAGTCATTTCCCCCACTTACCTCAGAGACAGACCCTTTGATTCAGAGACCCCACTCCAATGGCCATCGGACCCAGTCTGCTATTTGGGGGTCTGCCTTACCAGAAATGTGACCGAACTCTGGAGGGTGAGCTATGGCGAAACAGTGAATTGGCTGGAGGAGTGGATCCCAATCTGTTCCCGAATCACTTTATACGTAGTGGGCAGGATTGTCATGGTCGTCCTCTCCAAGTCACTATACCTGTTTATAAATATACCCATCCCTCTCACTAGACATTTCCTCTGCTGACTTTGAAACTTAATTGCTCTGGTATGGGCTAGCAGGCAGCCTAGAGTTGCATGGAAAACATTGACCCTTTTACTCTCGCAGGGCGGCTTGGGTACCCCCAATATGGAATTATATTTTAACTGTTCGCAGTCCCAGTTAGCCCATTTCTGGCTTCATCCCATGCTCTTCCAACCACATACTGCTGTAGAGGCAGACAGTGTAGCTCCCTGATTTTGGCAGCTGCCCTATATATACCAGCTAGAAGTCCCAGGCGTGTCATGGGCACAGTAACGTGCATGCTGTGGGCATGAGATGGCTTGAGGTGCCATACCTGGCACCAACAATTCTATGCGGCAAGCATTCCACTGGCTGGCTACCCTCTCCTCCCAGTGCTGCAGGATGGGGAGTCCTCCCAAAGAGCCTGCTGCCTGGGTGTTGAAAGATTTGGAAACTTGTACCCAGAGGAGTAGTTCACCCAACTACACAGCATTATAGACAACCCCTTTCACACATTGTGATTTGATCACTGCTTGGGAATCAGCACTAAGCAAGCTCAGAACCATCTTAGTGGATCATCAACAGCATTATAATAGCACTAGGAGACCAAATCACAACTATTGGGATTCAAGGGAGCTACTGGCCTAAAGGAAAACCCTAGATCAGGAAGCCAAGAGACTGAAAAAGTCTGAAGATAGCAAGGGTCACACAAAGATATTGAAGGTACTGAGGAAGGCATTTAAAAAAATCTCTATGCGATGGGAAGAGAAGTGCAAAGGATTCTAAATGGTGAGACCTTTTTCAAGTATGTAAATGTAAAAATCAATAGGCTTTCTGGCATTTATTTTAATAATGACATGGAAAAAGATAGAAATTTCGCAGTGGGAAATATGGTCGATCAAACCTCATGGGTGGGTTTCATAAAGGATCTTTACTATTCACAGGATGTAGTGTCTGTCCAGCAAAGTGAGGATTAAAGAAAAACCTCCGATATACTCCCGGCCAGAAATATTCAATTGCATCATCAGATGCCAAGGAGACGGTGTGCCTGGCCAGAATGGCCTTCATGCTGTGATATACAAACAAGACCCAGAGTACTGGGCAGTTGCCCAGCAGAATGTATCCAATTATTGCTTGGCTATTGATTCCATACTAAAATTTTGAAAAGGGTCGATTTTACATCCAATGTATAAATAGGAATATATACTAGTCCTAATAGCTATATACTAATAACCTTAATGGATATTGAAGAAAATGTTTTTGCTATTTTACTCTTAGCTGACTTGGAAGCTTGGACAACTGAGGACAAATTAATTCATTACAATCAAACAGTCTTCCCAGCAAAATCCAGCACCGTGGATAACGTGATCTGCATGGCTTTGTTAGTACAGTTCCCGAAAAAACAGCTACGCTCCTCTTGCTTTTTCGATTTTTCTAAAGCATTTGATCATGTCAATAAGACCTTGCTATGGAGGAAGTTCGTTGTCTGGAATAATCTGGGCACTGTGCTGCGTGCTACTCAACTTCACACACTTTCAGAGTTTGAGCACACAAATAGGTGTCTGAAGCAAGGTTGTAAATGTAAATGTGGGTGTACTTGTAAAGCGCACTGCGACTCCAGGGAGTATCCTGGCGCTGAAGACCGCTGGGGAACCCGTCCTGGTTTTCCCTGTGAGATGTTCCCTTTCTGGGTATCTCCAAGGTGAAACCAGGCATCCCCGGCGTCTGTGGGGGGCCGTTGTAGAAATGAGGCAAGCTTAATGCCCAGAGTTGCTGAGTGTGTTCCCTGGTTAGAGTAGGCACCGAGGCGAGAATTATCGAGTCCGTTTTGACCCTGGTCCACGACCCTGCCGCGTCGGGAATTGAACCCTGGCCCAGGGCCGTTCTCTGCTTACGGCTGTGTGGGGGGCGTGGATTGACGCCGCGGTGGATGGCGGCACAGATGTAGGGCTTCTCGGGATGCAGCAGACTGGCCGCACATCAAAGCCTACAACCTCTCCGTGAGACAGGCAGCTTTGCTCAAGAAGATCTCCTGATACCCGGGGCTCAGTTTCAAAGCTCTCCCTGCAACGACCACACTGTTTCGCCTCATGACGCATCTTCCAACTGTCCTGCAGATACCACGACCGGCATCTTGGGCGCAATTTTTTCACGGCATTCATTCACCGGAGGAAGGTAGCGCTACCCTTCAGTTCTGATTTTTTTTTTCTTTTTTTATACACAAAATTACTTTTTCATAAGTCCAACAAGGCACTACATACCTAAGAAGTCTGTATTGGCTTGCCCTTTACTTTAACATCTCTTATTCACGCTGCAGCAGCCATTTTGTTTGCTGACTTCCATCCTCTCACAATATTTATCTGGAGCTTCTTGGAGCCACTATTTTTGTCAATTGTGCTCTTTTTTTCTCTGAATTGTGAACAATAACTTCAGAGTTCCTCTTTTGAGAAACATTTTGCCTCTCTTAATGTCGTAATTTCCCCTCAAGTTCTGAATTCTGCGACCACCATTTTGTATCCATCAAATGCTCCCCAATTAAGGGCTTGGTGAGGTTGTATAAGACCATCGCCTAGGTAAATTTAATCCAGCTCATTACAACTGATACCTGGTCCTCGTATCTCATCCTTGCCACAATTTTTCTTGGCACTTTTGGGTCGCTGTTTTTCTTTAAGCTTGACAATAATTCTCTGTATTTGAAAGACAACAGTTTTATATTTGTGGTCTCTTCTTTATTGTTGCAATTTATGCTCTCACAGTTGGATTGTCACATATTCCATTTTCTATTTCCTGATAAACTACCCTGATCTTCATATTTTGTTACTTTGTTGTTGTTATGTTATTATTAGCTCCACTGTGCCTCATGACGAGCGGGGCTCGTCACGAGCACCGCACTCCCCTCCCCCGCGCCGTGGTGGAATTACCCGGCGGCAAAGGGGTTAAAACTAGGGAACAAACAATGGCCAAACTACTCCACAATCAACATAGAATAGACAAAGTAGGAGACAGGGCTGGCAAAACGCTGGCTGGGCTAGAGAAACGTGATCAAGGTGAGAGATGGGTGCCCCTGCTGACTCTAAACAAGTGCACGCAAATCACACATCCAAGGGACATTGCAGAAGCCTGTGCAAGTCACTTGGAGCATATCTATTCCCCATCAACTACTTACACTGTGGAAGACTCCAGTCAGCTCCTTTCCGACAGTGACATACAGACACTCTCTGACACTGATAGAGATAATCTAGATGAGGACCTGACAGATGAGGAAATCCAAAAGGCCATAAGCCAAATCCAGTCAGGGAAGGCGATGGGGCCAAATGAGACTCCCATCGAATTTGTAAAAATGGTTGCTTCTCAGACAGTCCCTCACCTAAGGGCCATGTATAACGAAAGCTACGAAAAAGGGATACTGCCGGAGGATCAACGTCTAGCCTCCATAGTAGTGATTTGCAAGCCAGGGAAGCCTGTTGATAACTACGGGTCCTAGAGATCGATTTCGTTAATTAACGTAGAAGCTAAGGTCCTAGCAAAAGTACTTGCATCACGACTGGTCACGGTCATTTCCTCCCTGGTCCACCCGGACCAATGTGGCTTTATGCCAGGAAGGAATACGGCACTTAATATCCGACACCTCCATGACGTACTCGCACGTCGGGAATACATGGAAGAGATCATAGTGGTGTTGCTCCTAGATGCCTCCAAGGCATTTGATTCTATCGAGTGGCCATACCTATTTGAAGTCCTGAAGAGAATAGGATTCGTTCTGAAGTTCCTGGGCGGGGTAAAGTTGCTCTACACGGGTATACAGGGTCAAGTGCGAGTGAACAACTACACATCTCGCACATTCACATTAAAAAGAGGCACCCGACAGGGCTGCCGCCTGTCCCCTTTGATTTTTTCCCTCATGCTGGAACCACTGGCTGCCTGGGTAAGGCGAGATGTCATGGTAAGAGGCCTGAAATGGGCGGAGGGTCATTGTGACCGAATATCCCTCTATGCAGATGACATTCTGCTTTATCTTGTCTCTCCGTATAGATCCATCCACGGGGTTTTAAAGATCTATACGCATTTTAGGAAATACTCTGGTTACGCTCCAAACTGGAGCAAATCAGTGTTGTTTGTGCTCCGAGGCCCAGTCCCTCAACTCCCTAGGGGTTGCTGTGCAGAAGTGGCCACTGATGGATTCCGATATCTGGGAATATACATAACTTCAAGCCCTAACATTTTTTTGTGACCGTAATCTGGCATCCCCATTGTCCCGCCTACATGCGGTTGTGAAGAACTGGCAATCCTTACCTCTTTCACTGGTGGGCGGAGCTGCTCTTTTTAAAAGGTTGGCCCTCCCATGCTTTCTCTACATCCTCTAGAATTGCCCACATCTGGTCCAATATACGTACTTCTCGGAAATAGAGAGCGCAATTCGGCGATGTTATGGGACGATGGGTCTCCAAGCATTGCAATGAAAAAACTGACGAAAGGGTGGTACGATATAGGCATTGCCCTGTCGGACCTAAGACTCTATTACTGGCCTGCTCAATTAGTGGTACTGAATCACTGGCTATATCACTACCCTATAGATTCAGCCTATCTTTTAGACAGATACCAAACGGGATGAGCAGGGTATTTAGGGGCACTTTATTAAAAAGTTAACAAGAATAGATACTTTGGGCCCACATCTCACACGGTGACGATCTGGCATCAAGTGAACTCCCACCTGCGATGGTCAAATGTCCTCGCAAAAGCCACTCCCCTATGGTATACACAGAGACTGGTACACTTATGTCATCAACTTGACTTTGACAAATGGGATCTTATAGGAATCTCCAATATCGGAGATTTTATTAAAAAGGTTCGATTCTAAGGGTTGAGGAGCTCGGGGAGAAATACGGAATGGCCCAAGGTGAAATGTACAGATCTGCAAACTAGACACGCCCTCACCACGTCACTACCCGATTTCACGAACATACCAGAGGCATCACCACTGGAAGACTGATTACTAAATGGACAGTTTCACTCAAATGCTATCTCACTGACATACAAAACGCTGTGCAACAATCTACCTGACATGTTCCACAAATTACAAGAGCAATGGCAGAGAGACCTAGGACCCATTGACTATGAGGACTGACAGACGGCACTAATGTCCCCCAGAGAAGCAGCGATCACTCTCCGTTTCAGAATGATTCAACTAAAAATCTTACATAGGTCGTACCTAACTGGGGTTACTCTAGTGAAGAGAAGCACCAGACTGGGTACGATGTGCCTACGGGGCTGCCAACGCACCGCCACCTCTTATCACTTGATCTAGGAATGTCCGGAAATACGGCACATATGGGAGGGCGCCACGACCTATATTCCGAATGCCTTAGAAAAGGAAGTCACCCTCACAGCAAGACTAAGTCTTCTTAATATATGGGAGCCGACTGACCTCACAGAGACTAACTACATTGGGCTACGCCCTTGTCAAGCGTGAGATTGCGATGGGATGGGGGGGCGGCGGATGCGCCTTCTTCCCGAGTGTGGGTGAAAGAAATATATAAATGCATGATTACAGAAACAGAAGCATTCAAATCATGGGGGTGTCTGAAGAAGTGGGATAGAAAATGGGACAAATGAAATGTCTACCGTGGCAACCTATGTGTATCTCATCAGTGGAGCTAGAAATGCAAAGAAGGGCAGAATGTGATGTTGGGGTATTATGTTTGTAACCATTTTCTCCCTACATACAATGATGCAGCATTGTACAATTATTCGGAATGTCACATGGAAAATGGATATGACTTTAATGTTGAATTAATAAAAAGATTTATAAGAAAAAAAGAACAACAGACCCATTTCACTTGTAAACATAGATTATAAAATCTGTTCTAAAGCCTTGGCTATTTGCCTTAGATCTTTCCTCCCTCAATTATTGGGTGCAGAACAATCTGGTTTTGTCAAAGGTCGCCTCATTTCTGATAATACCCATTTATTTTTCGATATTTTATCGAAAGCTACACACTTGCCACATTCATTAGCAGCAGTGGCCCTAGACGCAGAAAAAGTGTTTGATCGAGTTAATTGGTCCTACCTTTTTCATACGCTCAAATGGTTTGGTTTTGACCCAAAGATAATTTTCTTGATTTCTATTTCATATTCTGATCCACATGCAGACATTTTTGCCAAAGGTTTTTTTCCCCTTATTTTGATTTGAAAATAGGTGTCCGACAAGGCTGTCCTTTGTCCCCGTTTCTCTTTAATTTGACTTTAGAACCCTTTCTGTCCAGAATCCGTCAAAATGATGACATAAAAGGATTTGATTCTCAAGACATACAAGTTAAATTAGCAGCTTATACTGATGATATCTTATTATTTCTTTCTAACCCACAATGTTCTATACCTGCCTTTCTACAATAAGTAGATCCCTTCGCCTCTGTTTCTGGCTATAAGCTTAATAAAGATAAATGTGAAATACTTCCTTTAACCAAATTTACCTTCAAAGACGATTTAAAATCTTCGAATTTTGCCTGGAACGCACATCAAATTTAGGTCTTTATTTTACACCTTTAATTCCAACAGCATTGAATCTTTGGAGAAATGTATAAATAGAATTGCCTCTCTAACAACTAAATGGCATCCCTTATACCTCTCATGCTGGGGACGCGTGGACACCATTAAAATGATGCTTGCCCCTCTAGTTCTATATACTATTTGTATTTGTATTTGTAGAGCGCAACATTCATCCCAAGGGACATCACGGCGCTAAGTCAAAGCAAAGTGCAGGTTAATGTAGGAGTGTGATAGTCTACTTGATAGGTTGATAGATGGGGAATAGGTGAGTTTTTAGCTTTTTCCTGAACGTAAGGCAATCTTCCGTCATACGAAGTTTCAATGGAAGTTTATTCCAGAGAACTGCTGCTAATTTTGAGAATGATCGGTCACCCATTCTGACTTTAGATGTACGCTTAACTGACGCCAATGCCTGATGGTGGGATCTCAGGTTGCGCGAGGGTACATAAAAGTCTAATTTTCCCTGTAGAATTCTTGGGCCAGTTTTGTATAGCGTTCTATGTGCATAGCACAGGAGCTTAAAATTGGCTCTTTGCCGTACTGGTAACCAATGTAACTCCTTCATACAAAAGGAGGCTGAACTATATTTGCTCTTGTTGCATATCAGTTTAGCTGTGGCATTTTGGACCACTTGAAGTCTTGTAAAAAGATCGTCCGCCATGCCAACGTACAGTGCATTTCCATAGTCCAGCCTACTCACAAGAAGTGCCTCTGTCACAGTTTTGCTACAGTTTAGAGGAATCCATGGAAAAAGTAGTCTAAAAGGTTTTAATGTGGCAAAACTTTTCCCGCACAATAGACCTACTTGATTCTGCATGGACAGGGCGTCATCAAAGATGATGCCCAAATTCTTAGCAGCCTGCCTTGTTTTAGAGACAGTGCCCAGTGTCTGGGGCCACCAGCTATTATCCCAAATTGCATAGGTGCCTCCAAAAAGTAGGATCTCCGATTTTCCAGCATTTAGCTTTAAGCAATGTCCAGACATCCAACCAGCAATTTCTGTAAGGCAGTGTATAAGATTGTCTTTAGTGTTGACTTTTGTCAGTCTATCAAACAGGGGGATTATCAATTGTGTGTCATCACCATAGGAGTATATATCGAACCCCCATTTCCTGCTGATGTCTGCTAGGGAAGAGACATATATGTTAAAAAGAGTAGGCCGTACGGTAGCTCCCTGCGGGACTCCATAATGGACTTTTTTGCAGTGGAAGAATAAGGACCCATTTGAATTATCTGGGTTCGGTTTTTAAGAAAAGATGCAAACAATGCCAGGGCTTTTGAGCAGAGCCCTTTTTCATAGAGAATTTGTAGCAGCTTGCTGTGGGACACAGTCTCAAAAGCTGCTGTGAGGTCCAAAAGGATCAGTGCTACGGCTTTGCCCTGATCGACTAAGGACCTAATATTTTCAGACACAGCTATTATTCCAATTCCCATTCCCTTAAAAGTTTTTACAAAAAACAATTCCATGCTATCTTCTTTCTTATGGAAACATCTTGTATGTTCTTGCTGAGATTAATAGAAACAAAAGCAGAAGGCAGAGTCCACTATCCTGACTTTCCTACAAAAATCTTTCTTACTTCGCCAGACCTCTAGATGGTTATTTGAATCATCAGTAGTTTGTCCCCTATGGGTTGATCTTGAACGCTCCTTTCTCTCTCCTGTCTCGTTCAAGAAAATTCTTTCTTTCACCCGCAGACCTCAATCTATTTTTACCCCTTTTCTCAAACGCACATGTACGTTTCTGGAACCCATTCCAATAACTCACCCTACTGACCAGGATTCCTTCTTTAACTCTACATTATGGAATAACAAATCTATTCTGATTCGTGGTAAACCCTTTTATTGGAAATCCTGGAGACATAAGGGCTTAATATGGACACATCAGCTTTTTTCTCAAAATGAAGTCTTGTCTTTTTCTGAAGCTATCTAACTTTTTGACCTAACCCATCACTCCAAGTATACTCTGATTAAACAAGGTCTTTTAAGCACATATAATCAAATTTTATCTCGCCCTGTATCTTTCCCGGTTAACAGCTTACATACTTTCCTACTTTCTAACCCCACATCTTCCCCAATTTACACCCATATTCGCTGTTCATGTTCAAACAGAGAAAAGATGAAGGTTGAACTATCTTGGGAGGAAGACCTTGAAGCGAATTGGTCACCTTCTTTATGGAATAAAATATGGTCTAAGATCAGGAAAACATCTAGAGCAGCTACCACCACACAAACATTATTTTTTATCTATAATAGGCTTTTACTACATCCAGTTACATTACACAAGAGACATAAGGATATACCTGATGTGAGAAAGTGCCATATTTCTTGCATGGTATGCCCCCACTTTTTGCTGAATTGCTGATGTGCTTTGACTGAGTGTGCCCTGGGCTCCTGCCAATCAGGTGCCCAGGGCCTGTGTTCCTTCCCTCAAAATGTATTGAAGCTGAAACCCAATTGGCATCCCTGGCCACATGTCAGCCCCTGGTAAATGGTACACTAGGTACCCAGGGCATTGTGACCAGGGAAGACCCCTAAAGGCTGCAGCACTTAATGTGCCACCCTTAGGGGCCCTGCACCCTTACATACACACACTGCCTTTGCAGGCTGAGTGTCCTGATGCAGAACTCAACAAAGAGTCGACATGGCATACATCTCTGTGTGCCATGCCCACAAACCCACTACCCTGGCATACATCAGTCACCCCTCTGGCTGGGTGCCCACTGCCAGTGGTGTGGGCACAGGTGCATGAGCCCTGTGCCCCTACAGTACCCAGGGCCATTCCTGGGCACTGTAAGTGCAGTGATGCCATTAAGAGTATATGGTGCTGGGAGGATGTCATTACGAACTCCACAGCACCATAATGGCTACACTGAAGACTGATAAGTTTGATAGCAAACTTCTCAGCACATTAAACCCACACGGATGCCAGTGTGGGATTTAATGTAAAATGCACTACAGAGGGCATCTTAGAAATACCCCCTGAAACCTAACCTACAATCCACGTCTTGTCTGAGAGGCTGCCTAGGCTGCCACACAGCAAACATGTTGCTGGACCTCTGGGTGAAGAGCCCCACAGTCTCCCGGGCCTGCAACAATGCACATCGTGGGTGAGGTGCTAGGTCTCCTCCCTCAGGATGGGCAGGGGAAAGCTCCAAAGGCATGCAGCCTTTGTGAGCTTCTCCAGACCACCTGCTGTACTCAGCAACTGGCCCCCAGCGGTTCTGACCGCCACTCTGGCAGGAAGACTGGCGGGAAACCCTACGTGAGGAAAGGGGGTGTGCCAGCCTGTGCCAACTCCACCCCTCAGGTGGGAGAGGCGAGGTGAAACACAAATCCGGGCTCCGGCCTTCTTGAGGATGGGGAGCCCTGCCGAATCAGAGAGAGGCTCCTGCCCCCCTCCCACAGGGGAGTAGCAGCATAAGGGGTGTACTCACCCCAGGACAGGGACTTATTGGTCCCTGCCCTTCCCCACCTGTAACACCCCTACATTTAGTATTTAGGGGCACCCTGAACCTTCCTCCCTCAGATCCCAATTTCGAAACAAGAAAGAAGATGAAGAAGAAGAAGACCTGCCGTGCAGCTGCTAACAAGGGGATGACACCAACTGACTTGGCCCCAGCCCTACAAACCTGTTGATCCTTGAACCTGCTCCTGCTAACTCCCGGCGTCTCTTGCGGACAGCAACCTCGAGAACCCCGGAGGAACTGCCTGCCTTGTCCCTCATAGAGACTGGGACTCCCATGAGCAGTGGTTCTGCTTAAACCACAATACCCCTGGTGCCAGCCAGGAACCGCAAATCCAGCCCACTCTGCACCTGCCGAGCCCGGCCTGTGCCCGAGTGGACAAAGACCCTGAGGAAGTCCCCCCGGCGAATCTGACCTAGAATCCAGTGCCCACGGACCCTACTCGACGACCCAGACTAAGCCTGCAGCCTCAGAACCAGGGACCCCCCCCCAACCGCGACCAGCAGAGGGTAAGATTTCCTGACGTCAAAAGACACCCCGGCGCCCCCCGGCCCCTTGTGCCCAACTCCGGGGTGCCTACCTATCCTCCAAGATCCCAACTTACCCCTCGAAGTGTTGGTCACTTCTGAAGATCCTCCGTCCCCGAGCCTGCAGTCTTTGTTCACTTTCCAAGATCTCCATTGAATAACATTGAGCGCCCGACGGCTCAAAAGCACCCTGCACCCAGCTGCCCGAGTGCCCCTAGCGGTGCAACCTTTTCCTAATCCACTTCCCCATTTGCCCTGACCAAGTGACCAGCACCCACAGCCGGGTGGCTTGCTTACCTGCAGCCACCAACCGAAGGCCCCCTGCCTCTCATTGGATAACATTGGGCCTAACTACCTCTGCACCCGGCTGCCCCTGTGCCACTGGGGGTGTACCAACTGTACTTACCTGACTCTGGGAAACCCCTGAGTCTATGCCTAGAACCTTAACTCTGCCAGTCGAACGCCTACCTAAAAGCCAATAACTCACTTTTCTTCCATAGGCTAGCATTGACTGGTTTCACTTGGAAATTCTTCTGTGTGTGGAATTTTAGAACTTTAAAATATTCATCTAAAATCAGCCGAATAACAAATTCCGATTTACTCACCTGTTATCAGGGGTGATCTCAGTGTTGCATCTTGTAACCCAGTACTGACCCTGAAAAGTAATTTTGACCGTACTTACCAGTAAGTTGTATTTCCTGCCATAGGATATCATTGTCTGCTTTTTGCTGAAAAACTGTCCAAGTGTCGATTTTTGAAACTTACAAATATTCTTTAAAAATTGTGCCAACGATAAAAACGTAATTACTTGCCTGTTTTAGACAGATGTCCCAGTGCTGAACCTAGGAGCCCAGCACTGGATTACAAAAGTAACGCAAACATACTTTACCTGCTAAGTGGATTTCCTCCCATAGGATAACATTGGTGATTCTATGTGAAAAAGTTTCTGTGTCAAATTTTAAAATACAATCATTTTCCTTAAAAATCACTACTATAACCAAAACGCTTTTACTTAACTGTTTACAGCTCATGTTACGGGACTGAATCTAGGATCCAGTCCTGTGGTTAGAAAAGTAATCTACAAAGTAACTAATTGCATTTAACTAAAAATTCCCATTGAGCTCAATGTTGCATTGAGAATGGAGTAGAGGTAAGTGGTATACAGTGCATTCGTTTATTCTGTGTTCTCAAACTGTTTCTTTTCTATTCTTAAATGTAACTCATTTCGGGCCTGATGCTTATTTGCTGAACTCCATCTTTGGAGAAACTGCGACTGCGCAGAAGTTACAAAGTCCATGAAGCAATGACCTTTGAAACACAGCCAAGAACTGACTGGCTAGAAGATGAGCCTGAGAAGCTGACCTGCTGAACTTTAACAGAAGACAACTTGTTATAATTTTTCAACATTGTATTCCCTATCAGAACATTAATTGTTGGGTGGAATAAAACATGCATGGTAAAATAAATTGATGAGCGGGAACGTAAAATAAAAATTTCTAGGGAAAAGTTTCATTTTAGTGTGGTGTGATGACATCTCCACGTCTTTTGGCCAATCAAATTTGGGGATCCTTACACTTGCAACATTGGGGGGTGGTACACTGCCCTGGAAAACAGTATAACTAGAGTAGGCTTAGCTAGAGAAATTGTCCGACTTGTCCGAATAGCTGACCTGTCACTGACCCAACGCACTCAATAGGGATCCAGAGCAGAGTTGCTGGCAGGGCACTCTGTCAGAAGATTCGATAACCCAATCGGTGTTCGGGAAGCTGGGTCCTGGCGAAGCACTCTGTCAGAAGATTTGCTGACCCAATCGGGGTTCGACTGTTAGCCGCAGAAATGGCCCAAAGCAGTGGTTCGTCCCTTTAGCTGTGGGTGCCAGTTCTAGCCTGAGGTGGTCCTGTCCTGATCCAATTTGTCCCGTACCTGTCCTGATTCTGGTCTGCACCTGTTCCTTCCTGCTGGCACCTGCATCACCTGTTCTTTCCTGTTGATACCTACATTCCTGGGTTCCGTCCTTTGTCCCAGCCCATGGCCAGGGTTGATCTACACTTCATACTAGGTAAATACTAGACGTGGGTATGTTATTGTATGTTTCCCTTTTCTCTCCCCTTCCTCTGTTTTAATGCCAATATTGAGTCTCACAACTGCTTTGCATATTATCGTTTTCTATAATTGAGAGGTCATTGATAAATTGTATATGGACTTTTACATTTAAGAATTTACATAGATAAAAGGCTAAAACTTTTCCCAAGTCTGTGGTCATTTAATCAGGAAATGTTATTTTATTACTTATTCCCTTACTAACTCCCTTGATCCAATAGTTCTCTAGGTACCGGTGACAAGGATTGGTAAGTCAATGATATAGGACCTTAAGTAAATACATAAACTTGGTAGAGAAGTAATTGTTGTAGTGTGGGGTTTTATCTGTTCAACATGTGAATGTTATGGGCCCAGGTGAGTATGGTAAATTTATGAGCAGGTTAAACCCCCATGCTCTATCAGTTTCTTTTGGTAGCAGAGGATGGTTAGGGTTTAGTTAAGATAGGTAGTTAGTCGTATTTAGTTGGTTAAAATTATATTTGCGTATTATTATGTCTGCATCTGGAATCGTGTCCCTCAGGGGTACACAGAGAGTCCATCGATCTTTAATAAGATCTTGAAAAAGTGCTGTGAGTCTTTAGTGCTACCTGGACAATCTACTTTGGTGCAATACATAGATGACCTGTTGGTGGCGTCTAAAAATCGAAATGATTGTGTTGTTGATACCATTGCCTTACTGAATCATTTAGGCGAAGGAGGACATTAAGTGTCACCTGATAAGTTACAATTTTGCACCACATCAGTAAAATATCTGGGGCACAAGATAGAAAGAGGTGTCAGAAGAGTCACTTCAGAAAGAATCAGAATAATTAAAAATATGAATTTACCTCAAACTCAAAAAGAGATCAGAATGTTTCTTGGAGTTGTAGGTTATTGCAGGCAATGGATTGTGGGATTTGCAGTCCTAGCAAAGCCATTGATACAAATGACAAAGAGAGGAGCAAAAGACCCAGTAGAGTGGGATGACAAAAGCATGTCATCTTTCCTAAAATTACGAGATTGTCTGTGTTCAGCTCCAGCACTGGGGATGCCTGACTATTTAAAAGATTTTGCATTGTTTTGTGACACACGAGACATTTGTGCACTTTCAGTTCTGACCCAGACCCATGGTTTGATGAGACGTCCTGTGCCATATTTTTCTTCCACACTGGATCCAGTGGCATCTGCATTGCCAGGATGTCTGAAAGCAGTAGCTGCAACTTGCATGAGTCGTGAGCAAAGTGAGTCCATTATTATGGGACATCCAGTAACTGTGTATGTCCCACATGCAGTTGTAATTCTGTTGACAAGAACTAAAACCCAGTACCTAAATCCTAGTCGGCTGACTAAATATGAGCAAATTCTTGTAGGTGCAGGAAATGTAACCATTGCTAGGTGTAATGTTCTGAACCCGGCAACACTGTTACCTGATTCACATTTTGCAGAAGTAAAGGAAGAAGTCGAACATGATTGTATCGACCTTACAGAATACTTTACTAAACCTCGTCCAGACATAAGAGAAGAACCCTTAATAAATTCAGAACATGAACTGTTTGTAGATGGCTCATGTATGAGACATGAAGAAGGAGGTTTAAGTGATGCATACTCTGCGTGCACTCTTTGGGGTCAATTGAAGCATCCTATTTACCTGGAGTCAAGTCTGCACAGGTAGCTGAATTAATTGCATTGACAAAAGCTTGCAAAATTGGGGAAAATGTGAAAGTAACCAGTTATACTGACAGCCAGTACGGCTACAGGGTTGTGCATGATTTTGGCCAACTCTGGATGCAAAGAGAGTTTCTGACTTCATCAGGTACTCCCATTAAAAATGGAAATTATGTGAAAGAATAACAAAGCAATCCAATTACCAGAAACAGTGGCTGTGGTCAAGTGTGCTGCTCACCAATCTGGCAATGACAAAGTGACAGCAGGTAACTGATATGCTGACCAATTAGCCCAACATTGTGCCAAACATAACATGGCAATAAACAAGAAAATTGATGCACGTGGAAACAGCTGCCAACTTATGTTGCTTGAAGGTGTGAAAACGTGGGAGGAAGTGAGAGATTTGCAGAATGAGGCAGAACCAGAAGAAAGGGAAGAATGGAGAAAGATAGGTTGTCAGAAAAAGATTGAAAATGGTGTCATCATATACCTTGATGGTAGACCTGTGTTGCCAGACTGTATGCTTGCTCCTATGGCTAGGATGTTCCATGGAGATTCAAACCTAGGGCGAACGCCATGATTAGACTGTTCGGACAGTCTTGGTTTAATGCGAGGTTCAGGAATGTAGCAGAGAGTCTTTGACAGAGGGGCATAGTCTGCCAACAAATGAATCCTGGTAAGAACACTGTAGTATTGCCAGGAAAGATTGGGAAAGCAGGAGGCCCATTCATAAGATTACAAGTTGATTTCATTCAGTTAACACCCTGTTGAGGACTGAACTACATTCTAGTCGTCTGCCTGTTTTCAAAATGGGTGGAAGCTTACCCAAAAACGTAGGAATGATAGCATCACTGTAGCTAAGTTACTACTGAGGGAACTCATACCTTGTTTTGGTTTTCCAGTAACAATTGAGTCAGACCGTGGAAAACATTTTAATAATGAGATAATTGGTCTAATCTGTGAAGCATTAAAAATTGAGCAAAAGCTGCACTGTGCATACCGCCCAGAGGCTTTTGGAGTGGTAGAACAACTGTATGGCACAATCAAATCAAGATTGGGAAAGATATATGCATCAACAAAATTAGAATGGCCAGATCATTTACCTCTTCTTCTGATGGGAATCAGAAGTATTCCAGACAGGAACACAGGCTTGAGTCCTCATGAGATACTCATGGGAAGAGCAATGAGGCAGGCATGGTTGCCAGGACACAAGCTGATAAATATATCTGATGACTTAGTACTAGAGTACTGCAAAGAACTGGCTGACCAAGTGCGTTCTATTTCTCACCAGGTTGGGGAAGACGCTGCCGCCCGACAATCAACTCCAGCACATGACCTGAATCCAGGTGATTGGGTAGTAATAAAGGAACGTGCTCGAAAATCTTGCCTAGCACCAAGGTGGGGAAAACCACATCAAGTGATCTTGGTTAGAACTACTGCTGTAAAGTGCAAAGGAATTCTGAATTGGATCCATGCCAGTCATACAAAGAGAGTGACTGAACCTGATGAAACTGAAGCTGAAGGTTGTGCAGCTGAGGGATCTCAAGATATCGATCCTGAAGTAGCTGAAGAAGAGCAACTGAGCACCAGTCAGGATGAATACATTCCAGTAGTTGACATACCTGCAGACATCATAAGAACCAGAAGTCAAACCTGCTTAGATTGACAGAATAATAGTGAGAATGAGTCAGGAATATCAGAACATACTCAGATTATAGAAATCCAAGTCAATGGTGATCTTGAGGAGGACCAGATAAGGAAAGATCAACATACTCGGACATTCAACTCACCTGTCAATGCTCCTGAGTCTGAGGAGGGACAGATAGGTATTAGGGCGAGAGGTCAGGCAGAAGAAAATCAAGAGAATGAAGAGCTTGAGCAGGATCAGATAGGTGTAGAAAATTGTGTTCAGGAAGAAGAAGGTGAACAAAATCAAAGTCAAACGCAGCAAACTCCTGAACAAGGCCAGATTAGTATCCAGGCAGAAGAAACCGAACCAAGACCTGGACCAAGTCAAATAGAGAGGAATACCGGAAATGAACAAATTGTGCCACAACTGAATGAAAATAAAAGAGCATTTGAAGAAGAGCAAAACAAAGTGCCAGCTAAAAGACTCAGAAAAGGAGATAAGTGGCCTGGATTTGTGAAGCGACTGAAATTTCGTCTGAAAACAATAAATGAAGAACCAGAACAAGTGAATGAAATATCCAGTCCAACTGAGTTTTCCACACAAAAACCTAGAAGGAAGAATCTACGATTGAAAAGATTGAATAACAAGTTCAAAGGCCCTGAATGGACCTATGTTATTCTTGAAGACTTTGAAAACCTAGAACTAAGTGATGAAAGTGATGATGAACTAATTGATGACCAGGTTGACCAAGAAGTGAAACCAACCTGAGAAACTTACAGGTTAAAATCTCCGTAAAGAATTCACAAAGAGGGGGGGCGTGCCCAGCAGCATGGCTGACTAGACGTGCCTTGCCGGTGCTCCTGGCCGAGCCGCGCATAATCCGACTTTCCATATCCCCAGTGCTCCACTAACGGCACCGACCTAAAGGAACAGCAGCCTGGGCACCTGCCAGAAGTGTCACAAAGGCGGCGAGGTGCAACTTCCACCGGGAAAATCGTGCGGACCGCCCGCTCCAGAGAACCCTCCAGCGGCCAAGATGGCGACCGCGATGCTCAGCGCTTCGCCGAGACCCTAGGGAGCCGCCTGGGACCCTACGGAGCCCGGCCCAGCTGACGACGGCTCTGCAACCCGCCTGGCCGCGAAAAAGATCCGGACGGCAGCTGCCGTGGGGACAGAGGTAGACTGCGGCGATCCCGAACGACCGGCCGCCTTTACCAAGATGGCGGCCGGCGGTGTCCGGGGCAGACGGTAACAGCGGTGTCCTCCTGCCGCCTTCCCCATGCCAGGGTGAGACCGGGGGCCGTCGGCGAGTTGGTCCGGATCTGGGGAGGTGAGGCCGAGTCAGAGGAGGTGAGGGCTGAACCCGCAACACACGGGACGAGCTAGGGGGCGGAGCCTGCCTTTTCCAGCGTGGCGGCTGCGCTGGGGAGCAACAGGGAGAAATAGACATCGGCGAGGGAGACATAGCCTACGGCCATAATTCGCTGGGAGCGAGGTGACCCGCAGGGGGTGAAAGCCACAGCTACCATCTGACCTGTTAGACTGTTGAGGGGCATAACGGTGCTCTGGAAACATACTACCTGGAGGTGCTAAGGGGCGAGACGGAAAGAGGTGCCTGAGAGGTCGCAAACGAGGCATAGCGGGCGGAGGTGCCCAACACTGCTACACCGGCGAAAGCACACGACTGGACCCCTCAACGCAGCGGAGGGGGGTGACCGGCGAAGGGGACCTCTGGCCCGCGAACCGAGTGACCATGGGGAAAGGGAACCCGGCGACCAGGACCACGAAGCAGGGCCCCATGGACGGCTTTGCGACACCGCGACAGATGGCGGAACAGCACTCCACGCCGCCTGGCACACGAAACGACACGGCCATGCTACTGGAGGCCATCCAGGCATCCAGGACGGACATACAGGCATCACGAACAGCCCTGGAGATGAAGATTGGAGAGGTAGGGTCCGAGGTGACGCTACTGCGGCAAGATTTTCGTAACCTGACGGAAAGGGTGACTGCAACAGAATCCAGATTGACCGACAACGATGAATCGATCACCACACTCAAGAAGGACATGGCGGAACTGCAGGCCTCACACCGTCAACTGCTGTGGAAGGTGGACGACGCCGAAAATAGGTCAAGGCGCAACAACCTTCGCTTTGTAGGCTTTAGAGAAGGAATCGAGGGGAAGAACATGTCCGCCTTCCTGCACTCCTGGTTGACGACCACTTTTCCGACAGTGCAGTTCTCCCCGTGCTTCATAATTGAACGGGCGCACAGGGCCCTGCTGGCCAAACCACCGGAGGGGGCAAGACCGAGACCAGTTATAGCGCGCTTCTTGAACTTTGCCGACAGAGACTTGATCTTACGAGAAGCCAGGAAAATGGGGGAAATCCGCATGGAGAATGCTACCATTATGATCTTTCCGGACTACAGCCAGGAAGTCTCAAAACAGCGCCGCTCGTTTGACTCGGTAAAGGCAAAGCTAAGGTCCTTGAACATTACGTACATGCTCCTCTTCCCCGCCAAACTCAAGGTGATCTACAAAGATAAATCCGTCTTCTTTACGCACCCGGACGACGCATGGCAGTGGCTCGAGGAGCGCCCTATCCTGAACAGCAGAGAGGCAGCAGGTCAGGTGGCGCGGGACAGGTCGATACGAACGGGGCCGCTCCGGGAGATGTCGAAACCACAGCAGCAAAGAGCGCGGAAGTCGCAGCAGAAGACACCGGCAACACCATACAGAACGAGAGGCGTAGAGGGCAGAAGAGGAGGCAGATCGGCATCACCGGGCGGTGATTCCGTACCAGGCTCGAGGTTCAGCTGCCTGAGGAACGGTACCCGCTCGGAAGGAGAGGACATGGAGGAATCGGAGGGCCGCGCGTCCGGAGGAGAAGGGGACGAGATGTTGGGTGATTCGATACACCCACTGGCCAAAGAAATCCAGCAACTGGAGCAGGACTCCTCAGAACAGGGGCAATCCATGGACACGCAAGACTCACATTCGTGAACAGTGCAGCGAGGGGATCAGGGAGGAGAGCGGCTCGCCGAGCAGGAGCAAGCAAGTTGACACACACCCCCCTACTGTTTTGAGTTTTTGACACTGGTTACTGTTTAATGAGGGTAGGGATATGTGGGAGGGCGACAGGCCTTCTCCCATGGATAGTTTGGTCCCAGGTTGGGATGCAACTGGAAGGGGGGGGAGGTGGGGAGGGGGGTGCGGGGGGGAGTTGGTTTCAATTTCACCACATGTTGGGGTTTCAGGGGGTTACGAGGGGGAGGGGGGAGTCAGTTGAGAAGCAGCAGAGGCATGCCAGCCCACACTTGATGCCATCCTTACTCAGAGGCCCCACATGGGGAGGGCGCTGTAACACACAATGGCAGGTACATTAGATACTTCACACGTTGGTGGCAAAGGGGTCACGGTGCTGACTTGGAATGTAAACGGCCTGGGATCCAAAATTAAGAGGGGTTTAGTGACTGCTTACCTCAAACGACTGGCGCCTGACATTATCCTTCTCCAGGAAACGCACCTTAGAGGGAATCAATGCGCCTTTATTGCGCGAGGACGGTACACTGTCCTAGCACATGCAGGATACACATCGGACTCTCGAGGAGTCGCGATTCTCATAAACAAAACAACGCCATTCACGGTCACACACACTTGGCTGGACCCACAGGGCACATATGCGGGAGTCCAGGGGATGTGGAGGAGACGTCGATACACGATAATATCAGTATATGCCCCACCCAAGTTACAGGCGCGCACTCTGAAGGCAGTGGCGAACATACTACTGGACACGGCCGACACGATACAGGTAGTGGGGGGGGACTTTAACGATGTTATGTGCACGTCACGGGACAGATCAGGGTCAACCCACACAGTAGGATCCACTACAGCCCTAGCGCGGCAAATGACCACCATAGGCCTCACTGATGTATGGAGGTGGCTTCACCCTACGCACGAGGCATATTCATTCTACTCGGGAGCACACAAAGTCTTCTCTAGGTTAGATTATGTCTTCGTATCCAGGCAGGAGGTCTCAGTGAGAGATTTGGCGGAGTATAAGGCGAGAGGGATATCAGATCACTCCCCGCTCTATGTCCGGCTGGGGAGAGAGAGAGGGGAGAGGCAGGCGGCATGGCGACTAGCGGCATGGGACATCCAAACACCGGAAATACTCCGGGGCGTGCGAGCAGATTTACGGGTCTACATGGCCGAAAATGAGGGATCAGTTAATTCCGGTGTTACCCTTTGGGAAGCAATGAAACCAGTCCTGAGAGACCGTATCCAGAGTAGGCTAGGAGATGCTAGGCGGGCGCGGCAGGGCGAGATAGCGACGGCAGAAGCGACCGTCTTGCATTTAGAAACAGGATACCACCGACAGAAGGAAGAGACGCTCCTCAGGAAACTGCTAGACACACAGAGACACTACAGGGAACTAGTCACGGACGAGGCGCGCACTCAGGCACTAGCAACACTACACAGATTATATGATGTGGGCGACAAGTCCGGCAAGCTTTTAGCCTGGTTGAGTAGGAAAGAACGAGCAACAAGATGGGTGGATCAGATCACGTTACCAGGGAATATACGGGTGAACACAGATGAGGCCATAGCAGATGCCTTTGCGACTTATTATGAAGACTTTTATAGGCCCAGGGACCTGGGAACCAGAGAGGACGCCCAACGCTATATGTGTGCTATGGAGATGCCGACTCTGTCCACAGAGGCCAGTGTAGCCCTGGAGGCGGACTTGACTCTAGAGGAAATATCGGAAGCCGTAACAACGTTGAAACCGGGGAAAACGCCGGGGCCCAATGGTTTCCCGGCGGAATTTTTTAAACGGACGGCGGATTTGCTGCAGCGACACATGAAGGCCTTATTCACGGATGCGTACCGGGCAGGGAGTCTCCCGCCGGATCTGGCCACAGCCACTATCGTCCCAATTTACAAAGCGGGAAAGCCCAGGGACGACTGTGCCTCCTACCGCCCAATCTCCCTCCTCAATATCGAGACGAAAATTCTGGCCACGATCCTAGCTAGGCGTCTGAGAAATGCGATAACAGAGCTGGTACACATGGATCAGTCCGGTTTTCTTCCGGACAGGGCGACCAAATTGAATCTCCGCCGCACTCATAATTGGCTACAGGAAGTCCGTGAGAAAAGTGAACCCCACTGGTTCCTCTCACTGGATGCGGAGAAGGCCTTTGACGCAGTCCACTGGCCTTTCCTGATGGAGACCCTCCATCGGTTTGGGTTCGGACCCAAATACTTGAAATGGGTCCAGCTCCTATATTCAAACCCGAGAGCGCGAGTGCGGGTCAATGGATGGTTGTCCCGTGAATTTCCAATTGGAAGAGGGACACGCCAGGGGTGCCCGCTGTCCCCCCTTCTTTTTACCCTTACGATTGAAATCTTGGCGATACGGATTAGACAGAATAGGGAAATTAGGGGTTTCAGGTGGGGAGAATCGGACGCAACGCAGGAGAAAATATCTCTGTATGCCGAGGACATACTATTATATGTGACAGACCCAGACAAGACAATTCCAGCACTGTTCAGAGAGCTAGATGACTTCGGGGCGCGGGTGGGCCACAAGATCAACTGGCACAAATCGGTCCTATATGATCCACAAGGTAAAGGGCGACGGGAGTGCCTGCCAGAGCAACTTATCCACACGACTGACGGCTTTCAATACCTGGGAATATTCATCACGTTAGATAGGGGACGATCTTTCACTAACAACATAGCCCGAATAATGGTTGACGCAGTGACGGAGATGGACAGATGGAGACAGCTCCCACTCACCCTATTAGGCCGCGCCGCACTGTACAAAATGGTCCTCTTACCCAAATTTCTCTATGCGCTTCAGAACGAATATTATCCTCTACCGGCTAAGACCCTGAATAAAATCCACGCAGACCTGCGTGCCTTCCTGTGGCTGGGGCAACAGCCGAGGGTGGCGCTCTCAACACTACAGCGACACCAATATAGCGGGGGGATTTCGCTTCCCAACCTAGAGGCGTATTACTGGGCGGAACACCTCGCCCCGATTAACGAGTGGCTACATGCGGCAGCCGATCACCCTACATATGCACTAGAGAGATCTAAATGGTCAAATAAGACCGTGCTACATTACCTCTATGGGGAGACGGTGGGGCAGCAGTTCCTACCTGCCACCAGGATTACGATAACGGCATGGCATAGAGCGACAAAGACTATGGGCTGGGACAAGAGACCCACTCGACAGACGCCACTGTGGTGCTGTAAATGGCTAGGCGAACTTAATAAGCTGAAAGGCTTTAGAAGGTGGGACGACATCGGCATTTCCGCACTGGGAGACCTGATAGCAAGGGGGGAATTGAAAACCTTCCAGGCGCTCAAGGATGAATTTAGCCTGCTCAACACCCAGTACTACAAATATGTTCAATTGAAGCACGCCTGGAGGGCACAAAATATCACACTTACTGACATCCCAGAATACACACCATTAGAGGGCAGGTTGCTACAGGAACACATACAAGGAGGAGCAGTATCCCTAACGTATAAAACTCTGACCAACAATACCCTAGGGGACCTGCAGGGTCTACGAAACAAGTGGGAGGCGGACGTGGGAGACATGGAGGATTTGGATTGGGAGCTCGCCCTTATGCACCCTCGCGAGGTGGCGATTAAGTCCAGACTCCGTCTCATACAATTTAAGGTCCTCCACAGAGCCTACTTTGACAGGGGGAGACTTTTTAAAATGGGTAGGGTACCTGACACAACATGCCTTAGGTGTCGTCGGCAAAATGGCGACTTTTTCCATACACTCTGGGGCTGCGAAGTCATTCAAGGATACTGGGAAGGTGTGTTCCTGGAACTGGAGGAGGTACTGGGGGTGGCCATACCGCGCGACCCTAGATTGGCGCTGCTAGGCGTGACAACGGAAGTAGACCTAACCCGCCCCTTGGTTATCTTTCTGGTACTGGCTTTCGTGGTGGCGAAAAGGGACATCGCAAGACATTGGGGGGCACCCGAATCCCCAGATTTAGAGGAATGGAGGAGAGGGCTAGACCTGTACATGGCGGCGGAGAGGGTGACCTACAAAGCCAGGGGCTGCCCCAAAAAATTTCGGAGGATATGGGCTAAGTGGAGACAGTACCACGGCCTAGACTGAGGTATTGCAGACAGGCAATAAGAGGTCAGGGAGACCCTGGGCGGGACAATGTGCATGCCGGGGGTTCATGCTCAATCTCTGTCTCCTCTAATGCTTAGATCATGTCTATGAGAATGACGAGAGCTCTATAGCACACTAGGGAGGGGCTCAGGTGAGGGAGGAGGGGTGGGGGGCTGGTGGGCTGCTGTTTTGTTTTTGGGGACTACTGGGGTTACTTCTGTTTTGCTTATGTTACTAGTTCAAAAGCAAAGTGTTCTAATGATGGATATGACATCCAACACCAAAGAAAAGTTGCATGACTGACGGCCTGAGCGGAATGTTGACGCTCTACCGTGTGCTAATTTTTTTCGCATGTGATACTTCGGATGCAACAATAAAAAGAAATTTAAAAAAAAAAAAAAAAAGAATTCACAAAGAGGGGCTGAGTCTCCTTAAGTCAGAAATGGCTGATTATACTGTTAATGGACAACCGAAAAGAAACTGCCTAAAGACATACTGTAGAATATGCACATGTAGTGTAGTAATAGTACTCATAGTATGGTTAGGACTGACAATAGCTATTCCCTATCTAATGAGTAGAAACATGCAAAATAACACTAGTACACATGAAAAGGTAGATATACCTGAGAAGTTAAATGCACTTGAGAGAATAGATAGTCGTAAACAACAGATAGTAGATTTAGAAGCACCAGATGAGGAAGGATTACATTATGATAGAATCAAGAATAGAACTCATTTAAATGTGTTTGCTAACCTGTTAGTACACTATGTAGAAGCGATGGAGATAAATGATTGCTATGTCTGTATGAAATTACCTACATCTGTAGAAGAAGGTGTTACTTACCACCATTTAACCCTGACTTATGGTATTTCCTGTAGTATTTTAGCTAGTTTATTCCATAAGAGAGGACCTTTACAGTATTACTATTCTAACTCAGATGTGATATTTTCTGAACTTCCTATACGTAGTAACCTGAATCCTGTACATACTAAGAGTGACGTAACACGTTATATGGGTGAATATTTTCTAACAATAGGTACAATAGATATAGCTGAAGCACACAAGAATAATTTAACATGCTTGTTACATGAAAAGGAGAAAATATTTCTAAATATGGTTGAGAAAAGGAGAGAGGGTTTCCAAAGGAAGGCCAAAGACAAGCATCATAAAATCCCTAAGGGCCCGATGTAGGTAATACCAGATTACCGATTCTTAAATACCGAATCATACCGATTCGGTATTTAGGAACTGGCAATCGGGATGTAGGTATAATTACCGAATTAATTACCGAATCGGTATGATTCGGTAATTAAGGAATCGGTATTTACCGAGTCTGTAATTGTCATTGATTCCTATGGGCCTTGAGGCCCATAGGAATCAATGTCAATTACCCAATCGGTAAATACCGATTTGGTAATTGGGGGAAACATTGAAGGGTGGCAGGGTGTCACTTTGACACCCTGTTGCACCCCTCAATTGTGCATGGGTGCACATGTTGCTGACATACATGCCCTTAGGGCATGTATGTCTGCAACATGGCACAATTTTTAAAGCAAAAAAATGCTTTTTGAAGGGTTTTCATTATTTACCACCAACTTCTAGATGGTGGTAAATAACAAATTCTTACACCCTTGTAGAACTGAAAACAGTGCTACCTACATCTAAAATTACAGAATCGGTAATTTTACCAATTCGGTATTTTACCGAATCGGTAAAATTACAGAATCGGTAAAATTACCGATTCTGTAATTTTACATGCCCCTACATCTCAATATCCACATACCTGTCGGAAACGGGCGAAAATCGGTATTTTCGGCCGTTTTCGACCGGTATTTGCCTACCTACATCGGGCCCTAAGTGGGCTGAAAATATAGGGTTTACCTCAAATGGCAAGACTCATGCTGCTATGTTGCTGGATTTCGAAAAGAAAGGGAAACTCTGTCTCCATAGAGAAAGTACGATTTATTATAACAATATATTCATTAGTTCCAGTGAGGGTGAACACAATTATAAAGTAATTGGGGGTTGGGGATTCAAAGATGGAACTGAACCTGTGTTTCCAGGAATTTATTATATATGTGTAAACAGGGCATATTACAAACTGCCAGATCATTGGTATGGGAGTTGCTATTTTGGAATAGTATTCCCAAAGGTGCCTACTCGACTCACGGGGTCACACTCTGCGACTCTGGGCAATAGCTTGCTTAATCTCCACTACGGCCCCTCGCGGCGGGATGCCTGGCTTTCACCTTGTGGATACCCTGCCAGGGTATCTCGCAGGGGAATACCAGGACGGGTTGCCTAAGCAAGCGCTTAGATACCGTGTCGGTGATTTGCGCTATATAAGTACATTTACAAAGATGTATCATGTGGATAAAAACACTGGAAACAATGAAGAAATTATTGGACTAATCCGTAGCAAAAGAGCTAGTTTTTCTGAAATTGTAGGTGATATATTTAGTGCATTGATACCTTCAGTGGGAGTGCTTTGAATACTCAAAGAATTTGTAAATTGTCAACAGTGGTGGATCGCTTATCGACTGACGCTGCTGGAGGATTCTTGATGATCAATACCGAATTGGTTGCGATCAGATCAATGCTTTTACAAAATCAACTTGCTCTTGATACAGTATTAGCAAAAGAGGGCGGAGTCTGTAGACTGTTGAAAGTGCAGCATTGTTGCACTTACATACTAGACAAAAGAGTTGAAATTAAAAGGTATGTGAGGAATATTACACATTTGGAAAAGGAACTTAAACCACTGGAGGTTGATAGTGCATGGAAGAGACTAACAGATGGTCTCTCCTCTGTAGGTAGTTGGTTTTCTAACGCAGGAAAAAGTGTTGTAGGTAGAGTACTGATGCCAAAATCGGGAGTAGCATTGCTGATTTTAGCATAAATTCTCTGGTGTAAATGCTGCAGACACCAAAAGACATATGCAGTAAACAAGAAAGGAAAGAAAAGAAAGATTGAAGAAATAGAACTTGAAGAGTTGAATGGGGATTTGTACAAAAAGATTAAGAATCTCCAAATGAATAATGAAAAGAAACAAAACAGAAAGTTTGAGGAAATTGAGTTGGGAAAATTGTGAAAAGTTGGCATCTGTTTCATTAATTTGTGATGATGTAAAATATCATCAAAGAGGGGATTGATGGAGCAAGGATTCGCACGTAACGCGACTTGCTTGTATTCAGTCCTCTCGACATAACGTTAATGTACAAATTAACATGTTTCGTGTACTAATAATTCCACCTCATGACATTTAGTATCTAGGTGAAGCTTTCCTATGTGCTTTTACTAACTATAATCCGCTTGCACTAAAATGTCTGCTGCTACGTGGGATTTCTTACTGCGCATGCGTCTGTCATACTCATGTGACATGATGTCTTTCTCAGCTTGGAAGGAAACTTTCGCTTCTGCGCACTGGAACTAAGATGGCTGCTCTGTGTTACAGCATGCATGAAGCTTGCACTGCTGCTTTTGCTAAGCTGTTCATTCTGCTAATTTCTAACGCAATAGTTAAAAATAAAATAATGAGAATAGAGTAGAGATAAGTGGTATACAATGCATTCATTTATTCTGTGTTCTCAAACTGTTTCTTTCTATTCTTAAATGTAACTCATTTCGGGCCTGATGCTTATTTGCTGAACTCTATCTTTGGAGAAACTGCGACTGCGCAGAAGTCACAAAGTACATGAAGCAATGACCTTTGAAACACAGCCAAGAACTGACTGGCTAGAAGATGAGCCTGAGAATCTGACCTGCTGAACTTTTACAGAAGACAACTTGTTATAATTTTTCAACATTGTATTCTCTATCAGAACATTCATTGTTGGGTGGAATAAAACATGCATGGGAAAATAAATTGATGGGCGGGAACGTAAAATTAAAATTTCTAAGGAAAAGTTTCATTTTAGTGTGGTGTGATGACATCTCCCTGTCTTTTGGCCAATCAAATTTGGGGATCCTTACACTTGCAACATTGGGGGGTGGTACACTGCCCTGGAAAACAGTATAACTAGAGTAGGCTTAGCTAGAGGAATTGTCCGACTTGTCTGAATAGCTGACCTGTCACTGACCCAACGCACTCAAAAGGGATCGAGAGCAGAGTTGCTGGCGGAGCACTGTGTCAGAAGATTCGATAACCCAATCAGGGTTCGGGAAGCTGGGTGCTGGCGAAGCACTCTGTCAGAAGATTTGCTGACCCAATCGGGGTTCAACTGTTAGCCGCAGAGAGGGCCCAATGCAGGCGTTCGTCCCTTTATCTGTGGGTGCCAGTTCTAGCCTGAGGTGGTCCTGTCCTGATCCAATTTGGCCCGTACCTGTCCTGATTCTGGTCTGCACCTGTTCCTTCCTGCTAGGACCTGCATCACCTGTTCTTTCCTGTTGGTTCCTACATTCCTGGGTTCCGTCCTTTGTCCCAGCCCATGGCAAGGGTTGATCTACACTTCATTCTAGGTAAATATTAGATGTGGGTATGTTATTGTATGTTTCCGTTTTCTCTCCCCTTCCTCTGTTTTAATGCCAATATTGAGTCTCACAACTGCTTTGCATATTATTGTTTTCTTAATCAGTTCTATAATTGAGAGGTCATTGATAAATTGAAAATGGAATTTACATAGATAAAAGGCTAAAACCATTCCCGAGTCTGTGGTCATTTAATCAAGAAATGTTATTTTATTACCTATTCTCTTACTAACTCCCTTGATCCAATAGGTCTCTAGGTACCAGTGACAAGGATTGGTAAGTCAATGGTATAGGACCTAAAGTAAATATATAAACTTGGTAGAGTGGTAATTGTTGTAGTGTGGGGTTTTATCTGTTCAACGTATGAATGTTATGGGCCCAGGTGAGTATGGTAAATTTATGAGCAGGTTAAACCCCCACGCTCTATCAAGAGAGTAAGGTTATATCTAACTTTAGCCTCTGCCAAACCTCTGGGGACTGTGGTCTCTGTACACACTGTACCTTACTTTGGTCCAGTATATACAGAGTCACTTTCTTACACCTGATAATTGTTGGTCTTGCTCCTCCCCATTTGCTGATTTGAAACATTTACTTTTTATATGTCCACATGTTTATTCATTCTGGAAAATGGTTTGGGCTCAAATCAATTTAACTTTTAACTCTAATTTCCCTTTTTTATTTACACATCTATTTTTAGGTAGTTTATCACCCATTTGGGATGATTGCATTTCAATGTAAAGATTTTTTATTTCTTATTGGCAGTTGCTTTCCAGCAGATTACTAAAAATTGGAAGGACTTTACACATTTATCATTTCAAGTTTGGTGGTATGCAGTATGTGACAATCACAGATCAGATACAGCACTTGTTCACCCCATCCACTTAGCTACAAAGCATTTCAATCTAATTCACTTGTTACAAAATTCATTGACTCTAGTACCAAACACTCTTTCTCCCGAACTCCATTTCAACAAGAAGTTACTCGACCTCCGTGATATTCCGTATTTTCTTGATGATATTATCTCATATTGTATTATCACTTTTGTGTTACTATTATATTATTGTATATATTTCTGATGAGATGCATTATTTTTTATTGATTATATTGTCATCTTAATGCTTTTGTCACTCCAATCCAGTCATGTTTGTATGAGGTTTTATACTATGACTTCCTTTTATTTTTCTTATTCTTTCTCATCTCTCATCTTTTTCTTTCTATCTATTGTTCATCATAATATTGTATTCAAATTACCTGTTCTTTTAATAAAAGTACTTTTGAACGAAGCAAGGTTGTGTGTTTGCTCCCATTCTTTTTAATTTGCCTATTTTAGATTTGAGCCAGCTGCTAAACCAGGCGCAATCCCGTGCTCATCAATCAGCGGTCAGCTGTTAGCTTCCATACAATGTGCTGATGCCGTTGTACTCCTCAATCAGTCCGGCATGGTTTACAGAGGCTTTTAAATCTTTTTAATAAATATTATCAAGAAATATTTCATGACAGTTAATTTTGGGAAAACAAATGTGGGGAAAAAGAGAATAAGAAAGGCGTTTGGTGTTTAGGTAAGATTAAGATCAAATGGAGTCAGAGTTACAAACGCTTAATGTGTAGTTGTAAGATCGTTGTTCACACCTGTTGCAGAAGAGAGTAATGAAACATATGTAAAGCCCTCTCATACCTTCGGGTCTAGCTCGTGCTATATAAAACTCTCAAATAAATAAATAGGCTGACAGCACTAATTTATACATTACAGACGCCTCTCAGTAAGTTACCAAACCCTTTCGTCCCTTTGTTACAGGTATATAAGGCACAATGTATTTCCACACTGTCTTATGTTTTGTTAGCCTTCCCCATGAAGATGGGTCACTTTTTAAATGTTTCCCAAAGTAAAGTGTAGTGGTTGTTATTTCATCTTCCTAATAATGTCTCTCACGCTCAGGTGAGACTGGAATTTGAGTTAATTGATCAACTGGCAGTCCAGAATGCATCTTTGGTTAAGTATGCCTTCTCTTTGTTGAATGCAAGGAACAAGGGCAACCCTAATCACAAGGAACCAGGGCAGTTAATATGTAGCAGAGAGACAACGGTACATGTGGACAATGTACAGGATACTTAATACTAACTGTGTACAATAGCAGTTACTATTGGTACACGAATGCTGAAAGAGAAGACCAATTACACAGATCACAATATAGGGGCCAATTATTGTTAGTGCACATAGTATATTTATATTGTAATACAGCTGAAAAAGTGCTCAGTGTCCCATGTGAACTTAGAACCTATACAACCAGAGTGACAAATTGTAACATACATTGAGGTTTCATAATCAGCACAACAGACCATTATTCAATTAATAATTGTTGTTTATAGCCTTCTAGAACATTAGTGAGGGCTAAGAAAATGGTTTGTTTAAATGTGTGTCAACTGCATTTTTTTTGACCGACGTCCAATATGGGGTCTCTTCGTGACCTAACAATGAGGGACACGTGAAAAATAATGAAAAATGACTGAGCAGGTTCATCACAAATTATAATAGTAACCCAGGGATGTTCCTTATGTTTGAAATATGTTAACTTGAGTAAAATAGCTAATGATTGTCAGAATGGTATTATGCTCACCAATCAAGTGAGGGAAAAGAAGGTGATCACTCACATGGGCCCAGCCAGGCACCCTGTGAGGGGAAGAAGAGGCTGACAGTTCCTGTGGGGTGTGTAGCCGAAGAAGACTGCCAAAATATAGATAGAGATAGGAACACTTTTAACTGCATATCATCATGTCACTACAATACCAAAAAATACAAAGAAAATGTATATATTCTGTGTATTAAAGAGAAGCGGAAAAAGACTCCCAAGAGTTGGTATTTATGTTGCCAAACTCACTGACAGTCCAAACAAGCATTTGCAATGCAATAGGTCTCGCATTTACGCGAGTTTGAGCTATTGACATTGCAAATAACAGTGCCTTTTATTTTTGTTTTCGTTTTTAAAACATAAATGAAAGGCTTTGTCATTTACAATGCTAATAGCTTAAACTCGCATAAATGTGAAACCTATTGCATTGCAAATGCTTGTTAAATCTGAGCTGCAGAATCAAAGGACAATGGAAAGTATTTCATGACTGTATTGCTTCTGAAATGTAGAGCAGTATACAATTTCTGAAGAAAAATGGAAAAAGCAATAAAAGCAAAGCGTTCCAAAAACAACGGTAAAACAGTTTCAGTCATTTTTTTATGGCGCGAAATTGAGTAACCACTGATTAGCACTGCCACCAGAATTTACCAAAAATGGAAACTGAAAAAAGGAAAACCTAAATATGGTCTATGATGGATTCAAACTTAGATTGACTGCCTTTGCGGAGGCCCACAGCTGTGGGGAACAGGTTTAACACAAAGAAAGTTGCTAGACAGGGCTTTATAAGTAGAAAATAAGGGAGATTGCCTTAGCCCAACTAAACAGTGCGTAGTTTACAATTAAGCTTTGTACCCGTGAGGAACACCCTAATTGGCCCAATGCAACTTAGCAGAAACGACTCCATTAGCAACGTAACTGTCTCGCTAGTGGTCCTGTACTCAGACTAAACAGAGTAAGTTGGGTTACTGTACCTGAGAAACATAGGCTGCCTCTCTTATTAAAATGCCTGTACTGAGTTTAAGCCGAGTAGAAAAATTAAACCAGTGCTAAGGAAATGCACTGAACTCTTACATTGCGTCTGTTTTAAACCAGCATTTACAATGCAATCGGTCTCGCCTTTGGGACCTTATATGTATTTAGCTACACACCGCATTATCCTGGGTGCTGAAACATCTACTGTTTAACATGGAGGGAAAGTAACCACCACACTTTGTGACACGCAGGCATGAGAACGCATGGAGAGAAATCTTGCCTTTCAGCTGGAAATGTTATAGTCCAAAGCTCTGTTTTTAACATAAAATCAGGGCCTACGGTGGTCATGTCACTGAAAATAAAAGATTTTAAAAAGTGTTATTGTCTACGGGTGCTTGCGGAAGACTATTTCTATGGACTGGAATGTAGAGAATGCTAAAGTGGTTCTGGTATTTTACTGACCTCTGCTGTTGGTTTTTTTTTAATCAAAGATAAATCGAAGCAGTTGGCACAAAAATTAAACCAGCATTTGCAATGCAATCTGTCTGACGTGTGAAAGTTAGCGCTATTAGCATTGTAAATGACAGTGTTTTAGTTGTTTTTTGGTTTCCAAGTATTTAACACTTTTGTTACATAATGTGAAGCACAGGAAAAGCCATTAGGTCTTGCCTATTACTTACAGTGCCTTTATGTTTCCATCCTTGCTCTCTTATTCATCTGTACATTGTGCCCCATGCTTGACCACATATGCCAGGAACATGAACTCCATGTGATGCAGAAGCAGCAGACTAGAAGCAATCACCCCAAGAACAAAACCACTACGTCCCATAAAGGAAAGCAGATCCACCTAAAGTCGTCAGTGTTTAGAATACACAGGCTCTTTGGTTTACCCATTTAAGTGAACATTAGACTCGTTAATGAGTCCTTTATTCTATTGCAGAACTTTGTCTTACGCAACCACATCAGTTTGTCCCATTTAGAAATGGGAGCATGGGATACATATCAACTAAAAGGCAATCCTGGAGCTTGCGCAACTGAAGATCAAAGCAAGTCTCGAGTGATTGCAGAAAATATGCTCATGACGAAAGTTAGCTACGAAATGATGTTTCCCATTTCAGGACAACTCTACAAGTGGTCGAAGTGAAGACCCGCCTGGAAGAGAGAAACGTACATGGCTATTAATCTGCGTCAGAAAACTGGCATGCTAAAATACAACACAGCTGTACTACTAGTTACGCTTCTCTCAGGCTCAATGTGCAATTTCATGTCGAATGTAAAATTCAGAATGGACGCTCGCGAGGTTTAGTTTAGGTTAATGCATTTCAAATTGCTTCACAGGGCAAGAAACTGAGGAAATGCTTTGTCATTGGGCAGGGAAGTTGCAGCGACGAGCAGGGATCAGCCACAGTGCCGTAGTAGTGCCTTAAAGGAGCTAAAGCAGTATAAAGAGCTGTAAGTCAACAAGCACTTGAGTTGCCGAGAACTTTTTAAAAGCATCGTTTTTAGACCACTGCTAGAGACACAAGCACCTCAGGCAACGTTTCCTGTTTCTGACTTCGCCATCCTGCTATACTTATAGTGGTAGTGCTGATACGCAATGCGTTTCTACATATGCTGTAATAAAATCAATAACCCCATTTAGTACCTGAAAGATGTGCGAATCTGATTTAGCGGTGTGACCAAGTTTCCCGCTCCACAACTGCAGAAGGGACGGCCAGAGGCAGGTACTCCCCTATGGATTTTAATACGGCACCTGATATGTTTTGTTGTTTGTGCGGAACATGTCTGGAAATAAATTAACAGAAAGCAATCCCTTTGCTTGCATGGGCTCTTACTAGGACAATCCATACTAATATAATAAAGAGAGAGCCCAAACCTTTGAGGCGGGTAATCTCAGAAACCACAGCACCAATCACAACACCCAATACAGCGTTGGAAAGGGCAGTTGCAGCAGAAGGACATAGGCTATGCAGACACCCACCATATACATTTAAAAGGTAAAAGAACCATGCCAGAAAAGTAGTCCCTTGTGGGTGTGTCTGCGTTGTGCTGTGGGCGTGTGGTACGTTCCGCCCTTCATGCCATGTCTCATATTGTGTGCTAATCCCACCCTGCTCCCTTTAAATACCCCTGCACCCCATAATCATAACCCACCCTTACTCCTTAAAATACCCCAACACCCTTAAACACTAACCCATCTTAACCCTATAAATATACCCGGTACCCCAAAACCCAAACCTATCCCTAAACCCTAAAAATACCCCTGTACCCCAAAACCCAAACCTAGCCCTGAACCCTATAAATACCCCTGTACCTCAAAACCCAAACCTACCTCTGAACCCTAAAAATACCCCTGTACCCCAAAACCCAAACCTTGCCCTGAACCCTAAAAATACCACTGTACCCAAAAACCCAAACCTATCCCTGAACCCTAAAATACCCCTGTACCCCAAAACCCAAACCTAGCCCTGAACCCTTAAAATACCCCTGTACCCCAAAACCCAAACCTACCCCTGAACCCTAAAAATACCCCTGTACCCCAAAACCCAAACCTACCCCTGAACCCTAAAAATAACCCTGTACCCAAAAACCCAAACCTACCCCTGAACCCTAAAATACCCCTGTACCCCAAAACCCAAACCTAGCCCTGAACCCTAAAAATACCCCTATACCCCAAAACCCAAACCTAGCCCTGAACCCTAAAAATACCCCTGTACCCCAAAACCCATACCTATCCCTAAACACTAAACCTACCCCTGTACCCTATAACCCAAAACTATATCTGACCCTTAAAATACCCAAACACCCCAAAACATATACCTCAGTACCCCAAAACATATACCCCTCTACCCATATTTACCTTATCCAAACATTAAAAAAAACATGCTTTTACCATTCATGCATTTACAACGAATTTCGTAGTAAATGTATGTGTGGTAAATGCATATAAAATGTAATGCCATGCGTTATAATGGCATTGCGGAGTCATGGTACTTTCGTAATGAAAGTATGCAGAGTCATGGTATGCGGAAAGAAAGTTGCGGAATAATGGGTGTTTTCCCTCCCCGGTAAGTACATTGGTGGCACGGCGGCCCACATCTCCAGCAACATACTCATATTTTTTCACCACCCATTTGAAAAATGCACAGGTCTCTCTCATTGATGGCCAGCACCGACATACACTTTTAGACACACCTCCCGCCACAAGTTCTAGAATTGCAAACTTTAGTGCTGGGGAGCTATGTTCGAATCTCGGCATCAGCTCAACATCCTGTAATTCCAGGCAAATCGCTTTGTCTCCCCGTGCCTACCACAAATGAATGTGTTCTTTTATAATGTAAATTGTGCTCATGCCATGTTGTCGAGTTCGCGCTATATAATATTGCAAGGAAAAATAAAGTAGGGAAACTCGAGTTCACACACAACTGAACGCGCACTCTTAAGTGCATCAGCAGTGCACTGTGAATCGTAGCGTTTCACAGGGCTGTCACAGATAAGAAATGCTATCAAAACGAAATCCTACAAAACAATATACTACTGGCCGGGTCAGCAATTCATACCCGGATAACGTCGGGACGGGCTGCTATGGGATATGAAACAAGTAAGCAATTTAAAAATGCACTGTCGCTGCTATAGGTCACTCGCGATAAAAACAAGACGTGCGCGTGCACTGGCAAAAACGAAACCTGTGGTGGGGCGGGACTTCCGTCTTCTGCCAGAAGCCCGCGCCCACAGAGTGCCTGGCCAGAGAAGCAGTGGAGACGCGGGGCTCCCATGCCCGAGGGAGAGCCCCGCGGAGGCTGAAGAAGTCTGGAGTGGTGCCGATGAGGTGAGTGGGGCTTAGTTATAGGGGAAAGGGGGGGTCTCTGAACGCGTGTGTGCGTGTGTGTGCGCGCGTGTGTGTGTGTGTGTGTGTGTGCGCGCGCGGCGGGGGGAGGTGTCTATGTGTGCGTGCGTGTATGTGTGCTCGTGTGTGTGTCTCTGTGTGTGCGCTCGTGTGCGTCTGCTTACATGGAGCTAAAAGGGAGACAGGAGATAAACGCGCGCGCGACCTGATCCGGTTCCTGAAGCTGCGCATGCACATCTCTTGTCTCTCTTAGCTCCTTGTAAGCAGAACCGCCGACAATAAGCCTCGCAGTGACATCGCTTCGCGATGCGTCGCAGGTGCGAGACCTAAAAAGCAACGAGTTACCTTTTGGAGATGAAAAAGTAAGCTGGGTTACGGGTTAGTCAGCTTCACCACTCGGTTAAATAAATCTTCCAAAATTCGTTTTCATATTAATGAGGGGCGCCAAAGTCAGCCTCCTTCTGCCAGCTGTGAAGGGTTGAAGTGTGATTTTAACCGTCTAAATATAAACTGGGAAAGAGTTTCTTGGGCCTCCTGATCTTTGCCAGACATGATTAAATTAAATGAAAAAGGAAGCAGAATCGTGCTGCTCTGTGCTTCTAACTCCTGGTAATGGAATGAAAGGTAAAGCATAAGCATAGAGAAGAACAGTCATGAAGTAGCTAGGGCTCCAATCTTATGTTTGTATTCTGCTGGATTATATTATATGATAATTCATGATGTGATGGGACACATTGGTTTATGATTTATTGATTAAATTAATGTAATGATATTTTTGAATCATGTATTTTAATGCAATTGCTTTATGATTTATTACTTAAATGGTTTTAATGTTATTTTGGAATAATGTATTTTGACACATATGCTCTATTGGCAGAGAACATTTATTGTTGTAATAATGTTGGCTTAATCTGTTGAGCCTTAAGTCTCAGTATTGCGCTCCTTTTTAAATGTATACTTTAACTTGACGGAATGAGCAGGGATAGTATATCATTTGGATGCCTAGCAGATTGCTATGAATGTTAATATAATTAATTATATGGCACTATGTACTGTAGGTGTACTGGGGGGGTCTTGTATGCATGCAGATTTTGCATTTGCATATGGTTTTTATTAACTGTAATACCCAGTGCTTTAAATGGGAAATTAGAAGTGCTGGTAATCAATAATTAGACTGGGTAGGTATTTAGGGGCGTGTCTCTAGGGGCGTGTTTGGGGGTGTGTTTCTGAGCCAGGAATTTAATAATAGCCACATAAGTAAGCTTTAATGCAAATGCTCTGATTGTCATGTAAAGCCATTAAATGCCCATGGGCCAAATTCACGCTAAATCAAACTGCCTCCTTACATAAGAGACATGGCAAGAATCAGCTTCTATGCCATACGTGCAGAGCCTAATTTTTGGCAGTTTGTTATTGTGGGAATTTAGGCCGTGGGCATTTAATCGATTTACATACCATCAGAACATCTGCATTAAAGCTTACTTTTTTAAGACCCCTGGTTAGGGGAGTTCTCCAGAACCACAGGATGATGAGCGGACGTCGGGATTCGACCCTGGTTTTTCAGTTCACTTTCGGAACCTCTGATTATATCCTCATTCTTGTTGCAATGCCAATGAAAACCAGAGGCGCAACTAGAGTCAAATTTCATGGGGGGGGGGGGGTAATTCTTTCAGCAATAGGCAGCAGTGAGAAACAACAAAGGCTCATTAAAAAGCACTTGGTCTTTTAAAGACCTGTGAAGTACTCGGGTGCGGTTGTGTGCGCGCCGGGAAGCTGTCTCATCCCGGGCTGCCACATGACGGCGGGAAGGGTGCGATGGGAGTGTCTGAAGCCTCTTGATCACAATGGGCTTGGGCGCCTGATGAGATCCTAACACTGCAGGAGCAACCCAGCGCAGAAAGACACAGGCTGTTGCCAGCCAGAGCAGCACATCAACACGCACCATCTGTTGCACGTACTGGTACTTCAGGGCCTGAGCCCTGCTGCTTCATGGATTATCGGTACTCTCCTTGCCTGAAAATAAGTTCCGGTACTCTGTGGGAGAAAACTGAGAAGTGCTGGTACTCAGTACCGGTGAGTACCGGCACTGGTAATAACATTTTACCTTACCAATTGTTGGATATTTTATTGTATCACCAACTTCGCGCAGCACTGCAAACCTTCCACAGCTCCTTCCGTAAGCTTCCACCCACTCTGTGTGAGCGGGACATGATCCTCACACAGATGTCATCCTGTAGGCTTAACACCTTAACCTGGCTTTACGCCATAATGCAAGAGAGAGGGAGAGAATGTAGCCTTACGTCTAGAGCGGTCGACCGGTCAATCTCGAAGCTCGGGATCCGGGTTCGAGCCTCGGCAACAGCGCTCAACATCCTGTGACTCTGGGCAAATCACTTAATCTCCCCTTGTCTAACAAAATGAATGTGTCCTTGTGTAATGAAACTGTTGCTCATGTAAAGTGGTTTGATATCTTTGAATCTAGTTTGCGCTATATAAACCTGAAAAAAAAGGACTCTGTGACTGTTCTGAGGGCTCAAGTCGCCTGGGAGTCTGACATGCCCCCTCATCTCACGGCTGAACAATGACGACATTGATGGGCCCACTCCAGAAAGCACTTCCCTAATTACAGACTCAGATTAATTCATTTTAACTTTCTTCACAGAACATATTGCACACCGGCTATACCGCATAAAATAGGCCTCACGGATGAGACGCGGTGCTTGCACTGCACAACTCCCACGGCCACATTCTTACGCTTCTTCTAGAACTGTCCTGCCATGGCACGATTCTTGTCAAAAGTTTATACAGCTGTTGCTTCAAGCACAGGACAAAGCCTGCAAAACTCACCCCTGGTTGCCCTAGTGGGCTATGTTAAGGAGGTGCACCCTGAGACTAGATGACTGACCCCAATGCTGCTTCTTTTAGCCAAGCGCAGAGTAGTCATGCACTGGGACAGACCCCCCAGACAAAGACTGGCTGCAGGATGCATCATACTGCCAGATGCACCTTGTGGCCTTTTGGAAACTCATGCCTTCACCATCATGGCCCAAATATATCTTGGGACCTCTGACAGCATATCTGACACAATGCAATGCAGCAGAGGTTCAACGTTCAACAACAGACTTGGCAGACCCAGAGGACAACTACCCTAATGTTGAGTCCTCATCCATGTGATTTTATGGAATAATTCTATTTATTGAAGCCTGTCAAGTGCAATATACGGCTGTTCGGCTACAACCATTAGCTAGCAGTGACAAGGAACATATCTAGCACATATAACCCAGCTGAGTGCCTACAATGCATTGGGCTGGCAGCAAAAGTCAGGCAAACTAGGTAAGAAAAAAAACAACACATCAAACCGCCCCCACCCCCCCCCCAGCTCCTCCGTCATTCAGCAGGTGTATGATTACTAGTGTGTGCTTCGTGGTCCGCTATATAAAAGGGGAGGGGAAACAGCATAGTATTGAGAAATTCCAAGTCTGTGATAGGAGTCTCATGAGAGATCAAGCGAAGTAGCCGTAGGTAGATCGGACAGGTTAATTTTCTACACTCATAAGATTTGGATAAACGGTGCTAATCTATTGGGATAAGACATGCAGTTTGGATATTTTGACAAGAACAGTTTCTTCATCCCAGGATGAACCATAGTTTGTGTAAACAAAACGTGTAATCAGGAATCCCCGGAGTATGAGAATCACCTGTTGGGCACCCCCAGAGCTAGTAACATTTGTCTCCCCCCCGGGTGTAGCGTAGAGGGTGTGTGCAGGGGTTCAGGAGTCCAAGTATAGCATATGCTGGAAACCTTGGAATAAAAGTATTGAAAGTGGTGTCAATGTCAGTTAGCACTTGGTCCCAGTACAGAGTAAGTTTTGGACAATGCCAATGAAGGTGGAGGAGGGTTTCAGTGTTTCCGTACCCCTGCCAGCAGTCATCTAAGCGCCCTGCGTTCCATTTGTGGATGCCGCCCGGAGTCAGGTACCAATAAGAGACAATTTTATAAGCAGTTTCAATGCTGGCCATGTTCTATGCCGTGTGGTGTACCCTATCAAAAATATCCTCACATTCTTTGGTGGCAAGGGCTCAACCCAGCTGTGCCTCCAACGTATCTGCCCTGTGGACCTTGCTGAATGCTAGGGAAACCATTTTACTCAGAAGGGCACAAAGTTCAGTAATGAGGCACTTATCATCCATTTTAAGAAGTATCCTCTTTCAAAAGGTGTCATGGGACGTCCCGCTCAAAGCTTGTACTCCGGCGACGTTAACTGATGTCGCTGTTGCAAATATTGAATGCAGTCAGCGTCTATCAAAGAAAAATCAGCTTTGTGCTGATCGAAGGGGATAATCCTGGGTTATTTAAAGAGGCATCCTATTCATTTGCAGCCCCTGTCTTGCCATTGTCGGAACACCTCCGGTTCCTGCCCTGGAGTAAAATCAGGATTGGTCAGTTCAGAGCCATTGCGGAAGGGCAAGACGTGAGACCTGCCCTGAGCGCCACAAAGTCCCATGTCTTGAGCTTGTCACTGGTGAAGAGTAGAAGCCCCAACCTCTATGCTTACGTGGTAGCCAGACTTCCTTCAATATGTTGGAGCAGGTGACTGCTTGATCCATAAATGACCAATATTTTTCAGATAGTGGGCAATTCCATTCTGCAACACAGAGGGTTCGCGGTAGAATGGTCATTTTAACCGCCGCTATACGGCCTGTCAAAGAGAGGCGAAGTTGGTTCAATGTGTACAGGTCCCCTTGTATTTGGGAGGTTTAAGCAGAATTTTTAAAAGCAAGGGACTTCGGGCAAGTCTGGGCCAGCTTGATGCCTAAGTAGAGTATGGAGGCTTTCGACCACCCGAAGGGGAACCGGGAGCGCAAGGCATGTTGTGAGAAGGAGTGACTGAGAGGTTCAATATCTAGGATTTTTGTAAGTTTACTTTAAAACCCGAGATCTTCCCAAAAAGCAGGAGTTCTTCCACCAGCCAAGGAAGCAAGGACATCAGGTCCGTAATCAACAGGATAACAATGTTGCCATAAATGCTGATGAGGTGTTGGTCGCATTTGACAGGCAAACGAGTAATGGCTAGGTTATCACTCAGGCATTGCACCATAGGCTCCATGTGAAGAGCAAAAAGGAGAGGGGACAATGGGCACCCTTGGCGTGTACCCCGGAGTATGGGAAAGGTAGGGATGAGAGACCATTGATTCTAACTGAAGCTCGGAGCGCGCTATAGAAGCAGCTGACCCATCTGCAGAATTTGTCACAAGACCAAACCTGTGCAGAGTTTCAAAAAGATAGGGCCAGTGAATACAATCAAAATGCCTTCTCAGCACCAATAGAAAGAGGCAATGCTTCCTTCTGTGACCTATAGATTTTGCCTAGGAGATGCAGGAAGCCGTTGGTATTATTCCCGCTTTGGTACGCTGGTATAAATCCTGCTTTGTTAGGCTCTATTAGGCCCGGCATATGAGTGGATTCAGTTGGCCTGCCAGTATACCCCTGACAGCTTGGTGTCTATATTTAAAAGGGAGATGAGTCTATTCGACCCACAGAGGGTCGGGTCTTTGCCCGACTTCGGAATGACCGTAATGACAACCTATAACACAGAGTCAGTAAGGGAGCCAAAACAGGCGAAGGAGTTGAAGAGACGTGTAACCAAGGGGGTAGCTTGTGGCAGTAAGCTTTATAGAACTGGGAACTAAAACCATTGGGTGCCGGTAATTTCATCGGTTTCAGGCGAAGATCACCTCCTCTATTCGCATGGGTTGGTCTAGAGCCTCAGCCTCCGTGGTCGGGAGGGAAGCAAGGATGACCTCACAAAGGTATTGGAAAGGGTTACGACTGGGGCCATCAGAAGTAGAATACAAAGAACCATAAAAGGCCTGAAAAGCTGAGGCAATATCCACATCTGAGGAGACCTTGTGGAGAGGCCAGTGTGTATCACCTTGACTGTCCCAGAATGAATCTCACTACAGAGGCGATGTGCTAAGATACGCCCGCAGAGGTTGCTCCAGAGGTAAAACGTGTGCAAATATCAGAGCATATTCCAGATTGTTAAGGTGTTTAAGAAGGAGTGGTGCTTTTTTAAGCACCAGATATATTCTGGGGGCACCCTCCCACCTGTGGATAGCTTCTAATTCTGCAACCAATTTCTCTATGAGCTGTTGTTTGTCTCGCGCCTCCGGTTCTCAGCTGCGAAGACTTCTATGAGCTCTCCCCTAATCACTAAAGTCAGTGCGTCTCAAACTGACAACAGAGATAGCTCCCCAGTGTCGTTAGCGTGGTGATAGTCTATTATGGTCCTTCGGAGGGAATCAATTGTAGCAGAGTACTACAACAAGACGTCTCCGAGACAACCAGTGTGAAGACCATGGTTGGTTGAAGAGACAAACAGAAGGGGTCATGGTCAGAAAGCGACCGATGGGCAATGGCTGCCTCAGAGACAAGAGCTGAAAGGGAGGGAGTGGAATGGAAATTGTCAATGCATGCGTATGTTTTGTGTGCTGCTGAGAGTAAAATGTATAGTCCTTGTCGGTGGGGTGCAGCTGGCGTCAAAAGTTGTGCAGTCTGCAGTCTGCCATACACTCCAAGCCTGAGGCAGATAAGACCCCATTTGGTCAAAGCGATGTACCAAATGATACATGTCAGTATCCATGACCAAGTTCATATCCCCCGTATGAGAATGGCGGCATCAGGGGATCTAAGGGCGGGTGCCAGGGAGTTAATAATAAAAGTTTCTGGATCATCATTAGTAGCGTAAATATTCGCCAGGGTGAAGTGGAAGGAGCCCAGTTTTAAGCCGGACCGCGCGGTGACGTCCCTTAACCTCAGTAACTGTAGATATGATTTCCTCATTGGACCCTCAGGAAAAAAGAATGGCCACCCTGTCTTTTTCAGAGGAACATGAAGACCAGAGCTGGCGTGAGAACCAAGGGGATCAATCAATCAATCATTTGTAAAGTGTACTACATACCCGCGAGGGTCTCAAGGCGCTGTGGGGGGGGACCATTACTGATCGAACAGCCAGGTCTTGAGTATCCTCCTGAAGGTCTGCAGGTCTTGGGTCTGTCGTAGGCTCAGTGGGAGGGTGTTCCATGTCTTGGCGGCAAGATGGGAGAAGGATCTCCCGCCGGTGGTTGTTCTTCGGATGCGAGGGACTGTGGCGAGTGAGAGGTCGGCGGAGCGGAGCTGGCGGTTGGAGATGTAGAAGGAGAGCCATCTGTTGAGGTAAGCTGGGCCGGTCTTGTGGAGTGCTTTGTGTGCGTGGATGAGGAGCTTGAAGGATATCCTCTTGTTGACGGGGAGCCAGTGCAGGTTTCTCAAGTGGGGGGTGATGTGGCCGTGTCGTGGTATGTCGAGGATCCGTCATGCTGAGGCGTTTTGGATGCGTTGTAGTCGTTTGATGAGCTTGGTCGGGGCTCAAGCGTAGAGGGCGTTTCCGTAGCCGAGTCTGCTGCTGACGAGGGCCTGGGTGACTCTTTCTTGTATCTGTCGGGATCCATCTGTAGATCTTGCGGAGCATGCGGAGGGTGTTGAAGCAGGAGGAGGAGACGGCGTTGACTTGCTTGGTCATTGAGAGCTTTGAGTCAAGGATGATTCCCAGGTTGCGTGCGTGTCGGTGGGTGTCTGGGCTGCCCCCAGTACCGTCGGCCACCAGGAGTCGTCCCAGGCTGAAGGGTTGGAGCCGAGGATGAGGACCTCCGTCTTGTCCGAGTTCAGCTTCAGACGGCTGATCTCCATCCAGTCGGCGACGGCCTTCATTACTTTGTGGAGGTTGGCTTTGGCGGTGATGGGGTCCTTGGTGAGGGAGAGGATCAGTTGAGTGTCGTCCACGTAGGAGATTATGTTGAGGTCGTGCTGTCGGGCGACGTGTGCGAGTGGGGCCATGTAAATGTTGAACAGTGTCGGGCTGAGGGAGGATCCCTGGGGATTGCATTCTGGGTACATCTTTGGAGAGCAGATTGGTGTCCTGTAGGAGGTAGATAACGCTTTCAGACTGTTCTAAAAGTGAGAGCACAGCAGACCATTTGGTGGGATTGTTTAGGCATCGTATATTGAACCTAGTAACCTTAAGATCCTGGAAAATAGGGTGAGGGGGAGGAACGCTCTGAGGACTTCACTACCAGTATTATTATATTTTCAGAAAAGGAACATCCCCAGCAGGGGAGGCCCAGAGATCACACCATAAAGAGCCCAAAGTTGGACCAGTCCAGAGGAGTGGTAAAAAACCTTGAAAAAAATAACCTTGAAAACGTATGAAGAAGATATAACACTAATAATAAAAAAAAGTCCATCATAGAATGATGCAGGTCGGGGAGCACGGACCTGGCAGGCGGGGGCATGATCAGTCGTGTTTACACAAGTAGAAAGCATCCCTGAGGAGGGGTAACTGTTGGGCCAATGCTTGTCCCACAAAGAACATTCCATGCCGCGCCATCAGTTACCCCCCTGCCAAAGAGAACAAAATAGTGGTGCAAGAGTCCCCGTGATAACAGGGCACTTCAGGCCGCATGATCATGGGAGTAAGGCCGGAGCCCATCTGTCGAGGGATAAGCAATGCCGAGCTCTGTGTAGTCTTCTGTAGGAGATCTGATTTGGTACAATTTGCTGTCAAGTCAAAAGATAATCCAGACAGGATGGCCCCATGAGTATGATATCCAATCCTCCCGCAGGTGAGCAGTAACAGGGCGAAAGTCTCAGAGATTCTGAAGGGTTATGGATGGCAGGTGTTGGTATAGCACGGGTGTGTGCCCTCAGAAGTGGATCAGGTGGGTCTCACGTGCCTTGCACAAGATACTCTCCTTCCAATAAAAGTCATGTACGCAAACCAGGAAATCAGAGGGAGGAGCTTTGATTTCGGCAGGCCCACTCAGTGGACCCAGTCCAGCTTTATGACCCTGTCCTCGGAGGCCCCTGGGACGTGTCGAAAGAGGGCCCGACATTCTTTCTCAAGTTGGCTCCTTCTGCTTGAGTGGGGACCACTTTAATGTGTGTATTATTATGCTGGGAGTGGTTTTCTAAGTCGTCCACGTGGGCCCTGGGGGTCAAGGTGTTGTACCTTTGAGCATAGAACCTCCTGTTGAAGCCATTCCACCTCTTCGACCTGTCTGGACTCCTGTTTCTCCAGGGCAGAGACCCTATCCCTCACCTCCAGGTCCCAGCAAACCTCGCGTAAGTCAGCAGATAGATCCTTCTGCTGGCAGGTCATCCTGTAGTGACACGAATAGAGCTTCCAGGAAGGACCTACGATTCAGAAAAGGGGGTGGTGATGAACAGAGTGTCTGAATTAAGCAGACCACTCTTACCCAGTCCAAAGATCAGGGCTTGATCCATCATCGTTATTTAGCTCACTGCCCCATCCTAGCTCAGAACCTGGCTATATGCAAATTAGTCTGTCCCTGGCCCAGTGCATCATGGGAACAGGGCAGACCAAACTACCAAGCCAATTCTTCACCAGAAAGGAGACAAGCTTTCGGGGACCGGTTTCTGGCATTTCAGCCGTCGTGGGCCCGGCTTGCTTGAATCCTGATGGAGCAGTGAGCAAGGCACTCATGTCTGAGTATACCCTGCCACACCTATAGTGGCCAAAAACGATTCAGAAAAGGGGGTGGTGATGAACAGAGTGTCTGAACTAAGCAGACCACTCTTACCCAGTCCAAAGATCAGGGCTTGATCCATCACCGTTATTTAGCTCACTGCCCCATCCCAGCTCAGAACCTGGCTATATGCAAATTAGTCTGTCCCTGGCCCAGTGCATCATGGGAACAGGGCAGACCAAACTACCAAGCCAATTCTTCACCAGAAAGGAGACAAGCTTCCGGGGACCGGTTTCTGGCATTTCAGACGTCGTCGGCCCGGCTTGCTTGAATCCTGATGGAGCAGTGAGCAAGGGACTCATGTCTGAGTATACCCTGCCACACCTATAGTGGCCAAAAACGATTCAGAAAAGGGTGTGGTGATGAACAGAGTGTCTGAATTAAGCAGACCACTCTTACCCAGTCCAAAGATCAGGGCTTGATCCATCACCGTTATTTAGCTCACTGCCCCATCCCAGCTCAGAACCTGGCTATATGCAAATTAGTCTGTCCCTGGCCCAGTGCATCATGGGAACAGGGCAGACCAAACTACCAAGCCAATTCTTCACCAGAAAGGAGACAAGCTTCCGGGGACCGGTTTCTGGCATTTCAGCCGTCGTCGGCCCGGCTTGCTTGAATCCTGATGGAGCAGTGAGCAAGGGACTCATGTCTGAGTATACCCTGCCACACCTATAGTGGCCAAAAACGATTCAGAAAAGGGGGTGGTGATGAACAGAGTGTCTGAATTAAGCACACCACTCTTACCCAGTCCAAAGATCAGGGCTTGATCCATCACCGTTATTTAGCTCACTTCCCCATCCCAGCTTAGAACCTGGCTATATGCAAATTAGTCTGTCCCTGGCCCAGTGCATCATGGGAACAGGGCAGACCAAACTACCAAGCCAATTCTTCACCAGAAAGGAGACAAGCTTCCGGGGACCGGTTTCTGGCATTTCAGCCGTCGTCGGCCCGGCTCGCTTGAATCCTGATGGAGCAGTGAGCAAGGGACTCATGTCTGAGTATACCCTGCCACACCTATAGTGGCCAAAAACGATTCAGAAAAGGGGGTGGTGATGAACAGAGTGTCTGAATTAAGCAGACCACTCTTACCCAGTCCAAAGATCAGGGCTTGATCCATCACCGTTATTTTGCTCTGTTCCCATGATGCACTGGGCCAGGGTCAGACTAATTTGCATGTAGCCAGGTTCTGAGCTGGGATGGTGCAGTGAGCTAAAAAACGGTGATCAATCAAGCCCTCATCTTTGGACTGGGTAAGAGTGGTCTGCCTAATTCAGACACTCTGTTCATCACCACCCCCTTTTCTGAATCATTTTGTCCACCATAAGCGTGGAAGGGTATACTCAGATGTGAGTCCCTTGCTCATTGCACCATCAGGATTCAAGCAAGCCGGGCCGACGACGGCTGAAATGCCAGAGACCGGTCCCCGGAAGCTTGTTTCCTTCCCAGTATAAGAATTGGCTTGGTAGTTTGGTTTGCCCTGTTCCCATCATGCACTGGGACAGGAACAGACTAATTTGCATGTAGCCAGGTTCTGAGCTGGGATGGTGCAGTGAGCTAAAAAACGGTGATGGATCAAGCCCTGATCTTTGGACTGGGTAAGAGTGGTCTGCTTAATTCAGACACTCTGTTCATCACCACCCCCTTTTCTGAATCATTTTGTCCACCATAAGCGTGGAAGGGTATACTCAGATGTGAGTCCCTTGCTCATTGCACCATCAGGATTCAAGCAAGCCGGGCCGACGACGGCTGAAATGCCAGAAACCGGTCCCCGGAAGCTTGTTTCCTTCCCAGTATAAGAATTGGCTTGGTAGTTTGGTTTGCCCTGTTCCCATCATGCACTGGGACAGGAACAGACTAATTTGCATGCAGCCAGGTTCTGAGCTGGGATGGTGCAGTGAGCTAAAAAACGGTGATGGATCAAGCCCTGATCTTTGGACTGGGTAAGAGTGGTCTGCTTAATTCAGACACTCTGTTCATCACCACCCCCTTTTCTGATCCAGGAAGGACCTAGTCACTGGTCCTTCCGAGTCGTCCGTTTAGGGGAGCTGGTCTGCGCTAGGTACAGGTGCCTTATCACCTGCCACTCCCCCCGGAGGGCTCAATCACCATATCCATAAGAGATCTGTCCTTCTTCGTCCTTGCCAAGGACATGGTGGGGATCTGTGATGAGGAGAGGATACCAGCTGACTATGGTCTCCCAGAGGGTACTCCTAAGTTGGGACCTCTCAAGGCGCTGCGAAAGTATTAATGGAACACTTTGTCTCCCATAGGAGAGCCAGCCGGTGCATGGCTGTCACGTCTTGCTGATCAGTCTTACGCCCTAGAGGAAGTCAGGATGGGCCATCTCTCTTGGTTTTCCATCTGGGTGCACGTTCAACCAATAATAACATCCGGACACTGTATTGAGACACAGAGGGCCGACACTTCTTGCTCCAGGGGCCTTACAGGCAGGACTCATCCAGGCCAGGATCGATAATAACCTCAGTGTAACAAGGTAAGCCCTACAGGGGCATTAAATCAGCTTATATTTGGCATCTGTTGTTTCTATCTGCTACATAAGCCTTGAAGGAAAAGGACTGAAATAGGCAGAGGCTTGCATCACTGGAAAAGTTTTGTATTCATACTTACACAGGTGTTGTTTTAGGAGCAATGGGGAAGCAGAAGACAACCGCAGTGATTCATGCTGCTCCAGTCATCAACACAATGGACAGTTTGACTGTGGGGGCTCTCGATAAAGAAATTGAACTGATGGCTCGCCGACTCTCTCGGTCCCCGGCAAATTACCCACATTCTTTAGCCAGTGCTCACACAAGTGGTTCACAGTGCTCCCTGGTGGGAGCGCGAGATGGTAGCTATCCCTGCACCCCCATCGCCACTGAGTGACAGCCTGACAGTGAACAGTTAACCTTGGGGCCCATATCAGGAAGTGGGTCACTAGCCCAATACCAAGTCTCCCGAGCAGTTGTGCAGGATGGGCGGACACTTGGTGGGGCTGGTCTCAGGCCAAAAGTAAATACTCTACCCCAGGGGATAAGGCTAAACATCCAAAAGTGGGCACTCCATCGTCCTGCACCCTGGGCCTAGTCCCAGCCTCAAAAGATGACCTAGCAGCCACGCTAGAAGCATGTTTGGCTTCCCTTTCTGTTAAATTGGACTCTAAATTGGAACCACTAAAGAAAGGCTATCTTTTATTGAGAAGGAACTTTCAAAGCTGTCTCAATTCATTGTCATCTAATCTCATTACCCACTCCAGTGATGTATCTGATTCCTGTTACATCAGCTAGAAGTAAGGTTCAAAAGATATGACCTACACACCTTGGGTCTAATTATCCCTTTGTCTGGCTCCCTTACCTGCGAAAGTCAAAATCTACCTACTACAGGTGGACCGCAGGCGAATGCATGTTCTCACGTTTTACCCATTTCAGATGCCTGCCACCGAAGGGAGTTGGCCACTTACACGAGGGCGGCAAATGGGAAAGTCTCAACCCCTGCTTCCAGAGCTCAGGACATATTGACCCAGGGTCAAAATTGTATTCATCTACCCCAGGAAGCAACTCCGTTTGTTGTGGCTTTAGGAGATGTGCCAGTCCTAAAGCCGGGCATTATCGAGGACTATCATCAATTGGAGAACAAGGTCCTTTATTGGCTCAACAACAACACTCCTTTGGGTATCAGAGTAGAGAGGCACATCATGGTTTGGAGGGTGGTCTGGATAGGGGACTCGAAAAAGAGTAGAGGTGGTGTATGCATAAACATTAATTTTATTCTACTCCATTTGGCAGGAAGGATTCTCCACACAGCTAGCCACTGTAATAGTATGGGCCCGACCTCCTCCATTAGAGCGTTGCCCCTAGGTTATTTTTATCCATCTCCACCTGGGGCATTGCAGCCTAGAAAACCAGTGATCATGACCCTATATGATTGGCCTTAAGTATCTCCAGCAGTCCCTCTTTTCAACTCTTTTGCACCACTGGGACAACTTGGCTCTTGTGACTGACTGGATAGTCCAGATCTCAGGAATTCCATGGCGTCTATACATCTTGATCCCAAGGACCAGCCTGCCCAGGAGACTATTAGCAGCCCTCTACTATACAATAACTCCTGTACCATGGAATATGGCCGGTATGGCTAGTAAGTTTTCGGACCTTGCTTGGCTATGTTCAATACAAAATATGACATTAACTGCTTGCAGGGGACCTGGACTATTGACAATACCTATTTTTGTGAGAAATATAAACTTTTTAGCATTCCTGCAACCCTCTCAAGGGCCGGTCGACCGAAAGGGGGTCTTGCGGTTTATGTCTCACTTAGGTTAAGAGGTGGTACAGTGGTATTAACAGGTGTCTGCAAGCATTAATATTTTCTTCAGGGTTGCACATATTGCTGCTTTTAAATTCTATAATTCTACACACTTCCTGAGATGAATTGTACGGCTTCGCCATGTAAAACTGGTAACAAAGTTTTGTTAGGGGATTTTAATATTCATATCTGTGGGGACTTAAGGCAGTTGGGTTTGGGCGCCTCTTAGCTGGTGTACACTTGAAACATAGCAGTCAGGGGGAGAAGCTCAACACCCTAGTCTGGGACTGGGATTTGCAACCAGCCATGGAAAAAATGACCCCTACTAAGAGCTATATAATCCCCACCCTCAAGGGGTTAGGAGGTGAACCTTCCACTATTGACTATATTTTAATTTCTACTCACCTTTATTACCTGATTTCTGATTTGAAAATAACAGCTAGTTATTTTAGCTACCATAATCCCCTGTGTATCAAAGCTCACTGGCCTATATTCGATCTAAAAACACCGAGTACTGGAGGAGGGGTTTTGCGGGCTACAGATGGCAGGAGATGGCTTAAATGGGGACAGATCTATCCAGAAAATCTGTGTAAGTCCCTTTTAGAGTCATGCCAGAGGGAGTATCAGATCTGCCAGAATGCAGAGGCAGAGCCAGATGAGTCTGTCATCCGTGCCTTCGAATCGATCGCCAGATCTGTTGTTAAGTTACTACCGGTCCCTCCACACGGAACTGTGAGGGAAAGGGTACCATGATGTTTAATCCAGAATGCTCCCTTGCTGCTAGGAGGCTTACATCAGCCCTGCATGCTTCCCCTAAGAATACTGTGCTAGTTAAAATGAGAGGAAAACAGTATCAACTAGCCCTCAGTAAGCACTGGTAGGCTTTGAAGGAGGAAGCTTGGGGTAAACTCATGGAAGCAAAAACTTATACGTGCAGCGCCAAGTTTTAGAGCATCATTAACAGCCCCTTTTTAGAAGTAGAGGCCGCCAATTTCCTTGATTCACATATTACAGAGGATGACTGGGTTAGCCATTTTGAGGGCATGTTTAAGGGAGTTCCGGACTTGTTGCCTTTACTTGAATGTTATGGTATAATATTTTCTTCAGGGTCGCACATATTACTGCTTTTAAATTCTATAATTCTACACACTTCCTGAGATGAATTGTACGGCTTCTCCATGTAAAACTGGTAACAAAGTTTTGTTAGGGGATTTTAATATTCATATCTGTGGGGACTTAAGGCGGTTGGGTTTGGGTGCCTCTTTGCTGGTGTACACTTGAAACATAGCAGTCAGGGGGAGAAGCTCAACACCCTAGTCTGGGACCGGGATATGCAACCAACCATGGAAAAAATGACCCCTACTAAGAGCTATTTAATCCCCACCCTCAAGGGGTTAGGAGGTGAACCTTCCACTATTGACTATATTTTCATTTCTACTCCCCTTTATTACCTGATTTCTGATTTGACAATAACAGCTAGGTATTTTAGCTACCATAATCCCCTGTGTATCAAAGCTCACTGGCCTATATTCGATCTAAAAACACCGAGTACTGGAGGAGGGGTTTTGCAGGCTACAGATGGCAGGAGATGGCTTAAATGGGGACAGATCTATCCAGAAAATATGTGTAAGTCACTTTTAGAGTCATGCCAGAGGGAGTATAAGATCTGCCAGAATGCGGAGGCAGAGCCAGATGAGTCTGTCATCCGTGCCTTCGAATCGATCGCCAGATCTGTTGTTTAGGTACTACCGGTCCCTCCACACGGAACTGTGAGGGAAAGGGTACCATGATGTTTAATCCAGAATGCTCCCTTGCTGCTAGTAGGCTTACATCAGCCCTGCATGCTTCCCCTAAGAATACTGTGCTAGTTAAAATGAGAGAAAAACAGTATCAACTAGCCCTCAGTAAGCACTGGTAGGCTTTGAAGGAGGAAGCTTGGGGTAAACTCATGGAAGCAAAAACTTATAAGTGCAGTGCCAAGTTTTAGAGCATCATTAACAGCCTCTTTTTAGAAGTAGAGGCCGCCAATTTCCTTGATTCACATATTACAGAGGATGACTGGGTTAGCCATTTTGAGGGCATGTTTAAGGGAGTTCCGGACTTGTTGTCTTTACTTGAATGTTGTGGTATAATATTTTCTTCAGGGTCGCACATATTACTGCTTTTACATTCTATAATTCTACACACTTCCTGAGATGAATTGTACAGCTTCACCATGTAAAACTGGTAACAAAGTTTTGTTAGGGGATTTTAATATTCATATCTGTGGGGATTTAAGGGGGTTGGGTTTGGGTGCCTCTTAGCTGGTGTACACTTGAAACATAGCAGTCAGGGGGAGAAGCTCAACACCCTAGTCTGAGACCGGGATTTGCAACCAACCATGGAAAAAATGACCCCTACTAAGAGCTCTTTAATCCCCACCCTCAATGGGTTAGGAGGTGAACCTTCCACTATTGACTATATTTTAATTTCTACTCCCCTTTATTACCTGATTTCTGATTTGCCAATAACAGCTAGTTATTTTAGCTACCATAATCCCCTGTGTATCAAAGCTCACTGGCCTATATTCAATCTAAAAACACAGAGTACTGGAGGAGGGGTTTTTCGGGCTACAGATGGCAGGAGATGGCTTAAATGGGGACAGATCTATCCAGAAAATCTGTGTAATCCCTTTTAGAGTCATGCCAGAGGGAGTATCAGATCTGCTAGAATGCGGAGGCAGAGCCAGATGAGTCTGTCATCCGTGCCTTCGAATCGATCGCCAGATCTGTTGTTAAGTTACTACCGGTCCCTCCACACGGAACTGTGAGGGAAAGGGTACCATGATGTTTAATCCAGAATGCTCCCTTGCTGCTGGGAGGCTTACATCAGCCCTGCATGCTTCCCCTAAGAATACTGTGCTAGTTAAAATGAGAGGAAAACAGTATCAACTAGCCCTCAGTAAGCACTGGTAGGCTTTGAAGGAGGAAGCTTGGGGTAAACTCATGGAAGCAAAAACTTATAAGTGCAGTGCCAAGTTTTAGAGCATCATTAACAGCCCCTTTTTTTAGAAGTAGAAGCCGCCAATTTCCTTGATTCACATATTACAGAGGATGACTGGGTTAGCCATTTTGAGGGCATGTTTAAGGGAGTTCCGGACTTGTTGTCTTTACTTGAATGTTGTGGTATAATATTTTCTTCAGGGTCGCACATATTACTGCTTTTAAATTCTATAATTCTACACACTTCCTGAGATGAATTGTACGGCTTCGCCATGTAAAACTGGTAACAAAGTTTTGTTAGGGGATTTTAATATTCATATCTGTGGGGACTTAAGGCAGTTGGGTTTGGGTGCCTCTTAGCTGGTGTACACTTGAAACATAGCAGTCAGGGGGAGAAGCTCAACACCCTAGTCTGGGACCGGGATTTGCAACCAACCATGGAAAAAATGACCCCTACTAAGAGCTATTTAATCCCCACCCTCAAGGGGTTAGGAGGTGAACCTTCCACTATTGACTATATTTTAATTTCTACTCCCCTTTATACCTGATTTCTGATTTGACAATAACAGCTAGTTATTTTAGCTACCTTAATCCCCTGTGTATCAAAGCTCACTGGCCTATATTCAATCTAAAAACACCGAGTACTGGAGGAGGGGTTTTGCGGGCTACAGATGGCAGGAGATTGCTTAAATGGGGACAGATCTATCCAGAAAATCTGTGTAAGTCCCTTGTAGAGTCATGCCAGAGGGAGTATCAGATCTGCCAGAATGGGGAGGCAGAGCCAGATGAGTCTGTCATCCGTGCCTTCGAATTGATCGCCAGATCTGTTGTTAAGTTACTACTGGTCCCTCCACACGGAACTGTGAGGGAAAGGGTACCATGATGTTTAATCCAGAATGCTCCCTTGCTGCTAGGAGGCTTACATCAGCCCTGCATGCTTACCCTAAGAATACTGTGCTAGTTAAAATGAGAGGAAAACAGTATCAACTAGCCCTCAGTAAGCACTGGTAGGCTTTGAAGGAGGAAGCCTGGGGTAAACTCATGGAAGCAAAAACTTATAAGTGCAGTGCCAAGTTTTAGAGCATCATTAACAGCCCCTTTTTAGAAGTAGAGGCCACCAATTTCCTTGATTCACATATTACAGAGGATGACTGGGATAGCCATTTTGAGGGCATGTTTAATGGAGTTCCGGACTTGTTGCCTTTACTTGAATGTTGTGGTATACCCACAACGCTAGTAGTAATGGAGGATTAAGTAAGGCGAGGTGTTATTGGCATGACACGAAATAAGGCAACGGGCCTTAAAGGGATCCCTCCTGACCTTTATTTTTTATTTAAATTTTTCCCTTATACAAACAAATGACATTACAATACATCCCCCACAACACAAAATACACGTGACACTACTATAAAGAAAAGAATAAATACAAAACATAAGTCGAATATATCAATGTCCCTGTATATCCTTCGAACAAACATATAATACCTAACTAAAATGGAACTCAAGAAAAATACATCCTCACATGCATGCTAATCAGTAATCGCCCAGTCTAGTTGGAAGAATGTAGCAACACCTAACCATCATACCGTCCACCCCCCTCCGTCTTCCAATATCCATCCTCTCAGTTCTCAATATATTCCCTACTACTCAGTGTCACCAACTCCACTCAAGAGAAACTGACGTAATGGTTCCCACATGTCTCCTGGTCGCGATCCTGTTGGCAATTCCTCCGCGTACGTTTCCAGATTTTCCTTACAATACACCTGGTCCTTCAGCCAGTGTTCTGTTTTCAGCCAATGCCGTCCACCCCATGTTACCGCCACTCTCCGCGCAGCCATCAACAGCGCCAATCTTACAAATCTCCCATTCACTCCCTTAATGTGTGGCACACAACATAGCAGACTGACCAACGGAGTGCACTGGAGTTCCACAGCCACCATAGTCTTTAAATCACTCACCACCCTTTCCCAAAACTCATGTACATTTCCCCATCCCCACGCTAAATGCAAAGAGTCTGCATTCCCAGGTCCGCACCGCACACAGGAGTCGGAATCACATAGGCCAAAATCATGCAATCGAGTCGGGGTGTAATACACCTGGTGTATATATTTAAAGTGTGTGATGCACAAGTTCCCATTCATACTAAGTGTCCTCGTCAATTTACACACATATTTCCAATCTTTCTCTAAGATGGGCTCTGATAGACAAGCATTCCATAGCTCCCAACTCCTGTCCGGTCCACATATGCATTCATCCTTAATCAACCTATATATTTTGGAGACCAATTTTTTGTTAGTAGGTGTGGTGAGAGCAAACTGCAAAGATAACAGCGCGGGGGCTCTAAAGGGTAAGTAGGGTAGTGCACCTTGGCTGCATGCCGAAGTCTGTGCATTGCAAAGCTGAACAATAATGACTGATTGCTAATGTAATGAAGAGAGTCTGATGTGATAACTGACCCCTCCGGATATATGTCCTGCATCCGTTGAAAGCCCGCCTTCCGAAGTAGACGCATCAACGGCGCCTCGTGAGTTACCGACATCGCAGCGTTCTATGTACATGGCTGGTGCATATATCGGCAGCTTTTGCGCCAACCGCCCGATCGCCTGCCAGGCGGCTATGGTTGTGTCCACTGCGTTTATTTCGGTTCTCGATGAGTAATCATGCTGTGCAGTGGAACCGGAGAAGCTTCCCCTTCCTCCACCGCAACATGTGGTGTATACGCATGTGGCCTCATTAAATAATATACATATTGGGCCTGTGCACTTAGATAATAAGCATAAAAATCCGGTGCCCCAAAGCTTCCCTGGTCATACCCACTCATAAGCACCGACCATTTCACACGAGCGATTTTGCCTGCCCCAGACCAACCATAGAAGAGCTTGTCTAATGTTCTGAAAGAATCCCATTGTTAGAACCACCGGGATATTAATAAACAGGTACAAAAACCATGGCAAGACCACCATTTTAATTAAGGCAATGCGGTCTGCCAACAACATTGGTAGCAAAACCCATAATCTACCTGCTGTTTCAGCCTTGCATATGCTGTCCCATAATTTTCCCGTATCACTTTGTTTGGATCCCTGTGAATTCACACTCCAAGATATTTAACCGGGTCTGTGGACCATACCAGCGGGAAGTCCAGTTCAGGCTGTACAGTAGCCTCCGTTAGCGGAATGATGTTAGATTTATCCGAGTTGACAAGGAGGCCCGATAGGCGGCCAAATCGAACATACTCCTGGAGCAATTGCGCCAGATACCGAGATGGATCTCGAACAAAAAGCACCATGTCAACCGCATATAATGAAATAGCTACTGGTTGAAAAATTTAGCGCCGCCTCTGTCTGATGACACTTGCCAATGGCTCCAGTATGATCTCAAAGAGCAGCGGGGACAACGGAAATCCCTGGCGCGCACTCTGGCAGTCGGACCAGTATAAAGCACCGCTCTCCATTGCAACAATAAGGGTGGGAATTCATTCCGCCTCAGAACAAAGTACATATACTTCCACTACACTGAATCAAATGCTTTTGCAGCGTCTAGCAGTACAGCCACAGCGGACATGCTCGGCTCGAGTATGTGGAACATGGAAAAAACAGTCCGGAGGTTATGCGACGTGGATCTCTCAGGAATAAAGCCTGACTGATCAGGTAATACTAGGCACGACATCAGAGGTTGCAACCTAGTCGCTAAGATTTTGGCCAATATTTTCACATCGACATTGATCAGGGACAGAGGACGATAGGAATCACACCTATCGGACGGCTTATCCTTTTTGAGCAGAGTTATTATCAACACCTGTCGTAAAGTTGCTGGTAGTGTCCCAGTCGCATGCACCTCAGCTTAAATCTCCAATAAGAAGGGGACGAGGAGATCTGCGTACTTCTTATAAAATTCCGCCATGAGGCCGTCCGGCCCCGGTACTTTGCCATTAGAGAGCGCCACAATCGCTATCCTAACATCCTGCTCATCTATGGGCACACACAGATATTCCCTGTGCGCGTCCGACAGCCAGGCACACGCCACATCTTCCAAATAGTTCTCCATCTCAGCCTCCGTCGCCCCTCCCCTGGAAGTGTAGTGATCCGCATAAAAGCTCCTAAACTGGTTGTAATGGTGAGTGAGTGATGATGTTCCCCCATGCGCATCCGTTATCAAGTCAATATGTGAATTCTCTGCACGCCCCGGCCGTCCTCCCTCACCATACCGACGAGCCGTGTGTCTAAGCAATAGATATTTTATTAGCGTTTCCGCTAGTTTATCATAGTCTTTAACCAACTCATGGATGTGAGCCAAGGTTGCCGTGGCAGGAGTCTCAGCATAACTTTGCTCCAGTTCTCATAGGGTGTCCTCAGTGTTTTGTAGCTGCGTCCTTATGTCCCTAAGTATGCCTTCAGCTGTGCCTATGCATACCCCCCTGATAATGACCTTAAATGCTTCCCAAAGCGTCGAGGCTTCGTCTACTGTGCCCTTGTTTATTACAAAATATTGGCCAATAGCTTCCCTCACAGTGTTCTCATATATTGGATCAAGCAGAGCCTCAGATCGCAGTCTCCGTGTAAAGGGGCAGCGCTGAGCTGTCGGGATTTCCAAGTCTAGCTGCACAGAATTATGATCCGATAATGTACGTGGTAAATTCACCACCTCTCGCACCCAGTCCATAGCCTCCCCACCCACTAGCCAGTAATCTAACGGCGAACAGCTGTTGTGTGATGGTGTCTCATGTGTCCCTTCCTTTGCCAGGGGATTTCTTACTCTCCAGACATCGCGCAACCCAAATTCCTCCATGGCGCACAGTACACTTCTAGCCACTTCCGGCGTTCGATGAGACATTGGGTTAGACTTATCCAGGTCAGGGTTCAAGTAGATATTCAGATCCCCCCACCACATTACAGTGGCCTCTGGCCAGGCTCTCAGAGCACCATACATTCGAGAAAGACGCACTGGGTCATCCGTGATGGGCCAACAAATATTGATAATAGCAACCAACGAGCCCCCAACCGACCCTGCACCACCGCACATCTGCCTTCATCAACCACATACGTGCGAGCTGGCTGAAATGCTACACCTCTTTTAACCAATATCATCGTACCTCTTGCATACGACGAGAATGAAGCTGCCAACCTGAAGCTCGCCCATCTCCCCCCAATACCCCACTCTGTGTGTTTTGTCAAATGTGTTTCTTGCAACAGGGCTATGTGTATCGCATGTCGGTTCAGGTAGGCTAGTATTTGTCTAACTTTTTTAGGTGAGTTGAGGCCTCTCACATTCCAGGTCAACATTCGGAATCTATCACCCATCACACCTCCCAATTAGGTCGAGAACATTACCCGCCCCCCACCCACACATCACCCCCATCAACCATATAGCTCAACATTTGGGGAATACCCACTAGAGGGAGAGGGTCGGCAACAAATACACACACCAAAGTGTGGCTGCCAGATTGGGACTATATGACCCGCCCATGCACGTGAACAAAAAATTTGTCCGGTGCCGAACACACTGATCAACAATAAGTGACTGTAACCACATAACACTGTTAACACATTTTCAGGAACTCTAGCTCCGTCCGCCACCCATACAGCACATGTGTTCAGATTCAACATGTAAATATAAAGACTACCAACATTTAAATAAGCAAAGGCCCCCAATTATCCATCAGGCTAAATACAATATTGCCGGACTCAGTCCGCTTCCTCCAAACCCGATTGCTCAGCTGCACCCTCCGTTCCGTCCCGCCGCTGCCTCAATTTGCAAATGTGTTTCATGAACTTCAGGGCCGATTTTGAGTCCGTAAAGAAGTGCGCATGCCCCTCATGTGATATTTTCAGCTTAGCTGGGTAGAGCATGGCATAAGGCACAGATGCAGCCTGTAGCAACTTCTTCACTGGCACAAACTCCCTCCTAGCCACCTGCACCCCTGGGGTGTAGTCCGGGAAAAAGGACAACGTGTAGCCCTTATAAGTAACATGAGTCTTAGCCCTAGCCTCCCACAGAATAGAGTCTGTATCAGCATAGTTCAGAAGGCGCGCAATTATAGGGCGAGGTGACGGACCGGCTTAGGCCTAGCACCCAACGAACGGTGTGCCCTTTCTACTATCATCACTGGGGACAGCACAGAGCCAAACAGATCACATAGCATCCCGTATATGAACGTCTCTCCATCCTGGAAATAGCTGTGCACTCCGGCAAGCCAAGAATGCGGAGGTTGTTTCGCCTAGAGCGCGCCTCTAAATCCTCATTTTTCACACAAATAATGTCCAATACCTTCTCCATCTGCAATATTTGGTTCCGTGATTCAGATTGGGAATCTTGCGTGTCGGATAATCTATTCTCCAACACATCTAACCTGTGCTTGTGTTTGTCCACCTTCTTCCTTACGACATCCAGCCCGGTAAAGCGCATCTATTTTACTATCAATCGATTTCATGCCAGCTCGCAACTCCAGCAAGATGGTTCTGGTGTTGTCTTCCATGTCCGCCGCCATCCCCGAAGCACCCTGCGATCCGGTCTGATCTACCCCCACCTCACTGGCATGCGTGGTGCGCTTATTCTCAAATTGCAGCTTGGATTGCTTAGGTTCGGATTTTCCCATAGTGGTAAGGACGGCAGCAAAGGATCATACAATGTTCAGTCTCACCACGGTGATCACACCCGGCCTTAGCGATGTCCCCCGCCGCAGAAACCACACGTGTCACACCAGCTCAGCAGCTCCACAGTCGACAGCAAGCAGGGGGGGACCTCCAGTGACGAGATCCACAAGCGGTCATCCACCATGCAGCGCACCGCAGGCGCACCTACGCAAATCCAAAATGGCTCACCTTCCCGAGGCATGACTAGTCGGCTCCCAAGGATTCCGCCGCAGTCTAAAATCGTCCAGCAGCTACCGTCACAGAGCCCAGCAGTTGATTTGCGCACAGCTGTGCACTCCTCTTATGCACTGCTCCTGACCAGGCACAGCGGACGAGCCGACTGAGACTTACTGGGCAACTGGAATCTCGCTGCGCACATCAAGCGATGCCGCAACCTTCCCCTCAGCAGTGCGGGAGCCCCCCGTGGCGCCCCGTGCGCCCAAGCAAAAGAGAGCAAGCCAGGCAGTGGACCAGAGCGGACAGCACCCCCACCACAAAGTGTCCGGTCCGCGCCCCCCGTGCTCACAACAGAAGTGTCGCACTCCTACACCTAGTAAGGTCAGGGAGCTCCGACCCCCACCAGGCACCACCACCAGTATATCCAGGGGCGCCCAGCTAGGGCCTTACCACCCAGCCAACACCAGGCCCAGAACGTGCAATCACCCCACTTACTGCGGCAACGCTCCGTCCCCAGCAGCACCAGGCTCCTTAATGCACCCGTCCGCCTCACACCAGCCAGCTCCGCTCCGTGGTTCTCAGCTGCGTTGGTGCTTCACAGCACTCTCATTCCCCGCCGTTGCCCCAGTTCTGTATGGCAGCACTCGCACACCGCAATCTCCCAGTTCCTGAGGTGATGGCCTTCCCAGTGCACCTTATTTGTCGGATGTGACGCTATGGGTCCCAGGTCTTGCCTCTGTAGTTAATGCAGTTGTTAGGTACGGCACCCCTGATTCCTGGTCGAACTCTATTATTGTGCCAGTCTTTAAAAAGGGGGATCGGGACAGTACCACTTGCTATAGGCCTATCTCCCTGCTAGACTCTGTGGTAAAAGTGGTAGGTAGGATATTGTTGGATAGGTTATCGACCTGGGCTACTGACAATAATGTTTTGTCGGAGGCCCAATATGGCTTTCACCCTGGTCGCTCTACAATTGATCAATATTTGAACCTATTCCTGATAACAAACAAATACACAGTTGCCCGCCGGGGTACCACCTTTTTAGCCTTTATGGATTTGTCATCAGCATTTGATTGCGTGAACAGAGGCAAACTATGGCAGATTCTCTCCTCCCTAGGAGTGGACAAAGGGATAGTCTCACTTCACCGAGACACCAGGGCAGTCGTGCCCTACTCGGCTGAGCTGAAGGTATCATGCTCTTTCCCGGTCAGGGGTGGTATCCGACAAGATTGTATCTTGGCCCCACTTCTTTTTAATCTCTGTATTAACAATTTAGAGAAAATCTGGAGACCAAGGCAGACTACCCCCAGGCAGGACGGCGAGGGCTCTGTCCTCAGGGCTCATTCATTACCATGAAACGCCTTTGAGGGGGGGCGTGGCCGACCCGCAGACCAAGATGGCCACGCAGTATTGGAGCTCCGCCGATATCCCCAGACTAAATAGCCATCCTGGCGGCCATGCGTGACACCATACAGCCGCGATAGCACGGCAGCATACTCCATGGATTCTGGCACCCATGATATCGATCATCGTAGTCGGGAACAGCAACATCCCCGAGGTGCGGTGAGAGGCCTGCAACACATGGCTGAGCCACGGGCTCGAGTGGCACACGGACGCCGTTGAGTGCCAGGATCGAACTACATTAGATTTGGGAGCCAACCAGCCCGACCACGGAAGCAGCAGCTTTGCAACGCGCTCCCGCATCACCATGAAGACCGCACTGTGTGGATGATAAGGAGAGACCAGGAGTCGTTGGGCAGCCCTGCAAATGTCAGGTAGGCCGGCTCGGTGCCCCCGGCATCATGGAGGAGTGGGAACCCACGCAGATACCTGTTGACCACCCGCCCTGCTAGCATCACAAACTGCCTGAACCCCAGGTCTCAGCACTCTCGCCCTAAAACCTCAGGGAGGTACACAACCCTTAGGTCCCCCGTGGTGCACACGCAGTGTAGTTTGGTCGCGGTATCTACAGCGAGCGTGGCCCGTGCCGACTTTATCTGCGCACTGGCAGAGCGACCACATTTGTGGAGCTCAGAGCGAGACACACCCTATATAAGGAGGCACCATCACCAAAATATACCGCCGATACCTGCATTATATCCCCACCGGTGGCGACCCTGCTAGACTGTAGTGAAAAGGGGGTTTCTCTCTTCTACACCAGTCCATATCCTGAGTGCCATAATTGTCGAGCGGCAAGGCGTATCTGCACCGGGGCAAACATGCCAGAATACATTTAAGGCCCCTTCCCAAAGGCCATGGGCAAAGGGGATCCAAAACAGAAGGAAGTTAACTTTCGTAAAGGCAGGCGGTGGGACGGATTCAACAGGCACTACTATTGCGGAAGGAGGAGACCCTGCTACCGTCCCACCACAGCCCCCCACACAGGGTAGTGAGGCGCGTATGGCCGAACTCAAGGCAGGCTTTAAGGCCTTGGATACACGCTTTGACTTGCTCGACAAAAGGTTGGACTGGATGGGAGCCAGATTAGACCACCACGATAAAAGGCTGGACACTGCCGAAGGCTGAATCTCGGACCTGCCGGATGGCTCGGCTCAGGCTACGAAGCGTCCGGAGAGAATGGATGGTCCGTTCAAGAACATTATAAACAAGAACATTTCCTTTCTGTGTTGTTACGCTTCTGATGGGTGACCGAAAGGCCTAAACACAAATCATGATTTACTTTTATATCAAAGTTATGACACAGGTAGTTAGTACTACACAACACGAGTGACTACTATTTGTCTCTCAAATTTTATTTGCCTTAAAAACATTATTTTCTTTTTCAATTAAAAACATAATTGAAAAAGAAAATAATGTTTTTAAGGCAAATAAAATTTGAGAGACAAATAGTAATCACTCGTGTTGTGTAGTACTAACTACCTGTGTCATAACTTCGATATAAAAGTAAATCATGATTTGTGTGTAGGCCTTTCGGTCATCCATCAGAAGCATAACAACACAGAAAGGAAATTTTCTTGTTTATATTGTTAATACCCGGTCCTTTCTGGTTTCTGGGAAACTATCTTATTTTTTAAGACCGTTCAAGAACATTGCCATAAACAATTAGGACCTAGAAGCTAGGGGAGCCATAACAACATCATGGGAGTTCCTGAATCAACAAATACAGGACAATTGGATGGATTTGTGGAGGGTCTCTTAACAGATTTATGCGGACGGGAATCCTTCACTATTACCTTTGTAGTTGAAAGAGCACACAGGTCCATCGGACCCCGGCCTAACCCTGGCTATCGCCCCAGCCCCGTCATGGCACAGCTTCTGAACTTTAAGGACAGAGATACAGCCTTTTGGATGTCCCGGGATCATGGGGCACTAGAATGGCATGGCGCCTCCATCTTCCTGTACCCTGACTTCACCGCGATGGTACCTGAGGCCCGTCGGAAATTCACAGCGGTCAAAACCACACTGCACAAGACAGGTCTGAAGTACGGTATGCTATATCCATCAAATATGAAGGTGGGTGTCGACGGCAGGTCAAGGATCTTTGATTCCCCAGCGGAGGTATAAGAATTCCTCAGAACTCGAGCTAACACCGGGCCCCCAAGAAAATTGCCCACGCGAGATCGTTCTCCCCGAATGCCAGACTCCGGCAACAGTGTGGAACTGGTCTCCGCCAGCTGAAGGACTCTCTATATTGCAACAAGTTGATAAGTATTGAATGTATATACTTTACCTTTTTCAGTAGTTGATGTGTTGGACACAGGACAATGGCTGTGCTGACTCTATTTTTTCAATAATGGGGGATAAGGTGGAGCTTTGCCTCCACCCAGTGCTTTGACACACTTTTTTGGTATGTTCATATTTAGGGATAGTAATGTTTGTCTAAAACTATAACTGGGATTTGGGCTTTTCCCTAGGTGGAGAATGAGGGGATGGGTGGGAGGTGGGGGGTGGGGGCAGTCAGGTTGATGTCACTGTTTTTCCTTTACAGATGCAGGATCATGATGTGCAATGTATCCATAGGGCAATGAAATAGAATTCATTGCAGGCCCTTAGATGGCACGTAGAACCAATCTCCCTGAGAACATTTCCTTGATGTCCTGGAATGTACAAGGGCTTAACGAGACACAAAAGCATAAACAAGTACTACATTATCTACAGCGCCATCAGCTGGATATTGCATTTCTACAAGAGACACATCTACCCCCATAAACGTTTCTAAGCTTTGAGGCCAGTTGGGGGGCAAATAGATCATTTTCTGGCTATAGCACATATGCACCAGGGGTTTCAGTATTTGAGGCGGAGTTACACCTCGCGGTGGAAGAATACTTTGAAATAAAAAATGTCACAACCAAGGCCACACTATGGGAGGCATTCAAAGCTTATATATGGGGGGTTTGCATCTTCAAGAGTGCAGGTATACTTAGTGACTGGCGGGAATTGAAGCCAAATTGACAACAATAGACACAGACCAAGAGGCGCCCCTACCCCATCTGGTTTAAGGCAGAGGGCGGCGTTACTATCCGAGATTCAAGAGGCAGCAGAACGAGAAGTCCATGTTTTGGGGAAACATGTCATTGCCAGGAGATATGGGGAAGGCGAGCGCCCTGGGCATACCTTAGCAAGGCTCATACACCCCTACCGAGGACCGACATACATCACAAGGTTACGGAGCAAGGATGGAGAACTGATAACTGACTGCGAGGGTATTAGTAGTAGTGTATTAGCGTACCACGAGGACCTATACACTACTAAAGTCACCCAGAGCTCGCTGTCCAGTAATACATATTTAGATGAGGTTGCCTTGGTTTGACTGGGAGACATGCACAGAGATTTCCTAGCTGAACCATTTACAGTAGATGAAGTGACGCAAGCTATTGAGGACATGGACGGTTTTAAAGCTCCTGGCCTCGATTGGTTCCCAAGATGCTTTTATAAGATATTCAAAAGAACGCTGGCCCCGCATTTAATAGACGTATACCAAGAAACCACAGAAACGGGCAAACCTCTGCCAACAATGCAGGAAGCGGTCATTACACTCCTCCACAAGCCAGGCATAGACACAAAATTATGCAGTTCCTATAGACTCCTCTTGCTACTGAACTTTGACTACAAAATTTTGGCAAAAATGCTTGCCAACAGACTATCCTTAATGATAGATCAGATGATATCACCCGCCCAATCAGGCTTTATCCTGCACAGACCTACTGCACTAAATCTGCGCACTCTTCGCTACCCTCCACAGAATCAACCCCTCGCTCCCGGCTGTGGTAGTCCTATTGGACGACGAAAAAGCCTTTGATTCACTGGAGTAACCCTTTCTTAATGCCACGCTGTTAAGACTGGGTATACCACCTAGATTAATTTCAGTAATATCGCTGTTATACACGCGCCCCTCGTGTGAGATTGAACTGCTCTCTAATGCCCCCTTCACACCATTGAGGGGAACACAGCAGGAATGCCCCCTCTCCCCGTTGCTGTTTATCATAGCGATGGACCCCCTTGTACGACACATGCAAGATAATCACTCATACCTGGGAATACATTTTAAAACAGGCCTCTTTTTGTTGACTCTCTATGCTGACGACATCATCCTCAATGTGCGACATCCAGACGAGAACCTCAACTTGATTCTCCACAAAGTAACGCGCTACAGCGCCCTATCAGAACTGCACATACATTGGAGTAAATCCAAGACTTTTCCCCTGCCTGAGGCCCACCTCCACACGTAGCGCAGAATACCCACTAACATGGTGTGACAACTCAGTCAAATATTTAGGCATTCACATTCATGAAAACCCGTCACAGATCATTCAACTTAACTAGGGCCCAGCAATGACTGACAAGCGATAAAATAGAGCATTGGTTGAAACTACCCCTCTCGATGGCCGGGAGAACAGCCCTGATTAAAATGGTCGTTCTCCCACATTTTTTATATCTTTTCCAAAACATCCCAATACCGTTGTATAGAAGCTTTTTTGCCACTTTGGCACACAGTCCAGAGTCAGCTGGGAAGTCCTAACACTACCATATGAAAGAGGGAGATTTGGGATCCCTAACTTTTGACTATTATTTAATAGCACAATGCAGCTTTTCATGACACTGGTTTCATTCGGACGCCCGCATTCCTTATCCACGGCCCAAAGCTGACCTTGCGCATCCCACCCCGCTATCGGCTCTATTGCCGGTGGGCATGGCTCCTGACCCGCAGGATCTGCAACATTTCCACGGCTAGCTGGGCCTGGAAACAACTGACTCGGGCAACCGGGACGCAACCACTGTACTCATCATCCTTACCATTGGTAGGGAATTTATGGATTCCCATCACCCAGGAACAGACAGTAAAGCGCACCCTTAAAAAATTCGAACTGGAAACATTTGGGGACCTTTTCCCGAACAACCATATTTTTTTCTGTAGCAAAGACACCCGATTAAAGGAGGCTACGTTCATAGAACAGTTGCTATTATATCGATTGCAAAGAGCATTGAGATCGCAAATTCCTAGTTATCCCATTGAACCGTCGGATTTCCCACTGCTGACACTTCTTATTAACAACAGCAGTGGAGAACACCTTATGTCCAAAATGTATATGGCCGCAATAGCACTGTTTCCACCCCAGGATGAGAAGGTACGGCAGGCTTGGGAACAGGATTTGGGTTAACCCCTCACAGACACACAGTGGCATTACTGTTGTGCACAAACTCGCAGTCTCCTTTACCGACAAGCATAAGATACTACATTTCAAGTTCTTGCACTTGGCATATGTTACCCCAGCTTGGGTCCATCTCATGGATTCAGCCCGATTACACACCTGCCAAAGATGTGGAATCTTGATGCCAGATTTCACATATTTGACATGGACATGCGATAAGGTGGCCCACTTTTGGAAGCGGGTATTTGAGGAACTTTCACATATGATTGGTCAACCCACCCCCAAAACCCCTGATGACATTACTGGGATTTGTTAAGAACCTCCCCAAATCTCCAGAGAACTTTATCGCTGCTGTTAAGTCATTATACTTTGCCCCAACAGCAAAAATCCTGGTTAATGGTGCCCTTACGGAGCAGATATTTATTGCGCGAGGGACTCGTCAGGGATGCCCCCTGTCGCCCCTTTTTTTTTATTTGTATATCGAGCCTTTTGTTTGTGTGTTAAGATTAGATCCTGTAATTAAACCCTTTAAGATCGCGGACTTAGAATTGAAATTTGCATTGTATGCAGATGACCTGCTTATGTATACTTCAAACCCAGTAGAAGCCATACCTAGACTCATACATCTTGCAGAAGGCTTTGGCAAGATCTCTGGGTATTCCATAAATAAAGAAAAAACAGAAATTATGGAATGGAATCAGCAGGTAGAAACAGAAGGGAACAAGAATAAAAGGAGGTATTTAGGTGTTCAGTTAGTTAAGAAAATCGAAAACATCCCGAAAATTAACCTAGAAAGAGTCATAAAAGATACTAATGCCCTATTACAACGTTGGTCCTCTCTCCCCTTAAACATTTATGGGAGGGTAAACCTTTTGAAAATGATTATCCTTCCTAAAATTACATTTTTATTTAATTCAATCCCATTATCTTTTCCGTTATCTTTAATTAAAAAGCTTTAAGGAAAATTGGGAACATTCATTTGGAACTCTAAAAGCCCCCGAATAGCCTGGAAGAAATTAAGGAGAAGTTTAAAAATGGGAGGATTGGCGTTTCCTGATTTACTCCTTTATTGCCAAGCGTTTCATTGTAAACATTTTAGATTAATGGCCAGCCAGATGGACCAATCATCTATGGGTTTGTTATTTTCCGCCTTATTACAAGACATTCCACAGGGGTCTAGCCATTTTCTTTTCAAGTTTGGGGATTCAAAATTTTGAAAAAAAGTAAGATTGACGATTCTGAGGGCAGCCCGGAAAAATTGGGTATTTGTGAGGAAGAAGCTGAATATACCATATTATACATCGCAGGCCCCAATATGGGACTCACCAGGCCTTCCTGCCTGCCTAAATGACCATTTGTCATTACCGTTGAAACAGGCAGGGTTGATCTGTTGGGGTGATCTGCAGGAGGATGGGCGTCTTCTGAACTGGGACACGCTTTCAAACCTTACAGGGGGAACCCTCACCAGGTTTAAATTTTATCAGCTATCCGGGTGGTGGGCAGCCAGATCAAATAGACCCCTAGATAGCAAACCCCCCAACCCTAAATTTGATGCGGTACTGAGGGTTGGTAGGTGGAAGTCCCAAATATCTTTCTGGAATGCAGCAATGTTAGAGGATGAGGAAGTGACAGAAGCTGAGATAAGCAAACTATGGAGTAACGTTACTATTGATGATAGTGGAGCCCTTATGGACCTTTGGTATGATTCTTTTAACGTTTTAAAAGCGGTAATTAAGCCAGCAGCTTTAAAAAGAAACCACTTGTACACAATGTATAGGGCTTATATTACCCCAAAAAAACTGGCTAAATATTCTAACTTAGCACACAACTGTCCGAGATGTGGTTACCCAAATGCGGACGATGCATATGTTTGCTGAATGTCCTGAATTAGAAGAATACGGGGGCAAGATAAGAGATTTCTTAGAAAATGTTCTTTCGGTACCAATCACAATTTCTGTATCCACTAAACTATTAGGGCTTCTTCCAGGTTACCAGATAAATGATCTCCCCACAAAATTTGTTTTCTATGCTATGGTACTCGCAAGGCGTGAGATCTGTAGAGCCTGGAAGGATCCAATTCCCCCCACCTTCCCAAACTGTTTAAAGCAGATTGTGATGACAAGTAAGTCAGATATGGCGTGTGACTCTGGGAGTCGAGATAAGGTCTAGGCGGCCTTGGAGGCATGATAACCCGATGATTGGTATTCCAATGATTTAACCGGAGCCCTGTTGGTTCCCTGGACTCCTAAGTATATTGGGGCGCACACTGAGCGATGAAAAGGAGTATGGAAGGGAAGGCAGAGGCCACTTGAGGGCGCAGGCTTACCACTTTGCTTTTGGCCACAAAAAAAACAACTAGGGCCGGAATAGAACGACCAAAGCTCATTGAGGTGCCAGTATCCCATCAAGAGTTCCTTTTATGGTTTATGAGGATTACCAAAAGAAAAAAAAAAGAAAAAAAAAAAAAAAGAACCTCCCCAAATCCTCCAGACGTTTCGGCGCAATAGCACTCTTTCTCGCCAAGAGGGAAATCGCAATACACCGGGGTAGTAAGTATCCACCGATACTAAAGGGATGGATGTTTAGCTTGACATATTGCAAAATCAACAGCGAACTATATGCCCAACTCCAACCCCCATCATCTAGGCGGCTTGACATGGGGCAACCTTTCAAATCCTACTTATTAGCAAGAACCTGGGTAAGTTCAGAAACCAAATCAGAGCCTTCGCCAGAACATTGAAAGAGACAGTTAGTGGAGTATCCACACTCAATCTGTAATGGACACATGGAAAATGTTTATATCAAAAATGTGTTTGTTCATTTTTGGCTACTATGTAAATTGTGAACCTAAATTGTAATTAAAGGTGAAAATTATATAAAAAATAAAACAAATATTGGTGTCTGAGAATGGCCATACTGAACAGACTATATTTGACCTAATTGATACTCCTAATTGATACTCCTTCAGAGGCTTGTAACCAAACCTCTGAACAGCACCTCACAATTTTTGAACTCGTCTTCAGCACTCTTTCTAACCAACTGACACTCCCCTTTCCTCCTTTAACACCCTCGCAGTCCCTCAATCCCTCAGAGCACCCCTCAACCGCCACAAATCCTAACCCTCTCCCTAACATCAGTCCCCCCAACAACTACTACCCTGGCACCCTCACTTGAACTCTCTCCTACCGCAATCCTCTCCCCTCCACCGTTTCAAGCTACCTGCCCCATCCACTCCCTAATCCCCTCCACATCCCAAAGAATCACTCCGCTACCCCATGACACTCCTTCCCGCTATGACTCTCCCTTCTCACTAACTCCTAGACCACCTTCCAATCTGTCATCTCCCCCACTACCCCTCAAATACACCCCTCCTTATTCCCATACCCCTCAATTTGCGTCCACTCCTACACCGAACCACCTCCCCAGTACCCCTCCTCCCCCTCTAAACCGTCCCATAACTACTAAAACCCCCCCCTTGTCCTTGTCCTGGCCACTGCCTCCACAAATGAAACTTCTATGTCACCCTCACTCGAACCCTCCCTTGCCGCAAACCGGTCCCATCTCCTCACTCCAGCTCCCCTTCCCAACTACTCCCAACTTCCCTCCACCTCCCAGAGACTGACGCCACTCCCCCATGACACTCCCCCCATAAAGACACAGCCCCCTCCGCAACTCCGGTTTCACCCACTTCTCTGGAAACATCCCCCCCTTCTCCACCAACCGTCCCCTTCAAACCCCCATATCCCCAAATGACCATCCACTTCCTACACCCTATCACCACCCTAAAATCCCCACTCCCCTTATAAACCATCCCCTTACGACCGTTACCCCTCAGGTCCTGACCCCCCTCCTCTAACCTTTCACCCACCCACTACGCCGATAACACATCCCCTTTCACATCTCACATGCTCCCCTCACCTCCCCCCTTCCCCCTCTCCCACTCCAAACTTTCGCACGTCATTCCCATCCCTCCCTCCCACTACCGGGCCGTTCTACTCTACCCTCCCCTGGCCTCCCACACTCCTCTTTTAAACACAGACCCACCCTCATTATTCCCCCTTGATGAACCGCTCACTCCAAGATGTCAACCTCATCTCCCTAGTCACCCCGCCCCTAACCCCCCTCCACTCCCACCACCTCCACTTCCCTCCTTTTTAACCTCACCCAGACACTTTGTAACCTGGACGATAATCTTGTTACCCTAGCTACTGAACTTATCCTACTCAGAAAAGATTTTAATCAATTTACATCCTACAAACCCATATCCCGCCCCTCCTGGCCCCCTCCCCCATGTGCTAAGCCTCCAAAACACTTAGGGCCAGATGTAGGTAATTCATTTTTACCGATTCTAAAATACCGAATTTTACCGAATCGGCATCCAGGCCCATAGGAATGAATGGGAGTTACCGAATCGGTATTTACAGATTCGGAAAATACCGAATAGCACATTCGGTAACTCCCATTCATTCCTATGGGCATCCAGGCCCATAGGAATGAATGAGAGTTACCGAATCGGTAGGTAAATACCGACTCGGGGATACAAAAAAGCAAGCAGTTGAGCCACCAACCAATCAGGTGCTTCCACTCCACCCCTCAGCCAACCAACAGAGCAAGCAACCAATCCTGTGCATCCACCCCACCCCACAACCAGGAAGTGGCCACACCCAAGCAGGTGCAGAGTAACTGATCACCCAGGAGAGCAGTTACACACAGACAGGCTGTTGTTTAGCTGAGCTGTGCAGGACTAAGAAATGGAATCCCAGGACACCCAGAGGGAAGGTGCAGAGAGGAAGAGGAAGATGAAGTTCAGCACAGGTGAACTCCAGGTGCTGGTGGAGAAGGTTGTCGAGCACTACCCCAAAATCTTTGGAAAGCAGTCTCTGCAGGTAGCAGAGGCTGTGAAGAGGAACACCTGGCTGGGGATCCAGACCATAGTAAATGCAATAGGAGTGACAACCAGGGAAGTGGACGATCTGAAGAAGAGATGGTACGATCTGAGGATCATAACCAAAAAGAAATTGGCAGCAAGAAGCAAAGAGGCCAATGCAACTGGTGGTGGAAAGAACAGGGCACCTGCTCTCACGGATCTTGAAGAGCTCGTGGAGTCCACACTGGAGCCAGAGTGCGTTGTAGGAATTGGTGATGCAGACAGCTCAGCCCGAGCTGCATCAAAGAAAGGTAAGGGACATGTCCATCATTCCCCACCCCCTGCCTGTCTCCCTCCCCTAATGTGAATGTGTGTTGAGGTACTCCAGTACAGGCTTAAGTATCCACCTGCAATGCATGATGGTAGTTGTAGTTTTAAGTATTCACATCAGACCAGGCAACATGCAAGAATGTCAGGCATGCCACACAATACAAATAGAGAAAGGGGTGGACCAGGAAATAGTGCAAAATAAATGTGATTTATTATATGAATACACGGTGAAAGAACCACTAAGCCACTGTCCATATCTGTCCACAGGAGAGACTTCGCGCATGACAATGCAGGAGAGGGAGAAAAGGCCACCCCAAAGGGAGAGGAGTGAGGAAGCAGCCAGGGATGCACTGCCCAGCACAGCAACACCTCCAGCACCCTGCACACAAGCATCTCCCACAGCAGAGGCAGCCACCATGCAACTGCCATCATCTCCTCTGCTCTCTGACTCACCCCAACATGTGCCTCAACAACTTGCAACACCAGCAGACTCTGAGGTGTCAGAAATCTACAGGCCCAGGAGGCATGACGTTCCCCCGCAGAGAATCTTACAAACATCCTCTGATGAGGAAAGGGAGGGTGAAATACCAACAGAGTCAATGGCAGAAAATTCAGCTGGTCTTCCATCCACTCCTGTTACTGGAGGCACAAGACGCCGTAGGTTCCGGGAGGCAGGCTCCACTGGCCATGATGATGGTGTCTTCCGTGGCCTAGAGACAACAATGGTCAAGGTTCAGAGCCTGCAGGCGAAAGCTATTAGTGCAGTGCGCAGACAATACCATATGAATAAAAACTTTGACAACATGAACCGGGGGATAACATCAATGGCGGACAGCATGAGGGACATGGCCGATGGGGTCAGGGACATGTCACAGTGTGTGATGTCACTTTGTGATGAACTACACGAGGACCGCACCCAGAGGCTCAGGGAGAATCAGTATATGCAACAGCAGACAAGTCGCATGCACCGTCTTGCAACAGCGACTTCACTGCTGTGTCGCCGGTCTGTTGCTATGCAGGAAGGGCTGGTGCACTGCTGCACAGACCTAACAAGGGGGATGGGGCGATTCACTACAGCAATGGAAGTGCTGCTGACTAACCAGTCAGCCACCACAGGAGTGGAAGGTTTAGGGGAAACAGACAATACCAGAAGCAGGAGCAGCACCCCTATCCCAGAAATACGGAGGAGCAGCAAACGCCAGACTACAGGCGCTGGCACAGCAGACAATGATCATGCCCAACCACAGGCATCACGCAGTGCAGTGCATGGGTGCAGGCAGTAAGGCAGGCAATTTGAGTGGACATGTGAGGGTGAGGTAACCCCTGTCCGCACAGTTGTGCTAGGCACACTTAGGATGTAAAAAATATGTCTTCATGAATGAACCGTAGTGCCAAATAAACTACGTTTACTGCATTTAAACCCTTGCTGTATATCTCTACTTACTCAAAACTAGTTGTGTGTGATCTCTGCCCGTCTCTGTCTGCCGTCTGTCGGTGTTGGTACTCCTACTGTGTTGGCTGCAGGTAGTGCCTGGTCATCGTCATGGTCTTCATAGTCGCTCAATTCCATCTCGGTGCCCTTCTTAGTAGCGAGGTTGTGCAACATGGCACAAGTTGCAATGATCTTACAGCATATGAGTGGTGAGTACTGCCGTGCCCCTCCACTTTTGTGGAGGCAGCGGAACCTGCTCTTCAGAAGGCCAAAGGTGCGCTCAACGATGTTCCGGGTTGATTTATGGGCAACATTGTATCGTCTCTGGCTGGGGGTCGTGGGGTTGAGGTAGGGTGTCAGGACGAAGGAACGGAGGGCATAAGCACTATCCCCTAATGTGAAATGAGAAAACAATTACTCACAGGCACACATTTACATATTTCTGCATTATCTATCAAAGGAGTGTCACACAGTAATTTACCTAGCAGGTATCCTTCGCCAAATTCCCCTGCTGTCAGGCGGGTGTATATCCCACTGTTTTGGAAGATGTAGGAGTCGTGGGTGCTTCCCGGTTACCTGGCCGCTATGTCTGTGATCATGTACTTGGCATCACAGATCACTTGTACATTTATTGTGTGAGATGACTTCCGGTTCGTGTAAATGTGCTCAGTGGCAGCAGGTGGGCATATTGGGATGTGGGTCCCATCAATGCAGCCAATCACGTGTGGAAAATTTGCCATTAGGTAGAAGTCAGTCTTGGTCCTGAGCAGGTCCGCATCAGTGTACGGGAAGCAGATGTAAGGCTCCATTCTTTCCATCATGGCATCCAGGAACTTCCTGAAGAAGCGGGACAGGCAGCTCTGGGACACCCCACCTACCGCAGCAACAACACTCTGGTAACTGCCAGATGCCAGCAGGTGTATGCTACAGAGCACCTGTACATGGGGTGGGATGGCGTGCGCCCTTGGTGTAGGGTGCTCCAGGAGTGGGTGCAGGTCCCTAATCAGATCCAGGATGGTTTCTGGGTGCAGCCTGTACCTTTGCAGGATCTCTGGCTCGGTCAGTTGGAAGAGTGTGATCCTCTGCCTGTAGACCTGCTCCTCCCTTCTCCATTCCCTCTCTCCTGCAGCCTGCAGCCGTAGCCGCTTTGCTATGACGTAGAATGCCGCCAATTCTGGTAACACTGTTGCATTTTGGGACCCTATTTTATAGCCTGCACCTGGTTACCACCTGCTTTCAATCCATGCTAATTACCGACTCTTAAATACCGAATTTGTAGCAAATTCGGTATTTTAGGGGTCACCTACATCTCAAAAGTCTTATTTTTCCATTTCTTATTTTCCGATTCGGTAAATTTACCGATTCGGAATGTTTTCCGATTCGGAAAATGTAACGATTCTGAATTTTTACCGACTCGGTATTTTTACAGACTCGGTAATTCTAACGATTTGGAGAATTTTCAGATTCTGTATTTTTTGTGTGCCCTACATCTCAATGTCCAAATACCGGTCGGTAACAGGAAAAATTACCGATTTTCGGCCGTTACCGACCGGTATTTGGCTACCTACATCTGGCCCCAAGATCCCAAACATGGGTCAACAACGCCACTCCTCACCCGCTCTCATAGACCCCTTCGTACCTCTAACACCTAATCCGCCCTTGACCTTTCTGCCCTCTGCCTCACCTACCTTAATGACACCCACCTAAAGAATCTCCCACCCCTCACTCTAAAATCCCTGTATTTTTGGGGACCAGCAGAACCCCTGAGCCTCTTTGCTCCCCCAGACTCCCCCCAACTCACCAGTATTCAATTACCCCCCCTCCCTATCACCAACCCCAAACCCCTTACCTGCATGCTCGTAAACTGCTGTTCAGCTGTCCGATATGCGACCAAAATCTCAGAAAACATTCTTAATGAAGGTACCAACATCGCATTCCTCACGGAAACCTGGCTCAAAGACCATTTGACACCCATCATCGACTTTCTGACCCCCCTGGCTACTCTATCATCAGAAGAGACATACCTGAAAAAATAGGGGGTGGCCTAGCAATCATTTTTAAAGAAAAACTACAACTCTCCCCCATTAATTACACTGATTACCCAACCTTTGAATACTTAGGCGCCAAACTCAAAATGAAATGCTCCCCCAATACGACTGCATAACATCTATCATCCCCCGGTAAACCCCTTGCCTTTGCAGAAGAATTCTCCGACCTTCTAACTAAATCGTCACTCTCCAGCTCCAAAAACCTCTTCCTAGGAGATCTTAACCCCCACTGGAACGAACCTGATGACATTTCTTTTGTCGAATGCAGCCGCCAGAACCACGCCTCTCGCCGTCGGACCGTTAGAGTACTTTACAACAGTTTTAGGAGGAACTTAAAAGGAAGGAATTTCCCCATATCAGGAGGAAGTTGCCATGACCAGAAGGCATATTTACATCCATACAGCTAATTATCAGCTTCCATCGAGCTAACTATCAGTCCTATGATAATACAGACAGCAAGAAGGCCAATCCTTTTCATCTTTTATACCAGACCCGGTTTATTTTAACGACAGATTTATACGTAACATGATGCACTAATCTGATACAACGGCATGTTCTGAGACCCGATAAGATGTCCATCATTCCGATACTTTTTAATCAGAGGAAAAGCAAGAAGAAAGAAATAATTTGAGCCATTCATGCTCCTAGTTTAATCATATCGTCTTTACATAAATTCATTTATTAAAAAACACGTGGCTCCTCCAGAAGAAGGCGCTGGTCGCCGAAACGCGCGTCGAGAACAATTGTGCCACTCTTAACTCATGAATTATTTTTATGATAAGTCAATAAGTGTGTGTTGTATTTAGTTCGTTTTTTTATGTACAGTGATTTATTGATTTGGTTATGATTTTTTTATGTATATGAAATTAATGTCCCTTTTAATATAATTGTTAATAAATATCAGAATGTGAATCCATTGGTAGCTCTTTTTCCTTTAATATTTCCATATTTATCATTTAACTTTAGCTATGATTGCCTAGGTTGTTTCTTGTCGATTGTTGACCCGGCAATCAACCTCATCAATAATCTCCTTGAGATTAGCGACCTCAAATAACTTTGCCTCTCCCCTACCCACACCAAAGGAGCTATCCTAGACGCAATCATCTCCAACCCAGATCTTACATCCCTATCCAACATCATTCCCATCGACTGATCTGACCACCATCTCATTCTGTTCACAATACCGCCCCCTGCCCCTCCTAACCCTATAAAAACCAACAAAACTACAATTGTAACCAGAAATTTTAAACAAATCCCACCTGGCGCACTGGAACATAACCTCCAATCCCAACTTAGTCTCATCCCCCCCTCTTCTAATGCAAATGAACTCACGGAACATTCCAACAATAGTGTATCGGAGGTGTTAGACCAACTTGCCCCTCTGAAAAATAAAACATTAAAAAAAGCCCACTCTAAAGCATGGTTTACCCTAGACCTTAATAAAGAAAGACGCTCGCAGAGACTGGCGGAATGAACGTGGAGACAACATCCCTCCCCATCCCATCTTGCCCTCCTTAGATCTGCGAGATCCTCCTATAAGAAACACATCTTTTCAGAGAAAGCGTCATTTGGTCGTCTACAACTCTCTCGCGCAAAAATCAGACCTAGCGAACTGTTCAACATTATTAGAAATCACCCCCGCGCCGCACGCCCACCAGCTGCTGCGTGTGCCCCCTGCCGCCCTCTGCCTCGCTGCTGCCTCGTTGCCGGCTCCCGCCGCTGCGAGTGGTTTTTGTATTGTTTTGACGGATATTTGTGCTTGTCTGTGTTAACCTTGTTTTTCCCTGCTGTTGCGTCCATCTGTGCCTGTTTTGACGGATATTTGTGCTTGTCTGTGTTAACCTTGTTTTTCCCTGCTGTTGCGTCCATCTGTGCCTGTTTTGACGGATATTTGTGCTTGTCTGTGTCAACCTTGTTCTTTCCTACTGTTGCGTTCATTTGTGCCTGTATTTTTATTTTTATTGCATTGTATTTCCTCCGTGTTGCCCTCCTTCCTTGTTGCCCGCCTACCGCCTACCTCGACGCCCCCCGCCCTCCCTTTCCCGCCACCGCCGCTTGGCCCCGCCCCTTTCTGCCTTCTGTAACCCTCCCCGCTCCCGCCTCCCAGCTGCTCCGCCCACCCGCGCACCTGGCCTTAAATGGCGACCGTGCGACGCAGGTGAGTGTGACCCACTTGTGGGACACCCCCGCGCCGCACGGCCACCAGCTGCTGCGTGTGCCCCCTGCCGCCCTCTGCCTCGCTGCTGCCTCGTTGCCGGCTCCCGCCGCTGCGAGTGGTTTTTGTATTGTTTTGACGGATATTTGTGCTTGTCTGTGTTAACCTTGTTTTTCCCTGCTGTTGCGTCCATCTGTGCCTGTTTTGACGGATATTTGTGCTTGTCTGTGTTAACCTTGTTTTTCCCTGCTGTTGCGTCCATCTGTGCCTGTTTTGACGGATATTTGTGCTTGTCTGTGTCAACCTTGTTCTTTCCTACTGTTGCGTTCATTTGTGCCTGTATTTTTATTTTTATTGCATTGTATTTCCTCCGTGTTGCCCTCCTTCCTTGTTGCCCGCCTACCGCCTACCTCGACGCCCCCCGCCCTCCCTTTCCCGCCACCGCCGCTTGGCCCCGCCCCTTTCTGCCTTCTGTAACCCTCCCCGCTCCCGCCTCCCAGCTGCTCCGCCCACCCGCGCACTTCGCCTTAAATGGCGACCGTGCGAACGCGCAGCGGTCACGCGCAGCGGGCGCGCCGATTGTGCGCCGAAGGCGCGCCAAAGGTAAGCCCGTCTGCGCCCGTCCGCGACCGGACCGCGCCCAGTGCCAGGACCCCTGGCCCCCACCGACGGAAGCCGACCCGACGAATCTACAGCGCCGCCGACCTCATCGCACTCAACACCGGCCACATCCCAGGATGTCACCGAGCCGCCCCTAAGCACACCCACGGACCCTTCAGCTGCCTCGCCTGCAAATTCACCTGCATCCGGACCTTCCCTGCACCCGCCAAGCCGAACTCCAGCAGCACCCACCTCAAGTGCATCCTGCTCAACACCCGCTCCGTCCACAGACACGCCGTAGAACTCTGGAACCTGCTCGACACCACCGCCCCCGACGTTGCCTTCATCACCGAGACCTGGATGAACGCCTCCTCAGCCCCAGACATCGCCATCGCCATCCCAGAGGGCTACAAGATCACCCGGAGGGACCGCGACAACCAGACCGGAGGAGGCATCGCCATCATCCACAGAGACACCATCCGCATCACGACCAACACCGACGACACCCTCACCACCGCTGAACACCTGCACTTCCAGATCCACACCAACCCGAAGACCACCCTCAGAGGCACCCTGATCTACCGACCCCCGGGACCGCGCTCACGATTCAGCGAGGACATCGCCGACTTCGTCAGCCCGCACGCTCTCCCCTCCGCCGACTACATCCTCCTGGGGGACCTCAACTTCCACCTGGAGAACAACAACGACCGCAACACCATCACCCTGCTCGACAACCTCGACAACCTCGGACTCAAGCAACTAGTGACCACCCCCACCCACCTCGCCGGACACACACTCGACGCCGTCTTCTCATCCAGCAAAGACGTCACCTTCAGCCACGCAACAGGACTCCACTGGACGGACCACAGCTGCGTCCACTTCACCTTCAGAAGAACGACGATCCACCACCTCCAGCAACAGGTTGCTCGAAGAAGCTGGAACAAGATCACAGCCGACCAGCTCACCGCCTCCCTGAGCCAGCACCCTCTCGCCAACTCAGCGAACCCCAGCCAGGCCGCCGACAACCTCACGAAGTGGATCAGCAACTGCGCGGACGAACTCGCCCCTCTGAGGACCCCGCCCAGCAGATCCTGCAGCAGAAAAACACCATGGTTCACCGACGAACTCAAGTGCTCCAAGAAGAACTGTCGAGCCCTCGAGAAAGCCTGGAGAAGGGAACCAACGACGGACAACATGACCACCCTCAAGCTCGCCACCCGGAAACACCACCAACTGATCCGCGCCACCAAGAAAAATGCATACAAGGACCGGCTGGACAACAACGCACACAACTGCAAGGAACTCTTCAACATCGTGAAAGAGCTCTCCAACCCCAACGCCGGAAACAACGACATCACCCCGTCGCAAGACCTCTGCAACTCCCTCGCGTCCTACTTCCACAACAAGATCACGGACATACACAACAGCTTCAACAACCAACCAACGCAAGCCACAACCGCAACGACGCCACCATCCACCACCCTCCGCACCTGGACCCCGATCAGCACCGAAGACACCATCCGCACCATGAACTCCATCCATTCCGGATCTCCGACTGACCCCTGCCCTCACCACGTCTTCAACAAGGCCGACGCTGTCCTCGCACCCCACCTGCGGGACATCATCAACACCTCCTTCGACTCCGCCACCTTCCCTGAGAGCTGGAAGCACGCCGAACTCAGCGCTCTCCTCAAGAAACCCACAGCAGACCCCACCGACCTCAAGAACTACCGTCCCATCTCGCTCCTCCCGTTCCCGGCCAAAGTCATCGAGAAGACCGTCAACAAACAGCTGGCCGCCTTCCTCGAGACGAATGGATCCCTCGACCCCTCACAGTCCGGCTTCCGAGCGAACCACAGCACCGAGACCGCCCTCATCGCCGCCACCGACGACCTTCGAACTCTGATGGACAACGGAGAAACAGCGGCCCTCATCCTCCTGGACCTCTCCGCGGCTTTCGACACTGTCTGCCACCGCACCCTAGTACAGCGCCTCAGCAACATCGGAATCCAGGAGAAGGCACTGGAATGGATCACCTCCTTCCTCGACGGAAGAACACAAAGAGTCCGCCTACCACCGTACAAGTCAGAGGCCACCAAAGTCATCTGCGGCGTACCCCAAGGATCCTCGCTGAGCCCAACCCTCTTCAACGTCTACATGAGCCCCCTCGCGGCCATCGCACGCCAACACAACCTGAACATCATCTCCTACGCCGACGACACCCAGCTGATCCTCTCCCTGACCAACGACCCCGCCACCGCCAGAGCCAACCTGCACGAAGGGATGAGAGACGTAGCCGAATGGATGACGACCAGCCGCCTGAAACTGAACTCAGACAAGACGGAGGTCCTCATCCTGGGCTCCACGCCCTCCGCCTGGGACGACTCCTGGTGGCCCCCCGCCCTGGGCACCGCACCCAAACCGACGGACCACGCACGCAACCTGGGCTTCATCCTGGACTCCTCCCTCTCCATGACCAGACAAGTCAACGCCGTCTCCTCGTCATGCTTCAACATCCTGCGCATGCTACGTAAGATCTTCCGGTGGATCCCCACCGAGACGAGGAAGACGGTCACCCAAGCCCTCGTCACCAGCCGACTGGACTACGGCAACGCCCTCTACGCCGGAACCACTGCCAAACTCCAGAAGAGACTCCAGCGGATCCAGAACGCCTCGGCGAGACTCATCCTCGACATCCCCCGACGCAGCCACATCTCCGGACACCTGAGAGATCTGCACTGGCTCCCGGTCAACAAGAGAATCACCTTCCGGCTCCTCACCCACGCGCACAAAGCCCTACACGACCAAGGCCCGAGCTACCTCAACAACCGGATCAACTTCTACACTCCCAAGCGCCTCCTCAGATCAACCAACCACGCCCTCGCCGCCGTCCCCCGCATCCGAAGAGCGACAACAGGAGGAAGATCCTTCTCCTACCTGGCCGCCAAGACCTGGAACTCACTTCCGACCAATCTGCGCCTGACCCAAGACCACCTCTCCTTCAGGAAAAAGCTCAAGACCTGGCTGTTCGAGCAGTAGCGGCACCCCCCCCCCTCCCAGCGCCTTGAGACCCTACGGGTGAGTAGTGCGCTCTACAAATGACCTGATTGATTGATTGATTGAACCACCCCTGCACCCCTTAACCTGGTGGCCTCCATTAACAAATGCGAAGAAATTGCCAACTTTTTCTGTGAAAAAAACGCAAAAATAGACCGCACTTTCCTCGATACTCTGCCCTTGCTCACCCCTCTACCTCCCCTGACTACTTCACCTCTTCCACCACTCCCCTTGAACATATCCCTGACTGCCCCAGGCCCCCTCCCTTCTCTTACCCCTCGGGAACCCATTTCCCTTCCGCTTAAAAATAACGCTTCATGGCATAATTTCCACCAGGTCTCTGAACAGGATGTCTTCAACATTTTAGCCAAAATCAAAACTTCCTCCGACATCAAAGACCCTCTCCCCTTTGCACTCATCCAAGATCTCAAACATGTCATCGTCCCCTACTGGACCAACATCATCAACGTCTCGCTCTCAACAAGGAGTGTGCCCATCTCCCTTCAACTCGGGCAAATCACTCCCATCCCCAAAAATCCCAAAGCTGACCCCAACTACCCTAATAATCTCCGCCCCATCTCCAACCTCCCACCAAAGCCCTGGAACAATGCGCCCTTCTCCAACTGGACAAACACATTGACTCGTTCAACCTGCTTGACCCCCTTCAATCTGGCCTCCGCAAAGGTTGCAGCAGGGAACCTGAACTTCTCAACATAGTCGATGATATTCACTTAGCCCTGGACAAGGGCAAGACCTACCTACACATCCTTCTTGACCTTTCCACAGCATTTGACACAGTCTACCACCCAACCCTACTCAACACACTCAAAAAATGCTTCAGCCTCAGTGACACTGTCCTTAACTGGTTCACCTCCTACTTCCAACATGAACCCAACAAATTAAAATCCCAAACTGCCTCTCTAGCCCAACCTCTGTCTCCCTTGGTGTCCCTCAAGGCTCCATCCTCTCTCCCGCTCTCTTTAACCTATTTATGGAACCCCTTACCCGGATACTCAAACAAGAAAAAATCAACTACCACCTATACGCTGATGACACCCAATCTATACTAATATAATAAAGAGAGAGCCCAAACCTTTGAGGCGGGTAATCTCAGGAGCCACAGCACCAATCACAACACCCAATACAGCGTTGGAAAGGGCAGTTGCAGCAGAAGGACATAGGCTATGCAGACGCCCACCATATACATTTAAAAGGTAAAAGAACCGTGCCATCAAAGTAGTCCCTTGTGGGTGTGTCTGCGTTGTGCTGTGGGCGTGTGCTGTGGGCGTGACAAACGCTGGGGGCGTGTGGTACGTTCTGCCCTTCATGCCATGTCTCATATTGTGTACTAATCCCACCCTGCTCCCTTTAAATACCCCTGCACCCCATAATCATAACCCACCCTTACTCCTTAAAATACCCCAACACCCTTAAACACTAATCCATCTTAACCCTATAAAAATACCCTGTATCCCAAAACCCAAACCTATCCTTAAACCCTAAAAATACCCCTGTACCCCAAAACACAAACCTAGCCCTGAACCCTATAAATACCCCTCTACCTCAAAATCCAAACCTACTCCTGAACCCTAAAAATACCCCTGTACCCCAAAACCCAAACCTAGCCCTGAACCCTAAAAATACCACTGTACCCCAAAACCACCTCTGAACCCTAAAATACCCCTGTACCGCAAAACCCAAACCTAGCCCTGAACCCTTAAAATACCCCTGTACCCCAAAACCCAAACCTCGCCCTGAACCCTAAAATACCCCTGTACCCCAAAACCCAAACCTAGCCCTGAACGCTAAATATACCCCTGTACCTCAAAATCCAAACCTAGCCCTGAACCCTTAAAATACTCCTGTACCCCAAACCCAAACCTACCCATGAACCCTAAAAATACCCCTGTACCCCAAAACCCAAACCTAGCCCTGAACCCTAAAATACCCCTGTACCCCAAAACCAAAACCTAGCCCTGAACCCTAAAAACACCCCTGTACCTCAAAACCCAAACCTACCCCTGAACATTAAAAATACCCCTATACCCCAAAACCCAAACCCAGCCCTGAACCCTAAAAATACCCCTGTACCCCAAAACCCATACCTATCCCTAAAACCTAAAACTACCCCTGTACCCCATAACTTAAAACTATATCTGAACCCTTAAAATACCCAAACACCCCAAAACATGTACCTCAGTACCCCAAAACATATACCCCTATACCCATACTTACCTTATCCAAACATAAAAAAAAAACTTTCTTTTACCATTCATGCATTTACAATGAATTTCATTGTAAATGTATGCGTGGTAAAAGCATATAAATTGTAATGTCATGCGTTATAATGTCATTGCGGAGTCATGGTACTTTCGTAATGAAAGTATGCTGAGTGATGGTATGCGGAAAGAAAGTTGTGGAATAATGGGTGTTTACCCTCCCCCGGTAAGTACATTGGTGGCATGGCGGCCCACATCTCCAGCAACATACTCATATTTTTTCACCATCCATTTGAAAAATGCACAGGTCTCTCTCATTGATGGCCAGCACCGACATACACTTTTAGACACACCTCCCGCCACAAGTTCTAGAATTGCGAACTTTAGAGCTGGGGAGCTACGTTCGAATCTCGGCATCAGCTCAACATCCTGGGATTCCAGGCAAATCGCTTTGTCTTCCCGTGCCTACCACAAATGAATGTGTTCTTCTGTAATATAAATTGTGCTCATGCCATGTTGTCGAGTTCGCGCTATATAATTATTGCAAGGAAAAATAAAGTAGGGAAACTCGAGTTCACACACTACTGAATGCGCACTCTTAAGTGCATCAGCAGTGCACTGTGAATCGGAGCGTTTCACAGGCCTGTCACAGATAACAAATGCTATCAAAACGAAATTCTACAAAACAATATACTACTGGCCGGCAGCAATTCCTACCCGGACAACGTCGTGACGGGATGCTAGTTGTACTATAAAATTAAATCCCATGCTGATATCCTGCACCTGAACACAGGCTTAACCAAGATCCAAACCTGGTTCCACAACAATCATCTGACACTCAACCCTAGGAAAACGGAGATCATCCTCTTCTCTGCCAAAAACAACCCTCTCCCCATTCAATCTTGGATCGGATTGCTGACCTTAACACACTAAACTGCACTCTCCCCCTCGCTGATTCGGTTAAATCACTCGGCATCACCATCAACAATAAACTCACACTGAATTCCCATGTTAAAAACTCAGCAAAAAGCGCACTCTTCACTCTCTGGCACCTCAAAAAAAATCAAACTTTTTATCCCAGCTGAAGACTTCCAATTAATTATCCAGTCTCTTGTTCTAACCAAAATCGACTATGGAAACGCCCTTCTCTCTGGCACCCCCAATATCCACCTGGCCCCCATCAAATCCGTTCTCAACCTCACTACCAGACTAACAACTGTAAACGTTTTGACCACATCTCCCCTGCCCTCAAGTCCCTCAAGTGGCTCCCCATTGAAAGCAGATCCTCAAAATAATATTGCCTGTATTACACACAAAGCCCTTTACCAGAAGACCCAATCCTACCTCACAACTATACTTAAACAAGCATTTACAATGCAACGGTCTCAGCATTGCAAAAGTTAGAGCTATTAGCATTGTAAATGAACGCGAGTTTAAGGTCTTGACATTGTAAATGACCAGGTCTTTTATTTATGTTTTAAAAACCAAAACATAAATAAAAGTCATTGTCATTTACAATGCCAATAGCTCAAATTCGCCTAATGTGTATGGCAAACTACAGTAGCCTCCTGACGAGTGCCCTTTCACTTAATTTTTTACAAATGAAAGCCCTGGGGTTTTTTTTTTTACAAATTAAGCACGGGTGGTGTCCGTGTGTGCATGGGAGTGGTGGTGTCCTTGTGTGCATGGCAGTAGTGGTGTCCGTCTGTGTATGGCAGTGGTGGTGTCCGTGTGTGCACGGCAGTGGTGGTGTCCGTGTGTGCACGGCAGTGGTGGTGTCCGTGTGTGCACGGCAGTGGTGGTGTGCGTGTGTGCACGGCAGTGGTGGTGTGCGTGTGTGCACGGCAGTGGTGGTGTCCGTGTGTGCACGGCAGTGGTGGTGTCCGTGTGTGCACGGCTGTGGTGGTGTCCGTGTGTGCATGGCAGTGGTGGTGTCCGTGTGTGCAAGGCTGTGGTGGTGTCCGTGTGTGCACGGCAGTTGTGGTGTCCGTGTGTGCACGGCAGTGGTGGTGTCCGTGTGTTATAGCCGAGCCCTAAAAAGCTGGCTGTGCCCGAACACTGAGAAGCACCAACACTCTCCTTCTCATACCCCCCATGTAAAAAAAACAGCCTCAAAGTCCTGCTGCTTCTCTGGCAAGGCCCCAACCATTTGGAATGCCCTCCCCAAAGACCTTCAATGCAACCCCTCCTATTCCAGATTCAAAATAGACCTTAAAATTCATCTGCTCACTAAATTTTGGGGAAACTAAATCCCGGATCTCCTTTCTGACTACCTCTCCTCCTCCCTCCTTAAGCCTTCCCGCCTTCCCAATTCACTCACCCACTCCCCCTTTCTCTTGTCGCCTCCCTCTCCCCCTCCCCCTCACTTTACCACCTGCTACCTGTTAAGCCACCCAGTTACCACCTCATAGGGTGTATGATTGTAGAATTGATTTGAACCCAGGGACTATCCTACCGGGCAGCAGGATTTACGTACTCACCGAATCTGAGATGCAGTACTTAAGAAAATATATAGACAAACTGCTAGAACTAGGTTTCATTAGACATTCAACGCCTCCTGTCTCCTCTCCTCTTTTTTTTGTAGCCAAGAGATAAGGCGTTCTCAGGGCTTGCATAGACTATCACACAGTCAATAAAGCTACAATCAAGAATCGTTATCCCTTACCACTGATTCCAGTGCTATTAGACCAGGTGAAAGGTTGCACTATTTGCACCAAACTAGATCTTCATGGTGCTTACCATCTCATTAGTGTAAAAGAAGACGATGAGTGGAAGACTGCCTTTCGCACCAAATTCGGTCTTTTTGAATATACAGTTATGCAATTCGGTTTGTGCAATGCCCCAGCAGCATTCCAGTGCTTATAAATTAAGTACCCAATGACTTCCTAGATGTCTGTGTGATTGTCTATATCAATGATATTTTGATTTTCTCTAAAACTGAACAGAAACACAGTCATCATGTACAATCTATTTTGGCGAGGCTCAGAGAACATTCTCTGTATGCGAAATTAGAGAAATATGTTTATCATGTGAGGTCTGTAGAGGTTCTTGGATATTTCCTTTCACCTGAAGGCATCACAGTGGACCCTAAAAAGGTGGAAGCAATCCTTAATTGGCCCCCTTCGAGGTCTGTAAGAGAAATTCAGCGAGTCCTAGGATTTGCTAATTTCTACAGACGGTTCATAGCAAACTTCTCTGAGATAGTGATGCCTATTACTCAATTGTTGTAAAAAGGACACGTATTTCAGTGGACAGAAAAAGCAGAAAGACCCTTCCAAAGTCTCAAAACTGCATTCACCACAGCACCCATCCTCTCTCACCCAGACCCTAATCAACCATTTTCTGTTGAGGCAGACGCTTCAAAAAAAAGCACCAGAAGGGATATTGTTACTAAAAGATCCAAAAACAGGACTCCTACATCCTTCAGCCTATTACTCGCGAAAACTCATTCAAGCAGAACAAAATTACATTGTTGCAGAACACAAACTCTTGGCTATTAAGGCTGTTTTTATCGAATAGAGACAATCTGTTAGGAGCTAAACATATCATTACAATCTTCACTGATCACAAGAACTTCAAGTTCTTTACTCAAGTGAAAGCCCTCACTTCGAGACAAATGAGATAGCTACACTTTTTTAGTGAATTTGACTTCCTCATGACATACGGCCCGGGACAGAAACAAATACTATATGATACCTTGTCCAGGCTAGATGAAAAAGATAACAAAGATAATTGTTCTTTACCACAAAGTAAAATCCCTGTTAATAAAGCTGTGGCTATAATACAGACAGAAGTTAAAAAAGGAATCTCTAAACATTGATAGGAAAACATGGCTACAGAAGGCACATAACTCAATAAGAGAAGTATATATTTTCCATAACCACAAATTATTCATTCGTCAAGAAAAGATGAAGCAACAAATCCTGGCCTGGCCTTATGATTCCGGTATCACAGGACATCCAGATATGCATAAAACACTGGAGTTATGTTTAAGGAACTTCTGGTGGGCTAATATCCAAAAGGATGTACAGGAATATGTTAAATCTTGTCCCACATGTGCTCGTAACAAATCACAACACATAGCTACAGCCGGTCTGTTACATTCTCTACCTGTGCCATCTACACCTTGGCATACTATTAGTGTAGACTTCCTTACCGACTTGCCAAAATCACATTCTAGTGGTAGTGGACATGCTTTCCAAAACTAACCATTGCATTCCATTGAAGAAACTACCCACAGCAATAGAATTTAGTGATATCTTTCTCCACTAAATTGTCAAGTTACATGGTCTCCCAAGTGAAATAGTTTCTGATAGGGGCCCCCAATTCAGGTCAAAGTTTTGGAAAACCTTATGTGCAACATTGGGAATTGAAGTAACACTATCTTCTGCTTTGCATTCGCATACGAATGATCATAGTGAAAAAGAAAACCAGTGTCTTGAACAAAGTCTATGGTGTTTAACATTCATCCTTACTTCTCAATGGGACCAAGCTGTTCCGTTAGCTGAATTTTCATACAACAATAGCACTCGTTCTGCTCTGGGTTGTTCTCCTTTTTATTTTCTAACGATTTTCCACCCACATTCGATTCCAGTCTTTCCCCCATCATCTGCCAATATCATGCCTTCAGTCTCAGAAAGGCTAAACCAGTTACAGACCATACACCACAAAGCACGAAAAAAGCCTACCCCAAAATAAAATCAACACCAAAATACTGGCTGACAAACACAGAACTCCTGAGCCGGTTTACATAAGGGGTAACCTAGTCTGGTTGTCCACTCATAACATCCACCTAGATGGACCCAAGAAATTGCAGCCTTGATTTATAGGCCCTTTTCCTATTAAGCAGATCCTGAATCCAGTCACCATAAAACTAAGCTTACCAGAGGAATATTCAAAACATCCTGTGTTCCATCTATCTCTCATTAAACCCTTCCACTCTATGACATGTAAAGACAATGCTCCACCTCCTGTCATAATAAACAATCATCCAGAGTATGAATACAACACATTCTTGATTCTAAAAGAATATGGGGCAAATTATTTTACTTAGTAGATTGGAAGGGTTATGAAGCCTCCGAACGCTCATAGGAACCTGCGCCCTATATTCATTCCCCTACACTAGTCCGACGTGTCCATGTTCTGCATCCAGACAAACTACACCTGGTAAAAAGGCCTTTGGGGGGGCTGTCATGGGTCTAGCCACTGCCCAGCTCTCCTGGCAGTGATCTATAACATGGGATATACATCACACTTAAGTTGTTTATTGCATGCCAAGTATTGTCCTGAATAACATTATTATATGCAAGTATTGTCCCTGAAAAACATAATGTATACACATGAAGTTCTGAACTGGTTAAAAACACTGAGCACAATCCGTGTATTAAAAGGAACAAGCTACCTAAGTTAGGAACACGAGTTGCATACATGGGTATGCTAATGCGAGAGGCATCGGCATTTTCCTTCCACACGCGGGCACGTGTAAACTGACCAAAAACGTGCCACACTTGTAGAAGAACAACAGCAGATGGAAGGAAGGGTATTGAAACCGCTCCCTCCTTTGAGACTCACTTAGCCTCGTTGATCGGCTCCACTTACCTGGTGGTGTCTCTTCCGCTCCTTCCCTCTCTTGTCCTCTGATTTGCTGCTTTTCCGGCTGGTGTTGTCCCCAATGCCCTCCTTCTTCCTTTTTCTTGGCTGGGAGCATCGGACCCTGTAAAAGAAACCCAAAAAGTACCAAAAGGATGTGAAACGATCGTACACCCAAGTTAGTTAAAACAGGAGATTCCCTTGCATCGCATTCCGGTAAGCTTTAAAACTCTTCCTGTATTTTTTTTTTAAAAACAGATTTTATTGATAGATCACATAAAAATCGCACAGCTCTGTTCCCCAGAGACAACTGCTAATCATGTAGATATACATAACGCATTGCAATCCATCATGTCTGCAAATAATCACCCTCCCTCCAAACCCCCCCCCAACACCTCCCCCAAACCCCCCCCCCGGATCCCTCCCCCCTGCACGGTTTCATACGATGTCAGCAATTTATGTACACACAGCCATTGGCACGGCACGCTCAAACCTCCAGTACTGGGTCCTGTTCTGGCGGAGGCTCGAGCCAAATGCCCCTGAAATCAGCCCAACGTTTCCAGATTTTATAATGTTTCCGGGGGCAGCTCCGGGCTAGAAATATGGGCTTCTCCATCCCCATACAAAAATCTAGCCCCTCTTCCACACCACCAATGTCGGAGCCCTCGGGTCCTTCCATGCTTGCGCTACATCTCTTTTGGCGACTGAGTCCCAGTAACAATAAATGCCTCTTGTAGAGGTTTCCCCCCACTCCATCCAACACGTGCAACAGTCCCCGGCACGGTGTGCGGGGGAGCACCCATCCAAGGACCTCATCCAAGCCACTCCAAACTCCATTCCAGAACTTGTCCAAGTGGCCACAACTCCACACCGTGTGAAAGAAAGTGCCCTCCTCACATCCACACCTAGTACAGATCGGGGATGCAATGGGGCCCGCCTGCCACAGCGTCCGCCGAGTGAAATATACCCTGTGCAGGTATTTGAATTGGAACAGCCTAAGGCGGACGGAAATGGCCGCTCCTCTGGGGCCCGCCAGAGTCTCATTCCAGTCTTCCTCTTCTAGCACTCCTACATCCTCCTCCCAAGTCCCCTTCAATTTCTGCAAGTCGGAAGCGCAATGTATAATCAGGGATTGATAGATTTGTGATTTCTTTTTTGGTCTCGATGTCCCCCATGAATACCGGAGCCTCCAGCGAACTAAATTCAGGAAGAGATGTCAATCCCTCCAGATATGGGGCAATGGCATGTCCGAATTGTAAATAGCGGAAGAACTGAGTGCGAGGCATCTGGTATTCTGCACTCAAGTCCTGGAATGACTTGAGCGACGTCCCCGCCATGACATCTCCCAGTCTAGAGATTCCGATATCATCCCACCCCGCAAAGCCCTGAAGGGCCGCTAGGTCAGGGAAACGGCCATTTCGCCATAGAGGAGTTTCTTCAGTCAAAGTCTGCCACCATCCCATGCGCCGCAGGGCTTGCCTCCAAACATCGAATACTAACAGTGTCACTGACGGTAGGGCCCTGCGCCTTTGTGTCGCATATAGCAACGTGTGAAGCGTGTGGGGCTCCATAAGGAACCGCTCCAGCGCATAGGCCGGGTCTCCCCTGTCCCCATACCACCATTTATTTAATACGAGGAGATGCGAGGCTTGGTAATAGGAGCGAACATCGGAGGTCGCCGAACCCCCACCGTACGTTGATCGAAAGCACATGCGTAGCGCCACCCGGACTGTACCACCCCCAACTCGAGGTCAATGACCCTCCACCCCAATGGATCCCCATAAAACTACCCATCCCCCCAAAGAACTATCAACTACCCTGAACTCGGGGAATGGCCCGCCCTTGATATATTGCCCCCCCCCAACATTCGCCCCACATCAACATCATCACTATAGATCAAATGACTCTGATGGTCGGTCCCTGTAGCCTCAGGAATACTCCGCAGGAAGACCCCCATCCCATTAGTCACGACAGGTGTATACTTGCGCCCATATTCTGTCTCATACAGATCCACCTTTCAAGGGACTGCCGTCGGAGGATCGGAGGCCGCTGCCCTCCCCTCCACCGCCCCCCCCCCCACGGAGGCAGAGCGTCTCCTAGATCTGGATCTCCAGTTGTTCTTGCTCCGTGATCGTCGGGAGGACTGCGCCTGTGCACCATTGGACGAAGAATCCGAGTCTCGGCCCGGAGGGGTATGTACCCTTAGTTTGACTGTCTCATCGGTCCAGTGAAACACCTCTCCGGAGTGTCGAAGAAAAGAGTACGGGACTGGTAGACCACTCATAGGCGGGCCGGATATAGTAAGGCATATGGGACCTTAAGATCACGCAGGCGTGCCTTGGCCGCTGTAAATGATTATCTCTGTTGCTGCACTAGCCTGGTGTAGTCGAGGAATATCAGGATTTTCTGGTTTTCACACATGAGAGGCTCTTTTGCCCGCGCCTGCCGCAGGATAGTGTCCCGTTCATGATAATTTAGTAGCTTGGCTATCACTGACCTGGGGCGAGATCCGACCGGTGGCTTTTGCATAAGTGCTCTATGTGCCCGTTCAATCACAAAACAGCGTGAGAGGGAATCTGGCGGGAGCCAGCTCTCTAGCCACTGGGTCAGGAAGTTCTCCATGTTGTCCTTCTCGCAGCCCTCCGGGAACCCCTCGAATCTCAGATTGTTCCGCCGAGCCCGCCCTTCCGTATCTTCCGCCCGGAGTGCTAGGCCCTTCTGAATCCCCTCCATACTGGCCACCTCCCGCTTCAAGATCGCCACGTCGTCCTCCACCTCCAAAGCGTGACATCCGGCCCCACTGCCCCTATCTTCGCATCCAACATATCCCTGGATTGAGTTATCGCCGCCATAAGTGCCGCATTGTCCGGTCCTGGGGCCTGATGGCCCCCTGAAGTCCCAGCTCCTCCACTCGGCCCGTGTACTTGTCGATAGGGCCCTGCTTCAAGTTCATGGCGGGCTGCGTCCGGGGACCCCCACCCCAGGATCCGCTGTTTGGGCCCCGGGAGGTCTTCTTCTATGGTGCCGGGGAGTCGCCGGCCTCCACCTGGACTGACCTCGAGTGCAGGTGGGCGCCCTTAGTCGCCGTCGCCAATCCGACGACCAGTAGAACCAGCTGTGCCTCTCGCTGCACCCCGAGCCTGCTTCGCAGGCCGGTCCAACCGCCGAAAGGGGGAAGCTGCTGGCCCGAGTGTCACAAGCCGGGCCGCGACGACCAATGTAGGATCCCTGGGGCAAGGCCAGTGAGTCAGCCGCCATTGGTGGAGAGTTGCTCCGCTACTTGGCCCACATCCCAATGTGGGGGACCCCCTTGGACCGCAGGATTCAGGGCAGGAGGACCGGAGGCACCCGGGTCCGAGCCCACCAACTGCGTCAGCCCTGCGGAGGCCAACTGAACACCCCGAGGGGGCACCCCAGCCTCTCCCGGTCACCACCGCGGGCCGATCTGACCGCCGGAAGGGCCACCGCCCACCCCCCTGGTCCTGCCGCTTCTCTGGGCCCCACTTTGCACCCCCGAGGGAACACACCTCCTTACTGTAGCCGCCTCGGGCCAGCCGCCCCCAGGGAAGGTCGTCTCAGCAGTCGGTGGCCGGGCCTCCCAAATCTAGCCCCCGGCTCCACGGCCTATGCCAGGCCGCTCCGCAGCTTCTCTCCTCAAGGCTGGTCCGTCGGCCGACGCCCGCTGCAGGTCCAGGCCGCCCGATCAACAGTGCCCTGTGCGCGCCGACTGCGCGAGGTCAGGACCGGTGCCAGTCACCCACACCGTCCGCTCAGCCACTGCAGCCGCCGCCGGGACCCACGCCGGGACTCACGAAACTCGAGGTCCCCGGCGTCACCGTACTGCATAGGCCCCACTGCTGCCGGTCTCGCTCCTCGGCCGCCGGCACACCCGAACTGCGGAAATCTCGCACAGGGTCTGCCGCTACTTTCTGCCACCGGGACACCCCTTCTAGGCTGCGTCCGCCATGATGGCTACCTTGGCCACGCCCCCCTTCCTGTATTTTAAAAGCTAAGAAATTCGTATTGCTCGCTCACTAAACAATTTTGCTTCAAGAAAGAATTAAGACCTATTTTCATTCCTGGCAAAATCCAGACAAGAACTGCTTGCAGTGAGGCTAACCGCAATAACACTGAACTAAGGGCCAGATGTACGACCAAGAAAATTGCGCATCGCAAATTGCAACTCTTTAGCGAGTCGCAATTTGCGAGGCGCTATATCCGATGTACAACAGTGTATTTCACACTGTTTGCGATTCCTAATGGGGTCGCAAATTGCAAGGTTCATTAATATTAATGAGCCTCTCGCAATTTGCAAGACTATTGGGAAAGACTGCCATCCCAGGGATGGTGGCATGCTGGGCTCAGCAGACCACCATATCTGGGATTGCTTTTTAATAAAGCAGCTTTTTTTTTTTTTAAATGCCGCCTATTTTCCTTAAAGGAAAACGGGATGCATTTAAAAAGAAAAATGAAACTTTTCAGTTTCATTTTTTTAAGCACCGGCAGTGGTCTCTGGGACCACGGCCTGCTCTTAAAAAACATTTTCCAACATACTCACAAAAGGGAAGGGGTCCCCTGGGGACCCCTTTCCCTTTGCGAGTGGTTTACCACCTACTTGAAGTAGGTGGTAAACTGCGAGTGTTTTGCTGCTGCAAATGCGGTCCCAAATCACTAGTACATAGCATGTTGACTCGGTATCAGGAAGGGACGCCCCTTCCTAATAGTGAGAGTCGCAAATCTTATCACCCCTTTTTTGCGGCCGCAAACGGGAGGTTATCCCATTTGCGGCTGCAAAAAAGAGTTGTACATCTGGACCTAAGGGATTTGAAAGGACACATTAGTTTAGAGACAATCATTACAGAGATAATAATTTGATGTTTATTTGATGGATGTTTCTTTGTGAATACAAGCGAAAGTCAACAAGCAGGTTATAAATAGTAAGTAGGATTGCCTGTATCCACATGCAAAGAGTCTATAGAAGATAGGAAGGTATGCAGATGTTAAAGACCTTAATTTTCCTTTTTAGGAAGCATTTTCTCTTGTTTGGAACGATCCTTTACTGAGAAAATTAACAACTGGTAATAATGCTAAAACAGAAACGTTTTTTAGGTAGGATCCTTTAATCATATAGTGAAATTGAGAATTGTTGGACAGGCCCCACGAAGGGCTCGCTCCCTCCCCGCATGGCAGGACCCAGACACCGGCTCTCCAGGTGCTACCCGCAGAAGCAACCCGCAAACCGTCCCCTCCGGGACGCCTGCTCCCGGATATCTCTGTGCCACGGGCCCGGGCCCCCGTCAGCCCCATTGCCCGGCCCAGCCGCCATCTTGGACACTGCATCACGCGGCCGCGTGGCCTCAGCCCGACCCCAACCCTGGGCCTGGCCAGGCTCCGACATCCCGGCACCACCATCCACCCAGGAGGTGAACGGACCACTTGGCAGGTTAATGGGAGAGAGAAGTGTCGATGGATCTCCCCCGCCAGGTGCCGATCGCCCCCAGCCTACCCGGGTGCTGGCTCCACCCCCCTGCTGGGTGTCTGGACTCCCTCATCCCGGACCTCCCGACCTCCCAGTGCGAGGGTCCGGACATCAAAGGGCGCCAGACCTATAACTGAGGCAGCCCCAGAGCAGGAAGGGAGTTGTATCCTGGAGTCGAGAGACACCGAGAAGAACTCATCCTTGACGGACTGCTGGCGCTGCCGCAGCCCTGCCTTGTGAACTGTCGTCTTGCCTGCTGGCGCTGCCGCGGCCTTCTGCAACCTTCATCCTCGTGGGACCTGCTGGCACCGCCGCGGCCCGTTGTAACCATCATCTTCGTGGGGACCTGCTGGCGCCGCCGCGGCCCGTTGTAACCATCATCTTCGTGGGGACCTGCTGGCGCTGCCGCGGCCCGTTGTAACTACCATCCTTGCTGGGACCTGCTGGCGCTGCCGCGGCCCGTTGTAACTACCATCCTTGCTGGGACCTGCTGGCGCTGCCGCGGCCCGTTGTAGCTACCATCCTTGCTGAGACCTGCTGGCGCTGCCGCGGTCCGACCTGTCCGAACACCGAGCTCGAGGATTGTGAGCTACCACCTTCTCATCGCAGTACCCGTGGGTACCAAGACTGTCCCGCTACCCCCTTTCCCTACTAGAGACTAGAATTGAGAGGATCCTCGTGTCCTGATCTCACTGTACCGTATTACCTTACTCCAAGAACGGCCTATAAAGAGTGTTGAATCTTACCTTCGTGTGGTGTCCATCTGTGGGGGGGGAAGTTACTTATCTGTACGATCGCTGGAGACGGCCCTCACTGGAGGCCTCTCCCCTTGTGCTCGGCCGACCCTCCAGGTCCCCGTCTAACATTGGTGGCCAGCGGCGCGATCCGAACCAACGCGTACCGTACAGAGAGTAACTCACCCTACGACTAATCCACAATGACGACCAAAGAGAGCGGATCTGCAGAGAAATTCCAGATGGAAAAACTGGAAGAGTACAACCACCGAGAGCTAAAACAATTTTGCATAGAACTAGGCATTGCTACCACCGGTCTGAGCACGAAAGAGGACTTCAAACACGCCCTAGAATCCAGGGCAGAGACAAATACTGCCGAAGCCCCGGAGACAAACACCACTCTGACGGAAGAAAGGAGAACGGGTCTCTCCCGGGAAGAGATCCAGGAACGAGAGAAACATAGACTACACGAGTTAGAATTGGCACGGCTCAAATTAGACGGAGAGTTGAAACTGGCAGAACAAAAGATAAACTTAGAACACTTACGGCTCCGAGAAGAGCGAGAGGAAAAGCAGAGACAAAGGGAGCTTGAAGAAAAAAGACTGGCATACGAACACGAGTGCAAGCTAGCAGAGTTAGAAATGCGCAAACAGAACAAAGACCTAGGGGTGCCCGAGCCACAGCGCTCCCCCGGTACTACCGAACAGAAGGTCCACATCCCCAAAGACGTGGTCCGTGAATATCATCGGAACGACGACATACAGCAGTGGTTCAAGGCCTACGAGATCGCCATGACTGCCCACCGGATCGCTCGAAGTGACTGGGGAGCCGGTCTATGGGGGAGATTCGCCAATGAAGGCCGTGATGCCCTGCTGCAGCTCCCGGACCATCAAATGACGTCCTATGAACACATGAAGGCCGCCCTCCTCAGTCGATATGGGCTTACGCCCGAGATGTACCGCCAGAGGTTCCGCAAATGCACCCGGATGCCAGGTACAACTTGGGTAGAATATGTGAACTATTTCAGCCGAGCCTTCGAGGGATGGATGAAGGGTAGCAACGTAACAACCTACGAGCAGCTCTTCAACCTCATTGTGTGGGAGCACCTCTCCAACAACTGCTTCGTCGAGCTCAGGCAGCACCTCCTCGACAGTAAATTGACTGAACCACGGCAGCTCGCCGCCGAGGCTGACCGCTGGGAGAGCACCCGAGTGGCCCGGAGTGGGCCAAATGAGCAGAACAAAACCAACCAAGGTCATCATCGTCCCCGAGGAGGAGGAGGAGGACAGGGCCGGGGCCGAGACGCCGTCCCGGCCACTCCCGCTATTAACACCCCGCCCCCGGCCGGCCGGGGCAACCCCCCGATGCGGCCGGGGTTCCGAGCCAACGTTACTTGTCACCGATGCCAACGAGTCGGCCACTATGCCAGTGACCCGACCTGCCCAAAGAACCAGACCCCCGGACCCCGCCAGGTGGCGGCCACCGCCTTAGGAGAAGAGCAAGTCTCCGAAGAGCCTGAAGAGTACGAGCAGGAGCAGCCCGAGTGGGAACCTGCCGCCATGACCCTGGCTTGCCTAGGGGGAAGAGACCTGATCCCGCGGGCTCCCCTACCAGCCAACACCAGAAAGTACGGCCAGTGGGTGAACATAAATGGGCGCAAGGCCGAAGCCCTGCGTGACACGGGGGCCAGTGTGACGGCCGTCCGCTGTCACCTGGTGACCCCAGAACAAATCCTGCCAAACGTCCTTTGTCCCGTCCGATCGGCCGACAATTCGGAGAGCCTGTGTCGGATGGCCTGCGTCCCCTTCGAATGGGGAGGAGTGTCCGGTATGCTAAAAGTGACTGTCCGCGACGATGCCCCCGTGGATTGCCTCCTGGGAAACGATCTCGAGAGTTCCCCGTGGGCGGCCGTCGAGAGAAGAGAGCACCTGGGGATGTTGGGCCTCCCGGGCTGGGCGTGCGTAACGACCCGGTCCATGGCCGGCCGCACCGTCCCTAGATCTGAAGAACCCAAATGGCCAGCACCTCCTCCCCCGATCGCTCCAGAGGAAAACTCCAGCCCTACCAACCCCCCGGAACAAACCCAAGAGGGGGCCGCTCAGCTCCAAGACCTTCCAGACTTGGCTCAGTGACGTCAAGAAGGGGGGCCCACTCAAGAGCAGTTCCGAAAAGAACAAAAGACCTGTCCCTCCCTCGAGGGACTGCGACAGCAAGCGCTCGCCCAGAGCGCGGGAGACCCCGCGGGGGCCCACTGGATCTATTGGGACAATGACCTACTGTACAGCGAACAAAGGATCGCGGAACTGGGGGCTAGTCGAGTGCTGGTGGTACCCCTCCGCTTCAGAGACTTCTTGTTGAACCTGGCCCATGATGTCCCCCTGGCTGGACACTTGGGGCAAGACAAAATCTACAACCGCCTGGTGACTCACTTCTACTGGCCAAAAATGAGGAATGACGTCTCCAACCACTGCCGGTCCTGCCCGACATGCCAGGCCAGCGGGAAGAGCGGCCGCAAACTCAAGGCACCCCTGCAAGCATTCCCCGTTGTGACCACCCCGTTCGAACGGGTGGGAATAGACATTGGGGGGCCCCTGGACCCCCGAACAGCACAAGGGCATCGATTCATCCTGGTCCTGGTGGACCACGCCACCCGCTATCCCGAGGTGGTTCCCCTTCGAACTGTAACCGCACCAGTGGTAGGTCGAGCCTTAATGGGGATCTTCTCTCGAGTGGGCTTCCCCCGGGAAGTCGTCAGCGACAGGGGCACGAACTTTATCTCAAAATATATGAAATCCCTATGGCAGCAGTGCGGAGTCACCTACCGATTCACAACCCCCTATCACCCGCAAGGAAATGGACTGGTCGAGCGATTCAACCGCACTCTCAAGGGGATGATCATGGGGCTGGAAGAACCCCTACGCCGCCAGTGGGATGTGCTACTACCGTGCCTCCTCTTCGCCTACCGGGAAGTCCCCCAGAAGTCCCTCGGCTTCAGCCCCTTCGAACTCCTATACGGCCACCCCGTTCGCGGGCCCCTCAGCCTAGTGAAAGAAGAATGGGAAATGGCCCCCCTGAAGACCCCTCCAGACGTCTACAAGTACCTCCTGACCCTCTGCAACCAGACCAGGCGATTCAGAGAGACCGCCAAAGCCAATCTGGAGGCCAGTCAGGAGGACATGAAGAAGTGGTACGATCAACATACCTCCTCCATCGAGTTTGAGCCTGGTCAACAGGTATGGGTGATGTCCCCCATCGAACCTTGTGCCTTGCAGGACAAATGGACGGGGCCCTTCAAGGTGATCGAGCGCAAGAGCCCCGTCACCTATCTCATCGACCTGGAATCCCCTCGGAACCCCCTCCGGGTCCTCCACGCCAACAGACTCAAACCACACTTCGTGCGCTCGGAGCTCAGCCTGCTGCTGGCTACAGACAGTGGAGCGGAAGAGGACTCCGAGCCCCTCCCTGACCTACTGAGGACCCGTGAAAAAGATGGGTCGGTGGACGGGGTCCGACTCTCCGAGGCCCTGACCCCGGAGCAGCGCCAAGACTGTCGGACCCTCCTGCTGCAGTTTGCAAAGCTATTTTCCCTCACACCCGGGGTCACCCCCTGGTGCCTGCACGACGTGGACACTGGGGACAGTCCTCCTATCCGACACCGGGCATACCGAGTACCAGATCGGGTACGCGCCTGCATCCAAGAGGAAGTCTCCAAGATGCTCACCCTCGGAGTCATCGAACCCTCGGACAGCCCCTGGGCCAGCCCGGTCGTACTGGTCCCTAAAGCTGCGGCCCCGGGCACCACACCCGATCTCCGGTTCTGCGTCGACTATCGGGGTCTGAACACTGTCACCCGAACGGACGCTCACCCCATCCCCCGAGCCGATGAACTAGTCGACCGCCTGGGGGCCGCCCGCTACCTAAGCATCTTCGACCTGACAGCGGGCTACTGGCAGATCGGCCTCACCCCCAGGGCCCAAGAACGATCCGCTTTCTCCACCCCGGATGGACACTACCATTTCAAAGTGATGCCATTCGGCATGAAAAACGCTCCAGCCACTTTTCAAAGACTTGTGAACCAGGTATTAGCGGGCCTGGGAGAGTTCAGCGCCGCATACCTGGACGACATCGCGGTATACAGCCGTCACTGGGCAGACCACCTCTGCCACCTCTGAGAGGTCCTGCAGGCCCTCCAACAGGCCGGCCTCACAATCAAGACCAGCAAGTGCCAAATCGGCCAGGGGTCCGTGACCTACCTCGGACACCAAGTAGGGAGCGGTCTGGTGGCCCCCCTACAACTCAAGATCGCTGCCATCCAGTCCTGGCAACCCCCCGTAACCCAACCGAGGTCCGAGCCTTCCTGGGGCTCACCGGATACTACTGGCGGTTCGTGAAGGACTATGGCAGCATTGTGGGGCCCCTCACGGAACTCACATCCAAGAACCACCCAAAAACGGTCAACTGGACTCCCGACTGTCAAGCGGCCTTCGAGAGGCTGAAGGCCGCCATATGCACCGCCCCTGTGCTCCAGGCTCCCGACCACAGCCGCGAGTTCATCGTACAGACTGATGCCTCAGACCATGGCATCGGGCCGTCCTCTCCCAACTGAACCCCGAGGGGGTCGACCAACCAGTGGCCTTCATCAGCAGACGCCTGCTGCCCCGAGAACAGCGCTGGAGCACCACTGAGCGGGAGGCCTTCGCCGTAGTGTGGGCCCTCAAGAAGCTCCGGCCTTACCTCTTCGGTACCCACTTCCGGGTACAAACAGATCACCGGCCCCTGCAATGGCTAATGCAAATGCGGGGGGAGAATCCCAAACTCTTGCGATGGTCCATCTCCCTGCAGGGGATGGACTTCACTGTGGAGCATCGCCCTGGCCAAGACCACGCCAACGCGGATGGCCTGTCCCGCTTTTTCCGCCTCGACGAGGAGAGTCCCCAAGAGGATGGGTGACTCTCCCCGCCTTCAGCTGGGGGGGACGCATGTTGGACAGGCCCCACGAAGGGCTCGCTCCCTCCCCGCATGGCAGGACCCAGACACCGGCTCTCCAGGTGCTACCCGCAGAAGCAACCCGCAAACCGTCCACTCCGGGACGCCTGCTCCCGGATATCTCTGTGCCACGGGCCCGGGCCCCCGTCAGCCCCATTGCCCGGCCCAGCCGCCATCTTGGACACTGCACCACGCGGCCGCGTGGCCTCAGCCCGACCCCAACCCTGGGCCTGGCCAGGCTCCGACATCCCGGCACCACCATCCACCCAGGAGGTGAACGGACCACTTGGCAGGTTAATGGGAGAGAGAAGTGTCGATGGCTCTCCCCCGCCAGGTGCCGATCGCCCCCAGCCTCCCCGGGTGCTGGCTCCACCCCCCTGCTGGGTGTCTGGACTCCCTCATCCCGGACCTCCCGACCTCCCAGTGCGAGGGTCCGGACATCAAAGGGCGCCAGACCTATAACTGAGGCAGCCCCAGAGCAGGAAGGGAGTTGTATCCTGGAGTCGAGAGACACCGAGAAGAACTCATCCTTGACGGACTGCTGGCGCTGCCGCAGCCCTGCCTTGTGAACTGTCGTCTTGCCTGCTGGCGCTGCCGCGGCATTCTGCAACCTTCATCCTCGTGGGACCTGCTGGCACCGCCGCGGCCCGTTGTAACCATCATCTTCGTGGGGACCTGCTGGCGCCGCCGCGGCCCGTTGTAACCATCATCTTCGTGGGGACCTGCTGGCGCTGCCGCGGCCCGTTGTAACTACCATCCTTGCTGGGACCTGCTGGCGCTGCCGCGGCCCGTTGTAACTACCATCCTTGCTGGGACCTGCTGGCGCTGCCGCGGCCCGTTGTAGCTACCATCCTTGCTGGGACCTGCTGGCGCTGCCGCGGTCCGACCTGTCCGAACACCGAGCTCGAGGATTGTGAGCTACCACCTTCTCATCGCAGTACCCGTGGGTACCAAGACTGTCCCGCTACCCCCTTTCCCTACTAGAGACTAGAATTGAGAGGATCCTCGTGTCCTGATCTCACTGTACCGTATTACCTTACTCCAAGAACGGCCTATAAAGAGTGTTGAATCTTACCTTTGTGTGGTGTCCATCTGTGGGGGGGGAAGTTACTTATCTGTACGATCGCTGGAGACGGCCCTCACTGGAGGCCTCTCCCCTTGTGCTCGGCCGACCCTCCAGGTCCCCGTCTAACAAGAATCATACTCAAAAACTTTAATCACTTGTTCATGCGTGTCCTCTATTTTGTTAATGCTTAGTGACAAGGGGACGTACATGGCACCAAATGGTGGTAAAAAACGACCAAAACAAGAAAAAACAAGCATTTACACTGCAATGGTTTCGCCTTTGGAAAAGTTAGACCTATTGGCATTGTAAATGACAAAATTTGTATTTATGTGTTGGTTTTGAAAACAGATAAATAAATGGCATTGTCATTTACGTTGGTATTAGCTTAATCTCTGCAGTCGCTCTGCACTCCCTAGCACTCCCTAGCCACTCTGAACTCCCTAACCCTCCCTAGTCACTCTGCACTCCCTAGCCCTCCCTAGTCACTCTGCACTCCCTAGCCCTCCCTAGTCACTCTACACTCCCTAGCACTCTGCACTCCCTAGCACTCTGCACTCCCTAGCACTCTGCACTCCCTAGCACTCTGCACTCCCTTGCACTCCCTAGCACTCTGCACTCCCTAGCACTCTGCACTCCCTAGCTCTCTGCACTCCCTAGCACTCTGCACTCCCTTGTACTCCCTAGCACATTTGCATTCCCTAGCACTCTGCACTCCCTTGTACTCCCTCGCACTCCGCACTCCCTAGCACTCTGCACTCCCTAGCACTCTGCACTCCCTAGCACTCTGCACTCCCTAGCACTCTGCACTCCCTTGTACTCCCTAGCACTCTGCACTCCCTAGCACTCTGCACTCCCTAGCACTCTGCACTCCCTAGCACTCTACACTCCCTAGCATTCTGCAGTCACTCTGCACTCCCTAGCACTCTGCACTCCCTAGCACTCTGCACTCCCTAGCATTCCCTAGCACTCTGCACTCCCTAGCACTCTGCACTCCCTAGCACTCTGCAGTCACTCTGCACTTCCTAGCACTCTGCACTCCCTAGCACTCTGCACTCCCTAGCCCTCTGCACTCCCTAGCACTCTGCACTCCCTAGCACTCTGCACTCCCTAGCACTCCCTAGCACTCTGCACTCCCTAGCATTCTGCAGTCGCTCTCTACACGCCCTAGCACCCTGCACTCCCTAGCACTCTGCACTCCCTAGCACTCTGCACTCCCTAGCATTCTGCAGTCACTCTGCACTCCCTAGCACTCTGCACTCCCTAGCACTCTGCACTCCCTAGCATTCCCTAGCACTCTGCACTCCCTAGCACTCTGCACTCCCTAGCACTCTGCACTCCCTAGCACTCTGCAGTCACTCTGCACTTCCTAGCACTCTGCACTCCCTAGCACTCTGCACTCCCTAGCCCTCTGCACTCCCTAGCACTCTGCACTCCCTAGCACTCTGCACTCCCTAGCACTCTGCACTCCCTAGCATTCTGCAGTCGCTCTCTACACGCCCTAGCACCCTGCACTCCCTAGCACTCTGCACTCCCTAGCACTCTGCACTCCCTAGCACTCTGCAGTCACTCTGCACTCCCTAGCACTCTGCACTTCCTAGCACTCTGCACTCCCTAGCACTCTGCACTCCCTAGCACTACCTAGCACTCTGCACTCCCTAGCACTCTGCACTCCCTCGCACTCTGCACTCCCTTGTACTCCCTAGCACTCTGCACTCCCTAGCACTCTGCACTCCCTAGCACTCCCTAGCACTCTGCACTCCCTAGCACTCTGCACTCCCTAGCACTCCCTAGCACTCTGCACTCCCTAGCACTCTGCACTCCCTAGCACTCTGCACTCCCTAGCACTCTGCACTCCCTAGCACTCTGCACTTCCTTGTACTCCCTAGCACTCTGCACTCCCTAGCACTCTGCACTCCCTAGCACTCTGCACTCCCTAGCACTCTGCACTCTCCAACACTCTGCACTCTCTAACACTCTGCACTCTCTAGCACTCTGCACTCCCTAGCACTCTGCACTCCCTAGCACTCTGCACTCCCTAGCACTCCCTAGCACTCTGCACTACCTAGCACTCTGCACTCCCCAGCACTCTCTAGCATTCTGCACTCCCTAGCATTCTGCACTCCATAGCACTCTGCACTCCCTAGCACTCGCTAGCACTCTGCACTCCCTAGCACTCTGCACTCACTACCACTCTGCACTCCCTAGCACTCTGCACTCCCTAGCACTCTGCACTCCCTAGCACTCTGCACTCCCTAGCACTCTGCACTCCCTAGTCACTCTGCACTCCCTAGCACTCTCTAGCACTCTGCACTCCCTAGCACTCTGCACTCCCTAGCACTCTGCACTCCCTAGCACTCTGCACTCCCTTGTACTCCCTAGCACTCTGCACTCCCTAGCACTCTGCACTCCCTAGCACTCTGCACTCCCTAGCACTCTGCACTCCCTTGCACTCCCTAGCACTTTGCACTCCCTTGCACTCTGCACTCCCTAGCACTCTGCACTCCCTAGCACTCTGCACTTCCTTGTACTCCCTAGCACTCTGCACTCCCTAGCACTCTGCACTCCCTAGCACTCTGCACTCCCTAGCACTCTGCACTCCCTAGAACTCTGCACTCTCCAACACTCTGCACTCTCTAACACTCTGCACTCTCTAGCACTCTGCACTCCCTAGCACTCTGCACTCCCTAGCACTCTGCACTCCCTAGCACTCCCTAGCACCCTGCACTACCTAGCACTCTGCACTCCCCAGCACTCTCTAGCATTCTGCACTCCCTAGCATTCTGCACTCCCTAGCACTCTGCACTCCCTAGCACTTGCTAGCACTCTGCACTCCCTAGCACTCTGCACTCACTACCACTCTGCACTCCCTAGCACTCTGCACTCCCTAGCACTCTGCACTCCCTAGCACTCTGCACTCCCTAGTCACTCTGCACTCCCTAGCACTCTGCACTCCCTAGCACTCTGCACTCCCTAGCACTCTTCACTCCCTAGCACTCTGCACTCCCTTGTACTCCCTAGCACTCTGCACTCCCTAGCACTCTGCACTCCCTAGCACTCTGCACTCCCTTGCACTCCCTAGCACTCTGCACTCCCTTGCACTCTGCACTCTCTTGCACTCTGCACTCCCTAGCACTCTGCACTCCCTAGCACTCTGCACTCCCTAGCACTCTGCACTCCCTAGTCACTCTGCACTCCCTAGCACTCTCTAGCACTCTGCACTCCCTAGCACTCTGCACTCCCTAGCACTCTTCACTCCCTAGCACTCTGCACTCCCTTGTACTCCCTAGCACTCTGCACTCCCTAGCACTCTGCACTCCCTAGCACTCTGCACTCCCTTGCACTCCCTAGCACTCTGCACTCCCTTGCACTCTGCACTCTCTTGCACTCTGCACTCCCTTGCACTCAGCACTCACTACTCTGCTCACTCACTCTGCACTCACTACTCTGCACACTCACTTTGCACTCTGCACTGCAATTACAGACTTAGGCAGCTGTATAAATTCATCTGGTCAATCCTGAATTAAGATCCTTTATATTAACAGGCAGAAATCACTTTTCTTCGCCAAACTCCACGGAGTTAAAACACAGCTCAGCAGAATAGGCAATGCTGCTCCAGTGCCTACTCTCATGGAGGAAGTGAAGAAAAACAAAAGCATTCAGAATTGTTAAAATGCCGGGAATTAGGCCATGTGATCTTTATTATATTAAGTAGTCCAACGGCCACTTACCGAATGGCTATTAAGGGGGTTTCCAGTCTGTCCATAAGGCAGAAAAATATTTAACTGAGCCTAAATCTGAAAGGAAGTTAGTTTAAAGCATACGAGACACGACCTGAAATTTAAAGATGCTTACACCAAGCACTGTTTGCGTTCGCAATTGAGCTCAAACCCCCGCTTCAATATAGAAAAGCTAAGTCGCTGTGTGTCCCTCAGCAAAAATAAGGTGCCACAGGGATAAAAGGAAAGGAGTGACGTCGCTCAGTGTTCGGTTGCACAGAGTATTCAACTGTGCTGAACAGCTTAACATGCTTAAAGAGTCTAAAACAACATCTACGCCACCACCTACTGTCATCAAAGTCCACACAGCCTCTAGGAAATCAGTCTGGCTCTGCATTACGGGCTGTGCAGGGCAAAAAAGCACGGCCGCTAACCCATCACATCTTTTCAAATGAAAGGTAAAATTAGAGGACTTCAGTTCGCACAATCAACCTAAAACGCCCTACCTCATCTTCCGCGTATGTCACAGTACCCAACAGGGTTACAGGAGTGCCACAAACTAACACTATTCACAAAATCATATGTCTTTTTTCGCAGAGTACGACAAGGATAAAACATAATAAAATAAGGGCATCTCTGGACAGAACAAGTCTCCAGCTGTTGGGCAAGACAGACAAGCAGACCACCCTTGATGTTTCAGGATGTAGGATCGACCCGTCCGCCCCAGCTCCACGAAAAAATGGCGGCCGCATTGCCGAGAAAAAAATTAAAATAAACACGCCCACCGCCGCATGACGTAGGCAAAAGGGAAAAATTCTACGGAACGCCCACCAATCGCCTCGGTGAATGACAGACGCCTCTCTCTTCCAATGGCTAGCCTCCATTTATGGAGCTAGCCAATGGAAGAGAGAGGCTGAACTAAAGCACACAGTGTAACTCAAAAGATTTCGACCTGCGCCGAAAAGCTGCGCGGCGCAGCTTTTCGCCAGGTCGAAACCTAAAAAGACTGAGACAATTCCAGACCCAACCACTAGATGGCAGAATAATGCCCAGGATGTGAATCCGGAAAAGGAGTCACGCTGCAAAACTTTAAGCACTTGTTCATGAATGTCCTCTCTTTTGTTTGATGCTCTGTGTATTGCTCTCATTTGATGTTTATTTGATGGCATATATTTCTTTAAGAATAAAAGCTAAAGTCGACAAGCAGGTTATAAATAGTGTATGCAGAAATTAAAGACCTTTATTTCCTTTTTTAGGAAATATTTTCTCTCGTTTGGAACGATTCTTTACCGAGAAAATTAACAACTTGTAACAGTACTAAAAAGGAAGAGTTTTTTAGGTATGATACATTAAACATATAGTGAAATTGAGAATCATAATCAGAAAATGTAAGCACTTGTTAATGCATGTCCTCTCTTTTGATTATGCTTAGTGCCAATATGAAGAACAGTGTTTCTGCATGAGAGTAGTGTATGTTCAGACCTTCCTGGTTCCCCAAGAGTCAAAGAATCTCCACGTATCCCAGGCAGAGGACCATTCGGTGCAGCAAGACCTACAGGTATCGTCATCTTTTCTCCTCTCTCTATCTCATCCCAATCCCCTTTACCCCAGGGGTGTTCCGGATTGGCGGTGTGTGTGTGTCTACTTATTGCCATTCCGTTTCCCCATTCAGCTGAGCAATCTGAAGCACAGGTGAGTAGCCAGTCATAACCTCCCCCTTCCTCCCTAATGACAAAGCTGGTAAAGTCAAGGATGGGTGTCCGCCTAGTACCTGCGCCACAATCACCATGAGGCAGTGACCCAGGTCCCTTTAGGCCAAGAACCAAGGCAGGTCTGTGGACAGATAGCAAGCAGCACCTGATCAGCTGCAAAGGTTGTGTGGGGCCTCAAGAGCATTCAGTAGGCAGCAGGCAGGCTGTGAGTGAGGTAGGGTCTCTAATGGCTCCTTTGGTTCACCAAACAGGCCATCGTACAGTTGAGCCCAGGCCCGTTCTGAGGAATGGGACATTGGCAGTGCTGACAGCCGTGTGGGCAGGCAGGGGGACCTCGATGAAGATGAAGTGGCCACCAGCCTCTAGGAACACCAGTGTGAGGTGTGTAGTTTCCTCCCTCCCATGGCACATTGCAGTGAGGGGCCTCCAACATCCATTCTCCCCGATCCAATGAAACTGGGCTGAAGGCCACTGGAGGCTGTAACCACCCCAGTCTCTCGTAATTATACCCACTCCCAGCCACTCTGGCACGTCCACACCGAAGCAGGTAGACACCCACAGCAGGCTCACTTCAGAAGTGTGGTGGGATTGCTTGCAGAGTTTATGCTTTAGGATGCGTCGCAGGGCTATACTGGTGACCCCTCCCAGGCACTGAGTCCAGGGGGATAGCCAAAAGGGCTGCAGACCTTCAGCCCTTGCCAGCAGTCACCATCACATGTGGCTCTCATCTCCCCCAGGCGTCACACAGGAGGATGGTTCCCCACAGCAAACGGGGTCCGCGGTGTCACCCACCTTGTCCCCTGGTAGCCGCCACTCATATTAGGCCACGGGGACAGTGCAAGGCTGGCAGGGAGGGTACTCATCAGTGCTAATGAGGGGGCAGGACAAAGAGACTAGATAAAGCGTCTCAACTGTCCACCATCTTGACCATGCCCCCCTGATGCATGCGACTCCTTTGAGACCCCTTAAACACTAATGATCTACTTCAGCCTGGGGAGATCCACGGACAGTGGTCTCATGAGACACTGCTCTAGGTTGACCTGCCACCAGCATCCTCTCTGTCATTGATCTACATGTCATCTTTATCCATATACTACATTTGTCCTTTTTTTCTTTTACCAGATTAAGTTTCTTCCCTCCTTTGTATTGTTCCATTATTGTATGCTGGTAAATTGTCCAATAAAGGAAAAAGAAAAAAAAGGATGGTAGGAGACTGCCCGAAGCACAAATGTCACGTCCTATATCGGATAACCTGCACAGGGTTTCCAGCTCACCATAGGAGGTGGCACTGTAAGCAGCTACATTCACAGTTGCCTTCCAAGGCACCTTCAGAGTGGGCGAGTTGAATGAGTCCTCTAGATCAGATTATGCACAGAGTTTGAAGTGGTTAGAAACTCACATTGAGCACAAAATACTTTGTATAAAGCTAAGGAGATCCAAAACTGACCACGAAGAGAAGGGGACTATTATAGAACTAAGGGTCGCCCGTGGATCTTCTATCTGCACAGTGGCTCGCATGAGGACATACATCTCGGTTCAGCCACAATATGCTACTTCGGCACTGTTCATTCATTTGAATGGGGATTGCCTTTCGCGCTTTCAGTTTTCAGCTGTATTCAGTTGTCTTGAACAGCACACTTAGTGCCATTGGGTTGGCTCCTCGAGTTACTCTTCGGATTTCTTCAGGATAGGCCTTGAGACTTTTGCAACTAAGGCAAACCTTTCACACCATGATGTCAAGCGGCTAAGCAGGTGGTAATCATTTAGTTTCAAGTGTATACGCTTGAAGTTCCTGCAGGGCATGCCACCTTTTTTCTAATGTGGGAACTGTCATGTGATTGTTATCTTCACGCTTTATCTTCCGCTCTCTTTTCTAGTTGTATGCTTTCCAAGGTGTTGCGGGTCATTGGCTAATCCTTAGTGGGGTGAACAGTCTACCAATTGTAACAGCATTGTAGGCCAACGCTACGGCTGCTAAAGTACATCCTCTTCAGGTACTGTAGCGTTGGCGGTCTCCGGTTTCGCAGCTTCGACAGTTGATGGAGGAATCGAGAGGTCGTGCGGGACTCCAGTTCCCATACCTTGTCATCATGCACCCAATTGGTAATGACTTGGTAAAATTGGGTTGCAAAACACTCAGGGAAGCCATTATACAATTGTCCATCTGGCTGGGTCAGGTTTTCCATTGCTTGGTCCCACATGATACCACGTCACAAGTGGAGCAAGGACATTACGCCCATTGTCTTCAATTTGTCAGTCAGACAGCTCAACTCAAGAATGTCAAAATCGTGCCTGGGGCACTTATGGAACATGCCCCACAAGTTAATCAGGGGCTGTTAGATTTGGGGGTCTCTAGATGGGGAACATCCTTTACAACGCGGATGTTACACCGCAGTTCCCTTACGACGCAACTTTTACAACGCAAGTTGTAACAACGAATTGGGCTGGGGGGCACTCCAGGATAGTAAATAGTTTAATTTACTATCCAATTCCTTCCCTACTATCCACGGGGACTGGAGTTGGAATAGTAAATTAAACTATTCACTATCCAGCCCCCAACAACGCAAGTCGTGGTAACGACTTGCGTTGTAAAACATGCGTCGTAAAGTACTGCGATGTAAAACATCGCGTTGTAACGACATACATCCTCTCTAGATGGCACAAGTAGGTACTTGTGACAAATAGGGACCCTTGTCTCTAGTCAGGGTAAGGAGGTACACTTCTAAAATAACCCCGGCTCACCCCCTTGGTAGCTTGGCACGAGCAGACAGGCTTATCTCAGAGGCAGTGTTTTAAGTATTTGTGAACACATACAGTAAATCAGTGACAACACTACAGATGGACACCACACAGGTTTTATATCAAAAATAAGTATTCTTTATATAGACTTAACACAAGACCACAAATGACAAAAATCCACAATACTGTACTTAAAATGGTAGGTTTAGCTTAGTTCTGTTCAGTTCTTAAGATGCGACACTTTGAGTCAATGTACCTTACGATGCGTTGCGCTTCCAAAACAAAAGTGTTGCAGCGATGAAAATGCGGCAAAGTTCCGGTGCAAAGAAATAAAGACGTGAAGATCTTACAGATGCGGCACACTTCTCCGATGATGTGAGAAGTCTCGATTCGATGTGTCAGCTGCAGCGGCGACACCCTTCTCCGACGTTGCGAGACGCTTCTCTCGATGCGGTGCAATATGACAGCTACAGCGGCGACATCCAAGATGTGAAGGCAGCAGCAGCGACGGCGACACGCTTCCACTTCGTTGCGAGATGCTTCTATCGATGCGGTGCAACACGACAGCTACAGCGGTGACATCCAAGATGCGACGGCAGCAGTGACGGCGACACGCTTCTTCCTCTTGAGTCGCGCTTCCAGCTCCTTGAGACACACAGTCCCTCAAAATGCCCAAAACAGCAGCAGGCACTTCCCAAGGAACCCTGGGGAGCTGGGGGTTGAAGTCTGTTGTCCCTGAGACTTCAGCAGGAGGCAAGCTCTTTTCTGAAGCCCTTGGAGATCCTTACAAGTTGATGAAAGTGTGAAACCTGGGCCGATAATCGTGAACATTACCGGTGCCATCTTGCCCTATAGTCCTTTTCTACGCTCGCATAGACCGCAGCCATTTTGATCGACCGTAACCATTTTTGTGTTCTGTTGTTCACCCCTGTTTCACCTGAACTTCCACAAGTATCTGTATAACCTTCTGACCGACTTGGTATGTGTGCTAAGGGCCATAATCTAGCGGACATGCCCACGTTTGATGTTAGCTTAAGAACGACTTTCTATTGCCGCCGCAAACCTCTGCATTCCTTGTTCCTCCCCATCCCTGTGCATGTAACCAAAGATTGTAGATACCAAAAGATCCCGTACTAACCTGGTTTATTGCACCCCAAAGAATGCACCTCCCGATGGACAATGGAACTTCTTTTCCTATCAACAGTAAAGGGCATTAAACCCTGACCAGTCTCACATGTTCCGGACCCTGAGGCAGCTGCCCGTTAAACATAATATGTCAACTGTTTATGATTAGGAGGATACGAACCAACTTGTCCGAAATGTATGGCATCTTGTCCGGGGCGGGGATACCAAGCTTACTTGACACCGCTTATAAAGATTGTATTATCGAAGCACTGTATAACAGTAGCCTGTTGAAGAGTTGAAGTTAGAACACCTCCCTGAGAGACATCCCGGTCTCTGCGGTAGACGTGCTCTCCTCTAGAGTAAATAAACCTCGTTCTTGCCTTCCAGTTTCCAGCGCCTGCCTCGTTATTTTAATAGAATCGAAAGCGAATTAAAGGTGATAAGTCAAGCAGCTTCAGGGGTCTCAAAGGGGGCTGCTTTTGTCAATTGGCGTCCCAAACGTGGGGCCCATCAGCGACTCGCCGGTCCAAGTAGGAGAGGTCCCAATGACGGAGTGAACAACTAACCGATTGGGGTTAACCTGCCTTGAGAGGACCCTTGTCTGGCTGCCGATCAACCTGAACTGCACCAGTTCCGAGCGGACCTCTCTCTCGAGTGACCTGCGGTCCTGACTGGGACCCTAAAGGATTGCCATAACGATATCGGAGTGAGAGGACAACCAGGCGCTGGAAGGGGAAACGAAGAACTGTCCATACGGTCCGGGTAAGGTCATGAAATACGACAAAATTGACTGTCTGATTGTATTGAAATTGTTTGGTTGAATACTAGTTCCGTTCTTGAAGTTATTGGTAGTAATTGAGACATTCCCTGCTTGCAAACAAAGTAGAATAGGAATATTTCTCTCTTTGCAGGCAGTGAAGGGCAGGTACTGCGGACCTTTGTCCACGACCTATTGAGATATTTATATTGACCGCTTGTACGTCATGCCTGTCTACTCAAAATTGTTTGATTGGTTTGGACCGGACCGTTTGTTAGAGGTCAGTCATTCAGCACCGCCGGAGGGCACCCCTAACAAGGACATGTATGTTAAATATGGAGTAGCCATCGTTGCCTATAGCAAACTGTGGCACAAATACACTAGGAAGGACCGGGTAAATCAGTGGCCACTGACGGGATCTTTTCATCTCGCTAAAATAGAAATAATAGAAATAGCGCTCCACAGAAAGAAAGCTACGCCAGCCAAGCTTGCCAGCTTTGGCCTCTGGCGAAAAGAAGCAACTCAATGAAAGAAAAGAGATGAAGCCAGGCAGGATAAAGAGATGTGAAAGTCTGCTTACCAGACCTGTAAAAGGTTAGAAGGTGAAATAAAAGAAAGGGAAAATGATAAAAATGAACAAGAATCAAAAAATATCAGGCCAGTACCCTGTTAGAATTCCTTCATCTCTTTACCCCGAGTGACCGGCTAAACAGAGAATAAATGATGACCTTTTGTTAGGCCCCCGATCATCTACATGCCACCTCCTTATGCCCCTACTCATCCTGTAGTACAAGGCCAAGAACAGCAAGGTACCAACGAAGACGCCACAACCGTTTCCGCTCCAGTCGAGCCACTTGCACTAAGTGCCTCATCAACAAACGCATTAGTAGAAATAGGATCAATAGAAATAAAGTCGCCCAGGGTCCTACGATTAAGTACGCACGAGCGGGCAAACATTGACAAGATAGTCAAAACCCTCGTGGAGAGAAGAGAAACGGAAGAGTATGTGGCTGACATATGCAATTCATATGTCGAGAACCACAAACGATTCTTCATTGTGCGCTTCTGTTACTACGCACTTACTGCCTATGAGGAGAAATATCAGGATGTAGGGCCCAGGAGACTAATGGCTCTTTACAGAAAAGTTAACATCGGAGACGAAAACTACAACGATGTGGCAGAACTCTTTTCGTCCATGTTAGAAGTATTCAGCCACCTCATAGAACAAGGGCGGATAGATACAGACAGGACATCGAAGCTAGTAAAACCCCCAGTAGAGAAGCTAGATAGCATGATGCTGATAAAGGAAGCCGCCCCGTATTGGGTTCCCCCTAGGGGACAAGGGACTAATGATGACATAAAGGGAGGGTCATCTACAATTGGGTGTATCAGCCATAGGACAGACAGGACATCCTGACGTTCCGTAAATCTCTACCGGATTTACGAAAGAATCCCACCGCTTTTTACACAGAACTAGGTACCGCGTTGGGGTCCACAATAATGACACTTGCTGATATCGACTTGTTCTCCGGGTTATGTTTACCAGCGGATGTGTGGAAGCAGGTAGACCACACAGAATTGCTCGGTCATACCTGGGCACAACTCAGCACATTAGACAAACAGCGGAATCCTGGTCAAAAAACGGTTAAAGCTATATTGGACCTCCCTGACAAAATAGTGCAGAAGGTAAAAACACTGATACCGGAGAAAAAGATAGACTGGTCCATAGTAACCGCGTGCCGCCAGAAACCACAAGAAGATGTCTTGGAGTATTTCTCGAGATTCGAAACAGTGTTCTCTGATTACAGTGGACAGGACATGTCCACTGCAACCAGACACCACTTATTCGTGCAAAATTATGTCAAAGGACTGCTGCCGGAGGTATCCCAGAAATTACAGACTAGCGAAAGTAGGTGGGCAGCATCTAAACCGGCGGCCATTCTCCAAATGGCCCAATACTATGAACATCAGAAAAATGAGAATGATAGGGCTACAGAAAGGAAAAAGAAGGACTTGAAGGAAAGAGTAATGATAGCCCAACTCCAAGGGGTGAATACAGGGAGGGAACAATATAAGGGAGGATACCAACAGAATGTTCCTAGAGTACAGCTGCCTAGAAATGACACGTTGACACCATATGTACGACGCCAGGTCCTAGGACAGGATCAATGCGCATTTTGCAAGGAATATGGACATTGGAAATCCCATGCCAGGCCTTGTCAGGAGCTGGTAGGGGCAGAGGGGCAAGGGAAATAGCAACTGAACAGAGCGGAAGAGGACATGGGAGAGGGTACGCAAGTGAAGCAAGAGAAGAAAGGCCAGGAAGAGTGAACGCATTTGACCGTCCTAGACAGAACCAGTATCAACAGACAGATTACGACAACACGTATAACTTTGCATAGGACAGCCAGGGGCAAGGGAGGGATCCAGTCGAGCTCTATGTTGATCAGCAAGACCCTTATGTTACCGCAAAGGTACTGGGCACAGAGTTACCATTTTTGGTAGACACGGGAGCAACACGTAGTCCACTATCCACACGACTGATTCCAAGGGCACCCTTGTCTGGCTCACATGTGACCTCAATAGGGTTTGATGGTACGCCCTCCACCAACCCTTTGTCCAAACTGATTCCTTTCAACCTTGACAGCAATACCGTTGAAACTACATTTCTACTCTCTTCCAACACCCCAGATGCCATTATGGGTCTTGACCTTCTGAAGCACTTCTATGCGACAATCAGGTGCTCGCCAGACGGAGTGCGTGTCATCCTATATGACAACCGCCAGCACCATGGAGATAGCCCTTCCCAGCACATGTATCTCATCTCTGAGACTGACACATCCCTACTGGACACTTTACCATCACACTTATAGGCTAGAGCTGATTTGTATGTAGGACGAATGATCATTGACCCAGTACACGTGACAATACAAGACGCAATCCTACCGAAGGTACCACAGTACAGAATCTCACCAGAGGGTGAGAAGGCACTGACAGACATCATACACTCTTTGATGGAGGCAGGGGTGGTAGGGGAAGTAGTGAGCAACATTTGTAACAGCCCCATACTACCGATAATAAAGAGACAGGGAGAGGGAAATAGAAAAGCCTACCGCTTCATCATTGACCTGCAGGAAGTAAACAAAATTGTAGTACCACAGTACCCAGTAGTTTCCGACATCAATACCATTCTGACCTTAATTCCCTCATCTGCTACCACCTTTACCGTAATCGACCTCAAAAATGCGTTCTTCTCCATATCTATTCACAAAGACAGCCGCTATCTATCCGGATTTACCCTAAATTCTCGCTCATATAGATTTTGTAGAGCGCCCCAGGGGTACACAGAGAGCCCGAGCATCTATAGCCAAGCGATTAAAAGACAGTTGGATACTATACAATTACCAGATGGTGTGACACTAATACAATATGTAGATGACATCCTTCTAGCAGCAGGCACCACACCATTAGCTGTCACAGCCACCATCCAACTGCTCTATTTTCTTGCCAAGAATGGTCACATGGTCTCCCGAAAGAAATTACAATTTTGTAAATCACAAGTAACCTATCTAGGTCACCTCTTATCCAAAGAAGGGAGGAAACTCACACCCAACAGAATACAGACAATCCTAGACACTCCTGTACCCAGAAGTCAGAAGCAGGTCCGTTCCTTGATAGGTCTCACCTCCTTTTGCCGACAGTGGCTGCCGAACTTCAGCCTCATCGTCAGACCCCTTCTCTCCCTCCTAGCTAAAGACATCCCCTCACCTCTCCCCTGGACCCCTAAATGTCATGCTGCCTTTAAAGAGCTACGTGATGCACTCTGTTCGGCCCCTGTCCTAGGAACCTCAGATTACTCCAAACCATTCTCCCTCTACACACACGAGAAGGAGGGATGTGCATTGTCTGTCCTAACGCAATCAATTGATAACAAGCAGCACCCTTGCGCATATTTCTCTGCCACCCTCGACCCAGTCGCCAGAGCTCTGCCAGCGTGTTTGCGTGCTGTAGCAGCCGCAGCAGTATCAATACGACAAAGCGAAGGAATAGTGCTCTCCAATCCAATCACTGTGTTAGTACCCCATGCGGTTGACACACTCCTGAACCAGACCAAGACCCAACATTTGACTAGCGCCCGACTGACAGGATATGAGCTGACCTTGATAGAGCCACACATTACCCTGAAACGGTGCACCACCCTCAATCTGGCCACTTTGTTACCACTACCCGAAAACGATCCTGGTGTGACTCCACTACATGACTGTGTGACACTGACAGACGAACAGACAGAGTAGAGTAGACCTTAGAGACACTGCCTTTTTAGAACTAGACGGAGAACTGTGGGTGGACGGTTCCTGCATCAAACTCCCTGACGGCACCACCTCAGCCGCATACGCTGTCACCACAGCCCAAACCATTCTAGAGACAGCCCGTATTACTCAATGCTCTGCCCAGGCAGCGGAACTCATTGCCCTCACACGAGCTTGTATTTTAGCAGCAGGTACGACAGTCAACATATACACTGACAGTCAGTATGCCTTTGGGGTAGTTCACCATTTCGGGATCTTATGGAAGGAGAGAGGGTTCCTGACTTCACACGGTACACCCATCCTACATGGAGACTAACAGGTACATGCATCATTGTAGGATTTTGCGATTCCTAAATTGCGAAAATTAAGGAATCGCAATTTAGGAATTGCAAAATCCTATGCATCAAGAAATAGCAAAACTTTTTGCGATTCCTTAATTTTCTTTATTTGCGATTCCTTAATTGCAAATCGCAATTAAGGAATTGCATTACATTGATTCCTATGGGCCTAGAGGCCCATAGGAATCAATGGGAAGGCATTCTCATTTTGCGAATTCGCAATTAAGGAATCGCAAAATGAGAATGCAATTTCAAGGGTGCAGGGGGGGTCCAAAGGACCCCCCCCTGCACCCTTAAATGTCATGTAAGTACATTTTACTCACACACATGTCCCAAGGGCAGGTGTGTGTGTAAAATATTCGTTTCAAAAATGCATTTATTTGCACTTTTGAAACTTTTCGCAAATTACCATGAAGGTTTACTTCATGGTAATTTTTTCCTTACAAATTACGAATTCGCAAATTTAAAAAAATCATGCATAGCATTTAAGAAATCGCAAAATTTGCGATTTCATAAATGCTATCGCAATTTGAGAAATCGCAAAAAATTGCGATTTCTTAAATTGCGAAAAAAGAAAAAAAAATGATGCATCCCAAAAAAGCTTTTTGCATTCGCAAACGGCCGAATTTTGCGATTCGCACCGTTTGCGAATGCAAAACAGCTTGATGCATGTGGCTGTTAGTCTCCGCATTGACAGAAGCAGTCCTCCTCCCCAAGAAGCAAGCGGTGATAAAATCCCAAGCACATAAGAAGGTGACTGATCTTATTGGACAAGGAAACGCACTAGCTGGCGTTACTGCCCGAGCCACGGCAGAAGACAGGACTACGACACGAATGTATGTGACCAGGTCACAAGCCAAACAGTGAACGAACGCTAGAACCACTGTAAGAGACATACAGACGACAGGCACGCAGGACGAACTGACTGAGTGGGAAAGGGTGGAACTGAAGGAAGAGGAAGATTGCTGGAGAACTAAAGATGGGAATAAATGGCTGTTGCCCAGTGCCTACTTAATCCCTATATTGACCATGGCACATTTACCCGCACACATAGGCTCCTCCCCCATGATTGAACTGGTCACCAGAGTGTGGCATAATGCCAAGATAGCCGAATCTGCCAAACGCCTAGTGCAAAAATGTATAGTCTGCCTACAACACAACCCAGGGAATGGGACCGTAGTACCACGGGGAGGGTTTGGAGTCCCTGACCACCCCTTTGAAGTCCTACAAATGGATTACATCCAACGAGAACGGTGCCATGGTCTGAAATATGTCCTAGTGGTTGTGTGCGCTTTTAGAAAATGGGTGGAGGCATACCCCCCCACGACAATACCGCCTTAGCCACTGCAAAGGTATTGCTCAAAGAATTCTTCCCTCGCTATGGCCTTTGTAGAATTTTATGGAGTGATAACGGCCCCCACTTCGTAGCCGAGGTGATACAGAACATCCTGAGAGGGTTGGGGGTAAAACAGAAGTTTCATGCTGTCTTCCACCCCCAATCAGCGGGCCTGGTGGAAAAACACAATGCAACCTTGAAGCTAAAACTGGCCTAAATAGTTGCCACAACCGGGTTAAAATGGCCCGACGCCCTCCCATTGGCATTACTATCAATGCGCTCCACCCCAACCAAGCACAGACTAACTCCTTATGAGGTAGTCTTCGACAGGCCTATGAGGATTTGGGCAGCTCCAAAACCAACCTCCATTAATGATGTCCCGGATATACTAATGTCCGACTATTTGTATAAACTGACGAACAAGCTAACACTTATCCACCAACAGGTGCAGCAAGCCTTGCCAGATGTATCCAGGGGCCCATGACATGAGATAAAGTCCGGAGACCATGTCCTCGTGAAGAACTTCCAGAGGACCAAGAGTCTGAGCCGAGGTGGACGGGCCCCTGGCAAGTCTTGATCACCACCCGAACTTCCCTTCGAGTGGAAGGGAAGCGAAATTGGCTGCATGCCCACCACTGCAAGAAAATCTCTCCTATGCTGGCAACCTGCGAAGAGGTGGAGGTGCTCGAGGAAGTTCTAACGAAAGACCGGCCAGCTCTGAGTTGCTATCCACAAGAAGACACACTGCAACTCACAGAAGTTCCTGACCCCACGGTGCCGTCCAAAAAGGGGTACAACCTGAGATCAACGAAAGGAGGGTGCTTCGACAACCAGGCCACTCACTGAGTCGAAAACCTCAGATCGGTAGCACAGCCAACGCTACTAGGGTAAACCGTTAGACAAAGTCTGTGGTCCTGCCAGTCACTGAACCCCTTGAAGAAGATGGAAGATATCGAACACCGGAAGAACAATCGCAAAGCCTCCAAGACTGCCAACTTGCACGGCACAAAGACAATTGCACTTGCGGTAGCATTTCTCACCTGTCTCCTGCTAATGATCACAGTCTGGATCGTTGAAGAGAATGCTCCTGCACACAGAACAATGTTTCCCACCTTGCAACCTACCACCCAGAAAGAACATTATCTGATATCACTGTCGCCTCACCTCCGAGAGCGGCGCAAAGAATTTTGGAACAACTCTTTTGTACAACTGTTGCACCAGCACAGTCTTGCCACTAACGCCACCTACTGTTGGGTCTGTGGACTGCTACCACATGCCACTGAACGATCTATCCCATTCATCCCTTCACCCTTTTCCGTTCATGGATCTTGCCTTGCCTGGATGATGCTCCTCCAAGAAAGTTACAGAGATAATGCCACTTCCGGAGAAACAATTGCTCGTTTCTACACTGAGTTCTGACTGAACAAAACAGAAAGAACAGCAGCTCCTTTCTGTACTCACTTCACCAGTGCGACATTCCCAATAAATGTCCCTTCCAAAGAGCAAGTGGAAATCCAAGTTTTCAACAATCCTGTCAGAACCACCTATTCCTACCTCAAGAAAAGAACCGCTGCAACGCTGACTGTGGCCCTGTCTGTGATGAATGTCTCAGGCCTTGTGTGCATCAAAGGCCGTGGGACTAAAAATTTGGAACACATCATGTGCAATATCACAAGGACTCTAAACACTGCCAACCCTCCAGCATTTGTGGCCTCACCCAACATGTACTTTGTCTGCGGAACCAAGGCCTACACCTGGCTCCCACGGGGGTGAGGAGGTGCGTGCAACATCGCCTTTGTCCTCCCACCAACCTACATGGCCCCTGCGGAGCATCATCGAGAAAGGCGTTCCAAAGACACTGAGCAAGCAGACTCTGCTGCATCACAATTCCTTGATGCAGCGAAAGGGCTCGTTCCGCTATGGCAACCGATGGCAAACAGCCGAGCCAACAGGCACCTGACTCAGGCAGTTGAAACTGCCCTGAACATCACAGCCGGAATCCTCGCCAACAACACTGCTGAGCTTCAGGCAGTCCGTCTGGTGGCCCTACAAAATTGTATGGTCCTAGGCGTGGTACTAGCGGACCGTGGAGGAGCATGTTGCATCATCGGTGCCAGCTGTTGCACATACGTCCCTGACAATTCACCTTCTGTTTAGGAAGCTATTGAACATCTCCACAGACTGTCTTCGGAAATACATCACGGAACAGAGACTTGGGCACTTGGAAATTGGTTTTGGGGCATCTTAAGGGAGTGGGGTTGGAAGTTATTAATGATCCTCTTGATCCCAGTATTGGCAATATGTGGTTGTTGTTTATGGGTACACTGTATACCGCCTCTGTGTTCCCTTTTTATAAGCACCTTGCGCCCTAGGACTATGGGCACTCAGATGACAAGAATGAGAGTACTATATGCACAAGAGATACAGGACATTATGGGGATCTAAATAAACTAACAAGTTGGCTAGTCATGTTCAAAGGGCGGACTGTGAATTCTGGGCCGATAATCGTGAACATTTCCTGCGCCATCTTGCCCAATGGTCCTTTTCTACGCTCACATAGGCCGCAGCCATTTTAATCGACCTCTGCATTCCTTCTTCCTCCCCATCCCTGTGCATGTAATCAAAGTTTGTAGATACCAAAAGATCCCGCACTAACCTGGTTTATTGCACCCCAAAGAATGCACCTCCTGATGGACAATGGAACTTGTTTTCCTATTAACAGTAAAGGACGTTAAACCCTGACCTGTCTCACATGTTCCCGACCCTGAGGCAAAGGCCACCTGCCCGATAAACATCATATGTCCGACTGTTTATGATTAGGAGGATACAAACCAACTTGTCCAAAATGTATGGCATCTTGTCCGGGGAGGGGATACCAAGCTTACTTGACACCGCTCATAAAGATTGTATTATCAAAGCACTGTATAAAAGTAGCCTGTTGAAGAGTTGAAGTTAGAACACCACCCTGAGAGACATCCCGGTGTCTGCGGTAGATGTGCCCTCCTCTAGAGTAAATAAACCTTGTTCTTGCCTTCCAGTTTCCAGCGCCTGCCTCAATATTTTAATAGAATCAAAAGTTAATTAAAGGTTAAAGGTGATAAGCCAAGCAGCTTCGGGGGTCTCAAAGGGGGCTGCTTTTTGTCAAACGTACACAAAGTCCCTTTCTCCTCTCTTTGGCAGTCAGGCAACCACTGCAGGCCAATCCCCCAAGCAGCATTTCAGCTTAGTCTCTCCTCAGTTTCTACAAGTTCCTCTCCTCAGCAAAGGTTTCTTCTTGTAGTCCAAAAGTGATCTAATTTCTTGGGATCAGGGTCCAAATATTTATACCCCAAAATCCATTGTCCTCTGAGGGCAGAGAGGCCTTTGCCTAGTCCAAACCGGTTCGGGAGCACTCTGTTTACATGACTCCTTCTTTCCTTTCACAGTGCAGGGCAGAAACACCAGACGCCCCACAGGAGGTGGAGCCAGCAATGTGGAGCAGAGGCACAGCCCTGGAGCACTCTGTTGACATCATTCCTGCTCTCCTTTCACAGTGCAGGGCAGAGACATCAGACGCACCACATGGGCTGGAGCCAGCACTGTGGGGGGCAGGCACAGTCCCATTCAGGTCCCAGGTACAACTCCTCCCTCCCATCTAGATGAAGATCTCTTTATTGACCACTGGGCTGAATCATTCTGTCTCCTGGCATCCTCCAGCCCTGTCACTCAAACTCCAGACAAGGAATACACAACCTAGCAGAGGCAGGTTTGGATAGTTAGACAAGAACATACCTACTTTCTAAAAGTGGTATTTTCAAACACAGAATGTTGAAAACCAGCTTCACTAAAAGATGTATTTTATCATTCTGAGTTCAGGCATACTAAACTCAAATTTCTACCATGTTCCCTTAGTCAGTTAGGAATATAAGATTTAATAATCTAACTGCCCATTCTGGCCTCTGGAGAACAGGTAGCCTTGCAATAGTGAAAAACAAAAGTGGCTGTAATTCACTATTAGGACATGCCACACACACCAGGGCATGTCCTACCTTATACTTACAATGCACCCTCCTCTTGGGCCTACCATAGAGGTGTCTGATATGAAGAAAAGGGAAGGTTTAGGTATTGGCAAGTGGGTGCACTTGTCCAGTCAACATGGCAGTAACTGACTGCACACAAGCTCTGAAATGGCAGACCTGAGACACACTTTTACAGGCTGCTTCTGTGGGTGGCACAACCTGTGCTGCAAGCCCACTAGCAGCATTTGGTTTACAGGCCCTGGGCACACTCAGTGCACTGTACTAGGGTCTGACAAGTAAACCAAACCAGTCAATCATTGAATCACTAATCCATACATCAATTTAGAATAGGGAGAGCATATGCACTTTAGCACTGATCAGTAGTGCTAAAGTGACTAGAGTCATAAAACAGCCAACAACAGGTCAGAAAAAATAGAGGAGGCATGCAAAAAGTTAAGGGATGACCCTGCAAAAAGGGCCAAGTCCAACACAACCCCCTTCTAGCCAAAACGCAGGTAGACCAATCACTACCTTGATAGGCTTCCCTGCTTTGGGCGATAGAACCTGGACCTGGCCCGCAACAGCAGGTGCATTTTCAAGTTCTATGCCAATCTGTACCCATTTCAAATCCTCTGTCCATACTCTCAGGGTCCATCAAGCTAATCCATGTGGAACCCTTCTCCTCACCTGTGGACACCACCTGTGCAGCATCTAACCTTAACTTGCTCACAGGTGTGTCCCAACAGACAGAGAGCAAGTCACAGTGGCCACTGACAGTAGTCAGGGGTGAAACCCAGGCCTTATGCCTCTCAGGACTCTCAAACCTCTGTGGTGTCAGAGAGCGGGGGCAGTAGCCCCAGGTGCTTGGCACCCTTTGTCCACTCTCCCTCCTGTAAGGTCAGGAATTACATCCTGGCACTGACCTACCAGCCCTAGGCCTGTACCTGGCGGGTGGACTAGAGACTGGGGTGGCCTCTCCCACACCCGGTCCTCCTCCTTGTGGCTCTGTACCCACCCAGCTAGAGCGGTACCCCCTTCCAGAATTGTCAGGGTGCCTGTAGCAGGTGTCCTGCACAATTCACCCACCAGTTCAGGGGTTCTATCCTGCAACTGGGCTGCCAGGTCAGGGGGGACAACCTGAACCTGGCCCTCCAACCTAGGGTCTAAACCCTCAGGCTGCACCGGGGTCAGAGGAGAGGACTCCCTCCCTCTGCACTCCATTCCAGAGCACTGCACCCTCCCAACTGGAGGGTACCCCTAGAATCTACCTCGGTCAGGACACTGATTACAGTTGCCCCTTCCTCCAGGTCAGACAACACCTGAACCTGACTTCCCAGCCCAGGGACCAAACCCTGCGGTTGAACACTTGCCTGGCAAACCAGGACTTCCTGGGGAGTGCATATACCCTCCCTGAGGGTGACACATAACTCATGTGTCTTGTGACAGTCTGCCTGGTGCAGATCTCCCGACTCCTGTCCCTCTGACAGTGCGCATAGATCCCCCAGGACAGAAGTGGTATCACCATGGTCACTCCTTGGTGACTCAGCCCTTCTGGCTGGCCCCTGACCCACTGGTTCTTCCACTGGGGACTCTCTCCCCCTCTCACCCCTCAATCTGGACTTCTGCACCCTCCACTTAGGAGCGGCACTGCTAGACACCAGAACTGATGGAGGCCTGCTTACAGACACTCCCAGTTCACCAGACACTAGGGGATCCCCTTCAACGGGCGGCCCATTCGGACAGCCTAGGCTCCCCACCTGGTGTTCCCCTAAAGAACGATCCAGGCCCTGAGACTGGGTTTCGGGCGCCTTGTGACACACAGCTCCACACTCACTCCTTCTCCACTGAGACAGGACGTGAGTCCCTACACCCCTCCCACTACAATGGGAACTAGCTGGGCTACTGTGCACCACTTCCACCACCCTGGGAAGATACCTGAGCCACTCCCCAATAGGGTCATTTCTTAATGTCTCTCCAGACCCTCTGGAATCCACAAAAAGGTCTGCCTCCAATGTGAGCTCCCTGGGGTCAGAGAACTCACTCTCCAACAGGTGTTGGTATATCTCTGGAAAACAGGGACTTACAATATACTCTCCCAATATTGGAACACACAGCCCCTACATGGGTTAACCAAACTATCCTTCACCTCACCATCCAGTGCTTCGCACATGTACTCCACACCACTCTCCTGAGATTGGCAAGACAGTATCTGACTGTCGATGTCATTCAACCCACACTCTTCTGGGCAGTCTTCACACTCACATTCCAGGACTTCAACCTTGGGGGAACCCCTCTCCCTGCACCTCTCATCTAGAGACAGTAGAGTGTCCCTCCCACCATTAGGCCTATGAACCCCTACGGCAGTTACCCTATTCCCCTCAGGGACGCTGCGCACTACTGGAGCTACCTCATGTCCTTGAATCTCCTGGTGTATGTTAACGTCTTTCTTCAAGTCAGGTGCCACATCTCTGGGTGTATATACTGCTTCCCCAGCACTGGAAAATTCAATTTTGTTGCCAACTTCTGAGCTGGATTCCACCTTCAACTCAGCAAAGCTCAATCTCTGAGCTACACACACTTCATGTTGCTGGGCTGAGACACTCATGGCCTCGAGCCTCTCAAGTTCTAAGTCAAGCTCCCTCATTCTCAACTCATGTTCGAACTGCAATTTATTTCCTTCCAGGGATGTCTTCCTAGTTTGCACTTTCCATTCCAACTACACATTTAACTTGAGCTTTGTCATCTCCCTCCCATGCACCCTGCATCTCTCCCTGTCCTCCAACTCATCTGGGGACAGGCCTCTGGCAGAAACGCTGCTACGTGCTGGAGAAGATGCTTTCCTCCCTCCTGGGCCCAATGGCCCCTCCAGCTGCCTTACACTGTAGCATTCCAGTTTCTCCTCTTCACAATCATAATCAACAGATGCTATGGACGCTGCTTTCTCCATGGTTGTTAAATTTGGCAGTTCCTTGCAAAAATAGAAAATTCTCAAAAAGAAATCTACTAAAAAGTATGTGGTAGTGTTTTGGTCTGCACTCACTAGTAGTGTTCATCAATCACTGTACCTGAGTCACAAATGCAAGGCCAGAATCTTCACCACTGACCAACAATGTTAGATTTGGGGGTCTCTAGTTTTCTCAAGCCCTTGGAGATCCTTACAAGTTGATGAAAGTACACAAAGTCCCTTTCTCCTCTCTTTGGCAGTCAGGCAACCACTGCAGGACAATCCCCCAAGCAGCACTTCAGCGTAGGGATAGTGGTAAAGTGCCCAGAGTCATAAAACAGCCAACAACAGGTCAAAAAAATAGAGGAGGAAGGCAAAAAGTTCAGGGATGACCCAGCAAAAAGGGCCAAGTCCAACAGGGGCGATTACATCTTCCACCAAGATTGGGTGCATTCATCCGATTTTCATTGACTACATATGGGCTTTTACTCAACCCCTGTTTTATGGTGGGCAAAGGACCTTATTGACCTGGTCGCCTTTGTGGCAGAAAGGAAACCCCTAAGTTTACTTCTCAATTCCTGGGAGGCACTCCATTTCCTACTTCTTTGAGCAGCACTGAGGGTGGGGACAGGAATCCTGATTTCGACAAAGGACATTCACACCAGCATGGGGCATGGGCTCATGCTTCATCAGTTTAGGACCTGAGGCTGTAGCTCATGGCCACACTTTTTGTGGCTCCTGAGACAGCCTGATGTAAAAGGGGCAAGCCATGGGATTCTGACAAGGGAACAGTCAGTCAGGACCGCTCCTCAAAGATACAGGTGGTCTACGTAGGATGAAGGGTTTCCTTTACCGTAGTGTTGGAGGCCCCGTAATGGAGGGCCCATTGCAAATAATTGTATGCTCCCCCTAGTTCTTAGTCTCATATACTCGTTCCGTTAACCATGTTGTACCCTAGATTTTGTGCAATAGATATCACTGCTTGCTGTGGTTTGATTTATTTCACTAGACACATTATGGTGTTATATGTTGTGTTTTGCTTGCACTGTAATAAACATGTCCCGTTTACCCATAACCAGTCTGGTGACTAGTCATTGATTCATTTAGTTTTGAGGGGGTGGGGTCCAGACTGGGGGCTCCCTTTCCCATTTAATTATGTGGCTCTCTGGTTACACACACAGACTTCTGCAGTGGTTGCATTAACCAATAGAAGTTTTACAACATACAATAGAGCATAACTCACTGATTAGTTTAACTTGCATTTATTTGTCATTTAAGGTGTTTGTTATTTTAAATGCAGTTATTTCAAGGTGAAAGACCAACAAAAAGGTTACAGAATATTTTGAGCTTTTTAGAGACACCTTTGATACCACCCTCTGCACCACTGGACTCAAGATCACAGTTTTAATGCACTTCGACTGCAGCATGTGAGCCTTATTTGTTTCAGGAAGGCATGTCACATGACCCTAATATCAGAACAATTGACATCCTTGACATTCCATAATAGCAGCATGATTAGTGAAGAAGTGTGGCTCAAATGGTTAGAGCGGCAGACCCTGATGCAGAGGTCTGGCCCGGGACCAGGGTTCAATACCCGCCTTGGCGGGTCTTGGGCTCAATTTCCTCGGACCGGATAATTCTCACCTCGGTGCCTATTCTAATCATGGGTCCCACTCTGCGACTCTGGGCAATAGCTTGCTTAATCTCCACAACAGCCCCAAAAGCGCTGGGATGCCTGGTTTCACCCTGGGGGCGCCCAGGAGTGGACACTCACAGGGAAAACCAGGAAGGGCTCCTAAGCGGTATACGGACAGCGCCGGGACACTACCTCAGGTAAGTAGCTGTGCGCTCCACAAATACCAGTACATTTACATACATTTACATTAGTATAACACCATAATACAGACAAATGCCCATTTTCGATATCACCTATATTGTGATGCTGACTGGATCTTTGAAAGTTCTGGGGCATAATACTTATCCTGAATTGTAGTGAGGGTGCAAAGTGAGTAAGCCAGACCTCGTCTATGGGGTTTCTCCCCTGAAGACACATTTGAAAATAAGGGGGGCAAAGTGTGCATTTTAAAGCTCAATTTCCACATACCTTTGCTAGAATGCCTTTGGCGCAGAAGTTAAATATTCAAATCCTTTCCTGGTGTGCCATGCCCATAAAACTTGATGTTCCCCAGGAGCTGACCCCTTTTGAATTGCTACCCAGTTGTGCTACGTTGTTTTGCATTGTACCCTTTCTTTCCCTGTCGATATGGCTGACATTAACATCCTGCAGCATAGTGGCATTGCGGTGCACAATCATTTGCAGACGTATAATGTCTCCTTGGAGGGCATGGCAGTTATTTTGGTAGTGAGTGCTAAAGTAGCATACCCCTTTGAGATTTTCTACTCATGGGTGACGTTTCCGGCAGTGGATGCGGCTACTCAGGTGTTTGAAACTTATACTCATACAGCCGTGCCCGTGGAACATATTCCTTATAGAACACAGGAAGTTCCGATCTCTGCTTGGCAGCACCGAGTTTGGTCTAATGGCGCCCTCCCCCACAACCTAACGGTGGCTAGGTTAGGTCCTTTGTCCATTCCAGGTGCTTCTTGTCCTGTGTTGGCTGGATTTACCCCAATTGGGGTTATTAGGGCCTTGGTTCTTTATATCACCCGCAATTTCCAGTCGGGCCGAGCGGTATGAAGCTTAGTCCGGTGATGCTTAATGCAGTTATGGGCAAGCGTCCCCGGGACAAGGATGATATGCCTTTCTGGCTTGCCGAGAAATTTGACCAACTGGAGGCAGTATTTCCTAATTCGAGTCCTGTAGAAAAACACAGGATTCTTTCAATTAGTTTGCCCAAGGACTTGGTACCGGAAGCCGGTGATTGTTAATCATGGGGTAGGATCTTTGCGGCAGTGTATACGAGGTGCTTCAGCACTCCGTCAATGGCTGTCCTTCCCTCGGTCATAAAGCGTGTTCAGTATGAGCACGGACCTGAGGCCTCAGTTGAATTGCGAATGAGACTCGTGGGCTCATTTGATGTAGTTTGCAATCTCATCCTTTCTAATATCAAGGGAGATGCGGTAAACTTTCAGGTGTCTAATGCCCTATGCGAAGTCCCCGATGCCGATAAACCCCGCCAGTTACCGAGAAATATTACGGCGGCTTATAAGACCATAGGTCGTAATAGTTTGGGTGTCAAGCCCTTTTCCACTAAAGAGAAAAAAACAACCCCAGGGTCCGAAGTCTGGTAAAGACGTTCCGCCCAAATCTCAAAAGCAAAATTGGAGTAAGAACAAGAAACAGGGTAAACAGCAACATAAACAGGAGTCACGTTCCGCATCTCCAGTGCTGGCGTCTACTGAGCGTGCTTATGACTTGCGCGACCATGCTACGATTAAGTCACCTGATCGATTTCAGGTTCCTGATCAACTTTCTCCTCGTTCTTTACAGGACACATTGGCTTCATTGTCCGGTGGTGGAGGCAGCGGCAGAGGTCGGGGGAGCCAGCAGAGTCGTGACCAACCCCGCCCAAAAGACAGAAAAGGTAAGCAGGACGATTCTTCGCAGCAAAGACCCCAGTTTCAGAAAAAGAAAGTTGCCGCTTTAACAGCGAGATATGCCACAGATAGTGAGAAATTTTTACCACCACAGGGGCAGCCCTAACCACCTGAACCAGGGGCTGAATTAATTTCTGCAAACAAGGGTTCTGATGTGTACAGCAAACATTAACAAATCATAACAATACTAATAATGAAAAAAGCAGAAAAAAAGAGATATTTTGGCCCATGAAGGAAAGTTAATAAAAAGATGTGCGTGTAATTATAGAAAAATAAAAAATTTGTTAAGATTTAAAAGATCATATAAAGCTCAGATTTGTTGTCGGTATAACAGAAACATTGTGAAACATATACAAAACCAGACATGTGGCAAACACATAGAGGCTACATAAACACAAGAGTTCTAAAAACCATGTAAGAACTCCTATACACAAAACAATGTGTCCTCCTTAATTTGTGGCCACAGTAGCGTCGACGGCGTTTCGACCGTTGTCATAAATACATGGTCATCCTCAGGACAATGTGTTAACTGAGCTTTTGAATATCCAATTTCAGCGTTATAAATTCGCTTGTAAGTAAAAGCCAAGAAGTACTAGCAGCATACAGGTTAAAAATAGCCAACCGCTATAGACTCTGCTTCAAATTCGACTAATTGCCAGAGTATGTGTCAAGAACTGAATTCCCACATGGTACTTTAAAGAACTTAGATCGAAAATAGTAGCCTCAAATCCATCAATGTAGTGGCACCCAAACAGATTTAACTTAAGTTCAGGCTCGGCAAGTTGGGGCAGCAGTTCCAGATAGTGAGAACGCAGCTTCAGAATCTCACATGGGCGCTGACGCTGTTGGACAGCGCGGCGGAGATTATCATAGTGCGAGAGGCCCTGTGTTCACTACTGAAGGTGACAGCGACTGACAAATATGTTGTTGTTGAGACAGGCTTTATGAGATTGTCCTTTGACATACAGCGTACCATAAAAGGGGTATTTTGGGAAAATCTTACAACTACGTATGACATTTTGTTAGAGGAGGGTGACTGGCCCCCACCTTTTGTTCTCGCAGCTCTGAGAGGGGAGGAGGTAATCCTCCCTATTTTCGCGCACACAGTATCGAAGGAGCATGCGCTGAATTTTGCAGAAGAGTGGGCTTAGGCCTTTGCGCCTGCTTTGTACTGTACTCACTGTGGTTGGGATAAATTTTCCCCCCAACACGAGATTCCCTTACAGTCTATGCCACAGCCTCAACCCCAATAACCCATGCGGCGTGAAGCAAAAGCTTCTGTGGCAGAAATCCTTGAACAATCGGAATATCAAGGTGTAATTGAAACTTGTGTGTCTCCGATGAATAACCCGCTTTTTACTGTGACCAAGCCTGACGATTCTCACCGTTTGGTATTGGATTACTGGCATTTAAACTTGCATAGCCGTACCTGTGCAGTACAGAATACCCACTGCTCTGCTTTGATGGATGGTCTTGTGCGACAAGGTTTAAAACCACACTTGACATTTCCAATAGTTTTTTTGCCCACAACCTATCTGGTATTAGTTCCCAATGGACCAGTTTTACCAGTGAAGGCGAACAAAGGCAATTTAAAAGACTGCCAATGGGCTATAAGAATAGTCCAGGAGTGTTTGCTGCCCGTATCGTCTCTCTTTTAGAGGGAGTCGACCCAGATGCGTGTTCGTATGTGGATGACATCTATCTCACAGACAATGAAATATGGGCGCATCTGTGACGTGTTGACCGCATAATATGTTGTTTTGCGGACTTCGGTTACAAATTCAACTTTGCAAAGTCTCACATTGCAGAGTATACAGTGTTGTTTTTGGGCTATGAGCTCAATAAAGAAGGTCGAGGTTTGTCTCCTCACTTCTTAGAGAAGTGCGCACAATTGCGCGCTCCGACAACACTGAAAAAATTGCAATCCTTGCTGGGATTTTTGAATTTCGGGCGTACTTACATTCCCGATTATGCCCAGCGTATCAAGTTACTGTATGCTTTGATACAACCTACTTTTACCAAATCGTGCTGGCTACCTGAACATTCAGCCCTTTTGCAATCATTGCAGGCTGATTTTCTAGAATCTAAATTCTTACTGACTCATGATAACCGCACCAACCTGGTGATAAGAATTGTCCCTGGGGCGGTGGGTTTCACGTACCTTACTTTTATTGAAGGTGACACAGTGCCTACTTATACACTTCGGGTGAAATGTGGTTTTCCACTGTGGAAAAAGTTTTGACAGCAGTGCAAATGGCGATTCTAAAGGAACGCACACTGTGGCAGGGAAAACGCATATTGGTTGTGACCCCATATCCTGCCCTGGAAGCAGTGACGAAAGCCAGTGTACCAAATTCTAAAGCTATGCACCCACGGTGGATTCAATGGGCTACATCTACGACGTCCCCGGATGTCACGTTCATTTTTGATGCCTCCTTGCAGTCGCAGGAGTATTTACAGTATGAATTTGTTCATCCTGCTCCTTTGGAGGATTTCCATTGTATCATTTACACTGATGGTTCTGCGAAAGTCGCGAATGGGTCTAAGCACGCATATATCTAAGCCTGCGCAATTGTGTTCGGAACAATGGTGAATGGAGAGTTCAAGTCCGATGTCGTGCATACACAGTCATTAGGGGACTGTACGGCCCAATTGGCAGAGTTCTGTGCTCTACTGCTCGCATTGGAGTACACAGATCCTGGTGTGACTACTCTTATTGTGAGTGACTCTTACTACTGTGTCCAGTCTTACAATGACAATCTGTTCTTTTGGACTCAAAATGATTATCGCGATTCCAAAGGTAGCACAATAAAACATAAAATGATCTGGGTTTGAGTGGCTGAACTTAAAGAGCGATTGCCACTTGTGTATGTAATTCATACTCTTGGTCATCAGTGTGTGGGTGTTCACGCTAGCCGCAAAGTCAGCAGTATCGACATATTTATTTGCAGCAGTTACACGTTCCAAAACTAAGATTGATGATGATATCATGGCAGCAATTGCCGCTACTGAGAAGGGAAGTAAATGTCCTACTGGAGTTCCTTCGAAGTATTCTTATCACTTAAGTCCTGATAAAGTTCCTTATGTGAAAATACCCGACTTTGGTGACAGACTGATTCCCAACGCGGACCGCAGGCCAAAGCTGATTACAGCTGCCCATGAAGGTGTTGCGTCCGCGCATGCGGGCGTTTCGGCTACTGTGTCTCAGCTACAACTACATTTCTGGTGGCGGGGACTGTACAAACAGACGCCTGATTATGTCATTCAATGTGAGATTTGCCAGCAGATCAAGCCTTCGACTGCTACGCGTCCGCCTCAGACACAGTTGTACATTTCTAATAAACCACTAGCTTGTGTTTACTTAGATCACTGCGGTCCTTTTTCTTCTGATACTGCGTATAAGTACATCTTGGTTGCAGTTGATTCTTGCACACGCTTTGTTTGGGTGTGGCCACACCGCAGTGCTGATTCACGAACTGTCATAAGAGACTTGCGTGTCTTTGTGGGAATTTTTGCCTGTGGCACCTTCCATTCGGACCAGGGTCCAGTGTTTGCCTCTAAGGCGTGCAAGGATGCCATGAGTTAATTGGGGGTCCAAGTCAAATTTTCGTCTCCATACCGGCCTGAGGGTAATAACGTTGTGGAGGGAATGAACCATGATTTAAAGCAGTCTTTGACAGCCAGAGTTATAGGTACTGGCAGGAACTGGCTAGCCCATCTCAATGGCATACAATGTGCACTTAATAATCTCCCTAGAAGGTCATGGGTGGGCGGACCCCATACGAAATGCTCTTTGGTATCAAAATGTTCGTCCCGGACCTTGAAAGTCTAGACCAGGCGGCGGTTGCTGCCCCCCTTGACGTAGATGAACATTGTCATGTTTTACAGAATCTACAAGAGCCGAGAGACAGTCTTGCAAAGGAACACTTGCCCTCCACATCTGATGCTGCGTTGCTGATCCCGGTAGTTGGCTGGCTACCCAGAGTCGGAGAACTGGTCTGAGAGAAGATCGAGAACAAGAAAGAATCTGGCCCCTCGTATCGAGCTCCAGTTCCTGTACTTGGCGTGCAGGGCACAAGAACAGTCATTTTACCTCCACTTCCAGGTCGTAAAGAAAAAATGTACATCTCCATTGACAATGTCAAACTACACAGAGTGGCCGATTCTTCTTAGTATGACACCTGCGGTCTCCTGTCCGGCAATGCTGAGAAATTTAGTTTTGGCACCGGCTCCTAGGAACAGGCCTACTGATGTTGCTTTGGAAATGCCTGCAGTTTCGAATCCTTTGTTGAATACCCCACCTACTGATCATCTTGATGATACTGAGTATACTTACCCCTCTGACTTATCTATGCCTGATTTACAGACTTGAGTGGCCAATGAGTCCAAATTTTCATTTGACACTAACTCTACCACTTCGAAGTCCCCTTCAAAAGTCTAAATTTTTGCTACATGGTTTAAAACACAATTTTTGATTCCTCCATGGACTTACGTCTGGTTGGTGCTTTAAAAAAAAAATGTCATGTCAATTGGATTTGTGGTGTATTTTTACCGTCTTGTGAATGGATACTACGTTGAGGAACGAACGGTTATTCGACCAATTAATGGAACATTGGCATCCCACTCCTCGTCCCACGGAATAAAGAGAGACCTGGCCTTTGTTAATATTTCAGCTTGGCCCGTTTTGGATGGGATTGTATGGGAAGCTGTTAAATTTCAAATAAATGGTCCCACAGAGGTTATCAATGTCCCAAATGCACTAAAAGTTTCTATGGGGGATGTGATTAAACAAAATATCCGTTCTGATGATTGGGATGTTCAGGCCATAGAGGCTTTGTTTTCAGATTTAAAATACTATGCTGCTTTTGATGCTGAGGATTTATATTTAGACTCTGCAAACTATGGTGATTTGTTTTGTTGCCAGCACTTTGGCAATTACTACCTGCACAAGGCAAACACAAGAAGGAATATAGTTAATTATACGCAATGGGAACATTGTCCCGCTCCTATTGATGGCAGCTTGAGTTCTCTTTTGAAGAAATTCACATATTTTACAGATTTCAATCAGTCAAATCCTAATGCATTTTATTTTAAGTTGACAGAAAAGACCTCTTCCAAAGTTAGACTTACCCACACTAAATTATTATATTTCAAGTCCTTTCTTGACCAATTGGCTATTGGGGGCTACAAACTGTGGAAAGATACCATTGATCTTAAATCTGTTTGGGGTTTTAAAAGTTGGCAAGTGCCAGGCACAGAGGCTTTGCATCGTGCATGTCTCATCCCGAACCACTTGTTCTTGAATTCGACTATTTCTCAGACAACCTGTTTTGGATTGCAGTAGCGGTCGGCAGTAGGTGTTTCTGTAGGGCGGTGACGTGGGTAGGGGGAAATAATGTATGGATTACGGAGTTTTACAGGTAAGTAAACATTTTTAAAAAATAAAACAAATTTCGTTGCGCGCACTGCATCAGTATTTTGAGTATTTTGCTTCACATGAGAATAACTTGTTTTCCACACCTCCTGAGGTAACCTAAGTCGCATGTTCTGGGTGGTCTAATAATTGGTATTTTTGCTATAGGACGAAGAGCCAATGTGACACTGATGCTAGTCTGGTAGGGGATGTTGTGTACTAAGGTGAGTTTTGGCACACCCTAATTCACTAAAGTCCTACATCAAGTGTATGAGTAGGGTGGACACAATATGTGTAGGATGACTATAGAATCTGAGAAAAGTATTTTTTCGATCGACAATCATTTTTAACAGGACTCCATTGGTTTTTGCATTGCCGTCTCGTGGCAAACACTTTCACAGGACCCACCTGGTCGTTTTTCCTGATATACGAGGAAAATTCTATCAGCACGACAAAAATCAATTTTTGCAGTCCTTCATTTCTGCCCAGGAACTGTCACCCGCCCCACCCCCTGTTCTTTGCAGTTCATCAGAAATCCACATGGCCCTCACCCCGAGTGAATGATTAATTTTTCCTCTCCTGCTCCCAGCCTGATAAAACATCCTTGACACCATGATCAGGTTATCTGGACAATGGTCTGACTGTTGAACTTTCATCCAGACAATCGGAGAATGGCTCGTAAAGCCGGGGCTTTTGATCAAGGCACCTGGGCAAAGAAACCTGAGGAAACCAAGCCCCGATCAAAGCAGAACTAACATTTTACTGTGTACCTTGCCTTGACCAGGTCACTAGCTGCAAACATTACCGGGATCCGGCTAATCAACCACAAACACTGCCCTGATTGAACAATGGTCTGGCAGCCAGAAGGCTGGAATAAGAAATGTATAATAGGCTTGTTAGCTACAGATTTAAGTAGCAGCCTCCTCTGTCTTGTCTTTGACTAGCTTGGGACTCTGTTCCATAGCCCAGGCTATTGAAATAAATCTGGGTTCCTCCTGCAGACGAAGGCTCCTGTGTCTCCTTTTACTACGTTTGAAGGGTATGGAAGATTTGGGCGGTTCCCCCGCCGCCGAGACCCTGTAAATGGGTTATTCCGGTTCTTTAAATCGTAGAATAATACATTTAGCCGAGGTATGGAAGCATACATGTAGGGTGGTAATGGAAGGATAGGAGTAGGGTCGCTGCAGATTTGTCTGGGTACCGTGGTTATAATATGTGTAGGATGGCTATGGAATCAAATGTTTACAGTGCCTATGGAAGCAACATGCAGGGTGGCTATCAAAGGATAGAGTGTCTATAGAAGTATAGGAGCTGAGTGGATATAAAATGTATAGAATGGCTAAGGAATCGTGAAATCGTACATTTAGCATAGGTATTGAAGCTTCTATGTAGGGCGGGATTGGAAGGATATGAGTAGAGTGCCTGCAGTAGTGTTTGAGTAGAGTTAGGGTATAGTATCTGTAAGGTGGCAATAGAATCATATATTTATGGTAGCTACTGAAATGTACATATAGGCTTGTACACATATAAGCAGGCTGGCCGTCATGTGAACAGTCAAGTGGCACTTTGTTATACAGATGACTCCAGATACTTGTAGGTGCCAAACTCAAGTATTACATATTCATTGAGATGTGAAATTAACATTGTTTTTGTTGTTTTCTTTGGGGATAGAGACAATATATTTTACTGTTTAATATCTTCCCCAACCTTTATCATGGCAAATACATGTAGTGCCCTGTGGTTATTTTTATGTTTATAATGGAAAAAGTGACATTTAAGTCGGGGGCTATATTGTGGACTTTTCAAACCTGAATCCACGGCCCCACACTCCAGCGCCACATCTTCACTGCAATCTGTTTTTGGTACAGTTGGAGATGTTGCCCCTGCCTAAGTCAACCGGGTCATTGTGGCAGAGAGAGGATGGGCTATTACGAGTAGGATATACACGACCTAAGTCCAGCCAACAACTGATTGAATCTGAGTGGTGAGTGGTGAGTGGTGAAGGGAAGTGAAAGGTCACATATTCGGCGTACATTTCTTACTAGCTGAAAAGAAAGACCAAAGAAGGATACATCTTAAAACTTATGTTTTCAGCAAAATGGAGACAGGTGAGACTAATGTGGCACATCGCAGATTTAAATGATGAAGGAAAGTACTCAGTGATGTTATATGGAGAAGTGGCTGTGCAGCCTGCTATTTCTGAACAAAGTGTCATCATCTTCACAAAATCACGAGCGAGAAAGCACCAGGGAATAATGTAAGAAACAGTAAGGATAACATTGCCACTCACGCACCTGTGTTCCTGCCTCCTCTTCCGGCTCCTGGTTCTGCACTTTGAAGAAAGGGGCAGCACCTGGAGGCCGACGGGCCATCTTCTCCTCGTATGTCAGCCTCTGCACCAATGTGAAAAGGGTACAAAGAGAATGCGAAGGATTACTGGTTACTCTTGGGAACTGCTTACTAGCACAGTCTAGACATTACCCATAATTTATGCTTTGTGGAAAATGTTACATAAATCAGAAGCTACAAAATCTTCTCAGAGGAAAGTGGATACACATGCAGACGTGGTGCTTGTGATGGTTTAATGCAATATGAAGCAAGAACTCTGCACTTTTGCACTCGAAACTAACAGGAGCAGAATTCAAGCCAAACAGTTCATCAAGCACCGCCTGCATCAGTAACAAAGGGCGCCATGTGGACATGTGAACAATAAAACATTCATGCACAGGCGATCTTACACAGTGTCTCTCTACAACAAGCATTGGCCGCGCGGCCGTAAAAGTAAAGCCGCGCGGCCGCGAAACAAAATAAACGCGAGTGGTGACGCGAGTGGTGCGCACGCGCGTCACCGCAAGTGCTACCTTGCCGGCCACCAGCTTGCTATTACGCTCATACGTGAGCGCTCTTGTGCGCGTGATAGTAAGCTGGTCACCAGGAAAGTAGCACTTTTCAAAGCAGCTACTAAATGTCTCATCCAGAACAGCTCATGCGCTGGATCAGCCCGAGACCTAAAAAGGAAAAACTCCCCAAGTGTATTCCACAAATGTTTAATAAATCTCAGTCATTTTCTGGTACTGACCCCCTACGGATGAAACTAGCGAGGCTTTCCCTTTTGTGAACCAGAGAAGCCCCCAGGTGCTCAGGCTATAGTGTTGAAATCGATATTCTGCCTTATACCCAGATGTGCATATAAATGAGGAGTTATGCAAGAGCACGACAAGTGAAGCTAATCTAGGCAATCAGAGTTCATGATACGAAATCTGATGGGCATAATTGGCAGGTTGAGGGACGAAGTTGTGACCCTGAAAAAAGTGCCTGAAAGATTGGAGGGGAGGGTTGTCAGAGAACAGAATCGGAGCCCAGTTAGGAACCTCGGTCGGAAATAGAAGAGTGAGAGCCTTTATTGGACATCACACCCCAAATCCTTTCTGCACCTCCTATTTCTTCTTGTTTGTGTAACTGCTCAGGCCAAGTTGGGTTACAGACCAGTATTCCTGGGGCAGGCTTTCTTAGGATGGGTTTAGGAGGGACAGAATGGGGAAAAAGGGGACTTGGACTTATGTGAGCCCCTTTGAAGGACCCCGCTTGAAAACTAACAGGGGAGTGGTCCAAAATGGTTTCTTTGGCCAGATGTAGGTAGCCAAATACCGGTCGGTAACGGCCGAATTCGGCCGTTACCGACCGGTATGTGGAGATCGGCATGTAGGTGACAGAAAATAGGTCGAATCGGTAAATTTCCCGAAGCGGTAAAATTACCGATCGGTAAAATACCGATTTGTTAAAGTTACCGATCGGTAAAGTTACCGATCGGTAAAGTTACCGATCGGTAAAGTTACTGATCGGTAAAGTTACCGATTGGTAAAGTTACCGATCGGTAAAGTTACCGATCGGCAAAATACCGATTCGGTAATTAAGAATAGGTAAAAATGAAGTTTGAGATGTAGGGAGGCTCTGAAATACCGATTTTGGGCCAAAATCGGTATTTAAGAGTCGGTATTTACCATTGATTCAAATCAGGTGTAAACCAGGTACAGCCTATAAAAATGGACCCAAAATGCAATTCTGTTTGCAAAATGGCGGCATTCTATGTAATTGCAAGACGGCTACGGCTACAGGAGGAAGGAGAGAGGGAATGGCTGAGACAGGAGCAGATCTACAGGCAGTGGGTGACCCTGTTCATGCTCACAGAGGAAGAGATTTTGCAAAGGTACAGGTTGGCTCCAGACACCATCATGGAGCTCATCAGGGACCTCAAACCTCTATTGGAGCACCCCACCCCAAGGGCACATGCAATACCAGCACATGTACAGGTGCTGTGCAGCATCCACCTGCTGGCGTCAGGGAGCTACCAGAGCGTGGTTGCTGCGGTGGGAGGGGTGACCCAGAGCATCCTCTCAAGGTTTTTTCACAGATTCCTTGACGCCATGTTGCACAGGATGGACCATTACATTTCTTTTCCATCCACCCATGCAGAACTGGTACAAAACAAATCGGACTTCTACCAGATGGCAGGATTTCCCCATATCATCGGATGCATTGATGGCACACACATCCCCATTTGTCCCCCTGCTGCCACAGAATACATTTACCGCAATAGGAAATCAACCGACACCATCAACGTGCAGGTGATTTGCAATGCTAAGCACTACATCACAGACCTTGTAGCAAAATTCCCGGGAAGTACCCATGATTCATATATATTTCAGAACAGTGGCATCTATGGACGGCTGACTGCAGGGGAATTTGGTGAAGGCTACCTCCTAGGTAAGACACAGTGTGCAACACCTATTAGACCTATTGCAATTAGCAGTACATGTATGCATGTGAGTAAATTATTCCCTTTTCTTTCCAGGAGACAGTGCATATGCCCTTCGCTCATTCATACTAACCCCCTACCTCAACCCCTCAACACCCAGCCAAAGGAGATACAACCGGGCACACAAGCGCACACGCAATGTTGTTGAGAGAACATTTGGAATTTGGAAGAGCAGGTTTAGATGCCTGCACAAGAGTGGAGGTGCAAGGCAGTATACCGCCATCACATGCTGTAAGATCATTGCTGCCTGTGCCATGTTGCACAATCTGGCTGTTAAGAAGGGGACTGAGGTGGAGTTAACTGACTATGAGTATCACGACGACGACAATGCTGTGCCTGAAAGACATCCTGCAGGAGTGTCAACACCAAGTGATGGCAGATACAGACGTGAGGAGATTACACGCAACTATTTCTGAGTAAGTGAACACACTGAGCTATAGTCAAAGCACAAGCTTCTGTTTATTTAGATTTCTTAAACAGATGGTAAAGAAAAAAAGAGCAACAGTAAGCATTTGACATCAATGCTCACAGTGAGCAAACACACTCAGACAGGTCTTGAACCCACCCACCATAGTTGCATATTGTCACTAGGCTTGTTTAAATGGCACAAATGTGCAAATGAAACTTTAACAAATAAAGAAACAAATGTCCACAGGCAGTAGGCCATAGTAAAAACTTTTCATTTTCGGCCACGCTTTGCACTGCCAGGTGTTTGTGGCTCAGCCTGTTCACTGGGCGTTTGGCCTGTAGCCTCACCCTGTCGCCTGCTGCTCCTCCTTGGCTCAACACCATGTGGGCTAGCTGTGCTGCTCCTACTGGTGCTAGGTTCACTGTCCGGCACGTCAAGAGCAGAATTTCGTGCACTTTGTGCATTGAGTAGGGCCTCCAGCGCACCAGTCATTCCAGCTATGCCCCTTGTTAACTGGTTGGTATTATTAGTCAGGACTTCCTGACTATTGATGCTACGCCTGCATAGCAGGGATGTGGCTGTTGCCAGGCGGTGTAAGGATTTCTCTGCTCTCTGTGCGCGCTGTTTGTCCCTGCGCCTTGCAGCAATTTCAGAGTCAAGTTTAGTGCACAGTTGCTGTATGCCTGTTGCCATGCACTTGTTCACTTCCACAAGCTCTTGTATGCCCTTGCCAATGTCCTGAATGTTAATGTTCATGTTTCTCATTTGTCTCTGACAGGCCATGATGCCCTTGCCCTGCATCCTCTGTATCCTGACCATCGATCCCTCCAGGCCTTGGAAGACACTGGACCCCTCCCCACGTGCACCTACACCCCTTCCTTGGACTGTGCGCCTTCTAGTGGTAGGTGGTACAGGCTCTGTGCCGGGCTGCAGTGTGGCAGTGATGTCAGCCTCAGACAAGTCATGTGACTCTACACCCACCATTTCCTCAGCACCTATCTCCATTTGCAGCAGTGGGGAAACAACATGCCTCCTGCTAGGGTGTGCAACAGGTGTTACCAATTCAAGGGATGAAGGCATTTCTGGTGATGAGACCAATAGTGGTGACTGTGAGGGAATTGGGGATCCATGCATTTCCTCACTGATGTCTGTTTGTTGGGAGGGTGGCTGCCCACTCGGAACCCCTGTGTCCTGGGATGCACTGGGCCCTGGATCCTGACTGTCATCCCTCTGGGGTGCCGTGCCTTCTGCCTCCTCGGACTGCCTTCTGGATGTGTGACCTGTGGACATATGGGCACATTTCAGCTAGGTGCAAATGTGTCACAGCCACTACAATTAAACATATCAATTTGCACTTTGAACATGCTGCCTGCCCTTCATTTTGTCTGCAAAGATTTAAATTTCTTGTTGGTTACATATGTCACATGTTCTTTCAAAGACTGACTACATGTACCATGATGCATTGATACAGTTTTGCACACACACCATGGGACTGGGGTAACTGAGCTGCAAGGAGTGAGGGATGGATGGGGGTGGGAGGGGGATTGCTGTGCATGCATCTTACCTTTTGTTTTTGCAGATTTAGCCGAGCTGTCCACTTCTCCCAGTCCATGGACACTTTCAGACTCCAGGGTTGTGGCTACCAGCTCCTCAAGCTCGGTGAGTGGGGGTGCAGTGTTCTTTCCTCCACCTGTTTTCTGTGACTGCTTGTGGCGATCAGCCAATTTTTTCTTTGTGAGGCTCCTTAGGTCATAGAACCTCTTCTTTATGTCTTCTGTCACTCTGGTGGTCACTCCCACAGCATTAACTTTAGCAAGGATGTCCAGCCATAATTTCCTTTTTGTTGATTCTGCCACAGTGAGGGACAGTTTTCCAAAAAGTCTGTGGTGTACCTTGACCACCTCCCCAACAAGCACCTGTAATTCAGTACTACTGAACTTAAGTTTCCTTTTCCTTTCTGCCTGCTCACTTTCCCTGCTGCTTTCCATTTTAAAGTGTTCTCCATTCACAAGCTCTGCCTGCTGCTGCTGCTGCTCCCAGTCTCTCTGCTCCAACTGCCTTTCCAGAACCTTCTACTTAGTTGCAGCTGCCTGTGTGCACACTTCCTGCCAGGAAGGGGGAGGGTGGTTGCACCTGATTGGCTGTTGTGTTGAGTTTCACTTTTGTTTGCTGGCCGACGCGGGAAATACCGATCGGTAATTACCGATCGGTAATTACCGATCGGTATTTCCAATGCTTTCCTATGGGACTTTTGCCCCATAGGAATGCATTGGCCATACCGATCGGTAAATACCGATCGGTAATTACCGGTTCAATATTTACCGATTCTTATTTACCGATTCTTACCGAATCGGTAATTGGAACATCTGGATGTTCCTACATACCCCCCCTTCTTATTTACCGATTCTTATTTACCGAATCGGTAAAATTCGGTAATTAAGGCACGGTAAATATTTTTTACCTACATCTGGCCCTAAATCAGCAAACAAGCAGAAAGGAAACAGACCATAGACTATCTGACTCAGGTGCCCAAACTGACTGCTGGAAAAAGAGATGACCAAGACTCACTAATTAACAAAGTTACTTACTGGTTTTGTGAGGTTGGACCCTGCTACTCTAGCATTAGGAGGGATACAGTCAGAGTAGAAAGGACGCCTATTCCTGGGGAAACACAATGCGGTGAAGGTATATCTCTCCCACAGAGGCATAGTTGATTGCCTAATGGCCATAGACTCACTAACGATCTCTAAAGCAAATACATTCATATTGATTAAATATCAAACCCCGAATGAAAAACCTAGGCGGCCGAAAGTGCTGCTTATATAGGAGTGGAAAAACTAGTGATTTCCCTTTACTGAGTACTGAAAGTTCAAACAGTCATGATGTGGATGTGAGGATTCGATGTGCCAATTAACTAGGACTTTGAATCCGATCAAGGCCAACTATAAAGATGGAGGACTCCCCCAAAATCTAGCAGAACCTAGAAGACATAACGAGTGTCTGCTCAAGAGACAAGGTGTCAGGGATTAAATGTGGAGGCAATTTGCAGTGGAGCCCTAAACTCCAGTGCCTTGTATACCCTGGTCCAGTGTAAACAGCCTCAGATTAATATTGTGTCCTGGATTGTAGCACAGGTGTCTAAACTGCTACTTGAGTTAGAGTGGGGTTAATTTATAGATACCCATGACATCTGTCTTTTGCAGGCGACATGATGCCCCTCTTTCTTCTTTATGGGTCGATTTACAACCTTTTGCTTAAATGCTATTCGGAATGGTAAGGGAAGGCCCTCTGGGGGCCTTGCAATCTTGGTAAAGACTGCACTTAAGATCCAAATTAAAATTGTACCCATTGACTCCCCTGACATTCTGTCTATTAGCCTGGTGCTCCATTCAGGATTGTCTTGTAAAATCTTTGCTATATGCAATAGAGTAGGAGCAACTAATGCTGAGACCACGGTATTAGTTGTGCTAGAGGCCACTCTCTATGAGCGCACGGAGAATAGCTTATTATTGATAGCAGGGGACTTTCATTCTACATTTGAATCACAAGTAGCCATACCCTTGACCTGACTGCAGAATACGACAGGCAATGGAAAATCAATCAATCAATCAATCAGGAAATTGTATAGCGTGATACTCACCAGCGAGGGTCTCAAGGCACTGTGGGGGGGAGTGTATGCAGAGGTTGGGCTGGGTGTTGTCGCGTAGGGGACTATGTTGAGTCTGTGCTGTCCGACGATGGCGGCGAGGGGGCCATGTAGATGATGAAGAGCGTAGGGCTAAGTGATGATCCTTGAGGCACACTCAGTTGATCTCTGTGGGTTCGGAGAGGAAAGGTGGCAGCCTGATTCTTTGGGTCCTGCCGGTAAAGAAAGAGTGGAGCCATTCCAGGGCGGTTCCCCGTATGCTAGCGCCATGGAGTCTGGCGGCGAGTGTGCGGTGAGCGACTGTGAGAAACGGTGTCAAAGGCTGCAGAGAGGTCGAGTAGGATCAGGGCCGCGGTGTGACCTTGGTCGAGGAGGGTGTGGTAATGGCGTCTGTAGCCACGAGTAGGGCGGTCTAGTGCTGGGGTTGCTCCAGGATCCGGATTGGGAGGGGTTGGGAGGGGTTGAGCCATCATCTCTATCCCCCCACTTACAAGAGAGTTGCTGCTTCCCCTACTTAATCGAGTCAAATCGGGCTCCCCGGCCGACATTGCCCCGGCATGCATTTTAAGCCAGCTTTTTCAGGCGACCCCCACTCCTGTTCTAGTCCTCCTGAACAATTGCTTTGCATCGGGCTCGGTCCCGGCCTCGTTTAAGGCAGGTACAATCCTTCCAATGCTGAAGAAACCTGGAGCGGATCCCTCCTCCCCTGCAAACTACTGTCCCATATCCCTCCTTCCCTACCTTGGAAAAATTGCAGAGTCCCACGCCACCCAGGTGCTCAGCTCTTTCATCGAAAGTACCAGCTACCTTGCCCCCGGCACTCCACTGAGAAGGTAGTTATTTCAGTAATGGACCTACTCAGGTAGGGCCTAGATACTAACATCCCTCAAGCCCTGGTCCTTCTGGACTTATCTGCCGCCTTTGACACGGTGGACCATACCATCCTCTTGTCCCGTGTCAAGGCGGCGGGCATTGGCGGCCAGGCCCTTGCCTGGATAGGCTCTTTTCTGGAGGGACGCACACAGGCGGTCCACCTGGGAGAATTCTCAGCCTCCCCTAGTAAAGTGAATTGTGGGGTCCCCCAAGGCTCTTCCCTTTCCCCCCTCCTGTTTAACCTATATATCTTTCCTCTTATTTCTGCACTCCAACAAATGGAGGTCACAGTCTATAACTATGCTGATGACCTCCAGCTTATTTTTAATTTTCTTCATCATTTGACTCGTCTAGCTTCCAGTCGGTCCTTCTGTTTATCCGCAGTTGGATGAATGCAAACCATCTCAAACTCAACCCGGATAAGACAGAACTGATCTTGACTGGGGGCAGCGGTAACCCTTGGTCACCTTCCTTTTGGCCCGTCTCCTTTGGTCCCCCTCCCAATCCCTCTCTCTCGGTTAAAACTTTAGGGATTTTGCTTAACCCCCAGCTGACACTTCATACCCACATTAGTTCTGTTGTTTCTTCTTCCTTTTTCACTTTACGTATCATTAGGAAAGTTTCCCGCTTCTTTTCTCCCTCTGCCCTGAAATTGATTGTTATGGCCATGATTTTATCCAAAATCGATTATGGTAACATCATTTATAACGGCGCACCGGCCTATGCACTCCATCGCCTCCAGCTGGTGCAGAACCAGGCAGCCCGCCTGGTACATGGCCTACCAAAATTCCATCACTCCTCCCCATTGCTCTTCGCCCTTCATTGGCTCCCAATAAAGCAAAGAGCCCTTTTTAAACTTGGCTGCCTCACCTTCCAGGCCCGGGCTGGCACCGCCCCTGCCTTCATTAATACAGCCATCACCAACTATATCCCTGCCAGAGATCTGCGCTCCTCTTCTAAATCCCTCTTAGTCATTCCTCGGTTCAGAAAGAAGCGCTCCGGCGGCCAGAAATTCTCTGTGCTCGCCCCTACTTTTTGGAACTCCCTTCCACCTTCCCTCAGATCCCTGTCCTCCTACACAGAATTTCGCAGTAATCTCAAAACTTTTCTATTTCAGCAAGCATTTAGTCCATAACTCTCTCCCCTCACTCATTTGAAATCCTATAGCGCCAAGAAACTGCCTAGTGAACGTTGCGCTTTACAAACACCTCAAAATTCAAATTGAGTATAGAGTTCTCTTCAATTAATTTTGTAAGTTGGGCGTTGATGGTCTTCTGGGTGACTTTGGCCGCGAAAAGAAGAAGGGAGATAGGTCGGTAGTTCTTGAGGTCTGAAGGGTCTGCAGAAGGTTTTTTGAACAGGGGCTTGACTTCTGCGCATTTCCAGTAGTTTTCAGTCATCGGGGAAGGTGCTGGTTTCAAAGGTGGTGTTGATGGTGCGTCGTAGTTTGTGCGATGGCGGCTCTGTGGAAGATGTGAGGAGGGCAGGGGTCCGTGGGTGCTCCCTAGTGGGTGCCTTTCATGGTCGATTCGGTGTGTTCGGTGGTGGCTGGGGCCCAGACGGAGATGGATGGTTGGTTGGTGTTGTTGGAGGGGGAGTGGTTCCTGCAGATTGAACTACAGAGTGTGAAATTGTCTCCCAAAGCAGCTCAGATGTTAGCATTAACAGACAAGTTACTTACCTTCGGTAAAGCCTTATCTGATAAAGACATGATCTATCTGCAGATTCCTTACCTTTGAATTTCCCAGGCATGCCAGTAGGTGGCGTGGTTGACTCTGCGTGACTCCTGCGTCGTCCTCCCCGGAAGTGACGTCCATGTCACCTATATAGGCGCCCCCTTGGCGCTCTGAAGTCTGTTACTTTTCCTGACTTTCCAAGCCAGAAACGCCGAGCCATGGCGAGCACTGACATTGGTGTGTGTTGTATGAAACTAGGACCCTGAAAGAGAACAGCCCTGATCCTAGAAACATGTCTGCAGCATGAGGAGGATGTGTGGGTTGGTAAAGAATCTGCGGCTAGATTAAGACTTTAACAGATAAGGCGTTACCAAAGGTAAGTAACTTGCCCATCTAAAAGAGAGCTTTTGCCAAAGATTCCTTACCTTTAGAATTGATACCCAAGCAATGCCATGCCTGGAGGAGGGACTGCAGACAATTTTAAACTAGAAAATGCTGCAGGACTGAGACCAAAATGGCCGTCCCTGCGGACTTGACTATCCAGGCATGAATGTTTGTTGAACGTGTGCAGGGATGCCCACGATGCTGCCTGACAGGTTCCAGGACTGGTACTCCACTTTGCAAAGCAGTGGTGGCAGCCTTAGCTCTGGTGGCTTAAAGGCCTATCCCTTAGGCCTTTAAGAGGCTGCTTCTTGGCCAGAGAAGCAAATTTTGATGCAGAGGATGACCCACTGGAAGATGGTCCTCTTCTGCAAGGAATGACCTTTATTTGCTCCAACGTACCCCACGAACAGTTGGTCATCCACCCGGAACTCTTTTGTGTGGTCAAGATAGAACAACAAAGTTCTTTTTGGGTCTGGACAGTGGAGTTTCTCCTTTTCTGTACCGGGATGCAGAGGAATGTATAAAGTGGAGAAGGTGATAGATTGCCTCACATGAATAGAGTTAGCACTTTCAGAAGGAAAGAGTCTCTAGTGTGAAGCACACATTTGTCAGGGAATATTGTCTGAAAGGGGGGCTTGGACAATAAAGCCTGAAACTTGCTCACCCTCCTGGCAGGTGTAATTGCCACTAAGAAGGCTATTTTGATGGTAAGCAGCCGGAGGGGGCGATTATGGACGGGCTCAAAAGGAGCCCAGATCAGGGAAGTGAGAACCAAATTAAGGTCCAATCGAGGCATAATGAAAGGGGTATGAGCGAACATATGTACAAGGCCTTTCAGGAATCTATGTACAATTGGAGATTTAAATTGGGAGGGTTGGTCTGGCAGCCTCAGGAAGGCAGACAAGGCTGAAAGCTACCTTTTCAAGGTGCCCAGAGCAGTACGGACCAGGTCTGGGAATGGTGTGTGACTATGCTAGTAACTGCAAGACGGTTGGATGCATGTGTGTATAAAACCGTTGAGAAACGTGCGCTAGAACCAGACCCATCAGCCCAACCTTTATGTCGGAGTTTACGTCATGTGGGGGTGTTCTGGTCATTCAACACCACATCTGACCATATATGTGTCTCATCGTGGAGTGATATTGATAAAGTGCAGTGCTCAAGTGGTAGTGATAAATAAAATTGACTACACAGATTCAGCAGAAAGTTTGAGTTGAAATCTGAGTGTCAAAAATAAAAACACGCCGAGTAGTAGGACTACCCTATGGCGCTGTGCAGTACGGTTGTAACTTGATAATGGGGGAGCGAGCAGACAGGTCGGTAAATATTCCCCTGGACCCTCCACACAATTGTTAATATAATTGTTAGTTTTATTAGCCCAGAGCAGTACCCCTGCTGGGCAAGGGACAAAATAAAAGGCAAAATATCAGCCTGTCTGTTGGCCTGTCTGTTGGCCCAGAAAAAGGGCCAACAGACTTTTCTGTACAATATATTACAAATCTGTTCTACCGGCAGGCGTATACCGTCTTAGTGGAGGAATGCCCAGCTGCCAGAATAACACTGCAGACTTCGGGAGGAAGGTCGAAAGCTATCAAATGCTGCCCCTCAATCTCCACGCAAGAAGGCACAGAGTTGACAGGTTCGGGTGGAGGGCCCTCCCCTGCTGCTGCGACAGAAGATCCTCTGGAAGCGGCAGACTGATCAGAGGATCAATGCTCATTTGCAGAAGCTTTGGACACCAGACTTTCCGTGCCCAGTCCAGAACCACAAGGAAGAATTGTGCTCGATCGTTCCTGATCGTCTTGAGCACTCAGAGCAGGAGTGGTATGGGCGGAAAGGTGAACAGGAGGTTTGCGCTCCACTCAAGATGAAAAGAACCTCCGAGCGAGAGCCACCTTGGAAACTCCAGCGTGCAAAACTGCTGACATTGCACGTTCTCTGCAGAGTCGAACAGATCTAACCATGGCTCTCCCCACTGCTAAAAGAGATCTTGCCCCACCTCCAGATAGAGATACCACTTGCGATCCGCTAAGCATTGACGGCTGAGTTGGTTCATCCTGGCGTTCAGGGAACCTGCCAGGTGTTGAACCACCAGGAATATGCCCTGCTGTTCCAGCCATCTCCAGAGACATGGGGCCTTTTGACAAAGAATGAACTCTGTTTGATGCAGTACTACTATATGGTGATGGTGTTGGTTGTGAACAATCGGGGCATGATTTCGTTCTTGGCAGACGTGTTGCCCCGTCACTCCTGTATCGGATATCCTGTCGGCCGAAATATAAATCCCATTTTATATTATGTGATTTATATTTCAGCGTATGGGATATCAGTCACCGATGTGATGGAGTATCCCATCCGCCAAGAAATAAATCAGGCCCTTGTAATAGTCTTCCTTTGATGGTGGGTAGAAAGGCTTTCAATGCCAAATGGATCACTCGAAGCCTCAGCATGTTAATATGGAGTTCTCTGATCTCCACCTCTCCCTGATGGCTGCCCCATGCCAGAAGTGGTGCATCTGTCACTACTGTGACATCTGATTGGGGAAGGGAGAGGGGTTTGCCTCTAACCCAACCGCAGTTCATCAGCCACCACTGCAGGTCTCGTGCAATTCCCTTCGAGATCTGGATTGTTTCGGAGAGATTCCTCTGATGCTGCGCCCACTGGAACTTCAGGTTCGACTGCAGAGTCCGCATATGCCATCTGGCTTGTGTCACTAGCAGGATGCAGGAGGCCATAAGGCACTGAAATCCCAGATAGAGGCGGAAACATGCGTATCATTGCTTGCATATACTGGACTTGCTGTTCAGGAGGATAAGCATGAAACTGCACTGTATCCAGACCAGCTCTGATGAAAGGGAGATTCTGAGAGAGAGTCTGGTGTGACTTTGGCATGTTGACAGTGAACCCCACTGAATGCTGGAGGTTCATCATAGTCTGGAGGTGGGAGACAACAGCCTGGGGGAAGCCCGCCTTCAGCAGCCTGTCATTGAGATAGGGGAAGACTGGTAACCCTGATCTGTGCAGAGGAGCTGCGACCACGGGCATCACCTACGTGAACACCTGAAGGATGCTGGTAAGGCCACAAGGAAGCAGGGTGAACTGAAAATGCTTGGAGCCAGTGTATTGGGGAAGGTCACAGTGGCACGACCGATGTGGGTCCGGATTCATGGGGGGGCATCGGTGCCAGAGACACCGGAGCGGACTCCGCTGGAGCCCCCCCTGGCTCTGCGGGGCCTGAAGGAGGGAAGGAGGGGCCGCCCACCCAAAAATGAGTCGCATAGCCCCATGAAAATCTTTTAGTTGGGAGGGTGTCGCTCCAGCTCCTAAAAAATCAGGGAGGCATAGAGCAGACCAGGGCAAAGGTTCAATAGAATGAGGCTTTGAACGCTGGGACTCCTCCGTCTTGTGTGCCTCTTACCGGAATTTCCCGATGGCTTTGAGTGGGATGAAAAGGACTTGGACTCCTAGAGCGGTGCCTGGAACTTCCTCTCGACAGGGACCGCGACCTTCGAGGAGGCGAGCAATGTGATGCCACCTGCGAGGGAGCAAGTAGCTTTAGGGACCGCTCCCTCACAGCCTTCGGAGCCATGGAACCCGCCATCGGAGTACAACTGTGAGCCGTGGTCGCGCTACAGATACCAGAGACAAACCAAATGCGGGTCCATCACCGACATGGCATGGTGAAAGGCACCACAAGGCTTGAACATGGTACCTACACACAAAACGTCGAAAAATCCAAACAAAAAGGGTAGCTTTCTTCATAGATTAGCCCTTGATCGGCATGGAGAGAAAAGTACTGACATCAGTGCGCTGGGGTGGCACCTATATAGGTGGCACAGATGTCACTTCTGGCACGGACGACAGCGACTATGTCACGTGGAGCCGACAAATACCACCTACTGGCACGCAGGAGTATTGCTTGAAGAAAAATCTTCCAGATCTAGCCTGACGCCTGGGAAACTCAAAGGTAAGGAATCTGAGTCTACATGTCTCTATCAGAGGCTAAACTTTAATCTTATAGCCACTAATGGAAGGACCCCATTGGATTGGCATGGTACAATTACCTATAATAGACCAGGCCACTCAATCAGAATTGACTATTTCCTAGTTGACAAAGCTCTGGCCCGCATTACTATTATGGTAGTGATGGATAGAACTAATAATGATCACAATGCTTTGAGTCTGACACTACTAGACAGTTCCAATAAGAACAATTGTTGGACAGAATGCAGAACAATGTTATACATTCACCCCAGTATAGAGATCTGGGCCTAAATCCCTCATTGTTTTGCTCACCATGCTATTCCAGTTTGGACCAAGCCATATGCAAATCAGTCTTGACCGTGTGCCCAATGGGAACAGTCCAGCTCAAAATGCCAGGAAAGGTCCTCTCTGGACAGGAAACAAGCATCCTAGGACCGGTTTTAGGCTTTCTGCCCTCATCAGTCAGGATAGCTTGACTCCAGTGGCATGGAGAGCACGTGACCCACGTATGGGCATACCCGTCCCACTCGGGGTGACAAATGCAAAAAGACCAATTGAGGGACAGAATGCCTAAATCCATCGTTTTTAGACAGTTCATCAGCGAAATCTGTACTACTGGGTAGCATGGACTTTGGCGCACTATACCAAACAAATAATCAGAAGACTACCTGGTGGGATTGGGTGTAAAAGAATCCCTTAGCACTAGAGACAGTTAAGATGATGGTAGAGGAGGTCAAACGTCTACACCCCCTCCATCAAGAGCTTATAAATGAAAAAATGAAAATTATCCAGGAAGTATTGTATTCCCAGATAAGGGATTTATTAGATCGAGTCAAGCTAGTTATTAAGAAGATGCCCAAGACTGTGGCTTGGTATAACCAAGCATGTAGGATAGCCAAAAGTGAGCTCTTAGCTGCAATTTAGCTCCAGATCTGGTGAGGAGTAGGACTCCGTATAGGTCAGAACTGGCACCAGCAGAAAAGGGAGTGGGAGAGCTCCCTGTGAACCTCTTTCCATTCAGCTTTGTCATCTAGAGACAATAAGTATTTTTGGAAAATTTCTACGGTATATGTAAATGGACCAAAAACCATTCTTCAATTTTGTGTACAACCTCAAGAGTGGGTGGCCCTTTTTAGCAGGCTGTATGTATGTGACAACTCTAGGGGTCAGGATGACGGAGCTCCCTTAGCCGACAGTGAACGAGGTAACTCTAGTGCTTTTGAGTTCTCCTTTAACAAAACTATAGCTGACATTTATTAATGTATTTCTGCCAGAGCTCCAGGTCCGGATAGGATCCCCAATGAGCTTTACAAGACGAATCCGAAAGTGCGGGGTCCTTACATAACACGCTTGTCAAGTGCTTCACATTCAGGTATGGAAATCCCTGTATCTTGGAAAATAGCTGCGACCATTCCAATTTTCAGGAAGGGAGATTGGACCAACCCTGGGAACTACAGGCTCATTAGCCCGATCAACTCCTTGCAAAAGATCTTTTGCAAACAGGTACTTGTACATCTACAGGAGTGGATCATGGACAAGATGTGCTGTCTAATTTTCAGAGCCAATGTCAGTACCATCAACTAGGTTTTCTGCTTCATTTGTATGTATTGAAATGAGGTAGTAAGCAACAGGGGTAAATGTTTCTTTGCATTTGTTGATTTACAAACTGCCTGCGATCAGGCACTGGAGGAAATGGGTCTCCCCGCAAATGTATTGGACTTCTTTGTGACACTGCACACAGATAATTTTGCCCAAGTAAGATGGGAGAAAAGCAGGAAATTAACTGAACCTTTTAGGGTAAACAGGCTGGGTCATCCTTACCCCCACCCTGTTTTCATTATAGATTTAACAGTGTGGGGGATTATTTGAACTGGGATGGGTGTGATGTGCCGAAACTCAGGGGAAGGAGGGTTTTGGCTCTCCTCTTCACCGATGATACCCTACTGATATCAAAGTCACTCCAGGGGCTCCAACAAATATAAAACAATTTCAATCTCTTCTGTGATGAGTGAGGGCCGGAGCGAAACAGTTCTAAGACCACATGCATGTACTTCTCTAATCAAAAAGTGAAACACTGTAGTAAGAGATGCATGCTAGTGTGAGAAAACCCCATCGATTTGGTGCCCAACTTTGATTACCTAGGTGCATGACTTACCCCCAATCTGAATTGGGTCCCACTACTTGAAAAGACACGTGTCACTAATACAGCAGACTACAAGTATAGCCAAGATCTACAGACTGACATCCTCAAGAAGTGGGGCCCCAGCCCTAGAGATTTATAACACCAAGGCTTTGGGTCGATAATGTATGGGTCAGAATAGTGGGGATGCACGAACACCGTTAGTTTAGCAACATTTGAGAATAGGCTTATAAATTCTAAATGTAATCTCCCTATGAGTGTCCCTGTTTAGCAGGACTTGACTCAAAGGAGGATCTCACACAAAATCGAATGCAGACTCTTAACATTTTGGCACTTTTTGTGGTCTACCCAAGCTCTTGAATCTTATCAGGTGGGCCTAAAAGTCCTTAGGGTATCTCTATGTGTTGCAAAAATCTCTTGGTGAGATCCATTAAGGCACTCCTTAGGAAATTGGGGTTAGAAATCTATTGGACCTCACCTGAGAAGATGTGCTTAATCCCGAGAGCTAGTCTATTGGGGCATCATAGCCATCGAGACTGTGATAAGGTGCAAGGGATCGCTTTCACTAGATTTTTTAGATTTTAAACATTGCCCAAAGTATGAACCAACCAGTGATAAAATTGCTCCCGCTCTTGCAGGGAAATGGTACATCCAATTTAGATTCAGAACCGTACCCATCAAAAAAGCTCTGTGGTAAATGGTAAGGGAAGGATTTACCAGACGTCCTGTGCCCACATCTTATCTAGTGAGTCTGGAAACACAGATACATATAATATTATTTTGCCCATGCTATTTAGATCTATGAGCAAAGTGGATTGTACTACTTTGACAGGAATGTTGGCACTAGACAGCACCTAGAAGCATACAGAATACTCAGTACTGACACAAGTAAAGAAGTGACCTATTAGTCTGATAGACTGCTGGCAAAAATCCAAGATTGTATATCTGAGAAAAGACGTCCTTAGTTAGTCCTTTCCAAACTAAATTTCGTAGGAAGGTTTCTACCATCGACCATACAATTTGTTTCTTGCTGGTTTATTGGAGGACGGACTGTTGTTATCGGCAAAGGCAACCTTTACATCACTTTTGTAATCAACCTTTGACATGGTTCCCCGGCCTATCCTCTGGAAGGCCCTTACTGACCTGGCAATGCCGCCCCACATTTTTGTTAGTAATCTGTCTACACAAGGACAATTATGCACGTATCAGCTGGGGGCGGGACAGGACCAACTGACTGACAGGATACCAATTTGCAAAGGTGTTTGGCAGGGCTGCTTGCTGGCGCCCGTACTGTTCTCATTATTTATTAATGACATCGTGCGTTTTTTGTCTCTGCTTGATTTAGATACCCCTTCTTGGCTCAAATCACAATCCCAACTCTCCTTTTGGCGGATGACACCCTGTTGATTCTGGTTTTCCTGTGCATGCTTCATCATTTATATTCCAAATTAATTTCCCTTTAACATCCATTACCATATTCAATTTATCATTATCCCAATCCTGCTCTGATTCATCTTGTCTGGCACTCCCATATTCCTCGTTTACACACGCAATACATTTCTTAATTCTAAAAACATTTGCATAATGACATTTGATTCCGCAATTAAATTGTTTTTGCTGTAAGCAAGGAATTCCTTGCTGTCACACCTGTAACATCTGCCCAGTTCTCTCACTTTAGGTTTGTCTTGGCTCTGTGAGGCATTATTCATAGTTATAACTTTTTAAATCCTATTCACTGAGGTGGTTTCCATCTCACTTTATTTTAATGCTACCGCACTCCAGTACTCTCCAACTAATGCCCAGAATACACTGACACCATTGCATTTAGAACCATATATTATTATTGGGTTTTTGTTAAGCGCACATATCACTCAGAAGGGTCTCATGGCGCTGTACACATATACAAATACATTAATACTACATGTCTGAAGCCCACAATAAAATAGCTACCTCGGCTGCTTTTGCCCCCCAAGTCAACGAGGGGCAAAGAGGCAATTCAGAGCTAAAAGCACAAGCTCACCTCCTACGAAAATAATAAGAAAGAGAACAAAGAAAATAGGAAACTGCATAAGTGAATAAGAACTATACCGTGAGATACAGAAACAAATAACAAATTTAGAACAACAAATAATACCCCAAAGTGGCCAAAAAGTGGCACTCAAATTTGCAATAACTCGTCCATAATGACCTAAATTAGAACATCCTACTTCCAGGAAGTATGCGATTTATAATGCCAGGAGCAATAAGGAAAATCCCAAAATGCTTGGTAATGCCAGCAAGCACATCGATTTGCACAAGGGCAACACATACCATACATGTGTGAGACTTGATGACATGCTGTCAACAATTAACATACTCATCAATACTCTGAAGTCTGAAAGGAAAAAAAAGAGGAAAGTTCAAACAAAACCTCTCACAAGTTTTCCACCACAATCAGGCAAACTAGAAATTCCTTACAAAAATAAAGGCGAGGCATCCAATGGAAAACTCGGATTAGTCTAGAAGGAAATAGCAGTGAAATAGAATGCTGGCAGCAATTATCTTCAAATAGTCAAAATTAACCTCAAATAATCTGGACGATCTCCCAGTTTTGCAAAACAATAAACACAAGAACTATGAGTAAGATAACTGGAAACAACTACTTTCGGCCTTGGATGCCCCCTCAAAGGTACTGGAATTTCAATTCAATACATTTGATATACAAGCTCGAAACTTTAGCACAATATACAGCAGTGATACACTTGCTTACGGATATCAACAAGGGCTTAGCACCAATAAATCAAGAATGCTCCCCCATCCTAGACATACTAATCCAATTCAAAAAGCTTTATTCGAAGTGTTAAGTCATAACAGTACATACAAAAATACATTCAGAACAATTCCATAAAACATCAAATGAAATATATTACATACCAAAGTGGATGGGTAAATGGGATCACCATAAAAAATACAATACACATTTTAAGAACCCGCAAAAAATTATTGTAATAAAACACTATCTGGTAGATTCATCAAAGACCCGTTTTGCGAGTCTTTAATAGCGATTCATAAGGAATCGCTATTAAGGACTTGCAAAACGGGATTCATGTAGGAATTGCAATAAATATTGCGATTCCTACATGTTCCTTATTTGCGATTAGCAAATTGCTAATCGCAAATAAGGAATAACTCCCCATGCATTCCTATGGGCCTAGAGGCCCATAGGAATGCATGGGGAGTTATTCCTTATTCCTTATTTGCGATTAGCAATTTGCTAATCGCAAATAAGGATGCGATTTCAAGGGTGCCAGGGGTGTCCAAAGGTCACGCTGTAACACCCCTGAAATGCAACATTACTCAGATGTTGCGCACACACATGTCCAAAGGACATGTGTGTGTGTAACATGCAACAGAGAATAATGCACTAAAGTGCTTTTTTCTATTTTTTCCGCTATTTACCACGAAGTCTGACTTCGTGGTAAATAGCGGCCAAATATTGCGAATTCGCAATTTTTAAATGTTTCCTGAATGGCATTTAAGGAATCTCTAATAGAGATTCCTTAAATGGTACTCCTCGCAAATTTGCGAATTCTTTAATAGCGATTTTTGCATTTGGGATGATGAATCCCAAATGCAAAAGTTGCACTCGCAAAGGGCCAGATTCTCAGAATCTGGCCCTTTTGCGAGCGCATTTCGCTTGATGAATCTGGCTGTAAATTATATAAATCATGCTTTTTGCAAATCACAGGGCATAGTTGATTTAAAACAGGGATTTTGATTCCACATACTGTCCACTACAACGACTATTTGGGGTACATACAAACACTATCTCTTTTAGTCTTGTGCTTGGTGGAGGAAACGTGATCTTATTGCCCACACCCACCCCAGGTATTTTGCCATTGCTATGACAATCAACGTCGTTGTGTCTCTTCTTAGGATTCTCTCAGCTTTACTTGACCTTCTTGTTCCTAAGAGTTTACAAATTGGTGTCAGCCAGACACACCGTGGGGCATTGTATCCAGTGCAAGCAAACAATAGGTGGGACACTGTTTCTTTACTATACTGGCATACAGGACACATATCGTCACTTGGTTTAGCCCATCTAGTAGTAAAAACTCTAAATGGCTGAGTACCCACCCTAAACCGGAAATATAGTTTTCGGTCATAGGGCTTTGTAACAAAATCCCAGTATGGTTTCTATCTGGGGGTGAGTTTACAGTCCAGGATTAACACTGTTAGAAAGGATGACTCACTTCTTCACAGTGTATACGTGGCTTTCAAAATCTTTTTTAGGGAAAAGTAGAATTTAATGGGTCCACCTGATGGAGCAAGGTGGAGAAGCAAAATTTAGCGTACCCCTTGGGAAGTCATACTTCGATAACAATAACGTGTTCTAATGGAATGCCATGCACGTATAATCAACGTAGAATAAGAAATGCACCTACACGAATACACGTGGGAAATTAATCTTGCTTGTGTTGCTATCATAATTAACTACTTATGTGATTTTGTCATGTTCAAAACTAATAAGCAGCTTCAAGACAATGGAAAGCAGCATAAATGTGCTTTTGTTTATGAGTCATTGTGGCAAAACATGAGAATAAAGTAAGTATACCGTGCTTAAATGTGGCTATTTGCTAGGTAATTACTAACTGGGGAAATCTTAGTAAGAGGGGGAGGTAAACAAAAGGGTTAGATGATTTAAATTAACGTTCGTTTGTGTTTGTTTCTATGATAGTTCCCATTTTTGATTTGTGAGGCCTAAAATAAAATGGAGTCACTCGAATATTGTGGCCACAAAAGAACTACGCATGTGCAAAGTCTGAATGCGAGATGCTTGTGCCTGGACTGACTAAGGTTCAAGGACGTGTTACACTGGAAGTGCAGATGGCTGTCAAGTGATGAGCATAGTGGTACAGAACGTGAGAAAGAAACCCAACGTTGCAAGTAGGGAACAGGACTAGGCCGGACTTCGGCTAAAACAATGGACCCATTAGAAAAATTGCAGACGGAAGGAAATTTAATTCTCGATGGCGAGATGATGCTCATCCACCCCAAAATTGTCCAATCAGGACTCGCATTTAGGTTAAAAGTTACACTTTTAGATAGATGGAGCTAGTGAAAAAGGTATAAAAAGTGCTGTTTTTACAGAAGAGGATCGCTCTCTTCGATTTCATCCGGTGATGCTGCTGGAATGCTGACTTTTCCTGATATGTAAGAACCTGCCTAACTCTGTTTTTCCTTTTACTGGGAGATGCACTTTATTTTGTGAGACTAGTGAGGGATATTCGGAGAAAAGATGATATGTTTGGGAACTATCTGTCTTTTCCTTGCTAATATCTGATATATTCAAATAATGAAAATGTCTATCTTTGAGTTTTCTTAAATAAATGATTTTAACTGTCCTGAATCTAAATCTTTATATTTTAAATGTCGATTTTCTGAAATATATAAATAAAGTGAATAATCTTAGACATGCTGAATTTGCTATTAATAAAAATTAGATAAATAGAGAATCAAGCTGGTCTTGAGTTTTCCTACGCCTAATTTTTTACTAGCAGATCCATTGATCTCAATGGTGGTGTGTCTAAATAAAATGTTGTATTTTATAAAAAACCATGGTAAATGCATCTAAACTGCAGGTGTAAATAGTATAAATATGCAATTTAGTTTTAGATAGTCCACTATGATACAGCATCTTTTCCTTTGAATTTCACCGATCCATGAAGTAGAGTGTAAGTGTTTAGAGTGAATCGTAGTGTTATGGGCCCCACTGTTTGAGAGTATGTTAGGAATTACTTCAGGGAAAGGTGACATGGATTTGAAAAGTATTTCCGAAGGAGCGCTGCATCAGTAATTTAGCTTGGTAGCAGAGCATTGGTTGCTATAGAATTAGCTAGGGTTATGTATAAAGTGTCATATAAGGGTTTTTGATGTATAGAATTATGACTAACATCTGTTAAGTTCGTATTGCGTTATATGTAGTCCTGAAAAAGTTTCCGAGTATTGCGTGAAGCTAGTGCCTCTGTCTGCAGGCAGAGGAAGTGTGGCAAGTAAAGTCACACATCGCATAGTCTGTTTCAAAGAAGTAGTATCGTCGTATACTGTGGTGTTATTGTCGTATATCACTGTTTAGGGACACTACATGTGAAAGGATAAATGTATAGCGAGGACAGTCTATAAAATCTTGGCTTTCAAGTACAGGGATCATTGTGTATCCTGAATTAAAACTTACTGCTATGAGAGGAATTGAGCTTAACCCGAGCTTGTAAGAAGGGTAAAGGCAGAGGTAAGCGCTGCTTTATCGGCGAATGTAAAATTCTGTGGTAGAGAAGAGGTAAGCGCTGTCTACCGAAAATACAGAATTCTTGTGTAATTGAGAAGATCTATCGCTTTGTTTAGCGAAACAGACAAATGGAGTTGTTTTGTGTAAGTTACTAACCGATTTAGTTGAATATCTTGTAAATACGGCTTCTCGAAAAATCCTGTAAAGGAGGGGTCAGCCGGCGCTGCAGAAGCCGGAGCGCTGGTGACCTCAAAAGTGCCGCGCTGGGATTGGTCCTCGTGACCAAGACACAAGACAGAGTAGGAGCTGATAGGATCACCACAAAAAGCAGCAATATTATTGGTTAAACACTAGAAAAACGTATCTTGTTCTAATTGGTGCGTTAGTGTAAACCGCGTTGTGATAGGTTGGTGTTACGAAACAGCAACAGGGAAGTGCACGATCTTTTGAAAGACAGGGAATTTATCAGGAAAATGGGTTACTATTACGGAGGAGAAAGAAAGAAACCTTTGTGGTTTAAGAAATTAAAAAGTGTGTTTGTGAAGGATAAGGAAATTGTGACAAGAGAGGGAAAAATACTTCCTCCACCAAAAACACCCGCTTCCTATATGTTGTCGAAATATGGTTACCATACTTGTGTTTGGTTAGAGAATTGGGCAAGGTATACCCTAAATGATGGTGTATTAGCATTCCCGGAAGGAGGATCATTTGATTTGGCAATTTTGAGAAATGTAAGAGAAAAGATGATGAATCTTGATCCGAGACCTAGACCGACTCAATTTGAAGCTCTAGTTGAGTGGGAAGATGAGATGCATGAATTGGAGAGCGTGAGGTTAAGCAAGCATATCAGATCAAGAGTAGAATGCGTAGATGGAGAAATGCTAACATGTGTGATGGCATGTATCCGGTCAGATTAGTGGATGATTATGAAGGACGGAAATGTACAGAGAAGAGAAAGAATATAGAAACAGGGAATCAAAGCTATGGTGAAAGGGAATAAGAGGATGCTGTACTAGAGGAAATATTAAATAGAAGACCACCACCGTATCAACCAGGTTCTTCATGGACTACCCCTAATGCTCCAACGACAGATGAAAGAATTAGTGAAACCCCAAAACAGTTTTAAAATTTTAGTGAAGTGCCTGAAAGAATGAAAGTAAGATATAATCTTAGTACCTCAATGACAGAACCAAGACTTACTGGTACCCCTAAACAAAGTAATGAACGAGGAACAGGAAACAGTGCAGAAAGGCGAGTTGAAGAACAAGTCAGTAGCATTGAATATATAAGATCTACAAAAGCATTGACAGAACAGATACAGGAACTTACGAAAAATATGCAAGCAGTAACTGCCCCAGTAACGATAGGACCTGTAATTCCAGTTTTTGAGAATCAAAGGATAAAAGAGCCAAGCTTGACAATTCCTTTACAACAGAGTTTACAGAAAATTAAAGTAAACATTTATCCTGATTTGTCAGAAATTAGATGAACTAATAATGTGAATCCACCTGAATTGACTTTTAATCAGAGTTTACCATACAGATACCCGACTGGAGCAGAATTTGACTCTGCTACACCTGAAAAGAGAGTAGAGAAAATAGATTTAACGCAGACACCTGTAGGGCCATCATAAAGGGAATTAAGTGACTGGATTAAAACTTTGAAATTAAAAGAGCATGAACCTAAAGTATTGGATGTAGCAAAATTAAAAGTAGATATGGAAGAATTAATTATTGGAACAATTGGAACAGAGAGATTAAAAACGTACCAAGACGATGAATTTATGTTCATGTGTAAAAGTATAACATGGAAAGCGAAGTCGAGACATGATCAGTTGGAAAATTTGGCAAATGAACTCGAAGTAGAATTTACAAAGAACAAATCATTACAGAAATCCTATAGAGTAGATTTTTCAGAAAAAGATATTTAAAACATGAATACAGCAGGAAGATTAACCCAAATAAAGGAATTAATTGCTTTGTTATGAAAATGGTGAGATGTGAAAAAATGGAGGGTGAAGTGGGCTAAGAAGAAAGAGGAGACTACTGACAGGGGTGGGGAATTCCTATCTCCCGACGCCCGAGACATCTAGATTCCTTACAAGGACAAGAGGTTTTAATTTCTAACTTGTCCAAAGGACAAGTAGAAAGTCTTACGGTAATCCGATACACAGCTGCAGCCTGTTCAACCCTTTTGGTCACAGCCAGTTAATAAGGAGCTCCGAGCAGTTTATTGGCAGTGAAAGGGTCAATGCAAAAGCTGGCGCCTGCACTTCCCCGGAGCAGAACAACATCATGATGCAGATGAGCACAAAGTTGCAGCTCCATATAAAACATCCACAGCACCGCCAGGAAAGAGTCTTTTGTCTTTCTCCCCGAGCACTGGTGTGGTTTGCGGGTCCTTTCATTTTCTTCGAGCACGAGACGCCTCTGACTTTAACCTTGTGACCCCCTGCCTTTCATTCTGTGCTTCACCCTGGAGCTTCAAATCGGCCCAAGATCCCTCCTCACACTTGCCTCCGGGGGCCTACAGTAAAGCCCATGCTTTCCCTTCTCGTGCAGCCCCTGCGCAACCCTCATTTGCACTTTCCTTTGCCTGTACACCTTATGATTCACCTGGTGCATGTACTTGCTAACCCCACCCCCTCTGCTGCCCCGTCTGACTGACCTGACCCGCTCCCCTTGGCCTCTCGTATCTTACCTCATCCAGGGCTTTCCTTACAGCTCATTAGTTTCCCCATGAGAAATTCAAGCAATCCTCAGGCACAGCCTCATTTCTCTCCTTGCACTGGGCCTCTCATCTCACTTTGTGCATTCACTAGGGGCACCTGAACACGCTGCTGTAGCAGCTACAGCAGCTACAGCAGCTGTGGAGTTCTCAAGGGGCCTCTTCTTTCTGCAGGTCAAGACAAAGGTTCATAATTGACATGAAAGGGTGCTTGGATATATACATGGATGAATGAGTGAAAGGATGGATGTAAGGATGGATGAGTGAAAGAATAGATGGATGTGTGCAAGGATGAATGAATGGATTGACGAGTGAAAGGATGGATGGAAGGATGGAAGGGGTGAAAGTGGATGGATGAGTGAAATAATGAATGTAAGGATGGATGTGTGAAAGAATGGATGGATGAGTGAAAGAATGGATGGATGAGTGCAAGGATGAATGGATGAGTGCAAGGATGAATGGATGAGTGCAAGGATGAAGGAATGGATGGAAGGGGTGGACGTGGATGGATGAGAGAAAGGATGGATGTAAGGATGGATGAGTGAAAGGGTGAATGAATGGTTGAGATGAAAGTGGATGGTTGAATGAAAGGGTGAATTGATGGATGAGAGAGAGTGGATGAATGGCTGATGGAGTGGGTGGATGGATGGCTGGGTGGAAGGATAGATAGGTGGAAGAATAAATAGATTGATGGGTCGACGGATGGATAGATTGATGGGTGGATAGTTAAGTGAAACGGTGGATGGAGAGATGAGTGAAAGGGTGGATGGATATGAGTGGAAAGGAAGATGGAGGGATGAAAGATGGAGGAGCAAAAGGATGGCTGATGGGAGGGATGAGTGAAAGTGGATGGATATGAGTGAAAGGATGGATGGAGGGGGTGAAAGTGGATGGAGGGGGTGAAAGTGGATGGATGAGCGAAATGATGGATGGATGAGTGGAAGGAAGGGAGGAGGGATGGAGGCGTTTGAATGATAGATTTGGAGCTGGAAGGATAGGTTTGGCCAGGGGTGTCCTGAAACACTCACTTTAGCAGTTACAGCGGGGGTTGAACTCTTGATGAGCCTCTTCTCTCTGCAGCTCGGCAGACAAAGGCCCATAATTAACGTGTAGGGGTGAGTGAGTAAAAGGATGGATGTGTGGGTGAAAGGGTGGATAGATGAGAGTGTATGAATGTTAGCGTGGCTTGCTAGATGGATGAATGAGTGAATGTGACAGGGATGGTGGAAGGACGATGGATGTATTGATGAAGAAAAGGGTGAAAAGATAGATGGGTTGCAGGGTGGACGGATCAGTAAGTGAAAGGATGGATGAGTGAAACGGTAAATTGATGGATGAGCGGAAGAATGGGTGAGCGAAAGGATGGACAGATGGCTGAGATGGATAAGTTTGGGGATGGATCGGTAGATATGGATGAGCAGATGGATGGATTTACAAAGAGAATGGAGAAAGGCTGGTGAAAGAATGAATGGAGGATAAAGGAAAAGGTGAAATGCTAGATATCAGTTGGTGAATGAATGGGTAGATCTGCAGAAAAGAGACAAAATAAGGAAATCACTAGTATTCAAATCCTTCTATGCTATGAGCCTGACATAACCAGAGAGGCTATTATCCGAGCTCTTCTATAATGAGTGCTGCCATTATTTGACGGTGCACTACATGGCACCAAAAGGACAAGTGGATTTTGTACAGGACAAGTAGGTTTATAAAGTTACCAGTCCCATGGACAAGTAGATATTTTATTAAATTCCACACCCCTGCTACTGACAAATCAACATTAGCGTTTCTAGTCAGGGAAAAAGAGGCAGTTGTAAATGAGTTCCCGATGAGAGAAATACCAGGAGGAGGATATGAACATGTTCCATGGAGTAGACAGGATATATTATCATTCACGTATAATTTTCCCTGATTAAGAGAGAAAACGGTAGAATGGTATCGACAAGTAGAAAGGTTTGTGAAAGTCTCAAAAGTGCTGTGGGTTGATTTAGATGGATTTTTTGATATAGTTGTGCCAGCAGATTTATGAACGGAGTGTAAAATCCTAGAGAAAAAGTAACAGGTGCTCCATCGCCTGAAGTGATGAGAAAATATGAACAGGTGGTTGTATTTTTGAAAAACAAAATTCCACCAAAAGAGACAGATTGGGTAAAAATAGGCAGAACTACACAAGAACCAAAGGAATCTGTACATTCATTTTATGAAAGATTGTTGTTAGTATTCAAACAATATAGTGGATATGAAGAGTTGAATGAAAAGGACATGAGTCATTTTATTTACAGATTTGTATATGGATTGAGACCAGAAATTGGAGACATGATACATCACAATATGATAGGTTGGCAGTCAGGTACTGTAGACGAAGTTGTGAGAAAAGCAAAGTATTGTAGTGAAGAGATTGATGCTAAACAAAAGAAGCTGAAGGAAAACGCTATGTGGGCACAAGTGAAGGTAGCAGAACACCAAGTGGCACAAATGGAAAATAAAAATAGTGATGCAGGTCAAGTTAAACCAAAAGGAAATTTCCCCAAAATGAAATTAGTAGGACATATAGATGAACTCAAGAAAAAGTTTCCGTGCAATAATTGCGGAAAGCTAGGGCATTGGAAGAAAGAGTATAATTGTCTGCCAATAGTTAACCCAGAAAATGCATCATTAAATCCGCAGGTGCAGAATGAGGTAATTCAGCAACAACCGCAACAGCCACAGATAGTTAATCAGCAAAGTCAGGTGCCACAACCGCCACTTCCACACAGTGTAAATCAACAGAGATACAGTGCAGAAACAGGATTCAGTGGAGTCGAGCAGGTAAATAGAGTGAATGTGAGTCCTCAGTATTGGTTGCAAGAAGAAAGTGGGAGTGAGTTGGATGAAAGTTTCTGACGGTGCCTGAGAGAGGGAGAAGAGTGTGTGCTTGGAGCCACTCTCGAGGTAGATCAGTCTGGTCCATTTGTAAGTGGAAAGGTGAATGATGTAGAAATAACTTTGCTAGTGGACACTGGTGCTACCCATTCTACTGTTAGGTCAGTGGAAGTTCGAAATCTTCCTCTCTCTGGTGAATCGATCCAAGTTGTAGGTGTTGCCAATAGACAGATTAAAACCTCCTTGACACAACCAGTCGAAGTGGAAATTGGAAATTTTAAAGATATGCACCGATTTGTGGTGTGTGATAGTAGCCCTGTAAATTTGTTAGCACAAGATATTTTGTGCAAGATGAATTGTGCCATATGCTGTTCACCAGATGGCATAGAACTGCAAACCCCAGATGAAGATAGTTTATACAAAATGAACATGCTTATGAGTGAGGCAGAACAAAACTGATTGTTTCCTGTGTTTGATCGAGAAAAGATACCAGATGAGTTGAAAAAGGTGGTGACAGAAAAGGTGTGGGATTTCACAGGAGAAGATATTAGATTAATGAAAGATGTAAATCCTGTAAAAGTCTCTATAAAAGAAGGTGTAAGTTACCTGAATATTCCCCAGTATAAAATGACTGCAGAAATAATTAAAGGAATAACCCCTGTGATAAACAAAATGATTGAACAAGGTATACTAAGAGAGATAGAAAATAGTCCTTGTAATTCGCCAATAATGGGACTGAAAAAGCCAAATGGAACCTTTAGAATAGTACAGGTTTTGAGAAAGGTTAAACAAATAGTTGTCCCATGTTGTCCGATTGTACCAAATCAAGCAGTGATTTTATATCAAATTCCTCATGATGCAGAATGGTACACTCTGATCCACTTATATAATGCGTTCTTTACAGTTCCATTGCACCCAGAAAGCCAACCAATTTTTGCGTTCAGATTTGGAGATCGTATTTTGGCATGGTGCCAAATTCCTCAGGGGTAAACTGAGTGTCCATCTATCTTTAATCAATTGCTGAAGAAATCATTGGAGAGTTTGAACATGCCTGGAGAGTCAGTACTGGTTCAATATATCGATGATCTCCTTGTGGCATCAAAGACAAAAGATGCATGTGTAACAGATACTATTGCATTTTTAAATCATTTGGCTGAAGAGGGACATAAGGTGTCTCCATTAAAATTGCAATTTTGTCAAAAAGAAGTGCAATATATAGGTCATAAAATTGCTAAAGGAATTAGACAAGTCACTACAGAAAGAATCAGGATGATACAGGAAATGCAGCCACCAAAAACTAAAAGACAAGTCAGAATGTTCCTACGAATGGTAGGTTATTGTAGACAATGGATTAGTGGATTTTCATTGATTGCGAAGCCACTCCAAAGATTAACATGAGCAGATATCAGAGACCCTATAGTTCTGACTAAAAATGAAATGGAAGCATTTGAACAGCTAAAAACGAGTCTATGTGAAGCACCAGCTTTAGGGATGCCAGATTATGAAAAGGAATTTGAGCTGTATTGCAGTGAACGAGAAGGATGTGCATTGTCAGTATTGATTCAGAGACATGGAAAACTGAGAAAACCTATTGCATATTTCTCAGCTGTTTTGAACCCTGTTGCAAAAGCATTGCCAGGTTGTTTGAAAGCAGTGGCAGCCACAAGTGTTAGTCTAGAACAAAGTGAAGGAATAGTGATGGGATTTCCTGTAAGAGTGTATGTACCTCACTCTGTGGAGATTCTCCTCACTAGAACGAAAACACAGTATTTGACCAACAATAGGATGACCAAATATGAGAAGGTACTTCTAGGAGCAGAAAATGTGACAATCTCTAGATGCTTAAATGTGAACCCTTCCACATTATTGCCTGACACGATGGAAACAGAAGTAAGAAATGAAGTTGATCACAAATGCTTAGATGTTCTTGAGTACTGTACCAAACCAAGAGCAGACATCAGAGATGAGCCTTTGCCTGAATCAGATTATGTGATGTTTGTGGATGGTTCCTGTCTGAGAACAGATGAGGGTGTTTTGAGTTCAGCATACGCCGTCTGTACGGTGGCAGATGTACTGGAAGCTTCTTGTTTGAAAGGAATTCGTTCTGCTCAGATAGCGGAGTTGATTGCCCTGATTCGAGCATGCGAGTTGGGAAAAGAAATCAAAGTGACCATAGTGACTGACAGTCAGTATGGTTTCGGAGTTGTTCATGACTACGGACAACTGTGGTCACAAAGAGGTTATTTGACTTCTGCAGGAACACCCATACGTAATGCTGAATTTGTGCGAATGTTGCTGGATGCCATCCAACTGCCAGACAAATTGGCTGTGGTAAAGTGTGCAGCACATAAAAAGGGGGATGACTATATCACCCGAGGTAACAGGTATGTAGATTCAATTGCTAAATACTGTGCCAAAATCTTGCATCCAATAATAAGGAAAGGGAGAAGGAACATGTTCCAAGTCCTTTTATGCTAACAACTGTAGTTGAAACATGGCAGGAAGTGAGGAAAATGCAGGAAGAAGCTGATGAGGAAGAGAAAAATGTTTGGGTAAAGCAGGGTGCAGACAAAGAGAGGAAGATGAAATCTGGGTTTACAAAGATGAAAGACCAGTAATGCCTGATAGCATAATCTCAAATATTGCCCGAATGAACCATGGTCAAGCACATATTGGAAGAGATGCCATGCTTCGCCTGTTCAGACAGAAGTGGTATAACCCCAAGCTTAGGATGATAGCTGAAAGCTTGTGTCAGAGATGTCTAGTTTGTCAGCAGTTTAATCCAAACAGAAGGACAATTGTGAGTTTCGGAACCATAGGACGGGAGGGAGGTCCATTTACACGAATGCAATTGGATTTCATTGAACTTCCGCCATGTAACAGACTCAGATATGCTTTGGTGATCATCTGTTTGTTCCCCCGATGGGTAGAAGCTTTCCCTACAAAAAGGAACGATGGGTTAACTGTTGCAAAACTGTTTTTAAGGGAAATCATACCTAGGTTCGGTTTCCCAGTGACAATAGAAACTGATCGTGGCCCACATTTCCAGAATGAGCTCCTACAAATGGTATGTGAAGCACTGGACATTCGTCAGAGAATGCATTGTGCTTCCCGACCTGAGGCTTCAGGAGTGGTAGAGCAAGTCAATGGAACAATTAAAAGCAGAATTGCAAAAATGTGCTTAGCGACAGGACTAAAGTGGCCTGATGCCTTGCCACTTGTTTTGCTGACCTTAAGAAGCATTCCTGACAGGAAAACTGGATTAAGTCCACATGAGATCTTGATGGGAAGGGTGATGAGACAAGCATATGTACCAGTTGATAAATTCTTAACAATTAATGATGACATCATACTGGATTACTGCAAAAACCTGTCTGACGTGGTAACTTCTGTGTTCCATCAGGTGGGAACTGAATCATACACCAAAGAGAAAAGTCCAGCACATGATCTAGTCCCTGGAGACTGGGTGAGAATAAAGGTACAGCGCAGAAGAAACTGTTTGGTGCCTCGTTGGCAAAGACCAAGACAGGTTGTTTTGGTTAGCACTACTGCAGTCATATTTGCTGGAGTAAAGAGATGGGTACATGCAAGCCACACTATCCGTGTGCCTGAACCTGAAAATCTTGACGAGGAAGGTGAAAGTACAACTGATTTGGATTCAGAAGGTGAACCAGAGACTGAAGATCGACAGGAACATCGATATCTGGAAGTATCAGACACTAGTCCTGCGTCTGAAGGAGAAGGAGAAAGTACTGAAATACCGAATTCTGAAGATCAATCCGAAGATCCAGAATTGGTAAAGACTGACACCAGTAAGGACACTGAGAAAAGTGAAAATAAAACTGGTGAAGAAGAAAATCCTGAAAGACAGACTGAAAGCTCTGAAAGCAGGAACGAAAATCCTGACACTGGAAAGGCGGAAACAGCTCATGATTTAGATGAGATTCCAAGTACCAGCTATGGAGATGTTCCTAACAGAGTACAAGAACTGTCTAAAGAGAAAACTGACTCTGAAAAGGAGAAAGACACTGTGAAAATCATCATCAACGAAACTGTTGAAGACACTGAAAGTGAGACTGATGACAGTGCAGATGAAACTCCATTGCGGAAAAGTCTAAGAAAAAGGGCTTGGAGAGTGGAGCATAACACCACGGAGCCTAAAACAAAAAGATTTTGTAAAGGAGATAATTGGCCTAAAGGAAATGATGGACTGAGATTTAAACTGGTTAACAAAGAAAGACAACAAGAAGAACAGGTAAATGAAATAACCAGTCAAAGAGAGACATTGGGAAAGAAAATAGAAGTTGTGCAAAGGCCAAAGAGAGTAAGAAGACCAAATCAGAAGTATAAATCACCTGAGTGGACTTATATTGTGTTGCCTCCAATTGAAGAGGTAAACAGTAGTCAAGAAAATTTGAGTTGCCCAAAGACAGATGGGAAAAGTGAGTAAAGAAATGAGCCACGAAGAAAAGTGGTAATTGATCAAAAAGGCAAAAGGGAAAGTAAATCTGAAATTCAGAAGAGGGAAAAGATAGAGGGCATTGTAAGTAGAAAGATCATTTTTTGCAAGTGACACAAGGTCCAAGAAATCCTGCTAGAGAACAAAAGCTTGTAAAGACATTAGGTCGAAGAAAACTTGTTAGAAGAGCTAAAGCTTATAGGTGACATAAGGTCGAAGAAAATATGTTAGCAAAACTCACGGTGTAAAAAAAAAAATGGTTACTAATGAACATAAAACGAAATGTTCTATTTTTAGAAAATGGTGTAGGATGTGTTTACTTTGTACTGGATTATTAATATTGATATGGATAATTTTAGCTATTGTTATACCTTTTCAGGATAGCTTAGTGAAATTGAAACATAATGTGAGTTCAAGTGAAAAAGATGTGGAATCAAAACCTAATAAGCAGCATGTATATAGGCAGAATTGCATCAAGATAGTTCAATACGTGATTTCACAAAGAACACATTTTCAAGATTGTTAACTGAGTATGTTAGAACAATGGATGCTAGTGATTGTTATGTATGTGTAAAATTACCTGCATCTGTTTCTGAGGGGGTGACCTATCATCATCTCCCACTTACCTATGGAGTTACATGTAGTGTGATTGCAAGTTTGTTTTATCAAACAGGCAAGTTAGAGTATCATTATTCCAATTCGGATGAAGTGTTTGCAAAGCTAAAAATAGATAGTGCATTAAATAAGAAAAAGCATGCTACAATTATGGGAGAATATTTCTTAGAAGTAGATGAGTTAAGTCATGACTATGCGTTTAAAAACAATTTAACATGTAAAATGAGAGTAGAAGAAAAGGCGTTCTCAGATATGGTGGAAGAAAGACGAATTGCCTATAAACTTAAAGAAAAAGTGAAACATGAAAAGTCAAATATTGGACATTTAATGATGAAAATATTGATGAAAGAAATGTGAATGTAGCAATAAATATAGACACTCCATTGTTAGGGAAATTTTGTATTAGGAGAGACAATACCACGTATGACAATTATTTTGTGGGAGCAAGTCAATGTAAAGATACTTATCGAATCCAAGGGGGATGGAGATTTAAAGGTGGGAATGATCCTGTTTTTCCTGGAGTGTATTTCAAATGTGGAAACAAAGCTTATTATAGATTGCCTGACCACTGGTACGGGACATGTTATGTTGGTTTGGTCTTTCCTAAAATTTTCTATGTAGATAGAGGAACAAATGGAATTCTTGAGATAGCTAAACCTTTAAGTCGTAGAAAAAGAGAGAGTGTCATAGAAATAATAGGTGATGTTTTTGGAGCACTAATACCAGCAGTGGGGATATCATTCAATGCAAATCGAATTCGGAGATTGTCAACGATAGTAGATCGTTTGTCAACAGACACAGCCGGTGGATTCCTAATGGTAAACACTGAAATGATTGCTATGAGAACTATGGTAATGCAAAATCGCCTTGCTCTTGATATTATATTAGCAAAAGAAGGAGGAGTTTGTGGGATTTTGAAGGTACAGCATTGCTGTACATACATTCCAGATAAAAGTCAAAATATTGAAAAGTATATTACAAATATTACGGAATTGCATAGAGAAATTGAACCACTGGAGGTTGATGGTATTCTTGAACAACTTGGTAAAAGTTTAACAGCAATTAAACATAGGTTTCAAGAAATAGGTAGTTCAATTATAGGTAAAATACTAATTTCAGTAACAGTAATAGTAGTAGTCATTTTAATGATAAGGTTATGTTGCATATATAGAAAAAGAAGGAATGTTAGAAAGTCATTAAAGAAAATGATCCAGAAAAGACGAGAAAGAGAAAGAGAAAAAGGTGATATAGAAATGGAACACTTTCTAGAAAAGATTTTTCAATAGACAAGAAAGAAGGATACTAAAGTGTAAACATACTAATCTGAAGAATTTGAAACATGTTCTGAAAAATAAAATTTGCAAATTTTAGGTGGTATTTGGTGATGGGGGAGTTGATGGAGCAAGGTGGAGAAGCAAAATTTTGCGTACCCCTTGCAAAGTCAAACTTCAATAACAATAACTTGTACTAATGGAATGCCATCCACGTATAATCAACGTAGAATAAGAAATGCACCAACACGAATATACGTGGGAAATTAATCTTGCTTGTGTTGCCATCATAATTAACTAATTATGTGATTTTGTCATGTTCAAAACTAATATGCAGCTTCAAGATAATGGAAAGCAGCATAAATGTGCTTTTGTTTATGTGTCATTGTGGCAAAACATGAGAATAAAGTAAGTATATTGTGCTTAAATGTGGCTATTTGCTAGGTAATTACTAACTGGGAAAATCTTAATAAGGGGCGAGGTAAACAGAAGGGTTATATGATTTAAATTAACGTTTGTTTGTGTTTGTGTCTATGATAGTTCCCATTTTTAGGTTGAGGACCGTAGGCTGCGCTTGCGCAGTTCGGTCCGAAGATTTTATGTCTTCTAGTTAGGGGGCTTGAACCCGCCCCTCTTCTCCATTGGCTGGCTTCCTAAACGGAGGCCAGCCATTGGAGGAGAGGGGCATCACTCGGTTCAAGCCCCGTCTTTTTCAGATTCGGGGACGTGTTTTTTGCGTTCTTTTTATCTGTGACGTCATCCGTCACTCCGCAAAAAACACGCCCCCGAATCCGAGCTTAATCTGAAGCTGTTTGGTGCAACCCTGTGGCCCGACGGTCCCTTCACAGCACGAGAAGCAGGTTCCAAAGTTCGAGAACCCTGGCCTGTGTTATGTATTGGCATGTGATGCTATACTAGATTGCTACGTGGCGTTATGTTATGCGGCATTCCTGAAGACCTGGCTTCTTGGCGCCGTTAGGTGTTTAAATGGAGCTAAAAAACCTCACTGGGTGACATGCGTTCGTGATTTGGCGTTTTCACCTACCAGGGGGGCGGGAGGGGGGGGTTCAGAGTGCAGAGTGCAGATTCAGAGTGCATATTGTGAGTGCAGAGTGTAGATTGTGAGTGCAGAGTGCAGATTGTGAGTGCAGAGTGCAGATTCAGAGTGCAGAGTGCAGATTCAGAGTGCAGATTCAGAGTGCAGAGTGCAGATTCAGAGTGCAGAGTGCGGATTGTGAGTGCAGAGTGCAGATTCAGAGGGAAGAGTCAGAGTGCAGAGTGCAGATTCAGAGGGAAGAGTCAGAGTGCAGAGTGCAGATTCAGAGTGCAGAGTGCAGATTCAGAGTGCAGAGTGCAGATTCAGAGTGCAGATTCAGAGTGCAGGATTCAGAGTGCAGAGTGCAGATTCAGAGTGCAGATTCAGAGTGCAGAGTGCAGATTGTGAGTGCAGAGTGCAGATTCAGAGGGAAGAGTCAGAGTGCAGAGTGCAGATTCAGAGGGAAGAGTCAGAGTGCAGAGTGCAGATTCAGAGGGAAGAGTCAGAGTGCAGAGTGCAGATTCAGAGTGCAGATTCAGAGTGCAGATGCAGAGTGCAGATTCAGAGGGAAGAGTCAGAGTGCAGAGTGCAGATTCAGAGGGAAGAGTCAGAGTGCAGAGTACAGATTCAGAGTGCAGAGTGCAGATTCAGAGTGCAGAGTGCAGATTCAGAGTGCAGATTCAGAGTGCAGATGCAGAGTGAAGATGCAGAGTGCAGATGCAGAGTGCAGATTGTGAGTGCAGAGTGCAGATTGTGAGTGCAGAGTGCAGATTCAGAGTGCAGAGTGCAGATTCAGAGTGCAGAGTGTGAGTGCAGAGTGCAGATTCAGAGTGCAGAGTGCAGATTCAGAGTGCATAGTGCAGATTCAGAGTGCAGATTCAGAGTGCAGATTCAGAGTGCAGAGTGCAGATTCAGAGTGCAGATTCAGAGAGCAGATTCAGAGTGCAGATTCAGAGTGCAGACTCAGAGTGCAGACTCAGAGTGCAGACTCAGAGTGCAGACTCAGAGTGCAGATTGTGAGTGCAGAGTGCAGATTCAGAGGGAAGAGTCGGAGTGCACAGTGCAGATTCAGAGTGCACAGTGCAGATTCAGAGTGCAGATGCAGAGTGCAGAGTGCAGATTGCAGATTGTGAGTGCAGAGTGCAGATTGTGAGTGCAGAGTGCAGACTCAGAGTGCAGATTGTGAGTGCAGATTGTGAGTGCAGAGTGCAGATTGTGAGTGCAGAGTGCAGATTCAGAGTGCAGATTCAGAGTGCAGATTCACAGTGCAGAGTGCAGATTCAGAGTGCAGATTGCAGATTCAGATGCAGATTGCAGACAATGCCATTTATTTAACGATTACGCTATTGGCAATATAAATGACAATGCCATTTATTTATGATTTTTAAAAAAAACACCAAAAAAATGTCATGAGCAATGCCAATAGCTCTACCTTTAATAATGGCGAGACCATTGCATTGTAAATGCTTGTTGAGTTGTGAGGCCTAAAAGAAAATGGAGTCACTCGATTATTGTGGCCACAAAAGAACTATGCATGTGCGAAGTCTGAATGCGAGATGCTTGCGCTTGGACTGACTAAGGTTCAAGGATGTATTAAACTGGAAGTGCAGGCGGCTGCCAAGTAATGAGCACAGTGGTACAGAACGTGAGAAAGAAACCCAACGTTGCAAGTAGGGAACAAGACTAGGCCGGACTTCGGCTAAAACAATGGACCCATTAGAAAAATTGCGGACGGAAGGAAATTTAATTCTCGATGACGAGATGATACTCATCCACCCCAAAATTGTCCAATAAGGACTCGCATTTAAGTTAAAAGTTACACTTTTAGATAAATAGAGCTAGTAAAAAAGGTATAAAAAGTGCTGTTTTTACAGAAGAGGATCCCTCTCTTCGATTTCATCCTGAGATGATGCTGGAAGGCTGATTTTTCCTGATATGTAAGAACCTGCCTAACTCTTTTTTGCCTTTTACACGGAGATGCACTTTATTTTATGAGACTAGTTAGGGATGTTAGGAGAATAGATGATATGTTTGGGAACTATCTGTATTTTCCTTGCTAATATCTGATATATTCAAATAATGAAAATGTCTATCTTTGAGTTTTCTTAAATAAATGATTTTAACTGTCCTGAATCTAAATCCTTATATTTTAAATGTCGATTTTCTGAAATAAATAAATAAAGTGAATAATCTTAGACATGCTGAATTTGCTATTAATAAAAATTAGATAAATAGAGAATCAAGCTGGTCTTGAGTTTTCCTACGCCTAATTTTTTACTAGCAGATCCATTGATCTCAATGGTGGTGTGTCTAAATAAAATGTTGTATTTTATGAAAACCATGATAAATGCATCTAAACTGCAGGTGTAAATAGTATAAATATGCAATTTAGTTTTAGATACTCCACTATGATACAGCAGCTTTTCCTTTGAATTTCACCGATCCATGAAGTAGAGTGTAAGTGTTTAGATGGAATCGTAGTGTTATGGGCCCCACTGTTTGAGAGTATGTTAGGAATCATACTTCAGGGAAAGGTGACATGGATTTGAAAAGTAATTCCGGAGGAGCGCTGCAACACACCCACAGTGTGTTCATGCTAGTGCTAGATAGAATAGCTCTAAGCTCCCTTAGGCATTTTATTCAGTGTGATGTATCTGCCATAATTATGTCTTGAAAACCAGCCGTGTATACTGCGAGCTCTGGAGTAGTTCAAAGTCTATGCCAATGCTAAAGGGGACGCAGTTTAGCTGTATCTGCGATTGGTTTTCTCCCAAGATCATACAATAACGGGCATATTGGGGTACTCTGTGGTAAGTTAGTAATTTTCCTAAAGAACCTATTTTCTGAAAGTGTGAGCTTAGATAAGTTCTCGTGTCCCCAAAGTTCTGTGCCATATAGGGCTGAAGTAATTACTTTCATGTTGTAGATCTAGAGTGCAGTGCTCATTTGGCTTAGAAAATGAGGTGTTCTATTCCTTGTGCAACACTCCGCAAGTTGTTGGTGTTTTAGGGATTCTAGGTCAATTTGATGAGCCCAATTTAAACCCACTTGAATGTTTACCCCTAAATATGTAAAATCCTTAACATTTGCTCCAGCTGGAGATCCTTCATTTTGATACCCCCTTGAAGACCGTATGCGGAATAAAGGTCATACGTTTAGTGTTCGACACATTGACCTCCAAGCCACGCCTCGAGCAGAACTCCTCAAAGATTGTTAAAGCTCTCTGGAGGCCTCTCGGGTTCTTGGAAATGATCAATGTGTCGCCGGCAAACATTAGTATGGACACTTTTTTACCTGATAGTATCGGGGCATCTGTAGGGATGAATCTCATACAGTTCGCTATTCCATTGATGTATAAGGAAAATAGTGTTGTGCCATCATACATCTTTGGTGCACTCCCTTTTCTACAGGGAAAGAATCAGTAACTTCACCCTGCATACCCCATCGGATTTTAGCATTGTTATCCTCATGCTTTCTGATAATGATTGTCAATAGTTCAGATGGTATCCCCATTTATTGTAATGTCCCCCAAAGTTTGGCTCATGGTACGAGGTCAAACGCTGACTTAAGGTCAACAAAAACGGCATACAGGCTGCCCTTACCCAAAGTCACTGTTTTCCAATAAAGCAAGATAAACCGAAACACTTGGTCTATGGTGCTGGTGAAGGCCCGAAACCCTGCTAGCAATGGTGATAAAATGTTCAACTCATCAATCCATTCTTGGACTTTGTGAAGCACTAACCTCCCCATTACCTTTTGTAAAGAATCTATTAAGCTGATCAGCTTATAGTTCCCTGGGCACGATTTGTACCCTTTCTTAAAAACCGGGATCATTTCAGCTCGTTTCCAGGACTCAGGGACTGGCGCACCTTGGGTAATGGCATTTGTCAGTAATCGAATGTACAGGCACCATCTTTCCTTATCGTAGAGGAATACATCGCCGGGTATAGCTTCCGGGCCCGGTGCCTTTTCAGAAAATATAGATTTAAGTGCCACCTCAACATCTGCCCTGCTAAAGGCCACATCCTGTTAAACTGTTAAACAATATCACCCTCTATTTCATCTTCATTTGAGGCATATTGGGGTTTAAAGTAGTTTACCCACTCTGACTGTGAAACATGATTTTGGGGCTGTCGGGCCTGCCCACCTCTATCCCATTTGTGTACGTTCCAAAACTGTTTAGGGTTTCTCCTAGTACATACCTCCCTAAGTTCCTGCCATCTTCTGTCATCCCATTCTTTCTTTGCCTTTTTGTTGGGCGCCCCAATAAATAGTCCTGGCTGCTCGTACAGCTATTGGGTCGCCTACTTTAATAGCTTCCCCATAAGCTACACGTGCCTTATTACAATCTTTATGGTACCAATTGTGTGATTTAAGGTTTAAAGTCTTTTTAGTTCTGCCCTTTTTAATAAAATAGGTACGCAGGTGGGCAAAAACTTTGCTGTGAATTAAGGTGGGTTGCTCGAAGGCCATTGGATTTGCTATACTAACCTTGAAGCTCACTTATAGCCCAGTCCATATCCTTTTCAATGTTATCTAATACTTCCTAGCTCAATTATCTTAACCCATTTAAGACGCCTCATATCATTAGACAGAACAACATCACTGGTGGAGTTTATATTTCGTACTTGGATTGGAGCCTTGTGCCTTGTTAGTTACAAGGTCAATCACAAGGGGTTGTGGTCACTTTCTAGTCTATCTCGAACCATCATATCCTTGAGAGCATGCCAAAGTGTTAAGCTAATTAATATGTAGTCTATCCTACTAACACTGTATCCATTGTCAAAAGTGTTAGATCCCATTTTATCCGAGGGTGTGTGACCATTTGCTGCCCGCAATCCCTTCTCCATACAAATACAATTAATTTGGATAACCGAGTCAGACCACCTTTTTATGGGGTCAGCTCCAGCTTTGGGATGCCCCACTTAATATCTTCCTCTTCTAATGAATAACCATCCTCATTCATTAGTGGCTCGAACGTCGAGTTAAAGTCCCCCACGACTAGGATGTTTGCATCTTCCTGGCTTGTGTCAAGAAGATCGTCAAGAGCCACCCAAACTCTTGACTTATTCCTCTAGTGCCTCTCACATAGACATTGTATATGTCTATGCTCCAGTATGTACCCCTGGCCAATTTAACAGCCTGGATATCCTGAGTATGTGTTGGAAGTATCTGTACTTCTAGCCCTAAATCGTGCCGCACCCAGATTGTCAAGCCCCCTGATGGCCTCCCTTTTACATCTTTAATTGCCGGAATGTAAAAATTCAAATATCCTACACAAAAGAGGGGAACATCTACACAGGTCTCTTGAAAAAGACAGATATCAAATCCCTCAATAAAAGTATGCCACTCTGGAGAACCCATTTTCGTACTCAAACCTGGGATATTCCAGGACAACAGGGTTTCCTTTATAGGGATTGTGTAAGGAGGCAATTGACCACTTAATACAGTGGACGGTAGACTACCCTCCCCCATTGCTCCCTCAATCTGACTAGATGGGAAGGGAGTAGTCTCTGGGATTTGATCTAACCCTGCAGATGAGTACTTAGAGCTTGGTGGACTGCCCCTAAGGTCGGTATTAGCTATTTGATTGTCCTGCAGTTTTAGGGATGGCTTTTCCTGTAGTCAATCAATATTTTCCAAGGTAGAGCTTCCCTGCATACTAGATAGTCTTTGGCTAGGAGAGTGGGCACTCCTACTACTCGGAGGGGAACGTCTAAACTGAATGGCCGACTGTCCTGGCAGAATTGTACAAAACTCTAGCACAAAGAGATTTCTGCTAAGTCTGCCTTAGTCATAAAGTGCTCAATACAATCCTGGTGGTGAACAGGTGAGGTCAACGTATGAACTTTTGCTATGTTTTCCCTTATCACCGATCGGCATCCCCTGATATGCCCTGTCCAATGAATAACTGTGTTTGTTAGGGAATCCGCATTTTCAGGACTTTTACTTACAGCTAGCTTAGGTACGTTCGCCATAAAGATTCTGTGATTCGGTTCTCTCATTGCCGTCATGTAAATGTGTCGTGTCTGCCCTCTCGTTATCCCTCTTCCTGTTTCTCTTCTGGTCAACCTCTACCATCTCTATGTTATTATGTTTTTAGTTCTGTCTATTCTTAAGGCCACAACTTCAGCCTTCGTTTATCTCTTCCTCTTCGGTCAAACTCTCACTCCAGTCCAAACATGCTACCGGAAGGTTACGATCTTACTAGCATCATGTATGTCACTGTGGCCGTACTATGCTCAAGAAACAGCGATTTACCTGTCCAACACACATACGCTGCAGCGCTTTCTGCCCAATACCACAAGACAGTAGACACCGCATGTCCACTGCTACTTGCATACAAACCAACAGTTATGATTCATGCGGAAAACACCTGATTTTTAAAGCCGAAACTGGCTTTAATTTAGCTTTCTCCAACTTCAAACTGCCTCCACTTTAATAGAAGTCAACGGGAAAAATATACCCCCCCCGTTTATTTTTTTACCTCCTTAATTCTGCTTTGCAATGTTAGCAAGTGTGTACTACTCTTCCCTTGCTCCCCTCGGTGCGTCCCTGACAGTTATTAAAACATCAAAACAGTCAACGGTGGGTCAACATGTTTACACAGTATATATAGCGCTCGCAGTGTGACGGTCCGTCGACCTAAAAAAGGGGATGGAGGCCAAAGCACAATAACTTAAGAAAACACAGCTGTGAAATGTTTCCCAATCTGCAAATCCACTTCAGAAACAGATGGGATTGATTCAAATAAAGATTATGTAGATGCTGCCTAGATCCCAGCTGAGTAAAGGCAACAGGTAAAATTTACTAGTGGCACCTGAGAGGGAAGAGGGGCGGTGGGCTGTGGGAGACAAATTATTAAATAAATAAAACATTTACCTCTTCCCGGCCACCTCAGTCTCTGCTTTCCTGACGAGTCCCGGAAGTATAAAGGCTCCCCTAAGCAAATCATTGGGAGTGCCGTGGCTGGGTGCTCAGATGGGGACCAGGAGCCTGGGCATGTTCTCCACCCAGTGTATTGCAGTCGGGTGGAAGCATGCAATGTGTGCACAACTGTTTGGATGGTTCAAGACGGAGAGTCAAATCATCATGCGCACTTAAGTGCTGGAACCACTCTCTCCCTGTGGCACCAGCCCCGCCCGCCCTTCCTTAGCCCTGTAGTTCCGAAAAATAAATTGATAATAACAATGTTATTATCATTTTATTTTAATTTTTCCTCATCTGAGAGCAGTGGAGTGACGCTCCTGTTATTTACTATTTTTCATGAATACTTCGCAGCAAGGGAAATTGCTGCACTGCATTATGTGAAAGGGAGAAAGAATAAATATGCAAAATTTACAAAGATATGGAGCATTTCTGCTCTCTCCGTGTGCTGGTGCACCAATGCAGGCACCCTTGCAACATAATGTAAGAGTGCCTGTGTTACAGGAAGCATTATTTATGTGCTGCAAATAATACTTTCCTGCACAAAAACAATCTTTAGAGCCATTTTCCTCTTTAAATGTGTGCTACAGAGGAAGTAACAAGAAGATATAAAATATTTCTCCTCATTAGGCTTCTGTTGGGTAGACAAACCATTTTTGAACAAACTCAGGTTTACAAGTCTTTTGTGGCACCGCCAAATGTAAAACAATTTTTGGCATTTACTAAACCATGCAAAGTCACTTAGCATGATTTAGTAAATACAAAGTAAGTTAATTCAGCACATAGTGCTGCTTTTGTTAATTTGCATGAGGTAGGCGTTACACGGGTGAAGCATGAGCATTCCCAAGTATTTTGATGAAAAACCCAGATTTACAAAGACTTGTAAACCTGGGTTTGTGCTAAAATAATGCTTTGCATGGTTTAGTAAATGCCAAAAATCGTTTGACACTGCCCAACACAAAATCATAATAAATTTGAGCCTACGTCTGGACACAGCACTCAATCAAAATATCGCTCAGATCCCTCACACCTCAAAACACAAGCAAAACAATGTCAGTATGAAAGAAAACCTTCTTTAGCACAGGAACATTCTGTCTATAAAGAATAATAGGAATTTGCCTAGCTATAGTACTGGTAAGTCACTGATGCATTTATTTGCTGCTTGTTGTGACTTTCATATTACGCTGTGATTTTAACATAAAATTACTTTAAACGTTCTCACTTTGTTCTTGTTCGCCTACCTTAATCTGTGCCTCCGGTAATTTCTTTTGCCAGCGCCCCGTTCCACCACGGGTTTTCCCGCTTGTTGTGGAGGGCGCCGGCACAGATTGCAGGTCATTCACTGATTGGGGGGCGAGGGTCACGAGTTGGGTTAGCGTCTCAGCGCTTCCCTATTTAAAACACATGACTTGCTCTGCATGTAGCGGACACGCGCTGCAGGCGCGTCAGTGGCGCGCCAAAGGCAAGCATGTCTACGCCCGTCCGCGCCACGATTGACTCAGGGGCCAGGGAGGTTGCCTTACCGGCCGCTTGCATCCAAGTAAGCTTTTGTTATGATAGAAAGCTTTTGTTAGAACTTAGGCCCATAACTAAGTCTTGCCTTTATACCTTTGACCCTGAGTTTTTTTTAGATAAAATGTTTGGTGGGTGCCAATGCTGTGATTTTTTAAAGGGGCCTGTAACGAAGCCACTGTCTGATCTCACTGTTTCTAAGCCCGCTTCTAGCTTGATTGTTGAAAAAGGGTTTCTTATTAATGCCAGGTCGCTAGTAAAAAATAATATTGCGTTTAGAGACTTTGTTTCAGCTAGGAATCCATCTTGGGTGTTTATTACAGAAACGTGGGCCACGGATGCCTCGGGACCTGATCTGGTTGATGCTATTCCTACCGGCTATGCGCTGTCCAGGCTGGACAGAATGGGTCGCCGAGGAGGAGGATTGGGAATCCCGTATAAGGATTCTCTTATTTGCTGCACCCAGTCTCTCTCTACTCCCTCTGATCGTTTCCAGGCCTTTTATTTTTCTATTAATTCCTGCCCTTCCGTTTCATTTTCCGGCCTCCTGTTTTATAGACAACCTGGGCCCAGATCCTCTTTTAGTCAGGACATTATTAAACTGTTAGAGCCTTTTATTGAGAGGCCTAATATCACCCTCCTTGGAGATTTTAATTTTCATTTGGAGAATACAGGATGTAGAGATACTCGAGCTCTCCTGGAAACTCTGGACTGCTGTGGTCTGGCCCAGTTGGTGGTAGGCCCTACCCATCTGGCAGGACACACCCTCAATGGGGTCTTTTCTAACGCCCCTAGGCTGAGGGTGGGATCCCCGGTCCCTTTAGTATGGTATACTTTGCTGTACCGCTAGACGTGTCTTTTCAGGAAGCAGTACTTCCCTTGCCAGACTCTAAGAAGCAGGAACTTAGAAGGAATTTTAAATCTATCAATAATGAAGTACTCTCTCCCTAGCTGAATAAGCTGGTGTTTGCCGATTCGCTGGATGTTAATTCAGCTGCTCTGGAATTCTCGCATGCTCTTTCAGGAGCAATGGATATCCTGGCCCCTCTCAAACAGCACTATTCAGCGAGGAAGAGCCCTTCGGCTCCCTGGTATTCAGATAGACTCAGACAACTGAGACAAGGCTGTTGAAAACAGGAGAGGCTTTGGCGGGCCCATCTTGATCCCTTGGAGAAGGAACAACACAACCTATGCCTAAAGGAGTATAAACTAGCTATCGTGGAGAAAAAAATAGCTTATTTCTCTAAAGTTACAGCCTCCCTTAACTCCCCTAGAGATCTCCTTAAGGTCATAGATTCTTTAACTTCTCCTCAGATAGTAGATTCAATAGTGGAATCACAGGATCTGTGCGATAACATATCTGACTTTTTTCATACAAAGATCCTGGATATCTATGTTACGCTTGAATCTCTAAACTCCTGCATGGGACCTTCTAATCTTCCGGCCTCCTTTGGGGTCGGGAGTCTGCCTGGTGAGCAGCTCCCGAGTCTTCTGTCTTTTCCTTCTTTATCACCTGAGATTATGGCTCAGCTTCTAGACAATATTAAGTCGGGCTCTCCCTTAGACTCTTGCCCGCTTAAAGTACTGAAAGCTTGCCGGGAAGTGGTTATTCCACCTCTCATGAAGGTTATGAACCATGCCATCTTGGAGGGAGTCTTCCCCTCCCTATGGAAGACGGCGGTTGTAAAACCGCTCCTGAAGAAACCTGCTCTGGACCCAGGTGTCTTGAATTTATTTCGCCCCATCTCCCTACTTCCCGCTCCTGCAAAGATGTTGGAGCCCTATCTTAATCTCCACCTTAGCACCTACCTCAGGGACTCTGCCCTTTTGGATAGTTCCCAACATGGTTTCAGTAGACATCATAGTACTGAAACTGCTCTTACTGCAGTTGTTAATAATATTCGCTCTCAGGTTGACAAGGGCCATACCACTCTTTTGGTCCTGTTGGACCTTACAGTGGACTTCGACACTCTGTCTCCATCTATACTGGTGTCTCGTCTCAGGGAGATAGGTGTCAGGGGCCCCACCCTGAGTCTTCTTGCCTCTTTTCTTAATGAAAGGGAACAGAGAGTGAAACTGTGTCAGTTTCTTTCCGCCCCTAAACCTGTGCACTGTCGGGTCCTCAGGGCTCTTCATTGAGCCCTACACTTTTTAACATCTATGTGGCCCCCCTTGCCAGGGTGGTGAGATCATTTGGGTTGGAGATGCTGTCCTATGCAGACGACACCCAAATAATGGTCTCTCTCACTCACTCAGTGAAGGATTCTGCTCAGAATTTTAGGAGCTGCATGGAGGCTGTCTCACAGTGGATGGTTCAGAACTTGAACGGGGTGAAAACTGAGGTATTAATCTTTGGAAGCAATCAGGAAATCTGGTCGACGGACTGGTGGCCGCCCTCACTTGGGGAATGTCCCTGCCCAGGCCATTATGGCAAGAACTTAGGGGTGCTAATGGACACTGCCCTTTCCTTTGACCATCAGGTTAATAGGACTGTTTCCACCTGCTGTGGCATTATTAGGATCCTTAGAAAGATCTCCCATTATCTTTCCCCAGATGCTCGGAAACAGGCTACGGTAGCATTAGTCTCTTCCAGACTGGACTATTGTAATGCCCTTTCTTTGGGCATTAAAAAGAGTCTTATTTATCGTCTTCAAATGGTCCAGAATGGTGCGTGAGGATGGTTTTGAACCTCCCCAGATTTGACTCAGCCTCGGCAGCTCGTGAGAACTTACACTGGCTTCCGATACATTGTAGGATCACCTTTAAAATTCTATGTTTGTCCCATGGAGCCTTTTATGGCACTGGCCCGGAGGGTATCAAGTCACTTGTACATCTCTATACCCCCAGTAGATCTCTTCGTTCCTCTAATAAAAACTTTCTTGTGGTCCCTAGGTTTGCAAGGGAAAAATGGGGCGGTAGAGCGTTTTCCATTGTGGCGCCCAGATTGTGGAACTCTCTCCTTCCTGAGCTTATAGGGCAGCCCTCTCTTTCGCTGTTTGGTAAGGCCTTAAAAACCTGGCTTTTTTCTGAGGCATACCTGTAAAGCTGACCCCTTTGACTTTGTGTTGGATGACTTACATTAGCGCCTTGATGCCCTTGGGCTAAGTTGCGCTTTATAAGACCTTATTCATTCATTCATTCAAGTTCCAATACTATTAAGGACGCAGAGGCGAGGATTATGCCATTCTTACTTCGCTTTATTGAACAGCAGCAAGTTTAAACATCAGGAAACCAACAAACTACTACTCCCATGAACACATTGGGGTAGAAAACAACTTTATCCAAGTCCATCAACACTGTCCATTATGCATCCTTCACTTGGCCCCTCCTTAGCACTTCCTCTTCCTCTTTTTTCGTGCGAACAACCTAGATTGGAACTCCACACCTCCTGTTTGGATCCATTGTTTCCTGCAAAAACAGGCAGTGTTAGAATCAAGGCCAGAACAGTCGTCAGTAGAAACAAAACTTAGGTGGTAACAAGACTACGCATGTATCAGAAGCAAAAAAAGCCATAGAACCATCAACAGCAACGTTCTCACAACGTACCCAAGAGCTGTTACTTACTCCAGACGGGAAGAGTCCTCAAGTCCGTCAGACTTCCGGTAGGGATAATCCTCGCCTCCGTGTCCTTAATAGAATTGAAACTTACCAGTACTATAGCTAGGCAAATTCCTATTCTATGGCGGGACTAGAGGCTCCGATTATGCTTTTTTAAAGGTTATCCACCACCAGCTGAGCCACATCCAGAACTGGCTTAAAATAAAATCGTTTGAAGGAGGAATCCGAAGACCAGTCAGCTGCACAGAGCGCAAACGCCTTAGAGGCGCCTCTTGTAGAATGAGCACCAAACTTCTTGCTATCAATCCCGCCTCCTGCATGACCTACCGCACCCAACGGGCTATGGTCAAGGAGAAAACCGCCTTAAAAGGCTTGCGGAGTGCAATAAGCAACTGTCTCTAGCCGGGAGGGTGAACCTCGTCAGTCAACTCCTCATAAGCAAAGAGGCACTGCATCACAGACAGCTTCGGGGATTCTCAAAACGCCGGGTAGGAGATCACTCTAGTATGGCATTTAGTACGTCTGCTAACCATGAAAGTCACTCCGTCGTGGGAAAAAACCTGAGCCAAACGTCAAGGGCCAGCACATCAGACACCCATCTACATGAGATCAGACACAAGAGAGTTGCAGTTTAGCAGAAAGCTCCTTGCGAGACAAGAACCTATTTGGTTGACAGGAAAGGAAAAGGTTCAAGACCAGATTCACATCCCATAGCTCGGAGTATCGCTGCTCCAGGGGCAGGGAGAGGGGGATCCGCCTAAGCAACCTACACACCAACGGGTGCTCCCCCACCGGGGATCCCAGGATGGGAACATGACCTGCGGAACCTTGTTCCACCAGATCCGCCAAAAAATTGAGAACATGAACTATGTCTGCGCCCAGGGGATCAACACTCCATCGCTGACACCAATGATGTCATCTGTTCCAAGCAGAGCGGTATCTCTTGGTCATACTATCCGCCCATGCCTTGGAGAGGAGGGACTCAGCGTGGCCTGAAAGGCCCAGGATGGTCCAGCGGTGCCTGAGATCCTCCAGCCCATAAGTCGCAACAACGCGTCCACCACCATGTGGTGAGGCATGAGATCCGGATCCAGGAGAACCTGAGGAAAGTGGAGGAGTAGGATTGGAAAATCCCAGGAAAGTTCCAGAAGAACCGGAAACCATAATTGAGATCTCCACAGAGGGGTGATCAGCACCACTTCTGCCTGATGGTGACACACCTGGGCTGAAGCCCGCGTGATCATGGAGAATGGGGGGGAACACATAACCCCGCTCTGGACGCTAGTCCTGCAGGAACGCATCAGTCGCCTCCGCCATCGGATCCGGTATCCAACTGAAGAAACGTGGTAACTGATGATCCAGCCAGGATGCGAAAAGATCCACTGAGAACGGCCCCCATTGCTCCGCTGAGCAAAAACCAGGGGGTCCAGTTTCCAGCTGCTGGCATCCAACTGGTGTCAAGAGTGCAAATCCACAACCTCGTTCGCACAACCCGGAAGGAAACCTGGTTGTCCAGGGAAAAGTTCAAAAATTCCTTGGCTAGATCGGACAACGCTCGGGATCGGGTACCCCCCCAAATGGTTGATATACAGGACCGCCGACACATTGTCCATCTTGAGTAGGACACACGACTGTGCTCTGTCCTTGGTACAGCATTGCACTGTGAAAGAGCCCGCAAGGAGCTCGAGGCATTTGATATGCAACGACTGCTCGGACACCGTCGAAAAATCTCTGCATCTGGCGTCCCAGCCTGACCGGCTGGCATCTGACTCTATCACCAGATCCGGGCCGACCCGAAAATTGCGCGCCCATTCCAAGCCTCCATGTGTGAAAACCACCACCTCATCTAACCCGTCGCTTCCACAGAGAGGAACCAACTGAGAGTAAGTTAGGCCTCTCCAGAGGGGATGGGCCTTGAGCTTTTGTAGGGGATGGTAATGCAGAGGGCCCGGAAAAATTGCCTGAATGGAGGACGAAAGGAGCCCCACCAAGCGGGTTAACGACTGCAAGAAGGTATGAGTTTTTGCCAGAGTCTGACGAAACTCGTGTCTGATTTTCGCCATTTTCCTGGCCGGAAGGCTCAATGTCGCTGAAACTGGATCCACTGCAAACCACAGGATCGTGGCCATTTGCACTGGGGATAGGAGGGACTTCTTCTCGTTGATGACAAACCCCAGCCCCTGGAGGAGGTTGACCACCATTTGAAGGTGGTTGGAGAGTGTCTGAGGGCAATGATCCTTCAGGAGCTTGTCGTCGAGATAGACTATTAACCGAATGCCCTGAGCACTGAGAAATTCCACTGCCGGTCGAAGGACCTTGGTGAAGCACCAAGGGGCGGAAGAAAGACCGAAAGGCAGAGTGGTAAACTCGAAAACCTGCCCGTCCCAGAGGGACTGGAAGAAACGGTGATGGGAAGGAAACATCGGGTATGCATCCTTGAGGTCCAAGTGGACCATCCAATCGCAGGGACGCAACACGTCCCTGAGGCGGTGTATCCCCTCCATTTTGAAATGGCAGGACGCCACCCACTCGTTGAACTCCTTCAAATTCATCACCGGCCTGGGGCCCACATTGGGCTTGTCGACCAGGAATAAATTGCTGAGAAACCCCCGAGGGTGTTCCCATGTGCGACAGATAGCTCCTTTGTGGAGGAGAGCTAAAACTTCTTCACTTACTAGCACTGCGTCGCGCTGGGAAAAGGAGATAGGGTGAGGTCGGGACAACTGCTGAGGATGGCCATGGAACTCCACCTGAAAATCCTGCACCATCTGCAGTACCCACGCATCGCTTGTAAGGGAGGCCCAACCCGGGAGAAACTGCGCTAAGCGACCTCCCACCCGCAGCTGCGCAGAAGACAGGACACTCACCTTTGCTGGAGTTAGCGTTTTGTCCCTTGAATCCACAGAATCTTGTAGAAGGTGGTATAGCTGGAGCCATCCTGAAACTACCCACGTCCGGAGCCTTGCCCTCTGTCCGAGTTATTGTAGTTGGAACGGCCGGCTGCATGGCCCCTGCCGCGACCAGCCCTGTCGAAAACCCGTGGGGTGAACACTTTACGGATGTTGACCTGGGCTTTGTCCAGGGAAGTGAACGTGGCCACGAATTTGCCCAGTATCCAGACAAGAGAGTCGCCAAAAAGGCCTCCCTGGGCCACCGCTCCCACCTCTGAAGAGGCAAGGTCCCCCAACTTTGGGTCCACCTTTATCAGGAGCGACCTGCGCCCAGCCAGAAAGCACCTTGGGGTCAATCAAGGACCCGGATGCCTTGGCCTCCTCGGCCATGTGCAGAATCTTGGTCATTGGACCGCCGGCATCGAGGAGCTTGTCCTGGCATGAACGCCAGGACCTGTCCTTACCCTTTTTAGGGTCCTTGACAAATTTGGCCAAAAACATCGCCATCTTGGGATCGATGTCAGGGGTGAGGGCGACTTTGTTTTCAAGACAGGGGCAAGGGCACTCAGCGCGGAGCCGGTTACGGCCTTCCTTCTCCATAGGCTTGCGCAGGCGCCCCGCTACGTACTTCGCCACCTTGTCTACTGGGACCCAGTCGTAAGACCTAGGATGCACAATGTCATCCGGGTCCAGCATGTCGAAATCACCACTCGCGTCCGGGGTAGTAGAGGGTAGCCAAGGACTGGAGGGGCCCGCTTCATCATCGGTATCACCGGTGGTGTCGCCGGCATCCGGGTCGGGGGTCACCGCGCGAGGGGGGATGGGGGATCTGCTGGGGCAGGTGCTGGTTCAGGAGTCGGGACCTGCGCAAGAAAAGCTGGCTTCAGGCGCGCAAACGTGTCCCAGTCTACCCTGTCGCCGTGCTGCTCCTTCGCGGGAACGGGGCCCTCCTTCGCAGGAGGGGGGCCCTCCTCAGTAGCCTTAGCGGCCTCAGGAGGGGGCGCAGAGTGCTTTATGTACTTATTCTTCTTTTCAATATCTCTTGTACACCGGAAAACATTTACGCTACGTAGCTCGAGACCGAGATATTCTGGCACATCAGCCTTTTATATTGTATGCTCTCGGAGTTGGATTGTAGCCAGATCAAGCTTTCTTTATAGGAATAGGAGACATAATCTGTCTCTGGTCGAAACTTGGAAATACAGATTTGACTTGCCCTGATGAAGTTCTTCGTATAGAACGACACGCGTTGGCTGTTTGCCTGTCTGGTGTACATTTTTCGATATTGAGAAGAATAATAAAGAACTTTGACTATTTTGAACATTGGAAGGACATTCGTACAGTTATTTTTTTGCTGACTTCTTAATAAGGTGGTGCAACCTACAGTTGGTGAAGTGTATTTTGGTTGTTCTAAGCACCCCAGAGGAACGGCAGGGGCAGTGGAGTTGTACACAGTGCAAGCATAAGGCTCTGTTTTTGGTTCAAAATAGGAGGGATATTGTATAAAGAGGGAGGTGCATCACAAAAACTTGTGTTTGTATAGGTTGGCTGTTCCCTTGTTGCTTTGTAATTGCTTCATGTACTTAGCGCACTCCTGCACGATATGTGCAGAGAGGCGCTGTTCGAGGGGCTCCATAGCCTGGTTTACGGCATTGTAAATGGAGTCATCCACGGTCTGATATAAAGAGTCATCAAGGGGAGGTAGGACAGGCCATCCTCACCCTCCTGATATTGGTCCTGGTCTGGGCCAACCAACAGCACCCAAAACCAGCAAGCAGTAAGTCGCACAGGGGTACAAAAGGGGGTGGTGATGGACGGAGCATCTGAATCAATCAAACACTCACACCCAGTCAAAAGATCTGGGTTTAATCCATCACCGTTCTTTAGCCCACTCTGCCACCCCAGTTCAGACATGGCTATATGCAAATCAGTCCGACCCTGTGCCTCATGGGAACAGTCCAGCCCGAACTGCCAAGCCATGCCTTCCCTGGACCGGAAACAAGCTTCCGAGGACGGGTTTCTCGCATTCCAGCCGTCTTCAGCCGGCTTGCTTGAATCCAGTGGCAAAGTGAGCAAGGGACTCATGTCTGAGCATACCCTGCAAGCGTTATAAGATTAAAGATGGGTGGAAGCCCAGACTGTGTGCGTGACCAGCATTCACAATTGAAGGGCCGAGCCCTAGAGATGCTTGCGCCCTTCATTGTGCACGGGCCATCTCCCGAGAAGAGTGTCTCTGCAGCTCTGCATCATTAATTACGACCCTGCAGGAACGATACAAGACCCCGCAGGATGTCACTTGGGAGACAGGGGCAGACAAAGGCTTCCTCAGGACGGTATGCGCCAGTACTCTATGGCCCGTGCTGACGTGTGCCGACCAAGAGCAGCGACCCCGTGTGGTTCAAGGAAACACCACGGTAGAGAGTGGAAGAGCGGTGTGTAAGGTATGCGCTAGCGTCCCGCGACTTCAGGGGATCTGGAAAAGGAAAAACCTTGAAAACATAACCATATTCAGTCCCAGATGCCTGTGAACCCACAATCTGACAACGCAGCAGGAACAAACCCACCAAACACAAGCACAACAGAGAGAGAGTAAAAAACGTGACTTATCTTGCTGCTGAGCAGTGAAGAAAGAGGAAGAGGAAGTGCTAAGGAGGGGCCAAGTGGAGGCTGAATAATGGACAGTCTTGATGGACTTGGATAAAGTTGTTTTCTACCCCAGTGTGTTCATGGGAGTAGTAGTTTGTTGGTTTCATGATGTTTAAACTTGCTGCTGTTCAATAAAGCAAAGGAAGAATGGCATAATAGGAGTCTCCGGTCCTGGCATAGAATATCTCTGAAGGAGTAATCAACAAAAATCTCATCATCAAGCCCAAACTAGCTTATGCTTCAACGCTTACAGGGGTGCAAAATCAATAAAAAATCTCAACTCTGTCATCTCCTAGAACGAAAAATATAACCACGCCACAGCCCATAGAGTTCCAGCAAGTGTGCACACAAATCACCTAAAGAAACCACTGACCCAATTGTGAATGCTCCAAAAAATGCTAACCTAAAGACCCCAGCTCCAACACCAATGACATCCAGCCGTCGCAAGCCCTGTGCGACTCCCTCGCCACCTTCCTCCACCGTAAGATCGCTGACATCCACGACAGCTTCAACGACCAGACAGCCCCAACAGACATCGATACTCCAGACAACCCGTACACCATCGACCACGACCCCCTACCAGCCTGGGCCAACGTGAACATAGATGACACCATTAGGATCATGAGCACAATCCACTCTGGCTCCCCGTCAGATCCACTCCCGCACCACTGCTTCAACAAAGCCAGCAGCGCCATCGTACCCCACCTGTGCAATGTCATCAATCTCTCCTTCGAGACTGCGACCTTCCAAGAGAACTGGAAACACGCCGAGATGAACGCCCTACTCAAAAACCCAAGGCGGACCCGAGAGACCTCAAGAACTTCCAGCCCATCTCCCTGCTTCTGTTCCCAGCTAAGGTCATCGAGAAGATCGTCAACAGACAGCTAACCCGATACCTCAAAGAAAACAGCATCCTGGACCCATCCCAGTCAGGGTTCTGCAGCAACCACAGCACCGAGACTGCCCTCATCGCCGCCACCGATGACATCAGGAGCCTGCTGGACAACGGTGAGACTGCGGCCCTCATCCTCCTGGACCTCTCCGCTGCCTTCGACACCGTCTGCCACCGCACACTACGCACACGCCTCCACGACGCAGGGATCTGAGACAAGGCCCTGGAATGGACCGCCTCCTTCCTCTCCGGAAGAACCCAGAGCATCCGCCTCCTCCCATTCCGATCCGAAGCCTCCAAGATCATCTGCGGCGTACCCCAGGGATCATCCCTCAGCCCAACACTGTTCAACATCTACATGGCCCCGCTCGCAGAAGTCGCCCGACAGGACAACCTAAACATAATCTCCTATGCCGACGACACTCAACTGATCCTCTCCCTCACTAAGGACCCCCTCATCGCCAAATCCAACCTCAACGAAGGAATGAAGGCCGTCGCCGACTGGATGAAGATCAGCCGACTAAAGCTGAACACAGACAAGGCGGAGGTCCTCATCCTCGGCTCCAACCCTTCAGCCTGGGATGACTCCTGGTGGCCTACGGCACCGGGAGCAGGCCCGACACCCACCGACCACGCACGCAACCTGGGAGTCATCCTCGACTCAACACTCTCCATGACCAAGCAAGTCAACGCAGTCTTCTCCTCCTTCTTCAACAGCCTCCACATGCTCCGCAAGATCTACAGGTGGATCCCGACAGATACAAGAACAGTCACCCAGGCCCTCGTCAGTAGCAGACTCGACTATGGAAACGCCCTCTATGCGGGAGCCCCGGCCAAGCTCATTAAATGACTGCAACGTATTTAAAACGCCTCTGCACGCCTGATCCTCGACGTACCATGCCACAGCCACATCACCCCCCACCTGAGAAACCTGCACTGGCTCCCCGTCAACAAGAGGATTTCCTTCAAGCTCCTCATCCAGGCACACAAGGCACTCCACAAGACGGGCCCAGCGTACCTCAACAGACGACTCTTCTTCTACATCCCCAACCGCCAGCTCTGTTCCGCCGACCTCGCCCTCGCCACCATCCCTCGCATCCGAAGAACAACCACTGGTGGCAGATCCTTCTCCCACCTCGCCGCCAAGACCTGGAACACCCTCCCACTGAGCCTACGACAGAACCAAGACCTGCTGACCTTCAGGAGGCTACTCAAGACCTGGCTGTTCGACCAGTAGCGCCCCCCCTTTTTTCCCCCAGTGCCTTGAGACCCTCACAGGTAAGTAGTGTGCTCTACAAATTCTTGATTGGTTGACCATCTTCAGCCCTGAATATGAACCTAGAATCAGCAAATATATCTTAAACGGGCAATATTTTGAAATTATTTGTGGCCCATCAAGACTTATAGTCTGATTTAGATCTTGGCGAACGGATTACTCCGTCACCATGGTGACGGATATCCTGTACTCCAAAATATAAATCCAATACGATCCTATGGGTCTTATATGTTGGCAGACGGGCTATCCGTCAACCCTGTGACTGACAAACCCATCTGCTGATGTCTAAATCAGGCCCTAAATGCATATAACATTAAGCAACATAGCTGCCATACAATTTCGTCCACCACAAAGATTAAAAAATAATTCTGCGAATATTGTTACCTGGACAACAGGTGAGGCTCCTAATTTAATATTATTAAAACAAAAAGTCTTCGAAGAACAGGGAACTAGAGTATCTCAGATGCTGAAAGACCGTTACCTGACAATTCTACTCAATACAGAAAGAAGAAGTTTTCTACAAGAGCTCCACACTCATTCCAATCTAAAGCCTTAAACAAAACCAGACTCTATACCTAAAAATGCGAATGGGCCCGACCATAGCATTTAAAAAAACAAGCATTGGCATAGCCAATAGGTCTCGTCTTTGGAACCTTTTAAGTGTTTAGCCATGCAAAAGTTGATGATGTTGCACCACGGATATTGTGCTGCATAACTAAATACTTATAAGGTCCCAAAAGTGAGACCTATTGGCTATGCCAATGCTTCTTTAATCAATCTCCTCTGCTTGCTTCCTGTTCAATGGCTTGCCTTCCTCTTCCTGTGTTTGTTCCTTCCCTGAAGCGCACCTAATTTACCATCCATATGACTGGATGATGTGTATCGGTGCGAGGCCACTACATACTAACACAAAGAAGTACCTACTTTAGTAGTGTGGTCTGTAAGGGCCAGAAATGTCATTTTAAAGAAACACGCTAGGGCCATGAAGTGCACGAGCAAATAAATAATCAAATAAAATATTCCTGCGGCGGATACTCCCCGGGGATCGCTGAATTATTGCACTAGGTATTTTATGAAGTGGTTGGCAATAAATTGTAGGGCTTAGATACAATAGAGCTACCCTTGCTGTTACGCCCCATAATGGCTGCCCCTGTTATTCTAAGTGGCAAGGGCTTATCCCCCTTAGGGATGCCTTCGTCAGTTGGTTGTCTCAATGTGTGTTAGCAGTATTCAAGTAGGCGGCTGAACTTCATTTATCGACTAAGGCGTTGGCTTCCTCCATTAAAGTGCTAGTGTTTAGTATTTCCTTCCTTTTATGTGGCAATCACTACTGACTTATGGAAGCTACAGAAGGGCCATAGCTATTCTAAGCGGCACAGAACAAACCCACAGGTTCATCATAGCAGCAGATAGAAGGATTAACAATAAGCGTGCGGTTATAGGCCAAAGAGACTTGAATACATCTGAAATTAGCTACGTGGTTATGGTATTTTTGGGGGTTTTACATAACTAAGAGTTCTAGTGCAACGCTCGTGCCCTTATGATCACCCTTCTGTGCATATAACATTGTAGCACTGGTTTGAAAAATAAAGACCAGTACGTTCGCCAGTCCCGTAACTTGGTGGATCAAAGTTCCTAATAATTAATACTATATTAGCCCAAAGACAGTATATTTTTTTACAATGCGTTCTTGATTTCGAATTTATGAAAGCAATTGGAGAAGCTAACTCCGAGTCAGTAGACGTGTTTTGATTACTTTGGAGGTTTTTTTATCATATGGGATCAGAAAAGTGTAGATGTAATAACGTAATTATCAAATGTAAAATAAGTGTATTATGTAAGTAACAGTGCGTGGTCGCCTCAGTGCAGCGTAAATGAACGCCCCACACTACCCTCCCCTCCAGGACAGCTGCCCACTGCCCCAGTATCGCTGCTTCATTGCTAACAAAACACCAGGGCACCTGTCGCTTCCACAGTCCTCTTCCCTCTACATGCTATTGTAGGGGGAGCTGCTCACAGGAGCACCTGTCGGGTTCAGTAGCGTAACAAAACTTGAGGGGACCCCCTGCAAAGCACATGGAGGGGGCCCCTCCACGGCGGCCCGGCCGACCACCTACCACTTTGCCTTACCACCCAGAACTCTAGTATATTTTGATTTGACTTCAGCATGACATGGCCATGTTTTCTATCATGTTCACCGGTCCCCCGCGTAGTGTACCTCGGCATTGGTATCTGTGCATTTAATAAACATTATCTGATTCAAATAGGAATATGAAACTGAAAGCAGCAGATGCAAACCAAAAAACAGGTTCTCTCGAACTCTGAGTCGCTAATGCAGACCCAAGGAGGGCCCAGGTCAGCTACCGTTCCTTACTCTTTGTCGTGTTGATCATTTGTAGTTTCATTTAGTGCCTACCAGACCCAGTTGTGACCAAGGCAAGCGCTTTATATAAAGGACAAATATGTGCAAATCTATGTGATGGAATCGGACAAAAGCGTTTTAGACTTTGAATCCTAGGTTTTCAATAGCACAATTCGTCCTAGGAGATATTGCTGGAACAGTAGAGGGTCTCCGTTCATTTTTGGAAACCTCAAAATAGGTGTGTGCGCGTCTGGATGGAGGAATGTTCCCATTTCCAGCGTTAGGGTCTCGCCAGGGAATTCATCCGAGCCCCTCTCACCACGAGGTGGTTCATGTTAGGGTGGGTGCACGTCTCTGTACTCGATGCTGGCCGGATCAGACGTCAGCAGAGCCCACAATGACATCACAGGCAATGAATGGACAACATCCTCCCTAGATATTCCCGAAGGTCTCCATTAACAAGGTATATATTATGTCTGTGAGGTTTACATTTCACTGGTGAGATTGAACCGATGTATTCATTTTTTGTGGTTTTGCAGAATTATTCCAGACTATGCCCAAAAAATATCCAGAATGAGTAGATTGGAAGGCTCCTGGCTGAGTGAGTCCCAAGACCCTACACGTGCACAGTGTCAATGTTAAGGGTTTGTGACCGGTGTATCGTGCGTTGTGCCATTCCCACCCCTTTTCTACCCCCTCCGCAAACTTGCAAGGCCCTGTTGGTTCCTTGTTTACACCCTAGTCCACGTCCCCTTAAGTAACTGAAGCCGGGTCTGGAGGCTTAGTGGATTAATACATCCACTGTGGGGGCCTGTGTTCTTGTGGTCACAGGTTCAAACCCCAGCAGGCCTTGTATCCTTCTGAGGTCGATAAAATGAGTTCCATTGAGTTGGGTAAAGATAAACATCTGTAATTCAGCACAAAGATACAATTGGGTAAATGTGCGCTTTTCAAATACACTTTGTTATCTGCACATTCAAGGTTGGACACACCACTGGCAAAGTTTGGATGTCACACTCGCATATCTCCAGCCCACTCCGGTGGCACCTGCTAGCCCTCCCCGGAGGAGTCTTTGTACACCTTAAACAGTAAACTTAGGACTACAGTGCGTTGTGTCCCTATGCTGAGACCCGCTTGAGTCTAAGAGCTGAGTGTGCAAAAAGTGTCACCCGTGGGGTACATGTTTCCACGTGGTTTATGAACAATGAAATCATCATCAACTCTCTACATTTAAAGGTAGTCTGAAAGTGGCAAGGGAGATTTAACTAGTAACACTACTGGCAGGCAGCTGATCACGCAGCGCCTGCTGCAGTCTTCACTAAAAAGCAAAATATTGTTAACACGTGCTGCAGCCTGCAGTGCAGAATCCGACTCGGCTTTCCAGGCCGTGAGCTGCGGCGCTGGGTAATTACCGCGGAGGCGGGCTGACTGACCAGGCCTGGACGCCCTCCTCCTCAGATTCCAGAAGGTCACGACTGAGACCGTACCATCTTTGTGCCACTCGTAACTGTTGAAGTGTGTTACTCTCACTGTGGCCCCCCCTTTATGCCAGGTCTGTGACCTCCGACCTCCGTGCCCCCATCTTCAGTCTGCCTAGAGAGTTCGCACCACTGAACTCTGCTCTAGGCCTCACTTTAAGGCCCCTTGCCCCCTCTCTGTTTCCCGAGTGTTTCACGGGAAACATCATTTACCACGAAGGCATTACCACTACTAACATTTACCACGTGACACTTACCACGCAGGGTGCCTTCCACGCAGGGTGCCTTCCACGACGTCTTTACCACGGGCTGGGGGGGAGATGTGGTATTCCTTCGAGTCGTTCTGCGTGGGCTTGGGGGGCAGAGGGGGGCTGGGGGGGGTCTCCCCCCCAAAAAATAACAAGCGGGGGCAGAGGGGGGCTGGGGGGGGTCTCCCCCCCAAAAAATAACAAGCAGTTTACTTTAAAAAAAAAAAACGAACATAATTTTAAAAGAAAAAGGAAAGAGCCTCCCCCAAAGACGTGCCGTGTACGTCAAAAAAACAGTCCTTTTTTTATTTTGGTATACGTGTTTTGACGCTTGTTTCAATGGAGGATGGAAGTAAGGGCTCGTAGAGAAAGACGTGCAGGTAAGACGTTTCTAGGCGTAGTAAAATCCTACGTTGTAAATACCAGCGTGGTAAAGCCACTTGCGATGTAAAATTCGCGTGGTAAAGCCATGCGTGGTAATTGAAATCGTGGTATAATCATATATTCGGCCGGACTGGCTACTGGGCGTTTTGGCATGCTGCCAAGTTGGGGGCTGATGTCACTGCAGTGGGGGCTAATTTCGTTGATGGAGACCTGCGTGTGCTTCGAAATAAACAAAGAAAAACAAATTAAGTTCAGCACACGCAGGTCCCCATCAAGGAAATCATCCCCCAGCTCGGCAGCATGCCAAAACGTCCGGTAGCCAGTCTGGCCCTGCCTGTGCTCCACAGGTGTGTGCTGACAGTGAAATATTGGTGCAAACCACACCTGTTTTTCTCCCCTCCTCTCTGTCCTCTTCTTCTGACTGAGTGAGTCTATGCTAGGGAGCTCTTGCTGTGTCTCGGACAACACCTCTACCCTAATCCTCTCTCATGACACTTTTTCCCCCCATCTCTGCCTCGCCCTTCATCAGCTGTCCAGGTGTGTCAGTGCCAGCGACCCGCTGCGTGCTGCTTCTTTAACCTCTCTCTGCCCGAGTGTGCCAGTGTGCTCTCTCTGCCCCAGTCACTGGCACCCCTCTCTCCCATCACTCGGCAATCTTTTAGTGAGTGCCACACCTCTGTCTCTCCCCACCCGCCCTCCCCTGCCGCCTTAGCATGACTCTTACACGGATCTGCTGCATGCCTCGGTCTCCTCTCGCCACCACCCCCCGTCTGAGTTTGCCGTAGCCGGGGGGTTCTCAATGTAGCCTCCCTCTTTCTCTGCCACCAGGCCCTCACTCTGGTAGTCTTAGTGGTTGCAGCGCTTACTTTCTAACTCACCCTCTCCCTGCCACTCCCCACCTTCTCTGCTCTCCCAGTGTGACAGCACTCCGGATCGGCTTAGTGGCGCTCTCTGCTTTTACCACGTCCTCCCTCATGCCCAAGATGTGCCAGTGTGCCCTCGCTGCACTGCTCTAATCTCCCCCTGTACTCCTTCCCCTCTCTCCTGCCTCAACTTTGATCGCGCCCTCAGAGCCTGCCACTTGCCCTGGCTCTAGCACCCGTCTATCCTCCCTGAGTGTGTCGGTAGGGTGGTCTAGGCTCAGGCCATGTCTCCGCTCTCTCTTCATGCCTCTCTCTCTTCCCCTCTTGTTCCTGATGACCACCAACTCCCTGACCACCTGCTGGGAGTCTGACTGGCGGCAGGGGCATGTCGAGGTCGGGGCCTCGGCGCAGACCCCCGTCTACTGCCTGGTGTATGAGAGCAGTCTGCTGGCCACGGCGGCCGCCCTGGGGTCTAAGGCAGCCCCTACTCCTCTGCGCTGGGCTAAGGCAACTACGTGACCTACGGCGCCAAGGCGCCCACCTTCTACTCTCTTGGAAGTGTGAGGAGTGTGGGTACGGCTCCGACCAAGGCCACGAGGTGTGAGGAGCCCGGGCACGCTCGAGAGAGAGCCACACTATGTCCCAAATCTGAGTCTCCTCCAGGCCCGGTTCCAGGACTTGGGAACTGGGAGGGCCATGGGGAAGCATGGGTGGGCCATAAAGCTAAGTGGTTTTGCCCAGAGTCTCCCAGGTATGGTGTCTGAGAGCTGGGTCATGGCATGGCGGGTGGTCTTGTGGGCTGCATCCTATATCTACTGCCGGCATTTTAACCTTTTATTTGTAGAGGTGTAAAGTTACTGACTGTATCTCATCTGCTTTCTCCACCTCACCCTTCTTTCTCTGTCCGTCCCTTCCCTCTCCTGACTTTACTTTCCTTTCTCTATGCTTCACTCTACTGTCCTGCTCACCCACTCTCTACTTCCTCCCATCTCAGTCTTTTCTATCCACCTGTTTCCCTGCAGCACCCTTCTTTCTCCATTTCACTCCCATATATCTCTGCCGTCATCCTCTGATTTCTCTGCCTTAACCTACTTTCACTCTCTCCTGACCTCGCCATCCTCTCACTGTGCATCAACTTACTTTAACTCCACTTCACCCTTCTATTTCCACTTCACCCTCCTCTCTACACCTTACCTTTCTCTCTCTTCCTTGCCCTTTTCCATCTTCCTCTCTTTCTCGCCCTTCTCTCTCTCTCTCGCCCTCCTCTCCTTCTTGCTTGCCCTCCTCTGTCCTTCTGACTCACTGTCATCCCTTGTACCTCAGCTGCCCCATAATTACACTCTCGTCTCTGCTTCACCGTCCCCTCTCTTCACTTCATCCTTCTCTCCCTCCACCTCACTCTCTTCTGTTAGCCTCACCTTCGCGGCTGAGATCACCCATGAGCTGATGATGGATTATGAGGCAAATGTTACAAATCCAGAATTACGTATAAAATGCTATGCTGCAGAGTTGCATAATTCCAGAGGCCCTAACTATAATCGATTTCTATTTATGTGATATAGTGAGAGAATTTGTTGGAAGAGTACAAATGCACAGTTACCGCTGCCCCAAAGTTAGGTGTCTGTTCTTTAAATTCCTTCTAATTATATTAGCTGTCTCCTCCTTTTGTGATCACCGAGGGACACTGCGAGTAGGAAGTCTAGTGGCAGCACACGTTGCCAGTGCTGCCATGGAATTGTTGCCAGTGCTTTTCTTTGTATAACTTAACAAGTCTTTTCAATTAAGAACAGGCAAAACTTTGCCATTATCAGTGTTTGTTTTTGCTTAATGGAGTGCCATAAGTAGGACCACTGGAATTATAGGTTTCTGCGGCTGTACCGAATTCCATATAATTATATATTTGCCACATTTGTCACATAATCATCATGTTCTGCATAATTTGCAGATTTTAACAAAACAAAATGTTGTTTCCAGCTCAAACAAATCAAAATGTGCTAAAAATGCAGCAACTTGGAAGGTCTTTCATAAAGGTAGACTGGTCACCTTAATTTTGTATTTCGGTGTTAAAGTAGTCCTAACTAGATGTTACCTTTTCCAAGATGATGTTAATGTGTAAAAATGTACAAATAATGAATTTGAACTTTCACAAAAGGTGCCACATTGCATTTAGTAGTGTCTTATTTTTTACCACATAATTTAGTCAACCCTCCTACATAATTTGGTGTACCCCAGCTGCATAAGTCCAGTGACCCTGGACAAAAGGTATTAATAAGGCCTAGCAGAAAGAAAACATAACCAACCACTTCTGTATATCCTGAGTGTATGTTTATTTTCACTTACTTTCCTAGCAATGGCAACATACTTCACACTGTTTCTACAATAAAACCGTTTTCATCTCTTCATTTGCGGGACCCAAATCAAAGAACGGTTGACCTTCACAACACAGTAAACCTCGCATACAAAGATTAGTTTTTGTTTTTATTACCTGTGTAAATCTTTTTTTTTAAAATTATTTTTAATAAAATTCTTTTGTTGTAATTTTGAATTTTTAGTTCCACAGTGGGATGTGGGTTTATAGGGGAATGGGGTGGGAAGTTATTTAATTGCCTCAAATTGTAAAGGCATCTGATATCCTTCGGGATCAAGTTCGCGCTATATAAAACTTGATAAATAAATAAATAAATTACTGTGTGACAGGAGCTTGCAGACCAGATATCCCTTCTATTTGCACGTGCACAGAAATAGCAGCTATCCTCCTATGACCTCGCCCCAATCCCCAGGCACTTAAAGTAGCCCACGGCATTGCCTTATAAATAAAAGTTATAATGAAAGTTAGGCTTTGATTGCGAGCCTGCAGGCCCCTATGATGTTAGGATTACGAAAGAGCCAATGGTTTCTGCTTGTGAATGCCCCCCCCACCCCCCCGAACACACTGACCAGTTTAATCCCAATTCTCACAAGCTTTGTCACTATAAAATGTTAGTTTGCCTCAGTTACACTTTGTGACTTTTTAATTGTAATTGTAAAGTGAGTAACCCAATGTTTGAAATAACAAAGTGTACCCCAGGTGATGGGCGAAAGGCCTCTCCTTTGACAAAATGTGAATTAATACCATCTCCAAAATGTGAAATACACCACACCCTTGGGTGTCTGTTAACAAGGTAGTTCACTTAAGTGAAGGGGATGATGGCTAATACCAGTCGAGAAAGTTCATTCTTGTTGATTGTTCTTCTCAACAGATTCCAGGAAGAAGGTGCGTAGACAAGTCACTGGCCAAGTAGTTTAGAGAGAGTAAAGGTTTAATCCTATAGACCTAAGGCCCTGCCCTACCTAGATTAAATGTATTCATTGACAAATACCCTATCTTCCTATCCTACCCATGCTCACCATTTTCACGGCTTGTCAAACCTTAGTGCTTGAACTCGGCAAAAGCTAATGGGGGTACAGGAATAAGAATAAAATGATAAAAACAGTCAAAGTAACAGAGCAAAACAAATCTTAAGATATAAGTTGATCAATAGGCACTACTCTTGACACATTAAGATACAGCTCAATCATGATAAAAAATGAACAGATCATGGGAATTAACTTTTATAACCACAGAGTAAAAGTTTATGCTAGGCACCTGTTAACAATGGAGGGAACCGCTTTAAAAATGACTTGTCTTTGGAAGAATTGAATTAGGTGAAAACTCTAATTGTGCGCTCGACATAGATGGGAGCTAATTGGCTAGTTATACATCGATCAAGCGGGATCTTTCAAGTGGCACTCGGTGTTTCTAATGAAAGTTCAATGTGCTCAAATTGGCTGTGTACGTGCTCTGTTGAAAGAACATTTCATTTATTTTAAAATTTGCAAAGATCCACAGACAGTAGTACATGAATAACATTCAGCCTGCGCACACATCTCAATTCTTGAGTTTAAAAACGTCTTTAAGAATGAATGTGTAAAAATACCTTCTGTACGCCCCCACCCCCCGCCCTCCGCCCCCCAGACCCGGGCATGGTCTCCTACAGTACTGACCTGCAGGGCTGGCAGAGGCTGTGCACATCGCTGCTGCATGCTGACACTGACAGGGGCCATCAGATTCTACATTTTCTTTCCCAGACGAGTGCCGGCGGCGACAACTGCGCAATTAGGAAAATTATGAAAAGCCTCAGAGGCACGTCGGGGCCCAGGCGTGCGCATGTGCACCAACCATTTAAATTGTGCGCGCACGTCATTGCCTCTTATTTATGATATCATTTTATAAATAAGAGGCCCTGACGTGCGCGCACCATTTAATTTTATGGGGAGGCTGTGCGCACTATTTAATTCATGAGGACTTAGACTTGAAGAGGCTTCCTTGCTGGCTCTGCTAAACGAGGGGGCCCCTGGAGCGCCGGGCCCCCCCCCCCCGCACCGCGTGGCCTGCGGGGGCCTGTGTTACGCCCCTGGTCGGGCTGCTAAATCCTCCTGCTCCGACGCCTGCTTTTTCGTGAGGAAGAGGAGCAAAAGGTCACAGGGGAAGACTGCCAAGCGTCACGCAACAGGTGTGACGCTCACGCATTCCAGTGTGGTGATCCGCATCACCGCACTGGAATGCATTGTCACGCATAATTGCCACCTGCTGCCAGGCGTGCCACCAACGGCACCAGAATAGTGCCCGGGCTCGCTCTGCTGCTCTGAGAGAGGTGAGCCTCAGCAGCGGTGCGTCCATTGGGGCGTAGGGGCGTAGCCCCACCAGCCCATGGACCCGCCGCTGCTGCAAGTATATTAATAATTGTCCAAAACAGAACTGAACTCAGTCGTGTATTTTTTAAATTAATTTACAGCAATTATCCGGCCCGGGCAGCACCCGACTGAAACGGGATGCGCAGGGGGCTGGGCCGGGCGGCGGGGCTGGTCTGTGAGTGACAGTCCAGACCAGGTCTACGTCAGAGTCAGGGCTTGCAGGCATACCTAATGCGCATATGCTGCGGTGGGGCTAAAACTTGCCCGCGCATGCGCAATGATAGTTCCCCCATGATATTAGTGACAGGGGGGTGCTGGTTAAACCAGGCAGGAGCCCCGGCGTTTACACTGGCGACAGGGCGAGCAGCTAGTGTGCCCCCCCGAGCCAATCCATTGGCCGGTCACCGTGCAGCAGGGCAGGGCAATCCATTATTGGATGCCGCGCTGCTGACGTAGGATCCGGTTCTGGGCCCTCCTCGTGATGGTGTGTGGAGTCAGTGGTCGTGTGAGCATCACCAGCCTCTCTGTGCGAGCAGTCGTCCCTGGCCCAGAGGGGCTGCGAGAGGAGCAGCAGGAGCCCTTGGCAGACGTCGTGGGGAAAGTTTCCAAGATGCCGATTCGGATTCCTGATTGCCGAAGAAAGACGGTGAGTGCCCTCGGCAGCTTTATTTCACAGAAATGCTGACTGTTAAATTCTGGTGAAAGCCAAATGGAAACGCTACAGAAAGATGTGTAATGACTGCGTTATCCCAGGCGTTTCTTCCATGTACTTGGACCCAACTTTATAGCTGTAGGAAATACCATGTGATAATACTTTATGGTAATGCCTTCAGATTTAGCATATTTAGCTTAGGTTTCAAAGTAGTGACCCTCGTGTCCAGGAAGTGGGATCGTAGGGGGGTATCGGTACACAACTGCTGCAGCTGTGAGTCCTACCATAGGCGGAAACCATGGTACGCCTTCTGAAGCTTACAAAATGGATGCCAAATAGCCAGATTATGACTTGCACTTTGAACCTGGGGTCTGATCATTAATGACTTTGAGATTGCACAGGGTTTGCAAATTTGCAGTTGCTCAATTTTCAGTAATTTATTCAGGATTGGTGAACAACACCAACAAAGTTCATTGCATTCCCTAATTATGCATGTGCAAAAGGTCCTTTGCACAGTTGGCACTTTATTTTCCCTACAGCAAATCATGGGTGCAAACATCAGTAATGGCAGCTGGCTAGTAATCCATTTTTCAGCGAAAATGGAAGTTTGTAAGAACAAATCAGGACAAAGTCTCATCATGATCTAGGCCCTGCCTGATATAGTGCCAACGTATTACATCCAGACAGAAGTTGAAGTGGGAGAGATTTAAAATTAGGAAATAGTTAAATATGCAGCTCTTTAAAGAACACTAGCTCACATGCAGTAACACTTTATGTCTGCTCAAAGAACCCAGCTGCCTGATTAACAACAGAAAATATCACATGGTAGTATCTTTTGTTTTGAATGAAATATAAAAACAGCTGACATCTGTGAAATATGACACACTACTGTTGCGCGATGTCACTGTACAAAGAACGCCCAAAAACAAAAAATTCTATTTAACTTAATGTTTAATGCGAAATACAATGATATATCTTATGCACCATTGATTAATGATGAGAAAAGCAATGTACATCCTCCTCGCTTTTAAATGTGGCTATTTCACTAAATGTCGATTCTCAGGTGCCCTCAGGCACCCGCCGTTGTACCATTCCATGAAACGATTTATCACAGCTAGAATCTGCGGAGAGGCCTGAATGCACCTAATAAGGCAGTTATCTGACCAAATAATGAACCCACTTCTCATCACGCGCCGACAAGAGGCGCGTGGCCATAAGCTGGCGCTGGCGGCAAGGCGGTGAAAGCCCTCTGTCAACAGTGAAATTAGTGCCTGTCAGTGATCTCAACTCACGTGAAAAAATATCAGGACGCCTTCTGTGCCCCATGAAGGAAAATTAACTTGATGAATTGCCCAAGTGACATTTATAGACACAGATTCAGGCCTGTCAGTCGCTTCCTATCGCTTCTGGTAAGTGGCTGACAGTTTCCTGAAATGTAAAACATATTCCATTGAACAAACAGAGCGTGAGATTTGGGGGAATATTAAAAACTCAAGTCCTAACTATGTTGGAGGTATCAGTAGATAGAGTTCTGGCTATGGGTTCACTAGAGGAAGACTTCCCTTGTGCCCTTAACTGCTGATGCGCATTGCACCTTTCAGATAAATGTTTCCCCTACCTCGCATAACTACAAGATTAAAACCTGGAAATGTGGTGTTTCAGTGGGCACAGACCTCAAGCATGCAGTTAAGTGTTTTTGTTGTCTTGCTACAGACACCTGTAATGGACCAATATTTAAACATGTGCTTAGAGCAGACATTAGGCCTGTCCCTTGCTCATGATTGGATGACTTTCGTGTCTGTTTGAGTTCCATGACTTAATTCCTGCTCCCCCCTATTCTTGCGTTTGTGAAACCATAGGGGTTGTGAAGAATACAAAGTGTTTAACAAAGTGTATCACACGAGCCAAGCTCATTCGTTCCGCCTGATATGAATTACTCGAAATCAAAATATTGCCCACAGCCCTGCTCGCTGCCAGCACACACGGTCATGATACCGCCCTAGGACACGAAAGTGTGGAAGAAAAGGTTATGCTCTTCTTGGGGTACGTATGTGTGAAGGGAAAGCAGGAACCTGCAACTACTGAAAGGAGAATAATTGCCAACAACGAAAAATTAACCCTTATGTACTAAAAACGTTGCACATCCCTATACATAGTCGCCCCGTAGCTCCATACATTTTCCTCAAGAACCTAACACAAGTGTGCGACAATTGACTAGGCCACACACCAATCGAGCCTTTTTAGCATGAATTGCACCACATAATTGATTTTGAATTATTAATTACTTGCTCTTCAGTCATGATTTTGCATTATTCCCTCTTTGCTACAGTACGGTTTCCCCAAGGTTTACAAAAAACAAAAAAATAGGTGGCATTATTGGTACTTTAAAGGACAAAATACATATTAAGCAGTTCTTTGCTCAGCTGTGGTACAGTTTAATTAACTTTCAGCTTCTTTGTGTGTGTTTTTTTCTTTCTCTGCTGCTTGTTCTGCGTTGCAATTTATTGTATGGAAAGCTGGGCCGCCTCGGTCACGTTATTTAGTGAGGGACGGGCGTTTGTGGGAGCAGCGGCTACAGTTTAATCTCTGCTCGGGCAGCATTTCTTGACATAAATCTATTTTCAATATAGCATCGAGCATGCATGCAGAGGCATTAGTGGACATCTAAATACTCCAAGAAGACCATGGATCCTTGGCAGGGAGGTGGTGCATGAATCCTGTAAATCCATGCGCAGAGGCTGGCATTCAAAGTGTACTGTAATGTGGTGCAAAGGGCACAGAAGTCTAGGCATCACTTCTGTATTCCTAGTGGATACATATGACTCTATTCCAGGGCCCAGGCTGCTGTTTTATGCGATAGTACCACTCCCAATGAATACCAATACTGCATGTTGTGGTACTTACCAAGTGCATCTATGATTGCCCGTTCCAAGTTCTGCATGGGAATTGAAGTTATCATTATAATACAGCTTTCATTTCTATGTTCTGATAAGCAGAATACTCTAGGCCTGGTTCACAAAGGAAAACTTTTTTGTTAGGTTTACAACGGCTTGCTATTCACAAAGGGATTTACGTGTAGTATCTTTGCAAGTGCGGAGTCTGTTAGCCCAAAACCGGTATCAGGATGCTTATTACCGATTCAGGGAAGACCTGGCTTTGCAGTTCTGGCTGGACTGTTCTCATGAGGCTCAGGGTCAAGACTGATTTGCATATAGCTGGATCCAGTAGCGGTGCGTCCATTGGGGATCTATGAAAGTGCTGATCTCTGGGACACTACAGCGCATACCTAATGCATATACCCTTAGGCTGGCCATTGCATATAATAATACGTCCGCATGTTTTAAAAGCCGCTAATTAGTACGTTGGTGTTATTTTGACATGTGTCGCAAGTCACTTCGGTTTGGTGCAAAGGTTAGAAGGTTAGACGCATGATTTCCCAAAAAGAAATACCTCAATAAAAAAACTACCTTTAAAGAGTAGACTTATTTTCAATGCAAAACAGGAAAAGTCACACATGTAAAACGAAGTTCAAGGAGGGTTGGGTCCATGTCAGATTCCCAGATACTGCTTTAAAATAGCTTACATTCAGTGAATCTAAACCAAACTCATTTACATCGTCTGCGGTTATCCTGAAAATCTGGCACGGATCTGGCGTTCCTGGGACTATGTTGGACATATCCCCTTTAAAATCATGGCAGTGTAAAACTGAATGTTTCCCCACACTTTTATGAGGTCGACAGAAAGTGCACACTTTGAAGCTTGTCAGCGTTACAAAGCATTGCATCAAGCATTCTTTGCAGAACAATTTTCCCACAAAAGCTTTTTTGCAAGCAACTTTTTCCACTAAATGTGAGACTTTGTGGGAGTTGTTTCCCATGAACCTACTTTCTGTAAAACATATCTTTACAGTCTTCTTCAACGTCAGACAACTAGCAAAGCTTTAATAAAACGTAATGACAGTTGTGGAGAAATACCTTGCAGCTTTGTTTATCTGTGACGTGGAAACTTTCATATGTTTTTCTCTTTTTTAAGCTCTTGTTAAACAGTCTATAGTTTGGGACCAGTCCAACATCACCTTTTTCTTTTCTTTTAATAAATCGGATGTAAAATTGATCATCGCCATAATACAGGGACTGTTTGAGTTTCAAATGCACTGCTATAGAGTGTGAGAGGGTAGGAACCCATTAATCAACATTAGACTTGAAGAGGGCGGTGGGGAGGCCATTGGGGCCTGGTGAACTGTCTGGTCTTGAAGTTTTTAGAATATAATGTGAACCATGGCTACAAGATAATTCAGCATCTGTGGGGAAGCCCAATCTCCTGGTGATGCGGGCAATCCAGTTTATACCAGAGATTGAGTTACCTGGTTCCTTTTAATGCTGGCAATTAAGGTTATTTATAAATTGCCAGAATGCCTTTGAGCACCCCTGGCGGCACATTTGAATTTGACGTACTTGCATTCAATAGTGACTTCTTCGTGTGGCCCAAGAACCTGTTTAGCTCTATTTTCTGCTGTTCCAATTTTTGCATGTACCATATTTTACTGGTAAGAGGTCTACGCATAGGTACATTTCAGGCTATGTTGGGGCCTAGTGTTAACATGAACTTTGTAAGATCAGGACAAACAGTGTCACAAGTTGTTTGCGGAAGCCACTCTTCTAGAAGATGTGTAATTTCAAATGAATCAACAATGTCAAAGAACCCTGCTGGGAGAAAAGTATAGTCAAACACCGCATTTCGATAATGTGCCAAGAAATGTGTCTGTTTCAGCGGCCTGTTGCCAGGGAACCTTCCATTCAGAGAAGGAAAATTTAATGAAGGTAATGTCTTGAGAAGTCTAAGACCCCTGGGTTCATGCCTTTGAGGTGCAACTATTGTCCTGGGAATACCCCAGAAATTGTCAGTGCATGTAAGACATGGACGATCCATCAAATTGTATTTCTAGTTAAGGTTAAAATCCCCTGTTAGGACTGGTCAGTCATCTCTATCCCTGTTGAGTAGTGAGCGAAGTGTTGTTTCAAGGCGCGCTGTAGTATGTGCTTTAATAGTACTGTCAGACTGGCGATAAATACTTATCGGTAGGAGTCTGGAGAGAATAGACTGCTTTCCCTGTGATATGCCCAAATAGGCCTGTGATATTGCATGGCCTTTGTTAGATAGATATTCAGATCCCCACTGGCTCTACCCTTACTTAAAGGTTTAATAGCATTAACACAGAAACTCGGGAAGCACAAGGCAGAAGTGGGGTCACAGCACCATGGTTCAATTGATGTTAGCAATGCCAGATGTATGATGTTAAAATACCTTAATTTAGTTAGGTGTCATAAAAGGCATGAGAGAAAAGACGCCTCTTAAATGCACCCCATCGTGATTTTCTGTGTAATCTGTAATGACTTCTATTCAAAATCGAGACAGCTGTGAGGGCTGTGTGGGCTGTGTGGGCTGTGAGGGCTGTGTGGGCTGTGTGGGCTGTGAGGGCTGTGTGGGCTGTGTGGGCTGTGTGGGCTGTGTGGGCTGTGAGGGCTGAGAGAGCTGTGTGGGCTGAGAGCTGTGTGGGCTGAGAGAGCTGTGTGAGCTCACAGCTATGTGGGCTGAGAGAGCTGTGTGGGCTGAGAGAGCTGTGTGGGCTGAGAGAGCTGTGTGGGCTGTGAGAGCAGTGTGGGCTGAGAGAGCAGTGTGGGCTGAGAGAGCAGTGTGGGCTGAGAGAGCAGTGTGGGCTGAGAGAGCTGTGTGGGCTGAGAGAGCTGTGTGGGCTGAGAGAGCTGTGTGAGCTGTGAGAGCAGTGTGGGCTGTGAGAGCAATGTGGGCTGTGAGAGCAGTGTGGGCTGTGAGAGCAGTGTGGGCTGTGAGAGCAGTGTGGGCTGTGAGAGCAGTGTGGGCTGTGAGAGCTGTGTGGGCTGAGAGAGCTGTGTGGGCTGAGAGAGCTGTGTGGGCTGAGAGAGCTGTGTGGGCTGAGAGAGCTGTGTGGGCTGTGAGAGCTGTGTGGGCTGTGAGAGCAGTGTGGGCTGAGAGAGCAGTGTGGGCTGAGAGAGCAGTGTGGGCTGAGAGAGCATTGTGGGCTGAGAGAGCTGTGTGGGCTGAGAGAGCTGTGTGGGCTGAGAGAGTTATGTGGGCTGAGAGAGCTGTGTGGGCTGAGAGAGCTGTGTGGGCTGAGAGAGCTGTGTGGGCTGAGAGAGCTGTGTGGGCTGAGAGAGCTGTGTGGGCTGTGAGAGCTGTGTGGGCTGTGAGAGCTGTGAGAGCTGTGCGGGCTGTGAGAGCTGTGCGGGCTGTGAGAGCTGTGTGGGCTGTGGTTCCCAATGCTTTGTGAAGGCTGTTTCCCAACTGCTGTGCAACTTCTTCTACTCTTAGAGCTGAGATTTTCATGAAAGTCTTATAGTCTGAATTCAGCACCTGAGCGTAATAGGACGAAATGTATGAAGCTCTGTGGTTATACTGAATAAGCAGCTACCTATGTTATGCCATCTATTAATGTAATAACTGCACTTTCACAATTGCTTTATTAACCTTCCTGCTTTCTCAAATTTGCTTGAAAATGCACGATTTTTCTTCTTTTTTTTCCAAAATTTTCGTGGGGGGGGTAATCCCCCCAAACCCCCCTTTTGGGGTTCGGGCTCGCTCGCTGCGCTCACTCGCTACGGTGCTGTATGCAAATCACTTTGCGCCCCACCACTTATAAATGTCACCCACCGCCCCTGGTGAGCCTGCTTCGAGATCCCAACAGTTAACAAGACTGCTCTCAGCTCTGTGGCTGAGAGCGCTACAATGTTTCTCTCTTACTCTGCACTCTGCCAGGAGTCAGTGTTGACCTGGAAACAAGATGCGCAAATGTAAATGTAAATGTAAATGTAGTATACTTGTAAAGCGCACAGCTGCCCCAGCAACGGGGCGTCCCGGCGCTGTATAACTCTGGGGAACCCGTCCTGGCTTTCCCTGTGGGATGGTCCCTTGCTGGGAGTCCCCAAGGTGGAGCCAGGCATCCCCGGAATTGGTGGGGCCGTTGTGGAGATTAGGCAAGCTAATGCCCAGAGTTGCCGAGTGGAACCCCTGATTAGAGTAAGCACCGAAGCGAGAATTATCGAGTCCGCTGACCAAGTTCCACGACCCTGCCGCGTCGGGAATTGAACCCTGGTCCCGGGCTGACTTCTGCTCTCAGGCCTGCCGCCTCTAACCAGTGAGCCACACTACTCCACTAATCATGGTGCGGCGCCATCGGGGCGCGCGGCTCTCAGACTTAGCATCACTGCAGGGGGCCAGGCTGCCCTCTCACTCACTGCAGCTGTCAATCACTGACCGGCGTGGCACCAGGGGGCCGGGAATAAATCCATCCGGATGTGCTGCTGTTAGAGTGCCATCACGTCAGGACGAACAGAAAGTAAGCAGAAGCGGCGGGGGAATCTGAGAGAGTGCAGGATGCTCACAGTCTCTCTCTCATGCCATGGACGCTCCGCTAAACACCGCCGTTCACGCTGTAATTTATGTTGGTGCGGCGACGCGCGGCTGAAAGGTATTATGTAAATGATAGGTCATTTCTTAGCTTGAGGCTTTCGTGCGTTTTGGAAAACTTTGTATTTCCAAGTCTGTTAGAGATACTGTGTGCATCAATGGAAATTAATATGTCAGTGTACTTTTTCAAAAAACGTGTCTGTCTTCCTGGTTTTTAGATCAGGACAGCTGAATAGGGTATTTGGAGATCTGTTTACAAAGGTCGGTGTTGTAGTGTGCTTTCCGGCTATGATGAAGCAGTTGTTCTGTTCCCGCATGAAAGCGTGTTTCATAATATAATTTTTTTCCTGCATAATATGTTAATGTTTTGCGAGCATGTCTTTATTAAAAAAAACATGTTTCTAAGCCATTCTGCTCATGGATACAAACAGTGTTGTACAAATTACCATAAATATGTGGTAACAACTTTAAAATATGTATTGTTTGCATTAATGAATATAATACAAACTTTAATTGTACACACTATTAAACAGACATAATTTGCTATTAAACTTGAAAGGCACTCTGGGCCTTGACGAAAGCGCATTATAGCAGGATATCCGCCACCCTCAGCCTGTGTCCGAGTCTGGGCCCCAGTAATTGTTGTTGTAGCCTGACAACACTAGAGTTCTCCTTCCACACGTGCTCTGAGTCCGGGAGAGGCTGAGCAGGTGGTGTTTAGGGCAGGCCCACGGCCCGCCTCTAACATTAGCCCAGCAGGACCACTGTGACCCTTTCTGCATTGAGAGCCCCTCACCTCCAGCGTCGTGACTGGGGACAGACAGACTGACTTGGCTACTTTACAGCAGCTGAGTGTATGCTGGCGGCTTAGCCAGTGAGTGTAACAGACACAGACACACTAACTTCTAGGACATCGGCAGTTGCATTATTTTTTCCCCACCTAGTCGCATCAGTGTAGTGTTGTGACTATTAGACAAAAGGTATTATTAAATTAAGGCTACCACAATAATGTCACACTGAGGAGGGTTAATATCCCTGTTAAAAGTACTTGACTGTACCAATGATGCAACTCATATTCCCAAAACTACCATTCGTTTACAAGGGGACTAGGTTAGTTCTCTTGGATTTCTGGTGATGTGCGGCAGGTTTAAGATTTTCTTAGAGTTTCCTGTTGCTCAAATGAGTGTCATTTCTGATATTTATATGTTTTCCACGTCTTTACTGCTTGGTTTTGTTTGCGAAAAAGTGTCATTCATAGTAGTTGAAATGTCACTCATAAATACACAGAGTTTAAGAAAGTGTCACACATAGCAACCTGAAACCTTGGCAGCTATGGACATTAGTCACCCAGTTGTCCATCTCCGGCGAAACTAAGAGCTGCCCCAGTATTATGTATACAATTCTATCATCTGAGCTATGGGCAGATGCTATCGCATTATGTTCAAAATTCCTAATTTGCTAAAGGGTCAACTGCTGGCTACCCCTGTTCCCTTGCGCCTGTCAATGGCATGGCGGCCTCGGCCAAGTGACGGAAGTCCCAGTTACACCACTGCCACTGTGGCAGTGACACACACCCGGTCGCCTGTCAGAGGCCATAGTGTTTGCCTCCTAAGCCCTTGGCGAAGGGACAAGGGAGCTGCAGATCGTGAGTGGACTATATATGGAATATATATGGCAGGAATAAGTCAATCATTGCGGATGGGGAAATACAAGGAAGGGAGGTGGGAGAGGACATTCAACACCAGTTCTGGGGAAAGGCTGGGAGGATTGTATTTGAGGCGTGAGTCTGTAAGTATCCTCCTAACACTCACACTAAGTTGACAGCAGGATTAAATAACAAGCACGCACGCGCTAAAAGTACATTTTAAAAAAGTGTTGGGAAAAGTGAAAGCGTTTCACTTGCAAGAGCAAGCAGCGCCAGGAGTGATAATTGCTACCATATGGCGCCGCGCGTTCCCGCAAGTGAATGGCCAAACGTGCACAATTTAATTGCTCCAACTTGCACACACAAAACTAATTCCATTCTTTCTTGGAACATGGAGACAGAATGAAGAAATTGTGCTTGGACCCTGCAATAGATCGCTACTTAAACACAAATTCGTTTTTATGCATTCATGAAACCTGGAACGCGACTGAATTTCCAATTGTTGGACATATTGAATATTTCACCCCTGCAGAAATACTGCTAAAAAAAGGACACACTAAGGATGGATTATCCATCTATGACACAATCATCAAGGTTGTTAAAACAATAAACTTAAAACTGAATAATTCTGGCAGTAAAGGTAGAAAACTGGGAATTTGGACAAAACATATATATTGATCTGTTCGCCAGTAAGAAAAAAGAAATACTTAGCAAGATTTTTTTAAAGATATCTTTTATTGTTTACCACTGCAAACAGCAACATAAATGAACAAGCATTTACAATGCAACGGCCTTGACTTTGCAAAAGTTAGAGCTATTGGCATTGTAAATGACAAACTTTTTATTTATGTGTTGGTTTTGAAAACATATAAATAAATGGCATTGTCATTTACAATGCCAATAGCTTAATCTCTCGCAAATGCGAGACCTATTACATTTGCATACACACACACATAGAGAGCCAAACACACACACACAGAGCCACACACACACACAGAGCCGCACACCCAGAGCCACACACACACAGAGCCACACACACACAAAGCCACACACACACACACACACAGAGCCACACACACATACACAGAGCCACAGACCACGCGGCTCTTGGTGTGTCCTATCTGCGTTGGCAATTATCACCCCGCTCTCGGTATTCTTCCCCCGGGTGTTGTTTACTTTGCAGCAAGTTCGGAACCAGACGCAGGATGTGACTGTAGCCCTCATACTCCTCTTCACTTCCCTCACACATATGTGCAGCTACTTTTACCACGTTTGGAACACCCCTCTAAATCTCTCATAACACCAACAGTCTTCCCTCATAGGCCACTTCCTACCAATCAATCCCAACGAATAAAGTGGCCTCCTACTCGTTCTACCAAAAGTGCTTTGAGGTCATGCTGTGGTATGAGGCGTTATGCAAATGCTACAATTCACTGAAGAAGATATAATGAAGAGGGGATGAACAGTGAAGGATAAAAGCGAGAAAGTACAAAATGGAGCGAGATAAGTAAGGACGGTGAGAAACAAGGACAAGAACCACGGGTGCAGACATAAAAAAAATGGGAAATCGAGAAAAAAAAGTGTGAAAGGAAAATAAACACTCGAAAGCTATATTGTAGAGGGTTGGGTCATGCTTTTTTAAAAAAGTCGTTATCAGGGTGATAGAGGAGCTGAGAGGCAGCAGGGTGGAAGGGAGCTGGGGCAGCTGGAGGGTAAACCATGCTGGAGCAAGTATGTCAGAGACTAATAGAGACCATTGGAGGGACGAGAAAGGTTCAGAAAAGGGGCAGATAAAGGAGGTGTTTGAGTCAGAGGGCAGCAGGACAGGGGCATAAATTTGTCGGATTGATGGTGCGTGTAAGGGCAAATGGAGAGGCAGGAGAAGGGCAATTAAAGGAACAGATATGGGGCAGTGGGGATAGAGTGTAAAGAAATGACGCTTAATGGAGTGGATGAGGTTTGTGGTCAAGGGCGGGCTGGGGCAGGTACAGATGCAAGAGAAGAGGCAGTTAGAGGAAAAGGTGGGGCAGAGAGTGGAGAGACTGACACTGGGGTAGATGAGGGCAGGCACTGGCGGGGTCAAAGGCAGACCGTAGGGTTTGGGTAGGTACTGATGCAAGAGAAGCATCAGTTAGAGGGAATTTAAGGAAGAGATGGGGCAGAAAGTGATGCACCACAGAGTAGGGAGAACTGACGCTCACTGGGGTAGATGCGGGCAGTTACTGGCGGGGTCAAGGGCAGACCGAAGGGCTGGGGCAGGCACAGATGCATAAGAAGGGGCAGTTAGAGGAACAAATGGAGCAGAGAGTGGAGAAACTGACACTCGGGTAGGTGAGGGCAGGCACTTGCGGGGTCCAGGTCAGAGTGGTGGTTGGGGCAGGTAGGGATGCAAGAGAAGGGGCAGTTAGAGGGAACTTTTGGGAGCAGATGGAGCACAGAGGGGAGAGAACTGACACTCACTGGGGTAGATGCGGGCAGGCACTGGCAGAGTCAAGGGCAGACAGTAGGGTTGAGGCAGGTACGGATGCAAGAGAAGGGGCGGTTAGAGGGAACTTTGGAGATCAGATGGGGCAGAGAGTGGGGAGACTGACACTGGGGTAGATGAGGGCAGACACTGGCGGGGTCCAGGGCAGAGCGGTGGTTGGGGACAGATACTGATGCAAGAGAAGGGGCAGTTAGAGGGAACTTTGGGGAGCAGATGGGGAAGAGAGTGGAGGGGGCTGACACTCGGGGTAGATGTGGGCAGGCTCCGGTGGGGTACCGGGCAGGCTGGGGGTGCACCCGAAGGGGCAGTTAAAGAGACGCTGGGTGCAGGGGCCGGGCCCAGGGATGCGCTGGCCTCCTCCCCCCTCCCTGCTTACCTCGGGGGGGCTGGAGGCTGGGGCGCACTCAGAGGGGGGGGCAAGACCGCCTCAGCCCCGCCGGGGGGCCATCGGGGGCTCCGGGTATCGGCCATGGCGTGGATCCTGCAGCACAGGCTCTTCCATAGGGCTCCACGGGGGAGGGAGGGAGCCTGGCCTTGTACGGTGGCCATGCTGACCCAAGCCAGTCAGCATGGCCGCCGGAGAGGGAGGGAGGGGTGGGGACACGGGGAGCGGTGCCATTGAAGGCGGCGAGAAGCCAGTCAGCATGCCCCTTTCAGGCGCGCGTGGCATGCACGCCTCATGCAGGTCTTCTTTTCAGACGATGCCTTTGTAATGAAACTCAAGCCGTGCTTTGCGCTGGTGTCACATGGGGTAAACCCCACTCATTCACTGCCCAGGCCGGGCATGGCACCCCCACTGCTTAAACCTCACTCATTCGTTGCCCAGGCCGGGCATGGCACCCCCACTGCCGTGCAGTGGGCTCCGATGCCCGGGCAAGCATTTCCCTGTGCTTTCCCTCGGGCTCCTCGGCAGACTGGGGCGGCCTCCGAAGCCCCTCGGCGCACAGTACCGTGCACACCCGGTCAAGCAGTATGTTTCAGACACCCAGAAGCCCGAAAGCCACAGCGGCAAAATCAGCTGCAGCATCAAGTAGACATATAAGACAGACATGCTCCCAAGCGTTCTACCGATCCGCGTATGGCAGATAGCGGGAGCCATCTTAGAGGGGTACCGCACCTTCATTTACTACAAGAAATTGAGAATGTGCGTGTCGCAGGTTTCACAACAGTTTTAAATGTACCCACCATGTGTTGCCGGTTATTAGCCACTGTCAGTTCCATTCAATTAAATCAGAGCGGAGACCAGTGCTTCGGGTGTTGCTGGACAGGAAGCGTCAGTCCCGGGTAGAGAGCGAAGGACCAAGGCATCGGGTGAGGGCAAGAAGTGGGCAGATGTGCAGTGGCGGCAGTGTGCAAACTTCCTCTCGGAGGTGCAGCAGCAAGGAAGCAAAGAAAAAATTCAGGCATAATCCAAACGTGAGAGCGAGGCGGGGCTGGTGGGTGTTGAGCTTTGTTTACATTACTCTTAAAGGGATCGCAAAGCAAAGAGAAAAAGAGTGGGAGGGGCTGCAATGCCCCACACCTCCACAGAAACTGCAGTGGAAATAAAATAAAAAATAAAACATTAATACAAGCGCGTAGGCACCATTAAAGAATGCTACGCTTTGAAAAAAGTTACTGAATCAACATTCTATAAGTGGAAATGCCATCAATTTAAAGTGACGATTTTAGGTTAATCAAGTTTTTGATTATGAATAAACGGTTAATCGTAGTTTTATATTTGACAAATGTGAGATAGCGTTACACTCTTTACCTTAGTGCGCGTTTAATCCTGCTTACATACTGCATGAGTCATCGCAATGTGGATTTAGGAACAGCACTGCTACACCCACTAAGAGGACGACACTAGGCGAGTCAACAATGTATGTATGTATGTATTTGAGCTTGTAAAGCGCACTGCTACGCGTCCTTAGGTTTCCTGGCGCTGTATAACTCTGGGGAACCCGTCCTGGCTTTCCCTGTGGGATGGTCCCTGCTGGGAGTCCCCAAGGTGGAGCCAGGCATCCCCGGAGTTGATGCGGCCGTTGTGGAGATTAGGCAAGCTAATGCCCAGAGTTGCCGAGTGGAACCCCTGATTAGAGTAAGCACTGAAGCGAGAATTATCGAGTCCGCTGACCCAAGTCCACGACCCTGCGAACAAAACTGCCTACCCTGGCGCTTGTTAGTCAGAGGAAAGTGTATTGTGTCTAAGCCCCATCGTTTTCAGACTGGGCGCCCTGACTTCCTGCTGGGGTAAAAGGTTACTTATCTTCTTTAAGGGGCCATCTGGACCCATAAAGAAGATAAGAAACCTTTTACTTCAGCAGTAAGTCAAGGAACCCAATCTGAAAAGGACGGGGCTTAAAGAGAAAGAAGAACTTCACTAGGACCTCTTCTCCAATGGCTGGCCACCGTTTAGGAGGCCAGCCAATGGAGAAGAGGGGCGGGGCTTAACCCTCGCTAGTGAAGTTTACGCTGAGACATAAAATCTCGCGAGCTCGAGTGCGCATGTGCGCAGTACACCACGCAAGACCTAAAAATACATAGAAACCGCAGCCATCCCTAAACATTTGACATGCAGTAATAGGTTAGCGTAGATGATACCTAACAGAATAAGAAATCATGAGTAAAATGTCCCAACGCTCTTGTCTCATGGTACTGCAGGCCCAACAGCACCCGTAACAGGAGGAACCTGCACCTCATCCTCAGAAGACACATCCTGTGACCCCCCATCTCAGAAATTTTCTCAGCAGCACCCCCCTGCCCCCCCCCCACGCCTGCAAGTCATCTTCCATCTCACTTCCCCCACCCAACCATCCAAGCTAGGCCCACTCTGCCCAATACAGGTCTTCTGTCCGCCAGCAACAACAGCAACTGCAAAAAATGGAATTCCATCTTCTTGCCTTTACGCTTTTTAATATCTCCCAACAGGCAAACTACCAGATTCAGCTCCATCTCTGTGGCAGAAAAAGTAGCCACCCTCCTCCCTACAGATTCCCAAAAGGAGCTAACCAAGGGACAGCAACAGGCAAGGAGCAAGCATGACTCCACCTGTGCCTGACACCGGTGACAAGGCCTACTGGGGCCTGTTCTGTGAAGCAGCAGCACAGTGACATATGTACTGTGCAGGAAATTGAAATGGGCCAATTTAAATTGTGAATTACAGGATAAAATCCTGCCATAGCACAGGAACTAGTCCATTGTAATCCCAGGGGGTCTCCCCATTCCTCCTCCCATGCAACCCTAGCCGGGAAAGGGGTTTGGGGCTTATCAGCCATCATGTTCCTATAAGGTGCGAGACCAGATGGCGGGCTCCCCATAGTTCCAACAGCCCTCTGAACAATAGCGAAGTGGACAGTGTACCCGGAAACATGGGCCATATTCCCGGAGTTAAGGGAGCTATACTTGCATGTGTCAAAATGTGCCCATTCCCTAGTTCAAAGGCCTCCTGAGCCACTTAAAATGTGATAGAGTCCTCATTGTGATACAAGTCCCCAAGGGCCTCACATTTGTCCCCAAGCCAGGACGACACATCGACCAACTCTGCATTGGTTCGAAAAGCTGGTAAGACCCAGAATTTAAACTCCTGTGCAAAGGGTACTCTACACAACACCCCTTGATGGCTCTCTCCCAAAGTGATGCCGTATGCTTAATGAGGTACGACACCAGCGCCTCATCCCATCCCCCAAGAACAACAGCTGTGGGAGAGTAGTATGACAAGTCTCATTTGCCGGAAGTGCTTTCTACCAGTTCTCCCCCTCTGACAACTAATGAGCAGCATGCTGTAGCTGGGCGACCAGATAATAGATCCTGATATTAGGGACCGCCAACACACCCACCAATGTAGCTAGAAACAGAAACTCACGAGCTCCCCCACTCCTGCCGCTCACCTAAACAAGTGTTGTGAGAAGAGTGCGCATTCCCGAAATGCCACCCGTGGAAGAGTGTCAAACAAATGCTGCAGAGTATGCTTCAGTGTACAGACTCCGTGGCAAAACACCATCCTAGCGACAGGTACTTGTCCCATTAGGGACAGCGGAAGGGTATTCTAAAATTGGACAGAGGCATTTAGTCCCTCCATAATTCTATCAATGTTGCAGCATTGGGAGGGTCTCCATCTGCCAATTCACCCAGCGGAAACAGCAACAAATTGCCCTGATTAATCCAGAGACCAGTAAGCTCCCCAAATGTTTCTAAATGCTGTTGACTCCCAAGGGGCATCATGAAAAAAGGGTGTTGTCTGCTTAGAGAGACACCAGATGATTGATATCACCCACTTGGCTGCCTCACTCTTACATTTTCTGTTGAATTGGGATCAAGCGCTATGGTGAAAAGTGATTGGCAAGAGAGGGCAGCCCTAGCATGCACCTCTACCCACCATCCACGAGTTGGTGCACAGGTGACAAGAGTCGCACCCAAGACCGATACAGTGCGCCAAAGCCGATTACTTCCAATAGAACCATCAGGTAATGCCAGTCCACTGTATCAAACGCCTAAGAGATATTGATTGACACCACCGCCAATTCCTCTCTCCTACCCTCCACATCATGCACTACATGCATCAGCCGTCATAGATTCATGGTAGTGTTACTACCTGGAATAAACTGATCCACATTGAGCAAATATGGGTTCACCAGCTTCAGCCTAAGAGAGATTACCTTACAGAGAATCTTCGAATCCGTGTTATCACTGTAAGCAGCAGATAGGCAGACAGGTCAGGGGCCTCTTTATCTGGCTTTAACACCATGGAACTACAACCCTCGCTCATGGATTGGGCCAAAACGCCACTATCACGGGCTTCGTATTACAGCATTTGTTGCATGAGCTCTAGAGAAAGGCATGATAAAACTCGGCAGGGAAGTCCTTGTTCATCAGCGTCTTCCACCCGGAAGGTATGCAAGAGCCGTCCTGACCTCCTCCAAAGTGAGATCTACATCCTGCTCTTGGGCCGCCACAACCCCAAACCACGGAATCAGGAGATCTGCCAGAAAATCAACTATATGCTGTGGATCAAGACGCCATGGACAGGTTTCACCTGTTCCCAGTGATCCCTAAGGGTCCTCACTATATTGCTGTGCGTGTACACATTCATCCACTGTGGGGTCCAAAGATGCAAAATAGGGGCACGTGGTGTCTCCCGACAGAGCACCCATGCAAGGAGCTACCCAGAGCTGTCCCCTCCCTATATAATAACTGACAATAAGACTTCAGAGTATAGCTCTCAAGTCGATCCCTTACCGCAACTACCTGACGCTGGTTTGCCATCTCATCCGGACGACCATCCACATCACCTGGGGGAGCCTCTGAAGCTCAGCCAGCGCTCCCTCCTTCTGGTGAAGCTTCGCGTGAATTGCCCTGCGCAACCCACGGGAGAGGGCCCACAGAAAATCCCCGCAAAACCTCCTTCATCGCCTCCCACTCCATCACCCAGCTCTGAGTGGAAGCCAACTGAAGCTCGAAATAATCAGTCAAGGCTCTACCAATGTATCCTTGCTCACAGGATCCTGCAATATCTCCAGAGGCTACTTTCATGTGAACCGAGACCGTGGATCACCCCCCCCCCACCCTCCAATTCAAGCAAACAGTTTACCGTAGCATGATCCGAGAGTTAGTGGGGCAGGTATGTCACCTCCAGTGCTTTGGGGGCCAAGTGGGTAAACACTAAGATACTATCTGGTCTGCAAAAAGTTGGGGAGAAGTAGGTACATTTCCGCTTCTTCAGGTGGGACTCCCTCCAAACATTGCACAGCCCAAGTGCCCCATTACGTCCCGCAACGTGGATGTCATCCTAGGCATGGTGAGAGCTTGGGAGGCAGATGGTCAATCGCCCCATCAAGAACGCAATTGAAGTCCGCCACCCACAACAAACTGCTGCTGTCAACCGCTGGGGACACCACATGCCGCACCACTAAATAAAAGGATGAATAATTCAAATATTAGGCCCATAAGAAGTGACAAATGTCACTTCCGCAACATCCAACCTACCCTGCAACAGCAGATGATACAGCCCCTTCACATCCACCTCCATGTAAGTCAAAATAAAGGGGACACCAGGAGCAAACCAGACTAGCACTCCTCTAGAAAAGGATGAATAATTGTCATATTACACCAGGCTCCTCCATTTCTTCGCCAGTTTCATGACCTCAGTGTCAGTTAGGCAGCTTTTCTGCAGGCACACTATGCCAACACCATGCCTTTTGAGCAGAGATAATACCCTATAACATCTTTTGTAGGACCCCAGACCCCGCATGTTTTAAGAGAGGAGCTTATACTTGCTCGGGACAGCCATCTAATCTGAGCTCCTAGTGGGCCATCCACATATCCACCTGCATGTCATGAAGACACTGAACCACTAAACCTAAACAACAAACAACCCTCACTGATGCCTCCACCCCGGAAAAGTAGCATTAAAAAAAGAACCACGCAAATGTCCAAAATCATCGATGTGCCAGGACGAGCATCATCGATTCCCTGCTTCACACAAACACCCTACCCACTATAGAGGTCCTCCCACTCCACCAACAGTCACATGAAAAAAATAAAAACACAAAAATAATTGGCAGTACCCAGAAACGTGACCTGGTGAACATCCTCCTCAAGATTGATGCCAACCCACATACTCCAAAAGTACACCCCACATCCCACCCCTCCACTTCAGTAAGAGGAGACGTTCACAAAAAGGTCACACAGCACCGACCAACAGGCAACTGACCACCCTCCTCAGTCACAGGCTGCACACACTCCAGAATACATATCCAAAAACACAATTTTGGCAATCCATGGCACTTCCAGTACCACACTCACAACCTCCCCACACATTTCCAAACTGCATTGCATTCCGACTAATAGAATTTCCCAACCAAATTGACCCCCAATTGAGGACCCCCTCAAATCCTAGAGTCAGGAACAATCTCACCAGTGTTCCATGGAGTAACAGATTCCTCATCGGCCTTGGAGGATGATTCCTAACAGGACTCCAGAACTTACTGTGGCTCCCTTGCCACGGTGCACATAGTGCCTTGGTCACGGATCACCACAAAGGCCGAAGCTACCCTCCATTGGCCACAATGCATTCTTAGATCGATGTTGTCTGCCCCCTGTCACCTCGCTCTTAGGAATAACACACCGACACAGGAGTATGCTTTCTGCTTCCTTCTTTATTCCCTGCCAGCCTCACACTGGCTTACAAACTAGTGGCTTCCTGTGACCTCACTTCCTCTTCCTACTTGCCTGTCCTGTACCAAACGACGGTCAGGCGGGACGATGCTACATCTCCCCTGTTTTACAAAGTCTCACTTCCTCTATATCTCTTCAACCAGACGTCGAGGTTTCCTTATCAGACGTTGCGGCCGTTCTCTGTGTCTTGGTGATGGACTGTGGTGATTTGTGATTTCCACCATTCGCATGGGACTGTGGTGGCTTTGGTCACTGTTGTCACTCTGATTGGAGGAGTCACTTGAGGGTAGATTTGACACGGTCTCATGGCAGCCGCGCCGATTGCATTTTCTAAAGTGTGAGATGTTTCTCGTTATTTGCTTGTGGTCAGCTTTGGCTGTGACCATGGTTCCTTTCCTCTTGGTGACTTGCATGGGAGTGTCGAGATATCGACTGTCTGCTTTGGCTCGCCGATCACTTCGCACTATCACCCAGTCTCCTTCTTGTATGTTAGAGTCTTTGGCATGTCTGCGTTGATCAGCATATGTCTTCATTCTGTGTTTCTTGGTGTGATCGATGTCCACAAGGGTGTTGTGATCAATCGTGACATTCCGTTGTTGAGGAGTTTCGTTCAGCATGGGCAGTCTTGTTCGAGGTGTTCTTCCTAGCATTACAGTGGCTGGGCACTGATCAGTGGTGTTGTGCGGCGTGTTTCGATACGCTCTTAGTACTTCGTTTAATGTCTGTTGGATGTCTCGGTGAGTCAGTTCTGCTTGCTGGATTGCCCTCTTTAGTGTCCCCATAAATCGCTCCACCATGCCATTTGCCTGTGGCCACAGCGGAGTGATTTTCTGGTGTTTGAAGTTGAGATGGGTTGCAAAGTTTGTGAACTCATGGCCATTGAAGGGAGGTCCATTGTCTGTCTTTACTCGCAGTGGGATGCCCCAGGCTGCAAATATCTCATCAAGCACTGGGATCACTGTCGTTGCTCGAGTAGATGATATTAGTTGTGCGAATGGGAAACGGGAGTATTCATCCATAGCAACAATGATGTACTGTCCTGATTGTAGTGGGCCGAAGAAGTCGACCGCAATTTGTTGCCATACTCCGTCCGGCAGCTCTGACATTTGTAACGGTGCTGGCGGTTCTTCCCGGCTGACTACTTGGCATGTGATGCAGTCTTTCAGGGTTGTCTCTACCATGTAATCAAGGGTGGGGAACCAGACTCGTTCTCTCAGGGCTTTCTTGGTTGCATTGATACCTCTGTGTCCTTCATGTGCCAGGTTGATGACCCCTTGGCGCAGTTTGAGTGGAATTACAATTCTCCCCCCTCTTAAAAGGAGACCGTTGTCACTGATGGAGAGTTCCTCGCGTACCCGTTGGAAAGCGGCCAAATCCTGTCGAAGTTGAGCGGAGTCAGAGGAGGACTGTTTCGTGTCCCTCCATGAGTTTGTGCGAATGCGGGTCATCACGGCTTGGACGAGAGGGTCAAGTGCGGACGCCTCCTGGATGGCCTCCACAGGAACAGTGGGAGGACATGCTGCGTCGACAACAAAATGGAGATATTCGTCAGCCACAGAAAGTGCAGAACGGGCCCCTGCCAACGGATGCCTCGACATGAAATCAGCAGGGTTTTCAGCTTTCCCAGGTTTGTGGATGATGGAGAAAACGTAGTCTTGGAGGCGCAGACCCCACCGCTCAATGCGTGGTGGCATTTTTGCATTGGGGTTACCAAAAATTGTAATGAGTGCCTGATGATCCGTGATGATCGTAAAATGCTTTCCATAAACGAAGAGGTGAAAGTGTTCGCACGCCCACACCACAGCTAGGCTTTCTTTCTCCGGCTGGGAGTACGCTTTTTCAGTATCTGTGAGACTGCGGCTTGCGTAAGCGATGATGTGTCGCTGGTCTGAGTCTTCGCGGTATTGGGCTAGAATGGCACCCAGGCCCACAGGACTGGCGTCTACCGTGATTTCAGTTTTCTTTTTCGTGTCGAAGTACGCTAAGTTGATGGCTGACCCCACAGCTTGTTTGATCACAGAGAATGCGTGCTGGCACGCGTCCGTCCATTCGAATGGCTGACCTTGGCGAGTGAGTTCCCGCAGCGGGTAGCTGATCGTGGCGTAATCGCGGATGTAACGCGCGCAATAGCTTGCCATGCCAAGGAAGGAGCGTAGGTCAGTGACATCTCGGGGCTTCTGAGTGTCGGCCAGGGCCGCTACCTTCTCGGGGTCTGGTCTCATGCCCTCCTTCGAGAAGATGTGTCCATAAAATTTTAAGGTGTCTTTGTGGAATTCACACTTGCTGGCATTAAGTGTTAGGTTTGCAGTCATCAGTGCATGACAGACTCTGTCCAGGGCCGTGTCATGTTCTGTTTGGTCCTTCCCAAATACCAGCAGATCGTCACTGTAATTGAAGGCATTTGGGATGCCTTGGATGACTCGCCTGATGGCCTCCTGGAAGATCTCGGCGGCCGAGGAAATGCCAAAGTTCAGGCGTTTGTAGCGGAACAGGCCTTGATGCGTGGTAAAAGTCGTAATATATCTCGACTTGTCGTGGAGCTCCAGCTGGTGGTAACCTTTATTAAGGTCGAGTTTGGAGAATAGTGTGGCGCCATTTAGTTTGGTAATCATGTCACTGATATGCGGCCCAGGATGGCGTTCTCGCTCAATGGCGGTGTTGGGTGCGCGCATGTCGACACATAGCCTGACTTTGTTGTCTTGCCGCTTTTTAGGGACTACCACGACTGGCGATACCCAAGGGGTGGGTCCCGTCGTGCGTTCTATGATGTCTGTTCGAAGGAGATCTTGGAGTTCGTCATCAACGGCTTTTTGTAGATGAAAGGGTACCTTCCTATGATGTTGAGCAATGGGTGTCACATTTTCATTTATGTGGAGTTTTACTTTGAAGTGGTTGAGCTTCCCGAGTCCTTTGAATAAGTTGGGGAATTTCGCAACGATGTCAGGAGTGTCCTCCGTCATGTAGAGGAGCTCTACGAGTTTGAGTCTTTCTGCCGTGGGTAGACTGAGTAGACAGTCTGCCAGATCTGGTCCTTCCACTACATGGATGTAGGCGTCAATTGTCCGGTCCTTGAACGTGAGAGTGGTGCGGAAGCGGCCTAGACAAGGCAGTGGCTTGCGCGACATCCACGTAAATACGCGGACAGCTGCTGGTTCCAATTTGGGCTTGTGTTTCATATTGTGATGTTCTAAAGCACAGATATAATTCAAAGAGGCTCCAGAGTCCAGAACAAATTTTGCTGGATGGTCTCCTATCAGGATGTCGAGTTTTGGATATCGCTTCAGTCGGTCCGGGTCTGCAACCATGCATATGTACTCATCACGATCTGGGGCTGTTACCATACATATGTATTCATCACTGTCTTGTGATGTGGGAGTGCGCGATGGCGATTCACTGGAGGTGTCTCTGCGTGACCGATAGGAGTCTGTCACTTGACGCCTGGTGCGGTGACCACTTCCGGAGCGACCTCTTGATTGGTGCGAGTAGGTTGATTGAGTGCTGGAGTCAGATGAGCTAGAGGACCTTCTTCCCCTCTCTTTTACGGCTCGGGCGTGATGACGTGGCTCATGTCCTTTGGTCGATGATCTGTGACTTGGTTGTTTGGCTTGACATGCAATCTCAAAGTGATTGTCCCTGCCACAACGGTGGCATCGTTGCCCGATTGCTGGGCATTGTCCTGAGTGCGGGTAGTCCTGTCCGCATCTATAGCAGGTGGGCGTGGCTTTTGCGGACCTCGTGTGTCGCGAGCTTCGACGTGAGGGTTGAGACCTGTGAGATTTTGATGTGGACTTGGTATTCTTGGAGGACCTATGTGCCTGAATGCGCAGAGCATGATCTTTGTGATCCGATGATTTCTGTGTCCCCATCCGCTTTGCGTAATCCTCTGCCTGGTCATTGATTCTTGTCAGTTCCTCAATTTCCTCTAGTGTATACGGTTTTTTTAGGAGTCTCCGGCGCAAGGTTTCAGATGAGCAGCCGTCAATGATGCGGAGTCTCAAGGCATCTTCCGTTTTGAAATTGTCGAAGTCGCAGTATCGTGCAAGTCTTCGTATGCGCATGATGAAGTCGCTCATGCATTCATCCTTCTCCTGCGTGGCAAGGTTGAACGTGTGGCGCTCATAGTCTACGTTGCGTTTGTGGAGAAAGCGTCTGTCAAGGGCAGCTTTTGTTTCATCATAGGTAGCTGTTGCAGCGTTGGGTAGTTCTTTGATGATTTGTGCAATGTCTGGACCAATCAGGTTTCTCAGGGCCACAAGTTTTTGCTTATTGTCTTGCACTAGGGAGCCAACCATATAATCTTCAAAATCTTCACTCCAAGTTTTCCACGATGGGCCCATACTGTTGCCTGGGGTCAGTGGTAGTGGCTGTGGTTGGCGCATGAATGAGGCTCCAATGGGGTTATTCGCCATTGTGGGCACGTTGGTTGGAGAAGCTGGACCTCCTGTGCTGGGAGCTGGGCTTCCTGACCTTGCCGCGCCTGATGTATTAGGAGCTGTGCTAGCAGTGTCTGAGGAGCTATCAGGGCCCTGATTGGACATCTGCGAATGATCTGCTCTCAGTGGCTCTCAGTGGCTCTGACTGGCTTTGTGAGGCGCTGTCCAGGCTGTATTTGCGTATTTCTGGCTTCACGCTGTATTTTATATATTCTTTGTAGCTCCTTGAGCTTCTCTCTGATTTGGCTGCTGCTTACTGTTGATATTTCCCCCAGAGCCGAGTGGCGCCTGACTTCAAGATGGCCGCCACGGAGGGTGCGTGGTTCTGCCTGTAGCGGGCGCCTGACTTCAAAATGGCCGCCGCGCGGGACAGTATGCCTCGTGTCTCGGTCTTGGGCTGTACAGGCGGTGCGCGTGAGGGAAGCGGCGGGGCCTAAACTCACCCTCGCTCCACGCGCCGTGTCTGGCTCTGGCTCCTCACCTCTTGGCCGCGCTGGGGGTCGGGCACTGCTCTCTGGTGCCGCGCGAGCCCGACTGCACACTTCTGGGATCACGCGGTGAGTGCTCTCTGACACACCCGCCTCTCTCTCCTCAGGCAGCGGTCGGGGTTGCTTGGGGCGCGGTCCTGTCACACGCGCTCTCGCTCCTTCGCGCTTCACTCTCCTGGGCAGCGGCGGTGAGCGCTTCACTCGGGCAGCAGTCTGGTGTCTCGTGGCTTTGGCGGACTTTGATTTCCGCTGCAGGGTTCGGTGGTCGGCCACGTTGGGTGGCTGAGCGATGAGCTGCTTGTGGGTGTTTATAAACATCCCATCCTCGTCGCCATTGTCACCTCGCTCTTAGGAATAACACACCGACACAGGAGTATGCTTTCTGCTTCCTTCTTTATTCCCTGCCAGCCTCACACTGGCTTACAAACTAGTGGCTTCCTGTGACCTCACTTCCTCTTCCTACTTGCCTGTCCTGTACCAAACGACGGTCAGGCGGGACGATGCTACACCCCCCATAGTCTAACACTGGAATGGAAGGGATCCACTTCTGTCAGAGGACACCGGCGGGCCTACCCGCCATGTGCAGCCATGGTCTGACTTACTCCGGACGCTCAAAGATGGTAGCATTATCTAAACTAGTGGAAAAGGTTATACTTAAAATTGTACCCTCTTCTCTTATAGTATCATTTGACCACTTCAACAGAAATTTACTCTGTGATGGCATATCTCCTAGTTTTACGCACCATACAGGTTTTGTACACAGACACAGGGGCACAAGTTAAGCATGGCACAAATCAGTCACTCTCAGCGAAGATTTACACTTGCAGAGGACTAAAGCAGGGCAGTGTACACTCTGCTACTTTTTAACGTTGGTGTATTACATCTTTACAGTACACAGATATTGTGATACTTTCGAATCTAAAAAGAGGAGTCGGCCTCTAAAAACGGCAGAGTGCCTTGAACATCTTTCATAAAACAAACCTAATGGTCGTATATCTACAAAAAAGAAATATATTGGGCAGAAATTAAAAAAGAAAGGGGTTTTGTTTCTGGAGAATAAGCGGCTTATCGAAAACAATAAATATAAATACCTGAGAGCATTGCTGGACAATCGAGGAGGTCATTTACAACATCTCAACTCATTAAAGTCTAAGATCTCTTTTCTATAATTTGCTTTTCAAGCTCTAATACGCAAAACAAGCAATCAATCTTTGAATTCAATATAGAAAGTTATTCAAGCAAAACATCGCCACAATTGCATATGGAAAAAAGGGGTTGCATACAAATTTGGGACACTTCTTCACACCACTCAATGCAAAGTATATTGTTTTCTATTTACACTTCCGCAGAATGCCCCGTAAGGCCACAGTAGACTGGAGTTTGGCCTAATGGAGCAACATGTGGCGCAAACATTTAAATCCATGCCTACATTTAAAGATGTTTTTAACAAAGAGAGGGACAAACGGCCAGATTCATCAAGGTAAGGAATTGCGAGTCCTTAATAGCGAATTTTAAGGATTCGCTATTAAGGACTCGCAAAACGTGATTCATGTAGGAATCGCAATTGAATTTGCGATTCCAACTGATTCCTTATTTGCGATTAGCTAATTGCTAATCGCAAATAAGGAATGACTCCCCGTTCATTCCTATGGGCCTAAAGGCCCATAGGAATGAATGGGGAGTCATTCCTTATTTGCGATTAGAAATTTGCTAATCGCAAATAAGATTGCGATTTCAAGGGTGCCAGGGGTGTCCAAAGGACACCCTGTAGCACCCCTGAAATGTAATCTACATTGGTGTTGCGCACACACATGTCCAAAGGACATGTGTGTGTGTAACATGCAACGTAGAAAAATGCATTTAAATGCATTTTTCTACGTTTTCGCTATTTACCACGAAGTTTGACCTCGTGGTAAATAGCGGCCCAAAATTGCGATTTCGCAATTTTAAAATGGTTCATGAATTGCATTTAAGGAATCTCAAATAGAGATTCCTTAAATGCAATTCCTTGCAAATGTGTGAATTCTTTATTAGCGAATTTTGCATTTGGGGTGATGAATCCCAAATGCAAAAATTGCACTCGCAAAGGGCCAGATTCTCAGAATCTGGCCCTTTGCGAGCGCAATTAAGCTTGATGAATCTGGCTGAAAGTGGGCTGTTTAACGGGGTCCAGCATACGTGCCCGACTAGAGTAAACCAAAAAAGAGTACGCAGTTCCCCAGTAGGAAAAGGTCGGATGAACCAACGTGACCGGAGGCACAAAGGAGGGGAATACTCCTTCTCGGAACTAGAGTCCTCACATACCCAGCAAGCTAGGTGTCATGCTTCATCATATGGGCTCGCTCCTCGTCGGTTCGGCGGTGCAATACCTGACAGGCACCCATAAAGGGGCTCTTTAGTAGAGTGGTAACCCACCTTGTTAAAAACAAAAGAGAGGCTGCTCTCTGGCTCAAGGGTCAAGGGGAGCAAAGGTCTACTCTACTCCCTGGACTTAGTCGTTTTCCCCCTTGGATGAAAATGGAGGGTGCTACAGTATGCAGATTGTGTAAAACCGGAGAGGAGAATATTGTCCATTTGTTAGGTATCTGCCCTGAACTTTAAATTGAAAGAAAAACTATACTTAAAACATGTTTTAATGCACGAGGAAGAAGGACATGTAGGCAAGCTTTGATAAGGTGTCTGCATTCTAATGATATAAGTATGAATTCTGCTTTTGTAAAGTTTTTATTAAGAGTAAAAGCAAAACTGGGAGATTATAATTAAGAAAACGTTTGCACAGTATGAAACTGTTTTAAATTTTTGGTATATTTTTTTGTAACCGGTTCAGAATTTGGTGCTGCATCCTTTTTTATTTAGTTTTTAGTGGTTATATATATTACAGTAGATGTTACATGTCAAATTTTAAGATTTTAAGTAATCAAATAATAAAGAATTATTATTACTCTACTTCAATGGTCGACACGGATCCGGCCTCCCGGCTACAGCGCAGGGGTAGATTACCGGCGTTCATCCGAACCTGGACAGGGCTACCAAATTGAGGTGTCTTTTACCGGGAAGACCGCTGAATCAAGCGCTTCCAGCTAGTTGGGTTCCACAAGCTTTGGCGGGACTACGTGCTCGCACACTAGTTTAGTGGGAGGTAGGAACGTTTCCTCCAGACCACTCAGTGTAGATAGTTTTGGGTCCTGATGAAATGCCCTGTAACACTTTGAACATACTGCGTGAAACATGTTGACCATTGAAGTAGAGTAGAACTTTGCTCCCCTGGACCCTGGACCCTTGAGCCAGAGACCAGCCTCTCTTTTGTTTTTCAACAAGGTGGGTCACCAATCTATTAAAGTAACCCCGTGGACTACCCAACCCTTTTTAAACCACCCACGTACATCTACACACTCCCTCCCCTAGGGCCCTCACACCCACGGCACCATACGGCAGGAAGAGAAGATCTCAGATAAAAAGCCCTTTTATGGGTGCCCGTCGGGTATTGCACCGCCGACCGGACGAGGAGCGAGCCCATATGAAGAAGCATGACTGCTAGCTTGCTGGGCGTGTGAGGACTCTCGTTCCGACAAGGAGGATTCCCCTCCTTTGTGCCTCCACTCACGTTGGTTCATTCGCCCTTTTCCTACTGGGGAACAGCGTACTCTCTTTTGGTTTACATTTAAAGATGCACAGAGTGCAACCTTGAAATACCATATCCGGGAGGAAATGCAATCTGGTCTGATCACCAAAAAGAATTAACTGCTGTCATTCTACACTGCAATCCTCTCCTTTTTCAGAGTAGGTGCTGTCATGTGGCCCCTTTGAAAATCTAAAGACGTTAGCTAGGAAAAAGAAGCTGCTTAACCTTAGACAAATACAAATTCAGGAAAAGAGGCCATGTGTGACTAACAATAAATTGTTACAGACATCTTGATCTGCAAAGATATCTAGCAGAAACCCAGCCCTGCCAAGCACCATGCATCAGGCGTTGGACCAACCCATTTTAATGGGGTGGTCTGCATCACCGCATTAAAATACATTAATCATAAACGTTTAGTGCCTTGACCACCTGCGCGCTGTGAGGGTGAAGGAGGTAGAGTAAATGCAACTGTCAGAGTTGCATTTACAGCAGCCCGGCATCTGAGTGCTCAATAAGGGCTGGAGAAGCCATGGCAGGCTGCACAGCCGGCTCCCACAGTAAAGCGGCTCTGAAGGGATGACAGGAGCAGGATTGTGATCACTGGAGTCGGCTGCTAGACCTGTGGTGTGGTGTGGTCTGCTCCATCATCACACCAGGGCCCCCGCAGAGGTCAGCCTTCCAACCCACTGACGCCCCACCCCCCACACAGCCACCACCAGCTGGCAACCGGAGAGTGGGGCGATAGCCTAGGGATTAAAGCAGAGAAGCTGAGGGGGCTGGAGGTGTAGCTTGCTGATCTCTCATTGCACCCACGGCTTCCAAAGAAGGCGCACTTTACAGCCTGCCTCTGTCATAGTTCACATGCTGAGAGAACATCAGAGACCTCCTGAAGGGGCATGTTAAGCGATGCTACCTCCTATTTCAACCTCGCTCTCCCGTTGCCAATTAATGAAGAAATGTGACTTATAAGGGCCACTCCGTGATGTGGTTTTATTTCGTGCACAGCAAGCACCTGGTAGGTACAGTGAATACGGGAGCACATGTGAGACGCGTATTCAATATGCTTTTGTTTATTGTCAGCAAGCTGCTTCTTCTTGTCTGTATTGCAATTTATATTTAGAAACAACCACTGAGAAAGCAGCTTCATGTTCTGAAAACTTGAGTTCTGATCACTAAAGTTAATGAAGCTTGCGAGCATCTCACATTTGCACTTTGGGAGGTTCACCTGCTGATCGTATCATAAATGAGCGACATACTCTAACTAAAGTTCATACTGTTAACTCCAAATTTATCTGAGTTATTTAATGAGATGCATTTAGCCTAGCTCGGAAGCAAAGAGGGGCAACCAATGCTCCCTGTTCCTGAGCTGTTCTCTCTGCAGCTCATTATGAAGTATAGAATGATATCTTAGAAAGGTTTCAAGTTAGTGACTTCAGAGTTATGCATTAATTTCAAATAATTTATAGAAACTGCTTACTGCTCAAAAGTTTTAAGTTTCTTACATTTTAGCTCTTTCAATGCACTTAATTGATTGCTTTTACTCGAGACAAAGTGTCACCCATTTGCATTCATAAGTGCATTGTAACCAAGGAAATTATATAGGTAACCAATCTGAAAACGTGGCAGCTATGGAAACCTTTAGAGTATCTTATACATTTAGGGTGATCAAATTTCAGTTTTTGGTTGTTTGATTCTATGACCTGCTCCTGAAGTGATACCCTCCTGAGGAAACATCATAATCTTCTCCATGCAAGGAGAACACCCAACTTCGTAACCACTTCAATCAAATACATGAATAGGCTTTCCTATTATCAGTTTCTATGTTTGGTAAATTCTGGTGGGGTATTCTTAGTTTTTTCAATACCTTAAAGAACAGTGGTTATCAGTGGTTACATATTTTTACGCATTTAAGAACAACAGAAACAGTGTTTTCCGGTGTTTATGGAATTTTTATTTAATTTCAATTATTGCTTGCTTTCTGCACTGACAGTGCATGTGTATAGGTAGCGGGTGCACAGGGTATATGAGGACCAAATACATCTTTACTGCACCAGAATGGACTACAAAGTTAATGTTAATGTTAAAAAAGCTATAGAGCGCATGGCTGCTCCAGTGACGGGGCGTCCCAGCGCTTGCAGACAGTTTGAAAGAAAGGCGCACTAATCCAGGTGGGAACGAGTAGAGTCATTTAGGAACCCTAGGTAGAAGGAAACAACCAGGTTTTGATGAGTTTTCTAAATGACAGGTAATTATTTGTATTATACAGATCAAAGAGAGAGAGAGGACTAGGTATGCTAGCCCGTATCCCCTGTGTTTATATGTAAGTATCAATGGGGGCTAGCTAGCATTAAGGGGAAGGTAAAGGGTGACTCAGGTACGTCAGACAATACAAGGAAAAAAGCAATGTTTTCCTTTTAAAGCCCTCACCCACCGACCTAGTCGGTGGCATGCTTCATCATCGGGCCCACCACAGTGGCACCGAATGTGCCCCGGGTGTGCTGCAACGCCAGGAGACTGCGGAGCTGGTATATTGCTGCGTGTGCAGTGAAGGAGTGAGAAGTGAAAGTTTAAAAAGCTATACAGGCGGTCCCAGCACCCGAGGGTTAACAAGTATTTAATGAACTGGGCCTCCGTTAGCTGTTTAAAAAGGCGAATGGACAAAGTGGAGTGATTAATGACCTCCCATGTCCAGTGTGGTCTACATGTTTCTGCCAGTGCCTTTTCTATTATAAGCTGGCTTTCCTCAGGACCAAAGAGTTAAGTGAAAAAGTGCAGTTAAATAATAAATTAAAAAAACTATATTAAGTGATTGTGTTATTTGTTGGCTATGTGTCGCGCTCGCTAAGGCGCTGTAGCTGTTAGAGGGGGATTCCCTCAAGCTTTTCTACATAAAACACATAGGACAAAGACAGGACGTACAGGGGAGAGTCATATTAGGTTGGCATTTTTAGAACTCATTTTCTTAGAACTCATGGTGGCCGGCTCATAGGGTGGTGTACGACTTAAAACCGGCTAGGGTGAGCTCATAGCGGTAGTATGAGACTGGTGAGAGTATAAAAACAACCGTAGGTGGGTAGTGGTGGGCTAGAAAACGAAATCACAAGGTGAGGTACAGGAAAGTACTAGTTCTGGGTCCTCACTCTGTTATTTCTTAGTAAAAAGCCTCATGGGTCGCCTGGCAGAGAAAGAGACCCTGTGGAGATAAATGAGGTTCACAAGGCTGTCTAACCTGTAAGGAAAGAAGAGTTTTTGGCTTACCCCATGTTGTTGGACAAGCGGTTTTACTCACGAGTAGTTCGGTCTGGTTCCTCCTTGGACCTATTCGTCCTTCCGCGGCGCCCGGTGTGAGCTGAGTGGGCCGCCTCGCTCTCTATTTATGTGGTTAGGTAGATTTGATGCACCTGTTCAGGTTAGAAAGAGGGAGGGGTGCGCGGTAAACGCTGTCTCATGTAGAGTCCGTATGCGCATGTGCGGAGGAGCAGTGCGCATTGGTCGCGCATGCGCGGTAGGCTGCTGTAGCGGTCTTGGGCTTGCGCATGCGCGATAGGGAAAGCTCTTTCGAACTTGTACTAAGGTTTGCCGATGCTATATGAAAAGGCAATGTTAAGCTATATTAGCTTCGTTTGAGTGGCTGTATCAGCAAAAGTACGTTACTGCCGCATGGGACAGTCTTCAAAGGAGAAGAAAAGGGCTGGGGAGGGGGACGTTCATGTGGGAGCATGGTGGCACTGGTACCTCATGAATATTACAAGAGTATCTATGTGGCCAGACTATTCCACGGGATGGAATCATTAAGGCCTTTGGTATGGGTGGAAAGACGGTAAATCCAGCGTTGTTCTTTTTGTAATAGGAGTTTCTCATCCCTGAGGTTGTCAAATTTCTCCATGACGGTCCATGTGAAGTCATTGGGTGTGTGGTTATGGGTCAGAAAGTGATCTGTGAGCTTACTGATGTTTTTCCCACATCTTATGGTGCTTCTGTGTTCCGTCATTCTGGTGCGCACTCTCCTGGTCGTCATGCCAACGTACCGGAGGCCACATCTGCAGGTGATCAGGTATACTAGATTTGAGGAGTTACAGTTTGTAAACTGTCTTTGTGTCCAGGTCTTACCTGGTTCCAAGCTCAGTGTTTTAGAGGGGGATGTCAGGTGGCATACACTGCAGTTATTGCAGGGTTGGTGCCCAGTGATCCTAGGCAAGCCCCATGCATTGGTGATGGTGTTGTCTTTATCTTGATTTTTGGGGCGCGGTCTGGTACTCACAAGCTGGTCTCTTAGGTTGGTTGCTCTTTTGTAGGCAAAGCGTGGCTTTTCCCACTGTCTAGTGCCAGAGTTTATAATTTTCCAATTACGGTTGATGATGTTAGACACTTGGTTAGATGCTGTATTGTACGTTGTTACGCAGGTGAGCACAGGATCTTCTTCGGGTTTTTGGACTGTTTCTAGGAGAGCGTCCCTGTTTTGGTTTCTTGCTCTTTTACAGGTTTTGTTGATTATCCTAGAGGGATAGCCACGGTCCCTTAGTTTGTGCACCAAGTCACTGGATTGTTGCTTGTAGTCTTTTATACTGCTGCAGTTGCGCCTGATGCGCAGAAATTGCCCATAGGGCAAGTTTTCCCTCAGATGTCGGGGGTGAAAACTATCAAACCTGAGCAGGGAGTTTCTTGCTGTGGGCTTGTAGAAGGTGGTGGTAGAGAGTCCTCCATTCTCTGGTCTGATGTTGAGGTCTAGGAAGGGTAGCTCCAGGGGACTGCTGGTGCATGTGAAACGTAGGTACGGGTCTAGTTGGTTGACCCATAGCATGAATCTGTCAAGAGACTCCTGGTTGCCATTCCATACAATGAGAATGTCGTCAATGTAGCGACGCCATACTCTGATGTTGGTGGAAAAGGGATTGATTGGGTGTTGTATGTGTGTCTCCTCGAAGTGGGCCACATAGAGTCCGGCCACACTGGGAGCAAAGACACTGCCCATAGATGTACCATTCGTCTGGAGGTAAAAGGTGCCCTCATATTCGAAATAGTTCTCTTTGAAAGCTAGTGCTGCGCAGTCTAAGATGAAGCTGCGGGGCGTGTTGTAAGTCCAAGTGTTGGTCATGAGGACATCGTGCAGTACCTTCAGCGTGGCTTTGCTCCCAGTGTGGCCGGACTCTATGTGGCCCACTTCGAGGAGACACACATACAACACCCAACCAATCCCTTTTCCACCAACATCAGAGTATGGCGTCGCTACATTGACGACATTCTCATTGTATGGAATGGCAACCAGGAGTCTCTTGACAGATTCATGCTATGGGTCAACCAACTAGACCCGTACCTACGTTTCACATGCACCAGCAGTCCCCTAGAGCTACCCTTCCTAGACCTCAACATCAGACCAGAGAATGGAGGACTCTCTACCACCACCTTCTACAAGCCCACAGCAAGAAACTCCCTGCTCAGGTTTGATAGTTTTCACCCCCGACATCTGAGGGAAAACTTGCCCTATGGGCAATTTCTGCGCATCAGGCGCAACTGCAGCAGTATAAAAGACTACAAGCAACAATCCAGTGACTTGGTGCACAAACTAAGGGACCGTGGCTATCCCTCTAGGATAATCAACAAAACCTGTAAAAGAGCAAGAAACCAAAACAGGGACGCTCTCCTAGAAACAGTCCAAAAACCCGAAGAAGATCCTGTGCTCACCTGCGTAACAACGTACAATACAGCATCTAACCAAGTGTCTAACATCATCAACCGTAATTGGAAAATTATAAACTCTGGCACCAGACAGTGGGAAAAGCCACGCTTTGCCTACAAAAGAGCAACCAACCTAAGAGACCAGCTTGTGAGTACCAGACCGCGCCCCAAAAATCAAGATAAAGACAACACCATCACCAATGCATGGGGCTTGCCTAGGATCACTGGGCACCAACCCTGCAATAACTGCAGTGTATGCCACCTGACATCCCCCTCTAAAACACTGAGCTTGGAACCAGGTAAGACCTGGACACAAAGACAGTTTACAAACTGTAACTCCTCAAATCTAGTATACCTGATCACCTGCAGATGTGGCCTCCGGTACGTTGGCATGACGACCAGGAGAGTGCGCACCAGAATGACGGAACACAGAAGCACCATAAGATGTGGGAAAAACATCAGTAAGCTCACAGATCACTTTCTGACCCATAACCACACACCCAATGACTTCACATGGACCGTCATTGAGAAATTTGACAACCTCAGGGATGAGAAACTCCTATTACAAAAAGAACAACGCTGGATTTACCGTCTTTCCACCCATACCAAAGGCCTTAATGATTCCATCCCGTGGAATAGTCTGGCCACATAGATACTCTTGTAATATTCATGAGGTACCAGTGCCACCATGCTCCCACATGAACGTCCCCCTCCCCAGCCCTTTTCTTCTCCTTTGAAGACTGTCCCATGCGGCAGTAACGTACTTTTGCTGATACAGCCACTCAAAGGAAGCTAATATAGCTTAACATTGCCTTTTCATATAGCATCGGCAAACCTTAGTACAAGTTCGAAAGAGCTTTCCCTATCGCGCATGCGCAAGCCCAAGACCGCTACAGCAGCCTACCGCGCATGCGCGACCAATGCGCACTGCTCCTCCGCACATGCGCATACGGACTCTACATGAGACAGCGTTTACCGCGCACCCCTCCCTCTTTCTAACCTGAACAGGTGCATCAAATCTACCTAACCACATAAATAGAGAGCGAGGCGGCCCACTCAGCTCACACCGGGCGCCGCGGAAGGACGAATAGGTCCAAGGAGGAACCAGACCGAACTACTCGTGAGTAAAACCGCTTGTCCAACAACATGGGGTAAGCCAAAAACTCTTCTTTCCTTACAGGTTAGACAGCCTTGTGAACCTCATTTATCTCCACAGGGTCTCTTTCTCTGCCAGGCGACCCATGAGGCTTTTTACTAAGAAATAACAGAGTGAGGACCCAGAACTAGTACTTTCCTGTACCTCACCTTGTGATTTCGTTTTCTAGCCCACCACTACCCACCTACGGTTGTTTTTATACTCTCACCAGTCTCATACTACCGCTATGAGCTCACCCTAGCCGGTTTTAAGTCGTACACCACCCTATGAGCCGGCCACCATGAGTTCTAAGAAAATGAGTTCTAAAAATGCCAACCTAATATGACTCTCCCCTGTACGTCCTGTCTTTGTCCTATGTGTTTTATGTAGAAAAGCTTGAGGGAATCCCCCTCTAACAGCTACAGCGCCTTAGCGAGCGCGACACATAGCCAACAAATAACACAATCACTTAATATAGTTTTTTTAATTTATTATTTAACTGCACTTTTTCACTTAACTCTTTGGTCCTGAGGAAAGCCAGCTTATAATAGAAAAGGCACTGGCAGAAACATGTAGACCACACTGGACATGGGAGATCATTAATCACTCCACTTTGTCCATTCGCCTTTTTAAACAGCTAACGGAGGCCCAGTTCATTAAATACTTGTTAACCCTCGGGTGCTGGGACCGCCTGTATAGCTTTTTAAACTTTCACTTCTCACTCCTTCACTGCACACGCAGCAATATACCAGCTCCGCAGTCTCCTGGCGTTGCAGCACACCCGGGGCACATTCGGTGCCACTGTGGTGGGCCCGATGATGAAGCATGCCACCGACTAGGTCGGTGGGTGAGGGCTTTAAAAGGAAAACATTGCTTTTTTCCTTGTATTGTCTGACGTACCTGAGTCACCCTTTACCTTCCCCTTAATGCTAGCTAGCCCCCATTGATACTTACAGGTAATTATTTGTAGCACGCACTTCCAAGGGAATCGAATTCCACAGTTTCGGAGCCAAATGCCTGAAGGAGCGGCCACCAGCTCTGCTCCTTTGAATTTTGATGGTGCAAGCAAGATGGTGATCTGCCGAGCGGAGGGCGCGTGAAGGAACATAGGGAGAACACAGACCTCGCAACAATTGGGGACCAGAGCAGTGAAGGATTTTATGAGTTAGGCAAAGGGACTTAAATTGAATGCATTGTGTTACCGGAAGCCAGTGTAAGCGCCGCAGAATATGGGACGTGTGACAGTGCTTGGGTAGGGCGAACAGAACACGAGCGGCTGCATTTTGGGCCCTTTGGAGTCGTTTGATGGCTGTTCGATTAGAGCCCAGCATTAAGACATTGCAGTAGTCTACATGCGATAACACCAGGGCTTGGACAATTGTCTGGCGTACCAGTGGATCAAAAAAGCCCTTAGATTGGTTTGAGCGAACGTAGGCGACCATAGCACACGCCAGCCACTCTTTTTGCATGGGACTCTAGGGAGAGCGAGTCGTCCATGAGCACACCCAAGTTTTTTACTTCCTTCTTAGGAATGGGAGGGGGACCTAATGTGGAGGGCCACCAATGATCGTTCCACCTGTTTGTTTCCTTGCCAATCAAGAGTACCTCAGTTTTTGATGAAAAGTCAAAAGTATTCTTCATTAACTCTGAAGATTGTAAAGATGCTTTTCAGCATACCATCTAGCAAGTGACAATGATCTCTTACAGGGAAGCACTTCAGCTAGTATCGAATTGGACAGGCCATCATACAACTTTTTCATATACGTAGCTGAATTACTGCAAATACAAAATACAATATCACTATATCTTTATTGAACTTGGTAGGAACTTTTTTCAGCAGCATTCCAAGTGACAGTGTGTTCCATGTTTACCAAACGCCTGGTGTCATGTTTTCACCACTATCTCAGATGCTTGGTTACAACATTCTTTTCACATATGCCTGTCACTACATCTTGCATTGAAAGTGTAAAGACTGGGGTGTTTGACAATTATCTTACAATCAATACTGACTCACTAGAAAAGGGGGCTGATGTATCAAAGGATTTCACCAATTCTCTGTCTGTGGGTAAATGTGATGCTACTGATTAGGAAAGATTCTTATGAAACCAGCCATTTTACCTATCAGTGAAATCAAATGTAGCCAAAATTTCAAATATGACATTGATTCTCTACAGTTTATAAAATAGCTAAATAAAAGACCTAAAACATGCTACTAAATACTGCATCTTTAGACCAAAGACCACAAAACTAAAAAAAAGCAGAAGGAAGAAGAGACAATGTTTTAGTGACATCCCTAAACAACAAAACTCAAGCAGAATATTGTTATCCCAGTCTTTCTTGATAATACCTTGTATAACAAAGTTACATTGTATTGGCCCCTTCAGGACGAAATAAAAAATTACTCTTTCACTCATCTTTTCCTTTCTTTGAATGGCAGTTAGTTTGTGGTTGCAAATGTGTTTTTCCAGTGTTTATATGTTTACACCGGTGATGGCTATTTTCCTTACGGTGGGGTTTTATCAGTTATTATAGGGTTAAACCTAAAACCAGATAGCCTATATATGAACAAGGTAGACTGGCTGTTAGCGAGGCAACATAAAAAGTGAATAATTTGTAAATGAATTGAAAGCAAGCCTTAATTTGATTACAACCTAGCAAAAATTAGAGGGCATAATAGAGTCTACCCTGTCTACCTTGGGACTGTTTTGATTATTAAGAGGCTTCTAAGGAACAACAAGATATTTGAAACTTCCAGTGCAAGTGCTTGTAAAATACCACCTTGTCTGTCGAAATACAATCCTCGCTATCGAGTCTCTATCATTAGGGCACTGCATATTGTAAGTTTTTTTTATAAATATATGTAAGAAATTATGTTATTGGTTGAGGGGGTGGAAACCCTACTCAGGCAACAACCACAAGGTTCAGTATTGTGCAGAGGAGGTCCATTACCTAGGACAATTAGCGTCAGCTTCTGTTTGACAAGTAACCCCTGAAAGAGCAACATCTGTACGTCAAATGACTGAGCCAGAAACAGTTAAATGAATGTAGACGTTTCTTGGTCTCTGTAATTATGTGAGACAATTGGTCTTTGATTACAAGACTTTAATAGTGCCTTTGCTGGCTTCTATTAAACAGGTGAAAGACAGAACTAAAAGGATATCATGGAACCAGAAATGATGTAGACTTTTCAGAAGCTGAAGACTAAGATAACAAATGCTCCAGTTTTAGGGAATCCTGATTACTCCAAGGAGTTTTATCTCTTTTGTCATTGCAATGGTCAAGTGATGACAGCTGTCCTTATGCAGAAATACCCCTTAGGACACAAACCCATTGCATATTTCAGTAGACAGTTGAATTCAGTGATGAGAGGACATTATCTTTGTGAGCAAGCTCTCGCCACTGCAGCTGTGCAGTGCAAAAGAGCGCCCCATTGTCATTGGGGCACCATTGACGTTCTATGCATAACATGCAGTGTTTGCTATCTTTCAGATGGCTAAGATTACTTTAAACACACACAGAGTGTCAGGGTATGAGGTGATATTATCACTACCCTATTTGAAGGATGTGAAGGGTCATATAGGGAACCCTGTGACATTATTTACTCATCCTATATTAGACTATGAGGATGATGTGCATGACTGTGCAACAAATATTCCTAATGAATCTAGTCAAGCAACAGAGGATCCAATTCCAGGTAGCATTGCCTTTTGTGTTGATGGTTCTTATACTATTTGTCAGGATACAGGAGTGAGACATACAGGTGCAGCAGTAGTCAGAGCACAACTGCATGATTCTTGGGACACACTCCACACATAGTAGAACAGTTAACACTACAAGCACATTATTCTTCACAAGCAGCAGAGTTGATAGTGGCTCTTAAGCAGGAAATAGGAAAAGACATTGTGATCTATTCAGATTCAGTTGATGTGACTATAACTTCTAGCATTATGAGACGGAGTAGGAGAGGATTCCTGAAGTCAGGCAGGAGTTCTGTTATGCATAGGAATCTTTTAGAAGCTTTAATTGAGGCACTTGCATTACCACAGGCAGAGGCAGTTGTGAAATGTGTGGCACATACAAATGGACAGGATTTTGTGTAACGGGAAACGCCACAAGCAGATTGGGCAGCTAAACATGCAGCTAGGTGCACCCCCGCCAGTGCAATCAGGTTCATAACATGTCCCTGTGTTGGTGGCCCAGACTGCCTAGCCATCTGAGTGTGAATCTGACCCTATCATAGATGGTGTCATGTCTCATTATGCATGTGCCAGCGCGTTTACATCTTCAAGAGTTGCAGGAAGCTGCTCCACCACATGAAAAACCATTATAGGAGGCTAGAGGATGCTCCTAGTCAGGGGATGAGTTAGTTTATAAACAAATGCTGATAATGATAAAGAAGCAGGATTTATGAAATGCACGGCGATCTGCTGGCATCCCAGCACTGGAATGAGTTAGTTTATAGACAAATGATGATAATGATAAAGAAGAAGGGTTTATGAAGTGCATCCCAGCACTTTTCGAGGAAAGGGACTGTCAACCAAAGCAGAGTTCCTAAAGAGACAGGTCTTAAGGGCCTTCCAAAAGCCTAGGTCCTTGCCCATTGACCATAAGGCCAAGGAGAGAAAATTCCAAAGCTTTGCTATGTTGGAACTAAAATAAACATCCTCCAATTCAGGCTCTTTTAACCAAACGAGCGGTGGCCAAATGTAGATTAGAAGATCTGAGTGACCTGTGAGTACTATAAGGAGTGACTAAGTGATGAAAGATGGGGGGGCCTTGCACGTGTAGAGCTCTATGGGCAGTACACAGAGACTTAAATTCAATCCTCTAGATAACCAGCAACCAGTGCAGAGATTTGAGACCATTTCTTGCTGACTCATGTCTGGAAATACTCAGAAGAATATGTGCTGCCACATTTTACACCACTTGTAATTTCTGGGTGACTGCCATTGGAGGGTCCAAATACAGTGGAATGGAATTGCTGTAGTCGATCCGAGAGAGGATCAGGGCCTGAGTTTGCAGCATCTTCGCTGACTGAGGAAGCATGTCTACCATTTTGCGCAGCATGGGCAGGATATCAAAAGAACTGGCAGCTAGTTTAGTGGCCTGAGTATCCATCATCAAGGTTTTATGCCTGTTTTAGCTACTGTGGGGACCAAAAGATTGAAAAGTGTTTATACTGAATTTGGAGCACACCACTTATCAAAATCTTATCCGGAAAATTGTCTCATAACAGAACATTGCAATAATCAGTTAGGCTCTTGAAGATCTTTTTTTTTTTTTTTTTTTTTTTTTTTTTTTCCGAAAACCTTTATTGAACAGAGAAAGCTCACAAATACGGGCCTACAACCCACCAGGGCTGGCCACCACATAACAAAAACAGCAGGAGACATATATCAGGTGTCACAATATACTAAGGCAACAAATCAGGGGAAAGAGCAAGCATCTTAGAGCAATCTCAGGAGCAAACAAATAGAAAGGTAGTTTTCTTTTTTAAAGAACGGGTTTGGGAGGTCAGGAGCCTGGCGGGCCATAACACAAGCCAGAGGGGCGGGGTCGCGGCAGGCAGCAACGCAACGATCTTAAAGACACAGGAGAAATAAATACGACAGAGGTATACCAGTAAGTACCGGGCAAAACAACGGGTAGAAAGAAAAGCAATTGTGCACACAATCCACTGCCCGCCCACCGCAGCCACCACCCGTCCCACCGATCAGCACAATAAAGGACCCAAATACCAAAACGATACGAAATGCACCCCCAAGTAGAAAAGAACCCCACAAAAAGGGGGGGGAGAGGGAAGGGAAAGGGGGAAAAAGGAAAAGGAAGGGACCCCAACCCAACCACCCGCCCCCAGGTGACAAAGCAGGAAAAACAAAATTCCGGTACAAAATCGACCACAAAATAGGAAGACAAACAGAACAAATCACCATCTTTGTAATACCGGAAAAATACACCAGAAAGACACCCGGGGGACAGACGGCGATACAGAGCCCCGAAAAAGGGGATACACAAGGGCCATAGAACCAAGTAGGGAGAAAAAGGAGGAGAGAAAGACCCCTCCAAAAACAACAACAGACCCTCCCACCCACCCCACAAGCCCTCCCTACACCCCTGCAGAGGGCTATGGCCTACCCCCCGGCAGCGTGCCTGTCGCCCTAAATAGAACCCGAAATATAGAAGAAAAGGAACAGGGTAGAAACAAAGACAAAAGGGAAGGGGCAGGGGAAGGGAAGGAACAACGCACACGGGGGAGGGCGAAAAATCAGTATCATCTGCGTCCATCCCGCCACCTGCTACAAGGGAAGGGTATAGCCCATGGGAAGTTAACGATATTAGAAAAAGTTTCAGGAGTCCCATAAAATTACAGGAACATCACAACAGCACTTGTCAATCACATAACAAAGAAACCAGACTACCGCATATAAAAGTCGTTTCAGCCCTGTCCACTTTTATCCAAGGTTGTAACCATCCGAACAGACCAAGAGCAAACGATGAGGGACACAGGGCTCAGGAGAAAATTTCGCGGCAGTCCAAAGAGGAAACTGGAAAGAAAATATTGAAGATCCAGGAAAGACACAGTACAACAATCGTATTGCAGACAGAGTTCCAAGGACAGTTCGAACGAGGCAGGCCCAGCCGGGCCGGGAAGATCTTTTGTTTTGATTTATTACATCCACTCCAATCCCTTTTGCCAACGTGTTTCACCGTGGTTGAGTAACCAATCGTCTTCCTCAGGGCTGGAAACAATACAAAATGCGTTATTTACAATTACAATCCCAAGCACTTATAATTATTTTCAAAGAGCCCACAATACCAACAACCTTGTGCGCAAGCTATTAATCAAAAATTGTGAAACATGCATAAGACTTATGCAACATTGTAATATAGTATACATATTATTTACAAATTTTTCTTCCATGATTGCAATACATTCTCATCCCTATATATTATTTTAAAAAATCACTTGGATCTTTGTTTATCAGAAACAGCATATTAATGTTACTCACACTAAAAGATGTAATGCTCTTTCTTCCTTCCCTTAGTGCAGTACTTTTGCGGATCAACCTACAAATCACTTCTTAAGTTTTCAACATAATTTTAACAGATCCCTGCTTTTTAGTCCAATGCAACATTCAACATTTGACCCCAGTTAGTCCCCTAAGAAGTACCGTAGATCCTGAATAAAATTCAGGCCGTCGTCCACGGCCCTCAAACACATGAGGAAATTGCAGCCCTGAACTTACTTGACCCTTAGGGCTAAAAACGATGAGATTTTAAAAGGAGTTTTGAACAATCATCAAAATGATATAAAGCAAAGAAAAGCCCGTAAGCTTAAACGCGATGAGATAGACTACAATGGTGGAAGGGTGTTTACCTTTTCCAAAAAGTATGATTATCTCATGCAAATTGACAAAGGTAAACAGCAACAAGAATCAGTTTCCGCAAGCTCTAGCAGCACCTCTCTAAGTACCATTCCTACTAGCAGTAGTGATACAGAAGGGGCATCTGGCTCAGCGGTTAGGCAAGTACACCCTTTAGGGAATTCCTCCTTCTTACAGAAGGTGAACAGAATAAAAAGAGGCAACAGAGAACAAGCAAAACGCACAGGACCCACACGAAAACCAGAAGGGGAAATGGGAGAGGGAGCAGGAGCAGGAGCTTGTTTTCATAGGGATGAAAACAAGATCATGGGACAAGAAAGAGTAGAAGAGCAAACTGAGAAAGAGGTGGAAGTGGTGAATCTGTCAAGCATATCACTTTCGGAAACTACCATAGGGTTACTGAAAAAAAAAGCTTAGGCTTCTGCCCGAATATGAGAGGTAATCAATGTGACACAAAAATTGATTTATTCAAGTACATTAGACGACTTAAATTGAAGAAATAATTTGCTCAGAATCCTAAGCAGAATAAAAATAAAAATACTGGCTTGCAAATTTGTAGTATGGTGTCGAATTCTTCAACCATCAATGATATCCAGGACACAGTTACCCTTCTCTCAATTACAGAGTTGGAGGAGAATCCGGTAACAGTGGCTAAAGTCCTAGAGGATATGGATATTAAACCAGATTTGTCAATTTCGAGAGGGTTAAGAAATAAATCGAGATGGTCGCCTAATCTTGTTAGTGGCAACAATATAGAGATTTTTCACAGGCTGGTTACTGCCGACTTGGATGAGAATAGTAGAAAAGCACATCCAGGGGGGGTTGTAAAGGACAACTTGTCACAGCGTGAAAAATTGCTTTAAAATAACTAATGGATAACACACAACTGACAAGGGAGGGAATATAGTGCTAATGAACACAATGGACTATGAACAGGAAATATATTCCCAACTAAGCAATGCACACTGTTATGAGCAAGAAACTCAAAATTCTATTTATGCTTCGACTAGTGTTTTAAATACCTATTTGAAATCATGGCATGAAACAGGACTTTTGGATGAGGATGAATATATGTTCCTAAAAGTGAATCATCCAAGGTACCCATGTTTGTACAAATTACCGAAGGTGCATAAAAACCTCCCATTCCCACCGGGAAGGCCAATCGTGTCCGGCATTGGAGGGCCAACAGAGCGTATGTCACAATTTGTAGATGTTTTCCTGTAGCCGATCATGACTAATTTACCTTCCTACATTAAGGACACTTGCCATATCCTGAACATCTTAGGTGACATACAATGGGACCCAAGAATGATGTTAGTAACTCTAGATGTGATCTCGTTATATACAAGCATTAAAAATGAGCTGGGACTAAAAGCACGTAACCATTTTTTATTAAAAAAAACGTTGAGTCACTGGGAGTACACATGCATGATACTGGCCATGACCGAACTTATTCTGTCCAACAACTTCTTCTTATTTAAGGGAGACTGGTATAAGCAAATACAGGGTGTAGCCATGGGCTCCAGATTTTCACCGGCCTACGCCAATATCTTTATGGGTTGGCTAGAGGAGGTGTTCATCTGGGGCCCGGGAGGGAGTCAATGGAATGAATTTATCCTGTATTGGGGAAGGTTCATAGATGACTGTATTGTGATATGGACAGGAACTGAGGAGGCGTATTCTATGAATACATAAATAACAATGATATGAATATTAGATTCACCACCAACCACAGCTCAACAAACATAATATTTTTAGATATTGAGCTTTATTTAAAGGATGACCATATTCATAGTCAAATGTATCGTAAACCGACCTAATACAACACAATCTTGCATGCAAAAAGTGCCCATCCATGTGACCAAGTGAAGGCTATTCCATTAGGTGAAATGTTAAGGGCAAGATGCAATTGCAGCGAGGAGCAAAATTTCAGAGAGTGCATTATTGATATGGAACAGAGATTTCTCCATTGAGGTTATTGCAAGCGGTATATATTCAAGGCAAAGGAGAGGGCGGTAAGGACTAAACGCATGACCACGATAAAACCTTTCAAGAAGGATGTGGGGATGGAACAACCAATTAGACTAATCACGGATTACACTCCAGTGGGTAGCGTTTTGCTGAAAAGAATGAATAAGCATTGGAATGTATTAAGAATGGACAAAATGTTAGAGAAACACATTGGGAAAAGGCCTCAAATCACGTTCCGAAGGGGACGAACTCTAGGATCACTTTTAAGTCCGAGTTATCCACAGCTGGGACAGCCTGTAACTTGGCTAGATCAACATTCAAAGTTTTTTTTTTAAATGTGGGCATTGTGGAATGTGTAGATATGCCAAGGACAAGACAAAGGAATTTCAAATTAATGATGATAGGAGATACAATATTATGACAAATATAATCTGTAGTACAAAGTACGTCATCTATGTAATTGAATGTAAATAGGTAATAGGGAGCTGAAATTGAGGAGACAGGAGGCGAGGTGGATCATGCGTTTGAGGGCCGTGGAGGATGGCCTAAATTTTGATCAGGAGCTACAGTACTTCTTAAGGGACTAACTGGGGTCAATTGTTGAATGTTGCATTGGACTAAAATGCAGGGATCTGTTAAAATGATGTTGAAAACGTAAGAAGTGATTTGTAGGTTGATCCGCAAAAGTACTGCACTAAGGGAAGGAAGTAAGAGCATTACATCTTATTTTTAATGTGAATAACATTAATATGCTGTTTCTGATAAATAAGTTATTTTAGCAGTAACAAACTCACTATTAGCAGATAACTAATATTTGTTTGAGATGAAATATTGGAAAAATATATCACGATGATAAGGGCTTAGCGAACATACGAGGAACAGACTATGGGTTCTGACCTCAGGAAGTACACGGGAGAATCTGTTATCAATGGGTAGGGTAGGAGTCAATCTATATGATTGTTAATTATTAAGGCCCGAGAAAATAGTGCAAATATTTTAGCGTAATTGGATGGTTTAACCAATAGTCAAGGGATAAAACGAATCGAGGTTGAAGGAAAAAGTGGGGCCGGCAGAGAATATACTAAATAAATATTAAAATATGCGGTATGAAACCATTACAATATGGCGGCCGTATGTTTAACTATGACGGACATGGGACGTCTTTTAGCGTCGATACGGTAATACGTTTATACGGGAACCAGGAAGTTGGAGATTGTCGCCTGTACTCGGGTGTGGAGCTTCGTTGGAAGAGGTAAGAATAGAAAGCATGACAGTCTATGGTGAATTGGAGTGCTTTAATTTTAGCCAGATAAGTAATAAGGTGCTTCCCTTTGTTAACAGGAATATAGCGGTTTGAAAGGGGAATTGAAGACAGGCGGCGGTGTGATTGGACAATTTGGAAGGCGGGGAGACGTAATTGGAAGGTAGGCTTACTTACACATAGAAGCTTACTAAGGAAGGGCATTTGCTCTAGGAGGATATCATACTAAAACGGTACTCTTTCTGTGATTTTCAGACTTTTTTTTGTGGTCAACACTAGTGGGCGTGACTTGGGATACGGCAATAGTGATAGTTCCCGCACATCGCGCCTTAGTTTTCTGATAGAAGGTAAGGTTGGAATTGTCGGCACTAATGATACGCATACAGTGTTATGGAGATAATTTGGATTGGCAGGCTCTTAAAGGATGATTGATTTATATATATATTTTTATTAGATAAAGACGGACTTTATTCCCCACATATTAGAATACATATTTGATTCACTCGAATGGTTTGAGAGACGATACGTCATACAAGAGGTATGTTTTTTCCTCTGGGAATGTTGTGACTACTGAGCAAAAACATATGTATGGTCCGACCTTGCCCTGCTCATTATAATTTGTAATAGATTTCATTGTACATTTTTTTGTTGCATCATCAGGATTCTGTGACTAGCGGTTTTGAGGTAACTACGTCCATGGACGTAGCATCTTTTTTACTTTATCCACATGGGTTAAATAATTTGAATGCACTGTGGTCTCAGTAGGAAATGTTAGGAGGATGGTCACAAACACACAACAAAGACATGGTAAGGTTATGAGTAATATGGTACAAAGATGCAAGTGATTTTTAAAAATAATATATAGGGATGAGATGTATTGCAATCATGGAAGAAAAATGTGTAAATAATATGTATACTATATTACAATGTTGCATAAGTCTTATGCATGTTTCACAATTTTTGATTAATAGCTTGCGCACAAGGTTGTTGGTATTGTGGGCTCTTTGAAAATAATTATAAGTGCTTGGGATTGTAATTGTAAATAGCGCATTTGTATTGTTTCCAGCTCAGAGGAAGCGGATTGGTTACCCTACCATGGTGAAACGCGTTGGCAAAAGGAATTGGAGTGGGTGTAATAAATCAAAACAAAAGATCTTCAAGAGCCTAACTGATTATTGCAATGTTCTGTTATGAGACTATTTTTGTGATGAGATTTTGATACGTGGTGTGCTTCAAATTCAGTATAAACACTTTTCATTATTATGATTGCATTTAGGGAAGTAGGGTGTTCTCTTCTCTCATTTATTTGGAAGCACCTGAACTAACTGGATGGTTTGAAGATATAGAGTGGGCTAACTATTTGAGCAAGCACCAGTTTCTCCTGCACACCCAAGACTAGAGTACTGTGGGGACCAAGGCAACTTGGCCAGCCCAGAGCCCATTGAGGGTGAGGTATTCCTCCCAAGGAACATGAGCTCTGTCTTTAATCTATTGAGCTTAAGGCAGGAAGAATTCATCCAGGTGGCCACCTGTTAAAGAGGGATGTATGATGTAAAACGCAATCATTTAGATCTCGGTACATTACATCACTGTTTTTACAACACAAGTCTGTTACAACGACTTGGGAATAGTATGATTTACTATTCCAACTTCAGCCTACGTACAGTAGGGAAGGTGTTGGAATCACACTATTCCTTAGTCTAGAGCGCCCTCCAGTGCAAGTTGTGGTAATGACTTGCATTTTAAAAGCATCGATCTAAATGTACTGCGGTGTTTTGACCTCGTTTTTTTTTTTTTTTGCAGAGTTTTATATAGCGCGAACTGGACCCGAACCGAATCAGGTATCAGAGCGCCTTACATATTTTTCCAGTTACGTTACATTTTTACATTTCCAGTTACTTTCATTTAAGGCACGGGGAGATTAGGTGATTTGCCCAGAATCACAGGAGGTTTTGGCGTCGTTACCGAGACTCGAACCGAGATCCCCAGGTCCGAGGTCGAGCGCCCTAGCCGTTAGGCCAACTCCTCTCCCCTACGTTGTTAAGGTCGTTTCCCACCTTGTGCACCCATTATTATGAGGCAAACGTAGATACAGTTCAATACCAAGGTGGAAACTTCCAGAAAACTAGAGCTCGAGAGATCTTGATTTCATGGGGGCAATTTTGGGGCAAACTGTATATAAACCATACACTGGGAACCACGTCCTTTGCCAAACAATAGAGGTGGAGTTGCATCCAGAGGACTGTTTTCGGGCTCCTGAGAACTTACCTAAAATCCAGCTTCGTCCTTGCGTCCTGAGGTTCTAGAGATTTCTCAGCATTTTGACATAGAACAATGCAAGAGATAAGTGACATATTTACAATTCAATAATTAAGAGTTTAGAGTTGTCAATGTGAAAGTTAACTTTGACAATTTAGAAACACAGGCAGATAAGAATAATATTAGGCCAGTAAATGGTGCAAGTGGTTTAATTTTTGTTGAAAAGACTTGATGAAGGTTTATTTGAAGCATTAGTGTGAACATCTAAAGTAACTCCGAATCCAAAGGAAGTACTCTCAAATTCCACTTCAGTTCAACAGGAGCAACTAAACTTGGCCACGAGAGAGAATCTGAAGGCACAAAGGACAATAACAGGTATATCAAGAAATACTGTGTTAAAAAAGATCATTGTAATGTTGAATTCTGATATCTAAATTGTTTTCCTATTATAATTGTGGTATAATTGCTTAGAAACCCACGAGAGAAGTAAGGAACGTTGCTAGAAGTATAGCGAAGACAAAAGAAAAACGTGTTGGACAGATCTTCTCAACCATCTCTCTCAAATGTGACCAAAATTCTGTGGCCTGCACCTTGGACCCAAGGTACATGGGTGAAAGTAATTTATATATTTACAGTGTTTACTTGAAGCTGAAAGTCAGTGAGTATACAACCGAGTCTAAATGACAGTGTCTAAGTTAACTGAGCCAGACAATACATGATTTGGTAAATGCACAATTGGCTGTTAGCTAGTAAAACATGTGTGGCCTTAAGGAAATTATCCATAATCTCTACACATGCTTACTCATACCAAAATATGCCAACAAAACTGTCTTCACACAAGACTGTGATTGTATGTATGTTAAATGTCTTCCATTTTTTAAGTGAAATTTCTTTCTTGTACATACGTTATTGATAATTTTGTATGTTATGAGTGACGTTATTTGTGAAATTATTAACAGTTCATGATGTGGTTAGGAGTTACAGTAGCTTGAGATGGTATTTACTAGGGATACTTGTAACACTGAAGCAACTCACAATAGCCCATATGGAAATATACTATGAAAAGGAAGCCCTCCAGTTCCAGTTATCTGAAAGAACCTTTTTATTGAATCTAGGGGCGAAGCTTTCATTAGTGCAGTGGCAGCAGGCCCCCAAGGTTTGAGAGGCACATTGCTCTGTAAAGGACTCCTTTTCTATGCTTGTATTAGATAACGGCCACTAATTCCCCGGTGATGAAATTAGGTAATAAGCGTGGCGAAACAGTGATTATGGATGATAACAAATATAGATAAGGCTACAGAACAAGCTAAGGACCCTCGAACAAGCTAAGGACCCTCGATCATAGCTCGACAGAAAAAGTAAAATCTAAAATGAAAATCTTAGGGCCCAATTTCGATGTCGAGCGGAAAGCCATCTGACAGCTTGTTGGAGGCTTTCCGCCCGACATCTGGGGCGGCCATAGGCATGTGCAAGCTGTGCACCTGCACAGGGCCACCAAACCCCAGGGGCCACCACGCCAATATATATCCTTAATATAATAATCCTCTGAGGATGGATACATATTTGCATGGCGGCCCCTGGCAGGGATTTGGCGGCCTCCGGCTCTGTTCCACTTCCAAACCCCTTCCTGAGCTGGGGGGGGGAGGGGGCTCCGCCCCGCCCTGATCCCATCTTCCGGGGCCCCCTACCTGTGCTCCCTGCCCAGGGCCGCCATGAGCCTAGAGCCGCCCCTGCCGACATCGATTGTTTCCCTCCGACCGCTGTGTTACAATACCGGCAGTCAGAGGGAAAAGTTTTATTTTATATTGAGGCTGGTGCAGCACCAGACCCAATATAAAATATTCACTATGCGAACGCTGTGAAGGAGGTCACGTCCTAATTGTGGAAGCGGAACCGCTGACTCCTTGTCAGGCGGTCCGTTTCCACTACAATGTCGGTTGGGCGCTCGTCCCACAGACATCGTAATTAGGCCCTTAGTTGGAGTTACCATGATCAATAAATGAATCAAGAAGAAAAACGCAGATCTATTTGATTCAGACCAGCTCATGGTCACAATTATTTTATTTCCTACATAGAATTCATACAAACAAATAGCCTTTGCCATGCTGACCAATGATGCGTGTGTATTTCTTCAGTGTAAGAAGGTCTAGCCACATTTGCTGACTTTGTCTTAAGGGAACTTCTACTTATTTTGACTTGTTATGTACATGTCACTACTGACATAATCAATATCTTAACAGAACCCAGGTAGTACCCCAGTCACCCTGGTAAGTACTGAGTCACTACAAACTTATAAGTTCACTCTGGAAACAGTTGAAAGCGCCCTAATGACCCAAAGTACATTAAGGGGTATTAGCACTACAAATAACTTTTTTTCATTTAACCAGAAATTGTACTGGCAAACAGGAAGTACTGAAAGACTAGCAACATTTCCTCAGAGTAAGCTAGTTTTTACTGACTTTTTTAAATGTCAAAAAGGAAATTGTCCCATTTGGTTTTAGTTTGTCATGGATTAGTCTCTAGGACCTTGCCTAAAGTAGCATGTCAGTGATTTGAATTTTCTTTAACCTCTACCACGCTAGCGGGTTTTCCTGCTGTGCGCTGAAATTTGAAAATCGCGCGTAACGTGACAAAGCCAGCTCGTCATGCGCATAGCGCAGGTAACGCCCATGACGAGCTGGCTTTTTCATCAGCGCTGAAGGGGTTAAAGGAATAACATTTGCTGTCCAACCTCTATTACCCTTGTGCCCTGCACATCATCATTGAATCCTTAAATGATATTAGGCAAAAGTGCTGTGTTGGTCTCTTGAGATAAACTAGGAATTGTAAGACCCTGTTCAGAGGGGATGGAGGTCAACGGCTGACAGGGGCTTACTGTGCCTCAACTGTGGTGGTTGAGGTAGTTTGCCTCTGGTGTCCTGGGATACATCCTACGATGTCTTTGCAAACTGGGCTTTGTGTAGACCTTTCTGCTCTTGACCTTCCACACTACTCGGGCAGTGTTGCTAAATACTACACATTCAAAGATGGATTAGTTATAAAAACAAACATTTATGACCTTCTCACTGATGCAAAACCAGACATACTATTCATAACTTAATCATGGTAGGGAGATGATATGGCTCCAGTCCTGCATGAAGCCATTCCTCTGGGCTATCAAACGATCACCCAAAATCGTATAAGCAAAAAAGGAGGTGGTCTAGCTGTTGTGTTCAGGCAAACATTACACATCACTAAAGTTGACGATATCTCCGTAAATAATTGTGAGGCTCTTCTCACTAGGTGCTATCCTACACCATCTTTCTCCTGTAACTTTCTGTTCCTTTACAGACCTCCATCCAGCAAGGTAGCATTCCCAGACGCACTTCTAAACACAGTTTCAAACCTGATAACAATACACTCCAACCTATGCATTCTGGGTGACCTCAACATTTGGTTTGACAAACCCAATATGACCTATCCAAAAACAATCACTGGCCTAGACGCACTGAACCTGCATCAGATTGTCCACAAACCCACACAAATCCCTGGACCTATCCTAGATATCATTTTTTGCTATTACCGAGCTAGTTACCTTTCAAACTATAACTCCAGTCACATGGTCAGACCACCATTTGCTTGCTTTCCAACATAAAACAACACTAAGCGACACACCTAAAACCACCTTACATGCACCCACCTATCGACTGTGGAACAAAATCAATTTGGAACACTTAGAAACACAATTAACATCCAGTACAGATTTGGAAACATAAAATTCTGTTCAAAGACTATACGAGTGGCTACAGGAAGCTTTTGATATCCTGATACCATTCAAAACCACACAACAGAACAAAATAAAACAAGCACCGTGGAGAAATACAAAGACATAAAACTACAAATTAGAAAGCAACAACGTGCCGGGTTCAAAACAAAAAAACAAACAAGACAAACTTCACCTACAGAAATTTAACAGACTATACAAGTCACCTATCAAAAAAGCAAAGAAAAGGTACTATTCAGACAGAATTCAAAATGCTAAATGTGCAAATAAAGAATTCTATGAATTTTGTAAACCAAATTGCCTAGAAGGAACTCATCTCATTACTCAAGATTTCACAGACAAACTGGCAAATCTTTACACAGACAAAGCAGACACATTGGACTCATACTTAAAAGCAAAGCACCAGCACTAACCCTTTTACAAAACAACAATCCAAGAATACTTTAACTCAGCCTCTCCGTTCCTTCCAACACATTTCACATGATGAATTTATGGACCTGGTCAAAGCAAGCAGGCCTGCCGGCCGCCCTTCTGACCCGTGTTCACCACAAACTTTCAAGACAAATTCTTCTAACAACCTCTGCCGCCAGTTCAGCAAGAAGAATCATCAACGATTCCTTAACTACCACAATATTTCCAAAAGAGCTCAAAAAGTTATAAATACACCCTTTACTGAGGAAAACAAACTTGGACCCGTTGAACCCTGACAACTACAGACCCATTACAAATGGACCTTTCTTGGGCAAACTGATAGAAAGAGCAGCGTTTGCACAGATGTCACAATTCATTGAAGACAATGCCATACTTTCAAACATCCAAACATGATCCCGTCCAGGAAGAGGCACAGAATCTGCCATCCTTGTCATCTGGGATGACCTGAAGAACACAGCTGACCGAAACAGGGTTGCTGCACTACTCCTCTGTGACCTCGAGGCTGCCTTTGACAGGTGTGACCATGAAACTCTGATACAAAGACCATGAAGCCGACATAGAGGGTACTGCTTTAGACTGGATCAGGTCCTAACTTCAAAACAAAACTAATGTCATCATACCCCACCTTTTTTACCCAAACCGTACTCCACAAAAGCTGGGGTCCCTCAAGGCTCTCTCATCTCGCCCATGCTTTTCAAGATCTACATGAAGTAATTACCTGTACTGATCAATCAATTTCACCTCACGTGCTATAACTATGCAGATGACACACATATACTCCTTCAACTTGAATGCCCCAAAGACATTGGAAACTCGCCAATTTTCAGTTGTCTCAGAACCACGGATCAATGGATGACTTGGAGCCATCTCAAATTGAATGCTTCCAAAACAGAAATACTCATGCGTGGTGATTGAAAACATTATGACCCACTTGCAGCCTGGACAGATGAACTGGGATCACCACCTAAAGTATAGAAGGAAGTAAGAAACCTCAGAATGACCATGGACTCCAAGCTATCGATGAATGCACAAGTGGAGAAACTAGTAAAATCAAGCTTTGTTACAATGAAAACTCTGCAATGAATCTTCCCCCATTTGGGATTTTGAAACAAGGTCCAAGCTACTATCTCAATTACGCCAATAGCCTCTACCACGGATCACCTTTAATGACCATGAAAAGACTACAACGGATTCAGAGCTCAGCTGCCGGACTACTCTTACATATCAGACTGCAAGACCACATCTCCCCTGCCTTGAAAGCCCTGCATTGGTTACCGGTTGCCAGACGATCCCATTTCAAGGTGCTTTGTACCAAGAGATACATGGAATCGAACCGCTCTTCATCAGAAATAAAATCACCAAACACGTTCATCATAGGAACCTCCGCTCTAGAGTGGCACCTCGCCTCAAAATCCCAAGATACAAGAAAAAAACCATGGGTGGCACATCCTTCTCTGTTCAAGCAGCCAATACATGGAACTCTTTACCCCCCAACATAAGGCCCAAAGATCCACTGAAGACCATCTTGTCTTCAGAAAACTACTAAAGCATTGGCTCTTCCCCACATAAGCACCATACGCAAGCAGAAATATACAGCATATCCCTCTGTATATAAGCATTTATTTGTACTATAGATATGTACCTATGTATATATATGTTTAGTGCTTTGTATAAACATGTAGAATAATTATGTTTAAAAAATGTTTTTTTTTAAGTACAACACTTGAAAACCAGAGTTTATCGAATGCATCTTTAATCTACATATACTTACTTCCTTTATGCATCTACTTACCATCCATGTACTTGGATGTATATATTTATTACTTTACTCCCAAAAAACCCAACAAAAACATATTCAATGCACTGTCCTATTTCTCACCCTATAACTCTATCAATATCTTTAATCTACATATACTTACTTCCTTTATACTGCTATAAACTTTCCATGTACTTATGGATCTATATATTTATTACTTTCTTCTAATTTAGCATATCCAATGCACTACCCTATTTTTCACCCTATATGTCTATCAATATAGCCTCTACGTCCACTCTCACATTCATCTCAAACCCATACCACTACTATGATCCCCAAAATAGCCCTTTCTAGATTCTTCCCTACTCTACCCCTCCTTGCACCATTTGACACCTCTTTTATTGTACTCATCCCCCAAAACAAGCTTTTCTAAACTCTATTCTCTGACTCTTCCCCTCCACATCAATTTGTACTCATCCCAAACCTCCCTTCTAACCCTCCGCTAACTTTTTCAATCAAAATAACAGACGAACATGTCCACTTCTCAAATTTCATATTTCACTATAGTAATTCACCACTAATCCTTTATTGGTCCAGAGTAATGTGCTACTCACCAAAAAAGTGATTCAACCCCCCCATAAGTGGTAACCTGCACTATATAAATGCAAACCTTTTTTCCTCTTCTATCCCTCCACTATCCTTCTCAATCTAAACAACTGACTAATATCCACCACTCAAAATACTTTCATATTACACTATACTTGTTCACCACTAATCCTTTAAGGGTTCCGGAGTAGCGTGCTACTCGCTGGAAAAAAGCGCTTCAACACCTCATCAGGGGTAACAAGCGCAATATAAATGCAAACCTTTTTCCCTCTTCTATCCCTCCGCTATCCTTCTGAATCCAAATTAGTGACTAACCTATCCACCACTCAAATTACTTTCATATTTCACTATACTAATTCAACACTAATCCTTTATGGGTTCCGGAGTAGCGTGCTACTCACCAAAAAAGCGCTTAAAAGCCTTGTTAGGGGTAGTAAGCGCTATATAAATGCAATTATAATACAATACAATTTTTTTTAAAACAGCAAACTGTCAATTCGAATTCCGAATGTAAAAACGGACTGCTCTTCACCTACTGAGGCTCTAACTATAATCAATTTTGTTTGGACATGTGAATTAATAACTGTGATCTGCATCTGAATTTCACCTCTGTACACTGGAAGGCAATGTTTCCTTTTTTAAACCAAAGCCAGGGACAGTCCTCTAAAACAACTGCCCACACAAAACCAACGGACAAGAGTCTCTGTGGGAATTTACTAGTTATCAGCCTAGGAGCCTTTGGAAAAATATGCCCTTTGGACAATTTATAACAATCAGTGGAAATTGTTTTGAATGTGCTGACTATTCAGCTCTTCATTTTTGAACAAGGAGATGCATGACTACTGAGGAGTTTTACCTGTAATGGGCACTGCCTTCAAGTGAAGCAGGATGGGATAATTGCCATGAAACTGTATAATGTATTTTGTGTGTCCTCCTGAACAGAAAATGTCAGCTAATGCAGGGGTACTTATTATTGCTGTATTAAATATTGACTGTTCAGTTAGTTTTTACTGCTTCTTTATACAATATGCATAATCTCTGTATTCAGCGCTGTGTTTAAACATGTGTGTCTGCTTGAAGTAATTACAACTTGTGCATGTATGCAAAGTAAAAGCAGACACGCCTGCTTGCACAAGTCCACACCCAAATAAAAAAACTTGCAAACTGTCAAAATCTGCAATGTGTGTTTACGGCATGCCTATAACACGCGTGTGAGCTCGCGGTTAGTGTATTTAAACTGCTCTTAACAGAGACTCTGTGTGAGAAGTTGGCCTGGTATATGCTGTCCACTAATTAAGTTAGGCACCTTGCACCAGTCCAAACAACCTTCATGGTGATTTAAGAGGTCAAAGATAACCTTTGAAAGCTTTCCAAGTGGTAGCTGTGGAGAATAAAGCATGTTACATCGCATGCTATTACATTGCTTTCTCTTAGAACGCAGTCGTTACAACGACCGCGTTATTAGAAAGCGATGCCTTTACATCGCAAGTCATTAGATCGACTAGCTGTAGGGGGTGCGATTGACTTAGGAATAGTATAATTTACTATTCCAATTCCAGCGTGCGCAACAGTAGGGAAGGTGTTGGAATAGTAAACTATACTATTCCTTAGGTTAGAGCGCCCCCTACAGCAAGTCGATCTAATGACTTGCAATGTAAAGGCATCGCGTTTTAACAACGCAGTTGTTGTAAAGACCGCGTTGTAAAGGGAACGAAATGTAATAGCAGCGTTGTAAATACTGTTTACCTCCTGTGAAGAGCAGCCTTCAGGCTTAGTCTTGAAGGAATGTTAAGCAGCTTGTTTTACCTGAATGCAACCTTATAGTATTGGTTATTTGAAAGGAGAACCACACAATTGTTACCAAATATGTATTTATTGATATAACACTGTTTAGTACGACACAATATCTCCTATACGCAGATAATTACAGAGCACACAATACTTTAGCACAGAAATGACAGTAAAAAGCACTAATACACAGTGGGCCCCAGGGAGGGACCAAACCATATACTTAATAAGTGGTATAAGAACCACGACTTGAGTCAAGACAGTTTGGAGAGGACGTAGAATCGCTAGGACCCCAAGGAACCACCCAAGGTGAGTAGGTAGTGACCCTACGGAGGACGGGTGCAGTGTGGGAACACGACTGTGTGCTCTGTACAATTCTATGGGAAAGTCACAGTTGAAGTTTTAGAGTTTAAGGACCCTTTCCAGTGGACTTTGAAGAAACCCAGTCGAAGATAGGAGGTTGGAGAGCCACCCCACCCGTGGATACCGATGTACCTAAGTTACCTATCCCAGAGAAGCCGGGTGCATAGGTCTGAAGTGGTGTCGGAAATCTCAGTCGAGTCCAATGGAGGACTTCGAAGAGGAGCCACTGCTGGAAGGAAGAAAAGTGTCTGTTGGAACCCAAAGGTGGATTATTGTCGAAGTGTACCGGTAAGAAGAGGGGATAGAGCCTGGGTCACTGAAGAGTGACCAGGGGCTCGGTAGACAAATGCCCACTGATCCAGGACTGGTGTGCATTGGACTATGCACAGGGACACCAAATGTATCCCTCATGCAGACTTTCAGTCGCTGGCAAGCTCACACACCCAGCCCTAATACACTAAATCCTGACTGGGAGGTGATCACACCTCCCAGTGACAGGACGCCAAATGTTCTGCCTTCCCCTGCTCGAGCTTGACTCAGCAGCAGGATGGCAGAAATGTGTCTCTGGTCGGTAGCAACCATTTTGTGCTGGCCGGGACTAGAAGGCTGGTCCCGGGAACACCACAATTCCACAAAACTCGCTTCTGAGGGGTGGAATCATACCTCCCACACCGGTTACTGGTGTGGGGGTATGATTCCAAAATGTTTAACGCATAATCCCACTCTATTTGTCAGAAATGGCTGCTTCACTGACAACCCGGGAGAATGGACTCTGTAGACAGCAAGGGTGTCCTGCTCATGCACCGGCACCCTCTCACTTAGAACCAAGCACTCTGCCTTCAGGATTGGTATGTCCTGCTATAGGGGTGACTTATAGGTTTTGAATGCAGTGACCCTTAGCTATAGTAAAACTATATCTTAAGTAAGTGGTGCATGCACCAACTTGCACAGGATGCAATGGCAGACCTGTAGTTCCATTTTGCATGGCCTCTCATGGGTGGCATAATACATGGTTCAGCCCATGGGAGGCCTCTGTGGTACCTATGCCCTGGGTACATGTCTATCATATACTAGGGGGTGACATAGGTACCCCAGGATCCAATCTGGAGTGTACCTAAGTACATGGCATAACTGTTTAGGGAGAAAGCAGATAGACTGGGGTCCTGATTAGCAGGATCCCAGTCAGACAAGTCAAAAACAGTATTACATTCAGCAAAAAGTGGGGGTAACCATAAGAGGCAGATCCTACTTTCCTACCCTCCCCCCAAATGTAACGAGATGAGACTAACCTTGCCCAGTTGAGTCTTTATTTCCTAAGTGGAAATATCTGGAGAGTCCATATGCATTTAAATAGTTACTCCCAGGTCTATGTTCTACTGTATAGTCCATTTCCTGTAGGAAAATGGACCACCCCAAAAGTTTGTGGTTTTCACCCTTCATCTGTTTTAGCCAATGGAGGGGCTTATGGTCTGTCTGAACAATGAAGTGAGTGCCAAACAGGTATGGCCTCAGCTTCATCAGGGCCCAGCCGACAGCAAAGGCTTCCCTCTCTATAGCTGACCAACGCTTCACTCTGGGGGTCAACGTTCTGCTGATAAAAGCCACTGGTTGATCCTGACCCTCTGCATTAAGTTGTGGCAACACAGCCTCTCCCCCAACTCAGATGCATCTGTTTGGACAATAAATTGCTTGGAGTAGTCAGTACTCTGCAGAATGGGAGCAGTGAACATGACCTGCTTGAGATCACCAAATGTCTTCTAACAGCTAACTGTCCACTGTACTTTCTTGGGCATTCTCTTTGAGGTGTGATCATTCAAGGGAGTCTCTATAGACCCATATTTGTCAGGAATCGCGCAGCGTAAGTGCCTGCCTAGACGTTAGACTACAACTCCCAGAAGGCAAAGGGAGAGGAGCCAGCGTCTACAAGACGCGTCGCACGCTCACCAAGCGTGCGTAATTCTGTTTGTGGAAGGATTTCCATTTGGCGGCTGGAAGCGGACCGCGGTATTCTTGGTGCTCTGGCTAAGCACGATGAACTTCAGGAAGACGGTGAGTGAGCTGGTATTAAGAGTGGATGGCGGTACAAAACCGCAATCGTCCTCAATCTTGACAGTGGAATTAAGATTGGGCGGCGTATGGAACAACAGATGCCCTTTACTTTGGCTTTAGATATCCACGGCGCTTACGGTGGTGAAGAGGAACCGCAGACACCGTTTGTATTGAACTAGTATTTGACCTACGGAGTGGATCTGGGTGGCGGTGTTTACCGCAGACGCCTGTATTGTGGTTCCGGTGATATTACAGAGACTACAGGACAGCGGTGATGTAACCGCTGTTATTTACTCATTTTCAGGAGCAGCTGGGAGTTTTCATTTGGCTTTTATTTAGGAACAGACGATTCCTTAACTTTAGTGGATTAGGGCAAGTGTAGGAATTCTCATATACCCTCGATTTCAGTCCACTGTTTTGAAGAACATTGGGCCTAATTTTTTCTTTCTTCTTTCCGAGACTTTGATCTTTTACCCTGGGGAAATGCCCTCTTGAGAACAGGTGAGCATTGCGGTACCTTGTTGCATGGTGTGTTAAACACAAGGTTCGTTAGGGGTGAGTGGTGATGTCTGGAGATGGCATGAGTGGGTTCTCAACTTATGCATTAATGTTTTCATAGGATTATCCAGAGGAAAAACACTGGTTGTTATTTCTGAATCAAGTACAGGAGTGCGCTGGTCCATTAATGGATAAGGTATATATATATGGAATATGCTACTTACCAGTATGCATCTGTTCTTGGCATGTAGGGCTGCTGACATTTATATCTGTGCATAGATCGCCGCCTAGTGTTGGGTCCGGATGATTGCACATTGTTGTCCTGGAAGAGTCTTCGAAGTATCACAAGATAGGTGGCTCCTCCCCTGGACTACAGTGCGCATGGGCATCCTCTCCATCCTCAGATTGTTTTTCGCCATTGTGGCAGAGATGGAGTATGATACAGTAAGTGATGACCATGCCTGAGAATTATTCTGAGTGCTACAGCTGCGACAGGCACCGGGGAGGAGGGCGGGCAATATAAATGTCAGCAACCCTACATGCCAAGAACAGATGCATACTGGTAAGTAGCATATTCCGTATGAGGCATGAGGGCTGCTGAATTTATATCTGTGCATAGAATAAATAGCAGTATCCTCATTAGCGGCGGTTGCCCGTGCCAGCTGCAGCAGTCTGAAAAAGAGTTCTGAGAACAGCCTGACCTACAGCAGCTTGCTGTTTGGAGTGTACATCCACGCAGTAGTGTTTGGTGAATGTGTGTATGGTGGTCCATGTGGCTGCTCTACATATATCCTCTAGAGGAATGTTACCTAGGAAAGCCATGGATGCCCCTAACTTGCGTGTGGAATGCGCTCTTGGGGGAACTTTTAATGTGCGTTTAGCCTTTTGATAACAGATCTGTATGCACTTAACAATCCATCTGGCTATACCTGATTTTGAAATTGGGTTGCCTTTGTGCTGTGGAGAGAAGGCAACAAACAGTTCCTTAGTTTTCCTGAAACCTTTAGTCCTGTCTATGTAATACAGGAGAGCTCTCTTAACATCCAGTGTGTGCAGTGCTCTGTCTACCACTGAATCAGGATTTGGGAAGAATACTGGCAGTTTAATTGTTTGGTTAATGTGGAACTGTGACACCACCTTAGGCATAAATTTAGGGTTGGTACGCAGCACTACCCTATTAGCATGAATCTGAATGAAAGGCTCCTGAATAGTGACGGCTTGCAGCTCACTAACCCTTCTTAGCGATGTGATCGCTACTAGAAATGCCTCTTTCCATGTCAGAAATTGTATTTCACAAGAGTGAAGAGGTGCAAAGGGTGGACCCATTAGTCTGGTGAGAACTATGTTTAGATTCCAGACAGGCGAAGGTGGGTGTCTTGGAGGAATTACCCTTTTGAGTCCCTCCATAAAAGCTTTAATGGCAGGCACTTTGAAAAGGGAAAGGTGCTGTCTGTTCTGAAGATAAGCTGCCCTTGCAGCTTAATGTATCCTGATGGAACTATAGGCAAGATTGCATCTGTATAGGTGCAATAAATAACCTATGATGTTTTGCGTTGATGCATCTAGCGGATTTATGTTATTATTGGAACAATAAATGACAATACGCTTCCATTTTCCCGCATAGCATGCCCTGGTTGTAGGCCGCCTAGCCTCCTTGATGATGTCCATACAGTCAGGGGGCAGGTTCAGGTAGCCAAACTCTATGACCTCAGGAGCCATATTGCAAGGCTCAACTGTTGCGGATCTGGGTGCTGAATGTCTCCATGGCTCTGAGTGAGGAGACTGGGTGTGAGTCGCAGTCGCTGGTGGGGAACCACTGAAAGTTCTAGGAACGTGGTGTACCATGCTTGCCTTGCCCACGTTGGAGCAACTAGGATGAGTGTCATGGAGTGCTGCCGCAGTTTGCGCGCTACCAGCGGTATGAGCGGTGCTGGAGGAAAAGTGTACGCAAATCTGTTTGACCAGTTCATCCATATCGCATTGCCCTGAGACTGCGGGTGTGGGAACCTGGCGGCGAAGGTTTGGCATTTTGCGTTTTCTTGTGTGGCGAATAGGTCTATCTCTGGATGACCCCACTGCTGGAAATACGGTTGTAGCACTGAGGGATGGATCTCCCACTCGTGCATTTGATGGCTGTGCCTGCTGAGCAGGTCCGCCATCTGGTTGTCCTTGCCTGGGAGGTGTTCCGCCATGAGGAACATGTTCCTTTGAATGGCCCACTTCCACATGCTGTGTGCTAGGTGTGACAATTGTGGAGAGTGTGTCCCTCCCTGCTTCTGGATGTAATACATTGCAGTCATGTTGTCCGTACGGATATGCACGACTTTGTTGCACAAATGCAATTTGAACGCCTTCATTGCCATGAAGATTGCCATCAGTTCCAGTAGGATGATGTGCATCTTTTGCTGCTGCGTCGTCCATAGGCCCTGCACTGTGTAATGGAGGACATGCGCTCCCCAGCCCTGGAGACATGCGTCCGCCGTCAGCACTATCTGTGGCACAGGCTCTTGGAACGGTCGTCCCCTGCAAAGGTTTTGTGTGTTCCACCAATGCAGAGAGTTGTATGCATGGCCGGTCACCAACACTAGGTCTTTTAGTTATCCCTGAGCCTGGTTCCACTGTCGCGCGAAGCACTCCTGAAGCGGACGCATGTGCAGCCTCGCGTGTGGGACTATAAAGATGCAGGAGGCCATCACGCCTATCAGCTGCATAAACACTTGCGCTGGGAGTGAGTGTTGGGGCCTGAATTTTTGAATCAGCACTTGCATGCTGTTGACTCTTGCTGAGTTTGCCCGTGCTGTTGCTGTCAGAGTGTTTATTTCTGCGCCCAAGTACTGTTGTAGATGTGCGGGTTGAAGATGAGATTTCTGGTAATTTAGTGAAAATCCTAGACTGTGTAGGAGGTGAATTGTGCGGGATATGTGGCTGGCACATTGCTGGGCCGACTTTGCTTGGATAAGCCAGTCGTCCAGATAAGGATAGACATGGATGTGTTGTCCCTGAAGGTGCGCAGCTACTGTTGCTAAGCACTTGGTAAACACTCTGGGGGCTGTAGTGACCCCGAAAGGCAGGACCGTGAACTGGTAATGCTGGTTGTTTATGGTGAACCTGAGATATTTCCTGTGACTGGGGTGAATGGGAATGTGGAAATATGCATCCTTCAGATCTAGGGTTGCCAGGAAATCCCCCTGACTGAGCAATGGTAGAACTTGCTGCAAAGTGAGCATATGAAAATGTTCTGACAGGATGTATTGGTTCAGGGGTCTGAGGTCTAGAATTGGCTTGAGAGACCCGTCCTTTTTTGGGATTACGAAGTAGAGAGAGTACACCCCTGTACCCTGTTGTTCTAAAGGCACGAGTTCTATGGCCCCTTTTTGCAGCATGGAGATGACTTCTTGCTGCAATAAGTGCATGTGCTCTGCGGACATAGAACGGTGCCTTGGGGGTATGTTGGGTGGAGTGGAGGTTAGTTCTAGACAATATCCGTATTGTATAAGCTGTCTCACCCACCTGTCTGTGGTAATGCCTTCCCAGACTGGCAGGAACTGCTGAAGCCTTCCCCTGACCGGTGTTATATGGCCCGGGGGCAGTAACAAGACGTCACTGTTTATTGGTGGCGGAGGATCTGGCATTATTATTTCCCCGTCCTCTGCCTTTGGTGCTGTTCCCACGGTATCCACCCCAGTTGCTCTTGTTATAGGTGGTTTGTGTGCCTCCTTTATTGTATTGGGCTTGCTGCGATGCTTGTCCCCTAGAAGCTCCCCTGTTACCGGAGCGACGAAAGGAACCGCCCCTGAACTGTTGTGACTGTAGAGCTCCCATGGACTTGTCAGTTTCCGTGTCTTTTTTAATTTTTTCTAGGGTCGTGTCTACATCAGGACCAAATAGAAAGTCAGGCTTAACTGGCTGATTAAGCAGAGTTGTTGGTATTTCTGACTTGAAACCAGATATGCGTAGCCAGGCATGCCTTCTGAGCATCACACTAGTGTTGATGGCCCTAGCTGCTGTGCCAGCTGCATCTAACGCACATTTAATGGATGCGTTTGAGATTAGCTTCCCCTCCTGTATCAGCATTTCTGCTCCCTCCTTATAAGCATCAGGCAGGTGTTGCTCTAATGTGTCGTAATGAGCCCTATCATATCTGGCTAATAGGGCCTGTGTATTTGAGATTCTCCAAATATTAGCCGCTTGAGCTGCTACACGTTTGCCAGAAGCTTCCAAGATCTTGGATTCTTTGTCCAGAGGAGGAGCATCACCACTTGTCTAAGAGTTTGCTCTCTTATGAGCATTAGCCCCCACCAAGGAGACCAACGGGAGTTGGCCTTTGATATACGTAGGGTCTACAGGCGCAGGCCGGTACCTCTTTTCAATCCTGGGGTTCACAACCCTTGCCTTTGTTGGTTCTTCAAAGATGTCACCAGCGTGTTTGAGCACACCTTTAAGCATAGGCAACGTCTTCACTGATCTTTCGAGAAGGTATCAAACAGAAAGTCTTCCTCTACTGGGTCAGCGTGCATATCCACATCATGGTTAAGGGCTGTCCTCTCAATCAATGCGTTAAACGCAGCAGTATCCTCATTAGGTGATGTCTTGACCGCATAGGACTGAGTGTCAGGCGTGGTGTGTGGCTCATCAGGGTCAACAGGGTCAGTCCATGGTTGGGACTCCTCTTGATCCGTGTCAATAGGATAATTAAACTGTTCTTCATTGTACCCTTCCTCTACATCCTCAGTGGCATGTGTGGGAGAATAGGCACAATCCTGTCCAAAGGACTGTATAGGTTTAAAAAGAGAAGGTGAGGTGGCAGAGTCCCTCTTCTTTTTGAGTGGTATTTTGTATGACTCCATAGGATATTCTGGAATGATTTTCCTTTTATAAATCGTGAGTCTTCCTGAATCGGAGTCGATGAATAGTTTCGACTGATTATCATAGGATGGCGGCTGGAACAGAACGTCCTCCTCCATGGGCTGAGTTTTTGAGGCTACCGACAATGATTTGGATGTGTCAGTGCCCTTTTGGAGCTGGACCGCCTTAGGTCGTGCGGTTGGGGGCAGTCCGTACTTTATCGGCGCCGTAAGCATTGAAGACGGACTGACCTGCTTTGAAGGAGGCGTTGTTTTCGACCCGACCGACTTCGAGTGTTCAGCATGTTGTTTATGGCCAGGCGTCGACTCGAGCTGTTGGTGCGCAGCAGGTATGCTCCTTTGCTTCGACGTGATATGTTCTTTCGGGTCGTTTTTTGTTTTTGACTCGAAGGCCTTGACCATTAGTGACTTCCGAAGCTTCGGATTGAGGGTCTTTTGAGTCTTGAGTCCTTTGGTAGCGTCGCCATCTTTGGACCCGGACGTCGACGATGTGAGCGTGACGTACTTGACTGTAGAGACGGGCTTAGTCGCTCCGATCTTCGGGTCGACACCCCCTTGCGACCCCGAGGGGTCGATGACACTTCTTGACTTGATTGGTTCCAAAGTCGTCGAGCCAATGACTGTTTTCACCAGTTTCGGTTTCGATTTAGTGTCTTTAGGTTTCGGTTTTGATTTTTCCACTGATTGTGGTTGATCGACCGATGGCTCTTTCGAAATGTTCTTAGCCGGGCCTGGAAGCGGGGCTATAGAACGTGGATGAAGATCTTGGCTAAGGCCTTCCGGCGATGCCTCGACCTGAGCCTTGGAAGGTACAGAGTCTTTATTGGGCCCCGCTACTGCGGTTGGGCCTTGCTCATCGCTTGAGTCGTCGCCGACGGCTCCGATGGCTTGTGCGTCGTCTCCTACCTCGACGATGTCTTCATCATGGACGTAGATTTCCTCTTCGTCCTCATCATAGTTCGAGTTCTGCTCCGACTGTTGATCAGGATCCTCTTCTTCTACACCCTCTTCGTCGTCAGCCTCGAAGATGTTCTCCGGTTCAGGCGCTGACTCCCGTGCCGACTGTCTTGCGGCGCATCGAAGCCGAAGAGTTTTCTTCGATCTGAATCGAGAACAGGCTATGCAGCTGGCCTCGGCGTGGCTCGGTGATAGACATTTATTGCACACCGGGTGCACATCGATGTGAGGGTATTTGGAGTTGCAAACGGGACATCGTTTGAACGGACTCTGTTCCATCGTCGATCGTGGATGGGGCCTTTGGTGTCGAAAAGGCAAGCGGCCTTCGACGTCCGGCTCGAAGAACTGGAACAAGTACGAGGCACCGAACGAAAGACAATATCGACGCCCGAAGGCCTTTTGGCCTTGTGAAAAAGTTTTTATATATATTCCGAACGTGAGTTAAGAAAGTACATCCGAACCCAATGGCGAAAAAAAACAATCAGAGGATGGCGAGGATGCCCATGCGCACTGTAGTCCAGGGGAGGAGCCACCTATCTTGTGATACTTCGAAGACTCTTCCAGGACAACAATGTGCAATCATCCGGACCCAACACTAGGCGGCGATCTATGCACAGATATAAATTCAGCAGCCCACATGCCTCGAACATATATATATATATATTACCTACTGGCGGTCGCCAGTAGGTAGTTATAGTTAGGATTGGCTACCATAGGAAATCCGCAACATTCTATTGGGAATAACTCTGGCGCCGGTTGAGGAATTTGTGTGTAATTTTCCAAAATTTCGGCCAGCTCCGCTGCGCTCCTTCCCTGGAAGTTTCGGGGGGATTCGTGAAGTGGGGGCTGAGGAAAAAGGGGGGTCCCAAAACGTGTTTTCCCCATGTTAATTTCCATAGGACGGTCTGACAAGTCTACAGCTCGAACCGCTGAACGAAATTACGCCAAACTTGGCAAAATTGTAGGGACTGGTACGCAGATGTTGCTTTGCTATATTTGCTGAACATTGCTCCAGTGTTTTTTTTTTAAATTAACCTCAAAAACACATATATATCTATATGCGCGCTTCGAGCGCTTACAGGTACGCGTACCGGGGAGCGCACCCGGCGCGCTACGGGAGTGCGCGAGCGGAAAACTGATTCGCTGTCGGGTGTCTCAACATTCTAAATAGTACGGAGAGTCCGCCATCTTGTGTCTCGGTAGAATCGAGACACAAGAGGTGAAAAATAAATGGGAAATAATTAAAAGGGGGCAGAGTAGACATCCCCTGACCCCCTAGGTTTTCTGAGGTGGGCCTAGAAGGATTCTTAAGGGCAAAAAAACGTTTGTTTGTAAAAAAATTCGCGGGGTAAGCGCTGGGTGCGCTCCCAGGTGCACTCTCCGGTACGTGTACCATAAACGCACCACGGGGAAAAACTGTAAAAAAATAGAGTAAAAAAATAATGTAGAGTGTTTAGAGGTAAGTTAGCTCTGAAAAGAGCTGTTGTGTTATGTGGGTGTTTTTTTTGTACCTACAAGTAGGTACCAATGCAGTCTTATATTCAAGAAGAAAACTCTATTCCCCTCATCTGTAAAATGCACACCATCTCTCCTATAGATGTCTTGCATGTTGTAACGGAAGTTGTTGTGGTAAATGGAACCCATACCATATTCTCTGAGGTAAGCAGAAACATTTATTTACATGTTTCCTTGCTTTCTCAATCTGTGGACAAAATTGGTTGGACCAGTTCCATTTTTGCCTTTGGCATATATTAGAAAATACCAAGGCAGTTTTTGGAAAAAGTGACATCAATTGCCCAAAGATGTCCTTTAAAAGCATTTCCAGACCTACCCCAGTCAAAGAGTCAAGAGTTAGATCCTTGTAGAGTGAGAGAAAAAACAGGTTTGCAAGGGCATTCACTGGCTTGTCTTTCAAGAAAAGTATGTCAGAGTGTTTTTCACCATTTTAGGATGTTAGCAGTGCATCATAATAAAGTGAGGAAATTAGTGAGAAGGTTGTACTATGCAAAAAGTCCAGCACTTAAACTAAAACAGTTAAACAGTGCTCTTTTGCATGGAACTGAATTAGATGTCAAAAACATTTGTGATGAAATTGAGTTTTGTTACTTTGGTGAAAAAGAGGTCAGTGTAGAAATTGATCCAGTAATAGAAGGTAATGTAGAGATTTTAAGTACAGAAACATTTGAAAATGAAATTATAAAGTTTAAGGTCAATTCAAGTGAGAGACCTAATTTTTCTTGTGTTTGTTGTCGACGAACTCATTATAAGCATCAGACTAGATTAGTTGATTTATATGTAAAAAGCGAAAAGATAAATAATAATGAGTGGAAGGATTTTGCAACTTATTTGTTGGTTGAAAATTGTTTTGATTTGGGCTCTGATCAACGTATTTGTACATATTGCTATAATAAATTAAATGAAAATAAAATGCCTGCTAGAGCTGTTCATAATAATATGGAGTTGGTAGACATTCCTTCTGAATTGATGGATTTAAATACCTATGAGTCTATTCTGATTCAATGTGTGCATCCTTTTCAGGCTATTGTTCGCTTGGAGCCTAAGACAGGGAAATTGCCTCCTTCAGATTTACAGAGAGGATTAAAGGGAAGAGTTGTTTATTTGCCTCTAGATTTTAAGAAAAATATTGATACAATTGGTGTTGAAAAAGTAGAAGAGGAACCTCTGGTTATTCTAGTTAATGGTGTTCCGACAAAAAGTAAGAAAATCTGGCAAGAATTAGTGGATGTTAGGAAAGTCAAGAAGGCAACGTTGTATTTGGTAAAAAATAATCAGTACTATAGAAATGTGTATGTGGGAGAAGAAGAAACACCTGTAGAAGAGGACACTGATGTCTCTGCTGGGCAAATAGAAAAAGTTGATGTCTCTAGAAGTGAATACATTTATGAACATTATAGTGTACATCCATTGCATTCCAAAGAAGTAATGGGGAATGCTATTGACTTGTTTCAGATGAAAAAAGCCGAAGGAAGTACCATTAGTGTATGGGAAGAAAGTGTGGAAGCTCGTTGTTTTCCACAGTTATTTCCAACAGGTGAAGGTGGCGATATGATGACCGACCTGTTCAAATTCCTGCATCTGAATACCGGACTTCAAGATTATATGCAGAAGATCCAAGGTTTCGTCAATGCATTCCATATTTGTTCCATCTACTGTTTGAGAGTGACTTGTCTGGACTTTCTTATGCAGTAAACCATATACTGAAAAGTGGACCACATCTACAAAATGTTTCGGCAAGGGACTTTATGGATAAAGTCAAACTGCAAGACAGTATTTTGGAATCTCAGCTAATTATTCTCATGGCATGTCAGCGTGGTACTAACGAGTATTGGTACCGTCGTCATGGGGAATTGAAATGTATGCTAAGAAACTTAGGAACTCCTACATGGTTCCAAACTCTTAGCTGTGCTGAGTATGCTTGGGAAGACTTACTTGAATTTCTACGAGAGGCAAATAAAAACATTGACAATATTGAATACAAGACACCTGGAGAACTGTGCTCTTTGGATCCAGTTAATGTATGCAGGTATTTCAATCATAGGTTTGAAGCTATGATGTCTTTTATTACAAACAAAAAAAAACTCCGCTTGGAGAGGTGTTGGATTTCTTTTGGGGAAAGGAGTATCAAGCAAGAGGTGCTCCTCATATACATATGCTGCTATGGATTAAAGATGCACTTAAATTTGGAACAGATTCAGATGAGAAAGTGATGAGTTTCATTGAGCAGTATTCTACATGTGCTGTTCCAAAAAGTACAGAAGAAAACAATTTAAGACACCAAGTTTTACGCTTTCAAACCCATCGTTGTGGGAAATACTGTCGTCGAAAATACAAATCCAAGGACAAATTCTACACGAAATGTCGTTTTGCATTTCCACGTCCAGTAACATTGAAAGGAAGAGTCAACAATTTTATGTCTTCTCTGCGACATACTGTGACAAGGAAATCACCCAAAAATACATACAATCTAAGAATGCCATGTCCATGTGGAATGCTAACATGGATATTCAATATGTCGCTGACAACTCTATTGCTGTGGCTCGATATGTGACGTCTTACATCACAAAATCATTAAAAACGGAACTGAAGGAAATGTGGGAGGAAATTTCACATGAAAAGAGTCTAAGCAAGAAATTATACAGTTACAGTCTGAAGATGTTGTTGCATCGAGAAATTGGAGCATATGAATGTTCTGATCGGTTGTCATCAGCAAGTCTATATGCCAAATCTAGAACCATCATTTGGGTGAGTCTATGTCTTGCTGCAACACGAAGCAGAGTTTTGAAATCTGTACAAGAAATTGAGTATTTGGCGGAGAAAGAACCAGACAGTACAGATATTTTGAAGACAAACATGTTGCATACATACTATCCAAATAGAAGTACTCACCTTGAGAACGCTTGTCTCTATGAAGTTCTGCAAACCTACATTTTTAAAAAGAACGTCACAGAAGACATCAATAAAGGTGTATATGCTGTAATTTGATGTGAAGGCTGTCTAGTAAAACAAAGAAAAGGCCATTTGATTAATCATCGAAAATTGAGTTGTGATTCTCCAGACAAAAGGGAATTGTATTACTTAGCTCTTTTACAACTCTTTAAACCTTGGCGTAGAGAAGAGGAACAACTTGGAGATTTTCTTACTTATGAATATTTGTTCAATGCAACCAAGGATACGATAGAATGTCCTGTTTTTTAAAATTATCTGCAAATGTTGAACGAGGAAATACAGCAAGAAGCTACAATTGCAGCAGAGATTGCTAGAGACAGTTCTCAAGATAGTCAGAGTTCTGCTTCATTGAGTCAGGATCCACTAGGAGGTCCAATTATACAAAATGAAGCTGCTACTGCCATGGATGAAGTTGAAAGAGCCATGGAACAAGCTCAGGAGGATGGAGTTGACTTAGAAGATTTGGAAAAAGAACTAAACGTTGAGCAGAGACAAATATGTGACCAAGTCACAGAACAAATTGAGCATGGTTTATCTCATGAGAAAAAAGAGTGCTCATGTACATCATTTGTACCTATCCGACTGTATGTGAGTGGAGAAGCAGGAACTGGGAAAGTTTCCTGATTAAAGCGATTGCAAAATATTTGCAGAAAACAACGGAGTCATCGCTCTCTTGTGTTGTTACTGCTCGAACTGGGTTGGCAGCACACAACATTAAAGGGATTACTTTACATCGCTTAGTGATGCTGCCAGTGGAGCATGATAACAAATTACAATATACCAGAAGCTATCTGGAGAAGCTTGTTGTGAAGTTTCAAGAGTCCTAAAGAAAATGAAACTTCTTATCATTGATGAAGTAAGCATGGTATCAAATGTAATGCTTGCTTTTGTGCATTTAAGAATGCAAGAAATTCTTAAAACAGACTATGATGTATTATTTGGAGGCAAACACATCATTGTTTTTGGAGATCCACTGCAACTAACTCCAGTGAAAGGACAGCCAGTTTTTAAAATTCTTACGCATGAAGATACCAGGAAGTGCTTAGGAAGCATTGGAAATGTTAACATATGGCTAAATTTTAAATATGCAGAACTACTTCAAAATATGCTACAGGCAAAGGATGAAGATTATAAAAATATTCTACAAGATGTAAGAATTGGGAAACTAACTGAGCATGGCAAAGAAGCTTTACATGGACGATTAATTTCAAATTTGTTTCCAAAGGAAAATATTCTCCCAGAGAATATTTTTAAGAAAATTCCTGAAAACAAATCTATCATATGCTTGATGCCAACTCTGCAAGAATGTTCAATCTTCAACACCAAAATGTTAAAGTTGGAAAATCAAGAGATTGTGAAACTGGAAGCTATTGATAAAATAGAACATGAAGGAGCAACTATTATTTTGTCAGAAAAGTAGAAAACAAAATTGGATTCTTTAGAGAAGACAATATCTAAAACTGATGGTATAGAAAAGACTCTGTATGCATCTTTAAATTGTCGTATAATTTTACGACGTAATTTACATGTGGAAAGAGGTTTAGTAAATGGAGCAATGGGTCATGTTGTGGATTTTGTGAATTACTGAAATAGAGATGGAATTGAAATTATAAAAATTTAATTTGATGGTATTGAAGAAGTACAACAAATCAGTTGTTGTTCTGCTCGTTTTTTGCTAGTGAAAGATTTATATGTGCGCAGAAAACAGTTTCCTGTTTCTTTGGCATATGCAGTAACTATTCATAAATCTCAAGGTTTAAGTGTTGATAGTGCTTTGGTGAATATTGGCAATTCTGTGTTCAAAGAGGGCATGGCATATGTTGCTTTATCTCGAGTCAGAACTTTATCTGGATTGTACTTGATTGATTTTGATGAGACAAAGATTAATGCAGATCTAAATTGTGTAAAAGAATATAATAGGTTTATCAGCCCGCACGCCCTCCCCTCCACTGACTACATCCTCCTCGGGGACCTCAACTTCCACCTGGAGAACAACAAGGACCGCAACACCACCGCCCTGCTGGAAAACCTCGCCAACCTCGGACTCAAGCAACTGGTCAACACCCCCACCCACTACGCCGGCCACACGCTTGATTCCGTCTTCTCTTCCAGCAAGTACATCACCTTCAGCCACGCCACCGGACTCCACTGGACCGACCACAGCTGCGTCCACTTCAGCTTCAAAAGATCCACGACCCACCACCACCCGCAACAGGTACCTCACAGGAATTGGAGCAAGATCACCGCAGACCAGCTCACCACCTCCCTCAGCCAGAGCCCACCCGCCAACACAACGGACCCCAACGAAGCAGCCTGCAACTTCACACAGTGGCTGACCGCCTGCGCCGACGACCTCGCGCCACTAAAGAACCCTCCCAGCAGACCCAGAAGCAAGAAGGCATCCTGGTTCACCGACGACCTCAAGGACTCCAGGAAGACCTGCCGCACCCTCGAGAAAGCCTGGCTCCTCGACCGGACCACCGACAACATGACCGCCCTCAAACACGCTACCCGCAAGCACCACCAGCTCATCCGCACCACCAAGAAGAAATCCCAGAAGGAACGACTGGACAACAACGCCCACGACAGCAAAGAGCTCTTCACTATCGTCAAGGAGTTCTCCAACCCCAGCACCGGCACCAACGACATCACTCCGTCACAAGACCTCTGCGACTCCCTCGCCTCGTTCTTCCACCGCAAGATCGCCGACATCCACAACAGCTTCGGCCCCCCACCCACGCACCCAACCGTCGAACCAACGCCCCCCACCGCCACCCTTCGCACCTGGACCACGGTGACCACCGAAGACACAGCCCGCACGATGAACACCATCCACTCCGGATCACCGACCGACCCCTGCCCACACCACGTCTTCAACAAGGCCGACTCCACCATCGCACCCCAACTCCAGAACATCATCAACGCCTCCTTCAACACCGCCACCTTCCCGGAGAGCTGGAAGCACGCCGAGATCAGCGCCCTCATGAAGAAACCTACAGCGGACCCCACCGATCTCAAAAACCTCCGCCCCATCTCGCTCCTCCCTTTTCCTGCTAAAGTCATCGAGAAGATCATCAACAGACAGCTGACCGCCTTCCTCGAGACGAACGGATCCCTCGACCCCTCGCAGTCCGGCTTCAGAGCCAACCACAGCACCGAGACCGCCCTCATCGCAGCCACCGACGACATCCGGACCCTGCTCGACAAGGGGGAAACAGTGGCCCTCATCCCCCTGGACCTCTCCGCTGCGTTCGACACGGTCTGCCACCGCACCCTAGTCCAGCGCCTCAGCAACATCGGTATCCAAGAGAAGGCACTGGAGTGGATCATCTCGTTCCTCGCCGGAAGAACACAAAGAGTCCGCCTCCCCCCGTTTCGCTCCGAGGCCACCGAAGTCATCTGCGGCGTCCCGCAAGGATCTTCACTCAGCCCCACCCTCTTCAACATCTACATGAAACCTCTCGCAGCCATCGCACGCCAGCACAACCTCAACATCATCTCTTACGCCGACGACACCCAGCTGATCCTCTCCCTCACCAGAGACCCCAACACCGCCAGAACCTGCCTACACGAAGGGATGAAAGACGTTGCAGAGTGGATGAAGGACAGCCGCCTGAAACTGAACTCGGACAAGACGGAAGTCCTCATCCTGGGATCTTCGCCCTCCGCCTGGGACGACTCCTGGTGGCCCCCAGCCCTGGGCACCGCACCCAAGCCAACCGACCACGCACGCAACCTGGGCTTCATCCTGGACCCCTCCCTCTCGATGACCAGACAAGTCAACGCCGTCTCCTCATCGTGCTTCAACACCCTGCGTATGCTTCGCAAGATCTTCCGCTGGATCCCGACCGAGACCAGGAAGACTGTCACCCAGGCACTCGTCACCAGCCGACTGGACTACGGAAACGCCCTCTACGCCGGAACCACAGCCAAGCTACAGAAAAGACTCCAGCGCATCCAGAACGCCTCCGTCCCACTCATCCTGGATGTGCCCCGACGCAGCCACATCTCCAGCCACCTGAGGAACCTGCACTGGCTCCCCGTCGACAAGAGGATCACGTTCTGGCTCCTCACCCACGCACACAAGTCTCTCCACGACCTGGGCCCCAAGTACCTCAACGACCGCCTGACCTTCTACACGCCCACCCGCCAGCTACGGTCCAGCAGCCTCGCCCTCGCAGCCGTACCACGCATCCGAAGAGCCACCGCCGGAGGAAGATCCTTCTCTTACCTGGCTGCCAAGACTTGGAACTCCCTCCCCATCCACCTTCGGCTGACCCAGGACCATCTCGCCTTCAGGAAACAACTCAAGACCTGGCTGTTCGAGCAGTAGCATACCCCTCCCCCCAAGCGCCTTGAGACCCTCCCGGGTGAGTAGTGCGCTATACAAATGGCATGATTGATTGATTGATTGAAGAAGAGAGTATGCTCCAAATTTACCTCAATATCCTCTGTTTGAAAATCGTGTGGTAGGGTGAAAAAGAAGAAATGAGAAAAATTGTAGTGAAGTTGTAGCAAAAAGGAAAAAAGTAGATGAAACAGTAATTGTAAGCAGAAACGAAATGGATTCAGTTAAAGAAGTTGTTGGATTTCAGTTTGAAAATAGTTCTGGTATCAACTGCTATGCTAATGTAGTGGTTAATGTTGTTTTTTTCTGCAAACTGTAAAAGAACAGATTGCTGAAAATCGTGATCAAACACTTTGTTGTTTATTAAATTCTGTATTAGAGAAATGTAGCAGTGATAGAACAAAATACAAAGTGTTTCTGAAATTCGTAAGGTTTTAGACATATGTTCTGGTCTAAATCAATTTACACAGAATATTCAGCAAGATTGTCAGGAATTTCTAATGTATATGCTTGTTGTTTTGCAAGATGAAGGTGTAGAAAATCTTGTTGGCCTTTCTTATCAATGGCAACATGACTGTGACAATTGCTCCTTTTCAAGTAGTACTACAGTAGACACTGAAAGATTTATATATTTGACTTTACCATACTGCAAATCAGTGTCTTTTTATAATGTAGTTAGAGCAGCAAATAAAAACATGGTCTGTAGTCAATGTAAATCTGCAATGCTATCAACTTTGTTTTTAAGAAGATATGGACAGTATGTTATTTTAATGTTCCAACGATGTAGACCTGATGGAACTAAATTGACAACATTAATTAAAAATGTTGTGGCTTCTCAATTATCAATTTCAGGAAGAACCTTTACAACTGCAGCAATTATTTACCATGATGGTCCTTCAACAACATCAGGACATTACACATGTTATTTAAAATGTCAAAAAGGGTGGAAGCTCTCTAATGATACTCAATTGACTTTCAAACAACCTTTGCCTTCTGACTTACTAAATTCTTACCTAGTGTTCTTACAACCGAAGTTTTAGGGAAGGTAATTGGCCTATGAAGATTGCAGCAGTTAATATAACTTAGTTTACTCTTCAAAATTACTTTCTGAATGAGAGTGATGAAGATAATAAAAAACAGGTTGTTCTCATAGAGATAGTATATTTTTATCATATAGTGTGTGCTGTGAGTATTATACAAATTATTTATAAAAAGTAAGCTAGAGGTGGGAGTAAAACTCTTGTTTCATAGTGTAAAAGGTGTTGGAGCTTTTCTTTCAGAAAGTCGGGTAAATGAGACATTAAGAACACTCTGGACTAATTTACATAGAAAAGGACTTTCCATATACTAATTGGCCTCGTGGAAAAGTGGATGGATCAAAAGTGAGTTTAGATATGGTTTTTAACATTTTACATTATTTAAGAAATTATTCAATGGGTTTTTTAAACACAATCATTTTGATTGGGTTTTTTTTGCCCGCTGTTATATGATGAGTACTATTGAAGTCACTGTTTTAAGTGAAATTCAATATATTCTGAGAACAGCAACAATAAACCATTTAACATGTTGTTGAAATTATTTTGTAATATCAATTATTATTAAATATATTTTATTTTCCCATTCTCTTATGCTCACTCACCTATTTCCACCCTCTATCACTCCTCTTAACTCACCCTCACTGGCCTTTTTTCACTCTCCCTCACCTTCCCATATTCCACTTTCCTCACTTATTCTCATTAACCACTCCTTCACTGCCTTTTCCCTCTCTCCCATTCACTACTTTCGAGCTGTCAGTCACTCTACTTCACTCCCCTTCCCCTTGTTTTCTTTCTTTGTTTCCTCAATAATTCCCTTTCTCTCACTCACCTTATTACACTTCACTCACTCCTTCTCTCACTTCCTCTGTCATCTCACATCCTCTCTCCCTTTCTCTCACTCCCTGTCTCTTAGCTTCAGTCTTTCGATCCTATTATTCTCTCACTCCTCTTCCGTAATCCTTACTCCCTAAAACTCACCCACACTCCCTTACTTATCTTTCTTTGATCTCTTACTCAGTTTCTTTCTGCCAGTGTTTCCTTCACTACCTATATGTTCTCACTCTTTCACTTTCTTTGTCTCAAGCTCATTTGCTTGTATTGTAAAATATATATTATAAATATTCAAATTTTTTTGTCTTTCACAGATATAAAATTTAATGGAAATATGATATTAAATTTACATTACTTATAAGGTAAGTTTGATGTACAATATTTATTTTCTCTATACTGTTTTCCATAACCTCACTACTCTTCTTTGATACTCCCACACCTCTGTTCCCTTATTGCGCTTGCCTCACTTATTCTGAATCCCCACATTTACTCTCTTTTTTCACACTCTTCTCTTACACTCACCTTCTTCCAGGCCTTCTCTTTTACTTTTACACCGGCGGCGTAAAAGTGACGCATGGCCTCATAAATGAGGCCCTCAAGCGCACCACAGGGAAAAACTGTGTAAAAAATTGTAGTAAAAAAATAATTTCCAGCAATGCATCCTTTCAAATGGCGCAAGATTTTGACGCAACGGTGTCCTAAAAGTGACGCAATGAAATCTCATAGATTTCAGTGCGTCAATTCTACGACCCTCCCTTGCGTCAATACGCCCCCTTTGCATACATTATACCTGGTGCAGGTATAATGTGACACAGGGGTTTACAAAGTGACGCTTCTACCTAGAGGCGTCACTTTGTAAATATGACTCAACAAGGTGCAATTTTTACACCACTGGTGCGTCACAACAAGTGACGCACCAGTGGCGTAAAAGTGACGCATGGCCTCATAAATGAGGCCCCCAAGTGGACCACAGGGCAAAACAGTGTAAAAAAGTATAGTAAAAAAATAATTTCCAGCAATGCACCGGCCTGCGTCAGTCTTACGCCTGCTGTGAGGCAGGCGCAAGATTTTGATGCAACGGCATCCTAAAAGTGACGAGGTGAAATCTCATAGATTTCACTGCGTCACTTCTACGACACTTCCTTGCGTCAATACGCCCCCTTTGCATACAGTATACCTGGCGCAGGTATAATGTGGCGCAGGGGTTTACAAAGTGACACATCTACCTAGATGCCTCACTTTGTAAATATGACTCAACTAGGCCCTTTTTCTACACCACTGGTGTGTCACAAAAAGTGACGCACCGGCGGCGTAAAAGTGACGCATGGCCTCATAAATGAGGCCCTCAGTCTTCTACTCTCACTTTTTCCTTCACTTTCTCTCCTTGCATCAAGGCATCACAATGTTTGCATTTGATGGAGGCCTCATTAAAAACAGGCTGAATATTTGGGATCAGCTGCTCTGGTCGCCCCTTCACCGATGCAGTTGTTCCTCCAGTTGAAGTAGAGGCACCATCTCTTGGAGCCTCTCGTGCCAGAGCCCTGACACTCTCCCGGGCATAGTTCTGGGGGGGCCTCCTCTGGACATGCTGAATCATAGTTGAATTACCAAAACTGTACTTCCTTCTGGGGTTTCCTCTAGAAAGTACAGTATGGCAGATCTTGCACTCTACCTTTGGAGCATTACATTTCACTGTCTTCTAAAAGTACACAAAATGGCGGCGATAGTGTACATTAGAGAGAGACAGTGAGAGAAAGAAGGCATGAGATGAAGAAGAGATGTGAAATGCACATTGGAGAAAATATAGTGGGAGAAGGGAAGTAACTGTGAGTAAACTTACTATGTAACACAGAAATGTTGCACTCTATACTATAAGTCTCACTTTATACCACAATCATTTCGCTACTATCTCATAAATTACAAATAGAATAATAAAAAATGTCTCAAACAATTTATAATTTCTAAATATAAATGTATTCTTCAGAATTTTCATAATTTAGAAGAACTTCTAACATTAACTGATCGGGAATCTCCTCATCAGAAGTCTCCATACATGAGTCCTGGAACTCAATATAGTCCAAACATTCGATTAATTCAGCATCCAAAGTCTCATCATTAAAATCCCCCATTCCATCTCCTCTCAAAAAAAGGTCTTCTTCATGGATAGTGTTATCAACAGGATCATTCAAGACCTCAATATAACTCGTCTCAACAAAAGTCGCAGAAATTTCAAAATTAATATCAACGGTGTCCTCACTGAGATCCATATTCTTTTCAAATTTCTTGCTGTAAATTGCATGAAAAAAAATCACTTTAATTTATCGTTTTTAGTAATAGATAATATAAAACTAGTTTTATCAAGTATTAAATTCCCCTTACAAATTAACAACTCACCTTTTAGAAAGCAGTAGAAGAGTTAGTACTGTGTAAATTTCACACCAGAAATAGAACACCAAAAAAGAGTACTATCACAAAATGGCTGTGTTTCCCTCTCATTTTTCATGTATATTCATGTAGAAAACCAATGAAACTTCATCACACACAAATTCAAAACCAAAGAAACATTTTAATTGGTTCTAAATTTCAAAAGCTAATTGGCTCTTGGGTGTCTGTACACATTCTAAATGGTCTGCATAGAACAGAGACACAAGAGGTGAAAAATAAAAGTGGAAAGCGTTGATAGGGGGCAGGGTAGAGACACCCTGCCCCCCTTATGTTTTATCAGGGGGCCTAGGAGGACTCCGAAGGGCAAAAAAAGTTTTAGTTTTTAAAAAAAAAATTCGCGGAGTAAGCTCAGGGTGCGCGTACATGGGCGCTTACCGGTACGCGTACCCTGAGCGCACCACGGGGAAAAACAGAATTGTAAAATATGTAAAGAATACAGCTCTTTTTTGAGAATTGGAGGTAGTTCTGAAAAGAACATTTTTTTTTTCTTATTTTTTTAAATATTTTTTTATACTTTTTTATAACGATTTTATATATTTTTTTTGTATTTTTTCAGGGGAAAAACAAAACCAGGGATTACAAAACTGCTCAACAGGAGCAAAAAAAATGTGAAAAATTAGGGACGGGGAGGGCAGCGGTGTTCCTGTCTCTTCATAGCAATGAGTTCAACGCTCTGCTCCCCATAACAGAGCAGTTCATCACAGTCCACGCATAGAAATGTTATGCCTGCAAACACCGGCTACACGTTAGGGACCATTCTTCCACGTGGTGTTCCAGAAGCTGTTGCTCCACCAGTGGAGGTGCTGCCGCCATCTGTTGGTGCATACCGTGCCAGGTCCCTGGCACTCTCCCTGGCAAAGTTATTTGGGTGTATTCTCTGGACATGCCTAATTAATGTGGCATTTCCAAAGCTATATTTCCTATTAGGATTGCCTCTGGATAAAGTAGTGCCACATATCTTGCAGGTTACCTTCGCAGCATTAACCTTTTTTTTCCTTCAGGGATGGAAAAAAATGTCCAAATGAAGTGGTCCTTTGTTTTGTGGTGAGGAGGGTCCTCACGCAAAAAACCGTCAGAATCACTGCTGGAGGACTCCCTTACAGTCATTGCTGTAGATCAGAAAACTTTGAGCAGAAGATAATGCACAGAACACCTCTTGCTCTCTCCAAGTACAAAGCAATAGTGGGAGAAATGAGTGGGTTTCTCAATATTTGGAGAAAAAAAATGTTCTGAACCAATGAAAAGTGTTATTTTAAGGTCACATGGCTTGATGCGCTTACGCTACGCGCTCCGGAGCTCCTTCCGGGGCGCTTACGCTGCACGTACGTGGGCGCTTACTGGAGCGCTTCCGGGGCGCTTACGTGGCACGTACGTGGGTGCTTCCTGGAGCGCTTCCGGGGGCGCTTCCGCGAAAAAAATTAAAAAATTAATAGATATAATAATCACCTATCATTAAAAAACAATATTTCACTTACAAATTGTAAGTTTTCAAACTTGTTAAAGTTACAAATTTGCTTTTTTAAAAAGTTGCAAATTCACTGAAAAAACCCTAGGTTTCACACACGTTATAGTTAGGAATTAGCTTTTAAAAAACCTTTGAAATTCACTGAAAAAAACATAGGTTTCACGCTCGTTATAGTTAGGAATTAGCATTTAAAAAACCTTTCAAATTCACTGAAAAAACCATAGGTTTCACACCAGTTATAGTTAGCTGAACATTTTACTCATACAAAACCATTGAAATTCCCACGTTATAGTTAGTTGGACTCACTATAACTCGCTCGCCCGCAATCCACTGCTGATGATGTCACATATTACATCATTCATGACATGGTCAGTGACATCACTGATGACATCACTGATGACATCTCAAATGACATCACTGATGACATCCCTGATGACATCTCAAATGACATCACTGATGACATCATCCATGTGATAATACCATGCACCTCCTCACACTCTAATCTAACCTTTGATACACCCAGTGTTAAATACAAACTACCATTCCTGAAATTATTGACACACCAATACCAGTACCTACATACGCACTCACTGATTTCTAGGTCTACACACACATCCACTCATTCACCCATACAATCACTCATACATACGGTCACTCATAAATAGAACACTATCATATCCACTCATACACCTATACAGACACTTACACACTGACATTCTTCCACAGAGTTACTCAAACACCTAGTCAGTTATGCAGCGAATCAATCACACTCCCATTTCCTCAACTACACAGTTATACACACTAAACCTTACTTATTCAAACATATAGTAACACATACTTACTCTCTTTTACAATCACTGATGATCTATACAGTCACTTACGCAATCACAGGCTCTCATGTATAGTCATTTATATATGCCAACTCTCACATGCACTGTGTTTTACATATGTACTTACTTGGACATGGAGCACTGAGATAGCCATTCACTCACCAACACATCCATGCAGACAGTCAACCCCCATACAGCTCTTTCCACATGCACTCTTGAACCCATATACCAAGTGAATCAACTGCTCACACATATATGCAGAGTCACACACCTCCCATCCACCCACACACACACTCACCCTCACATACAATTACTTGAACAACCAATCAATAACCCATATAGCCACTCATATAGCTACTCATCAACACATGCAACAGCTTACACAACAACAGACATACTGATGCACAAATTCAGACAGTTTAGTCACTAACCAATGCATTCAGTAAGACACATTTAATCACTCACTCATACAGTCAGTCACGCACCTACTAAATCCTTCATCCAGACACTCATACATCCACTCATTCTTCAATATGTAAAACATATTTTAACTTTACAGAAACACAAAGTCACTGGATGACGTCATCAGTGATGTCATCAGTGATGTCATTTGAGATGTCATCAATGATGTCGTCATGTCATGAATGATGTAATATGTGACATCATCAGCAGTGGATTGCGGGCGCGCGACTAACTATAATGTGAGAATTTCAATGGTTTTGTATGAGTAAAATGTTCAGCTAACTATAACTGGTGTGAAACCTATGTTTTTTTCAGTGAATTTGAAAGGTTTTCTAAATGCTAATTCCTAACTATAACGAGTGTGAAACCTATGGTTTTTTCAGTGAATTTCAAAGGTTTTTTAAAAGCTAATTACTAACTATAACGTGTGTGAAACCTATAGTTTTTTTCTGTGAATATATATATATATATATATCCAAAACAAGTTGCTCTTTCAATTGAAGCGCCTCACACGATGTATAGATTTCACCTTATTTATTCACTGCGCAGCAAAGAGACACAGCGCGCTTGTCCCCGCAACCCATAACTACAGGAACCACAATGCCTGGTGCGACACGCCCTGAGGGGCGGGACTACCGACCTTGAAAAACTAGCAAAAAATGCAAGGCAGCTGTTCCTTTTCCTTGTAGCCTAGCCATCGAGAAAGGGAGATTTCCTCCAGAAACGCTTTTGGCGAAGTTGGCGAGAAGAAACTTTGCTGGGACAAGCGCGCTATGTCTCTTTGCTGCGAAGTGAATAAATGAGGTGAAATCTTTACATCGTGTGAGGCGCTTCAATTGAAAGAGCAACTTGTTTTGGAGATTATATATATATATGTCCTATTAGTGAGACCATATGAGAGTAGCCATATTTAAGTATGTATTGTTGATCTATGTTGTTCTCTCCCCTAGGTTCTCATTCCTGCTGTTCCCACCCTTTCCTTTCCCTCACTTGATCGCCCTGATACTCTATAACATTTTTGTTGGAGTTCAGGGATGTCATGGGGTGGATCCCGTATTGCATCATCCGGACCCTGAGGAGTACAGAAACCTGACAGAATTACGCACCCAATCAATATATGGTGTCCATGGACAATGTGGTTCAGGCATTGGACTTAGTCCAACAGGAACTTGCGGCCTCTAGGCTTGAGACAGCTGCTTTGCGAGACAGGGTAGATAAGTTAACCAGAAACCCTTTTGATGTATCTGTCATCAGTAACCCCCAAATACAAGTCACTCTTCTTCCACCTACACCGTTAGCGAGTCCCGAAAGATATTCAGGGGATCCTCAGAAGATACAGATATTCCTAACCCAGATAATGCTACATTTCTCATGCAAGCCCTCATCATTTCCTAATAATCATTCTAGGGTGGCTTTTGCAATCTCGTATTTGATAGGAGCCTCCGCCAATTGGGCCTTTCTGTTGGCCAGAAAAAACGACCCGGTATTATCAGATTGGGAAGCGTTCAGAGCCGCATTTGAACGAGTGTTCGACATGTGAACCACTACTTTTAGCGCCGATAGCGAGCTTTTGGAACTTAGACAGGGGAAACATGATCTGGTAACATACCTCACGTCTTTCAATTGTTTGGTGGCTAAAGCTGCGTGGCCAGAAGAAAAGAGGATGTCTCTTTTCTATCAGAGGTTACGTGACAAATTGAAGGACCTGATAGCACAAATCGATACACAGCCTGTCAACTGTGCTGACTTAATCAGTTTGACGTTGCGACTAGACAGAAGGATGTCTGAAAGAAGTGGTGAATAGCCTAAAGGTGAGAGGTCCTTCTACAGATCGGACAAGAACCTTAGGAAAGAGGCGGCCAACAGTGACAATATAGGTGAACCGATGGAGATAGGGGCTATTAGGGCACCTCTCTCGCATATGGAAAGGGAGAGCCATCGCACACAAGGTTTATGTATGTACTGTGGCAAAAGAGGGCACTTCGTACGTGAATGCCCACCCAAACCGAAGACACAAGGTTTTTCGTACAGGAATAAGAAGGCTGCTGTTTTTGGTTTAGGCACAGAGTCTGGTGCATCGGCAATGACTCCCTCTACTGGATCAGGAGAAAAGGAATGGAAGATTCCATCCCTATCGATTAACAAGTTAAAGGAAACAGAATTAAACATAGTGTTGGCTGTTAGGTCTAGAATACAAACAACACGTACACCAAGTGTTAGCCATGTTAGATTCCGGAGCTACAGGGAATTCCATTGACAGTGGGTTGGTGAAGCAGTTGGCAGTCGGTAGTGTACCCCGTGATACCACTGATGAGGTGTTGCCGGTGATGGGAAGCCATTAAAATCAGGCCTCAGTACTGATCAAACTGATTCCCTCAAACTTTCGATAGAAGATGGGAAAAGACAACACCTGGAAGAAATAACCTTTAACATCATAGATGCTCCTCAATACGAGGTGATACTGGGAATGCCATGGTTCTGGCACCATAACCCTACCATAGCCTGGAAAAACAAGACAGTAAGGTTTCTGTCAAGGGACTGTGAGGAACATTGTATTCAGGAACATAGATCACAAGCTGCAGCTTTGACGTACCCTTTTTGTGTAGCTACAGCAGCAGAGCAAGAGGTAGTATTGTCAGTTTTCGGATGTTTTCAGCAAGACACAGCCAGAACAGCTCCCGTCACATAGGATTTACGATTGCCAGATTGATCTGATTGAGGGAGCTACCATTTCAGCTTGTAGGGTGTATGCTTTGTCGGATCCTGAAACTCTTCACCTCAAAGAATACCTTGATCATTTCTTGGAAATTGGTTTCATTAGACCCTCTTGTTCTCCCGCAGCCTACCCTCTTTTCTTTATAGCGAAAGCTAGTGGAGAGTTAAGAGCGTGTTGTGATTATAGAATGTTGAATAAAAACACTGTTCGTAATAGATACCCATTGACACTGATTACGGTCTTGTTGGATCAGGTGCGGGAAGCCACCATCTACACTAGCTTAGACCTAAGACGGGCCTACCATTTGGGCGGCATCAGAGAAGGGGATGAGTGGAAGGCGGCCTTTAAGACACGGTATGGGTTGTTCGAATATACTGTGATGCCATTCGGGCTGTCTAATGCCCCGGGGGCTTTTCAGTATTTTCTGAATGACGTCATGAAGGAGTATGTGGATCACTTCGTGGTTGTATATATCGATGATATTCTCATATATTCAGTGTCAGATGAGGTGCATGTCAACCATGTAGTTTTGGTGTTGGAAAGGCTAAGGGAATTCCATCTGTTTTGTAAATTGAGCAAATGTGAATTTGGGTGCGAGAAGTGGAGTTCCTAGGGGTGAAATTGTGTCCAGAAGGGTTGAGCATGACAGAGCGCAAGGTGCAAGCTGTGCAAGAATGGCCCATTCCAAGATGTACGAGGGATGTGCAATGCTTCTTGGGTTTTGCAAATTATTATCGCAGGTTCATGCTCAATTTTTCCCAGGTGGCCGTCCCTATCACCAGGCTGCTTCGTAAGGGGGTTCCATTTGTATTGAAACATGAGGCCTCTGCAGCTTTTGCGCACTTGAAAAAAGCGTTTACCACAGCACCTGTGCTCAAACATCCTCAAATGGGGGCTCCTTTTATACTTGAAGCAGACGCTTCCGATGAAGCCATTGGAGAGATAAAGACACCGGACAGCTACACCAAGTAGCCTATCTATCCAAAAAACTTAATGCAGCTGAAAAGAACTATACCATTGCGGAGAAGGAACTGTTGTCCATAAAAAGGCTTTCCAAGAATGGCGGCATTATTTATGGGGGGCTTGTTATCCAACCACCGTGTATTCAGACCATCGTAACGTACAATACATGAAGACGGCACGTCATCTCACACAGAGGCAGATGAGATGGATGCTTTTTTTTGCTAAGTTTGAATTTGTTATTACTTTCAGGCCTGGTATGGACAATCGGATGTATGACGTTACAACGCAGGCTATTACAACGCCTGCCTTTACAACGTGGTTTTTACATCGCAAACCTTTACAACGCATAGCGCTTAGAGGTGCTGGATAGTGGTAAGTATAATTTTCTATTCCAACTCCAGTCCCCGTGGACACTAGGGAAGGTGTTGGATAGAAAATTAAACTTATACCCTATCCTAGAGCGCCCCCCAGCGCAATGCGTTGTAATGGTTTGCGTTGTAATGACCGCGTTGTAATGGTAGTGCGTTGTAATAGTTTTGTTCTAAAGGTTGTTCACCGGACAATCACAAGGCAGATTCTTTATCCCAACAGAAGTCTAACGTGGAACATCAAACCAGCACCCCCGAGGCAATCATAGATCCTGCAAAAGTCATCTGTGTTCTGAGAGCAGACACATTTCTAACAGAGGTGACCAAGAACAAACCTTCGGACTGTTGGGTGAGATGGGCAAAGGAGGATGTCACCCATGGCTTCAAACAGGGATTGCCTTTTCAGAACAATAAGTTGTATCTCTCGACTAAAGCACTACAGAAAAAGGTATACGAATTGTGCCATGTTTCTCCCTTGGCAGGACATCCAGGTGTTCGAAAAACTGTAGATCTAGTGCAACGGCATTTTTGGTGGAAATCGTTGTCAAAAGACATTCGCGCTTGGGTAGCACAATGTGAAGAATGTGCTACAGTAAAAGGGGAAAACACGAGAAAGAAAGGGGGGCTCATACCCTTGCCAACCCCTCAACAACCATGGCAAAACATCAGTCTCAACTTCATCACTGATTTGCCTATGGATTAGGGATGTTCTGCCATTTCGGTATTAGTGGATAGCCTTACCAAGATGGGTCATTTCATTCAATGAGATAACTTACCAACAGCAGGAAAGACAGCACAACTGCTGATGGACAGAGTAATCAGACTTCACGGTTAGCCCAAAGTCACCGTGTCAGATAGGGGTCCCCAATTCATTGCGAGTTTCTGGAGATTTTGGTATAAGGCTCTTCAGATAGAATCGCAAAACAGAGCAAAGTGGCTAGTCAGGTATGTTTTGTAATAAGTTAGGACACACTCAGCCAGTATGTGCTGCGTGAACCACAAGTTTTGTATTACAAAAGATTTATTTTCATTTTTGATTAAGTTTCATAGATTTATCCATATGTCTTCAAAGGAAACATTTTGTCAAAACAGTTGAATCAAAAACAGACAATTATGTGGACTATATATACATGTGTAAAAAATGTTCACAATGGATACTCAAAATTCACGACACTTATTACATAGTTGTTACATATAAAACAAATTGAAACATAGGAAACATTACACAAAGAAAGCGTTACACAGAAAGAACCAGTCCTTGAACTTATATACCAATGGACAGGCGGAACTAAGAATACAATGAAACTGCCTGCCTGTCTCACGAGACTTGTGATAAAGTGTTTTCAGGATTGATAGCTGGGGCCCACGACAGTGGTATTAATTATTCCCTGGCTGCACCCTTCTTTCTTGTCACAGGCTGGGGGTCAAAGCGTTTCGAACCGTAGATAATTATGTGGTTCTCCTCAGGACGGGGACTGGGTGAGTTCTTCACTGTAAAAGAATTAAGGAGTGGTATCAAACTAATGGTGCGAATACATAAGTGCCCTCCCTGACTGGAAGAGGAAAAATTATTGCGATTTACCTGCAAAGGGCGCGCAGGGGCTGCGAAGGTGGAGATTGGCTTCACATCATGTACATTTTCTGAAAGACAAGGGTTGGTGGCGGTCAGGACTACTCAGTTCAAAAGGTCCCCATGGGTACACAAACACGGATGTTAACATAACGAACTCGTGTCCTACCTGCATTTGGATGTAGAAGCAGTGAGAAAAAGACACGTAGGTCAGGACGCCCGGGAATTAGTCCGGAGTCGGTGGGTGGAGCTGCTCGCCTTTTCTAAAATACTAAATAGAAAGGAGCGGTCAGGGCTAGAGTGCACAATACCCCAGCGGCTGCACGCAATCATGGACAGAAGTTGGAACAAAAAATAATAATAGTGTCATGTCCTACCTGCGCTTGAATGTGACTGCGGGTAGACGGAGACGACCGGGGAGAAGTCCGGAGGTCGCAAAGAAGTTTTGGAATTAGGCCTTTCTTTTGTTCCTGGGACAGCCATGGACTTTACCAGGATCAAACTGGAGGTCATTCGTCTCCGTCTACCCGCAGTCACATTCAACCGCACGTGGCGGCCATACTGGGTGAGTGTATCATATCGCGCTAGTCCTGTTTCTACTCGCTTAGCGAGGATATAGCCAGCCATGTTGACGCGCAGCGGGAACGCCGTATTGACGCCGGAGTTACGCCAGAGTTCAGCCCGTCTGTGCCCGTCCGGGCCCAGACGGGCTCAGGGCCAGTCCGTATGCCCGTTTCATCTACCCCATATCGCACCTGTATTAGGTACGGGAGGGAGGAACTTATGGCCGGGCGGATGGTGCATTCCACTACATGCAAATTCACTCTGGAGGGTGCGCTCCCGTTTCTCCCCTGTAGGGCTTGTATTGCGGGCGAGGATTCGATTCCTGTCAAATCAGGACTCTCCATGGCACTGCTGAACTGTCGGTCCCTACCTAGTAATGCGACGGAAATTAACTCCCTTATCATGGACCACGAATTGGATGTGCTATTCCTTACCGAGACCTGGATTTCTGCCAGCTCGGGCCCCGATATGGTAAGCGCACTCCCTCCAGGTTTTCTTATTTTTCATCTTGATAGACCTGTGGGGAGGGGAGGAGGAATTGCCATCCTTTATAGGGACTCGCTTGTCTGCAAGGCTCAGGATGGGGGGGTGAGTGACTGTGAGAGCTGTCAATTTTCTGTCCGCATGTCCCCTACTGCATCCATGAGGGGTCTGCTGATTTATCGCCCACCCGGAACTATGGGACATTTTTTCTAACTCCCTTCTGGAAACCATTGCACTTCTCGCCTCCTCTACAGGTAATTTTGTGGCGTTAGGTGATTTTAACATCCACCTTGAGGATCCCTCCAACACCCTGGGAACAGACCTGCTAGGCGATCTCAAAGCTTTTGGGATCAACCTGGCTTACTCGGGAGCTACTCATGTGAAGGGCCACCTGTTAGACCCTATATTCTCCAACTCGGACAACCTGAAGTCAGGTCCTGCGTTGGCTCTGCCTTGGACAGACCATTTTATGGTGTCCGCACAGTGGCAGTTTGACATCTTAGCTGCGCCGGCCCCCAGAGTACATACCGTAGAAAGAGCTTGGTCTAGACTCCCTGTGGATACTTGGGCGGTACATCTGGAGGCATCTCGGCCTCCTTTAGGGTCCAACCCGCTGGTCGCAGATGAGAACTTAAATTCCTGGCTTACTAGCTCGCTGGACGCTCTCCTCCCTAAAAAGAAACAACTTACTAGAGGGAAGAGAGTGGGATCGGCGCCGTGGTATACATCTGAGCTGAGGGCACTGAGGAAAGGCTGCAAGAGGCTCGAGCGGACCTGGAGGAAAGACTGGAGCGAAACGAGCCGGAGAGATTATCGGGCGGCTCTTAGTACCTACAAGTCTGCTATTCGGGTAGCAAAATCTGGATTCTTTGAGGAGAGAATAGGCATGGCGGCCAACTCCTTGAAAGAATCATTCAGGGTCATTAAAGAACTCCTGAAAACTCCCGAACCTCTGGTCATTCACGAGGACCCCCGTGAGAAATGCTCAGAACTGGCCACCTTCTTTAAAACCAAAATTGATAACATCCTTGCATCTCTCCCCCAGTCATCTGAGGATGCTTCCTCTGGTGGCAGCGCGAGCCCTCAGTCCAGTGTGCGAACAGCAGAGTTGGTCTCTTTTGGTCCTGTCACTGTGGAGGAAGTTCTGACAGTCATGTCAACCATGAAAAGTGGTTCTCCAAAAGATCCTGCTCCTATGAAATACCTGAAGCAGGTAGCCCACACCATCGGCGGCCCAGTGACGGACCTTATAAACCTGTCTCTCTCCCAGGGTGTGGTACCCCCTGGTTGGAAAGGAGCGGTTGTTAAGGCTCTTTTAAAGAAGCCTAATCTGGACCCAGCAGATCTTACCAACTTTAGGCCTATATCCCTGCTCCCCGGCATCAGTAAGGTGGCGGAGAAGCTGGTGAATAGGTGCCTTTCGGGCTTCTTGGAGGCCAACTCCCTTTTGGGCGATTCCCAGACGGGCTTCCGCCCTGGTCAGGGGACCGATACTGCCCTGCTGGCAGTTGTGGAGAATGCGAGAAGCATTCTGGATTCAGGGGGATCGGTGGCAGTGATCCTCCTGGACCTTAGTGCTGCTTTTGATACCGTAGACCATCAGGTGCTTCTCCAACGGTTGTCGGGGGTGGGGGTCTCCGGGATGGCCCTCAAGTGGTTCGCTTCGTTTTTGGAAGGCCGGTCGTTTGAGGTGTGGGAAGGCCACGAGAAATCATCTCCGTTACCTCTCCAGTGTGGTGTGCCACAGGGCTCATCGTTGAGCCCTACCTTATTCAACGTCTATATGGCCCCCCTGGAGAGTGTGGTACGGCCTCTGGGTATCAAGATCATCAGCTATGCTGATGATACCCAGTTGGTGGTAGGCCTTTCCCAGTCGGCTCACCATCCCGACCGGCTGCACACGTGTCTGGATAAGATCTTCACGTGGATGTGCAGCTCAGCCCTCAAGCTTAACGGCTCCAAAACGGAATTGATGCTGCTGGGGAATTCCTTTCCATCGTTATCTCCCAGCAGCTGGCCTATCTGTTTGGGACCAGCACCCACCCCCAAGCAGGAGATCAAGAGCCTGGGGGTGTGGCTCGAGCAGGACCTTTCTTTTAAAACACATGCTAAAAAGACTGCTGGCGTGTGTTTTGGCCTGCTTCGATCAGCCCGGAAGATCTTACCCCTCCTTCCAGTGGCTTCCAGGAGGTTACTTATTCAGGGGCTTATCATCTCGCGGTTGGACTTCAGCAACGCGCTGTTCTTGGGTGCTCCAGAATCTACCCTGAACAAACTGCAACAAGTGCAGAATGCGGCCGCCAGGCTCCTGACGGGCCTTCCAAGGTGTCAATCTGCTCGCCCTGCATTGAAGGCGCTACACTGGCTCCCTGTCAGAGACAGGGTGAAATTCAAGTTGCTCTGTGTGGCCCATAAAATCTTGCAGGGGAATGGTCCACCTATCCTGGGGTATATGGTTCAGCCGTATAAGGCCTCTCGTTCCCTTCGCTCGGACCATCAACATTTGCTGCAGGTTGTGAGGGTGAAGAAGGCAAGAACTGGGGGGAGAAGATTCTCTGTAAATGTGGCCATGCTATGGAACTCTCTGCCTCTGTACTTACGCGCGGAAACGAGTCTCCTTCGCTTCCGTAAGCTTTTAAAAACATTTACTGTCTAGTTCTTGTGTTTACAGTGGCAGTGTCTTCTTCTGGAGCAGCGCTGGGATGCCCAAGGGTAACCAGGCGCTATATAAAACTCGTTAATAATAATAATATATAAAACTCGTTAATAATATGTTAACATCCGTGTTTGTGTACCCATGGGGACCTTTTGAACTGAGTAGTCCTGACCGCCACCAACCCTTGTCTTTCAGAAAATTCACATGATGTGAAGCCAATCTCCACCTTCGCAGCCCCTGCGCGCCCTTTGCAGGTAAATCGCAATAATTTTTCCTCTTCCAGTCAGGGAGGGCACTTATGTGTTTGCACCATTAGTTTGATACCACTCCTTAATTCTTTTACAGTGAAGAACTCACCCAGTCCCCGTCCTGAGGAGAACCACATAATTATCTATGGTTCGAAACGCGTTGACCCCCAGCCTGTGACAAGAAAGAAGGGTGCAGCCAGGGAATAATTAATACCACTGTCGTGGGCCCCAGCTGTCAATCCTGAAAACACTTTATCACAGGTCTCGTGAGACAGGCAGGCAGTTTCATTGTATTCTTAGTTCCGCCTGTCCATTGGTATAAAAGTTCAAGGACTGGTTCTTTCTGTGTAACGCTTTCTTTGTGTAATGTTTCCTATGTTTCAATTTGTTTTATATGTAACAACTTATGTAATAAGTTATATGTTGGTGTCGTGAATTTTGAGTATCCATGGTGAACATTTTTTACACATGTATATATTGCGCACATAATTGTCTGTTTTTGATTCGACTGTTTTGACAAAATGTTTCCTTTGAAGACATATGAATAAATCTATGAAACTTAATCAAAAATGAAAATAAATCTTTTGTAATACAAAACTTGTGGTTCACGCAGCACAAACTGGCTGGGTGTGTCCTAACTTATTACAAAACATACCTGACTAGCCACTTTGCTCTGTTTTGCGATTGTTGAGGTCCAGGCTGGTCAGTTTTGGGACCCAATACCTTCTTTTGTTCACACTTCAGATAGAATCGTCAGTTTCTACAAGCTTCCACCCGCAAATAGATGGCCAGACCGAAAGGCTTAATCAGACATTGAAAAAGTATCTGCAATGGTATGCAATGGAGGCTCAAGACTCTTGGGTGTCTCTGCTGTGGATAGCGGAGTTAGCATACAACAATGCCTTACACTATTCTATTGGGGAGTCCCCGTTTGTGGCAAACTTCGGATACTGCGCAAAGACCCTGCCCATCAACTTGCCTGTTGACCTTGCAGACCAACCTTCTGTTCAGGCTCACATCGAGACTTTACGATCTGTTCACAAGAAAGTGAGACGACACTTGTTGGTGGCTAAACAGGTGTACAAGAAGTGGGAGGACCGACACAGAACTGACAGTCCCCAGTATCAAGCGGGGGATCGTGTTTGGTTGTCCGCGAAGAACATAAAGTTCAAGTTGCGCAGCGTGTTCCATCCTAAATACATCGGCCCATGCACTGTAGTGAGACAGGTTAATCCAGTAGCCTACAAGTTAAAGTTGCCTGGCCGTCTACGCATGCATCCGGTGTTCTGTTGTAGTCTTCCGAAACCAGCTAGTGGAGCCAGACGACAGGCGCCTCCTTTGTTATCCTGCGAGGGTGGATTGGAATATGAAGTGAAGAAGATACTGGATTCACAGTATCAATGGGGCAAACTGTGGTACCTCACCTCTTGGAAGGGTTACACCTCAGAGGATGACTCATGGGAGCCAAGTTCTAACGTGCATGCCCCTGCCGCCGTGAATGCCTTTTTCCGCAGGTATCCCACCAAACCTGGTTCTAGGGGGTGCTTGGCAGGAGGGCCTACTGTCTGGAATTGCGCAGCATAAGCACCTGCCTAGACATTAGACTACAACTCCCAGAAGGCAAAAGGAGAGGAGCCAGAGTCTCGAAGAAGACGCGTTGCACGCTCATCAAGCGTGCGTAATTCTGTTTGTAGAAGGATTTCCATTTGGCGGCTGGAAGCGAACCGCGGTATTCTTGGTGCTCTGGCTGAGCACGATTGAACTTCAGGAAGACGGTGAGTGAGCCGAGTATGAAGAGTGGGCGGCGGTACGGAACCGTGGACGCCCTCGACCATGACAGTGGTATTAAGATTGGGTGGTGGTACGGAAGAGCGGACACCCTTTACTTTGGCTTTATTTATCCACGACGCTTTCGGCGGTGAAGAGGAACCGCAGACGCCGTTTGTATTGAACTAGTATTTGACCTACGGACTGGATCTAGGCGACGGTGTTTACCGCAGACGCCTGTATCATGGTTCTGGGGATATTACAGAGAGTACAGGACAGCGGTGATGTAACGGCTGTTATTTACTCATTTTCAGGAGCAGCTGGGAGTTGTCATTTGGCTTTCATTTAGGAACAGATGATTCCTTAACTTTAGTGGATTAGGGCAAGTGTAGGAATTCTCATATACCCTCGATTTCAGTCCACTGTTGTGAAGAACATTGGGCCTCATTTTTAGGTCTCGTCTAGCGTAGGCTGCGCATGTGCAGTCTCGCTGGCGAGATCTTATGTCTCAGAGTAGCAAGGCTTGAACCCGCCCCTCTTCTCCATTGGCTGGCTTCCTACTCAGCGGCCAGCCATTGGAGAGAGGGTTCTGTGACGTCATTTTTGGTAGCTAAGCCCCGTCCGTTTCAGATTGAGGGGCGTATTTTTTTCCGTTTCTTTCTCTCCTCTAAAAATACGCCCCCCAGTCTGCAAAGGACGGGGCTTAGCTTCCAAAAATGACGTCGCCTCCTCTCCCCCCCACAGTCACTCGCCTACAATAAAGCGCAGAAAAAAAACGACTTGCAGCTAACCTGATCGCATAACGGAATTGTAATACTTTATTGTTCACTTTTCCCTTTGTGTCTTTTGTGTATTTAAAATTATGCTGTTACAAGTTTCTTACCACCACCTCCTTAAAATATATATATATTTTTTTAACTCTGTTTTTTATTATACTTTCGATCACACACATTATACATTCAGCAGTTTGTTTACTCCACAAACAAAAAGTTCATTATAGTATTACAGTACAAGCATTTACAGAAAGAAATAAAAAGAGAAAGAAAATTATAACCACACCGTTGTACTTTGAATCTTCTGAGATGCCCCTATTTTAAACCAAAATCAAAATTTAAACAGAATCCTAATCATAATCGTATTACCCTATCCCATCCCTCCATCGAGCTAAAGGCTCCCAAATTCTCACTCCTCGAGCTCTCCCTACCCTTCCCTTCCTAGCATATATAGGTTTCTCCAAATTATATGCAGCTATTAAATTCGCCAACCAGATTTGCATCAGCGGGGGCGTCTTGTCAAGCCAAGCCCTTGCTAAAGTTAATCTGCAGACTGCCATAACAAAAAACATAAAATCGGTCTGTGCAATATTACTTCCGTCTGGTCCAATTCCCAACAGAATCCAGATGGGGGTTAAAATTATCTGTATCCCTAATGACCTATCCAAGAAGCCCTCTATGTCTTTAATTAAAGTGTGAAGTTGTGGACAGGTAGCGAACATGTGAACAATGTCTGCTTCAGGAGAATTACATCTGGGACAAGTCGTCCCCTCAGAGCCCCCCCATTTAGCGATCCTAGCTGGCGTGTGGTAGAGTGAATATAAGGTCTTATAGTGCTGGGATTGCAGGGGAGCTGAACACAGGATAGTGCGGCCCAGATCCAATGACTCCTGGAAGGCCTCAGGTTCAGCCCCTAATTTCTCTACCCACTTACTCCTATATTTATCCATGTCATCCGGTTTGCCACTTGCTAAGAACGCATATGCTGATCTAATTGTAGACTCTCCATCGGTAGTTATATTCTCCATGAAATCATTACAATTGTACCCTACTGGGCCCCCCTGTTTGTTATTCAAGAAGCTCCTGACCTGTAGATACTTAAAAAAATCTTTTCTGTCTACGCTATATCTACTTACAAGGTCCCCAAACTGTACTATTCCCTCAGGATTCCTTAAGTCGCCAATCTGTGTAATTCCTTTAACCTCCCAAGCAGCCATTACTGAGTCAGAAAAGATTTCTGGAGGAAAGGATTTATTGTTATATAATTTAATATACCTGTTGTATCTACCCAGGCCCGACTTTTTCAGAAAGGCATTCCATATTTTAAGGGCTGCACTAATAGTCTTTGACTGTTTCCTTCTAAAGTAACCTAACTCAGCGTGATACAAGAAACAATTTTCTGCCTCCTGCCCTAACACTACTGCATATATTTCCGTGGACATAGTTGTTATTTTCTGTAGGATACCACCCCCTCCAATCAATCCCTGCATATATTGCAGAGCAGCCGCTAAATAGTACAGCCTAAAATCTGGTGCGCCCCAACCCCCTCTTTCTCTTGGTAGAGACATAAATCTATACGGCCTCCGAGTTCTTCCATGAGCCCATATGAACCTATTTAAAATGCCTTCCAGCGTGTTAAACCATTTGGCTTAAAAAAAAAGGGGAATCGATCTAAATAAATAAAGAAATTTAGGTAAAATCACCATTTTCACATTAGTGCACCCCACCAAAGAAAGATGCAAATTATTCATCCTCTCTAAGTCTTTTTTAACTTTAGCCAGTAACGGAGCCATATTGATCTCGACCACAGTATCCAAGTTCGCGGAAATTAAAATCCCCAGATATGTTGCTGAACTAACCACCCTGCTGTCAATACTCCTAGTGAAATGGTTCCTAACGATTTGTGTCTTGGACTTATTTAGACTATAGCCCGAGACTTGGCCAAACAAATGAGCCTCTGTTTCCACCCCCCTGATAGCTGTGTCTGGGTCCGGGGTTAGTACAGCCACATCGTCAGCGTAAGCTAAAGATTTGACTGTGTAGCCATTCAGTTTCATTGGTGGAATCCCTTCATTTCTTTCCAATCTTCGTAGTAACGGCTCAAGATATAATGCAAAAAGCAGTGGGGATGACGGGCACCCTTGCCTCGTCCCCCTTAGAATTTTAACTGCCTCTGAGTGCCCCCTATTCACTCTGATCTTTGCGGTTGGATCCTTATACAAGGCTTGTATGGCTGTTATAAAACCTTCACCTATGCCACTCCACCTCAGAACTGCCCATAGGAATTCCCAGGCGACCCTATCAAAGGCCTTTTCGGCATCTAAAAAGAGTGCCGCGATAGGATCGCCCAGGACCCCTGCAGCATTAAACATAGTGACTACCATTCTGACATGCTGGGTCATGCCCTTACCAGGTATGAAGCCGTGTTGTGATGGGATTACCAGATGTTCAATACTCCCTGCAAGCCTTTTTGCCAGCATTTTTTAATATATTTTGACGTCTGAATTCATCAGAGTAATAGGTCTGTATGAACCAGGAAGTGTTGGAGGCTTCCCTTTTTTTGCGATGACAATAATATCCGCACCGCCCCAGGACTCTGGAGGTAAACCACGCCGTTGTATGTGTAGCATAATATCAAACATGTCAACCAACAATACATTTTGGAACACTTTATAAAATTCAACCGGAATTTGGTCTGGCCCAGCTGCTTTCCCTGAGGGGAGGCTACCCAAAGCCCCAGTAAGCTCCTCCAAAGACAGTGGGGCATCTAATATCTCCTTCTCCTCAAGAGACAAAGAAGGGGAAAGAATATCGCTAAGATATCTATCTATCTCGTCCTGGCTCCTTGCACCACCCAGGGAGTATAATTAATCATAGAATTTCCTGAAAACTTCTCTTATCAGGTCTCGATCTGTAACACAAGCCCCCTGTGGATCCAGGATCTCCTTTATATCGGTTGCAGCTGTACGCTGCCTGGTTCCCACTGCCAGGATATGACCAACTCTCTCACTCAGTTCGTACGCATCCTGCTTTTTAACCAGATAATTCTCAGCTGCTTTCCTACTGAAGCCTTCTATAGCATCCCCTTTGAGGGCTATGATTTTAAGCAAGAAGGGCTCCAGTGAGATGTTCTGTCTTATAGCTGTGGCTAAATTTCCTTCTTCTACAATTAGCCTTTGCCGAATTTCTTCAATTTTAATTCTTTCCCTTTTTCGTCTTGCCAACACATAGCTCATCGTCTCCCCTCTTACGCCAGCTTTGAAGCAGTCCCTTACCGCCCCTGGAGATGCCGAGCCTCTATTTGTTTCCCCAAAAAACTTTATCCAAGCTTCCATATGCTTCTGGTAAGCCCCATCTTTTAATAGAATACGTTCAAAAGTCCACTGCTTATTCCTGCTCTGAACCATAGGCATATTAAATGTTAACACCAGGGGGCTGTGGTCTGAGATAATCCTAGGTTGTTTTTCCATTTGCACACTAGGAATTAAAGATTTAGAAAGTAGAAAGTAATCCAATCTGACCAAAATTTTGTGACGGGCGGAAAAAAAAGTACTACCATGCAAAAAAGGATGTTGCTTCACCCCCGGGTCAGCTAAAGAATTGTGCTGAGCCATATTGGCTAGTGCACTGTATGTTTTTTTCTTTCTCCCTGCATATCTCCCCCCGGTTCTGTAAAAGAACTTTCTGGGTCATGAATGTTGAAGTCCCCGCAACATACAATGGGCTCTGGCCACTGGGCAAGTTCCGTATCAATGAACTGCCAAACATCAGGATCATCATCGGTGGAGCCATATATTGTAACCAAAGTAAACCTCACCCCTTTAAAGCATATTTCCACTATAACCCACCTACCCCATTGATCCTCCTTTTTCCTACGAACCACCACATCCCTATTCCTCCCCAAGATTGCCACCCCTCTAGTCCTAGTTCCTTATTTACTGGCTGCTAATACTGCAAACCCCTTCTGATCCAAAAGGTATACCTGCGTTGCCTCAATGTGGGTCTCCTGGAGACATACCAGGTCTAGATAGAGAGCTCTCAGCAAACCTGCTACTTTCAATCTCTTATTAGAATTGTTGAGGCCGCATACATTAATTGAAGCAATCTTACAAGACATTAAGAAACGTCAAACATGTCTCTGCTCATAAACCGTCCTACAACAGAAAAAAATTAAAAAATATGAAAACAACATTCTGCATTCTTTATGCGTTGCCTGTACTGCCTGTACTGTATCCAACACTCAGTGAAAATGTGTGTTATTACACCAGAAAAACCAACAATTTTAACCGTGTTTAAAACCCCCAACCCCCTCCTTGTATCCCCCCCCTTCCACCCCTCCGCTACAGGCAAATAGGTCAGGAATTACTTATATGTGACCGTTTCTGGGATGCATCAGTCGCACCCCTCCCCCATCACCACTCTCCAACTGGTAACCCCCTCAGAAACCCCTCCTCACCCGATGACCCTTTTAAGACCCACATGTCTCTTGGTGGTGTTACTGCTTCACTACCAAACCAGCAATTCAATTCGATCTATTCCTAGTACATCCTATTTTTTCAGCTCTTCCATATATTGCTGTGCTTTAATCTCTGATAAAAACATTCTGACTCTCCCTTTCGTGACTACTTTCAGCTTGGCATGAAACAATAGATAGGCCTCTGATCCCAGAGCCTGAAATTGTGAAATCATCTGCCTCAACCTCCACCTTCTCTCGACCGTCACATGAGAAAAATCTGGCCTGGCAAAGAATGTGGTACCCTCAAAAGATCTCTTCCTATCAGGTCTCGCCTTGTCAATAATTTCTTGTCGTAACAAAAAGTTCCCTACGTATACTAGAATAGCTCTAGGAAAGGATGCCTGGCCTCCTTCTTCTGAGCCGAACACCTTCTTCTGAGTGAAAGGGAACCTATGTGCCCTCTGAATCTCCCTGTCCCACTGCCACTGGAACTCCGGGAACGCACCCTCAAATAGGTTTATCACAAAGCGCCTGGTGTCCTCCCCCTTCCAGCCCCTCAGCCACACCCAAGAGTCTGACATTGTTACGTCTTTGTCGATTTTCAAAATCCTCCATTTTCCACTGAAGGTCTTCCGACAGCTTTTCCTGTGTCGTTTTAAAAGATTGCCAGTTACCAAGATCATCTTCAAGCTTGCCCGTTCGCTCTTCCACCTCTGCGACTTTACCAACAAGATCATCGTAAAGCTTATTCGTCTTCTTCAAAGTCAATTGTATTTTTTTAGAATCCTGCCTTGCTTTCCGGCTCACTGATCTGGCCTCAGCCTGCATTTGCTTCAACATGTTGAACAAGAGATCAAATGGGGCACTATGCTTTGAAGAGCCAGCTGACTCCTCTTCCTGGTATGTCTGGGAGGTTGCTGAATAATGCCAAAGGAGCCGCTTCTCTGTGGCCCCCGGGGAGCCCGACAACCGTCTACTCGGTTTTGACTGCCTTTTCTTTTGAGTAGTATCATTACCCATATCAGTACCTGAAAAGCTAGAGCCCAACAATAGTTCCTCGTCAGCTTCACCCTCTTCCTCAGAGGTCTCTTCACTAGGGTGCACTGAGTCAGAGTCTTCATTTAAAGAGTAAAAGTGCTCCCCTTCCACTGAGCCCACATCACCTTTTTTCACCATTTCCTGATCTCCAGAGCTCCCAACAGTACACATATCTCCGTTTGCAGGGCTAACTGAACTCCCCCATGTGGCCTTGGCATTTTTTGAGGCACGCAGCTCCTCCTCTAGCAACATAATAGCACTCATCATGTCCGCGCTCCCAGTCTCACCTTTGAATGCGCTCCCCGCCAGCGCCGGCAACACGTCTCCCGATAGCGAGTCAGAGGCTAATTCTTTCTGCTTCTGAGGCCATTCTGCATCCTGGGACCCAGAAACGACGATTTCTCGGCTCACAGCGCTCTGGCTGGGCTGTTGCCTAGCAACAGTCGGGGAAGCGATCAGTACGTCTGCAGCGTCTTCGAGGACGCCTCCACCATCGACCAGACCTCCAGGATTGCTACCGCCATGCCTACTTGGGATACCGACACTTTGCCCTGCTGATCGTGCGGTAAAAACCTCCGACAAGGTAGGCTGCCTGAGGGGTGTTTCCTTGGATTTGCTTTTTTCCGTCCTGTCAGCGGATTTTCCCGGCATCACGGAATGTGTCTCGGCAGGGCTACTCAAATCAGTGCTGGAGATCGCACTGGGTTTCCCCCAAGGCTTGGTCTTCTTCTTCTGCTGTGGGGCCACCGTTTTCCTTATTGCCCCTGGGTTCTTGGCAGGAAGCGTGGCCTCTTCCGCCTGGACATTTTTCTCTGTGTCCGCTTGTTCTTTTGCCTTTTCTTTCCCTTTGTCGATCTTAGCAGGGTGTGGGGGCATTTTAGCTGGCTGCTGGTGCAAAGTTTTTTTAGAGCCAAAGGAGCTCATAAGGTCACGAAGCTTTCCCTTTAGCCACAGAAATTCCGCTAAGAATAGGGATTTAAATACCGCACCGACGGAAGATGTAACTCGCTCTTGCAACCACCATTCAGAGGCCATCTGGGTCATTTATCTGATCATAAAGCTGTCAGCATCTTAGTGATGACGGGAGAGAGGTCTTGATGCGACCTTTCAGCACAACCCGTCCGCGGTCATCTTGCCCAAGACCTTTTGATTCTCCTTAAAATATTATTGTAAAGTGCATTGACGTTTTTTACGGAAACGAGTATGGGATAAAATATGAAAACAATGGAGAACAAGCATTGGCATAGCCAATAGGTCTGGCTTTTGGGGCCTTCTAAGTATTTAGTTATGCAGCACAATATCCTTGGTGCAACCATATCAACTGTTGCGTGGCTAAACACTTATAAGGTCCCAAAGGTGAAACCTATTGGCTATGCCAATGCTTGGTGTGGTTGTGTGTGTGGTTGTGTGTGGTTGTTGTAGGAGAGTAGGGTCTGCTTCCTTTGGTCACCCCCACTTTTTGCTTTTGCTTTACTGGTTTTCGACTTAGATGTGGCTGTTGGCCTGCTAATTAGACCCACAGCCCAGATGCACTCTCTCTAAATTTACATCATGTACTCTAGGTACATACACTATTGGGAATTGGTTCACCTTGTCAGCCCCTGTAGAAGTGTACCCTAGGTACTCAGGGCATAGGTGTAACCAAGGCCTACCAGGGGCTGCAGCATGTATTATGCCACCCCTGGCTGGCCACTCAAATAGACACAACTGGCTGATCACTCAGCTGGGGCAAGGTCGTGTAATCACTCCTTGCTTAGGTGTAGTATTCCTATACCTACTTATATATAGACACATAGTAACCTATAAGTCACTCCTATGGCAGGCCTTAACCCCTTCAGCGCTGCGCGAATTCCGCTGCGGTGCTGAAGGTTCTAAAGAACCTATGGACTCATGACGGAACGGTTCCGTCATGAGCACAGGCCAACCAACGCTCATGACGGAACCGTTCCGTCATGAGCACCGAAGGGGTTAACAATCCTGGAGGCAGAGTGCTTGGTTATGTGTGAGATGGTGCTCTAGCATGAGCTGAGCCTGTCTGCAGCTTTCGGAACCATGTCCTTATAGCTGTTCTATGATATTGCCATACCATATACTCTTAAGTGCATTATGAACCTCGCGGTTAAATGCTAACTTTGGTTTGGCTTTATCCAAACATGTCGTGTAAGGTGTCATACGCTTTGGAATACTACCCCCTCGCCAATTCCGGCGACGGGGGTAGCATTCCACTCTTCTAGAGGGAGAAGACATGTTGTTGCTGCCTATCCCGGTTAAAGTTAATCAGAGCCCCAGCGTCACAAAATGGACACTGCTGCCACCGACGCAAGTCTGGCCTCCTGCTGCTGGGAGTCCTTCCAGTCACGAAGGTTTGGACAATAGGTTTCCTGCCTGGAGAGGTGCGAGCACCACCCCAGACAGGACTTTGTGTATTGGGATAGGGAGGGCTGAATTGAATGAGACACTGCCTGGGGCACCCTAGGTGCTCCATGCATACCCCAGTTCAAACCGGTTGCTGGGGCACTCCAGCCCCAGCTCTGGCGCAAAACTGGACAAAGGAAAGGGGGTGTAACCACCCCCCTTCCTGGTCCCACCCATAGGAGGGACCTAGAAAGTAATCCAGCCCCTTTTAGTTGTATAAAGGTAGGGGCTGAGTCCTGAGACTTTAGATTAATCCTGATCCGAAACTTGACACGAAACTCTGGACCTTCGACATTCTGCTGAAGCTGAAGACTGAAGAATCTCCCTTGTGGCCAAGTAGTGACCACCCTGGGCAACCAGGCACCATCCAGCAAATCAACGGCTTGCTTTGTCGACGTTCCCGCCGGAACCCTAGCACAGAGCCTGACAAGACCCAGACTTCCAGACCTCTCTGAACCTCTCTTCACGACTGCAGCACAGCTGAGATCCATGGAGGCGACGAGACACGTAGAACCAGACATCTTGGATAGCCTGCAACTTGCTAACTGTGCAGCTCCTGAGTCATCCTCGAAGCTGTGTACTGGGGACTGAGAAACCCCGAACCCGAGCTCTACCTGCACCGAAGATCAGCCCTCCACACTCCACGAGTTCTGCGTGGGGCTCTTCTGCTTGTGTTCTGCTCGACGCGTTGTCCGGTTGCTGGCCCGTTGGCTAGTAGCCTCTGTGATGACAATCCTTTTGAATCACATCACTGGTCTGGTTGCTCCAGACTGGCCCTTGCCTCCCTGCAAAGGAAGGCCCCTCAGACATTGCTGGTCTGCACCAGAAGCCTTCTTTGAATCCTGCGTGGGTTGCCTTTGCCAAGGCTCGTTGACGCCAATCCGGAAGTCGACCCCTCCATCTGCGAGAACCTTCGTGGGACAGCTCCTCTCCAGCACCTGGTCATCGTCAACGCCTCCTGGTCCCCGTGGCTGAAGAGACAAGCTTCAAGACAGCACCTGATCGCTCCTCAACGTCATCTGGTTCCTTCCTGGTCCCACCCGGTCCCTGGCTAGTGACCCAGACTCTGTCCCCTCTGCTTTCATGTCCTCTTCATCTTCGATCCACCCTTGGATCCACCGGGACATATTCCTCCTGGTCGCCTGCAGCATCTTTCTTCAAAGGCTCCATGGGACTCAACGGCGAAACCCAACACATCTTCACACCTAATCACCCACCGTCCATGGGTGATGTAACACGAGTACTTCGGTGCTCCCAAGGGTATTGACTATTCAAGTGTCTAGGTTTTTAGTTGTTTCCTCCTAGCTAAACCGGAAGTGTCCTAAATCCTTCTAAATCTAACTTCTAAGTTCCCATTGACTTTGCATAGACTCACAAGTGTGTGTAAAGACACTGCACGCGCCACCTGTGGGCCTCCTACTTCTAAACTAAGGTTCAGATAGTGTAGCTCCAGCGAATCCCTAGGCCCTAGGGCTTTCCTTTTCTCGTGACGTGGTACTTATACCACTTTCTTAATATATGGTTTGCTTCGCCCCTAGGGCCTAACCGTAAATTGTGCAACTTAACGTATTCTGACTAAGTATCTTGTTATGTGCTTTGGCCTCTGGTCGCATAAAGAGTTCAGAGGAGTGTGTTAGTAAAGAAATACATATATATTTTATATATATCCTGTGTGGTGTCCTTTCATTTGATGTTCAATGGGTTACATATGGTAAAACAGCTGGCTTTACACACCCTCAAGAGTCTTTTAGCCTATTACTGTTCTGTCCACGCTACCACTAGGATAGCTGGTCTATAAGGTTGACTTACAACCATCACCATAAGGGTTGTTTGGACTGGTGCAAGGTGTTCACTAGAATAGTGAAATTGATATACATGGGCACCTTCTCACAGTTGTATGTGGTTGTGTGTGTGTGGTTGTGTGGGTGTGTGTGTGGGTGTGGTTGTGTGTGTGTGGGTGTGGTTGTGTGTGTGTGGTAGTAGGTGTGGTAGCGGGTGTGGGTGTGTGTGTGTGAATGTGTGAGTGGATGTGTGAGTGGGTGTGGTTGTGTGTGTGGTTAGGTGTGTGGTTGTGGTTGTGTGTCTGTGGGTGGGGGGTTGTGGTTGTGTGTGTGGTTGGGTGGGTAATTGTGTGTGTGTGGTTGTGTGTGGTTGTATGTGTGGTTGAGGTTGTGTGTATGGTTGTGTGTGTGTGGTTGTGTGTTTGTGGTTGGTTGTGTGTGATTGTGTGTGTGTGGTTGTGGTTGTGTGTGTGTGTGGTTGTGCGTGTGGTTGTGCGTGTGGTTGGGTGTGTGGTTGTGTGTGTGGTTGTGTGTATGTGGTTGTGTGTGGGGTTGTGGTTGTGTGGGGTTGTGGTTGTGTGTGGGGTTCTGGTTGTGTGTGTGGTTGTGGTTGTGTATGTGGTTGTGGTAGTGTATGGGTGCGGTTGTGTGTGTGGTTGTGTGTGGTTGTGTGTGCTTAGGTGTGGTTGTGTGTGTGGTTGCATGTGTGGTTGTGGTGTGTGGTTGTGTGTGTGGGTGTGTGAGTGTGGTTGTGTGTGTGTGTGTATGTGTGGTTGTGTGTGTGTGGTTGTCTGTGTGTGTGTGTTGTGTGTGGTTGTGTGTGTGGTTGTGGTTGTGAGTGTGTATGGATGTGTGTGTGGTTGTGTGTGGGTGTGGTTGTGTGTAGGTGTGTGTGTGTGGTTGTGTGTAGTTGTGTGTGGTTGTGTGTGTGTGGTTGTGTGTGTTTGGTGTTGTGTGTGTGGTTGTGTGTGAGGTTGTGTGTGTGGTTGTGTGTGGTTTTGTGTCTGGTTGTATGTGGTTGTGTGTATGGTTGTGTGTGTGGTTGTGTGTGTGGTTGTGTGTGTGGTTGTGTATGTGGTTGCATGTGGTTGTGTGTGTTGTATTTGTGTGTGTGGTTCTGTGGTTGTGTGTGGTTATGTGGTTGTGTGTGTGCATGTGGTTGTGTGTGTGCGTGTGGTTGTGTGTGTGTGGTTGCATGTGTGGTTGTGGTTGTGTGTGTGGTTGTGTGTGGTTGTGTGTGTGGCTGTGTGTGTGTGAGTGTGTGTGTGTGTGGTTGGGTGTGTAGTTGTGTGTTTATGTGTGTGTAGCTGTGTGTGTGCTTGTGTGTGTACTTGTGGTAGTGTGTGTGTGGTTGTTTGTGTGTGTGGTTGTATGTGTGGTTATGGTTGTGTGTGGTTGTTTGTGTGTGGTTGTGTGTGTGGTTGTGTGTTTATGTGTGTGTGGTTGTGTGTGTATGTGTGTGGTTCTATGCATGGTTGTGGTTGTGGTTGTGTGTGTGGTTGTGTGTGTGTTTCGGTGTGTGTGGTTGTGGTTGTGGTGGGGTTGTGTGTGTGGTTGGCTGGTTGTATGTGGTTGTGTGTGTGTGTGGGTGTGGTTGTGTGTGTGTGTGTGGTTGGGTGCGTTTGTGTGTGTGGTTGGGTGGTTGTGTGTGTGTGGTTGTGTTTGTGTGGTTGTGCATGTGGTTGTGTGTGTGGATATGGTTGTGTGTGTGGTTGTGGGTATGGTTGTGGTTGTGTGTGTGGTTGTGTGTGGGGTTATGTGTTTGGTTGTGTGTGGTTGTTTGTGTGGTTGTTGTGTGTGGTTGTGGGTGTGGTTATGTGTGTGTGTGGTTGTGTGGTTGTTGTAGTGTGTGTGGTTGTGTGTGTTTGGTTGTGTGTGTGTTGTGTGGTTGTGTGTGTGCTTGTGGTTGTGGGTGTGGTTGTGGGTGTGGATGTGTGGTTGGGTGTGGTTGTGTGTGGTTGGGTGCGGTTGTGTGTGATTGTGTGTGTGTGGTTGTGTGTGTGGTTGTGTGGGTGTGGTTGTGGGTGTGTTTGTGTGTGGGTGTGGTTGTGTTTGTGTGTGTGTGTGTGGTTGTGTGATTGTCCGTGTGGTTGTGTGTGGGTGTGGTTGTGGATGCGGGTGAGGGTGTGGATGTGTGGTTGGGTGTGGTTGTGCGTGTGTGTGGTGCTGTGTGTGTGTCTGGTTGTGGTTGTGTGTGTGGTTGTGGTTGTGTGGTTGTGTGTGTTGTGTGTGTGGCTGTGTGTGTGGTTGTTTGTGGTTGTGTGTATGTGTGGTTGTGTGTATGGTTGTGCGTGTGATTGTGTGTGTGGTTTTGTGTGTGTGTGTGTGTGTGGTTGTGTGTGGATGTGTGTGTGTGGGTGTGGTTGTGTGTGTATGTCATGTCCTCATGAAAGCCCAACGAAAGGACTCCCTGAATGGTGCAACGGACATGAAGCAGCCACTGCGATCAGAAATAAACACTGTGAACGTTGTCCAGTTTCACTGTAACATTTTCTTAATGTTCCATAAGTCACAAAACAGTAATACTAAAAGCATCTCAAAATAAAAGAACACAAACATCTAGTTTGTGGAAAGAGAAAGCACGTTGTAAGTCAAACGGGTGCAGAAAAGCATTAACACAACAACATTTTCTTTGATGTTCTTTGAACGAGAACATCAAAGGGGCGCCGCAAAAGTGATCGCGGGCGAAAGTGAAAGAGAACGCGGGCGCTTAATGAGCATGACAAGGTTTGCCATATGGCGCCTCTGCTCCTAAGCGCGCGCCCGTGCACATGCACTGTAGCTCTAGGCTGGCCATGGAAGCATTTTTTGAGCCCTCATTAAAAGTCTCGCCAGACCAGCGCATACGCTGGGTCAGGCGAGACCTAAAAAAACCCCCATAAGTGGAGGGTCCCGAAAGTTCTGCCTATGAGCGCGCTGCCAGTTCTGCGGCTGAATAGCCAGTATGGCTTATTTTTTAATCCCCCGGGCTCTCTTTCTCCCCTCACCTCCGCTTCCTATCTTTTTACATTTTCAAGTTTCTTTTCCCCATTTCTGCCTTTCTCTCGCTCCCTCTGCAGTGGGGTTGGAGCCCCAGTCTGGAATGTGACACATGGTCACAGCGTATGACCGTTTTCTGATCTTTTCTTTTTTTTGTGACATGTTTAGGCATAAAACAGCTTGTCAGAAATCGGAGACGTGTTGTTTGGCACGTGTCACATGAGCTAGGACGTGTTACATGCTAGAGGGATCCATGTCACCAATGAGTTTCTGCCACCACTGTGTCAAGGTCTGATGATGACATATTTGTCTTGATCCCAAAAAGAGTGCGTGTGCCAGCCGTCAGCAACCAAATACACAAATTAAGCACTGTTCCAAAGGAAAATTCTAAATTATACAAGTTTTTCATCTAGCTGCTACATCAGAAAAAGTAATAATTAATCCATGGGGCTAAATATGGAAGAAAGTCATCATGCAAAGTAATGGAAAGGGTCTGCTGATAAAAGGGCAATGGGCCCTGGAGGTATATATGCAGACGAATGTTCCAGAATAATGACGTTGTTTTATTCTCAAGGTGGGAACTGCTGGGAAGGTTCATAAGTGGGGCTGTCTGGAGGCGACCAGGCCGGCATATAGTAGAGCTGGGGTCACTGAAGATAGCCATCTTTGACCTTCCAGATTAAGACGGGACAGAGATCTCTCAGGGGAGGGGCAGCTGTGTGCAGTGCACGGAAAGTCGAACCTGCCCTGATCGGCTCAAATACTGCTAATTATGGAAGACTTCCGCAGACACAGAAGTTAACTATGGAATACCTTCTACACACAGAACTGTCTGTGAACCCACTGAACCTTATAGCTTTTTAGCCAATGCAGTTACAAACAATCACTAGCTTTAAGATAAACCTCGGAAGTGAGGAGGAGTTTGCTCGGATGTCACCCCAGTGTAATATGGGGATTGAGTGAACGCATTTCCCAGCACTGCTATCAGAAGCCAGGCCCAGTCCTTCTTGTTAAGGGATATCAGGCAATTCCCCGGTCAGAGAAAATACATTATCACAAGTTGCTTTCTGTATGCATCGTACTATTTTACGTCATCCGCATTTAATCCGACACATTTTAGCTCCAAAAATAAATTATGCGAAGTTTCTGGTGTTCAAGAAATTCCAGAGCTAAAAATGCACACCAGGTAGTCCGGTGCAAAAAAAAGCCCCATGCTGCCTGTGGTGCAAAAACACCCCACTCAAATGCAAATCGGTGTCCAACAGTCCACTGTCAGCCGACAAGGGTTTCACTGGCAGCATCCCAGCACGATGGGTCATTGGAGCTCAGGTGCCGATGCAATTAAAATGTGCACCCCCATATTTGCAGGCCAGCGACGAAACACACGATGAACTATAATATAATAGATAATACAGGCAAATGATAGAGTGAAGGGAGATTATAGAAATCCTTACTGGCTATGGGAAACCACAAAAGACCGTGTCAAGGGAAAACAAGGAGGGTCCATCCTCTAACTTCTAAAGGGAATAATATGTATATCCAACAACTGCAATGTCTCCTTCCAGCAAGGAGACCGAGGTAACAATGACAGAAAACCGCAAGCACAAAAAAAAGGGGGCGTAAACAGCTACTGAATCCCTCCCCTCCAGGACTCCGTGACCGGCCTCGTGGTTGCCATAGCAATGTTTCAGGAAATCGGCTTGCGACACCAGAAGTCAGGTCACAGAGTCCTCAAAAGGAGGTAGTATAGCGGATAAATCATCCAAACAGGGGCACTGTCCAATGGAAGGCCTCCATTTCGCGAGGCCGGCCAAATGCAGAAGAGGCGTGGTTTCATGCCCCTTTTTGCTTACAAGAACTCTCGCCTGCAACAGCGCATGCGCTGCAACGCAGGCTTTGACTTAAAAATCATATTTGGCCAAGATCAAACCAAGCCATAGCGATGCAGCTAAGCTGTGTACTCTGTTTGTGGTTTCTTAGACAGCGAGCACACCTCTCCAGGAAAGCCTTGAGTGTAAACAGCCTTCTCCCTGGTAATGGCTGACGGAGTCATAATAATAGCGAGCCTCGCATCACTCTCGCGCGCTTTGTGGCACGCTGCCGCCGCTCCTCACTGAAGGGCGAGTGGGTGGCAAGCTCATGGCGTGTGACTGAAGGGAAGGCCGCGCGGGAGGCATGAGAGGCTGCCGTGCCGCGTGAACAGGGCGACACAGGCAGTACAAGGACTGCAACCAGCAGTGAAGAACCGTGAGAGAAAAGTGGGCTCCGTCAATGGAGCTCTCCCTGCTATTTACATCCTGGCATCCGGTGGCGGGCTCAGCCTGCTGATGCGACCTGAAGTGGGGGGCCCTCTTTAGAGTGGGGCCAAGGTCAAATATCCTTAGCTGCACCCCTCTGTGAGGGTCGTGCCTCCTACACCCAGCAGACCCGTGCAGCTGGGATCAGAAGGGACTTCACATCAGCAGGCTCTCACTGTCACACTTGTACGTACTCATAAACGTCAATTAACCAAAAGGCCATAGGTAGCAGAAGTGACATAATACACCAATTGACCTTAACTTCACTCTCACACTCATGGTTGCACATACACACACAATCTGACATACACATACCCTCTCTCAACTAAACAAACACACAATCACCTGCAGGCAGGCACAGAGCATACATTTAAATACATTTTTTATTCTCCTCTGTTGCCGGGAAGGGTCCTATACCAGCTAATTGTACTTTTATTACAATAATAGTGAATATAATCTTAATATTCACTATTAGTGTGAAGAAAATTACAAAAAGCAAGGATTTTAAAGCCCCCAACCGATGTCCATAAGGCCAAGCTGCTCCTGTGTTCTTTGCACTGATTTTGTAACCTCTAAGGCAGGGTAGCAAATGCAGGGGTCACCGCTGAGACCCCTGGTGACCCCTAAATGGCGTCTATGTCGTACATTCAGGCCTGTTCAGGCCTGATCCACTGATTCAACAGGCAGAGGCCAGGTCAGGATCTGAGGAGACAGCTTCTACAGACAGAATTGAAGACTACAGAGCAGCATGTATATTTAACAAAAAAAACCTAAATGAGATACATTCTCAATCATATGTTCTCTCACGCTCGACACATCTTTTGCCATCTTCTAATTACTAACCACACATTAGATCAGCAAAACATCATTTTCAGCCAATTAAGAACACTGTGGACCTTATTACGAGTTTGGCAGATGCAGGACATCTGGGTACAAAGAGAGGAAGACCGAGCTATTACTACTTAAAGGTAAGTAGAAGGTCCAGCTACAGCTACTGCCCGAAAGATACAGTTACTATGAAAATTGCTGAGCTGTTCCTAGAGAGGAGAGATATGCGTCAGGGGATGTGAAGAGTGTTGTAAGGGTAAATAGATATTACCCCTGGATATCCATTTTGTTGGATTTAATGCCCTCACACACCTTTGCAGGTGTCATGCTTCATCATTTGGGCTTGCTCCTCGTAAAATAGGGTCATCATAATTGTTTTTTCCCCCCCCATATTTTTCCATTTATGAAGTAGTTTTAATCTCACTGGTGTGCAATTTGAATACATTAGTGACTCACTGTAGACAGTTACTCATTAGATACATGCTAAATAGTATTCATAGGTCCTGACGAATCGCCCGTTAATGAACACAAGCGAGAAACATGGTGACCAGATATTAACACTCTCTGGATGGTCCTTGGAAGCATAATATTCCACACTCACCCTCTAGATTTTGATTTTAATTAGAGCAGCGGACCGCCAGAATAAATCATTCCTTGGTACCCCTAGCTTTATTTTAACCACCCCCAATACGTCTACAATCCTTACTGGCCCCACACCCGCACTTCATCCAAACGGCTGTTGGAAAAAGATCTCCGCTAAAGAGCCCCTCTTTGAGGTGTCGCCCGTTGGGTATTGCACCACCGACCCAACGAGGAGCAAGCCCAAATGATGAAGCATGACACCTGCAATGGTGTGTGAGGGCATTAAAACCAACAGAATGGATATCCAGGGGTAATATCTATTTACCCTTACAACACTCTCCACATCCCCTGACGCATATCTCTCCTCTCTAGGAACAGCTCAGCAATTTTTATAGTAGATGCAGGACATCCGCAAAAAAGGCATTCATGGTTCCCCTCTTCTTCCTTTAAAGGGGGACAAAATGTCAGATTTAGACTGGAAGGGCATCAGCTGTGTCTGCTTGACCAAACGCCAATCTGCCAAAAGACCGTCAGTCAATATCCATCAGAACGTCCTTCTTATTTAGGGCAAATGTTTGGACATGTTACACATCATCAGGGATAGTTTTCAGGCTACAATAGTAGACAAAAGAAATTGAATCTGGCGTGCTCCATGCACTTTTTAAAATAATAAACTCTTGCTTTGGGAGTTTGTTACTAAAAAAAAAGTTAATTGAGAAGACACATCGAACATAGTGCACACTCAGCAAAGCTTCAGTGCCTTTGTGGTGCAGTAACCCCCATGTGCTTAGCAGGGAACTCTACGATGGCGCATTGTCTTCTGCGGGGTGGGGGGGCAGAGGTCTGCATTGGTCTGGCTGGCTACCTGCCAACTCTGCACTGGACCTTTAGTTTCTTAAGAGCACAATATTTCCACACAATGTCTTCATATTTTACACACTAAAACTATCAAATTAAGATTTGAATGAATCAGATGTCTCCATCCATTCTGGGAATGTTCAATCCAGAGAGCACTCTTGCACCCATGAATTTTTAGAATTAGAACATACGTGTAGAAAAAGCTCACACCAGTCGAGAATACCCAGTTCGATATGCTAACCTTGTCCTCAACACGTAGTGCCATTGGACACTTCAGTTTCAGTTTTACAAGGGGCTCGTCGCATCCTCCGCTATTACAATCCTGAATTTTAAGTATAAAGCTTTTGCGCACACTTTCGGACACATAGGATTCGTAGGATTTCATGCTCCGCAAAAGATACTGAACTAGAATGACATGGTACAGGGTGGATGCTGCCCACCGAAATTAAACTACAGCCAATCTAGCACATATTCCGCAGGGATGCCCAGGTCTTTCACCAGCACAGCCATCTGTTGCTTTTGTTTGTGGGGTGGTATGCAGGTGTTAGTGCTGCTGTGCATTCTTGACGCAAGACAAGCTGCCCCCTTCCCAGAATCAAGAGATCGTGATCACCGCTCAGTGCTCAACATTACCAACTTTATGATGCACCAATTGTGATGGTCAGGGAGCTGCTGCTCAGCCGCAAGGTCTGAACATATAATCTGGAGTCTGCAGCTCATGGGCTGGAGTCTCTCCAGTTCATGGAAGACCCTCATGTCAACCAGTCTGGCTTAGATGCTATACAGGGACCTTCCTAAACATGGAGTTGGGTGGCCCATATTCTGTATATGCTAGGGCGGAACCTTGCAGGCTCACTTTGCATGCACCGGGAACTGAAGTCAGCCCGAGAAGTCAAGAGGTACTGACCATGAGAACTAGAAGGCTTCTCTACTCCTCTAGCCACAACTAGTCTATTGAATGTGAGCTTAAAGGTGACTGCTTCACAAGAACACTCCGCCTGTGTCACAACCAGCTAGTTTTTTCCTTTTTGGAAGCCCTAGCCTCGTCCTCAATGGCTTCCTTCCAGGATGTATTTAGCACCAGTCCATCAGCAACCTGTGTCCCAGAAGAAGTGTTTCTGAGATGCACTTGGAGCAGTTCCCCTGACCAGGCCCGGCTGTGCAGAGTCCCAGCGCCCCCGTAAGCATTGTTTTTAGCTGCAACCATAACTTGAAAGGCCAGAGTGATCCTTGTGTGAGCCCCTTTGTTCACACCTCTCACGCTTCTTTGTGACATTCTGTCTCTCGTGTATATGAAACCAGTCAAGCAGCTTAATAAGTACCTTTGGGTGACATGATATCCAACTTTAAGAGATCTGTGAAAGTGTAACCCTTCGCCGAGACATGGCAATGTCTTATTGCACTTAAGGGTGAATTTTGGTAGGGGTGATGATAACAAGTGTTGGGAACAGTATAGCAACGTTATCATTATATTTTACCAAGTAAGTTGGATGTTCGGAGGTTCTTTTACAGTTTAATATTAGTCGTTTTCTCAAGTGGTTCAAGTGCGGTGAGTGAGACGCTCAGAGGGGGCTGCCCTAGTTCTCCTTGCTCGGGATGGAGCCTGTGTGTCCTACCGTCGCCCCTCAGGCTTCCCAACCCATCACCATCTGTGTTTAAACAGTTGCTCCTTGTAAATTTAGGTCGTTTATGTGTAGAGTACATAGAAATAAAAGTACTCCTGTGCCGTTTCTCTGGGAAGCGTTATTATCGTTCCTCTGTACGCGGCACTTGTAGCGCACCCGCTATAAATCCAGTCTGCTCTAGGTCTTTACCATTTAGTGGAAAATAAAATTACTCTTCCCGAAAATGTTGAGTTTTGCTAGATGTGATAACGAGTAAAATACCGACGTGTTTAATTTCTTCCTTGGACATCACAAAGTGGGCCCTTGTTGAAATTAATATTCTCTGTTATTGATTAAGTGACTGTTCATTATGTTGTGATCTCCCAGAGGCTGAGTGAAGAGTAGGTGGTATCTCCCAGTGCGGTGATCCAGAGATGGGTTAGGCACGGCACTGTTGCCAGATGTAAAATGAAACCTTTTAAAGAAGTTTTGCTGCCAGTCTGCATATTTAATAATATTGCAGTGGTATAGCAAAGTATATTAGCTTTGTTAAATAGATATTCCTAATTTTTGACGTTCAGTGACGCTCTCATGGTAGAACTTCGATAATTCGAAGTTACCGCTTTTAGCTCTTTTTAGGTCTCGGCTGTGTGTGTGTGGTGGGCTCTATGTGTGTGTGGCGGGCTGTGTGTGTGTGGGGAGCTCTGTGTGTGTGGGGGGCTCTGTGTGTGTTGGCTCTGTGTGTGTGGGGGGGCTCTGTGTGTGTGTGTGGCTCTGTGTGTGTGGTTCTGTGTGTGTGTGTGTGTGTGGCTGTGTGTGTGTGGGTGCAAATGCAATAGGTCTCGCATTTGCGAGAGATTAAGTTATTACTCTCTACTACTCTCTAATACTTACCTATTGCCATTGTAAATGACAATACCATATATTTATCGGTTTAAGAAAAAAACAATAAATGAAAAAAATGACATTTGCAATGCCAATAGCTCTAACTTTAACAAAGACGAGACCATTGCATTGTAAATGCTTGTTTCTTTCTTCTTTCCGAGACTTTGATCTTTTACCATGGGGAAATGCCCTCTTGAGAAATGGTGAGCATTCCGGTACCTTGTTGCATGGTGTGTTAGACACAAGGTTCGTTAGGGGTGAGTGAGGATGTCTTGAGATGGCATGAATGTGTTCTCAACTTATGCATTAATGTTTTCATAGGATTTTCCAGAGGAAAGACACTGGTTGTTATTTCTGAATCAAGTACAGGAGTGCGCTGGTTGTTAATGGATAAGGTATATATAAATGTCCTATTAGTGAGACCATATGAGAGTAGCCATAATAAAGTATGCATTGTTGATCTATGTTGTTCTCTCTTCTAGGTTCTCATCCCTGCTGTCCCCACCCTTTCCCTTCCCTCACTTGATCGCCCTGATACTCTATAACATTTTTGTTGGAGTTTGGGGATGTCAAGATGTGGACCCCGTATTGCATCATCCGGACCCTGAGTAGTACAGAAACCCGACAATATTCTTTGACAAATCTCCTGTAATACCCACTCAGGCCCAAGAAAGCTCTGACCTGAGTCTGGGTAGATGGAGCAATCCAGCCCATGATGGTCTGAATTTTGCTCTGTAGTGGTTGAACCTGGCCTCCACCCACAAGGGGGCCCAGGTACACAACCTTGCACTGCCCTATCTGGCACTTAGTAGCCTTGATAGTGTGGCCTGTTTTCTTCAGAGCCTCCAAAACATGATTTAGGCGGACCAGGTGATCCTCCCAGGTGGAGCTAAAGAGAGCTATATCATCAAGATATGCTGCACTATTGGCCTCCAAACCAGTAAGGACTTTGTTCACCAATTTTTGACTTGCCTCAAGGATTTTGCTGGCCTTCTTCATGCACTCAACCATCCGGGAGCAGAGACCAAGTACATAGTCCATAATGTCTTGTTTAAGGGTTTTGAGAGGCAACCCCTATCCCTCCTTCATCAAACATAGGGGACCCCTAACTGGATGCCCAAACAGAAGTTCAAAAGGGCTGTAGCCAACACCTTTATGTGGGACCTCTCTGTCGGCACAGAGAATGCAGGGCAATAGGACATCAATTTTTACCTAAGCTTTTCTGGGAGACCCATGATCATGCCCTTGAGGATTGTGTTGAACGTTTCAATTAACCCATTTCATTGTCGGTGATAGGGTGTGGTGAATTTGTAGTTCACTCCACGCTGCTTCCACACTGCAGTAATATAACTTGACATGGAGTTTGTACCTCCTTAGGGAAGCTCACTCTGGAAAAAATTCCCAAGAGAGCCCTTGCCACCACAGGTGCTGTAGTGGTCCTAAGGGGAAATTCCTCTGGATAGCTAGTTGCATGGTCCACCACCACTAGAATATAACTGTGTCCAGATGCTGTTGGAGGGTTCAAGGGACTATGGGGTGTGGGCTTCGGCGGGCCGGAATAACAAGCGGGGAGGCCAGATATAATGCGCTATAGTTAGCTGGTTTTATTGTTGCCAAAGTACAGGAGGGGAGATGTAGTCTCTGGGATGGGGCCACTGGTATCTTTGATGGTATCCGGAGGGAAAAAGAGATGTCCTGTGGGTTGCTTCCCGCTGCTGGGCTGAGGTCGTCAGGGCGATGGGCTCTCTCCTGAGGTCGTCCGGGCGATGGGATCACTCACTCTCGGCGTAGTCGTCAGGTCCTGTATAATACACCGGTGGGCCTCGGAGGTTTGGGACGAGAGGAAAATACAGAGCCGTTAGTCTTCTGCTCTCCTGACGTAACGTAACTACCACCGACACCGGGATGTGGGGGTACGGAAGAGGCAAAGGTGAGGGAGGGTTGGACGGGGAAGGTGGAAGCGACCGACAATACAGGGGGGGGGAAAGGGTGAATAGTGTGCTCAAGGGGTGGAAGGGACCTACGTATATATATACAGTGCTACAGTGCTCAGGGTTGTGCAGCTTTCTACAATATTTACATCTATCTGTGCAAGGGACACACGGAGAAGGATGAGGTGTACTCACGTGGCCCGCCGCAACTCCCTGGTGAGTTGCGGCCGCTCTCCAGCCACCTCCTGAGGACTCCACCAGTCCTCAGACCACACGTCGCCGTCGCCGTCCTCCTCCGCTGCTTCGACTCGACTCTCCGAGTCCTCGCTTCTCGCTCTCAGCTCCGGTTCCTTCCTTACTGCCTCCTGCCACGAGTCCGCTGGTTGGAACCCCCTTCCTTGTGGACCGTCGGCTTTTCTACCTTCCGGGTCGGTGCAGGGGGTGGGGCTTCCGGGGTCATGGAGAACTGCTTCCGGTATCCCGTATTCCGTTTTCGGTTCTTGGCGTACCTGCAGGGGATGAGAGAGAGAAGAACTCCTGGGGAAAGGGAACAAGGTGCAATCTGGGTTAGACAAGTCGGCCCCTGCGCGAGGATGCTTCCCCGCTAAGGTAGGGGCCTCGACCTTTCCACAGGGACCAATTACGTAAATCCCAAGCCCCTCAAAGGGTACCCCCACCACATATAGTGGTATGAGGGGGGCCTTTGTGGTACCACCTGACTTACCACTGGCTTGAAATGTGGTACAGGAGCAACAAAACTTCTTTGTGTCCTCAGACATGTGAGGCCAGTGAAAGTGAGGGACAAGCCTGTCCCAAGTCTTACTTTGGTCTAGGTGTCCTGCTAAGTAGGGTTGGACAGAATTTGCGTAGTTGCGCTACGGAAAACTCTGCGAAATGGTAAAAAATCTCAGCGAGCCCACAATGTTTCGCGAACACGTGAAATTGTTTGTTCCGCCCGTTCGCAATGCTTTTTTCCTGTTCGCGAACGCTGTTTGCGTGCTCGGAAACATCTAGCGAACACGCATTTTGAAAGCGTGAAGAAGGAAAAATTCTGCGAAACCGCAGAATTTTTGGAGATTTTGCGTTCTCTGCGGATCGCGAAATTACCCAAATTCCGCAGATTCCGCAAGCGGAACGGAATTTACCGCCCAGGCTTACTGCTAAGGGAATGTCATGTACCAAGGTGAGTAGGAAGCCCCTGAACTTCAGAGGTATGGCCAACCTCCTGGGGGTGTCTACCCTCTGAGTACAGGAGTCCCTCATCCCAATAGATCCTGTGGGATCCACGGACACTCCCAGTACCCTCAGCAGCAGCTTGCTTGAAGGGTTCAAGAGAGGGACTGGTTTGCTGCCCCAAACTCAAGTCTGCCCTGGAAGGGCCTCCTGTCCCCAAGAACTCAACCTGATCAGGTTCAAGCTAATCTGGGACAGTTCCTTCACAGGGACTAAGATCATCTCCCTCAAGAGACTGACCCTCACTCTGGGTCTGGGGGGGGGGGGGAGACACAGCCTTACCCCTCCTGCTCCTCCTCTTGGAAGGCCCCTGGTCCATTGTTCCAGGATCCAGGGCCTGTTCAGTAGTTGTCAGTTTGGCCTGTGACCTGGTCAAAGCAAACACATCTGGAGTGATGCCCACTATTTTTGCATAAGTCCTAGGTTCTACATCAGTTCAGGCTGAAGTCTCCAAATCATTGCCCAAAAAACACTCCACTGGAAGGTGTGAGCTAACCACAACTTTCTTAGGTCCAGTTACCCCTCCCTGCTGAAATTAACAACTGCCAAGGAATGGTCAGTCCTGAAATTGTTAGCATTAGTCACTTCGTACATCTCTCCAAGTATGATTTAGTCAGGGGCCTCAGTATTCTCTGTCACCATAGTGACACTTGCACCTGTGTCCCTGTATGCCATGGCCTCCTTACCATTGATTAAAGGCTGCTGTCCGTATTTGCCCAGGTTACTGGGTCTGACAAATAAGCTATCAAGATCCATGCCACCATCACAGACAAGAAAAGCCTGAGCTGGAGTTCTGACTAGGCCATAACCCATCTCAGAGCCCAAGGTTAACTCTACTAATCCCTTATTCCCTGTACCACCACCTGTACTTGTGCTAGGGGGCCCAGTTGCCTTAGTTGCCTTAGGGGCAGTGGTGGTAGGAGGATTTTCCTTGGCTTTTGGACAATCAGCATCTTTTGTATAATGGGACAAAACTCCAAGGTTTATTTTGGGCTTTCCCTTTGTTGGATTGTGACTCCCCCGCAGATGCAGGTTTGTGAAGCCCTGATGAAGACTCCTTTTTGTCTTTACCCTTGTCCCCACCCTTATCTTGAGGTTTAAAATTTTGCTTTTCCTTATCACCACGAGAGTTCTGGGTTTTCAGCTTCACCCTGGTTCTGACCCACTTATCTGCCTTCTTTCCCAATTCTTGGAGAGAAGTCAGATCAAAGTTCACCAGGTACTGCTGCAATAACTGATTTTGGCAAATATTAAGGATCTGCTCCCTCATAATCAAATTATACAATCCTTCAAAAGCATGTACTTTGCTGCCAAGTAACCAGCCTTCCAGAGCCTTAATAGCACTGTCCACTAAGTCAACCCAATCCTTATTCTGTGCCTTCTGGATGTCTCTGAAATTAATCCTAGACTGTTCAGAACTTAAAACAACCCATCAATGAGAACACTCTACAAAACGGAGTAATTGTCAGCATCCTCTTCTCTAACAGTGCGGAGCCTATCTCTACCTTTTACAGCGAAGGAAAGCCACACGATTGCTGCCCACTGCTCTTGAGGGACCTTCTGAACTTTACAGTCCCTTTTCAAAGCAGTTATCCATTCGTGGATGTCATCCCCACCATGGTAGGGAGGGAAAATCTTGCTCAAGTTCCTATTATCAAAGGAATGTTCCTTTACTCTAGGGACACTGTGGCTGCGACCATGGCACTATAATCCCAACATTTTTCTAGTTCTCTGGACTTCTAGCGACTCCTTATCAAGGGCCAACTGCTCTTGCCTGAGCCTAAGCCTAGCTTTCTCAAGTTCAAGAAGTTGGTACTCCCTATCAAAAGAGTGGTCCCTCTTGCTAGATACAGAGGTCCCTACAGACTGTCCTGGGTGATTAGACTCTGCAGAGGGAGACCTAGATATCCTTGGTAAACTCTACACTCTTCCAGGAGGAGAAAAGAGCGGACCCTTATGGCCTACTCCATTCTCCTCTTGGAGATCTGAGTTGTCCAGTTGGGAACCACCAGGTTCCCCCTGGTCAGGGTTATATTTTAGGTCATAAAAGGTGTCTCCTCCTGACCTGTCTTCATCCCCTGCCCCACCCACTCTCTACTGTTCATCTGATCCAGGGGATTTCCTTAAGTCATCTAGAAGTAACACCTCTATCAGGCGTTGAGCGTTGGTACTTCACCCTGTCTTCAAATGTCTAGAGGCACACAGGGCTTTCAGTTCTTGGAATTAAAGCTCACTGTATCTAGAAGACAGAGAGCCACTGGCATTTCCTTTTGCAGACATACCAAGTATTGTGAGGTGTTGCACCTACCTAACCTAGTGCAAACTAAACGCTCTGAGGTGTGCTAGACCCTTAACTTACACAACCCTTACTAATTCTAAGCTAATATTATATGTACCCAGTACTAGTGGTTTTTCAGTTAATCGATAGAAAGATTTATCTGGTAAAACAATGCGGGCTTGAATCCCAACCGCTGCACACTAATGTGAGAAGTTGGCCTGGTAGATGCTGTCCACTAATTAAAGTGGTCACCTTCTACCAGTCCAAACAACCCTCATGGTGATTTAAGAGGTCAAAGATAACCTTTGAAAGCTATCTAAGTGGTAGCTGTCGAGAGCAGCCTCCAGGGTTTGTCTTGAAGGAATGTTAATAAGCAGCTTGTTTTTACCAGAATGCAACCTCATAGTATTGGTTAAATGAAAGGAGGATCACACAGTAGTTTATAAAACATTTGTTTGATTAATAAACAGTGTAAAAAACAATACTCTTACAAGGTATATCTTAAAATATGTGTTTATTGATATAACACTATCTAGTATGATGCAGTATCTCCTACACGGAGATAATCACAAAGCACACAATACTTAAGCACAGAAATGACAGTAAATAGCACTAATACACAGTGGGTCCCGGGGGGGACCAAATCATATACCAAATAAGTCGTATAAGAACCAAGATTCAAGTCAAGACAGTTTCGAGAGGACGTAGAATAGCTGGGACCCCAAGGAACCACACAAAGTGAGTAGGTAGGGACCCTATGGAGGACGGGTGCAGTGCAGAAACACGACTGCACGCTCCGTGCAATTTTATGGGAAAGTCGCAGGTGTAGATTTAGAGTTTAAGGACCCTTCCCAGTGGACTTCGAAGAAACCCAGTGGAAGATAGGAGGTTGGAGAGCCACCCCACCTGTGGATACTGAGGTATCCAAGTTACTTATCCCAGGGAAGCCGAGTGCATTGGTCTGAAGTGGTGTCGGAAACCGCTGTCGAACCCAATGGAGGACTTCAAAGAAGAGCCGCTGCTGGAAGGAAGAAAAGTGTCAGTTGGAATCCAAAGGTGGATTCTTGTCAAAGGATACCTGAAAGCAGGGAAGAAAGAGTCTGGGTCACTTAGGAGTGATCAGGGGCTCGGTAGATGAATGCCCACTGATGTCGGGTGCTTAAGGTTGGTTGATGGAGTCCTTGACTCTGCAGCTGCGGGGACCAGGAGATGTTGAGGATGACCAGGAGCTGCATGTGAGCTGTCCCATGAAGGATATCGGGTGCTGAGGGTTTGGTGTCCTGGGGGAGCACCAACATGCCTTGACAACGGCAACCCACACAGAAGGTTAAGGATGCGCACCGTTCAGACCAGCAAGGTCCAGGAGACTCACCAAATACAGGCTAGTCAGGGCGAATCTGGAGCAACCATGGAAGCCCAAGGAAAGGAAAGTGGACCCTCAAGTGGACCAACAGGCTGGAGGCACAGGAGTCACGAGAGGACCTCAAGCGATATCACGAAATAACTCCCCATGGAGCACTCGGTGCGAGGAGGTCAAAGTTCTCTGTAGGAAATGGTGCAAGAGGCTGGAGCTACTTGGAGCCCAATGCTCTTGTTCGGAAAACGCCAACAAGCATATGCACTTGCAAATGTATGCGTTGAGTAGGGGTTCGGGTATTGCAGCCCCCAAAAGTGATTCTTACCTCAAACTTGGTGAGAGCTCACCTCGCACCTCGAGGGACAAAGAAACCTACCTCCTGTGTTGCTGAAGCCTTCAGAGTCTGTAGGAGTTCAGGATCAGCAGACCGGACAGCAGTGTTGCGGTGCCTGCAAAAGCAGGGGAGTGACTCCTTCTCTCCAAGGAAGATATCTTCGGTTGTCCTTGATGCTCCACAGGTCCTGCACGGGTACTGTATGGTGCATGGGCACAGACGATGCTTCAGACTGAGAGGCAGATAAAGTCAGTCCAAAAGAAAGTCCAGCGAAGTCCAGAGTGTCCAGACAGTCAAAGTTCAGTGGTTTCTGGTTCAGAATCTTGTCCACATCGAATATAAGGCCCTACAGCCAGGTAAGCCCTTAAGTACCCAAGGAAGAGGGTTGGCAAGATTCAGGGGACCCTCCCAGGGGAGGGTCTGACAATGGGGAGGTTACTCCCATGTCCTTTGTCCAGTTTTGTGCCAGAGCAGGAGCCAACGGCTCCCAGGACTGGTTTAAATTGGACTATGCACAGGGTCATCAAATGTGCCCCTCATGCAGAATTTCAGTCGCTGGCACGCACACCCACCCAGCCCTAATACACAAAATCCTGCCTGGGAGGTGGTCACAACTCCTTGTGACAGGATTCCTATTGTTCTACCTTCCCCTGCTTGAGCTTGGCTCAGCAGGAGGAGGGCAGAAGTGTGTCTCTGGTCAACAGCAACCATTTTGTGCTGTCTAGAACTAGAAGGCTGGTACCGGGAACACCAGGGACGCCACAAAGCTTGCTTAACACCAAACACAATAGGGTTTGTTTCAGCCATTTTAGAGTTGGTGACCCTTAGATATAGTAAATGGCACACCTGTAGTTCCATTTTGCATGGCCTCTCATGGGTGGCATAATACATGCTTCAGCCCATGGGAGGCCTCTGGGGTACCTATGCCCTGGGTACATGTGTACCATATACTAAGGACTGACAAGGGTACCCCAGTATCCAATCTGAAGTGTATCTAAGTACATCACATAACAGGTTAGGGAGAAATCAGATAGATTGAAGTCCTGATTAGCAGGATCCCAGTCAGACTAGTCAAAAACAGTATTACATTCAGCAAAAAGTGGGGGTAACCATAAGAAGAAGATTCTACTTTTCTACACTCTGTGCTTAGCCCCTGCAGTATCAGAAGCTCTTACCTAACTCCTGTCTTCCCTTGGACTTGAAAGCTGCTTGGACACACTCCACAACAACTCTGTTGAACTTTTCTGCTTTACCATTGCTTTGTGGGTGATAAAGTGGAGTCCTGGTATGTTTGGAACTGCAGGAGCGCAGAAACAAATTCATCTCCTGTGAGACGAATTGGACGCCGTTGTCTGTTAGAATCTCCTCGGGATAACCTTCCCTAAGGAAAGTCTTGTTCAAACAATTGATAACACTTTTGGAGTTTGGGATATTGATTGGCTCAACCTCATCCCACCTGGACAGATGATCAATAAGGACTAGAAAATATCTCATGTTAGCAGGTAGAACATGAAAGGGTCCAAGAAAATCCATCCCTAACGTCTGCCAGGCTCTTCCAAGTGGGAACACTGGAGACTCGACCACGCCTTCCTAGACCAAAACCTTGCCACTGGCCATACAACGCGTACATTGCTTGACCAAATCGTCAATCTGAGAATCCATCCTAGGCCACCAGAAGTCAGTTCTGACCTTCCTCTTGGTAATGGTCGAACAAAGATGACCTGAATGAGCAGCCAAGACAATCTTTTCTCTGTAACATATAGGGGTACAAGATTATCACCTCTGACCACTTTACCGCCCTCGACCGATAGCTCATCACTGACCTTCCATAACATCTGTAGTTCAGTTGAGAGACACTTCTCCTTGGGTCAACCTTTCTTGATCAAAGACACAACCTCTCTAAGCACAACATCCTTGTCCACTTCAGCCACCCAATCCTCCCAGCAAAAGATAGACTGTCCTGACTAATACATGCCACAAAACACTCCTCAACTTCAGTCTCCCAGTTTTGTTCCTCTGTGTCAGTAATGGGAAGCCTAGACAAGCAATCCTCTCTACAATTCTTTCCCCCTGGAATGTATTCTACACTAAAGGTGTATTCGAAAAGCTTGGCAGATAATCTGGCCAAGCAAGCAGTGGTGCAATTTATTTTCTTGCCAGATAAGATATCAATCAATGAATCAATCAATCAAGGGATTTGTAAAGCACACTACATACCCGTGAGGGTCTCAAGGCGCGGGGTGGGGGTGAGGGGGAGCCGCTACTGCTTAAAAAGCCAGGTCTTGAGAAGTCTTCTGAAGGTCAGCAGGTCTTGGGTCTGTCGAAGGTTGGTGGGGAGGGTGTTCCAGGTCTTGGCGGCGAGGTGGGAGAAGGATCTGCCACCGGCTGCCGTTTTCCGGATGCATGGGATCAACTAAGGGACGATGGTCGGTCTTAAGTACAAAAGATCTACCCCATAAATACGGCTTAAACTTCTCAGCACTCTAGAAGCTCTTTTTCTATAACAGAGTACTTCCGTTCCACATGACACAGAGTTCTGGAGGCAAAGCCCACCATGTGCTCTCTACCTTCTACATACTGAGACAGGTCAGCCCCCAGACATACTCGCAAGCATCTACTGCGACAACAGACAGTCTGTCGTCCTTCCACAAAAACTTGCAAAGCAGTGGCCTTAACAATATGGTCCTTGATGGATTGAAAACCTTTTTAACACTCTTCTGACCATGAATAGGTTGCCCCTTTTTTCAGCAGAGCCCTGAAGCATTCAGTAATTTTGGCGAAATCTTTCATGAACTTAGCATAAAACTACCACAGCCCAAGAAATGACATGAGCTGTTCCTTGTTTTGAGGAGCAGGCACTTCCACATGTTTCTGATCAAACCTGGTCTGGGTTTTATGCCATGCTCCGAGATGATGTGACCTAAATATTTTATTTCTCTCACTATGAAAGTGCATTTGCTTTTCTGTAGGGTAACTCCTCTATTCTCTAGGATGCTGAAAACTTGATCATTGACTAAAACGTATTCAGCCTCAGGCTTGGAAAAAATAAGGACATCATCTTGGAAGACAACAACATGGGGAATATCATGAAACATTTCAGTCATGAGCCTCTGAAAGACTGCTGCCGCCGAAGCCAAGCCGAAAGGTATGCAGCAAAACTGGAAAACGCCATCGGGAGTGACAAAGGCTTTGTGGTGTCGGAACTGAGGATGCAGTTCGACCTGATGGTAGGCAGCCTTGAGGTCCAGTTTAGTGCACCACCGAGAGGATTCAACTGTAGCGATCAAATCTTCAATACGAGGGAGGGGAAAGCCATCAACCCAGATGGCTTTGTTGAGGCTCCTGAAGTCGAAACACATTCTCAACTCCCCAGACCTCTTCTTGGCAAGTATGATGGACAAAAGTCAAAGGGTAGCTTCAACTTTTTCAATTATGCCTTGATCGCACAGAGTTTTTAAATGTTTGGATAAATCAGCTCTAGCGCTAAAGGGAACATTACGCAACTTACGCTTGACAGGCTTGACATTTTCTTTGACTTTGATGAAATGTTGGTAATTAGTGATTTTGCCAAGGTGTTCTTCGAATACCTTCCCAAAATTGTACTCCCATTTGTTAGCCATCTCAGTAGTGGATAGAGAATTGATGTCCTTTGCAGATTTGATTTGGTCTAAGGCAAGTTGTTTATCAATCAAGACAGGTTTGGCTAGACCAGGTTTAATGGTTAAACCAAATTCAGCCTGATGCAATAACCCGAGGACATTAATACCCTTTCTTGCTACATACACTTTACCCTTGATGGTTTCCCTTAAAACACTAATGGTAGCCTAGAAGTAGCCTAATATTTCAATTCTGTTACCTTCACAAGCCACTGTGAGTACATCAGGTGGTAACAAGCTCTTCTTTGACCGGAACTTAAGATATTTTTCTTGTGACACAATAGTAATACGTGCTCTTGTTTCAACAAAAAGTTGAATACAAACACTTTCAATGGTGACATCAATCTTAGGATCAGGAAAGGAGAGAGTGGTCTTTCACCACTACATTGTATTCCTGATTAGTGTCATCATCGTCATCATGACTATCAGACTTGTTCAAGACACACCTTATATTTTTTCTCCTAACTCCCATACAGACTTTGGAAAAATGACCCATTTTACCACACTGCCCACACTGTTGATTGACACCTGGACAGTACTTAAAAGATGAGACATGTAAAGGTGAACTGCACCTTAAACAACTAATTTTCTGATTAAATCTATTTTTCACACAAAAATTTCCACCTCTAAACACATTCTGCCTTCTGGTATTATCACGTTTGACAATAGGGGTTTGGTATCATTACGTTTGATAACAGAAGGTTTGGTGGAAACAGCACCTGAAATAGTGTTGTTAGACAAAGCCGTTTCTAATGGTTTGGCATCCTCCATTGAACTTTTGATGCTTTTAGCAACGTCCACTGCTTTGTCTAAGGAATAATCTTTACAGGTAAGTAACCTTTCTTGAATTTCTTTACAATAACGTCTAGCTACAAGCTGATCTCTCACAAGTTGTCAAGTAAAGGTTTCAAATTCACACTTTGATGCAAAGATTTTCAATGCTGTAATAAAAGTGCCTATACTCTCAGTAGGGTTCTGCATTCTGGAAAATAATGTGTATCTGTGCACTACAATGTTCTTTGTTTTAGTAAAGTACTTATCCAATTGAGCTACAGCTAAATCAAATTCATCAGGATCCTCCACTTCAAGTGGGTCATAAGGTGGTAAGTGATTAAATACATTTTGATCTTCAAAACCTAAATGATAATACATAAGATTTTTTTTCTCTCAGGTCTGAACCTTTGTCTGGCGATAGCGCCTACATAAGGCTTGAAAGATCTGATCCACAACTTCCATTCCAGTGGCGGTTCACCCGGTTCTTGCAGAAAAGGCACTGGTGCGGTAACAATCTGCATGTCAGCTGAATAACTGTGAAATAAAACTGTTAGCAGTAGAAATAAAACACAAGAATAAGGTGAAAGTATGTGAAGCAAAGGAAAAGAGGAAACAGATGGAAAAAAGGAGGAGAAGAGAAAAAAAAATGAAAGGAGAAAAAGAATTCATCCAATGCTTAAAGGTATAGAGAAAATCTCTCTGTCTAAGTGAGGAAGATGAGAATCTGTCTTCGCTTTGCGTTGTTGAAGAAAGTACTGGATGCCCTTGTCTTTTTAATTTTCTTGAAGATTTTAGAAAAGCGAAAGGACATGTGTGTCTATCACGGATGTGAGACACAAAGGAAATCCCACCACCATTGCAGAAATCATCCACTATATGTCAGGCTTGAGAAAGGAAACCAGCAAAACTTCACCAAGTAAATTAAAAGGAAGCAGGAAGTAGAAAACGGTACATCCGTATGAGCCACTTGAAGAGACTGCAGCAATGTCCTTTCGTGAAAACGATCACTAGCAGCTCGAGGATGAGCGTGAGTAGTGCTGGAGCGTGGTGCGAACGCTCGTAAGGAAGAAGAATGCAAGCGAGAAACACACTGGAAGGCTGGAGGCTCGAGAGCGTGCGCGATACAAGTGGAACACACTGGAGTCTTGTGTGAGTATGCAAGCTTATTTCCGGTAAGAGTAACTTTTAGATTCCCTTTTTTAAAATAAATTACACAAAAAGAGTAGCAGGCACAAGCAGTGCCAAAATAGTAACGCAAGCAAGTCCCAAACTGTAGGAGGGCAAACGAGCAGGACAAGAGGACGCGGCTCTCTGTACCCGTTAACGGACGTAAGTGCCTTGGACAAGAAGTAGAAGGAGAAAAAAAAATACTCGCAGTTTGCCTTAGTGAGGTACCTTGAAGAAGCAAATTCAGCAGTCTATTCCTGAAAAGGAATAGTAGTGTCCGTAAATCAGTGGAAAGGAAATTCGGCAGTCTGTTCTTGAGATGGAATTGTAGCGCCTGTAGATCAGTAGAAGTGGCATCCCATCTTCTGTCGCCACTAAAAAGATGACGGGTAGGCAGAGCGAAGAGTTCTCACAAGAAGTATTTATTGTAGGGGTAGAGAGAGCCGTCCCAGCTGGCACAGCCAAGGCACAAGCACGTTTGTCAACACTCCAGGTGACATCATCAAGTTCTGCCAGCATCACATCACCACACTTTCATCCCCAGAAAGTGCTGATTTGTAATTAACTCATATTATTTGTTGCAGATACACACACATATATATATGTGATAATATGCTATAAAAAGACACTAAACGCGTCCATATGCATTAAATACACTAAAAGAAAAACACTATAAACAAATGCTAATCCTATGCTTAAAAACGTTGTCCCTTTCTATCTCGGCATGGACGGAACTGTCCTAATCCTATGCTTAAAGACTTTGATAGAAAAGCAGACATTTGAGGTGAGCAAACTAAGGGTGTTGCTGGTGTTGAGAGTGCTTTATAGTGGAGCTGCTTTCCACCTAAACTTGAGAACTACCCAGAGTTCTCTGCTTCTTTTTTTTCCGGCATAATTTATGCGTCATTCTATGGTTGAAAGGGAATTGTGTATATATATATATATATATATATTAACTACTGGCGGTCGCCAGTAGGTATATATAGTTAGGATTTTTTCTCTATGGGATTTTTGAAAATTCTATGTCTAATAACTTTGGCGTTTGTGGACGGAATTGGCTGAAATTTTCAGGAAAATGGAACATTTTGTTTCTGAGCAGCCCCTGGAAATTTGGGGGGGGGTTCGTCAAGGGGGGGCCGAGAAAAAAGGGGGGTCCCAAAACGTGTTTTTCCAATGTTAATTTCCATAGGGCGGTTGGCCTCACTTTTAGCCCGAACGGCTGAATGGATTTGCACGAAACTTTGCAAAATTGTAGGGACTGTTAGCCCGATGTGCCTTTGCTAGGTCTCAATATATGTGCTTCAGTGGATTTTGAGAAATTAACGTTCAAAAAAAGATATATATCTGTAAGCGCGCTCTGGGCAGCGCTCCGGTTCGCGTACTTGACGCGTAACGGAACTTCGCAAAGCGAAGCTGATTGGCTCTCCGGTGTCTTCAACATTCTAAACAGTCCAGAGCGGCCGCCATCTTGTCTCTCGGTAGGATTGAGAGACACTAGGAGGCCAAAACAAAGGGGGAAATGACCATAAGGGGGCATAGTAGATCCTCCCTGACCCCCTAGGTTTGATGTGGAGGCTTTAAAAGGGCCCGGTTCGCGAACCGGGAAGCGTTCTGGGCAGCGTACTATAAGGAAAAAAGAATGATAGACTTTTCAAATACTGTATGTTAATTGATTGTTGGTTGTGTTGAATATTTTTTAATTTTTTTATTTTTTAAGCAATTATTTATTATTGTAATTGTGTTTCAAAATTTAATAACAATTCTAACATTTCACTAGTTTATGAATTACATATAAAAATGATTAAAGACTAAAACAATTTTTTAATATTACATATAATTTTATTTTTCGGATTGTTTTTCAAAATTTAATAGAACGTCTAACATTTGACTGTCCGATATTTCCTCTTGTTGAGTGAACATAACTTCCCACATTTGACCGTCATCATAATGAAGTAAATGATCCACAGATTCTACACATTGTAGAAGTTCATGGTCTCGTGATTGATCCATGAATTCCAAGTCAATGGGTTCAATGATTTCCTCATTGTTCATGTCTAGGACAATTTCAAAGGAAACGTTCTGTTCTCCTTCCATTTTCTTGCTGTAATTTGCATAAAAAATAAATATATCAGTAGAGATAGGGCACTGTTGGGTTTAAGTTCAGATGGGTACTTTTTTCTGGCGTGAAGTAGGACTATTAAAAAGTGCTTGTGAAAAAGCCTAAGTAAATTCATAATTATACCACAGAAACCTAAATCAATCCATACTTATAATAAAGAAGCCTTTCTCAATGTCTAACTCTTAAAAGGGATAGTATATAACTATCTGAAAATGTTTTCAAATTTATAAAATAATATCTTACCTTTTAAAAACAAGTTTAAGTTGTGAGTGAAAATGATCTTGCAATGTAGTTCAGGAAATAGTAGTCAAAATGGCTGTGTTTCTCTCTCTTCCTTTATATATATTCAGGTACATAACCAATCAAATGTCAGGTAAAAAAAGTAGAAAATGAAAGTAACATTTTAATTGGTTGTCAATTCCAACACTTCAGATGTGTTTTATTTATTTTAATTTCTTATATAGCGCAAGAATAGACTCCATACGGGGTATCTCCGCGCTTTGCTCGTTTAGATGTACATATGGAGGAGGTATAATGGATGAGCTGTGATCTGGTGAGCAGAACGATCCAATTATTCTTCTAGGAACAGTAAGGTTTTTAACTTTTTCCTGAAGGCGAGATGGTTAGAGATTTGCCTTATGCTGAAGGGCAGGTTGTTCCAGTAGGTGGGCCCCACCAAGGAGAAGGCACGTCCACCTTGTCTGGTCTTTTTTACAAGAGGGGTTTTTACCAACAGTTGGTTACTTGAGCGCAAGGATCTATCAGGTTTGTAGGGGTGTAGTATTTGACTCAGATATTTGGGGCCATTTCCGAACAAGCATTTGTGGACGGTGCAACAGATTTTAAATTTGACACGTTGCCGTATTGGTAGCCAGTGGAGTTCTCTTAGTAAAGGCTTGGAGGGGGTTCGTGGAGGGGCATTCAGAATCAGTCTTGCCGCCATGTTCTGTACCACCTGTAGACGGGTTATGGCATCCTCGTTAGCTTGTATCAGGAGCCCGTTACAGTAGTCGAGGCGACTTATTACCATGGTCTGTACAAGGGTCTTTCTGTAGTTGTCCGGGAGATAGGGGAAGACTCGCCTCAACAGTCCAATGGTATGGAAACATGCCCCCGCGATTGCATTCGCATGTTCTTTTAAAGTTAGATTTTGATCTAACTTAACCCCCAAGTTCTTTACTGTTAATTTCGGGGAAGGTACAGGACCTAGGTCCAGAGGCCACCAGTCAGGGGACCACAGTATGGAGGCTTTTCCAAAAAGCATTACTTCCGTCTTACCGACGTTACATTGAAGACGGTTAGACGCCATCCAATTGGAGATGGCCCTCATTCCTTCGGCGAAATTTTCCCTAACATTAGCACTGAAAGAATGGAAAGGGTAGAGGAGTTGGGTGTCGTCAGCATAAGACACCGGAGTGAATCCATATTTCCTCACAATCTCAGCAAGGGGGGCCACGTACACATTAAACAATGTGGGGCTTAGCCCGTTAACACCCTTAACGACTGGAACCCAATCTCCACTGAGGACACCATCCGCCTGATGAATTCCATCCACTCTGGATCCCCCACAGACCCATGCCCTCACCACATCTTCAACAAAGCAGACTCCGTCATAGCCCCGCACCTCCGAGACGTCATCAACTGCTCCTTCAACTCCGCTACCTTCCCAGAAGACTGGAAACACGCTGAACTCACCGCCCTTCTGAAAAAACCAACAGCAGACCCCACCGAACTCAAAAACTACCGCCCCATCTCGCTTCTTCCATTCCCGGCCAAAGTCATCGAGAAAGCTGTCAACAACCAGCTCGCCGCTTTCCTCGAAGCCAACAAATCCCTCGACCCCTCACAATCTGGATTCCGAGCCAAACACAGCACTGAGACCGCCCTCATCGCAGCAACAGACGACATTCGAACTCTACTGGACAATGGAGACACAGTCGCCCTCATCCTCCTCGACCTCTCTGCAGCCTTCGACACAGTCTGCCACAGCACCCTTTTACAACGCCTCAGAAACATCGGAATCCAAGGAAAGGCACTGGAATGGATCACCTCGTTCCTCACCGGAAGAACCCAGAGAGTCCGCCTCCCACCATTCAAGTCCGAGGCCTCTGAAATCATCTGCGGCGTACCACAAGGATCCTCACTCAGTCCCACCCTCTTCAACGTATACATGAGCCCCCTCGCGGCCATCGCCCGCCAACACAACCTCAACATCATCTCTTACGCGGATGACACTCAACTGATCCTATCTCTCACCAAGGACCCCAGCACCGCCAAAACTAACCTACACGAAGGAATGAAAGAAGTCGCCAACTGGATGAAACAAAGCCGTCTGAAACTGAACTCAGACAAAACAGAAGTCCTCATCTTAGGTAATTCCCCCTCTGCATGGGACGACTCCTGGTGGCCAGAAGCCCTCGGAAATGCACCCATCCCGACAGACCACGCACGGAACCTGGGCGTCATCCTGGATTCTTCACTCTCAATGAACAGACAAGTCAGCGCCGTATCCTCTTCCTGCTTTAACACTCTTCGCATGCTCAGAAAAACATTTCGCTGGATCCCCACCGAAACAAGGAAAACAGTCACCCACGCTCTAGTCACGAGCCGACTGGACTACGGAAACACCCTCTACGCAGGTACCACCGCTAAACTCCAGAAAAAACTACAACGAATCCAAAACGCCTCAGCCAGGCTCATATTAGACATCCCACGCAACGAACACATCTCTGGTCACCTTAAAGACCTCCACTGGCTACCCGTCAATAAGAGGATCACTTTCCGACTGCTTACCCACGCACACAAATCACTCTACGACATCGGACCAGATTGCCTCAACTCTCGACTGTCCTTCTACACCCCCTCCCGCCAACTACGTTCTTCCAGTCAAGCCTTCGCCACTGTACCTCGCATCAACAAGACCACCATGGGAGGCAGATCCTTCTCATACCTGGCTGCCAAGACATGGAACTCACTCCCCGCTTACCTTCGCCTCACCCAGAATCACCTAGCGTTCAGAAAGCAGCTTAAAACGTGGATATTTGACAAATAATCCTCCCCCCCTTCCTAAGCGCCTTGAAACCCTCTGGGTATGTAGTGCGCTATATAAATTTTATGACTTATGACTTATGAGCCCTGTGGCACCCCTTTCGTGAGCACCCTTGAGGAGGAACGATAGGGTCCCAAGCTGACGGATTGTGAGCGCCCGGACAGAAAACTCTTCAACCAAGAAAAGGCCTGTCCTCCAATGCCCACTCCCTTTAGACGGCTCATGAGAATCTTGTGGGACACAGTGTCAAAGGCTGCCGACAGGTCCAACAGCACCAGAATCATTGAGCCTCCTCTATCCTGTGACATCTTGATGTTATCGGTCACGGAGAGGAGTGCTGATTCGGTGCTATGGTTGGGCCTGAACCCAGATTGTGAATTGTCCAGGCCTCCTGTCGCCTCTATGAAACTGGACATGTGGGTGTTAACATGTTTCTCAGCCAGTTTACTCAGGAGGGGCAGAAGAGAGATAGGGCGGTGATTGGAGAGCTCTGTCCACGGGTAGGTGGAATTTTTTCGGATAGGATTCACTACTGCCTCTTTCCATTGCTGGGGAAGTTTACCTTCTTTGAACGAGAGGTTCAAGACTTTTTGAATAACAGGGCAGAGAGCTGTGCTTAGGGTGTTCATTACTCTGGGGGGGAGAAGGTCAAGGGGGGATCCAGTTTTTATATTGTTAAGGAGTGATCTTATATCATCCACCGTGGTTTCAGGGATGTAGGTGAAGGTCTCAGAGTTAGGCTGTGTGCAAGAGGCATTAGGAGTCTCTATGATGTTAGGATGGTTGGTCAAAATTTTATTATAGATGGTATCAATTTTTTCTTCAAAGAATTGTGAGATAGTATTACACAATTCCTGAGAGAAGATGTCAGGGCTTTCACATGCTAAAGGGTTGGTAAAATTTCGAAGAACTTTATATAATTCTTTAGTCGAATTATCTGCTTCATCGATTTGAGATTGAAGGCTAGTTTTCCTTGCCTTTTTGATATTTTTATAGTAGGAGGAAACAGCCTGTTGGTAGAGCTCTTTACTTTCACTGGAATGATTCTTTCTCCATTGTTTTTCTAGCTTTCTGCATTTTTGTTTCTCTAATATTAACGTTTCAGTATACCAGGTTTCCTTTTTATTGGTCGATGATTGTTTGACTAGTTTTTGTGGAGCTAGAAGGTTTATAGTGTCAAGAAGAGTGTTGTTGAGTTTGGCTAGGGCCGACTCGGAGTTATCAGAGTCAGTAAAAATCGGAGTACTCCAAGCTTCAGCGAATGCCTCTGGGGTGATCTTATGCCATGGTCTTCGTTTGGTACTCAGATTAGCAGAAGGGTCAGAAAGTTTGGTGGGTTGCATGATGGAGAATTCCAGCATGCTATGGTCAGACCAGTGCACAGATCTGGGAGAGTGGCAGTGAATGAATGGGGCGTTAGAGAAAATAAGATCTAGGGTGTGTCCTCCCCTGTGGGTAGGGCCACTGTTCCGCATATGTAGGCCTAGAAGGGCAAGGTCAGCTAGAAGAAGCTTGGTATCAGGATCCTCTGGTACATCAACATGGAAATTAAAATCCCCAAGTAAGATGAAACGTTCTCCATCCTTTATATGTGGGGCAAGTGTTTCAGTCAAGGTTAGTGAGAAGCTGGTATTAGGGCCAGGGGGTCGATATACTAAGGCTCCCTTCCAATTGTTCTTAGTTCCGGTGTTAATTTTGAAAATCATAATCTCCATAGAGGGGAGTAAGGCTTGTTCTATTATTGTAATGCAAAGGCTGTCTTTGTATATTATAGCAGTGCCGCCGCCTGTTTTTACCGGGCGATCTTGTCGCAATATTTTATACCCTAAAGGGATTCCTACCGTGACAGTTGGTACAGTGTGTGGCTTTAACCAAGTTTCCGTGAGAAAACATATTTCCGGATCAATGCTAAGGATAGTGTCCCATATTTCAGTACAATGACGCGGGAGTGATCGAACATTTAGGAGGAAGCTTTTCCAGCCTTTTATTTCTGGCTTAATGTTCTGTAAGGAACCTGTTATGATGGTATTGGAGGTGGCTTGAAACCCACAAAAAGAGCAGGAAAAGGGGCCTTCTGAACATAGCCAGGTGTTATGGGCACATTCACGAGGACCTATGGGACGGAGAGCTAATAAAGATTGTGAGGAGTACCTGAGAAGGGAGTCGGCAGGAGTAGCCATTGCAAACAGGAGAGTAGCACGGAGAGAGGCAAGGTGGATGGCCCCTGGCCCCGTCCTGTCGCGGACGGGCGCAGACGGGCTACTCTTTGGCTACTCTTCGGCGTCGCTACGGCTCCACTGCGCGCGATCGCTGCGCGCTCACTAGGGGGCGAGGGCTAAATAGCCCCGATAGACCCAGCTGCTAGAGCGCTAACCGCCAAGCAGTTCCAGAAGTAATTTACCTCAGGGTATTTAGAGAGGTCTACAGGCTAAATGGCTAAATGGAATTCCAACCAAATTTGTGAAAATGGTAGGGATTGGTATGTAGTATGAGCTAATCTATATTTGGTGAGAGTGTCTCCAGTCGTTTTTCTGTAAATTACTTTCCCACCTTTTTTGATGGTGCGCTTCCCAGGGAGCGACCCGGTACGCGAACTGGCGAGAGCCCCGGTACGCGAACCTTAAGCGTTACGGGAGTCCACCATTTTGTGTTTCGGTCGAATTAAGATACAAGCTGGAGGGCAAATAATGTTCAGAATGGGTAGAAGGGGGCACGGTAGACTTATCTTGACCCCCTAGGTTTTCTGAGGGAGGCTTATATGTGCGGAAAAAAAAACATTTTTTTAAAAAATTTCGCGAGGTTAGCTTCCGGTTCGCGTACCGGGTAGCGCCCCGGGGAGCGTACTTTGTTGAAAATTAGTGAAAAAAGTTAGAGTAAAATAATAATTGTGAGTGATCAGATGTAGGGTAGCTCTGAGAAGAGCATTTGGGTTTATGGTACATTTAGGTACTTATAAGTAGGTACCAATGCACAGTCTTAAATTCAGAATGAAAATTCTGTTGCCCTCATCTGAGAAGTGAACTCCATCTCCTCTGTAGATATCTTGCATGTAGTAACGCAAGTTATTGTTGTACACGGAGCCCATTCCATGGTCTCTCATGTAAGCTGAAACAGATTTGTTTACATGCTTCCTCGACTTCTCAATTTGTGGACAAAATTGGTTTGACCACCTCCATTTCTGTCTTTGGCATATATTTGAATATACCAAGGCAGTCTGAGGAAAAAGTGCCATTAATTGCTCAAAGGTGTCCTTTAAAAGCATTTCCAGACCTACCCCAGTCAAAGTGCCCAAATCATTACCTCCACAGTGCACAATTAACAGGTCAGGTTTTGGCAAATGCATAAAGGTTTTCACCAATGGTATCAATTGGTGACATTTTAATCCTCTGTGGCCAAACCACTTAATTTCCACATCTTGTAAATTGAGGTTAGGTAAATTTCTGTTCTCAGCATACCTCTGAGCCCAATAGATGTAACTATGTCCAACAATCCAGACAGAAAACATGGTGAGAGAAGGTTCTCCTGCAGTCAGATGAAGTGTGGCAATGAAATGGCAGTTGAAAAAATAAGAGTTTAAAATGAAAAAAACTGTGGAGTTTCTGTGTTAATGAAGCAGTAACAGTGATTGGTGGATTTTGATTGCTGAAAACAGAAAGTTAGGGTGCATTGATGAGTTCTTTGAAAGATGTATTTTGAGTGGTCAAGAAAAAAACATTAAATGAAAGAATGCACTGGATATGAGGTGCACTGAGAGTTCAGAGTTCAATTGCAACATTGTTGTGTGAACTTGCAAACACCAGAGGTCTTCCAAGAGGTGGTTGCTATGCAAAAAAGGCAGAGAGGGCAGAGGGGGGAAGGGTTTTGATTTGAAAAAAAGTGAGGGAAGAGTTTTGACTGGGTGACATGAGAGATATGTGTGAGGAATTACAGCATTTCTGTGCTTTTGATAGCTGCAGACTCTGGAGTGCATACCTTTTGCTCTGCTGAAGACAAATTGGTGTGTTTCTGAGACTGTTTTGAAACTCAAAGTATTTGCTAAGGTGAGAAAAGTTTTCTTTAATTTAGATAGAGAATAGTGTGCTTTAAGGAGAAAATTATGAAGAAAGTTGTGTTTTTCAAATGTTGCTTTGTCTCAAGTGTTTTACAAATAGATTTTGTTTCTTTGAGAAATTGTAATTGGAGAAAATGTGAAGAATTAGTACTGACAGGGTTATTTTGTGCATAGGAGCTGTGGAGTGTTTTCAAATTATGACTTGAAAATCGTTTTTGGGGAAAAGGAATGGTTTTAATATTTATGACAAGGACATAATGGTGTATGCTTCTTTATAAGGCAATTGAGTGTCTCTGATGTTATTTTTCCCATTTTAATGTAAGACCTTTCCCTGTGGAGCAAATTCCTTGTAAATATGCTCCCACCTGTGCATGGCAAATTTAGATTTTGAATGTTTGCGTTACATAGCCATGTTAAAAGTGACCCAAACATGCTGCAAAGGCAATCAAAAAACGCTTTCATGTGTCTTAAGGACATTTTAAGTCATTTCCCCATGTGGAGTGTTTTCAAATTATGATTTGAAAATCGTTTTTGGGGAAAAGGAATGGTTTTAATATTTATGACAAGGACATAATGGTGTATGCTTCTTTATAAGGCAATTGAGTGTCTCTGATGTTATTTTTCCCATTTTAATGTAAGACCTTTCCCTGTGGAGCAAATTCCTTGTAAATATGCTCCCACCTGTGCATGGCAAATTTAGATTTTGAATGTTTGCGTTACATAGCCATGTTAAAAGTGACCCAAACATGCTGGAAAGGCAATCAAAAAACGCTTTCATATGTCTTAAGGACATTTTAAGTCATTTCCCCATGTGCAGTGTTTTCAAATTATGATTTGAAAATCGTTTTTGGGGAAAAGGAATGGTTTTAAAATTTATGACAAGGACATAATGGTGTATGCTTCTTTATAAGGCATTTCCGTGTCTCTGATGTTATTTTTCCCATATTAAATTAAAAGACATTTCCCCGTGGAGCAAATTCCTTGTAAATATGCTCCCACCTGTGCATGGTAAATTTAGATTTTGACTGTTTGAGTTACATAGCCATGTTAAAAGTGACCCAAAAAAGTTGCAAAGCCTTTAAAAAAACACTTTCATGTGTCTTAAGGACATTTTAAGTAATTTCCCCGTGGGCAGTGTTTTCAAATTATGACTTGAAAATCGTTTTTGAGGTAAAGGAATGTTGTTAAAATTTATGTGCGCCATATGCCCCCAAATTTCTTTTTCAGGGGTGCAGCAGGGTGTTCTTGAGACACCCCTGCACCTTTGGAAAAATTCCTAATTTGCGATGAGCTAATTGCTAATCGCAAATTGCACCTTCATTCCTATGGGCCTCCTGGCCCATGGAAATGAATGGGTAATTTGCAATTAGCAATTTGCTCATCGCAAATTAGGAATGGTAAAGAATCGCTATTTATTCCTTAAAATTCGCTATTTAGGAAATGCAAAATAGTTTGATGATACATATGGCAGTTCATCTCTAACAAGATAAGAAGCATAGGGATACATTTATGATGACTGGCGCAATGAAGTGGACATCACTTACTTCATTGGTAGGCCTTTACATGTATTATCTCCTCTGTATTCTTCATCAAGCGTAACTTTGATCTGCAATCCTGAGTAGGCCTCACCTTAAACAAACCTCTGGATAGGCCACACCTTATCGTCATCCTGAATTAATCATTTAAAATGCTAGGGACAGATTTATGATAGGTGTATGCCTCTTTTGCGCCACTGTGCGTCACTTTTCTGATGCAGCGGCGGTGCAAAAGATTTGCTATGAGGCGACAAAATTACAAATTGATGCATTTAGGCAGATGTGTCATGGTGTAAAAAAAACGTGCCACATGAAACCGATGCAGCAGTGATGCAAAAGATGCACCATGTTGTAAGACAGGCCTCACTTGGGGCCATATGTATCAAGCTAATTAGCATTCGCAAAGGCCAAAATTCTGCGAATTTCGGCCTTTGCGAATGCTAATTAGACAAATGGTATGTATCAAACAAGTTTGATGCAAAATAAGGAATAGCAAAATTTGCTATTCCTTATTTTGCGATTGCACTTAAGGATTTGCAAATTTTGCGATTCCTTAAATGCAATGTATCAAACAAAAAATATGCAAAAAATGCCATTAAGGATTTGCAAATTACCACCAACTTCTACTTGGTGGTAATTTGCGAATTCTTTTCAAAAAGCTTTTTTTCCAAAAAACAAAAGGTGCCATATGACGCCCATACATGCCCTTAGGGCATGTATGTGCGCCATATGCCCCCAAATTTCTTTTTCAGGGGTGCAGCAGGGTGTTCTTGAGACACCCCTGCACCCTTGGAAAAATTCCTAATTTGCGATGAGCTAATTGCTAATCGCAAATTGCACCTTCATTCCTATGGGCCTCCTGGCCCATGGAAATGAATGGGTAATTTGCAATTAGCAATTTGCTCATCGCAAATTAGGAATGGTAAAGAATCGCTATTTATTCCTTAAAATTCGCTATTTAGGAAATGCAAAATAGTTTGATGATACATATGGCAGTTCATCTCTAACAAGATAAGAAGCTTAGGGATAGATTTATGATGACTGGTGCATCACCAGGGATGTGCCAGTCATCCTGTGCCGCTGTTCCGCCACCCATGGTGTGCTGCATTTACAATGCGGCGCAGCATGGGGCAAAAATGGAACAGATGCGTGACGCATCTGTGCCGTAAAGGTGGCGCATTGCTGGAGTTGTATCGCAAGTGCGATGCAGCTCCAGCAAGGCTCAGGGGTGCCCCATCTCCACAATGCTGCGTCAAGACCTATGCCTGCTTCAAGCAGGCGCAGGGTTTTGACGCAGCTTTGTCCTATCTGATTGTAAATGCGGCACACCATGGGTGGCAGAACAGCGGTGCACGTTAACTGGTGCATGCCTGGGGATGTGCCAGTTATCATAAATCTGCCCCTTTACATTTAAGTATGTGCAGGGGACACAGAGTCGGTGAGGCTTATCCAAGGTTAAGAAGAGATGAGTCCTGTTCACTGAAAAATTGGACATAGGCTTCACCTTCTCAGCATCGCTGGACATGGCTAAATAATAGCTGCAAAATGTTACTCTTGTTAAACAATTTTACTATTATAATCTCTGAGATTTGTCTCTTACTCTGCAACATCTCATTGTTGTTATCTTTCTTTAAAGATAAAGACAACATCAACATGAGCGACAATCAGCAATCAGTTGATTTCGACCTCATCATTGAACTCGTAATTGAAACATCAGTGGATGTTGATCCCTTGGATGATTTAAATCCTGAGGATGAAGAAGAATGTGATGAGGATGCAGATTTGTCAGAATTGTATGACATAGGATAGGAAGCTGACGTGCTTGAGCCTATGGAACTATAGACATTTATTTAAAAAATTTATAATAAATAAAAAGTAAAAATGTAAACCGTTTAATTTAAAAATAAAGACACCTTCAAAAACAGGTTATGTGTAGTGTCTTCAATAAAATATTAAAATATGCCCATAAAATTAGATCAGATTCACATATAAAATAGCACAGGTAAAATGAATATAAATTCCATTTCTTTTCTGCTATTTCTGTATTCTAAATTTGCCAAGCACTAAAAAATCTTCTATGTAAAAATGTCAAGTAGTGTTTTAAGTTTTTGATTACTGTTATTGATTTACTGTTGGGTAATAGTGGTTAATAACATTTTTTTATATATTTTACCACAGATTCAACTGCAGATCATTTCAAGATTTCACCATGCCAACCAAAGAAAGACTGAGAAAGGCTGCAAAACGTCAAAGACAGCAGGTCAATGAAAAAAAGCAGCAGTCCTCTACCAAAAAAACTTGTCAAGTCACCAAGAAAGCACCGGGTAAGAGTACAAAAACATTCATAAGAAATATCTGTAGTAAAAAAAATATTACTACAGAAAATGTTTCAGTCCAGAAAAAGAGAAGCAATTCAAACGGAAAGGAAAGGCCAATGAAAAATGTTACTGCTAGAGCAAGAGATAACTCTGTGCATGATAGTAGAAGGAAACAACAGTTTAGGGACATTCGTAAACGAATGTTCCGCAACAGGATAATTGGCAATTTGTTAAAAAATATTAAGAAAGGTCAACAGAAAGTGGTCTTTTATAAGAGAAAAAAAATAGTTGAGAAAGTTATTGATCAGGCATTTGAAATTAAACGTAAGTTATTTATTTTGATAATCAATAGAATTAGGAAGCTAAACAAGGCAATTTATGATTTCAAAAGAAATAGTAGATGGAAGAGAATAGTTAATCGTAGTAATTTTTGTGAAGTTTTTTCTGGAGAATGGATGCATAGTTCAAGCTGTGAGGCATTTTTTAATGAGGAGAGTTATTTCCAGGATAATGATTTGGTGCATGCAGTTGACACCAGTGGTCGAGCTTATGAAGTGAAAGATGGTTGTCCAGTTGAAAAAGAAAAACTTGTGACAACAGAGGCAGAAGAGGTGTTAGGTAATGAGGTTTTAGGAAGACGTCCTAAGGGTCCTGTGTACACCTGGAAGTGTAGTAGTATTTGCAGTGTGCGACAGGATTCCATCAATTTGCTTTGTGATTTTGTACGGTCATTTAATAAGAAAAGTTTGAAGCAGCAAATGAAGTTGTTGCAAGAATTAGATCCTTGCAGAGTGAGAGAAGTGACAGGTTTGCATGGTCATTCACTGGCTTGTCTTTCCAGGAGAGTATGCCAGAGTGTTTTTCATCATTTCAGGATGCTAGCAGTGCATCATAATAAAGTGAGGAAATTAGTTAGAATGTTGTATTATGCTAAGAGTCCAGCAATTATGCTTAAACAATTATGCCCTGCTCTTTTGCATGGTTCTGAAATAGATGTGAAGAATATATGTGAAGAAATTGAGTTTTGTTACTTTGGAAGTAAAGAGGAGAATGTTGAAATTGACCAAGAAGAAGTGGGTAATGTGGAAGATAGTGTACAGTTTTCCAGTACAGATAATTTCCAGAGGGAAATTGCGACGTTTCAGGTGAAATCAAGTGAGAGGCCAAATTTCACTTGTGTGTGTTGTCGACGCACTTATTATAAGAATCAGACAAAGTTAGTGGATTTATATGCAAAAAGTGAAAGGGAAAATAATAGTGAATGGAAGGATATCACAACATACTTGATGGTAGAAAATTGTTTTGATTTGGGATTGGATCAACGTATGTGTACTTATTGTTGTAACAAATTAAATCAAAACCAGATGCCTGCTAGAGCAGTTCATAATAATCTGGAATTGGTTGAGATTCCTTCTGAATTGAAGGATTTAAATACTTATGAATCTATTTTGATTCAAAGTATCCATCCCTTTCAGGCTATTGTAAGAATGGAGCCAAAGACAGGGAAATTGCCTCCATCAGATTTACAGAGAGGATTAAAGGGAAGAGTTGTTTATTTGCCTCTAGATTTGAAGAAAAACATTAACACAATTGGAGTAGAAAAAGTGGAAGAGGAACCTCTGGTTATCTTAGTTAATGGGGTTCCGACAAAGAATAAGAAAATATGGCAAGATTTAGTGGATGTTAGGAAAGTTAAAAAGGCAACATTGTATTTGAAAAAAAATAATAAATACTATAAGAATGTATATGTTGCAGAAGAGGGAGTAATTGAGGAAGAGGATAGCGATTTGTGTGCTGGTCAAATTGAGAAAGTAGAACCCTCTACTAGTGAAGAAATATATGAACATTATAGTGTTCATCCTTTGCATTCCAAGGAAGTCATGGGGAATGCTATTGAGTTGTTTCAAATGAAACAAGCCAAAGGGAGTCCCATTAGTGTTTGGGAGGAAAGTTTGGAAGCTCGGTGTTTCCCACAGCTTTTTCCAACAGGTCAGGGAGGAAGATATGATGAGCGACCTCATCAAATTCCTGCTTCTGAATACCGGACTTTGCGATTGTATGCAGGAGATGCTAGGTTTCGACAATGCATTCCCTATTTGTTTCATCTCCTGTTTGAAAGCGATCTGTCTGGACTGTCATATGCAGTGAACCACATCTTGAAAAGTGGTATACACATGCAAAACATCTCGGCAAGTGACTTTATGGATAAAGTCAATGTCCAAGACAGTATTTTGGATTCTCACCTGATTAATCTCATGGCGTGTCAGCGTGGTACTAATGAGTACTGGTACCGTCGTCATGGTGATTTAAAATGTATGCTGAGGAACTTAGGAACTCCCACATGGTTCCTCACTCTGAGCTGTGCCGAGTATGGCTGGGAAGACTTACTTGAATTTCTACGAGAGGCAAATGGAAACATCGAAAACATCGAATTCAAGACACCCGGAGAACTGTGCTCTTTGGATCCAGTCAATGTATGTAGGTACTTCAATCATAGATTTGAAGCTATGATGTCTTTCATCATGAATAAGAAGAATCCACCTCTTGGAGAGGTGTTGGATTTCTTCTGGAGAAAGGAGTACCAAGCAAGAGGTGCTCCTCATATACATATGTTGCTGTGGATCAAGGATGCACCTAAATTTGGAACGGATCCAGAAGACTCAGTGATGAGTTTCATACAACAGTATTCTACGTGTGCTGTTCCAAACGCAAAGGAGAAGAAAAGCCTAAGAGAAAAAGTTCTACGTTTCCAAAGTCATCGATGTGGAAAGTACTGTCGTCGTAAATTCCGAAACAAGGACAAGTTCTACACCAAATGTCGTTTCGGCTTTCCACGACCGGTGATTTCTAAAGGAAGAGTAAACAGTTTGATGTCTTCGCTGCGACATAATGTGATGAAGAAATCACCTAAAAACACATACAATTTGAAGAGGAACGAAGAGTCTAAGTACATCAACGACTACAACCCGGTGATTTTGTCCATGTGGAATGCTAACATGGATATACAGTTTGTGGCTGATAACTGTATGGCTGTGGCTCGGTATGTGACATCTTACATCACCAAAAAAGAGAAGACAGAATTGAAGGATATGTGGGAGGACATTTCCCATGAAAAGAGCCTCAGCAAGAAGTTGTACAGTTTCAGTCTGAAGATGTTGTCGCATCGAGAAATCGGAGCTTACGAATGTTCTGACCGGTTGTCTTCAGCAAGTCTCTATGCCAAGTCCAGGAGTATCGTTTGGGCGAGTCTTGGTCTTGCTGCAACGCGTAATCGAGTTCTCAAACCTGTGCGGGAAATTGAGTATTTGGCGGAAAAGGAGCCAAACAGTACCGACATTTTGAAGACCAACATGTTGGATACATATTATCCAAATCGAAGCAGTCACCTCGAGAATGTTTGTCTGTATGAGGTTCTTCAAAATTACATATTCAAGAGGAACATCAAAGAAGATACTGAGAAAGGAGTGTATGCTGTAATAGGAAGTGAGGGATGTCTGGTCAAGCAAAGAAAATGCCACTTGGTAAACCATCGAAAATTGAGTGGCGAATCTCCTGAAAAAAAGGAGTTTTTCTATTTAGCACTTTTGCAACTTTTCAAGCCTTGGCGTGCAGAAGAGGAACTGCTTGGAGATTTCCTCTGTTACGAAGACTCTTTCAATGCTGCCAAGGAGACCATAGAATGTCCTGCTTTTCCCAAATATGTAGAAATGTTGAATGCGGAAATTGAGCAGGAAGCAACGATTGCAGCCGAGATTGCCAGAGACAGTTCTCAGGACAGTCAGAGTTCTGCTTCATTGAGTCAGGATCCACTAGGAGGACCTGTTATCGAAAATGAAGCTGCCACTGCTATGAATGAAGTGGAAAGAGCCATGGCACATGCTCAGGAGGATGCGGTTAACTTAGAAGAGTTGGAAAGACAACTCAACGTTGAGCAGAGGAAAATATATGACGAAGTTACCATGCAAATTGATCATGGATTAAGTCATGACAAGAAAGAGTGCTCATGTACGTCGTTGAAGCCTGTCCGACTGTACGTGAGTGGAGAAGCGGGAACTGGAAAAAGTTTCCTTATTAAAGCAATTTCATGTTATTTGCAGGAAAGGACAGAGTCATCGCTGTCTTGTGTTGTCACTGCTCCAACTGGACTGGCAGCACATAACATTAAAGGGATTACTTTACATCGTTTACTGATGCTGCCAGTGGAGCATGACAACAAATTACAATATCACAAGCTATCTGGAGATGCTTGTTGTGAAGTTTCAAGAATCTTGAGGAAAATGAAACTTCTTATCATTGACGAAGTAAGCATGGTTTCCAATGTCATGCTTGCCTTTGTGCATTTGAGAATGCAAGAAGTTCTCAAAACAGAGTATGATGTGTTATTTGGTGGCAAACACATCATTGTTTTCGGAGATCTTCTGCAGCTGACACCAGTGAAAGGGCAACCTGTGTTCAAAATGCTCACGCATGAAGATACCAGGAAGTGCCTAGGCAGCATTGGCAACGTCAATATATGGTTAAACTTCAATTATGCTGAACTGCATGAAAATATGCGTCAGGCAAAGGATGAAGTTTACAAGACTATTCTACAAGATGTTAGAATTGGAAAAGTGACCGAGCATGGGAAAGAAGCTTTACATGCACGATTACTGTCAAATTTATATCCAGAACAAGATGTTGTGCCTGAGAATATTTTTCAGAAAATTACTGAGAAGAAATCTGGAATATGTTTGATGCCAACTCTTGCAGAATGTGCCAAATTTAACCGCAAAATGTTGCATTTAGAAAAGCAAGAGATTGTGAAACTGGAAGCTATTGACAGAGTAGAGCATATGGGATCAAAAATTATTTTGTCTGAGAATTTGAAAACCAAATTGGATTCATTAGAGAAGACTATATCTAAAACTGCAGGTTTTGAAAAGACTCTGAATGTGTGCTTGAACTGCCGTATAATTTTAAGAAGGAATTTACATGTTGAAAGAGGTCTGGTAAATGGATCAATGGGTAATGTTGTTGATTTTGTGAAATACAGAAATAGAGATGGAATTGAATTTTTAAAAATTAAATTTGATGGCATTGAGGAAGTACAGCTAATTGGTCGTTGTTCTGCTAGATTTTTGCTTGTAAAAGACTTATATGTTCGCCGTAAGCAGTTTCCTGTTTGCTTGGCATATACGGTGACAATCCATAAATCGCAAGGTTTAAGTGTAGACAGTGCATTGGTGAATATTGGCAGTTCTGTGTTCAAGGAGGGTATGGCATATGTGGCATTGTCACGAGTTAGAACTTTATCGGGATTGTACTTGATTGAGTGTGATGTCACAAACATTTTTGCGGATCTAGATTGTGTTAAGGAATACAATAGGTTAAGAAGAGAGTATGCGCCACATTTGCCTCAATATCCTTTGTTTGAGAAACGTGTGGTAGGCCGGAAACGAAGAAATGTGACCAATACTAGGGAGGTTGTAGCAAAAAGACGAAAAGTCGATGAACCTGAAATTATAAGCAGAAACAAAAAGGATTCTGTTGAAGATGTTGTTGGTTTTCAATTTGAAAACAGTTCTGGTGTCAACTGCTATGCTAATGTAGTGGTTAATGTTTTGTTTTCTCTAGAAAATGTAAAAGAAGAGATTGTGGTCAATTCTGATCAAAGATTTAGCAGTTTGTTAAATTCTGTGTTAGAGAAATGTAGCACTGATAGCTAATTGGTCGTTGTTCTGCTAGATTTTTGCTTGTAAAAGACTTATATGTTCGCCGTAAGCAGTTTCCTGTTTGCTTGGCATATGCGGTGACAATCCATAAATCGCAAGGTTTAAGTGTAGACAGTGCATTGGTGAATATTGGCAGTTCTGTGTTCAAGGAGGGTATGGCATATGTGGCATTGTCACGAGTTAGAACTTTATCGGGATTGTACTTGATTGAGTGTGATGTCACAAACATTTGTGCGTATCTAGATTGTGTTAAGGAATACAATAGGTTAAGAAGAGAGTATGCGCCACATTTGCCTCAATATCCTTTGTTTGAGAAACGTGTGGTAGGCCGGAAACGAAGAAATGTGACCAATACTGGGGAGGTTGTAGCAAAAAGACGAAAAGTCGATGAACCTGAAATTATAAGCAGAAACAAAAAGGATTCTGTTGAAGATGTTGTTGGTTTTCAATTTGAAAACAGTTCTGGTGTCAACTGCTATGCTAATGTAGTGGTTAATGTTTTGTTTTCTCTAGAAAATGTAAAAGAAGAGATTGTGGTCAATTCTGATCAAAGATTTAGCAGTTTGTTAAATTCTGTGTTAGAGAAATGTAGCACTGATAGCTAATTGGTCGTTGTTCTGCTAGATTTTTGCTTGTAAAAGACTTATATGTTCGCCGTAAGCAGTTTCCTGTTTGCTTGGCATATGCGGTGACAATCCATAAATCGCAAGGTTTAAGTGTAGACAGTGCATTGGTGAATATTGGCAGTTCTGTGTTCAAGGAGGGTATGGCATATGTGGCATTGTCACGAGTTAGAACTTTATCGGGATTGTACTTGATTGAGTGTGATGTCACAAACATTTGTGCGGATCTAGATTGTGTTAAGGAATACAATAGGTTAAGAAGAGAGTATGCGCCACATTTGCCTCAATATCCTTTGTTTGAGAAACGTGTGGTAGGCCGGAAACGAAGAAATGTGACCAATACTGGGGAGGTTGTAGCAAAAAGACGAAAAGTCGATGAACCTGAAATTATAAGCAGAAACAAAAAGGATTCTGTTGAAGATGTTGTTGGTTTTCAATTTGAAAACAGTTCTGGTGTCAACTGCTATGCTAATGTAGTGGTTAATGTTTTGTTTTCTCTAGAAAATGTAAAAGAAGAGATTGTGGTCAATTCTGATCAAAGATTTTGCAGTTTGTTAAATTCTGTCTTAGAGAAATGTAGCACTGATAGAACAAACATAGAAAGTGTGTCTGAAATTCGAAATCTGTTAGACAGATGTTCAGGCCAAACACAATTCTCTCAAAATATTCAGCAAGATTGTCAGGAGTTTTTAATGTATATGCTTGATGTATTGCATGCTGAAGGTGTAGATGTAGATCACCTGTTTGGGCTTTCTTATCAATGGCAGCATGACTGCGAGAACTGTAGGGTATCAAGTACTACTAGTGTAGACTCAGAAAGATTTATATATTTAACTTTGCCAGACAGTAAATCAGTCTCTTTTAATAAACTAGTAAAAGCAGCTGATCACAACATGGAGTGTAGCCAATGTAAATCTGAAATGATGTCCACATTATTTATACGAACATATGGCCAGTATGTTATTTTAATGTTCCAACGATGTAGGCCTGATGGAACAAAATTGACAACTTTAATTAAGGAAGGACTTTTGTAACTGCAGCAATTATATATCATGACGGTCCTTCAATAACATCAGGACATTACACAGCTTATTTAAAGTCTAGAAATGGCTGGTCATTCTGCAATGATTCTGTTTTAATTTTCAAAAAAAAACTTGCTGTATGACCTTAAAAACTCTTACCTGGTGTTTTTAAAAACAAAATTTTAGGGAAAGAATCTCGGGATGTGCTCTGAGGAATTTCAAGAAGTTCTAATGGCTCCTACACAATTTGGCCTTGAGGATAAGTGTAGTACAGAGACATAACTTCTAACCATAACACTGGACGTCATGGAGAAATAAGTGCACTTTGAATGAGTTCAGAAAAACTGTTTCTTTTTATAAGCTAATTGAAGCAGCCAATCAAAACATGGAGTAGAGGGAATGTAAGTCTGCAATGCTGTCTACTGTTTTACATTGCTTTGTGATTAAAAGTGATGTTGAGAATTAAATAATTGTAGTAGTCATAGAGGTAGTGTAAGTCTGCTTCATAGTAAGCAGTATCAGTGTCATAGGAAATGTAGAACATGACTGAGCAAGAAGGGGAAGATATTACTAGTCCAGGATTGTGATAATGATCTTCAACATTTTAATTGTGAAAGTTGCGGAAATACAACATGACGGGATTGGCTTACAAGAAATCCAAGAGTTATAAATGGCTCTTACACGATTTGGCCTTGTGGAAACGTGTGGTAGAGAGCAAGAAGTCATTTATTGTATGTAACATATTTTTCAAAACGATGGAGGTTTTCTTTCAGAAAGTGGCAGGCTGAAAGTAATAACAGCACAACAGAGTGTAAGCTGTTCATAGGACATCCTTCGACGTCATGGAAAGTAAGTTAACTTTAAGGAGTTCTGAATTCTGATTTGTTATGTTGTATGGGTTTTTAAACACAATCATTTTGATTGTGTTTTTTTTTACCCCGCTGTTATATGATGAATACCTTCAAGTCACTGTTTTTAGTGAAATTTGATACATTCTGAGAACAGCCAAAATAAACCATTTAACATGTATAATTAATTCTGTACTGTTTGCATTTATGATGTACATTTAGAACTGTGTAGGAGGCATGGAGAAGGAGAGGCTTCTGTAAGTGTCAAAGTTGTTGCATACAGTGCTCACATTCTACGTAGTCTTTCATATGATAGACTACATTCTCACAATGAGATACTTAAGCAAAGGAAACACAGGTGATATGATTGTGGAATGAGCAAAAAAAATTGCAAGTTTTTCAATTATATTACCTGTGTTTCCAAATATTACACATCACATTGTGTAGATGAGGTTTAGGCCTGTTCCAGGAGACAGAGGAGGTCTGACATTTGTTCAAGAGTGCAGTGGACATGACTCACTTCGTTGGTAGGTCTGCACATGTATTATGTCCTCTGTATTCTTCAACAAACCTACATTTCATCTGCAACCCTGAGTAGGACTTACCTCAAACAAACCTCTGGATAGGCCACACCTTATCGGCATCTTGAAACAATCATTTAAAATGTTAGGGTCAGATTTATGGTAGCTGTGCGCCTCTTTTGCTCCGTTGTGGGTCACTTTTGTGTAAAAGATGCACCATGTTGCAAGATAGGTTTCAGTTCATCTCCAGCAAGATACCATCAGTTTAAAATGTATATAATTAGCAGTGTGTAGGGGGCATGCAGAAGCTGAAGCTTTTGTAAGTGTCAAAGTTGTTGCATGCAGTGCTGCACTTCTGGGTACTGTTTAATATGCTGCACTACATCTGCACTATGAGATACCTAAGCAAAGGCAACACAGGTGATGTGATTGTGAAATGAGGAAAAGAATTCCACATTTTTCAATTACATCACCTGTGTTTCCTAAGTTTACCAATGACATTGTGCAGATGAAGTTTAGGTCTGTCCACGGACACAGAAGAGGTCTGGCCTTTGTTCAAGAGTGAAGTGGACATGACTTACTTCATTGGTAGGCCTTCACATGTATTATCTCCTCTGTATTCTTCAACAAGCATAAATTTGATATCCAATCTTGAGTAGGCCTCACCTTAAACAAACCTCTGGAGAGACCACACCTTATCGTCATCCTGAATCAATCATTTCAAATGTTAGGGACAGATTTATGATAGGCGTGTGCCTCTTTTGCGCCGCTGTGCGTCACTTTTGTGATGCAGCCGCGGTGCAAAAGATTTGCTATGAGGCGACAAAATTACAAATTGATGCATCTAGGCAGATGTGTCATGCTGTAAAAAACCCGTGCTACATGAAACCGATGCAGCAGTGATGCAAAAGATGCACCATGTTGCAAGACAGGCCTGACTTCATCTCCAACAAGATAAGAAGCTTAGGGATAGAGTTATGATGACTGGTGCATCCCCAGGGATGTGCCAGTCATCCTGCGCCGCTGTTCCGCCACCCATGGTGCGCTGCATTTACAATGCGGCGCACCATGGGGCAAAAACAGCACAGATGCGTGACGCATCTGTGCCGTAAAGGTGGCGCATTACTGGAGCTGCATCGCAAGTGCCATGCAGCTCCAGCAAGGCTTAGGGATGCCCCATCTCCATTTAATCTGCAACCCTGAGTAGGCCTCACCTTAAACAAACCTCTGGATAGGCCACACCTTATTGTCATCCTGAATCAATCATTTAACATGTTAGGGGCAGATTTATGATAGGTGTATGTCTCTTTTGCGCCACTGTGCATCACTTTTGTGACGCAGTGGCGGTTGAAAAGATTTGCTATGAGGCGACAAAATTACAAAATGATGCATCTAGGCAGATGTGTCATGCTGTAAAAAAACAATGCCACATGAAACCGATGCAGCAGTGATGCAAAAGATGCACCATGTTGCAAGATAGGACTCACTTCATCTGCATCAAGATACTGTTAGTTTAAAATGTATATTTTTAGGACTGTGTAGGGGCATGGAGAAGCAGAGGCTTCTGTAAGTGTCAAAGTTGTTGAAAAACTGTTTGTCCTTTAATCTTTTCCCTTGTCTTTTCTAATTTATTAAAAACATGTTTTAATATTTTTCAAATGTTTGTTCTCTCTTTCACAGATTGAAAGTATAAAAATAACAAATGACTAACTTAACGACAATTATAAGGTAAATGTTTTGTACTCTTTTCGTTATATTTCTATCACATTTAACTTGTATTAGTTCCACTGCTTCATTTCTTTAAGCATCACTTTCCTGCCTTTGCTACTTCCCTCATTCCTTTCTCTATTACTTAATTACTCTACTCCTTCCACTATTTTTCTCAGTCCCTCTCTTCTCATACTTCTTCACTCTTGGTCACTCACTCTGTCTCTATTACTGTCACTGTTTCTGACTGATCAAAAATTTTTTTTTTTTAAAAGAACAGTAAGTATAAGGGAAGGAAACAGACAATTATGTTAAAAGAAAGACAGCTATAGGGAGTAAACTAGGGATACTGTTACCCGCAATCCTCTGCTGATGATGTCACTGACTATGTCATGAATTATGTAATATGTGACATCATCAGCAGTGGATTGCGGGTAACAGTATCTCTAGTTTACTCCCCTATAGCTGTCTTTCTTTTAACATAACTGTCTGTTTCCTTCCCTTATACTTACTGTTCTTTTTTTTTTAAAAAAAAATTTGGGTTCGCTCCCGGTTCGTGTACCGGCGAGCGAACCGGGCAGCGAACCAAGAGAAATAGAGGTTGGCAGAGTTCCAAATATTCTACCAATTTTTTTATAACGGGGAGGTAGTTCTGAAAAGAACTTTTTTTTTTATTATTTTTGTTGTTTTATATTTTTTTTATTATTTTTCTGAACATTTTTTTACTTTTTTTGAATTTTTCTGAACGGTTTTATATTTTTTTTGGTTTTTTTTGGGGGGGGAAACGAAAACGATTCATTGTAAAGGGCTCAACAGGAGCAACAAAAAAAATGAATTTATTGTTTGGGGCGTTTCGGACAAACTTGAACATGATTGTCAATAGCTCTGTTGATCAGAGTGATGCTACTTTCTCTGTAGCAAATGAATCCATTGCAATGTACGCAGATTTGTTTTACTTCCCCAAATCTCATTTGTATATTTGGCACCATCTCCCTTCCCTCTGGTCCCGTCACTTCTGGTACAACAAATCTTCTGGCCATAGAAGGGGGATTATCTTGTTCGTTACATAACTGTGCCGCACTGTAGTTATTCGGATACCACCTACTCATATGGCGATGCATTGTGTAGTTTCCGTAACTGTATTTTTTCTCGGTCCCTCTGGACAGTCTATCTTGACATATAAGGCAAGTTACGTACCTTGCATTGACTTTTTTCTGGCCTTTGGGAAATTTAAAAAATTGCCAAATGAAGTTTTCTTTTCGGTGAGACCTCCTGGGCTCCTCAGGCAAAAACTGCCTCTCTTCCTGCTCTTCCTCCTCTTCCTCTTCCTCCTCTTCTTGCTGAATTATAACTTCAGCAGGTGGTCCTCTCTTCCTTGGATGTGGTGGAGGTGGTGGTGAAGCACCAGCTGAAGCTACTAATGAAGCCATTACTGACTGGTAACAAAGGGTCTTTCTCTCACAAAGATGAAAGTCAGAGTGAGGAAAGAAGGAGGGGTTTTCATCATTTGGGAAAAACAATAGTTCTAAACCAATGAAAAGTGCTAATTTTAGATCACATGACCTAGTCTTACATCATTAGGAAACCAAAAGTGAAATGAACCAATGAAAAGTGTTATTACCAAGTCACATGACCTGCTGTGTTTACGTTACGCGCTTTGGGCCGCGTCCCGGATCGCTTCCGGGAAGCAGCGTTTCGCGCCTCGCTTCGCGTACCGGTTCGCTTCCGGGTACGCTAACGTAGCACGTCATATGACGTATCACGCGACAACGCGAAACGTCATGCTGACGCGACGCGTCACGATGTTGTTTTCTAACGCGACAGTTGCGCAAACGGAACGTTTACCGGTTCGCGGACCGGGTCGCGGCTCCGAATTGAGCTAACGGTAAGCTAACCGGTTCGCGTACCGGGAGCGAAACAATAAAAATAATTTAAAAAAAAATTGTATTAAAAACATGTAAAAAATATTTTTCGATTTAAAGAAGAATACATTGTAAAGGTTTTGATATTTGCTATTAAAAAACCATTGAAATTCACTGAAAAAACCATAGGTTATAGACCATATATAGTTAGGAATTAGCATTTATAAAACCTTGAAAATTCACTGAAAAAACCATAGGTTATAGACCATATATAGTTAGGAATTAGCATTTACAAAACCATTGAAATTCCATATATAGTTAGTTGTACTAACTATATATCGCGCACCCGCAATCCACTGCTGATCATGTCACATATTACATCATTCATGACATGGTCAGTGACATCACTGATGACATCACTGATGACATTTTATTATTTTCAAACCCAGCACCAGTCCGCCACGATGCGTTTCGGCTAAAGATAGCCTTGTTCACATGATATATATATATATATATATATATATATATTACCTAATGGCGGTCGCCAGTAGGTAGTTATAGTTAGGATTGTTTTCCATAGGGAAATCACAACATTCTATTGGGAATAACTTTGGCGCTGGTTGAGGAATCTGCCTGAAATTTTCCTCAACTTTGCCTCGCGGCTCTCTGCTCCTTCCCTGAAAATTTGGGGGGGATTCGTCAAGCGGGGGCCAAGATAAATGGGGGATCCCAAAACATGTTTTCCCCATGTTAATTTCCATAGGGCGGTCGGACTCACTTTTAGCTCGAACGGCTGAATGGATTTTCACCAGACTTGGCAAAATTGTAGGGACTGGTAGCTCGATGTGCCTTTGCTATGTCTCAAGATATGTGCTCCAGAGGATTTTGAGTAATTTAGGTTCCAAAAAATTTATATATCTATAGCCGCGTCCCGGGACGCACACCGGGGAGCGCTCCGGGCGTGCCACGCGACTTGCGCACGGAAAGCTGATTGGCTCTCGGGTGTCTGTAAACATTCGAAACAGTCCGGAGTGGCCGCCATCTTGTGTCTCGGTAGGATCGAGACACAAGAGGTGGTAAAAACAAAGTGGGAAATAATCAAAATGGGGCAGGGTAGACCCCCCCCTGACCCCCTAGGTTTGATGTGAGGGCCATTACAGGGTCCCGCGGGTCAAAAACATTTTTTTATTTTCTTTCGATCTTCGCGGGGGGAGCGCCCGGTACGCGCACAGGGGAGTGTACCAGGGAGCGTACTTTGGTGAAAAATAGTTAAAATAATAGTGTAAAATAATCATTTTGAGCGATTACAGGTAGAGTAGCTCTGAAAAGAGCTTTTGGGTTCTGTGGCTGTTTTAGGTACCTACAAGTACGTCCCACACACACCCATCCACATGCACACAACCCCACACCCCCACACCCACACACTCCCCACACACACCTCACACAAGCACACCTCCACCCACACCCAAACACCCCACACCCCCACACCAACACCTTACACATCCACACCCACACATCCCACACACCCACACTCACACACACACACCTCACCCCCCAACACACACACACACACGCACACACAGATACCTCACAGACACACCCCACACATCCCACACACACACCTCCCCCCACACACACACACACCTCACAGACACACCCACACATCCCACACATACACACATATCCTACACACATACCCCCCACACCCACACACCTCCCACACACACCTCACACACCCACACCTCCGCCTACACTCAAACACCCCACACACCCACACCCACACACACCTTACACACCTACACCCCCACCCACACCCACATACCCCACACACCTACACACACCTATACACCTCACTCCCCCAGACACATACACACACACACCTCACAGACACACCCCACCATCCCCCACGCACACCTCCCCCCCCACGCATGGGGAAAACTCAGTGAAACAGTAAAATGATAATTTAAAGTGCTTAGAGGTAGGGTAGCTCTGAATAGAATTGTTGTGTTGTGTGGGTGATTTAAGTACCAACATGTTGGTACCAATGCAGAGTCTTAAATTCAATGTACACCTTTTTTATGTAGATATCTAGCATGTTGTTACAGAAGTTATTGTGGTATTTGGAATCCATACCATAGTCTGTCAGGAAAGCAGAAACAGATCCTTTAAGTACTCCCTGAGAAGACCTAGGGGATCATGGGCAGTCTACCCTGCTCCCTTATGATGTTTTAAAATTGCACAGTATACTGTAAGTTTCACTTTATACTATAATATAAACATAATTATTTTGGTAGTACTTCATGAATTAGATATAAAAATGAATAATGTCTCAAACAATTTTTAATTATTAAATAAAAATTTATTGGTTAGTATTTTCATAGTTCAATAAAACCTTCGGCATTAGATCATCTGGAATCTCCTCAAAAATGCATGTTTCTATATCTTGTAAACATTCAATAAATTGTTGATCCAAAGACTGATCCATAAAATCTTCTTCAAAACAATCTTCATTAAGAATCACCTCATATGTAATCTCGAAGGAAACATTGATATTTTCTTGCTCCCTTTCCATTTTATTAGCTGTAAATTGCATAAAAAATAACTATATCAGTAGAGTTAGGGCACTGTTGGGTTTAAGTTCAGACAGGTAGTTCTGATTTTTTAACAGTGAAGTTAACTTTGGGCAGTGTATGGGCAGTGTATGGTAACAGGCAGGAAGTAGAAATATAAAAAAGTGCCTGTGAAGAAGCGTAAGTAAATTCATAATTATAGCAGAGAAGCCTAAGTCAATCCATAAATATAACAGAGGAGCCTATCTCTATCTATAACTATAGCAGAGGGACAGTAAATAATTATCAGAAAAGTTTTTACAAATTAACTTAAAGTGCCCCTTACAAATTATCAACTTACTTTAAAGAGAGGTGAAGAAGAAAAAATGCGAAAATCCTTTTAAGATGTACCACAGGTAGTTGTAGTCAAAATGGCCGTGTTTCCCTCTCATTTTTCATTTATATTCATGTACATAACCAATCAAATGTCAGGAAAAAAAAGTAGAAAATGAAAGTAACATTTTAATTGGTTGTAAATTCTAACACTTTACCTCAGGATATTTAGACAGTGCTACAGCTCAAATGGCTCAATGGAATTCCACCAAATTTGGGAAAATGGTAGGGACTGGTATGTAGTATGGCCTATTCGGACTCAAGCAACTGGTGACCACCCCCACCCACCCCCACCCACTACGCCGGACACACACTCGACCCCGTCTTCTCATCCAGCAAGGACATCGCCTTCAGCCACGCCACCGGACTCCACTGGACGGACCACAGCTGCGTCCACTTCAGCTTCAAAAGGACCACAATCCACCACCAACAGCAAAAGGTTGCACGCAGAAGCTGGAACAAGATCACAGCCGACCAGCTCGCAACTTCCCTGAGCAAGAACCCACCCACCAGCACAACGAACCCCAGCCAAGCGGCCACCAACCTCACGAAGTGGATCAGCGACTGCGCAGACGAACTCGCCCCTCTGAGGACCCCGCCTAGCAGACCCGGCAGCAAGAAAGCCCCGTGGTTCACCGACGAACTCAAGAACTCGAAGAAGAACTGCAGAGCCCTTGAGAAAGCCTGGCGCAGAGACCCAACACCGGACAACATGACTGCCCTCAAGCTCGCCACCCGAAAACACCACCAACTGATCCACACCACCAAGAAAACTGCATTCAAGGAACGACTGGACAACAACGCACACAACAGCAAGGAACTCTTCCACATCGTCAAAGAGCTCTCCAACCCCAATGCCGGAAACAACAACATCACCCCTTCGCAAGACCTCTGCAACTCCCTCGCCTCCTACTTCCACAACAAGATCGCGGACATACACAACAGCTTCAGCACTCAACCAACGCACGCCACGACCGACCCACCGCCCCCCACCACCACCCTCCGCGCCTGGACCCCGATCAGCACCGAAGACACCGTCCGCATGATGAACTCCATCCACTCCGGATCTCCGACCGACCCTTGCCCTCACCACGTCTTCAACAAGGCCGACGCTGTCATCGCACCCCACCTGTGGGACATCATCAACACCTCCTTCAACACCGCCACCTTCCCGGAGAACTGGAAGCACGCCGAACTCAGCGCCGTACTAAAGAAGCCATCAGCCGACCTCTCCGACCTCAAGAACTACCGACCCATCTCGCTGCTCCCGTTCCCCGCTAAAGTCATCGAGAAGACCGTCAACAAGCAGCTGGCCGCCTTCCTCGAGACAAACGGATCCCTCGACCCCTCGCAGTCTGGCTTCCGGGCCAACCACAGCACCGAGACCGCACTGATCGCAGCCACCGATGACATCCGAGCTCTGCTCGACAACAGAGAAACAGCGGCCCTCATCCTCCTAGACCTCTCTGCGGCCTTCGACACTGTCTGCCACCGTACCCTAGTACAGCGCCTCAGCAATGTCGGAATCCAGGAGAAGGCACTGGAGTGGACCATCCCCTTCCTCTCCGGAAGGACACAGAGAGTCCGCCTCCCCCGTTCAGATCAGAAGCCACCGAAGTCATCTACGGCGTTCCTCAAGGCTCCTCGCTCAGCCCAACCCTCTTCAACGTCTACATGAGTCCCCTCACAGCCATCGCACGCCAGCACAACCTCAACATCATCTCCTACGCCGACGACACCCAGCTGATCCTCTCCCTCACCAACGACCCCGCCACCGCCAGAGCCAACCTACACGAAGGGATGAAAGAGGTAGCCGAATGGATGAAGAACAGCCGCCTGAAACTGAACTCGGACAAGACGGAAGTCCTCATCCTGGGATCTTCGCCCTCCGCCTGGGACGACTCCTGGTGGCCCCCCGCCCTAGGCAGCGCACCCAAACCAACAGACCACGCACGCAACCTGGGCTTCATCCTGGACTCCTCCCTCTCCATGATCAGACAAGTCAACGCCGTCTCCTCGTCGTGCTTCAACATCCTACGCATGCTACGCAAGATCTTCCGGTGGATCCCCACCGAGACTAGGAAGACGGTCACCCAGGCCCTCGTCACCAGCCGACTGGACTACGGCAACTCCCTCTACGCCGGAACCACCGCCAAACTCCAGAAGAGACTTCAGCGGATCCAGAAAGCCTCAGCAAGACTCATCCTGGACATCCCCCATCGCAACCACATCTCCGGACACCTGAGAGACCTGCACTGGCTCCCGGTCAACAAGAGAATCACCTTCCGTCTCCTCACCCACGCACACAAAGCCCTGCACAACCAAGGCCCAGGATACCTCAACAGCCGCCTCAATTTCTACGCTCCCAAACGCCAGCTTCGATCGACCGGCCACGCCCTCGCCGCCGTCCCCCGCATCCGAAGAGCCACCACAGGGGGAAGGTCCTTCTCCTACCTCGCCGCCAAGACCTGGAACTCCCTCCCGACCCACCTCCGCCGGACCCAGGACCACCTCGCCTTCAGGAGGCATCTCAAGACCTGGCTGTTCGAGCAGTAGCGGACCCCCCCTCCCCAAGCGCCTTGAGACCCTCCGGGTGAGTAGCGTGCTATACAAATGCTTTGATTTGATTTGATATTCTATATTTGGTGAAAGTGTCTCCAGTGGTTTTTATGTAAATTAACTTTTAACATTTTTGGGAGCGCTTCCCGGTGCGCGCCCCGATACGCGTACCGGCAGCGCTACGGGAGTTCTCCATTTTGTGTTTCGGTAGATTTGAGACAGAAAATGGAGGAGAAACAACGTTGGGAATGGGAATATGGGGGCATGGTAGGCACTCCCTGACCCTCTAGGTTTTCTGATGGGGTCTTAGGAGGCCCATATAGGCGAAAAAAAATAATAATAATAATTTTTCGCGGGGGGGAGCGCCCGGTACGCGCACCGGAAAGCGTACCAGGGAGCGTACTTTGGTGAAAAATAGTGAAAAAAGTTAGAAAAAGATAATCATTTGGAGTGATCAGAGGTAGGGTAGCCCTGAAAAGAGCTTTTGGGTTCTGTGGCTGATTTAGGTACCTACAAGTAGGTACCAATGCACAGTCTTAAATTCAGGAGGAATATTCTATTCCCCTCATCTGAGAAGTGCACACCATCTCCTCTGTAGATATCTTGCATGTTGTAACGCAAGTTGTTGTTGTATAGTGAACCCATTCCATAGTCTCTCATGTAAGCAGAAACAGATTTATTCCCATGTTTCCGTGCTTTCTCAAATTGTGGACAAAATTGGTTGGACCAGTTCCATTTCTGTCTTTGGCATATATTCGAATATACCAAGGCAGTTTGTGGAAAAAGTGCCATCAAATGATCAAAGGTGTCCTTTAAAAGCATTTCCAGACCTACCCCAGTCAAAGTGCCCAAGTCAAACCATTGAAATTCGCATATATAGTTAGTTGCACTAACTACATATTTCGCGCACCCGCAATCCACTGCTGATGATGTCACATATTACATCATTCATGACATGGTCAGTGACATCACTGATGACATCACTGATGACATCTCAAATGACGAAATGAAACAACATTAACTACTACATTAGCATAGCAGTTGACACCAGAACTGTTTTCAAACTGAAATCCAACAACATCTTCAACAGAATCCTTTTTGTTTCTCTTTACAATTACACTTTTATCTACTTTATGCCTTTTTGCTGATACCTCACTGCAATTACTCTCATTTCTTCGTTTTCGGCCTACCACACGTTTTTCAATCAGAGGATATTGAGGCAAATGTGGAGCATACTCTCTTCTTAACCTATTGTATTCTTTTACACAATCTAAATCTGCACAAATCTTTGTTTCATCACACTCAATCAAGTACAATCCTGCTAAAGTTCTGACTCGTGATAATGCCACATATGCCATACCCTCTTTAAACACAGAACTTCCAATGTTCACCAAAGCGCTATCTACACTTAAACCTTGAGACTTATGAATTGTCACCGCATATGCCAAACAAATAGGAAACTGTTTTCGGCGAACATATAAGTCTTTCACAAGCAAAAATCTAGCTGAACAACGACAAATTTGTTCTATTTCATCAATGTCATCAAATTTAATTTTTAAAATTTCAATTACATCTCTATTTTTATAATTTTTCGCGGGGGGGAGCGCCCGGTACGCGCACCGGAGAGCGTACCGGGGAGCGTACTTTGGTGAAAAATAGTGAAAAAAGTTAGAAAAAGATAATCATTTGGAGTGATCAGAGGTAGGGTAGCCCTGAAAAGAGCTTTTGGGTTCTGTGGCTGATTTAGGTACCTACAAGTAGGTACCAATGCACAGTCTTAAATTCAGGAGGAATATTCTATTCCCCTCATCTGAGAAGTGCACACCATCTCCTCTGTAGATATCTTGCATGTTGTAACGCAAGTTGTTGTTGTATAGTGAACCCATTCCATAGTCTCTCATGTAAGCAGAAACAGATTTATTCCCATGTTTCCGTGCTTTCTCAAATTGTGGACAAAATTGGTTGGACCAGTTCCATTTCTGTCTTTGGCATATATTGGAATATACCATGGCAGTTTGTGGAAAAATTGTCATCAATTGCCCAAAGGTGTCCTTTAAAAGCATCTCCAGACCTACCCCAGTCAAAGTGCCTAGGCCATTTCCACCACAGTGCAAAATTATGAGGTCAGGGTGTGGCAGATGGTAAAAGGTTTTCACCAATGGTATCAATTGATGACATCTCAATCCTCTTTGGCCAATCCATTTTATGTGCACATTTTGTAAATCAAGGTTGTGAAAATGTCTGGTAGTTGCATACCTTTGAGCCCAGTAAATGTAGCTATGTCCAATAATCCAGACAGAGTACATGGTGAGAGGAGGTTCTGGTGCAGTCAGATGAAGTGTAGGAATGAAATGGCAGTTGGAACAGTAGGAGTTTGCAAAAAAAAACCTGTGGAGTTTCAGTGCTCTTGAATCACATGTCAGGTTGTAGACATCGCGCCTGCCCAACGAACTACAGTTCCCAGCAAGACCGGGGGTTGAACTACAATTCCCAGCATCCTCGGCGCCGAGTGGGATATCCCTGGGCGGAGTTGGGCGCTCGAGGCTTGCGATTCTGACCGTGAGGAGGACGCGGCTGCTCCTCCTCGAGCCCGGCGTTCTTGTGCTGTTCCGGATTTGTGAACCTCGTCCATGAGGTTTGAGACTGGTGTTTGTATGTCCTGAGAGCATACACGCTGGCTAGCGTGTATGTTTGTTTACCTGATTTCCATAACTGCTAACGAGGAGTTTGCTGCTTGTTTGTTGTTGTCCTCGCTGCTGCACGGAAAACATTTAGTGGGATTCGTGTGAGTCCATATTCTAGACAGGCAGACTGCTTCTATGCTGTGCGTGCGGAGCCAGGCACGTGTCTATTGGAGTGCAAGTGGCGGAGTGCAGGGGGGGATGAGGACCTCCGCACTACCGGCATGAATTATCATTGTTGGTCACACGATCTTTGGATGGGATTATAATTACCAAAGCGGATGACAGTAGTTAACACTACGTCATGCCGTGTTTGGATTGATTGATGATATTTGACATGTACTTGCTTACTGTGTAAAGGAGCCATTTACACTAGCGAATCAAAGGAGTTTTTTGTGCTTACAACAAAGGAATCTTTTGGGTTTCTTTTTTTTTCACGGAGTGACTGTTCCTTTTTCTTTGGGTGTCTTACTGGATTCCTGGAACCACTCTCCAGATTTGCGGAGGGAGGCTATAGGGTAGGTTGCAAATAAGCATCATCTATTTAGAAGACTGGGGGAGGAGACACATGTTTACTATTTTTTCTTGTGTTGAATAGGACAGAAGGAAGGTTGGAGAAACTGCGGTATGGGGCCGGTTCACAAAGCATACAGGTGATTCTCTAGGCTGTGCTGTAGTGAGAATTACATGAGTGTAGTGATTGATGTTGTACTAACCATTCCCTTTTTGTTTTCCAGTTTCTTTTTCCCTGCTGCCCTTCCCTTCTTCTCTTTCCTTTTGGGTTTTTCCCCTTTTGGGGGTTTTTCCCTCGCCGTATCGTCTGAACACCCTGTATAATCATACTTCAGGGTGTTCGGAGGGTCCGGAGGTGGAGCATTGTTGCTGCATGCTGACCTGCGGAGCGCAAACCTGACATCACAAGCAATGATTGGTAGATTGAGATAGTTGAAAACTGTAAGTTAGGGTGCATGGTTGTGTTCTGTGTAAGAAGTAATTTGAATGGTTAAAAAAAAGTCATTTAAAGAAACATTGCACCAGCAAAGCTGGTGTATTTGCAGGTCAAACATCCTTGCTGAGGTGATTTGCAACATTGTAGAATAAACTTTTAAACCTGAGAGCTCCGTGAGGAGGGAGTTGCTATGGTAACAGGTAGAAAGGGCTGCGGGGGGTAAGGGTGTTGGTTTGAAAATACAGAGGGAAGAGTTTTGATTGGTTACCATGAGCAATATGTGTGTAGAATTAGAGGTTTTCTGTGCCATTAATGGTTGCAGTGCCTGGAGAACATACCTTTTGCTCTGCTAAAGAAATATTGGTGTGTGTATCTGTAGGAGAGTAGGGTCTGCTATCCTATGGTCACCTCAAATTTTTGCTTTTTGCTTCACTGGTTTTCGACTACTGAGGCTGTGGGCCTGCTGATCAGACCCCCAGCCTGCTGTTCTCTCACTAAATTGATAATACATGTGCTATAGGTACATAACCCAATTGGAAATGGACTCCTTGTCAGCCCCTGTATAATGCACTATAGGTGCCCAGGGCATAGGGGCCACCAAGGCCTACCAGGGGCTGCAGCATATCTTTTGCCACCCCTGGCTGGTTCTTAAATTGACACAACTGGCTGATCACTCAGCTGGGGTAAGGTGGTGTAATCACCCCTTGCTTATATATAGTATACCTATGTCTAAACCTATATCTGGACACATATAAACCTATAAGCCACTCCTATGGAAGGCCTCATCAATCCTGGAGGCAGAGTGTGTGGTTTAACGTGAGATGGAGCTCTAGCATGAGCTGAGCCTGTCTGCAGCTGTCGGGAACAACTCCCTAAGCTGTTTCAGGATAAGGCCATACCATATACTCTTAAGTGCCTTATAATCCTCGCGGTTATATAGCAACTTTGGTTTGGCTTTATCAAAACATGTCGTGTAAGGTGTCATACGATTTGGAATACTATCCCCTCGCCAGTTCTGGCGACGGGGATAGCATTCCACCCCTCTAGAGGGGTAAGACATGTTACTTTACTTAAATGCGGTTAATTTCAAAAAGGGCCTTAGATCCACAAAATGAATGCCTCTGCCACAGACACGGGTCTGGACCCCTGCAGTGGACCGAAACTCCGCCAAATGGGGCCTGGACAAAGGGTTTCCTGTCGCAGGGGGGTTTTACCACCCTCCAGACAGGAGATAGTGGATTGTAGCAGGGAGGTCTGAAAGAAACCAGACACTGCTTGGGGCGCACAAGGCTGCCCCTTGCATGATCCGGCCAAACCGGTTCTGGGGCACTCCAGCCCTCGTGCCAGGGCGGCCTGGATCAAAGGAGAGGGGTGTAACCACCCCCTTCCTGGGTCCCACCCATAGGAGGGGACCTAGCAGGTAATCACGCCCCCCAGATTCGAATAAGAGTGGGAGCAGTGCCCATGCACTTTAGATTTCCTGAAAGAAACATAAGAAACGAAACTCTGGACCCTTGGACCTCCATCTCAACGTGGAAGCCCGAAGAATCTCCCTTGTGGTCAAGGAGTGACCACCCTGTGTAAACAGGCACCATCCAGCCCTCGACGTCTACTTTGTCGCAGTTCCCGCCGGAACTCGAGCGACTGAGATCGACGAGATCAAGCTTGCCTGCCTTCCACAGCCCGATCCACAGTCCCTGCAGAGCTGAGACCCGTGGAGGCGACCGGAAGCGTGGGGCACGCCATCTTGAATTGACCACGAGACGCTGACCGTGCAGCCCACGAGTGACTCTCGAAGCTGTACACCAGGGTTTGAGAAGCCCCCACCCTGAGCCACTCTTGCAACGAAGTTCAGCCCTCCACACTCGACGAGTGCTGCGTGGGGCCCTTCTGCTCCATTTGGCTCAACGCGTTGGCCCGGTCACTTGCCAGCCGGCTAGTGGTCACTGTGCCGACGAAACGACAAAAACGACTTGTGAATCTGGTTGCTCCAGATCTGCACCAGCTCCCCTGAAAAGGAGCCCCCACTCTGACCTTCCTGGTTCGAGTGAGAAGCAATCTCCCGGTTCCGCGTGGATTGCTTTTGCCAAGTGTTGTTTGCTCCAATCCTGAAGCCGACAGCGCCGACGGCGAGAGCCTGCGTGGGACAGATCGTGACCCGCTCCTGGACGTCGCAGATGCCCCAGAGCCCACGTGACAGCGGAGAGAAGCTCCTCGACGACCACCTGATTGCGCCCGACATTGCCTGGTTCCGTCCTGGTTCCACCCTGGTCACTGCTGAGTGACCCAGACTCTGTCCCCTCTGCTTTCAGGTACTTTTCGACTTGAGTCCACCCTTGGACTCCACCGGACACTTCTCTTTCACCCCGCCTGCAGCCCTTTCAGCTTCAAGCACCAAGAGCCTGCGTGACGAAACCCGACTCAACTTCGACCCTATGCACCCGCTTCCTGTGGGTGAGGTAACTTTGCTCCGCCGGTATTCCCACACTGGTGCACATCTCTAGGGTCTGTGTCTTAAGTTTTGTTCCTCTAGGTTCAGCGGAAGTGTCCTTAAACTTTAACTTTACAACTTTTACGCACCATTGGTTAACATTGGTGCATGCGTGCGCTTTCCGCACTGCTCCCGAATCCCGTGGGCCGTTCCCGACTTCAGCACTGCTTGTCCCGACTGCTCCCAGCGATTCCCTAGGCCCTAGGCCTAACCACTGCTCGAGTGGCATCTCTTATACCACTTGTTTAGTATATGGTTTGAGTGGCCACCCGCCCTCATCCATAATTGTGCAACTTTGTATGTTTAAACAGTGCTTTTGATTTAACGCTTGTGCCCCTTTATTCATAAAGAATACTGGGGATTGTTTTTAGTAATAAATACATATATTTTTATAATATATACTTGTGTGGTGTCCTTTCATTTGATATTACAGGATTGTATGTGGTAAAACAGCTCGCTTAACACAACCTCTTAAGTTAAGTCTTTAGGCTGCTTAGTCCATGCTACCCCTAGGATAGCTTGTCTAATAAGGTTGACTTACAACCAGACACCATAAGGGATTGCTTGGTCTGATAATCGGTGGTTCCAGAATTGGAAACATCACCTATCAGGCCAACTTCTCACATTGGTGCGCAGCGGTGCGGATTTGAGCTTGCTGTTGTTTTACCATTGCAATCTTTTTATCAAATTGAAAGATCACATCAAGTACCTCTAGGTACATATAAATCAAAAGCTTAGCATATTAAGTTCTACTGAACTTAGTAGTTGTAGATTAAAGGGATTAGCACACCCTGACTACAACTCACTAGCAAGGTACAGTAGGAAAACACTTAGTGTAGGTAGGTGCATCACTTACACCACACTAGAGTCATGTCTGACACAGGAAGAGCCTCAGGGTCTACTCCTGTGACAGTTGACCTTACCCAGGCAACTTCCAGCTATGACAAACTAACCCGAAAGGACTTGATTGCCTTGTGCAAATCAAGAGGGTTAAAAAGGGGCAGAAGCCCCACCTGTCCAATCCTGATAGCCATTCTAGAACAGGATGACTTAGAAAGGGCGAAGGGAATTCCCCTAGGATCAGGAAATGGAGAGAATCCACCTGTAACTGGTACCCCTCAGGAGGAAGAAGGAGAAGAAGGAGAAGAGGGGGATGAGGACTCAGAGGTTGAGGACACAGAAGACCAGGATCAGGAGGATAGCCAGGTTGGAGTTGCCAGGCTTAGCCAGGCCAACTTAAGCCTACTAGGGAATGGAGAGGGCCAGCACCTCCCCAGACCCTATAGCATTCTCCCAGGCAACAGAAGAGTGAGATCTCCCTCAGGGGACTCTCATATTTCTAGTGCCTCCAGAGAATCTCAGAGAGGCATGACTGCTTCTCAAAAGTTAGAGCATAGGGCCAGGATGAGGGCTGTCAAACTCCAAATAGAGAGGGAGGAGGTAGCCTTGGCTCAAGCTAGACTTGCCTTGGCAAGAGAGCAGAAATTGAGTGGCTTAGATGTCACTGGTGGCAGCAATTTTCCAAGAGAAAAAGACAGGGGCTATGATAATAGAAACCTGACAAAAATTGTGCCCCCCTACAAGGAAGGGGATGACATCCACAAATGGATGACTGCTCTGGAGAGAGCCTGCATGGTACAGCAGGTTCCTCAGGATCAGTGGGCTGCAATTTTATGGTACTCCTTTTCTGAGAAAGGGAGGGACAGGCTCCTCACAGTTAGACCTGAGGATGCCAAAAACTACTCTGTCTTGAAGAGTTCTCTTATTGAAGGGTTTGGCCTAACCACTGAGCAATACAGGTTGTTGTTCAGAGACACCCAAAAAGCACAGACTCAAGACTGGACTGATTTCGTTGAATGTGCCACTAAGGCTTTGGAGGGTTGGTTGCAGGGAAGTAAAGTTTCAGACTATACAGGATTGTACAATCTTATAATGAGAGAGCAGATCCTTAATAACTGTACAAACCAGCTGTTGCATCAATACCTTATTGACTCTGATCTGACCTCTCCCCAAGAATTGGGAAAGAAGGCAGACAAATGGGTCAGAACAAGGATTAAGCAGAAACCCCAGAACCAAGGTGGTGACCAGAAGAAAACAGACCAGAAGGGTGGAAATCAGAAAGATAAAGAAAAAGGCCAGAAGTCTTCAGCCCCCCAAACTAATAGTAAGGAGGGTGGTTCCCAAACTGGAAACAAGAAGAAGAACAACAAAGGTCCAAAGACACCTTGGTGTAATACCTGCAAATCAGTTTCACACTGGGGCAGTGAATGCACTAAGGCAAATCCAGTCCCCACCACTGCAGCTCCTAAAGCAACTGCAACCCCTAGTCCAGTAAGCAGTGGTGGAACACAGTCCAAGGGTGTAGCTGGGTTGACCCTGGGTATTGAAGTAGGATCTGGCCTAGTCAGAACCCCTACACAGGCAGTTCTCCTATATGATGTGGACATAGATTTGCCCACTGCAGTGAGTCCCAGTAACCTGGACAAATATAGGCAGACGCCTTTAATCAATGAGAAACTGGCTCAGGCCTACAGGGACACATGTGCCAGTGTCACCATGGTGACACCTGACTTTGTGGACCCTGGACAGATTGTACTAGGTGAGAGTTACCTAGTGACCAATGCAAGCAACTCCACTACTTCCCATAGTGTGGCAGTTGTGAACTTCTCCTGGGGAGGGGTAGATGGCCTAAAGAAAGTTGTTGTGAGTGCAGACCTTCCAGTAGACTGTCTGTTAGGCAATGATCTTGAAAGCTCAGCTTGGTCAGAAGTGGAGTACAGGACTCATGCAGAAATGCTAGGGATTTCAGAGCATGTCCTTGCAGTGACAAGGTCTCAGGCTAAGAAGTGCCTTCCTGAGCCAGTGGTGGATCTTGGAACAATAGACCAACCACAACCCAAGAGGAGGAGCAAGAGAGGAAAGGCTGAGCCTTCCACCTTGCCCCAGGTTGAGGATCAAGTTTCAGAGGAAACTGATTCTGCAGTCCAAGAGGAGACTGTCTCTGAGGAACTTGAACCTGACCAGGTTGAGTTTCTGGGGACAGGGGGACCCTCAAGGGCAGACCTGAGGCAGGCTCAATTAGATTGCCCTTCACTTGAACCCCTCAGACAGCAGGCTGCTGCTGAGGCTGCTGGGGATGCCCAAGGTACCCATACAGTGTATTGGGATGATGGACTCCTTTACTCAGAGGCTAGAGACCCCAAGCCTGGCATGACCAGGAGGTTGGTCATACCTCTGAAGTTTAGGGGGTTCCTTCTTACCTTGGCCCATGACATTCCCCTTGCAGGACACTTAGGCCAGAACAAGACGTGGGACAGGCTTGTTTCACACTTTCACTGGCCTCATATGTCAGAAAATGTCAAGGAGTTTTGTCGCTCCTGTGTCACTTGCCAGGCCAGTGGTAAGTCAGGTGGCACAACAAAGGCCCCCCTTATACCACTACCTGTGGTGGGGGTTCCCTTTGAAAGAGTTGGAATTGATATTGTGGGTCCAATGGACCCCCAAACAGCATCTGGGAACAGATTTATACTGGTGGTAGTGGATCATGCCACCAGGTATCCAGAGGCTATTCCCCTGAGGACCACCACAGCACCTGTGGTGGCAAAAGCCCTCATTGCAGTTTTCTCAAGAGTGGGCTTCCCAAAGGAGGTACTATCAGATAGGGGCACGAATTTTATGTCCAGCTATCTGAAAGCAATGTGGAAGGAGTGTGGAGTAAACTACAAGTTTACCACCCCCTATCATCCACAGTGCAATGGGCTTGTGGAGAGATTTAACAAGACCCTTAAAGGCATGATAAAAGGATTACCAGAGAAGCTCAGGCGGAAATGGGACATTCTTTTACCTTGCCTGCTCTTTGCTTACAGGGAGGTCCCACAGAAGGGGGTTGGCTACAGCCCTTTTGAACTTTTGTTTGGCCACCCTGTGAGGGGTCCATTGTGTTTGGTGAAGGAAGGATGGGAGTTACCTCTCAAAAAGCCCAAACTAGACATAGTGGACTATGTACTTGGTCTCCGCTCCAGGATGGCTGAATACATGGAGAGAGCATCCAAAAACCTGGAGGCCAGCCAAGAATTGCAAAAAGCTTGGCATGACCAAAAGGCTGTACTGGTAGAGTTCCAACCAGGACAGAAGGTGTGGGTACTGGAGCCAGTGGCCCCAGCAGCACTCCAGGACAAATGGAGTGGACCCTATCCTATCATTGAGAAAAAGGGGGAAGTCACCTATTTGGTTGACTTTGGAACACCCAGGAGCCCTCACAGGGTAATCCATGTGAATCGTTTGAAAGCATTTGTGGACAGGGAGGACATGAGCTTGCTCATGGCCACAGATGGGGAACAGGAGGAAGAGAGTGACCCTCTCCCAGACCTGCTTTCTCAGAACCCTGATGATGGTTCAGTTGATGGAGTAGCCTTGGCGGGCAGCCTCACTGACCAGCAACAGATGGACTGCAGACAAGTTTTGCAAGCCCACAGGCATTTGTTTTCACTCACACCCAGCCAGACTAACTGGTGTACCCATGTAGTGGACACTGGTGACAGTCTGTCTGTGAAGAATAAGATCTACAGGCAACCTGACCATGTCAGGGATTGCATCAAGGCTGAGGTGCAAAAGATGTTGGAGCTTGGAGTGATTGAGCCATCAGAGAGCCCATGGGCCAGCCCAGTAGTCCTGGTGCCAAAACCTCATACCCAAGATGGAAAGAGAGAAATGAGGTTTTGCGTGGACTACAGGGGTCTCAATGCTGTCACTAGGACAGATGCTCACCCCATTCCAAGAGCAGATGAGCTCATTGACAGATTGGCTTCTGCCAAGTTTCTGAGCACATTTGATCTGACAGCTGGCTACTGGCAAATCAGACTAGCTGAGGAGTCAAAAGCCAAAACAGCATTCTCTACCCCTAGTGGCCATTATCAGTTTGTGGTAATGCCCTTTGGTTTGAAGAATGCACCTGCCACTTTCCAAAGGTTGGTGAACCAAGTCCTTACTGGGTTGGATGACTTTTGCGCAGCATATCTAGATGATATTGCTGTCTTTAGCTCCACCTGGGAGGATCACCTGATCCATCTGAAGAAGGTTTTGGAGGCCCTGCAAAAGGCAGGCCTGACTATCAAGGCCACCAAGTGCCAGATAGGGCAGAGTAAGGTTGTATACCTGGGTCACCTAGTAGGTGGAGGTCAGGTTCAGCCACTGGAGAGCAAAATCCAGGCTATACAGGACTGGGCTCCTCCAGTTACCCAGACACAAGTCAGAGCCTTCTTGGGCCTGACTGGGTATTACAGAAAGTTTGTGAAAAACTATGGGTCTATAGTGACACCATTAAATGACTTGACATCCAAGAAGATGCCAAAAAAGGTTCAGTGGACAGTGAGCTGGCAAAAGGCATTTGAAGACCTGAAGAAGGCCATGTGCTCTGCACCTATCCTAAAGAGTCCTGACTACTCCAAACAGTTCATTGTACAGACAGATGCTTCTGAGTTGGGGGTGGGAGCTGTGCTCTCACAACTTAATCAAGATGGTCAAGACCAGCCCATTGCTTTCATTAGCAGGAGGCTGACCCCTAGAGAGAAACGTTGGTCAGCCATTGAGAGGGAGGCCTTTGCTGTGGTTTGGGCCCTGAAGAAGTTGAGGTCCTACTTGTTTGGAACTCACTTCCTAGTTCAGACAGACCATAAGCCCCTCTTGTGGCTCAATCAGATGAAGGGTGAAAATCCCAAACTGCTCAGGTGGTCCATTTCCCTACAGGGGATGGACTTTACAGTGGAGCACCGCCCAGGGACTGACCATGGTAATGCAGATGGTCTCTCCAGGTACTTCCACTTAGAACATCAAGACTTATCTGGTCAAGGTTAGTTTAATGTCCCTGCGTTTGGGGTGGGGGGTTGTGTAGGAGAGTAGGGTCTGCTATCCTATGGTCACCCCAAATTTTTGCTTTTTGCTTCACTGGTTTTCGACTACTGAGGCTGTGGGCCTGCTGATCAGACCCCCAGCCTGCTGTTCTCTCACTAAATTGATAATACATGTGCTATAGGTACATAACCCAATTGGAAATGGACTCCTTGTCAGCCCCTGTATAATGCACTATAGGTGCCCAGGGCATAGGGGCCACCAAGGCCTACCAGGGGCTGCAGCATATCTTTTGCCACCCCTGGCTGGTTCTTAAATTGACACAACTGGCTGATCACTCAGCTGGGGTAAGGTGGTGTAATCACCCCTTGCTTAGATATAGTATACCTATGTCTAAACCTATATCTGGACACATATAAACCTATAAGCCACTCCTATGGAAGGCCTCATCAATCCTGGAGGCAGAGTGCATGGTTTAACGTGAGATGGAGCTCTAGCATGAGCTGAGCATGTCTGCAGCTGTCGGGAACAACTCCCTAAGCTGTTTCAGGATAAGGCCATACCATATACTCTTAAGTGCCTTATAATCCTCGCGGTTATATAGCAACTTTGGTTTGGCTTTATCAAAACATGTCGTGTAAGGTGTCATACGATTTGGAATACTATCCCCCCGCCAGTTCTGGCGACGGGGATAGCATTCCACCCCTCTAGAGGGGTAAGACATGTTACTTTACTTAAATGCGGTTAATTTCAAAAAGGGCCTTAGATCCACAAAATGGATGCCTCTGCCACAGACACGGGTCTGGACCCCTGCAGTGGACCGAAACTCCGCCAAATGGGGCCTGGACAAAGGGTTTCCTGTCGCAGGGGGGTTTTACCACCCTCCAGACAGGAGATAGTGGATTGTAGCAGGGAGGTCTGAAAGAAACCAGACACTGCTTGGGGCGCACAAGGCTGCCCCTTGCATGATCCGGCCAAACCGGTTCTGGGGCACTCCAGCCCTCGTGCCAGGGCGGCCTGGATCAAAGGAGAGGGGTGTAACCACCCCCTTCCTGGGTCCCACCCATAGGAGGGGACCTAGCAGGTAATCACGCCCCCCAGATTCGAATAAGAGTGGAAGCAGTGCCCATGCACTTTAGATTTCCTGAAAGAAACATAAGAAACGAAACTCTGGACCCTTGGACCTCCATCTCAACGTGGAAGCCCGAAGAATCTCCCTTGTGGTCAAGGAGTGACCACCCTGTGTAAACAGGCACCATCCAGCCCTCGACGTCTACTTTGTCGCAGTTCCCGCCGGAACTCGAGCGACTGAGATCGACGAGATCAAGCTTGCCTGCCTTCCCACAGCCCGATCCACAGTCCCTGCAGAGCTGAGACCCGTGGAGGCGACCGGAAGCGTGGGGCACGCCATCTTGAATTGACCACGAGACGCTGACCGTGCAGCCCACGAGTGACCCTCGAAGCTGTACACCGGGGTTTGAGAAGCCCCCACCCTGAGCCACTCTTGCAACGAAGTTCAGCCCTCCACACTCGACGAGTGCTGCGTGGGGCCCTTCTGCTCCATTTGGCTCAACGCGTTGGCCCGGTCACTTGCCAGCCGGCTAGTGGTCACTGTGCCGACGAAACGACGAAAACGACTTGTGAATCTGGTTGCTCCAGATCTGCACCAGCTCCCCTGAAAAGGAGCCCCCACTCTGACCTTCCTGGTTCGAGTGAGAAGCAATCTCCCGGTTCCGCGTGGATTGATTGCTTTTGCCAAGTGTTGTTTGCTCCAATCCTGAAGCCGACAGCGCCGACGGCGAGAGCCTGCGTGGGACAGATCGTGACCCGCTCCTGGACGTCGCAGATGCCCCAGAGCCCACGTGACAGCGGAGAGAAGCTCCTCGACGACCACCTGATTGCGCCCGACATTGCCTGGTTCCGTCCTGGTTCCACCCTGGTCACTGCTGAGTGACCCAGACTCTGTCCCCTCTGCTTTCAGGTACTTTTCGACTTGAGTCCACCCTTGGACTCCACCGGACACTTCTCTTTCACACCGCCTGCAGCCCTTTCAGCTTCAAGCACCAAGAGCCTGCGTGACGAAACCCGACTTAACTTCGACCCTATGCACCCGCTTCCTGTGGGTGAGGTAACTTTGCTCCGCCGGTGTTCCCACACTGGTGCACATCTCTAGGGTCTGTGTCTTAAGTTTTGTTCCTCTAGGTTCAGCGGAAGTGTCCTTAAACTTTAACTTTACAACTTTTACGCACCATTGGTTAACATTGGTGCATGCGTGCGCTTTCCGCACTGCTCCCGAATCCCGTGGGCCGTTCCCGACTTCAGCACTGCTTGTCCCGACTGCTCCCAGCGATTCCCTAGGCCCTAGGCCTAACCACTGCTCGAGTGGCATCTCTTATACCACTTGTTTAGTATATGGTTTGAGTGGCCACCCGCCCTCATCCATAATTGTGCAACTTTGTATGTTTAAACAGTGCTTTTGATTTAACGCTTGTGCCCCTTTATTCATAAAGAATACTGGGGATTGTTTTTAGTAATAAATACATATATTTTTATAATATATACTTGTGTGGTGTCCTTTCATTTGATATTACAGGATTGTATGTGGTAAAACAGCTCGCTTAACACAACCTCTTAAGTTAAGTCTTTAGGCTGCTTAGTCCATGCTACCCCTAGGATAGCTTGTCTAATAAGGTTGACTTACAACCAGACACCATAAGGGATTGCTTGGTCTGATAATCGGTGGTTCCAGAATTGGAAACATCACCTATCAGGCCAACTTCTCACAGTATCTGACACTGTTCTGAATCTCCTAAAGCATTTGTAAAGGTGAGTTATGATTCATTTAGATAGAGAGTTCAGATTAAGAAGCACATTGATTTTCTTTGCTGTTGGTTTGTGTGATGCTTTTTGAAAATGCATGGTTTCTATATTTGTAAAATAGAGGATTTGTATTTTGTGAAATAGTGATGTTTCAGTAGTGAAGTTGAATGGTTGTACATAGGACTTGCACTCTGTATCTAAAATGTTATTTTAAAAATCAATTTTAGGGTAAATGAATGGGTTTCAGTAGTGAAAATGAATGCTTGTACATAGGACCTGTGTTGTGTTCCTAAAATGGTAATTGAAAAACGATTTTAGTGCAAATCAATGGGTTTCAGTAGTGAAAATGAATGCTTGTATATAGGATCTGTGCAGTGTTTCCAAAATGTTAATTGAAAAACGATTTTAGTGCAAAACAATGGGTTTTAGTAGTGAAAATGAATGCTTGTAAATAGGATCTGTGCCCTGTTCATAAACTATTAAATAAAAAACGATTTTAGGGCAAATTAATGGCTTTCAGTAGTGAAAATGAATGCTTGTACATAGGACCTGTGTTCGGTTCCTAAAATGGTAATTGAAAAACAATTTTAGTGCAAATCAATGGCTTTAACATTTTTAAGAAGGAATAAATAGTGTGTGCATAATTATATAAAAATATTTGAATCTTTTACAAACATGTTACCTGTTTTACCTCAGATTGGGAAGCAGACTGAGTTTCTTTCCTGTTGGTTTGTTTTATTTTTTGGGTAATGTATGGTAGGAATGTTTGCAAGAGATAGGAAATGTATTTTGTAAAATAGTGACTTTTCAATACTGAAATGGAATGATTGTACATAGGACCTGCACTGTGTTTGTAAAATGTTATTGAAAAACCGATTTTGGGGCAAATTAATAGCTTTTACATTTTTGAGAATGAATAAAAAGTGTGTGCATGATTAAATAAAATAATTTGAAGCTTTCACAATCATGTCACCTGTGTTACCTCAGATTAGGAAGCACACTGGGTGCCTTATTTATGAAAACAGCGATGCGTTACTTTTAACTGTGCACTCCTTGTGACACCAATGATGCATTATATTTAATGTATGACGCATCATGTTTCTAGGACTTACAGATAAGTCAGTATTTCTGATGTATCTGTAAGCGCAAACGTGATGAATTGCTGGAGTGTGTCACAAAAATGACGCAACTCTAGCAATGCATCCTTTCACATGGGGAAAGCCCCATGTGAAAGCGTTTGCCTCAGTCTTACGCCTGCTGTGAGGCAGGTGCAAGATTTTGACGTAACAGTGTCCTAAAAGTGATGCAGTGAAATCTCATAGATTTCACTGCGTCACTATTACGAGGCTTTTTGCGGGGGAATGCCCCCTCTGTGTACATTACACCTGACAGAGGTATAATCTGGCGCAGAGGTTTAAAAAGTGACGCATATACCTAGATGCGTCACTTTTTAAATATGGCGCAAAAAGGTACATGTTTTATGCCGCCGATGCGTCACAAAAAGTGACGCATCAGCAGTGCAAAACTGACGCAGGGCCTCATAAATGAGGTTCATCTTTTTTTGCACACTACTCCAGTTTAGTCCTGTCCACTGCACTCTTGGACACAAGCCTCACCTTTTGTGCTCCCCTGGACAGGCTTCATCTCATCTGCACTCCTGCTTAGGTGTCAGAATCCTATCACATGGGGAAAGCCCCATGTGATAGCGTTTGCCTCAGTCTTATGCCGGCTGTGAGGCAGGTGCAAGATTTTGACGTAACAGTGTCCTAAAAGTGACGCAGTGAAATCTCATAGATTTCACTGCGTCAGTATTACGAGGCTTTTTGCGGAGAAATGACCCCTCTGTGTACATTACACCTGACAGAGGTATAATGTGGCGCAGAGGTTTAAAAAATGACGCATCTACCTACATGCGTCACTTTTTAAATATGGCGCAACAAGGCACATGTTTTATGCCGCCAATGCGTCACAAAAAGTGACGCATCAGTAGCGCAAAACTGACGCAGGGCTTTATAAATGAGGCTCATCTTTTTTTTGCACACTACTCCAGTTTAGTCCTGTCCACTGCACTGTTGGACACAAGCCTCGCGTTTTGTGCTCCCCTGGACAGGCTTCATCACATGAGCACTCCTGCTTAGGCCTTATAATCTTTTTTTAGAATAACATTTGAAAAACAGAGAAAAGGTCATATGTATAAGCTTTTCATTACACTACTAAAATATTTTTGGTGCAAATTAATGAGTTTTACATTTTTGAGAAAGAATAAATAGTAGGACCTGCACTGTGTTTCTAAAATGTTATTGAAAAATCAATTTTGGGACAAATCAATGAATTCTATATTTTTGAGAAAGAATAAATAGTGTGTGCATGATTACATAAAAAAATGTGAACTTTTCACTATCATGTCACCTGTGTTACCTCAGATTAGGAAGCACACTGAGCTTCTTTGCTGTTGGTTTGTGTTATTTTTTTGGTAATGCTTGGTAGGATTGTTTGCAAGAGAGAGGAAATGTATTTTGTAAAATAGTGAGTTTTCAGTAATGAAATGGAATGCTTGTACTCCCAGCAATGCATCCTTTCACATGGGGAAAGCTGCATGTGAAAGTGTTTGCCTCAGTCTTATATCTGCTGTGAGGCAGGCGCAAGATTTTGACGTAACAGTGTCCTAAAAGTGACGCAGTGAAATCTCATAGATTTCACTGCGTCACTATTAAGAGGCTTTTGGTGGAGAAATGACCCCTCTGTGTACATTACACCTGACAGAGGTATAATGTGGTGCAGAGGTTTAAAAAGTGACGCATCTACCTACATGCGTCACTTTTTAAATATGGCGGAACAAGGCACATGTTTTATGCCGCCGATGCGTCATAAAAAGTGACGCATCAGCAGTGGAAAACTGATGCAGGGCTTTATAAATGAGGCTCATCTTTTTTTTTGCACACTACTCCACTTTAGTCCTTTCCACTGCACTCTTGGACACAAGCCTCACCTTTTGTGCTCCCCTGGACAGGCTTCATCACAGCTGCACTCCTGCTTAGGCCTCATAATCTTTTTTTAGAATATAATTTGAAAAACAGAGAAAAGGTCATATGTATAAGCTTTTCATTACACTACTGAAACATTTTTGGGGCAAATTAATGTCTTTTACATTTTTGAGAAAGAATAAATTGTGTGTGCATGATTACATAAAAAAATTTGACCTTTTCACAATCATGTCACCTGTGTTACCAGAGATTAGGAAGTAGATTGTGCAGATGAGGTGAAGCATGTCCAGAGGGACAGAGGAGGTGAGGTCTGTGTTCAAGACTGTAGTGGGAGAGAGGCCTTTCCTGGGGAGTATAGGTGGTGAGGCCTGTGTTTAAGAGTGCAGTGGACTAGACTTTATGACGCCTATCCCCCACTGCACTCTTAAACACAGGTCTTACCTTCTTTGTACCCGTGGACACACCTGTCTTCCACTACACTCTTCAATACAGACTTCACCTCTCCTGCACCCCAAGACAATCCTCACCTCATCTGCAACCCTGAATAGACTTCAAATAATCTGTATCCTTAGACTGGCCTGAGCCTATTTACACCCTTGGACATGCGTCACCTCATGTGCACCCAGTTACCATCATTTATACTCAATACATTGAGGCCTGTCTAGAGGACACAGATGAGGTAAGGCTTGTCCAAGGGTGAGAGGAGGTCAGTTCTCTCCACTGTACACATGGACACTGAATGCTTGTACATAGGACCTGCAGTGCGTGTCTAAAATGTTATTTAAAAAACGATTTTAGTGCAAATCAATGAGTTTTAGATTTTTGAGAAGGAATAAATAATGTCTGCATGATTAAATACATATATTTCATCCTTTCACAATAATGTCACCTGTGTTACTTCAGATTAGGAAGTAGATTGTGCAGATGAGGTGAGGCATGTCCAGAGGGACAGAGGAGGTGAGGTCTATGTTCAAGACTGTAGTGGGAGAGAGGCCTTTCCTGGGAAGCATAGGTGGTGAAGCCTGTGTATAAGAGTGCAGTGGACTAGACTTCATGAAGCCTATCCCATACTGAACTCTTAGACACAGGTCTCATCTTCTTTGTACCTGTGGACAGAGCTGTCTTCCACTACACTCTTCAATACAGGCCTCACCTCTTCTGCACCCCTGGAGAATCCTCACCTGATCTGTAACCCTGAATAGACCGTTTGCTTTTTGTCATTGCTTTGTTGTTTGGTAATAGTGGTCTATAATGTGCTATTTTTTTCTTTAACACAGATTGAAATCAAGATTTCAAGAGTAAGGAAAGATGCCCTCAAGGGAAAGGAGAAGAAAACAAGATAACCGCAAAAAAACAAAAACAGCAACGGAATTACAGCACTCTTCCACAACAAATACTTTAAAAAACAGGAACAAAGCTCCTGGTAAGATAACTAAGTCTTTCTTACGGAACATATGTAGATAAAAAAAAAATGTTGGACAGCATGTAAAAAAAGAGAATCAGAGAGTAAATTTGAAAAGGAAGGAGAGAACCTCAAAGAATCCTACAACTGGAGCAGGAGAGAATAATATGTATAGGAATAGAAGGCAGAATCAGTTTAGAGACATTCGTAAACGAATGTTTCGCAATAGGGTGGTTTTAAATTTGTTAAAAAACATTAGGAAAGGTAAACAGAGAGCTGCTTTTTATAGGAAAAAGAAAAGTGAAGAGAAGATTGTTGATCAGGCTTTTGAAGTTAAGAAAAAATTATTTATTTTAATAATCAATAGAATTAGGACACTTAACAAGACAGTTGATGTTTTCAAATCAAACAGTAGATGGAAAAGAGTAATTAATCGGACTAATTTTTGTAAAGTTTTTTCAGGAGAATGGATGCACAGTTCAAGTTGGGAGCCATTTTTTAATGAGGAGAGTTACTTCCAGGAGAATGATTTAGTGCATGCAGTTGACACCAGTGGTCGAGTGTATGAAGTGAAAGACGGCTGTCCGATTGAAAAAGAGAAACTTGTGCCTAGAGAACCAGAAGAGGTGTTAACTGATGAAGTTTTAGGGAGACGTACTAAGGGTCCAGTGTACACTTGGAAGTGTAGTCGTATTTGTAGTGTGCGACAGGAATCAATTGATTTGTTTTGAAATTTCTTACGTACATATAGTAAGATAAGTCTAAAGCAGAAAGTGAAGTTGTTGCAAGACTTAGATTCTTGCAGAGTGAGAGAAAACACAGGTTTGCAAGGGCATTCACTGGCTTGTCTTTCTAGAAAGGTCTGTCAGAGTGTTTTTCATCATTTTAGGATGTTAGCAGTGCATCATACCAAAATGAGGAAATTAGTGAGAATGTTGTATTATGCAAAAAGTCCAGCACTTAAGCTTAAACAATTAAACAGTGCTCTTTTGCATGGAACTGAATTAGATGTGAAGAAGATTTGTGAAGAAATTGAGATTTGTTATTTTGGTGAAAAAGAGGACAGTGTAGAAATTGACACAGCAATTCAAGGTAATGTGGAAGACAATGTACAGATTTCAAGTACAGAAAAGTTTGAGCAGGAAATTACCAGGTTTAAGGTGAACTCAAGTGAAAGGCCGAATTTTACTTGTGTGTGTTGTCGACGAACTCATTATAAGCATCAAACTAGATTAGTTGATTTATACGTAAAAAGTGAAAAGATTAATAATTATGAGTGGAAGGATTTTGCAACTTATTTGTGGGTGGAGAATTGTTTTGATTTGAGTTCTGATCAGGGTATTTGTAAATATTGTTATGATAAATTAAATCAAAACAGAATGCCTGCTAGAGCTGTTCATAATAATCTGGAGTTGGTAGACATTCCCCGTGAATTGATGGATTTAAATACATATGAGTCTATTTTGATTCAATGTGTCCATCCTTTTCAGGCAATTGTTTGCATGGAGCCTAAGATAGGGAAATTGCCTCCTACAGATTTGCAGAGAGGATTAAAGGGAAGAGTTGTTTATTTGCCTCTAGATTTAAAAAAGCATATTGATACAATTGGTATAGAAAAAGTAGAAGAGGAACCTTTAGTTATTCTAGGTAATGGGGTTCCGACAAAGAGTAAGAAAATCTGGCAAGATTTAGTGGATGTTAGGAAAGTCAAAAAGGCAACGTTGTATTTAGTCAAAAACAATGAGTATTACAAAGATGTATGTGTTGCAGCAGAGGAAACAGCTGCAGATGAAGACAGTGATTGTTCAGGCGGCCAAATTGAAAAAGTTGATGAGTCTAGAAGTGAAGAAATATATGAACATTATACTGTTCATCCTTTGCATTCCAAAGAAGTAATGGGGAATGCAATTGAATTGTTTCAAATGAAAGCAGCAAAAGGAAGTCCCATTAGTGTATGGGAAGAAAGTTTGGAAGCTCGTTGTTTTCCACAGCTATTTCCAACAGGTCGAGGTGGACGATATGACGATCGACCACTTCAAATTCCTGCATCTGAATATCGAACTGTAAGATTATAGGCTGAAGATCCAAGTTTCGTCAATGCATTCCCTATTTGTTTCATTTACTGTATGAAAGTGACTTGTCTGGGCTTTCTTATGCAGTAAACCATATACTGAAAAGTGAAGCACATCTGCAAAATGTTTCGGCGAGGGACTTTATGGAGAAAGTGAATCTGCAAGATAATATTTTGGGATCTCATCTAATCAATCTCATGGCATGTCAGCGTGGTACAAACGAGTATTGGTACCATCGCCATGGGGAATTGAAATGTATGCTAAGAAACTTAGGAACTCCTACATGGTTCCTCACTCTTAGCTGTGCCGAGTATGCATGGGATGACTTACTTCAATTTCTACGAGAGGCAAATGCAAATATACAAAATATAGAATTCAAAACACCTGGAGAACTGTGTTCTTTAGATCCTGTGAATGTATGCAGATATTTCAATCATAGATTTGAAGCTATGATGTCTTTTATTACCAACAAAAAAAATCTTCCCCTTGGAGAGGTTTTGGATTTCTTTTGGAGAAAGGAGTATCAAGCGAGAGGTGCTCCTCACATACATATGTTGTTGTGGATTAAAGATGCACCCAAATTTGGAACAGATTCGGATGAGACAGTGATGAGCTTCATTGAAGAGTATTCAACATGTGCTGTTCCGAAAACTACCGAAGAAAACAGTTTAAGGCAACAAGTTTTACGCTTTCAATCCCATCGTTGTGGAAAGTACTGTCGTTGAAAATTCAGAAACAAGGACAAGTTCTACACAAAATGTCGTTTCGGCTTTCCACGACCAATGATTTCTAAAGGAAGAGTAAATAATTTGATGTCTTCTTTGCGACATACTGTGACGAGGAAATCACCAAAAAATACATACAATTTAAAAAGAAACGAAGAGTCCAAGTACATCCACGATTACAACCCAGTGATTTTGTCCATGTGGAATGCTAACATGGATATTCAATTCGTTGCTGACAACTCTATTGCTGTGGCTCGATTTGTGACGTCTTACATCACAAAAAAAGAAAAGACAGAACGGAAGGAAATGTGGGAGGACATTTCACATGAAAAGAGTCTAAGCAAGAAATTATACAGTTACAGTCTGAAGATGTTGTCGCATCGAGAAATTGGAGCATATGAATGTTCTGATCGATTGTCATCAGCAAGTCTCTATGCCAAATCTAGAACCATCATTTGGGTGAGTCTAGGTCTTGCTGCAACACGAAATCGAGTTTTGAAATCTATACAAGAAATAGAGTATTTGGCGGAGAAAGAACCAGAAAGTACATATATTTTGAAGACAAACATGTTGGATACATACTATCCAAATAGAAGTAGTCATCTTGAGAACAGTTGTTTGTATGAAGTTCTGCAAAACTATATTTATAAGAGAACCATCAGAGAAGATATTAACAATGGAATATATGCTATCATTGGGTGTGAAGGATGTCTAGTGAGACAGAAAAAAGGCTATTTGATTAATCATCGAAAATTGAGTTGCGAAAATCCAGAGAAAAGGGAATTTTACTATTTACCTCTTTTGCAACTCTTTAAGCCATGGCGTACAGAAGAGGAACTACTTGGAGATTTTCTCTGTTACGAAGATTCTTTTAATGCAACCAAGGATACCATAGAATGTCCTGTTTTTCCAAATTATCTGCAAATGTTGAACGAAGAAATAGAGCACAATTGCTGCAGAGATTGCTAGAGACAGTTCTCAAGACAGTCAGAGTTCTGCTTCATTGAGTCAGGATCCACTTGGAGGACCAATTATTCAAAATGAAGCTGCCACTGCCATGGATGAGGTGGAAAGAGCTATGGAACAAGCTCAAGATGATGTAGTTAACTTAGAAGATTTGGTGAAACAACTAAACCTTGAGCAGAAACAGATATATGACGAAGTCACAGATCAGATAGAACATGGATTAACTCATGAGAAAAAAAGAGTGCTCATGTACATCTTTTAAACCAGTCCAACTGTACGTGAGTGGAGAAGCGGGAACTGGAAAAAGTTTTCTGATTAAAGCAATTGCAACTTATCTGCAGAAAAGGACTGAATCACCGCTGTCTTGTGTTGTTACCGCTCCAACTGGGCTGGCTGCACATAACATTAAAGGGATTACTTTACATCGTTTACTGATGCTGCCAGTGGAGCATGATAACAAATTGCAATATCACAGCTATCTGGAGATGCGTGTTCCGAAGTTTTGAGAGTCCTGAAGAAAATGAAACTTCTTATCATTGATGAAGTAAGCATGGTGTCAAATATAATGCTTGCTTTTGTGCATTTGAGAATGCAAGAAATTCTTAGAACAGACTATGATGTCTTATTTGGAGGAAAACATATTATTGTTTTTGGAGATCTTCTGCAGTTGACTCTAGTGAAAGGACAACCTGTGCTCAAAATGCTCACGCATGAAGATACCAGGAAGTGCCTAGGAAGCATTGGAAACGTTAATATATGGTTAAACTTCAAATATGCAGAACTGCTTCAAAATATGCGGCAGAAAAAAGGATGAAGATTATAAAAATATTTTACAAGATGTAAGAATCGGAAAAGTAAGTCAGCAAGGGAAAGAAGCTTTACATGGACGATTAATTTCCAATTTGTACCCAAATGAAAACATTCTTCCAGAGAATATTTTTAAGAAAATTAACGAGAAGAAATCTGGCATATGTTTGATGCCAACTCTGAAAGAATGTTCCATGTTCAACAACAAAATGTTAAAGTTAGAAAATGAAGAGATAGTGAAACTGGAAGCTATAGATAAAATTGAACATATGGGAGCAACAATTATTTTGTCTGAAAATTTAAAATCAAAATTGGATTAATTAGATAAGACTATATCTAAAACTGCTGGTTTTGAAAAGACTCTGAATGTGTGTTTGAATTGTCGTATCATTTTGAGATGGAATTTAAATGTTGAAAGAGGTCTGGTAAACGGAGCAATGGGTCATGTTGTTGGTTTTGTTATGGGCACCTGTTACCACCTTGTTTGATGAAAGTGCCAGACTTTCTTTGCCTATTTCTCCTTTGCAACAAGAAGTTTCTAAGCCTCCGTGAGGATGCCTTGATGTTCCATATTGTTTAAATTTAATACATGTTGTTACTTTATATTTGCATTTTTGAATTACATTTGTTTTCATTGTAAGTGTTATGTATAGTATATACCTTCTCAGCTGTATTTTGTTATAGTTATTAGTCGTGCTTATAGCATATTGTATTTTTCTTTTTCTTTCCTTCTCTCTTTTCTTTTTTTCTTCCTTTTCTCTCTTCTCTATACCTTCATTCTTTTCTCTTTTGCGATGCTTTATACTTATTTCTTTTCTTTAGCATATTTGAATTAATTTTTATGTAACATGTTTTTATGATATGTTATGCTTACCTTATCTGAACTTCTTTTAATAAAAAAATGTTTTCTTGAAACTAAAACTGCTGGTTTTGAAAAGACTCTGAATGTGTGTTTGAATTGTCGTATCATTTTGAGAAGGAATTTAAATGTTGAAAGAGGTCTGGTAAATGGAGCAATGGGTCATGTTGTTGGTTTTGTGAATTACAAAAATAGAGATGGAATTGAAATTTTAAAAATTAAATTTGATGGCAATGATGAAATAGAACAAATTTGTCGTTGTTCAGCTAGATTTTTGCTTGTGAAAGACTTATATGTTCGCCGAAAACAGTTTCCTATTTGTTTGGCTTATGCGGTGACAATTCATAAATCTCAAGGTTTAAGTGTAGATAGCGCTTTGGTGAACATTGGAAGTTCTGTGTTTAAAGAGGGTATGGCATATGTGGCATTATCACGAGTCAGAACTTTATCAGGATTGTACTTGATTGAGTGTGATGAAACAAAGATTTGTGCAGATCTACATTGTGTTAAAGAATACAATAGGTTAAGAAGAGAGTATGCTCCACATTTGCCTCAATGTCCTCTGATTGAAAAACGTGTGGTAGGCCGAAAAAGAAGAAATGAGAGTAATTGCAGTGAGGTCGTAGCAAAAAGACAAAAAGTAGATGAAACTGTAATTGTAAGCAGGAGGAAAAAGGATTCTGTTGAAGATGTTGTTGGATTTCAGTTTGAAAACAGTTCTGGTGTCAACTGCTATGCTAATGTAGTGGTTAATGTTGTTTTTTTTCTTCAAAATATACAAGAACAGATTGTTGAAAATCGGGATCAAAGATTCTGTTGTTTGTTGAATTCCGTGTTTGAGAAATGTACCAGTGATAGAGCAAAAATAGAAAGTGTTTCAGAAATTCGAAATCTTCTAGACATATCTTCTGGTGAAAATCAATTTTCACAGAATATTCAGCAGGATTGTCAGGAATTTTTAATGTAAATGTTTGATGTATTGGAAGATGAAGGTGTAGATATAAAAAATCTTTTTAGCCTTTCTTATCAATGGCAGCATGACTGCGACAACTGTACTTTATCAAGTACTACTAGAATAGACACTGAAAGATTTATATATTTGACTTTACCAGACTGCAAATCAGTGCCTTTTAATAATATAGGTAAAGCAGCGGATCACAATATGGTGTGTACCCAATGTAAGTCTACAATGCTGTCCACATTATTTCTACAAAATTATGGTCAGTATGTCATTTTAATGTTCCAACGATGTAGACCTGATGGAACTAAATTGACAACTTCTATTAAAAATGTCGTGGCTTCTCAGTTATCAATATCAGGAAGAACCTTTGCAACTGTAGCTATTATTTTTCATGACGGTCCTTCTACAACATCAGGGCATTACACATGCTATTTAAAAAGTTGTAAAGGTTGGACCCACTGTAATGACACTCATTTGACTTTCAAACAACGTTTGCCTTTTGGCTTAAAAAATTCATACCTAGTGTTTTTACAACCAAAATTTAGGTAAAGGTAATTGGCCTATGAAGACGGGAGCAGTTAATAAAGGTTATTTTGCTGTTTAAAAATATATTCTGAGTAAAAGTGATCCAGGTAATATAAAAAATTGACTTGTCATATAGGTACTGTAAGTGGATCTCATAGTAAGTGATATTAGTATTATACAAAATGATGAACATGAGTGAGTCAGAGATGGTTTTACAAATACTTAAATATTGTGAAAATGTTGTAGAGCCTTTCTTTCAGAACGTCGGAAAAAAGGTAATTTCAGAGTTTCTTAGAATTAATTTGAAAATATACTCATACATCTGACACTATTTGGCCAAAAGGAAAGGTACAGGAATGAGTAAAGAGTCATGACTGAAAAAAAGGAGTATATGAAAATAATGAAAATATTTCAGATGTTCTTGGAGCTTTTCTTCTAGAAAGTCGATGAAATGGATTTTTTAGTGAACAGCAGAGTACTTTGCAACGAGAAAAGGACCTCCATGATATACTATTTGGCCTCAAGGAAAAGTAAGTCAATCAAAGATTAGTGTACATTTGTCATTTATCAGTATCTAAGGTTTGTTTTAAAACACAATCTTTTAGATTGTGGTTTTTTTCCCGCTGTCATATGATGAGTAATTTGAACTCACTGTTTTAATTGAAATTAAATATATTTTGAGAACAGCAAAAATAAACTATGTACCATGTTGTACAAGTTATTCTATACTTTGGATTGTGTAAATTAAATTGTATTCCCATTCTCTGACACTCACTTTCCTTTTTCCTCTCTCTTTCAGCTCTCTTTACTCACTTACATTGCCTTTCTCTCACTCTGTTTCACACCCATTCGTTTACTCCACTTCTTTCACAACCCCTCATTCTCATTTCAACTGTCTGCATCCCCTCTCTCCCTTGCATAACTATTCAGCTTTCAGTCTCTCTGCTTTACTTCCCTTTTCCGTCTTTTCCTCCTGTGCTCTTTCAGCAATTCCTCTTTACTCACTGAGCAGTATTGTCGCACTCTATCACTATAACTCACCCACTCTCCCTCGCTTATCTTTGTTTGCTCCTTTCTTTTGACCTCTTCTCTCTATTTTTCGTTCACTACCTCTATGTCCTCAGTGCCTCACTCTCCTTGTGTTATGTTCACTTGTGTTTATCTACCTTGTATCATATCTTTTACAACAACTTCACTGCTTCTCTCTCATCGTTCTTCATCCCATTTCTTTTACTCTGGTTCCATTACTATCCCTCATTTCCTTTCTTTCAATGTCCTTCTCTTTACTTTCATCACCAAATTATTTTCTCTCAGTACCACTGTTTTAGTCCTCTCTTTCCTTTTTTTGCTCCCTTACTCATTTCCTTTTCTCACTCATTGTACTCCACTTCACTCAGTTTTTCTCTTAGTGTGTCTCTCTACTAACTTCCTCACTCCATTTCCCTCAATCGTTGTATATTATCCTCTCTCCCTTCATCCCTTCACTTTGACTGTTCTTCACTTACTCTCAGTTATCTTCTATTTCTCAATCTTCTAAATGCATCCTTATTAGACTCTTTTCCGTCTCTGTTACTTACTAATGTTTCCTGACTTAGTTTTGCTAACTCACATTGTTTTAGTATCTTTCTTACCTTCAGTTCATTTCTCTGTTCTTCTCTTCCTCTGTGTCAGTGAATGTATATGCCTTACTCTTAGTAATTTGCTCTCATCCTATTTCTTTTTTTCTCTTTTTATCCTTCTACCTTACTTTATTTCCCTTTCTGTGTCCTTCACTCTTACTTTATTTCTAAATACACTGTTATGATTTTTAACCTCTTCATTTGTATCTTTTAATTTAAAATACACATTTTACTAATTATAACTTATTTTTTCTTCTCTATTTCACAGATACAAAGTATAGTAATTTTTTAATTAAAGTTACATTTATTATATGGTAAGTATGACTATAAAAATATAGTTTGTCGTCACCCTTTGCTTTAAGCTTACTAATATTTTCTCAACCAACCTCACTCCTGTGTCTTTATTCTGCTTCCCTCACTTATTCTTATTATCCATGTTTACTCCAATTTCCCTATTTCCCCTCTCATATTCAACTTCTTTCAATCCCTATTCTTTACTTCACTTACCCTCTGTTCCCTTCCTTTGCTTCTTCACTCATTTTGTTTTTCTTAATTATTTACCTTACTCCTACACACACACCTCATCCCCCTCTCAACACATACACACACCTCTAACATACACCCCACACATACACCACACACACACCTCATACACACAAAAGATCCCCCACACACACTCTTCACATACACACACACATTCCATACACACATACATCGCACACATATACACCCCACACCCATACACTGCTCACACATACTTCACACACCCTCACCTTCACGCACACCAAAACACCCCACACAGCCACACCCACAGACACACCTTACACACCCACACCCCGACCTACACCCACTGACTCCCTATAAGTCACACACACTGCATTACTTATCTTTCTTTGCTGTTTCACTCAAACCCATTCAGGTACTGTTTCCTTTACTCTCTTTGTCCTTTCTCTTTGTCACTCCCCATGTCTTATCCTAATTAAATTTTTCACCCTCTTTCACCCCTCTTTACTTATACTAACTGGTCTTTTCTTACCCTCCCTCACCGTTCTTCATTTATCCCAGTTACGCCACTACCCTTTATTCTCAATTTTTTTCTGTGCTTTCTTTTTCTTTCAACACCCACTCACATTCTCCCACTATCTCTACTTTAGTCCTCTTCCTCTCTCTTCCCTTCTTTCGCTCCTTTAGTCATTTTACTTTTCTCACTTTCACCCTATTACACCTTCTCTGTTGTAATACACAATCCCTCTGTGTTCATCCTGTAGCTCTCTTTCTCTTAACATTACTCTCTTTGTGTTCTTCCCTCATGCTAACTCCTTCATAAAAAAAATTTTTTCTATTTTTTTGGGGGGCGCGCCCCGGTACGCGTACCCTAAGAAAAAAAAATTGACAGAGATTCATTAAAAATATAGGTTTATTTTTATAAATGAAAGGTAGTTCTAAAAAGAACTGTTTTTTTCTTCTTTTTGTTGTTTTATATTTTTTTTAATGTTTTTTTAACATTTTGTACTTTTTTTGGCTTTTCAAAACAGTTTTATATTTGTTTGTATTTTTTATGGGGAGAAACAAAAAACAGGGAATTGTAAATGGCTCAACAGGAGCAAAAAACAAAAAACGGAAATAATTACGGTTTTTTGGGGCATTTGTGATTGTCAACAGCAAGGACGACGAGCTTCATGCTCTTTTCACCATAGGCGATGAGCTTGCCACATTCAATACATGTGATTCTAAAATCTGCAAATCGTGGTTGTATACAAGGCATAATCTCCATTGTTTCTGGTACCGATGGAGTGGGTTGCTTTCTTTTGGAGGTGGTCCTTGAATACTGGGGGAGGTTACTGGCCAGTTCCCTGACCTCTGCACGAGAATAGTTATTTGGATGCTTCCGGGTCATATGTCGAATCATGGTATTATTACCAAAGGAATATTTTTTGTTTGGATTGCCCCTTGAGAGTTCCATGCCACAGATTCGACAAGTTACCTTGGCCACATTAACTTTTTTCTTGCCCTCTGGGAGTGAGAAAAACTCCCATACAATGTGTGACCTGGGCTTGTATGGGGTATTTTGTTCAGGCAGCCATGTTCTCCCCTCCTCCTCTTCCTCTTCCTCCTCCTCGTCTTCCTGACTACCAATGTACTGTTGTGGTGGTCCTCTTGGTGGTGGTGGTGCACATGCTCCAGCTGTTGCAGCTACAGTAGCCATTTGAAAGTACAAAATAAATCTCTCTATTGCTGAAACAGGTCTTCCTCAGTGAAAGGACAAAGTCAGAATAAGGAAAAAGAGGTGGGGTCTTTCATCATTTGGAAAAAACAAACTGTCCTGAACCAATGAGAAGTGTTATTTTCAGGTCACATGACCCGGGCTTTACTAATTTGGAAACCAAAACTGTTCTGCACCAATAGAAAGTGTTATTTTCAGGTCACATGACCCGACGCGCTTACACTACGCGCCCCGGGGCGCGCCCGCAGTCACGCTCCGGGGCGCTCGCGGGGGCGTAGCATAAGCGCGTCAAGACGTTGCGCGACCGTATGCGCACGCGTGCTTCCGGGTGCGCTTACGCTGTGCGTCATATGACGCATCACGCGTCTACGCGATACGTCACGATGTTGTTTTCGTTCGCGAGAATAGCGCTAACGGGACCATGTCATGAGTGATGTAATATGTGACGTCATCAGCAATGCATTGCACGCGCAATTTATAGTGAGTCCAACTAACTATAACGTGGGAATTTCAATGGTTTTATGCGAGTAAAACTTCCAGCTAACTATAACTGGTGTAAAACCTATGGGTTTTTCAGTGAATTTAATAGTTTTTTTTAATGCTAATTTCTAACTATAACTGGTGTGAAACCTATGTTTTTTTCAGTAAATATATATATATATATATATATATACACACATATATATATATATATATATATATATATATATATATATATATATATATATATATATATATATACACACACATATATATATATATATAAAAATAAACTGGCAGTATCCAAGTGCAGTTGCGTACACACCGGATTCACGGACACGACATTAGCTGGTTGCCGATAAAAAGCTTGTTTATTTAAACCATAGGGTGCAAGTCATTAGACGTGTTTCAGACACAGACTGTGTCCTTGGTCATTCAAGTTACTATAGAACAAACAGGAAATTTAAAGTCACCGGCACCACCAAAATCACGTGATTGGCAGAAAAATGAACATAGAGAAAATACTTCACACTGTACACTGAAAGAACCTCTATACGTGTATATATGACTATTAACCCTGTCATTTTAACAATCTATACAGATATTGATTATTATAAGAAGACACATGGCTGTATAATATGCAAAAAATAAAGAAAGAAATCGAACTAGTGATAATGATATAAGTACATGTGCAAATACACAGTTTGTAATATTCCATGATATAAATACAGGACTCTGCTTTCAAAAATACATAACCATACTATATCGATGTGCAAATACGCAATATTCACAATTGTATGTGCAAAGATCGCTGATGTAAACAATTGATTGTAAAAAAGAGCAGCATGTTTCAATGTGCAAATACGCTAATGTTGACAATTGCATGTGCAAAAAACGCTAATGTAAACAATTAATTAAAAAAAGCATTGGCACCGTAGGTCCATAAATGCTAATGTAAACAACTGAATGTGCAAAAAACGCTATTTGTAAACAATTCATTTTGGATACTAATATCCCCGTCAGTGTAAAAGCAAGCATATGCAATACATTGAAAAAATGCGATAATATATAAAAAACAGGGTCCTCTATCAACAAGTTTTAGTAGTTAGCAGTTCGAGTCATGCCTTTCATGATGCAAATAGTGCCATATGTACATCTATCAGTCATAAAAAATATCTGTGCTATAACCTGCCTACACGTTAGCAGAAAAGTGCCTATTTGATGCTTGAGGATAATAAAGAATATAATGATAAATGTGAAAAAACAGTGTTACAAAAAATAAAGAAAAACCCCTAACCAAAAAATTTGATAAAATATGGGAAAGGCAGCAGATGACATATTGAGCTGGAGTCCATTAGCACAAATGCAATGTCAATTTCATAGTTCTAATACTTAAAATAATAAATATGCATCTAACGGTATCACTCCCACCCAACGCATAGTTGATCACGTGCCTTTCGATGAATCAAAAATATCCAAAGAGACACTCATAGCTAAATGACACAGTCAGCAACGATATATAGTCCATCAATTCGATAATGTTCATCTAGGAAAGCACAATATACTCCAAAGAATGGCCAATCTCCAAGAATTGGCCAATCTCCCAAAAATCTACAGGGGAGACAAAAGAGTTTGGAAAATTGGTAAGTCGAAGCCCCTATAGTTAAAGGAAATTGTATAAATCATCCCCTGTATTTAACCCAGAAGGAAACTTGGTGTCCAGCTCTATAATGTATTTAGATTCTAATTGACGCAGTAATTTTTCGCGATTCCCTCCTCTCTTATTAGGGGGTACTGGATCAATAACAAAAGATTGTAGACATTTGAGATTATTTTCTTGTTCCACTTTAAAATGTCTAGCGACTGGATATGCTGGATCTGAGTTGACGATTGCACGCAAATGCTGTAATATGCGCATATGTACTGGTAACTTAGTGCTCCCAATATAGCACAAGTCGCAACTGCACCTCAGTACATATACAGCGTGGGCAGTTCTACAAGTATAGTGTTCTCTTAATTTATGCACAAAATCAGAGAAAGGTGTGCGATACTTGGTGGTATTAATGCCAAATTTTCTTGGGAGTTAGCCAATTAGTGGACTTTGATTTTTCAGCACTGTTTTTCATCCAAATCATTTCGCATCGAATAGACTTTGCGAAAAGTAACTGTCGGATGTAGAGGGAGCACTTTTTTAAGAGTCAGATCAGTCCTAATTATTGGCCATTCTTTCTTAATAATGGCAGTGATGGCCTTTGCTTGTTTACTATACGTAGTAATTAATCTGAACTCACCTCCCTCAGCATCAGTTTTTTAGTTAGTGTCAGAGGTGCATGTCGTCACTCTCTCAGGGTTGAGTAATGCTGCTCTATCATTAACATTGGCTTTTCTCCTTGCCATGTCCAACTTCTTGGCATCATACCCTCTAGCCATTACTCTCACCTTAACCTCCTCCTCATGTAAATCACGGATTGCCTCAGTGCTGCATGCTCTATGCGTTCGTACAAACTCCCCGTATGGAATACTGGCTATGGTGTGCCGGGGATGGAAACTCTTGGCATGCAATACCGAGTTGCCTGATGTCTGCTTTCGGTAGAGGCTAGTGGTAATTCTGCCCTGTGTGACTTGTACATTAATGTCCAAAAAACTGGCACTGGTTGGATCAATATGGGCAGTGAACTGTAAATTGAGATTGTTGACATTAATGTCATTAACAAATTTCTGGGCCTGATCTTTACTTCCCCTCCAAATAACAAAAATATCATCGATGTATCGCCACCAATTTATAATGTGTTCCGACCATTCTCTGGCGTGTTGTACCTTGAGGACATGCTCCTCCCACAAGCCCACATGTAAACATGCATAGCTTGGGGAGAAGCATGCCCCCATAGCCACACCCCGCAATTGCTGGAATACTGTGTTGTTAAACATAAATATGTTATTACATAAACACCACTTTATCATACACAATAACATTTCATTGTGGCGGTACATGTGAATAGATCGTTTACCCAAAAAGTGTCCAACTGCCTTAAGTCCATCCTCGTGAGCGATGCTTGTATACAACGTGGAAATGTCCATAGTCAAGAACAGAAATTCATTGGACCACTCTGTATTACTCAATTTGAATAAAAAATCTGTGGTGTCCTTGATATACGAAGGCAGTTGTACTACAAATTCCTGAAGATAGAAATCAATGTAGTTAGAGGTGTTCTCGAAAGTACTTTTGATGGATGAGACAATCGGCCTCCCGAGAACAGGCCGTGTCCCTTTATGTACTTTGGGTATAAAATAAATGTTGGGTAAAATAGGGAACTCATTGTTTAAAAAGGAAAATTCATCCTTAGAAATCAATCCTTCCCTTCTCCACTTGCTGTGGTCGTCTTGATAGTCTTTCAGAACTTTTTTTACATTGGATAAACTGCTTTTACAATAACAGTTCGCATCATTAAGATGGTTGTATGCTTCATCAATGTACTCCTTTTTGCCCCATAAAACGATGTCCCCCCCCTTGTCGGATTGATTTACTACTGTGGTATCGTTGTTTTTCAGCTTCTTCATTAGTTGAAAATATTGATTGTTAGTGCAATTACAACCCGCTTGTTGTTTTTGTGTTCTGATATGTAGTTTTTTTTAGTTGGTCAATCTCTCGGTCGTGGTAAATATCAATCACGTCGCGTGGCATGTTGGGGACAAAAGTGGAGATCTGTTTAAAAGGACTTTTACCTGATTTGGTTATGTCCACCCCTTCTTGCATTGCTGCATCTTGTGTACTTGATTCTACTTATGTTTGTTCACGCAGTTGGTGTAACGTATGTATCAAGGACATGTCTTTAGCCTGTATACTGTCTACTTGTGCTGGGTCCGAAGTTTCATTAGACCTGCCCGTAACTTCCATGTTTTTCTTAATAGTGAAGTACTTCTTTAATTTGATCTTTCTGATGAATATGTACACGTCTATTCTGGTGTTGCAATAGCCAAAATTACTTTCGGGACAGTAAGAGAGTCCTAATTTAAGGAGTTGTTTTTCTGCCGCATCTGGATCTACATCCGTGAGGTTGACAATAGTATTATCATCCTCTATTGGGCTTTTTTCCATTGCCGATTCAACTGACCTTGCCATCTTGCTCCTGAGGCATTTCCTCCTTTGGCGCCTTCGGACGTTTCTCCTTTGCTTGTTGAGGCGTTTAGATTGCGTGGCCTCAGTGATTGCTTTCTTTGCATCCTTATATACTCCAACTTCTCCGCATATGTCAGTTGGCCCATATCCCCTTGTTCTGAACCTGTTTTACTTGCTTCTGATTCTCTTTCGCTATGAATCAAGCTTGCGTCTGATGCAGAAAGGTTGGAATCACTACCAGCGCGTTCAGAGGGCGCAGTGGCTACCGGTGTTTTTTTCATCATCTTGCCCTTTTGTCTACGCAGATTGTCAAATTTCTGGGCAAATGTAAATACCTGCCCTGGTTCGTAGTCATTCTTGTCCCTGCTAAACTTGAACGCTTTTCTGGTTTTAATCACTCCTTCTTGTTTTTTCAAGCGATCATTCATTTCCTTAATGTTCTTTTCTATAAAATCCTTTTAGCTCTCATGTTCTGGTTTGTTTAATTCCTGTTGTATTCTCACAATCTCCTCCATATTTTTGTCTCTGTCAATTTTGGCATATTTGACTAACAAACATACTAGACGCATTCAGGCTTCGAGATTGCTCTCTGCCCATTCTTTAAGAAGCATAGGGTTTGGACTGTTGGAACTTGGGGCCAACATAATTCTAAGGCCTCTCGGAATTCTCCCAACTTCATGGTATTTTTGTAAGGAATTAATCTCCTACCATTTGGTGAGTTCACTTCTACTGTTCCTTTCAAGTGCTTTCAAGAGATTTTTGATATTGTCGTTGGTGCTGACATGTGTTGTTTTTCTGTTCGTTTTATCATGTGGCACTCTAGGCAGATTCGTAAAAAGCTTGTCTGCTGCCATTTCCCGTACAATATCATCTGACATAACACCTTCTTAATCCGGTAAGTGCTTTATCGCTTGATTTGAGTAGTAGATGCTGCTACTCAATAAATCGGCCCAAAGTCCAGCAACTCCCCACCTACTGTGCACAGAAAACGCTGACTAACTAACCGCGTGCAGAATGGCGTCCTCGCAAGTCCTCCGACTCCCGTAGTAACGTTCCGCTTCGCGTCTCCCGCAGCACTCTGTGATCCGTAGGGGGCTGTCGAAATAATGCTCTCTCTGAGCAGAAACTCCACGGCAGCTTGGAATTCGAACAGCCTGCTTTTGGGCGAGGGGTCCGTGTAAACAGGAAGCAGCCTTGTTCCTGAAACACATAAACTGGCAGTATCCAAGTGCAGTGGCGCACACAGCGGAATCACGGACATGACTTTAGCTGGTTGCCGATAAAAAGCTTGTTTATTTAAACCATAGGGTGCAAGTCATAAGACGCGTTTCGGACACAGACTGTGTCCTTGGTCACTCAAGTTACTATTGAACAAACAGGAAATTTAAAGTCACAGGCACCACCAAAATCACGTGATCAGCAGAAAAATGAACACAGAGAAAATACTTCACACTGTACACTGAGAGAACCTCAGTATATATTATATATATTAATTACCTACTGGCGGTCGCCAGAAGGTAGTTATAGTTAGGACGTATTTTCCATAGGAAATCTGCAACATTCTATTTGGAATAACTTTGGCGCCGATTGATGAATCTTCGCAAAATTTTCAAAACTAATGGTCAGCTCCGTTCCGCTCCTATCCTGAAAGTCTCTGGATGATTCGTCAAGCAGTGGCCAAGAAAAAAGGGGGTCCCAAAACGTGTTTTCCCCATGCAATTTTCCATAGGGAACTTTTGACGCAGCTACAGCCCAAACTGCTGAATGGAATTACACCAAATTTGGCAAAGAGGTAGTCCTCAGTTCAGACTCGTGCCTTTTGCTTAAATGGTGTAAATCCGTTCAATAGTTCCTGAGAAAATGACATTGAAAAGTACAAATATATCTATGGCCGCGGTGGATCCGTGCACCCTAAGCGCAACCTGCCGTGCACGAGCTGTATTCAAATTGGCTGTCAACACTCCAAATCAGGAAGTGTTGGCAGCCATCTTGTGCCTCGGTAGAACCGAGGCACAAGAAACCTAAGAAACGGGGAGGAGGAGCTTGGCGGGCACCTGTGATGGCCACGTGAGCACAGCGCTCTCCGGACCCCCGCCACTTCCGGCATGATATCCTGAACATATCCTGAATAATTACGAGGATTCTTGTAGAGGAACCTGGGCTGATCTTGATACCGTTTTTGGATTTCGAATTGGACCAGGGGCACCGAAGCTACGTCGACTCGAACTTTCGGGGCCCGCCCTGGAGGTGCGCCCGGGAACTTGGTGAGGCTCTGTTGCCGTGTCTGAGTTGAACAACAGCGGCAGGGGGATTCGTCTCGTGGGTCCCCCTCTTAACTTTCGGTTTCGATTTGACTCGGACAACGTTCTCCAGCGGAGGTGCCTGGCCGGTGTTGAGATCAGCGGCGCGAGGTCCCAGTTGCACCTTCTGTCTGCCCTGTGTCCTTTCGGACCGCTTCACACCTCGGTGTGCCCTCGAGGCTGACTTTTGGCTCCGGCGCCTTATTTTCCTGCGGCCATTTTCACCAGGTCGCGTGGGTCCCTCGGGGACGGATTCTCCACTATGACTGGCAGAGGGGACCAAGAGAGGCGAAAGACCAAGACGCCCCTTCGCGGGGGCCAGGTCCAGTCTAATATCATGGACCGGTACACTCAATCGAAGGGGTCCCCGGGAGCCGCCTTGCCTGGCCCGAGTGCTGTGGGGCACCCCTTGGAGGCTTCGGCGGAGCCGTCCCTACAAGACATCATGGGCGCCATCTCTGGCATGAGAGAGACCATCGGCCAACAGTATGAGGCTCTGGCCCACAAGATCGATACTGTGGCTATTGACGTGAACTTGATCAGGGCCGACCTATCTAAAACTAATGAGAAAGTGAAATCGTTGGACCTTAAGTCATCTAGCCTCACGGCCGACGTCTCTGAAATACAGACGGAGATTGGTAACCTTAGGAAGGCAAATGACTTCATGACTCAGCGCTTGGAGGATTTTGAGAACAGAGCACGGCGCTGCAACGTGCGTGTGGTTGGTGTTCCCGAAAATCCTGACCCACATTCTGTTGATCTCCTGGTTGAGGACTTGATACAAAACTACCTTTCTCCATCTGGTTTGAGCAAATTCTTTGCGGTGGAGCGCGCCCATCGCGTTCCTGGTGGCCAGGGTAAACCAGGCGCCCCGCCGAGGCCCATTGTTGCAAAACTTTTTCACTATAGGGACCGAGACGCTATCCTGCAGGCCTCGCGGGTTAAGGGCCCGGTGGCTTTCGAAAATGCCACGGTGAACTTTTATCCTGATTTCTCCCAGCTTGTGCAGAGACAGCAAATGGGCTTCCGTGGAGTCAAGAAACGTCTTCGGGACTTGGGACTGCGCTATGCCATGCTTTTTCCTACCAGGCTGCGAGTTGAGTACCGTGAACGGACCCTTTTCTTTGATCGGCCTGACTCGGTGAATGACTGGTTGGACTCTTTGCCGGACCGGCCTAATTTGACTGAGCCCACCGAGCACCCGGGTGGTGCCGAGGGTGGTGTAGAGAGCTGAACTTACTGTCTGCGCCCCTGTTCCGTGTGATGTGTTTCTTCCTGGTTTCTGTACTTGAGTGCTTTTATTTCTTATGTTTTTTCTTCTTCTTTATCTCTGTCGGGGTGGCGGGTGGGACTAGGGCCTCTTCCTCCTCCGGGGTCTTTTTGTAGAACGGGGGTTTTTGGGCGACAGGCACACTGCATGTTGGGGTGGCTTTTTTGCTTATTGCAGGGGTGCAGGGTGGGGGGTGTTTTCTTGGATGTTGGGGGGTGGATTGGTGGGATGTTTGAGGTTCGTGTTTTGTTTTTTCAAGGCGATTCTATCTTGTTAATGGAATTTTCAGTGTCATGCTCATTTGGGTATGGTTCCTGCATCACTTTGTGGGATGGGGGTAGCGGGTTGAAGTTTGTTTCATGGAATATCAATGTTCTAGGGGATCGTATAAAGGGGGGGTGGTGTTGCGATGCTTGCGACGTTTGTCTCCCGATGTTGTCTTTCTGCAGGAGACTCATCTAGTGGGTAATACTTGTCATGCAATGAATAGGTGGGGCTATCGTCTTGTTGCTCATTCAGGATTTACTACGGGTTCCAGGGGGGTGGGATCCTTGTTCGTGCTTCCCTTCCCCTTGCTATAGATGATGTAATCCTCGATGATCGGGGGCGTTACGCCGTCCTCGTGGGGCGATATGAGGGCCGAACCCTTTCTCTGTTTACCGTCTATGTGCCCCCCGGCCTGCAGTCCTCTACTTTTTCCGATTTGGGCCGAGTGCTGTTGGGACTCCCTGATGGTCCTCTTTTCATGGCTGGTGATTTTAACGCTGTTCTCTCCGGCCTGAATGATCGTCACCCCCCTAAGGATACTCCTTCGGCCCAATCGTGGCTGGGTGGCTTTTTGGATACTTTTGGTTTGGTCGACTGTTGGAGACTTATGCACCCCACTCAGCTTCAATACACCTTTCATTCTGGAGCCCATGGGAGTTTGTCTAGACTGGACTATTTCCTCATGCCAGCTGCACAGACGTCGGCTGTCCGGGAGATTAGACACCTTCCCCGGGGCATCTCGGACCATTCTCCGCTCTGGCTTTCTTTTGATGTGGGGGTGGAGGCGGCGGGCCGGGTGGCCCCTATCAACCCTTGGTACCTGACCTCCCCTGTGAACCGTGATCTGTTGATTAAGTCCCTGGACAACTACTTCCTAGACAATGTGGGGTCTGTCTCCTCTGCGGTGTCCCTTTGGGAGGCTTTTAAGACAGTGATTCGTGGGCAGGCCCTGTCTCTCATTGCTGAGACCAAACAGGCGAGGAATCGGGAGGTGGTGGGTCTTGAAATGGAAATACTTGAGCTGGAAGCTGACTTGGAATCGAGTGTCACCCATGACAAGCTCCATGCCCTGGGTCTGAAACAATTTGCCTATAAGTCTCTGGTCACGGACGCGGCTAAGATGATGTTTCGAGAGCAACAGGGTCGTCTGTATGATGTTGGGGACAAAGCGGGTAAATTGCTTGCCTGGTTGGATAAGAAGGAGAGGGCGAACCGTGTCGTGCCTGTGATTCAGACTTTGAATGGTGTGAATGTGACTGATCCAGTTGAAATAGTTGATTGCTTTGCTGATTATTTTCGTGCGGTTTACTCCCCAGTGTCGAAACGGGATACGGATGACTCTCGCCTCTTGTTGCGCGACATAGCTTTGCCCTGCCTCTCTGACTTGGAGCGGGTCTCTATGGAGGCCCCGCTCTCTACGGACGAAATAGCGACTGCGATTCGATCTCTTCGTTCGGGCAAGGCTTTGGGTCCGAACGGTTTGGCAATCGAATTATACAAGCTGTGTCCTGATAAGATTGCGCCCTATCTTCAAACGATGTTTTCGGAGTCCCGTGAGCGGGGTGCTCTTCCTTATGACCAACGCCTAGCTACGATTGTTGTTATTCCTAAGGACGGTAAGCCCCGGGACCTCTGTTCGTCGTATAGACCCATCTCCCTGTTAAATGTTGAGCCTAAGGTTCTTGCCAAGGTCTTGGCTACTCGCCTCCTAACGGTCATTAGCGACTTGGTTCATCCGGATCAATCCGGTTTTATCCCGCACCGTAATACGGCTCTGAATCTGCGTCGCCTCCACGGAGCCATCGCGAGGGCGGGGCTTCTGACGGAACCGGCCATTTTGGCTTCGTTGGACGCCTCGATGGCCTTTGATACGATAGAGTGGCCCTACCTTTGGGCGGCTCTTGAGAAGTTTGGTTTTGGCCCGGGGTTTATTGGATGGGTGAAGCTGCTGTACACCGACCCCCTGGCGCAGGTTGTGGTTAACGGCCGAGTTTCGGTTCCCTTTTCCCTTGGTAGGGGTACCAGACAGGGCTGGCCCTTGTCTCCACTCCTGTTTGCTCTCACATTGGAACCGCTGGCTGCGTGGCTTCGATGGGATTCTTCTATCAAGGGTATACGTTGGTCCCCGGATCTTGAGGACCGTGTTTCGCTTTACGCGGACGACATTCTTCTTTACCTTACTTCCCCGCGTAAATCTTTAAATGTTTTATTTGTTGTTCTCACCTCTTTTGGCAAGAATTCTGGTTTGGTTATTAACTGGGCTAAATCCTGTGTCTATGTTCTTTCGGGTGATCTGCCCCCATTGCCGAACAGAGTTCCTATCCAGATTGTTCAGTCCGGGTTCAAATATCTGGGGATTTTTATTACGCTGGATTCGTCGCTCCGGTTTGAACGTAATCTCCTTCCTCCCCTTCTTAGACTGAGGCTGGACGTGGCCCGTTGGCGTCGATTACCGTTGTCGCCGCTGGGCAGGGCCGCCCTTTTCAAAATGATGTCCCTACCGCGATTCCTTTATGCACTCCAAAATTCTTATGATCCTATCCCTGCTACCTATTTCCGAGAGGTTGAAAGTCTGCAAAGGCAGCTGATTTGGGACGGGCGTCCACGTATCGCCCTTGCGAAGCTAACCATCCCTTGGTATGACGGGGGCATAGCACTTCCTGATGTCAGGAGATATTATTGGGCTACCCAACTGTCTGCCATTAACCATTCAATGTATTCCCCGGGTCGGGACCCGGCCTTTGAAATGGGTAGACTGCAGCTGCCGGGTGGGGACTTTAATAGAGCGCTTTATTCTAGGTCGGCTGGGCGCCATCTTACGGGCCCTACCAGGATCGCGGTTAGTGTATGGCGCGCTGCGAATGTAAGCCTGGGGTGGGACGAACGAGTGACGCTTGCTACTCCGCTCTTCGCATCTGAGCGTCTGGGATGTCTCTGGACGACGAAGGGGTTTGACCGCTGGGATACGATTGGTATTTGTAGAGTGGGTGATGTATGTGTGAATGGAGCGGTGAAGTCCTTCGAGACCCTTCGGAACGAATATGAACTGAGTGATAGGGAATTTTTTAGATATTTGCAGGTCCGTCATGCTCTCGCTTCTGTTCTGACTTCTGGTGCCGCTCTTCCCGAATCCTCCCCCCTCGAGGATCATATCCTGGACGGCCATCTCCCCGACAGCACTATCTCCTTGATTTATAAGAAGCTGATTCACAATCGCGTTGACTTGCTTGTTCGACTTAGGGAGGCTTGGGTCGGCGACGGACTGGAATTGGATGACGAAGATTGGCAGTCGGCGCTGTCTTCTCCAAAAGAGGTCGCCATTCCTGCCCGCCTCCGTCTAGTTCAGCTTAAGATCCTCCACCGGGTGTACGTCACTGGTCCTCGTTTGGTTGTGATGGGTTTTTCCCCGGATGGCCTGTGCAAGCGTGGGTGTGGGATGAGTGCTACAATTATTCATATTATCTGGGAATGTCCGAGGGTGGCTGCCTACTGGACGGAGGTGCTTGCGGTGATGACTGATGTAACTGGAATTGCTCTGGCGCCAGAGGCCCGGAGATGCCTGTTGATTACTCGGTGGCCCAGACCAGATGGGCGACCCTGGGATATATGATTGCGAAGCGAGACATAGCGCAACTTTGGGGCTCACTCAGGCCCCCCAGTGTCTCGGTGTGGGAAGACAACATGGACTGGTCTATGTTCCGCGAGAAAACTGTCTACACAGCCAGGGGCAGGCCTAGGGCATGGACGAAGATCTGGAGTCAGTGGAACGCCTATCGCCGTGATATTTGCGCTCCTCCCTTGGTTGAAACCCCTGATGTTATCCTGTCTCCCTAGGCCGACGTTCCTGAACCTTCGTATACTGTCCCTTGATTTGATTGACCTCCCCGCTGTCCCCCCCTGCCTTGCCTTATCCTGTTTATTGTGATTTTGGATTCCTGATTAGTGGGGTTCCCCTCCCCCTCCTGGGCTGACTCCGTTTATTATGCATTCGCCTTTTAGATGTTTGTTTGTTTTTGTATGTATAAAATGGAAAATTGTCTTCTCCTGTTCTATAGTGTGGGCGACGTCCTGTATCCGGTTTGTGCCCGCCCGCCGGAAAGGCTCTAATTGTTTTTATTACATTGTGCTTTGCATTTAGCGGCCAGCCCGTGCGGTTGTAGGCCCATATTTGTAACTTTGATTTTGTTGCTCAATAAAAGTTTTTAACCCAAAAAAAAAAAAAAAGAAACCTAAGAAACAAAGGCGCAAATCGACAAAATCTGTGCAGGATGCACGGATCCTGGCGATGAAAAAAAAAACGAAGCGCGGGCTCCCACGCTTAAATGCTAATTATCCCCCAGGGGGCCAAATCCCGGGGGCATTTTGAAAAATGAGCGTGGGGGGGGGCCCAATCCCACCCACACTGCCCCAGGGACCGCCACCCCCGGGGCAAAGTTTGAATAATTACAGAGGGCACAAGGGCCCCCCTGCAGCCCCGGGGACGGCCACCCACTGGGGCTCGACTTCACTTTTATTTGCAGGGGCACACTGCTCCCCCGCAGCCCCGGGGACCCCCCCGGGCTTTTAAAAAAAATATTTGTACCCTGTATGGGGTGGCTCAAGCCCCCCACACGCCCCGGGGACCACCACCTCCCCGGGGCACTAAATATTTAAATTGGGGGGTCCGTGACGGACCCTCTAGCCCTGGGGACCACCACCCCCCGGGGCTTTGCAGATGGTGGGAGGGAGGCCACGCGGCCCCCCTCCTGGAGCCTTGTGATGGCCCTGGGGACCGCCACCCCCAGGGCCGGCTCCTGCAGTGTCCCGGGGTGCCCACCCCCGAGACACTGTAGTTTGCTGAGGCAGGACGGGAGCCTCGCCGCTCCCACCCTGCCATAGCAAACTGCTTTGCTATTTGGAAGAGAGAGCAGGAAACCTGCTCTCTCTTCCAAATAGCAAAGCAAATTACTTTTCCACATGGGGAGCAGCATGTTAGCTGCTCCCTGTGTGGAAAAGCAATGCCGGCCCCGCAGGATGCGAGGAGCCGGCTGGGGGACCCCCCACGGTCCCCCAACAAAGAGGGCCAGCCCCGGGGGAAGGGGTCCTCAGGCAAGAAATTGCCTCCCAAAATGTAATAAAATAAAAAAAAGGCCGGCCCCGGGGGATGGGGTCCCCGGGGCCATACATGGCCTAAGGAGGGGGGCAAGGCAGCCCCCCTCCTAGAAGTAAAAAAATGTTTGTAAAAACGGGCCATGCCCCGAGGGATGGGTCCCTGGGGTTGATTATGGCCTCTGGAGGGGGACCACACGTCCCCCTTCCAGAATTTTTAATTAAAAAAAACAAAAATAGGGGGCAGGCCCTGGGGAATGGGGTCCCCAGGGCCAAAATATTAGGAAAAGAAGGGGGGCACACAGCCCCCTTCTTAAACCAAAAAAAAAGAAAAAGACCGGCATCAAGCCGGAGGCCATGCCCCCTACCAGCATCACCCCCACGGCGCGTTTGCAGAGGGGCAAATAATTCCTCTTGAATACTGGGGGTCCCTGGGGGCCAACTAGCCTACCAGGAACCTCCAGTATGCGTCAGGGGGCTGTGTTGCAGAGAGGTGTTCTGAGGCCACGCCCCTTTTTACACCTCTCTGCAACGCAGCTCTGTGGCGGTTACTGGAGGTAGCTGGTGGGCTAGCCTCCTGGCGCATACTGGAGGTACCTGGGGGGGTAGTTGGCCCCCAGGGACCGGCAGGATTGAGGAGGAATTAATTCTCTAACTTAAAACGCGCTACAGGGCGTGTTTGCAGACATATCACCTCAGGCCACTCCCCTTCCTTCAACACTGTGCAAACACGCCCTGTGGCGCGTTTTAAGTTGGGAAATGAATTCTCTTTCAATACTGAGGGACCCTGAGGGCCAAATAGCCCTACAGGTATCTCCAGTATTCACCAAGGAGCTGTGTTGCAGACAGGTGTTCAGAGGCCATGCCCCTTTTTACACCTCTCTGCAAAGCAGCTCTGTGGCGCTTACTGGAGGTACCTAGTGGGCTGGTTTGACCCTAGGGACCCTTAGTATTGAAGGGGACTTAATCTCTCAACTTAGAACGGCCACAGGGCGTGTTTACACAGTGGTGAAGGAAGGGGACGGGCCTGACGTGATGTGTGCAAACACGCCCTGTGGCGCGTTTTAAGTTGGGGAAAAAATTCCACTTCAAACCTGTGGGACCTTGGGGGCCAAGTAGCCCACCAGGTGCTTCCAGGAAGCGCCACTGCGCTGCGTTGCAGAGAGGTGGTGCAGGCTGTGCTCCTTTTTACATCTCTCTGCTACGCAGCTCTGTGGCGCTTACTGGATGTACTACGAATTCCGATTTACTCACCTGTTATCAGGAGAGACCTCAGTGCTGCATCTTTGAGCCCAGTACTGATCCTGAAATTAATTCTAACCATACTTACCAGTAACTTGAATTTCCTTCCATAGGCTAACATTGACAGGTTTCACTTGGAAACTCTTCTAAGTGTGGAGTTTTGGAACTTTTAAATATTCACCTAAAATCATCCGAACAACGAATTCTGATTTACTAGCCTGTTATCAGGAGAGAACCCAGTGCTGCATCTTGTAGCACAGCACTGACCCTGAAAAGTAATTCTGACTGTACTTACCAGTAACTTGAATTTTCTTCCATAGGAATCCATTGTCTGGTTTTCATCAGAAAAGTTTCTAAGTGTCTATTTTCACAAACTACAAATATTCCTAAAAAATTGCCTGTATGACTTTAACACATTCTTTCAACTGTTTACAGGAGATGAACCAGTGCTGGATCCAGGATCTACCACTGAGTACGAAAAAGTAATGCTAACACTACTTACCTGCTAAGTGAAATTCCTTCCATAGGCAAACATTGACTGGTTTTACTTGGAAATTCTTCTAAGTGTGGAGTTTTGGAATTTTAAAATATTCCTATAAAATCAGCCGAACTATGAATTCCCATTTACTCACCTGTTATCAGAGAGACCTCACTGCTGCATCTTTGAGCCCAGTACGGAAACTGAAAAGTATTCTAACCTTAATTACCAGTAACTTGGATTTCCTTCCATAGGATATTATTGCCTGCTTTTTGCTGAAAAAGTTTCTAAGTGTTGATTTTTTAAACTTACAAATATTCCTCTAAAATCAGCCGAACTACGAATTCCGATTTATTCACCTGTTATCAGGAGAGAACCAAGTGCTGCATCTTTTAGCCCAGCACTGATCCTGACAAGTAATTCTAGCCATACTTACCAGTAACTTGTATTTTCTTTCATAGGAATCCATTGTCTGGTTTTCACTAGAAAAGGTTCTAAGTGTCTATTTTCAAAAACTACAAATATTCCTTAAAATGTTCCTGTATGACTTAAACGCATTTGTTCAACTGTTTACAGGAGATGCACCTGTGCTGGATCCAGGATCCACAACTGAGTAAGAAAAAGTAATGATAACACTACTTACCTACTAAGTGAATTTCCTCCCATAGGATAACATTGGTGATTCTATCTGAAAAAGTTTCTGTCAACTTTTAAAATACAGTAATATTCCTTAAAAATCACTACTGTAACAAAAACGCTTTTACTCAACTGTTTACAGGAGATGTCCCAGGACTGAATCTAGGATCCAGTCCTGTGGTTAGAAAAGTAATCCATAAAGTAACTAATTGCATTTAACTAGAAATTCACATTGAGCTCAATGTTGCATTGTGTATGAAATTGTTTTGCCCATTGCAACAACTATAACTACTGTACTTAAAAGTCTTGCCTATTTGCAAAGTACTTAAACTAAAGTAATTCATTCGGAGAAAGTATATTTTGTAATGTAATGTATAATGTAATTATAATGTAATTTAAATAACAAAATATCTCAAAATAAATAATTTTAAAAAATGTAGTAAATCAGGATAAAAAAAATAAACATAACAATTAATACTTATAAAAATTGCCATTTACAAAACCTTTGAAATGCACTGAAAAAACCATAGGTTTCACACATGTTATAGTTGGGAATTAGCATTTAAAAAAACCTTTGAAATTCCCTGAAAAAACCATAGGTTTCAGACATGTTATAGTTAGGATTTAGCATGTAAGAAACCTAAGAAATTCACTGAAAAAACCATAGGTTTCAGGGATGTTATAGTTAGCAGGACATTTCACTCGTACAAAACCATTGAAATTCCTCCGTTATAGTTAGTTCTACTAACTATAACTCGCGCACCCGCAATCCACTGCTGATGATGTCACATATTACATCATTCATGACATGGTCAGTGACATCACTGATGACATCACTGATGACATCTCAAATGACATCACTGATGACATCATCCATGTGACAATCTGATACACCTCATCATACACTAGTATAACCTTTCAGCACTCATTATAAAATATGGAGAACCATATTTGAAACCATTGACACACCGATACAAGTTTCTAAAAACCCACTCAGTGATTCCTACATCTACACACACATCTAAACACTTACCTATAGATTCACTCATACATGCTAACAAAGATCAATAGAACACTATTAAATATACTTATACACCTACATCGACATTACACACCGGCACACATCCTTATGCAGTCATCCTACTCACTTATGCAAACAATTGATCATACTTACATTTACTAAGGTACACACTTATACAAACACCACTTCATTTATTTATATAGATAGTAACTCATACTTAGTGTGTTATAAAATCACTATTACAAGTATACAGTTTTCAATACAGTCACTCATACAATCACTGAGTCTTAAGTATACTTATTTATAAACAACAACTGTCAAATACACTGCCTTTAATATTTCTACTTTGTTGGACATGTACCATTGAGAAATATATCTACTCATCACCACACCCATAAAGAGATTCACTCACCCAAACAAGTGTTTCCACATGCAGTCTTAACCTCATATACCTACTAAATCAACTACTTACACATCTTTGGACAGTCACACACCTCCCACCCAACCACACACACATTCACTATCCGATACAGATACTCACTTAACTAATTAATACTAATATAGACTTTACATAGCTAGTAACCAACTTATGTAGTAGTTGACATAACAAGAGATACAGTGAAACAGATATTCACACAGTTTAATCACTATCCCATATATTTAGTGAGACACTTTAAATTAGTCACTTAGACAGTCAATCACAGTGCTACTAAATCCTCCATCCAGACACTTATACATCCACTCATTCTTCAGATTGCTATATAAATAATATATATTTAAATATTGAACCAACCCACATTCACTGGATGATGTCATCAGTGATGTCATTTGAGATGTCATTAGTGATGTCATCAGTGATGTCACTGACCATGTCATGAATGATGTAATATGTGACATCATAAGCAGTGGATTGCGGGCGCGCGAGTTATAGTTAGTAGAACTAACTATAACGGAGGAATTTCAATGGTTTTGTACGAGTGAAATGTCCTGCTAACTATAACACCCCTGAAACCTATGGTTTTTTCAGTGAATATATATATATATATATATATGTGTGTGTATATATATATATATATATATATATATATATATATATATATATTACCTACTGGCGGTCGCCAGTAGGTATATATAGTTAGGATTTTTTCTCTATGGGATTTTTGAAAATTCTATGTCTAATATCTTTGGCGTTTGTAGACGGAATTGGCTGAAATTTTCAGGAAAATGGACCATTTTGTTTCTGAGCAGCCACTGAAAATTTGGGGGGGGGGTTCGTCAAGGGGGGGCCGAGAAAAAAGGGGGGTCCCAAAATGCGTTTTTCCCATGTTAATTTCCATAGGGCGGTTGGCCTCACTTTTAGCCCGAACGGCTGAATGGATTTGCACGAAACTTGGCAAAATTGTAGGGACTGTTAGCCCGATGTGCCTTTGCTAGGTCTCAATATATGTGCTCCAGTGGATTTTGAGAAATTAACGTTCAAAAAAAGATATATATCTGTAACAGCGCTCCGGGTAGCGCTCCGGTTCGCGTACTTAACGCGTAACGGAACTTCGCGAAGCGAAGCTGATTGGCTCTCTGGTGTCTGTCAACATTCTAAACAGTCCGGAGCGGCCGCCATCTTGTCTCTCGGTAGGATCGAGAGACAAGAGGAGGCCAAAACAAAGGGGGAAATGACCATAATGGGGCATAGTAGATCCTCCCTGACCCCCTAGGTTTGATGTGGAGGCTTTAAAAGGGCCCCGCGGGGCAAAAAAAAAAAACGGTTTTTTTCGTGGGGTGCGCCCGGTACGCGTAACGGAAAGCGGACTGGGGAGCGTACTACAAGGAAACAAGAATGATTGACTTTTAACTTATTGTATGTTTATTTTTTTTTTTTATTTTTTTTTTTTCTGCTGAGTGACGTCTCGGCCTATCTCCACGGGATGCAGTCCCTACCATCTCGGCGTTTAAGCCCAGGGGGACCGGTAGTGTGGGAGAGATAACGTCTGTTAACGTTCGATTCAAAGGAAATCAGGAAGTGTTGAAAAACATTGTCTGCGCCATCTTGCCTTTTTTCAAATGCCACACTTTTGTCGTGCACGGCAGCCATTTTGGATGCCTTGACCAGACCCACTCTCTGCACACTGTCGATCCTTAGCATGGCTCCCCACCCTCGCAAGCATCTCCCCCAGGCACTGGTCACCCCCGCTCTCTGTCTTATGCATGGGCAATAAACCTCCCCCCATCTGCGCTGCTCTTCCTTGAGAATCACACCCTGTGCCCGCCCGACACCTCCCTTTCGCCCTATTCACTACCGCACCCTCTGACACTCCTCTTCCTCTGTGTCCGATTGTCCAGGCCGGTCCCAGGCTATCACCTAGCCCTGCAGATGTAGTTTATGGCCCCAGCTGTAAAGAATCACCCCTCTTCAAAGGCGTTACAGTAGATCAAGGCCCCCATCCGATGAGATCTGTCACACCACACGCGTTCCTACTATCTGAAAACCATCCTGTATTGTGATTGGGGAGGGGACCGAGCCTGAAGCGGAAGATTCCAGGGATGCCTCTTTGTACATCAAAGTTTTTACAATTATGTGTCACATTAAAAATATATAGCACTCCAACAAAGTAGTAGGATTATAAAACTTTAATAACTTATAAATATATACAACGCAACAAAAACAGTAAATACATTAAAAAAAAAATTTGAAAAAAGAAGCAACAATGGTCAGTAGCTGTGTTTTGTGCGAATAGTCCCAAGGCAGCACAACGTGCTGAGTTTTGGACGGCACCCAGGTGATGTTACCTGGGTGCCGCACTGGTTTTTGGTATCCTACAATGCAGCTCCGAAAAACGGCGTGGGGCGTCCCGGGGGGTGCGGGGGGAGGCCTCGTCAGTAGCGGTCTGTTGTGCGAATAGTCCCAAGGCAGCAGAACGCGCTGAGATGTGGATGGCACCCAGGTGATGTCCAGTAAGTTGCCGCACTGGTTTTGGTATCCTACAATGCTGCTCCGAATAACGGCGTGGGGCGCCCCGGGGGGGGGGTGAGGCGGCGTGAACGGGCCTCCCCAGGTGGAGGCTCGTCTGCTGTAGTGGGGCGCCCCTTTACCGTTTCAGTTGCCATTCCGCCCGCTTTTGGTACACTGTGCCAAAATCCGCCATTCAGCTGAGTTGCGCCCACTCTTGCGGTGCAGCGATAGGCGGCTGCCACAGGACTCTCAAAATGGCGGCAGTCTCTTTCCTTTTTGGGCCTGGTCCACTGAAATGGCCCTGGGACACCTTGGAACTCGGACGCTTGTCTGCTAGGTCTTGGACCCCATTCTCGAAAGCGTCCCCTCAGCCTTGAAGATTCTACAAAAGTCTTGGGGGCCCCCGACTCCTGCAGGCTTCCGGTGGGGAGCGGCTGCCATGATTGCTCGCGGAATGACCACGACGGAGCCACGAGATGGTGGTGCTTTCATGCTGACGCCAGCTTCAGTCTGAAACATCCAGAAACAAGGTGGGGCTTTCATCGTTTGGGAAATTTTTTTTTTTTTAATCCAATGAAAAGTGTTATTTTTAGGTCATATGATCAAGCCTTCCATCATTAGGAAACCAAAAGTAAAATGAACCAATGAAAAGTTTTATAAACAAGTCACATGACCTGTTATGCGGCATAGGGCTATAAAAAGCATAGAAAATCCGTTGGCACATGAGGCGGCGTCAGTAGCGGACCGATGTGCGAATAGGCCGAAGGCAGCACAACGCGCCAAGATCCGGATGGCACCGAGGTGGTATCCAGCAAGTTGCCGCACTGGTGTGGCCATCCTACAATGCTGCGCTGAAAGTCGGCGTGGGGCGCCCCGTTGGCCTGTGTGTTCGCGTCAGTCAGTGGGGCTGTTTGAGGATCTGACTGCATTGGAAAGCAATGTGATGCTGTGCGTCGCCCCCAAGATGGAGGTTCCTCGGCTTCAGTGGGGCGCCCCTTGGTGTTTCACTCGCTATGCAGCTGAGTTGCGTGCGCACTTGCGGCGAATAGGCCGAAGGCAGCACAACGCACCGAGATCTGGATGGCACCGAGGTGGTGTCCAGCAAGTTGCCGCACTGGTGTGGCCATCCTACAATGCTGCGCCGAAAGTCGGCGTGGGGTGCCCCGTTGGCCTGTGAGGTGGCGTCAGTAGCGGACCGATGTGCGAATAGGCCGAAGGCAGCACAACGCGCCAAGATCCGGATGGCACCGAGGTGGTGTCCAGCAAGTTGCCGCACTGGTGTGGCCATCCTACAATGCTGCGCCGAAAGTCGGCGTGGGGCGCCCCGTTGGCCTGTGAGTTCGCGTCAGTCAGTGGGGGCTGTTTGAGGATCTGACTGCATTTGAAAGCAATGTGATGCTGTGCGTCGCCCCCAAGATGGAGGTTCCTCGGCTGCAGTGGGGCGCCCCTTGGTGTTTCACTCGCTATGCAGCTGAGTTGCGTGTGCACTTGCGGCGAATAGGCCGAAGGCAGCACAACGCGCCGAGATCTGGATGGCACCGAGGTGGTGTCCAGCAAGTTGCCGCACTGGTGTGGCCATCCTACAATGCTGCGCCGAAAGTCGGCGTGGGGTGCCCCGTTGGCCTGTGAGGTGGCGTCAGTAGCGGACCGATGTGTGAATAGGCCGGAACCAGCACAAGGCGCCAAGATCCGGATGGCACCGAGGTGGTGTCATAGTTGAGAGTTCTGAGCAGCGCTTGTAACACTGTCTGAAGCTTATTTGCACCTGCTGCAGCTTCACTATTGCCCTGGTGTGGCCTAAGATCGCCCATGACATAGGCGGCCGCCTCCCGGGGTCCGGCGGAACTTTTTTCCTTTTCCTTTGTGCATCTTGTCCCACAATCCGTTTGACCTGAAGACACGACCAGGTCCCTGAATGTGTGCAGGGGGACGCTATTGATTGAATCAAAATGGCGGCTTCACACAAAGCTGACTCAAGCGTTGCTGCTGATGCTATAGAGACAAAAACTGGTTTTCAGTTTGTACATTCTTCAGGATTTTTCCATCCAAGGCTGGTTGAGAGTTTGTAGAACAATGGCTTCAGATTTTCAACATACTACTCTTCAACATTCTTCCTAAATGTAACAATGTGAGACTCACTAGGAGAACGGTGTAGTGAGGGCCACAAACGGCTGTTTATCTTTCCTTTCAAAATGCTGCCATCAATATTTTCGGAATGGAAGACACCACAAGGCGCTGAGATTCGGTTGGCACCGAGGTGGTGTCCAGCAAGTTGCCGCACTGGTGTGGCCATCCTACAATGCTGCGCCGAAAGTCGGCGTGGGGTGCCCGAAGGGGGGGGGGAGGCGGCGCAAACGAGCCTCTCCCGCTTCTCCATGTTGAGGCACTTCATCTGCAGTGGGGCGCCGAGATCCGGATGGCACCGAGGTGGTGTCTAGCAAGTTGCCGCACTGGTGTGGCCATCCTACAATGCTGCGCCGAAAGACGGCGTGGGGTGCCCAAAGGGGGTGGGGGGGAGGCGGCGCAAACGAGCCTCTCCCGCCTCTCCAGGTTGAGGCACTTCATCTGCAGTGGAGCGCCGTCTAGCTGAGTTTCGCCCGCTCTTGCTGCTACAGCGACAGGCGGCTGCAACAGGACTCTCAAAATGGCGGCCTGTTCTTTGGATTTGGGCCTGGTCCACTAAAATGGCCCTGGGACACCTTAGAACTCGGACGCTCGAATTTTTTTTCCTTTCCTCTACATGCAAAAAAGGTAAATGCCCGGTACGTTACCTGCCTCATCTGCCACGATGTACTCTCCAGAGGAACCGAAAAAAAATATAGTTATGGTAATTATACCATGCATCGTCATATGGAGAGGTGGCACCGATTAATTATAGTGCTGCACAAAAGAGAGATTTGGAGGACAACCCCCGACCTGCCAGTACATTCACCAAAGAAGTGGCACTGACAGCATCAGAGGCAAGGGAAACGGTCCCAAATATTCAGAAGAACTTTGGAAAGATTAAAATGACATGTTTAGATTGTGGCAAATTAATTTCATGTGGACAGATGAGTGTTACTCTAATAAATACAGCATATGAACATCATCATAGTCGATGGTTGGTGGAGACATTTTGACTATATCCTGGACCTGCCCGTCCTCGCCTAAAATGGCGCCGGAATAAATGGGACTCGTAACTCCTTGTTGTGTACTGGTTGCACAACCTTGATATCACGAGATACGTATGCAGTTTTGAAGCACATGGCGGGCGGGGACGAGAATTGATTGAATATTTCGACATCCCTATTGATATTAAGTTCTGATGTGTTATTGATTACTGTACTATTGAAAGTTCGAATTAACGTCACCCATGGTACTTGCCCGCAAATGTATATCTAGATAATTTTATTGTAACTGGCCCTGTCGTATTTTAATTATAAAATGTACGTCCACCGATTCCGCAACTGTTAGACACCTTAGTTCTTGCAACCTAATGGCCCGCCCGTTACGTTCCTCTACAGTGTAAATGTCTCCTCATCATATACGATTACAGTTTGCTCCGTGGCCGGCCCACGTGGTTATAGGCCCGTATTTGTATACTGACATTTTCACAATAAAGGTTTTTAAAAGAAAACATGGTAGTAGTATTTACATTGGTAAAGTTTTTAATAATAGTCACTGTTTTCGAATCAGTAAAAGGCAAGTGAAATAAAGCAGTCCAATTACATGAAGGGTAAAAGGTATAATACGCAGGAACGCAGTAAAGATAAATGGTCAAGGGCTGTTGTGTTTTCTACTCCTGCAACATAAAGTGATCGATAAGAATCTGATATTCAGGCGTATCGGCGACTAAGACAGCAGGCCGAGCCTCTTTTGCTCAACGGCTCCGTCATGGGACGAAGAAACGCCCTTTTTCTCGAAAGGAATATATTTTACTTGCAGGACAGTTGTAAATTTTCCGGGAAAGTACATTAGCCTGGAACATTATAACATATATGTTTAAGAAAAAATAATGTTCGAAAGTAATAAAAAGTGTAATTTTTAGGTCATATGACCAAGCCTTTCATCATTAGAATAAGAAAAGTAAAATGAACCAATGAAAAGTTTTATTAACAAGTCACATGACCTGTTATGCTTACGTTACGCGCTGCGCGCCGCGCCCCGGATCGCTTCCGGGAAGCTGCGCTTCGCGCACCGGAGCACTTCCGGATGCGCTAACGCGGCGCGTCATATGACGCATTACGCGACAACGCAGGTCCAGAATATAGTCAAAATGTCTCCTCCAACCAGCGGTCGGAACACAACCCCTTTCAGCAGGCTAAATAGTTCTGTTAAATGACAACAGAAGGGACAGGCAACAAGAACCATCAGTCAAAGAGGGGAGGGCAAGTTCTTCTCTACCGGGTCACGTTGGGGCGCTACCGGAACTGATCGAATTGGTAGTCTACAGTGTTTCTGGATGTTTCAGACTGAAGCTGGCGTCAGCATGAGAGCACCACCATCTCGTAGCTCCGTCGTGGCCATTCCACGAGCAATCATGGCAGCCGCTCCCCACCAGAAGCCTGCGGGAGTCGGGGGCCCCCAAGACTTTTGTAGAATCTTCAAGGCTGAGGGGACGCTTTTGAGAATGGAGCCCAAGCCCTAGCAGACAAGCGTCCGAGTTCCAAGGTGTCGCAGGGCCATTTTAGTGGACCACGCCCAAATCTGAAGAGCTGGCCGCCATTTTGAGAGTCCTGTGGCAGCCGCCTATCGCTGCACCGCAAGAGCGGGAGCAACTCAACTACATGGTGAGCGAGACGCTGTAGTCGCAAGAGCGGGCGGTAAACAGCTGAATAGCGGAAGAGGCACAGTGTAGCAAAAGCGGGCGGAATGGCAACTGAAACGGTAAAGGGGCGCCCCACTACAGCGTGTCTTTAGGTCAAACGGATTGTGGGACAAGGTCAAGAATGGAAGAGTCACCAAAAGGCAAAAAGCTCCGCTTGACCCCGGGAGCCGGCCACCTATGTCGGGGGCGATCTCAGGCCACACCAGGGCAACACGACTTGGGGAGGGGCCCGGAGCCAAGCGCCCCCTCCGAGTCCGCGCCATCACACCGTCCCTCGGGGCCCTCCGTCAAGCGGTTCAGGGAGGCACCGCATCACATTGTTTTCAAATGCAGTCACGTCCTCAAACAGCCCCCACTTACATTGAGAATAGTGAAGCTGTAGCAGGTGCAAATAAGCTTCAGACAGTCTAACAAGCACTCCTCAAAACTTTGAACTATCAGAGTGCATGAGTTTCATGCTCGATCGATTGAGCTAGCCGGATCGGGCAACAAAAAGTATAAAATAGTTATGTAAATAGTTATTTAATAAAATGTTTTACCCTGTTACTTTGCTGGTGTGTTGTATATATTTGTAATATTTGCATAGAGTTTATCGTTATTTTGGGCGGGGTGGGTGGCGGAGCCGAGCTGTCTTGCAGCCATCATGGTGTGGCGCTCAGTTCATCTCACTAGTTTCGTATTTCTCATGAGGGGTTGTTCCTAATGTTTCTATTTTAGCGTGGTCAAAAAGAGATCCCATTAGTGGCCTACTGATTTTGCTCGATTCCTTTTGTTTTTTTACACGATTTTTCACTATCTGCAAAGACTAAACAGAGTATTGCGACTCTGTGCTTGTTTGTAAATAGAGAATGAACCAAAAAGAACCAATTCTAAAACAGTAAATGCTTGGATAACAATCAATCAAATGGAGAGAGAAGCAGGCACGACGGATTACAACGGGGGCAAAGGCCTGCGTTAACTACCCTTCACTATCTGCAAAGAGAGAGTACTCCTAATAGAAATGAGGGGGGGGGGCAGCATTCAAAGCAGATCAGTGTGCATAAACACGAAAATGTTTTTACTTACCACGTACTTGACATTCGACAGCTTATGATATTTGCTATTAAAAAACCATTGAAATTCACTGAAAAAACCATAGGTTAGAGACCATATATAGTTAGGAATTAGCATTTACAAAACCTTGAAAATTCACTGAAAAAACCATAGGTTATAGACCATATATAGTTAGGAATTAGCATTTAAAAAACCTTTTTTTACTCACACAAAACCATTGAAATTCCATATATAGTTAGTAGTACTAACTATATATCGCGCACCCGCAATCCACTGCTGATCATGTCACATATTACATCATTCATGACATGGTCAGTGACATCACTGATGACATCACTGATGACATCTCAAATGACATCACTGATGACATCACTGATGACATCTCAAATGACATCACTGATGACATCACTGATGACATCTCAAATGACATCACTGATGACATCACTGATAACATCTCATTTGACATTACTGATCACATCACTGATGACATCATTCATGTGATAATACGATGAACCTCTTCAGACTCTAATATAACCTTAGATACACTCAGTGTAAACAGACACTCACAGACTGTCACTCATCCATGGAGTTACTTACACACCTAGTCAGTCATGCAAAGAATCAATCACACCTCCATTTCCTCAACTATACAGTTATACACACCTTACTTATTCAAACATATACTAACACATATTTACTCTCTTTTACAATCCCTGATACAAGTTCACAATGATCCATACAGCCACTCACACATTCACTGGCTCTTATGCACAGTTATTTATATATGCCAACTCTCACATGTACTGTGTTTTACATATGTACTTACTTTGACATGTAGCACTGAGATATCCATTCACTCACCAATGCACTCATGCACACAGTCAACCACCCATACAGCTGTTTCCACATGCACTTTTGAACCCATACATCTAGTGAATCAACTGCTCACACATCTATGCACAGAGTCATACACCTCCCAGCCACCCACACACACACTCAGTCTCCCATACAAATACTTGAGCAACCAATCAATAACCCATATACTTACTCATATAGCTACTGATCAACACATGCAGCAGTTTACAGAACAACAAACATAATGATGCACAAATTAAGACAGTTCAGTCCCTAACCCATGCACTCAGTGAGACGCATTTAACCACTCACTCATATAGTCAGTCATGCACCTACTAAATCCTTCATCCAGACACTTCTACATCCACTCATTCTTCAATATGTAAGACATATTTTAACTTTACAGAAATACACAGTCACTGGATGTTGTCATCAGTGATGTCATTTGAGATGTCATCAGTGATGTCATCAGTGATGTCATTTGAGATGTCATCAGTGATGTCATCAGTGATGTCACTGACCATGTCATGAATGATGTAATATGTGACATGATCAGCAGTGGATTGCGGGTGCGCGATATATAGTTAGTACTACTAACTATATATGGAATTTCAATGGTTTTATGTGAGTAAAAAAAGTTTTTTTAAATGCTAATTCCTAACTATATATGGTCTATAACCTATGGTTTTTTCAGTGAATATATATATATATATATATATATATATATATATATATATATATATATATATATATATATATAGTATATATATCGTTTCCCAAAGTACCCTTGTACAGCGAGCGGTCACTATACAAACGTTTTGCCATCAGGTATTCAGCATGCAGTCCACCTTTCGCATTCATTTTCATTTCGTGTTTGCCAACGCGTTTCAAGGACTTAATCCTCTTCTTCATGAGCTGAAACAAAGGACTTCTGAAGCCCGCATAGTTGTAATTAGCACTTTTATTTCGGTCCATGCCGCCCCCAGTGGGAGTCTGCTCAGTGCGTGCATTGTGGGACATGAAGTTTCCAACTCAGGCATGAGTATACTTATAGTAAGTTCAAATGTGCCATGTTAACTTTACATTATTTTCTTCCTTTGTAGGTACAAACATGAAGGCAGACTAATTTGAGCACTAAGCGCTCGGTTCTGAACAGTGCAGGACCTCCGTCTCACACAGCCGGCAATTTCAGTTCCTGCTGGTGATGGTGCTCCCCTCCGTGGCCGCGCATGCTGCAGAGGTCCTGCACTGTTCAGAACCGAGCGCACAGCGTTTTAATGCTCACGTTAGTCTGCCTTCATACAGACCCAAGTGAGCGGGGTCTGCAGCTGCACTTTATCAACCTGGACTCTTGATGGAAAGAATACCCCAAATCCAGATCCTTCGTCCAGCCGCTTTTTGCCACCACATGCAGGGACCCCAACAAACAGGTGAGTGTTGGCATCGATGTGAAATCACACCCTAGTAAATAGCTGGCTTGACATCCTTCAGCGGCATGAAGCGGTTCGCTGTTTCCCAGAAAGTGAGAGTAAATATATAAAAAAACTAAAAGTAATTACATTTGCTATAAAAAGACAATTAAACATGTCTGTTAGATTTGGGGGACTCTAGTTGGAATAGGCAGGTAGCTGTGACAAACAGGGACCCTCTGCGTCTAGTCAGGGTAAGGGGTACACCCCTAAAATAACCCCTGCTCACCTCCTTGGGAGCTTGGCATGAGCAGACAGGCTTATCTCAGAGGCAGTGTATAAAGTATTTGTGAACACATACAGTAACTCAGTGACAGCACTACAGATGGACACCACACAAGTTGTATATTAAAAATAATTATATTTTACATAGATTTAACACAAGACCACAAACAACAAAAGTCCACAATACTGTACTTAAAATGGTAGAATTATCTTAATTCTCTTTAGTTCTTAAAATGCGTCAATGTACCTGAAAATGCATAACGCAATACAACGAAAGTGTTGCACGAAAGGTGATGTGTCGGTTGCTTACACGCCAGAATGGTGATGCGTTGGTTCCCTACTGCTGCGGTGGGGACAGTGATGCGTCGGTTCTTCTCTTTGAAGGGAGGTGATGCATCTGTTGCTTACTGCGTTTCCGTGGCGATGCGGCGAGCAACGCCGTGATGCGATGAAGATTTTAGTGCAAAGAAATAAAGATGTCATCTTCTTCTTGGTGCGATATGATGCGTACCGCGACAGGCCCTGCAACACGCTTCCCGGTGATGCAGCGGCATCTGCTGTGACGTCAATCCTTTTCTCCGGCGATGCCCGGGGCTTTGACAACGATGCATGCCGCGTTAGGCCCGCGACAAGCTTTCCGGTGATGCGTCGTCGTCTGCTGCAACGTCGATCATCTTCTCCGGCGATACACGGTGCATTGACAACGATGCGAGCCGCGACAGGCCCTGCGACCCGCTTCCTGGTGATGCGGCAGCGTCTGCTGCGACGTCGATCCTTTTCTCCGGCAATGTGCGGTACTTTGACAATGATGTGAGCTGCGACAGGCCCTGGGACATGCTTCTTGGTGATGCGGCGGCATCTGCTGCGACGTCGATCCTCTTCTCCGGCGATGCGAGGCACTTCAGGGGCCCTGCGATGACTCAGCGGTTCTTGGGGGCCGTGACAGGCCCTGCGACACGCTTCCCGGTGATGCAGCAGCATCTGCTATGACCTTGATCCTCTTCTCCAGCGATGTGAGGCGTTTTGTGTTGTGAAGAGGCAGCGGCAGTTCGGCGTCATGCTTCTTGCTCGTGAGTCGCGCTTCCAGCTCCTTGCGATGTGCAGTTCCTCAAAATGTCCAGCACAACAGAAGGCACTTCAAAAGAACTCTTGGGGAGCTGGTGGGTGAAGTATGTTGTCCCTGAGACTTCAGCAGGAGGCAAGCTCTTTTCTCAAGCCCTTGGAGATCCTTAGAAGTTGATGAAAGTACACACAAAGTTCCTCTCTCCTGTCTTTGGCAGTCAGGCAACCACTGCAGGCCAATCCCCCAAACAGCACTTCAGCTTAGGGATAGTCTCTTCTCAGTCTCTCTGGTTCCGCTTCTCAGCAAAGGTTTCTTCTTGTTGTTCAAAAGTGATCTAATTCTCTGGGGTCTGGGCCCACTCTTTTTATTTATTATTTATTTTATTTACTTGTTAAGCATGACTGCCACCCAAAGGGTATCCTGGTATATACAGCTTTTCTTTGTTGTCTGAAGGCAGAGAGGCCTTTGCCTAGTCCAAACTAGTTTTGGTCAGTCCTGGAGCACACTGTTTACATGACTCCTTCTTTCCTTTCACAGTGCAGGGCAGTGACATCAGGCACACCACAGGAGGTGTAGCCAGCATTGTGGAGGGAAGGCACAGCCTTATTCAGGTCCCAGGTACAACTCCTCCCTCCCATCTAGATGCAGATCTCTCTATTCAGCACTGGGCTGCCTCACCCTGTCTCCTGGAATCCCCCAGCCCCTGTCACTCAAACTCCAGACAAGGAATACACAACCTAGCAGAGATAGACTTGGATAGTTAGACAAGAAAATACCTATTTCTAAAAGCGGTATTTTCAAACAGAATGTTAAAACCAACTTCACTAAAAGATGCATTTTATCACTCTGAGTTCAGGCATACTAAACTCGAATTTCTACCTAGTTCCCTGAGTCAGTTAGGATTATAAGATGTAATAATCAACTGCCCATTCTGACCTATGGGGAATAGGTAGCCTTGTAATAGTGAAAAAAACAAAAAGGGCTATAATTCACTATTAGGACATGCCACACACATCAGGGCTTGTCCTATCTTATACTTACAATATCAAGCTGGAAGGGAATCACCTGGAAAGGGTATCAAGTTATAAATATCTAGGATTCTATATCGACGACAGATGTACCCTAAAAGCTCAGAAAAACTATATGACGCAAAGAGCTGGTGCTTTAATATTTGCACTTAGCACTCTGTCAAAAAAACTGGAGGGCCCCTCGTTTAAACCATTACTGACAGTGATTGCCAGTAAAGTACTTCCAACCTTAGCATATGCCAGTGTAGCTATGCTGGGTAAGGACGCTATCATTCTAAACAACCTGATTACAAAAATTTATAAAAAAGCTCTCCAACTTCCTTGCTCTGCCTCACCAGCTCAGATGTGCCTAGAATTTGGCCTCATGAATGAAACACTAGGAAGACTCTACACAAGCATCAGGATATGGTACCGAATTAAGATGAATGCTACTAATAATAATCTTAATAGATTTTTATGGCAGCAACTGGAATTACAAAAAAACTCAGAAGCTAACAAATACTTGACTCGCGCTCTGGAGCAAACGTGCACTGCTAACCTGTGGGACAAAAATTAGCCATTCATCTCCTTTAAACAGGCATTAAATAAGGCGGCCAAATTTCATTAGTTGATTACTGACAAAGCCATTTTTTTAGACCGCACCCATTCCTGGACTGTGATCAACGGTTACAAAAAACTTATCCCGGCTGCCTACTTTGACACAACCTATTCCGTCTTTATAAAAAAAAAGCTGATGGCTCTGAGATTCGGTAAATATCCAACCTTGGCTGACGAACCTGCCTGGAAATATTACGATACAGTTGTCTGCCGCCTCTGTGGCACCACAAAAGAAGATATAATTCATATCATATGTCATTGCAAGAATCTGAGCCGGGAGCGCACGCTCTTTTTAAAGAACATTTTTCGGGTCAAAAGACTACGCACCTGCAGGTCTGCTGTTATTGGTGGTTTGGACTCAACATCTCCTATAATTAACTGCAAACTGATAAAGTTCTTGATAGTTTTTGTTAACGCTTGAAAGTAACTGATCATGTTTAGATTCAATGAGGCCTCTTATTATTATTAACTTTTCTCTTTTATACTGCTAGCTGATAACGTTTTTGATGGCCTTAGAACAACGCTTGAAAGCAACTGGTCACCTCTAGATTTAATAAGACCATCAATTTTTTTCGAACTTCTGTTTTAAACTGTAATTTGATGAATTTTACTTTCTCTTTTAATATTGGATACTTATTGTAAAGGATATTTGTTATGGTTTTAATTAACTAAACAATAAAGTTTATTACAATGCACCCTGCTCTTGGGCCTACCATAGGGGTGTCTGATATGAAGAAAAGGGAAGGTTTAGGGACTGCAAGTGGGTGCACTTGCCCAGTCAGCATGGCAGTACCAGACTGCACACAGGCTCTGCAATGGCAGACCTGAGACACACTTTTACAGGCTGCTTCTGTGGGTGGCACAACCATTGCTGCGAGCCGACCAGCAGCATTTGGTTTACAAGCCCCGGGCACACTACTAGGGTCTGACAAGTAAACCAAACCAGCCAATCATGGAATCACTAATCCATACATCAATTTACAATAGGGAAAGCATATTCACTTTAGCACTGATCAACAGTGGTAAAGTGCCCAGAGCCATAAAACCAACAAAACCAGGTCAGACTAAATACAGGAGGAAGGCAAAAAGTTCAGGGATGACCTTGCAAAAAGGGCCAAGTCCAACAACGCCCATATGCATCAAATACACTAAAAGAAAAAACAGTCTAAACAACTGCAAAAAATTTCCAAAGTTTTAATTACTCTGTCATAAAAGCACATAAAAATATCTTCGACATTTATGGCAATACCTCAGCTAAGCTGAATCAATTTCATTCTTATGCGCCAAACCAACAGCAAATACCATGCAAGACCTAGTATCTGTTTTGCATAGCCTCAGTGTCACCCTGCGCTCTAAGACTACAAATAACCAACATCCTCTTGTATCCAGGCTTGTAATACAACCCACAAAAGAATACAAAATGTTCCTTGCTCTCATTTGAGAGTTTGTGAGCCAGGAAAAGACAAGAATTCAATCTAGTGATTTGCCATTTAGATGTAGATGTAGCAGCTGGGAGGGTGCTAGGTCTTACTTTGATATACAAAGCCTTAGTTTGAGAAGGAATTATGTTTTTAAAGAAAATACTCACATTTTAGGTCTTCCTGCAAGACACTGGATAATACATACTCCTCCAACAATTACAGAATGGACAAAGGGAATGGATGTATGTATGCCGTGGAAAAATCAGTTTATATAGCTTGAGGATGTCCACAAAAATATCATATAATATGGGATGTATAATGGGAAAAACATTGGCTAATGGAAGTTACTCTGGATGTGTATTATCTGACCTTGTCTACAAACTGCTAGATGTACGATATGATGGTGTGTTGATCTATATGTGGATGCATTTTACTGATCATTATTTTTTCGTAAAACTAAAATTCTCAATTTCTAAGAAATAAGGCTACCCTTGGAAGATGCTGCCAACCACTTTCTTATCACTAAGTGCCAATAATTGGCCTTCAATATTTTTAGGGCTCGGGCTCTGCGTACACTGCGCAATGAGTGTCGCGCAGCGAGAGTCCTATTCTGGGCTATTTGAAAATGGACCTTGAAATTCCACATAGCTCGTGCGTGTGGATTTCCAAGGTCCATTTCCATTGGCCTTTGCGTGCGTGCTGTTTTTAAACAGAACACGCAATAGGCCATAGGCGGTCGCGTAGCTCCGCCTATGGCCTATTGGTGTCTGTTACGCGCACCAGAGGCCATATGTTTTGAATTATCACGGCTGGAAAATTCAAAACATATGCTCTCAGTGGCGCGCGCACACCACTCGCGAGCTTCTTTTTTTTTTTTGCATCCATTTCAGGGCGTTTATTTTTGCATCTCGCTTTCACTTTTGAAAGCGCGATGCAAAAATAAACCGTGGCTGCCTGGCGAGCGCTTGTCTTTAATTCATTTCTTGCACGTATTAGCTGTTTAAGTTGGGTATTGGATATCAGCACTAAACTCTGCAAACAGATGCTTACTTCCATGTTAAGCGGTACAAAAGGGGGTGGTGATGGACGGAGCATCTGAACCAATCAAACACTCACACCCAGTCAACAGATCTGGGTTTAATCCATCACCGTTCTTTAGTCCACTCTGCCACCCCAGTTCAGACATGGCTATATGACGGCCAGAAACCGGTCTAGGAAGCTTGAATCCGTTCCAGGGAAGGCATGGCTTGGCAGTTCGGGCTGGACTGTTCCCATGAGGCACAGGGTCAGACTGATTTGCATATGGCCATGTCTGAACTGGGGTGGCAGAGTGGGCTAAAGAACGGTGATGGATTAAACCCAGATCTGTTGACTGGGTGTGAGTGTTTGATTGGTTCAGATGCTCTGTCCATCACCACCCCCTTTTGTACCGCTTTGTTCGCCATAAGTTGGCAGGGTATGCTCAGACGTGAGTCCCTTGCTCACTTTGCCACTGGATTCAAGCAGGCCTGGCTGAAGGCGGCTGTAATGCCAGGAACCGGTCCTAGGAAGCTCGAATCCGGTCCAGGTAAGGCATGGCTGGGCAGTTCGGGCTCGACTGTTCCCATGAGGCACAGGGTCAGACTGATTTGCATATGGCAATGTCTGAACTGGGGTGGCAGAGTGGGCTAAAGAACGGTGAAGGATTAAACCCAGATCTGTTGACTGGGTGTGAGTGTTTGATTGGTTCAGATGCTACGTCCATCACCTCCCCCTTTTGTACCGCTTTGTTTGCCATAAGTTTGCAGGGTATGCTCAGACGTGAGTCCCTTGCTCACTTTGCCACTGGATTCAAGCAAGCCTGGCTGAAGACGGCTGGAATGCCAGAAACCGGTCCTAGGAAGCTTGAATCTGGTCCAAGGAATGCATGGCTTGGCAGTTCGGGCTGGACTGTTCCCATGAGGCACAGGGTCAGACTGATTTGCATATGGCCATGTCTGAACTGGGGTGGCAGAGTGGGCTAAAGAACGGTGATGGATTAAACCCAGATCTGTTGACTGGGTGTGAGTGTTTGATTGGTTCAGATGCTCTGTCCATCACCACCCCCTTTTGTAATACTTACATGTTAAGGCGCATGCAAGCTATTTTCTGAACTGACATGACATTTGTTTGTCGTTAATGTGAGCAACTAACCTTACAGTGGATTTGAGGGTGTTTTTCCAGTATTAAGCTCACTGATAGTGCCAACCCAGGGTTTCTAGGCGGGCGCACGGTGCACTGAACACACAGGGAGACGTAAAGACAACTTCACCACAGTAATGCCTTCGCTTGTTAACTGCAGCATGGCCAACAGATTTTGGATGGAAGATAGTTTAATTGGGTGCATTCCGGTATGGAAACTGCATTATCGTACAACATTCCAAGTGCTTACCGAACACGACTTTCAATGTGTTCTTTAATGCTGCCTCGGCCGATCACGCTCAGTGTCACTGGCCCGTACCCCGTCGTGACCTTGAGTGCACAGCTACTGTCGCTTTAAGAGAAGCTGCGTCGAGCGAGGCACTGAGCGAGAAACTCCGTGAGAGCAGAAAGCTCCCAGCTTGCGCAGTGTGCGACAGCAGCCAGTGCGGCCACTCCATCTACAACTCTCCAGTCTTGGATGTGTCTCGCGAATAGATGGCTCCCGTTACCTCTCAGATTGGATGTTTCTAACGCACAGGCCTGTCCTCTCTAGCAGGTGAGCACCGCAAGGAGGGTTACTGTTTAAAGACTTGCATGCAAGTGTTCAGCAGTTTGTGCATGTGGGCACTGCAAAGCATATATAAAGTGTTTATGCTGTTTGCTATGCTATGTTTGGCGTTGCTATGCCTATGCTGTGCTGTGTAATTTGGGTTGCAGCTGCTTGTGCATGACAGCACAAGATGTTTATTGCAGGTAACCCAGAAACGTCCAGTGAAAGCCTGACTGATAGGGATGTCTCATTTGCATAATACCTACTTCAGTCGGTTTAGGTTGTGATTGGCAGTTGCCGGTTGCAGTTTAATGTCCACTATTAGAAATGTCACTTAAAACTACGACCTTCCGAGGCCCTCCCAGGCTATAGTTCAAAGCGGTTCAAAAGTGTCGCTAGTCCTGGCTGCCAAGTGGTACTGGGAAAGCAGGGCACGGACAGTGCCCATGCCTGAAATGCCAACACTTCCAGCGAGAGATTTCAAAGCCACGCATGAGACACAGGGCAGACTACCAGTAAGTACACAGGCATTTGATTTGCCCTTCGTGGATGAATGGGATAGTACGAATTCTGACTGTTTCTTTTTCCTGTTCAATGTGTTTTTAAAGAAGACGTTTTTGTTTTTATTTTCAGTAGGTGGTATACAGTGCACAATGCACGCACAGTATTGTCTTCTTGTAGTACTTGAAATATGCACTCTCCTCCACATTATTATTAGGCAGTGCCTGTGAGGTGAAGTACACACTCCATTTGGGTGATTGCTGTCCAGCCAGCTCTAACTTGAAGATGAACAGTTTTCTTTTTTACGCCTAAAGTCTGGGCATGCACCATAAGGAGTACACATCACTGATCAGCAATAGTTCTCTAGTTGGCCGAAAAATCGATGAACTCACGACAATCAGGGCACGACATGTGACTGTTACTTCCCCAGCCCTCCTGGTCTTTCAGAGGGACGAGACTGTGTAGAAATATCATGCTTTACCTGCAGGCTAGTCCACTACTGGTTGTACGGAATGTCACATGTCTGTTATGACCCTGTATGCTTTAGTCGGACTTTATTCAATCCACTCTAACTCGTGAATAGTATTCAGTAAATTAGAAACGGAAGAAACGTGAAAGCAATCAAACTTGGGATAATAGTGAGCTAGATGTAGGATTGTGGAGTTTGAAGACCCCTGTACCTGCCCTGTGACCGTACACTTTTTTTGTGCCCTGTGTGAAAAAGTAATTCTAATCCCATCTTTTTAGGTCTCTGCCTGCGATGGCTGCGCTTGCGCAGTCGAGCTGGCAAGATTTTATGAGATAGAGGATTGTTCACTAGCGAGGTTAAGCCCCACCACTCTTCTCCATTGGCGTGACTGCAGAGTGAGTGACTGCAGAGTGAGAGTGACTGCAGAGTGAGAGTGACTGCAGAGTGAGAGTGACTGCAGAGTAAGAGTGACAGCATGAATGACAGCAGAGTGAGAGTGACAGCAGAGTGCGAGTGACAGCATGAGTGACAGCAGAGTGAGAGTGACAGCAGAGTGAGAGTGACTGCAGTGTGAGAGTGACTGCAGAGTGAGTGACTGCAGAGTGAGTGACTGCAGAGTGAGTGACTGCAGAGTGAGTGACTGCAGAGTGAGAGTGACTGCAGAGTGAGAGTGACTGCAGAGTGAGAGTAACAGCAGAGTGAGAGTGACAGCAGAGTGAGAGTGACAGCATGAGTGACAGCAGAGTGAGAGTGACAGCATGAGTGACAGCAGAGTGAGAGTGTCAGCATGAGTGACAGCAGAGTGAGAGTGACAGCATGAGTGAGAGTGACAGCATGAGTGACAGCAGAGTGAGAGCATGAGTGACAGCAGAGTGAGAGTGACAGCATGAGTGACAGCTGAGTGAGTGACAGCATGAGTGACAGCATGAGTGACAGCAGAGTGAGAGTGACTGCAGATTGAGAGTGACTGCATGAGTGAGAGGGACTGCATGAGTGAGAGGGACTGCATGAGTGAGAGTGACTGCATGAGTGAGAGTGACTGCAGAGTGAGAGTGACAGCATGAATGACTGCAGAGTGAGAGTGACTGCAGAGTGAGAGTGACTGTAGAGTGAGAGTGACTGCAGAGTGAGTGTGACTGCAGAGTGATAGTGACTGCATGAGTGACAGCAGAGTGATAGTGACTGCATGAGTGACAGCAGAGTGATAGTGACAGCAGATTGAGAGTGACAGCATGATTGACAGCAGAGTGAGAGTGACAGCATGAGTGACAGCAGAGTGAGTGACTGCAGAGTGGGAGTGACAGCATGAGTGAATGCAGAGTGAGAGTGACAGCATGAGTGACTGCAGAGTGAGAGTGACAGCATGAGTGAATGCAGAGTGAGAGTGACAGCATGAGTGACTGCAGAGTGAGAGTGACAGCATGAGTGACTGCATGAGTGAGAGTGACTGCATGAGTGAGAGTGACTGCAGAGTGAGAGTGACTGCATGAGTGACAGCAGAGTGATAGTGACAGCAGCGTGAGAGTGACAGCATGATTGACAGCAGAGTGAGAGTGACAGCAGAGTGAGTGACTGCAGAGTGGCAGTGACAGCATGAGGGACTGCATAGTGAGAGTGACAGCATGAGGGACTGCAGAGTGAGAGTGACAGCAAGAGTGACTGCAGAGTGAAAGTGACAGCATGAGTGAGAGTGACAGCATGAGTGACAGCAGAGTGAGAGCATGAGTGACAGCAGAGTGAGAGTGACAGCATGAGTGACAGCAGAGTGAGAGTGACTGCAGAGTGAGAGTGACTGCAAAGTGAGAGTGACTGCAGAGTGAGAGTTGACTGCATGAGTGAGAGTGACTGTAGAGTGAGGGTGACTGCATGAGTGACAGCAGAGTGACTGCATGAGTGACAGCAGAGTGAGAGTGACTGCAGAGTGAGAGAGACTGCATGAGTGAGAGTGACAGGAGAGTGACTGCATCAGTGACAGCACAGTGAGAGGGCCTGCATGAATGACAGCAGAGTGAGAGTGACTGCAAGAGTGACAGCAGAGTGATAGTGACAGCAGAGTGATAGTGACAGCATGAGTGACAGAGTAAGAGTGACAGCATGAGTGACAGAGTGAGAGTGACAGCATGAGTGACAGCAGAGTGAGAGTGACTGCAGAGGGGGAGTGACTGCAGAGTGAGAGTGACTGCAGAGTGAGAGTGTCTGCAGAGTGAGAGTGACTGCATGAGTGACTGCAGAGTGAGAGTGACTGCATGAGTGACTGCAGAGTGAGAGTGACTGCATGAGTGACAGAAGAGTGAGAGTGACAGCATGAGTGACAGCATGAGTGACAACAGAATGAAAGTGACAGCATGAGTGACAGTGACAGCATGAGTGACTGCTGAGTGAGAGTGACAGCAGAGTGAGAGTGACTGCATGAGTGACAGCAGAGTGAGAGTGACAGCAGAGTGAGTGACTGCATGAGTGACCGCAGAGTGAGAGTGATTGCATGAGTGACAGCACAGTGAGAGTGACAGCAGAGTGAGAGTGACTGCATGAGTGACAGACCAGTGAGAGTGACTGCATGAGTGACAGAAGAGTGAGAGTGACTGCAGAGTGAGAGTGACTGCAGAGTGAGAGTGACTGCAGAGTGAGTGTGACTGCAGAGTGAGAGTGACTCCAGAGTGAGTGTGACAGCAGAGTGAGAGTGACAGCATGAGTGACTGCAGAGTGAGAGTGACTGCAGAGTGAGAGTGACTGCAGAGTGAGAATGACTGCAGAGTGAGAGTGACTGCAGAGTGAGAATGACTGCAGAGTGAGAGTGACAGCATGAGTGACTGCAGTGACTGCAGAGAGTGACAGCATGAGTGACTGCAAAGTGAGAGTGACTGCAGAGTGAGAGAGACTCAGCAGTGTGAGTGTTCCAGAGAAAGCAGGGTATGCTTGTGTGCTTACACGCTGCACTGACACACAGGAGCTAAAACAAAGAACTGCTGAACACGTGTCTTGGGAGCTTCATTGAGGCAGCCGGCCCTCTGTGAGGGGAGCAGCAAGGAGGGGATGCCCCAACCAATCAAGCGCAACTACTCACAACCTACTGTGCGATTACAACACAGGCCAAAGGGCAGAGCTAGGTCTTTTCGCATTACGTAGGGTGAGCAGTGTGTGAGTCTGTAGGGTGAGCAGTGTGTGAGTGTGCAGGGTGAGCAGTGTGTGAGCGTTCAGGGTGAGCAGTGTGTGAGCATGCAGGGTAAGCAGTGTGTGAGTATACAGGGTTAACAGTGTGTGAGCATGCAGGGTGAACATTGTGTGAGTGTGTAGGGTGAGCAGTGTGTGAGTGTACAGGGTGAACATTGTGTGAGTGTGTAGGGTGAGCAGTGTGGGAGTGTGTAGGTAGAAGTGTGTTTGAGTGTGCAGGGTGAGCAGTGTGAGAGTGTGTAGGGTGAGCAGTGTGTGTGTGTAGGGTGAGCAGTGTGTGAATGTGCAGGGTGAACAGTGTGTGAGTGTGCAGGGTGAACAGTGTGTGAGTGTGCAGGGTGAACAGTGTGTGAGTGTGCAGGGTGAACAGTGTGTGAGTGTGCAGGGTCAGCAGTGTGTAAGTGTGTAGGGTGAGCAGTGTGTGAGAGTGTAGGGTGAGCAGTGTGTGAGTGTGTAGGGGCAGTGTGTGAGTGTGCAGGGTATGAAACCTCGAACTAAGTCCAGCACACACACACACATAAGACCACACACACACCACAACCACACACAACACACACACACACCACTCTCACCACCACACTCTCACCACCACACACTCACCACACACACCACCACACACTCACCACCACACACCCAACCACACACACAACCCCACACACACCACCAGCTGTCAGTGCACGCTTTCACCGGGCACAAACACCACTAGCCGTCAGTGCATGCTTTCACCGGGCACAAACACTACCAGCCATCAGTGCAGGCTTCCACCAGGCACACAACACCAGACGTCAGTGCACGCTTTCACCAAACACACACACAACACCAGCCATCAGTGCACACTTTCACCAGGCACACACAACAATAGCCATCAGTGCATGCTTTCACCAGGCACACACCACCAGCCGTCAGTGAACGCTTTCACCAGGCACACACACCACCAGCCATCTGTAAAAGCTTTTACCAGGCACACACACCACCAGCCGTCAGTGCACGCTTTCAGCAGGCACACACACCTCTAGCCGGCAGTGCATGCTTCCACCAGGCACACACACCACCAGCCATCAGTGCACACATCAATTGTTAATGCAGCCACAATTAACTATTGTAGCAATCGCAGTATGGTGCACTTTACTTTTAAACATATTAATCTAAAGCGCAGCATGCCACCATTGCTACAATTCCAATCCAACCCACATAATTCCACTACACACCACATGCATACACTCCATAACACATGGCTAAAAGACCTTGCAATTTATAATGCCATTAGCTCTAACTCAAATAAATCCGAGACCTATTGCATTTCCAATGCTTTTTTAGTCTTGCTGGGGGACCTGGTGATGGTTGGCCAAGACAACCTGAAGCCAAAGGTATTAGGGATGATTTTACATAAGTGATCCACACTATGTCCAGGGTACCTGGTCTTGCTACGATTTCTTGTAGCACTTCTATGTAGTCTGTCAATTCATCCACTGCCCGGATATGCAACAAGTACAGAAAACTTTTTCATTTGTCAAAAAAGGAAATAGGTTTTATATCAAAATCAAGTCATAAGGGGCTTCTAGGCACCTTCAGTAAGAATTTGATTTTATTCTCACTTGTATCCAATATTTCTAGCTTACATTAGCCTCAGAGCTCAAAACCATATAGTGCTGCACTTACAGCCTTTGTCCCATACATTTCTAACGCTGGTGATATATGAAAAGTGGGCAAACAGTTAACAAATTTATGTATGGGTGTCGCTCAATGGGTTAGGACAAAATTGCTTTTAACAATTTGAGAGGACCATGTGCTAGAATCTAACATTCTAGTGGCCAAAAAGTCAAATTCATGGGCTCTATCTAGGGAGAAGACCTTTGTGGCAATCAACCCCTTGAATGATCAATGAGGGTTGAATACAATGAATTTTGCCTCTGCAGCATTAATTTTGAATTTGTCATGTGTTCAAAACCCAGAGAATCTCTCCAAGATCCCTTTGATGCTTATTGGTGTTTTCGATAACAACAACTTATTGTAAGTAAAAAGGAGACTTGGGAGCTTTTGGCCCACAATACAAGGTGAATCATTCAAACAATTCGTCAAGTATTCAAAGCATTCCTTCATTAGTAAAAGTGTTTGAGCTAGGACACTGCTCTGGCAGACTCCTCCACTGATGTTTATCCAATTTGATAATTCACCATTTGGGTTCTACTGAACTTGTGCAAAGTTTCCTGACTTGAGCTGAATTATTATTGAGAGCAAATTAATTGGGTTACTGTTTTGCAAGCACCTCCAACAACTTTAACTTCGGAACAAGATCAAAGATGGCCCATAGATCAATAAGTGGTAATTAATTATATCATTAATCATCTACTTAATTAATAGAAAGTGAAAGACCTGGTACACTGTGCTAAACTTTGCTCGGAAGCGGGAAATAATTTGATTTCTCTCTATCCATGTTAAAATGTATCAAATATCTGTTTGCAAAATATCTTTTGGATTTTATCGATCAATCTTATTGCCCAATAATACTTTGAAGGGCTATGTGACCACTTAATTTGAATTAGAAAAATCTCTGCACACTCCATGATTCCGGAATAGTCCTACCTTCCCTATTGCAATAGAGAGTTTGTTATTTTAAGATCAATAAGTGGAAGGAACTGGACTTAATTAAGAGAAAGCAAAAAACCTGGTCTACAGTGCTAACCTTTGCTCAGAATGTTGCATGAGAGTGGGAAAGAATCTGAGTTTCTTTGATTCATATTAATAATTTATCAAGTATCAGATTGCAGAATATCTTTTAGCTATATGACCCCTTTTTAGGTCTCGGCTAGCGTAGGCTGCGCATGCGCAGTCTCGCTGGCGAGATCTCATGTCTCAGAGTAGCGAGTCTTAAACCCACCCCTCTTCTCCATAGGCTGGCTCCCTAAACGGCGGCCAGCCATTGGAGAAGAGGTTTCTCTGACGTCATTTTTTGTAGCTAAGCCCCGTCCGTTTCGGATTGAGGGGCGTTTTTTTGCGTTTCTTTCTCTCCTCAAAAACACGCCCCCTAGTCTGAAAGGGACGGGGCTTAGAGCAAATGGCGAGCGCTTGTTCTCATGTATTGTATTCTGTGTCCAACCCTCCAATGACATTACAGGATTGAGTCTAGGGCCCCCCTTTGCTCATCAACAGCCTCCTATTTGCTGGTGAGGGTCCAACTAAGTTAACAGCGGTGTTTACTTATATTCTACCCCTACTACTACCTTCCGGTCCGGAAGACTTGTTATGACAGGAGTAGAGCGATTCCAGGCATAGCAAAGGGAAAGCTGTCCTTCCTTGCTAACAATGTCTGTTTTTGTCTGTATTAAAACCTCGCTCCCAAAAGTAGAGCAGAGTTTTCCCAAAACCATCAAGCGATATCACCAATCGCCACTGAACCGAGACAGCCAACGGACGGCTCGGATTAAATATCCGGTGACGCAGGAAGGCCTGGCCTCTTTGTCCCAGCACCTGTGGTGCACTCTGATAAAAAGGCCGCCATTAGTCAGTCAGCGCCACCGACTTCCCAGCGAGTTCCGGTGTCCAGGGAGCTCAATGCGCGCCCTTTTCCTACCCTCCTTTCTGAATGCCTCCAAGCGGGTCAGTTACCTGGAATTACCGCAAGGGGCCTTCTCTTTCAATGTGAACATTCCTCTCTGGTCGTGGGAAGGAAGGAGACTGCTCTGTTCACTCGGAGCAGCAGTTGTATCCAGGATGTGGCATAAGGCCCCGAGCTGCCGACCTTGGAACTGGGGAACCAGGTTCGAGTCTCGGCGGTAGCTCAACATCCTGTGATTCTGGGCAAATCACTTAATTTCCCATGCCTACCAAAAATGAACGCGTCCTTGTGAAATGGAACTGGTGCTCCTGTAAAGCGCTCCAATACCTCCGGCCGAGTTCGCGCTATATTATTCTGCAGCAACAATGGATTAATGCCCACACTGATGGACAGCACAGAGTGCTTCTCCATATTGCATCTGGGAGTCGCACAGACCAAGAGCATTGATTGGTGTGCGTGTAATCCCACTAACTTTTGAGGCAGCTGAACGCCCCATTTACTGCTCAAGGTGGGTGCAGTCTCAAATGCGGACACTGCTGCAACTCAGGTCACCTGGTTCTCATGAACAAGTACTAAAACAAGGCCATTCTGCACGGCTGGTGTCTGCATTCTGAAAAGGGGATTCTTCTGTGCTCAAGGCTCCTGCATTGACCAGTCACCTCCAGAAGGAGGCGCAATGTTTGAAGACGCAGTTAAGCGCCACTGCCTGGGCCACCTCTGGCGGGATCCACTTTAGGGGCAATGGTGCCCCGAGAAACTGCATAACACGTCTCCCAGCACCGATCCGTGATGGAGCACGAACCCCCTGAATGGGGTCTGTGACCAGTTGCGCTTGATTCGGTGCCAGGATGTGTGTGGCGCCTCCTGTGGGCAAACCCTGACTCTAGGCGCACCCGCTCCTACCGCACAACCACCTGGTTAAAGTGCAGCCGGTTCACAAGCAGAAGGGGCCACCTTGGCTGTTCTCTGGTGCGACCACCAGTGGGGCTTCCGGGGCCCTGCCCCGAAGCCGGACCCCCAGCTATCCACAGTATTGTACAGACCTGCTCTGTGCCCTATAAACACCACCCCACACAGGCATACGCACGCGCTGAGGCCCCCTCGACAAGACTGGAAAAAGTTCCGCCAAACTGTTAGAAAAGTGTATTTTTTAATGGGTATTTATGACTCCTCTGCTGGATTCACACACAGGACGGTTGTTGTGCACGGCTGTCTGACCCCACCGACGGTCTGCTCGCGCTCCACGTGTCTCCATGGATGCAATTTTACTCACAGTCTTTCTTAGCGCTTTAAACCCGGCTGTGTATGATCTGCGCTATAGATCATGGCTTGCAATCGTCAAGAATAGTTTGCTTCTGTCTACAAATGCTGGGATTAAGGAAAACACAGTTCAACAAAGTATACCCTTTCCCACGCATCTCTTTGTTGTAACTGGGAGATCAGCGCCATTTATTTATGATAAACCTCTTCTCATCCAAGACAAAGGCGCACTGAAGTGGCCAAGTGATTCATGCTGGCACTATAAAAAGAAGGTTTGGAAACACTCAACCCACACCAGTTCTTGCATTAAGATGCCCCATTCTCTTCTTTCCCCTAGCCAAGCCCCTCTTAGAGTGTCCCCCACGACCCCGGTGCTGAAGGCAACTTCCCGCCTCGGTCTTCTCAGCCTCCCTGCTCCAGCTCCACGAATATCTGCCCCGTTCCTCCTCATCGCATCCAGGCTGCAGCCCTCACTCCGCCACTGCACCATCACTCACTGCTGCACTCTCTCCTCAGCCCCACTGCACCGCCCCTTCACTGTTTCACTCTCTCCTCAGCCTCTCCCTGTCCCATCCCTTCACTGCTGCACTCACTCCTCAGCCCCACTGGCCCGTTCCTTCATTGCTGCACTCTCTCCTCAGCCCCTCCCTGGACCGCTCCCTTCCCTGCTGCACTCTCTACTCAGCCCCACTGCACCATGCGTTCACTGCTGCACTCTGAGTGTATGGGGCTCTGTTTGTGTGGGGCTCTGTGTGTGTGGGGCTCTGTGTGTGTGGGGCTCTGTGTGTGTGGGGCTCTGTGTGTGGGGGGCTATGTGTGTGTGGCTCTGTCTGTGTGGCTCTGTCTGTGTGGCTCTGTGTGTGTGTGAGTGGCTCTGTCTGTGTGTGTGGCTCTGTCTGTGTCTGTGTGGCTCTGTCTGTGTATGTGTGTGTGGCTCTGTCTGTGTGTGTGGATCTGTCTGTGTGTGTGTGGCTGTCTGTGTCTGTGTGTGTGGCTCTGTCTGTGTCTGTTTGTGTGTGGCTCTGTCTGTGTCTGTGTGGCTCTGTGTGTGTGTGTGTGTGTGTGGCTCTGTCTGTGTGTGTGTGTTGGGCTCTGTGTGTGTGGCTCTGTCTGTGTGTGTTAGGCTCTGTGTGTGTGTTGGGCTCTGTGTGTGTGTTGGGCTCTGTGTGGGTAGCTTTTTTTGTAGGTGGGTCTGTGTGTGTGTAGTTGGGTCTGTGTGAGGGTGGCTCTGTGTGTGTAGGTGGCTCGGTGTGAGGGTGGCTCTGTGTGTGTGGGTGGCTCTATGTGAATGACTCTGTGAGGGCGGCTCTGTGTGTGTGGGTGGCTCTATGTGAATGACTCTGTGTGGGTGGCTCTGTGTGGGTGGCTATGTATGTGTGTGTGTGGCTCTGTGTGTGGGTGCAAATGCAATAGGTCTCGCATTTGCGAGAGATTAAGCTATTGCATTGTAAATGACAATGCCATTTATTTATATGTTTTAAAAAAAAACATAAATAAAAATAATGTCATGAGCAATGCCAATGGCTCTAAGTTTCACACTGCCGAGACCATTGCATAGTAAATGCTTATTATGTATTGGAATTATTCTGCGTCCCTGCATGATTAAAGTAAAGTAAAGTAAAGTCCACATTTGTAAAGCGCACAATCACCCATAAGGGTCTCTAGGCGCTGGGGGCCGTCGGGAAGATTAAGCGAGCTATTGCCCAGAGTCACATGGTGCTGGGCTAATCTGCCGCCGGAGCCGGGGATCGAACCGTGGTCCCCAGATTCCAGCGTCAGTCGCCCTGGCCGCGGCGCCACACCTCTCCCCAGAACGTCCCACCATTCCTTATCTCATTTGAGAGTTTGTTAATATAAGGTACCCATATGAAGGGTTCAGAGCAAAATAGATCACCAGGTGTTTTGTCTAACCTAGGTGCCTTACCTGATCTTTGGGAATTATTAGTGTTTAGGGTGTCAATCATGAGGAAATGAACCAGAGGAATGCCTTCAAGGTTTAACAGGACAATTTCAAGGGCACACTTAACAGGATTTTGCAATTATAATAGAGTGGTCTCATATAACTCAGAGATATATAATTTCACTCGTGCCTGGATATCAACCTCTGGCTTCATCATTTCGTTCCTCCATCCACAATATGGCAGAAGGTCCTATAAACATGTGACTGAGCTGCCTTTAGCACATCGTTTCAGATTTTATATTCCCAATTTCTTTTTCAGAGTTTAAAAATAGATTTATAATCGGTCCTCGCTTCAGATATTTTTGTTTTTTCGTCTTTCATGATTGCATGGATCAAGGAATTCAGCAGCTCTACAGTCAGCATTAATTCATGCATGCATTTTATGAAATGGATGACATTTTGAATTCTTTATAAAAAAAAATAGTTAGATGGATGAAAAAACCTACATTACCATCAGAAATCCATGAATTGGAGTCATTAGTTGAATTCAATTGCTCCAAAACCAGTATCAACATTTTATATATGTCAGATATAACCTGTGTGAATGGCACTACATTGGCCCACCAAATGTTTCTACAGCTGTTGGTAAGTGCAATGTTTTCATCATTGCATCACTGCTTACTTGTTTGGACTGGAAATCGTCTGACAATTGCCAGCAGGAATTGTTCTGCCCATAGTCGTGCCATCTATATAAGATGTATCCATCATTTTTAAAAAGCTAATTTCTCGAAAAAAACACTAAAAGTATTAGAAGGAAGTTGACTATTTATGCAGCAACATCCACAGGTCACCTTGGGAGGCACTGGGTGCAGAGGTATTTTTCGGCGTCGGGTGAGTTTGATACTTTAAATCGTACTTAAAGCAGTTCGCAGTAATGTAAACCTCTGGAGGAAAAACATGTATTGCTTTTGAGCCCTGAATGGCGACTTACAGGAGTGATCTTCTGTACTTAAGGGGAGTATCAGGCAAGGTCCAAGGCAGCACCAGAAGTTCACTTTGGGCAGGACTGGGGCGGCCAGGTGCAGATGTGCTTTACAGCGTTGGGTGCCCAACTCAAGCTAGGGAGATCGGTCCGTCAGAAAAGAGGCTGCAGGCTCGGAATGGGGGCCAGGTGGGCTGAACCAACAAGTGGGCTCAGCTCTTGTGATGCTCGGGAACGTGGGAACACCTTTGGTCTTCTTCTCCAGGGGGACGGGTGAAGAAGTGTCTTTAGGCTTCGGATTTTGTCACCTGGAGCTCTCGTGGTAGAGGGGCCTGGTAACAGAAGCTGCAGGCAGCGGCGGGAAATCCATAGTGGGCAGGTTCAAGGTAGGCTTTGTCTCTGGAGGGCTGAGGGACCGCGCTGGCACCATTGGTCTGCTTCAGCTTGGGCTAGGAAGTGCGGGTGCAGTGGGGCTTTGCAGTGTCGGGTTTTTGCAGTTCCGGGGTCTCACAGTCTTCTTTGGGGTGCCTGCAGGATGCAGGGAAGCAGCTCACTGCTCCAGGGGAGTTCCTGAGTCTTTGAAGAAGTATTGGCAGTCCTCCAGGCTTTGGAGGAACATCAGCTTGCCGGGCAAGAAAATGTTGACGCAATTGTCGAGAATAGGAAAACAGGACGGCACGGCTGGTGCCAAGTCCGTTTCTTCTTCTGCAGTACTTCTTTCACAGCTCTTAGACCCTTCTTCTGTTGGTCAGCAGGATCTGATTTCCTGGTGCCAGGGTGCACCTAAATATTGAATTTAGGGATTTTAGGAGAGTATAGGGTAACAGCCAATGAGCTACTTACCCCTGGGGTCACTACGCCCCCTATGTGAACACTTCCTGGAGGAAATGGGCATAACCCTGTATTGGAGATCCTAAATTTTCCATCACCCAGATGGTCCCTTCTGAAAAGTTGATTCTACATCAGGTAGTCCCGTTTAGGGGTGGTACTTGTCTGAGGGTGGAAACGCCTGTCTTCCTTAACTAATTTTCCACCTGTCCAGGTGCCAAAAGTCTCTGGACAAAGGAAATCAGTTTCTTCTCTTGTGAGAGAAGTCAGATTCACATACCAAAGGCAGTAAGCCTTTTTGAAGTTACCTATCCTTGGAAAGCTAATTCGCAAGACATATTGTGGCAAAGGGTGCAAACCACTCTCTGCCTGAGCAAGCTTACTTTATGGCCCCCAGAGAGCAAAGGCCCTAACCCTTGGAGGTCAGAAACTTATCTCTGATGGCAGCCTGGCTAAAACCAGTCAGTTAGCACATCATTGACTGGTACGTTTCAGGGGCACCTCTAAGGTGCCATCTAGGTGCATGAATTACAAAATCTGACACTGGCATCAGTCTGTGATTATTAATATGAGAAGTTTGGTGCCAAACACCCCTATTTTTAGTGGCATCAAACATTTAGCTGGGGACCTTGTTTTCACCTGTGTCCAGCACATGCTTTTTAAATGGCTTCCTTGATCCCTCATTCTGACAGTAATGTAACTGACTAGTATGGGGGCCTAACGGCTCAGGCTTCTCTGTGCTCTGGCGGCTGCCATCTTGGACAGTTTGCGTGCAGTTGAGCGGCAATTGGGATGCTCATTTACATCATAAAAAGGCAGCCTAGCACCGACGCGCAGTTGACAGGTAACCTGAAGGCCCTCACCCTAGGGGATCAGAAACTCATCTCTGGTCACAGGCTGGATAGAGCCGGTCTGTCAACACACCAGTGGCTGGTAGGTTTTCCGGGGCACCTCTTAGTGCATGTAATACTAAATCTGACACTGACAACATTGTGGGTTTATTAATACGAGAAGTTTGATACCAAACATCCTTATTTTCAGTGAAGCCATCATGTAGCTGGGGAACTTGTTTTCACCCATGTCCAGCACATGCTTTTAAAATGGATTCCCTGATCCCTCGTACTAACAGTAATTAATAAGACCAGTATAAAAGCCTATTTGCTGAGGCAGTTTGGCCCTCACATGCAGTATAGTGCACCAGGGGCGGCTCGCAGTGGGAGTGCTGCGGGCGGTGGGCGGGGTGGGGGAGTTGTAAGGTGGGGGTAGTGACGGCCAGGAGTAAAGTAAGTATTTTACTTTACTTCTGGCCGTAGTATGTCCAACTTCACTACTCCCCCACCCTGACCCTCCCCCGCTCCGCCCCACCCCACCCCACTGCCCCGCAGCACCCTGCTATAGGGGGGTAGGGCCTGCTATAGGGATGACTGCATGCAGCATCGGCCAGAAGGGCATGTTTTCACTTTTGTCTGAACCAAGACATTTACATATGCATGTTGAGGGGTCTCTTAGGGTGTCTCAATGTGTACTGCCACCATTCGGGATGCACTTTAGTATCTCAGGCCATAGTTCAAAGAGGTACCATTTACTAGGGACTTACAGAGGATACTAAAGGTATTGCCAATTGGGGAAAATAATTATACAGTTTTGGGAAAGAGATTTGTCACTGGCAACCTGGTTAGCAGGAACCCAGTGCACTTTCAGTCAAAATACATTGTATACCAGGCAAAACGTGGGGGTAACCATGTCGAAAAGGGCAATTTCCTACAGTATGTACATCCAATAACAAAAAAGTTTACTTTCAGTGTAATGTTCTATCTTTTCCCAAATGTTTTCTAATTTTGTTCAGTCGCTTTTTCTGTATCAGAGAGCAAACATTCCTGTGGGAATTAATATGGGAAGTCACGCATTTGGGGCTCCCCCTTTGTAGTAGCCCCCCACTTTACGGAACAGCACAAAACTTTCAATAGAGGAGCCAAGTGGATAAACTGTTTTTTAAAAGAATGTTTAAAACAGATTTGTCAAACGGTTCCAAATCTATCCAAGAAACAAAAAATGTCCTTCCTATGGAAACTCCGACCAAACTATACCTACACAATGGCGACCACTACTTTGTAATATATATCACTTGCACTAGAGGAATGCAGCTATCCCTCAAAACAGAATATTCAACAGTTTTAGTTCACTAGCTCTCATTGCCAGAACAGCCCTTCATCTACTGGAGTTGAAAAAAACCTAAGCGTTCAAAGAAATGTATGGGGGCTTTAGTCGTCCCCTCCCCACCCCATCATATGTCTTCGTCTGGACTGATTAACTTTCCAGGACACATGCAAAGTTTTTGAGCTGCTGTGGGCTAGCTGGGCAGTAGCTGCCACCTTATCTCAATCTTATGTGAGAATTTCAGAGGTCTATAAAAGACCATTTACTTGTTAACGAGCCTTTGTGTTTTTTTCACCGGTTTCTGTATGCCCTGTGTTCCCACTCTACCTATTCCTTATATTTCCAAATTACTTTTGCTGCCACAGTGGGAGAATGAATTTTGTGAAAAGCAACGTTAAGTATATCATGAAGAGGCTGACATTTTGTTGCAGGATCCATGAATCATTTTTTTCCTCAACTCTGATGCCATAATAACAATTGTTTAAATGATATCTGAAACCCCACTCGCCAACCGTGGATGACATGATGAGTTGCTCAGAGTGTCTGTGAATAGCATCTGCATTCAGACAACTCACCCATTATTCTCATGACTCACCTTTCACTTTCCCACTCACCCTGCACTCACAGCGATCACACTGCCCTTACAACACTCATCATACACTAACGCCCTTCACCCTCCTCTTTCCCTGTAGTCACATGAGCACACCACTCACAGTGCACTAACATGACACTCCACTCACTTGTCACACTCACCGCACAGATTGCAGTCTCACCACACTCAACATGCACTCACAGTAATCAAAATTGTACTTACACAGCTTACCATGCGCTCACACCGTTCACCCTGCACTCACACCATTCACTCTCCTCTTACCCTGCTCAGTGCTTAATTTATAACAAATATAAGAGCTAGGGTCCTTGCCAGGAGGCCACTGCAGCTTGCATCACACATGACCCTGTAAGCACTACAAAAGATATCACCAACATAACTACTACTCTACCATTCCTACAATTGACAATTCAGATGATTCCAAGCCCCCAAAGCTATAAAAATGGCTTGGTCAGCTGGAAATAGTTATTTTTAATGTATATTGAATTAATAACTGTTGTTGTGTTCATCTCTAAAGCAGACAGACAGCACCACTATGTGGCAGATTGTCAAAAGAGCCGGTGTTGACAATTAAGTGCTGGTGCCGAGCACCGGAAACCACCGGCTCAAATTAATCACTTCTTGCACTTATATGAGCATACCGCTCACCTTGGACTCACATGAAACTCCTGTCACTCACTGTGCACTCACTTCTCATACCCTATTCCCACACGGCACATCACTCACCCTGCACTCATATAGATACGCCAGTCACTCACACAGCTCAATCTTCTCTCACATGGGCACATCACTCATCCTGCACTCATACCACTCAAATAGGCACATCACTCACCCTGGACTCACACCACTCACCCTTCACTCCCTCCTCTCACACTGCACTGACAAGGGTACACTGCTCAGCCTCCACTCACACAGGCACTCTTTTCACCCACCACTCATGCAGCTCAACCTGCTTGCAGACAAGTGCAATAGTCTGCCAGAACTCACAGGGACACATCACTCACCCTGTTTTAACTCCTCTCACCTTGCACTCACCAGTCAATGCTGCAGCTCACCCCTAACCCTTGCAGCTCATCCTGCACTCACACAGGCCCATTGGCCATCCATCACTCACACAGGAAGACCACTTACCCTGAATTTACATCGCTCAAAACACTCACCCCGCACACATTCCTCTCACTCTGTACGCACTCCTCTCACCCGGCACTCACATGGGCCCTCAGCTCACCTTACACTCATGCAGCTCGTCCTACACTCACATCATCACACCTTTCACCATAGACTCCCTCCACTCCCACTGTATTCACTCAAACTATTCACTATCATCCAGCCCTTACATGAGCACACCTCTTATGCTGCACACATAACAAACACTGGCAAAGTCCCATGTTGTATACAATATGTCTCACAAGCGAGAGAAAATGTGCAAGCAGTGCATGCACTGTAGCAGGTGAGACCTAAAAATTACCCAATTATCATGAATATAAACATATTTCTACAAAGGCACCTACAGAATACCTGCTCCTTCCATGGCACTAGATACATAGTCAGTTCCATCTGCAACCACATGGCTGGTGCAAAAAGGGAGAATAGACTTAGGATGTGGGATAGAGAGAGGAGGGAGATCAGGCCTGAGGCTTTGGGGGATCATGCAGGATTAAGGATCCGTATGAAGGCTGTGGGCATGAGCTGGGAGCGAGTGGTTATGTGGCACAGGAGGAGAAAGTAAACACAACAGGCTAATGATGAAGCAATATGGCAGAGGGTATCTGAGCCTGTTGGCTTCCAAAAATATAGGTTTAAAATCACAAACAAAAACGTAAACCTCTTATATAGTTGCCCATTGTATTGTGTGACATCTTCAGCCAGTCCTGGATTTCCATTGACCACAATGCTTCATTCAGGGACATGCAATTGTTCTTTTAAATTGTAAATTGGGTCTGAAAATCCCAGCATACTAAGTGTTAACGGATAGAAAACCATGTTTGCCAACGGAGTCAAGCATTTTGTAAGATCAACTGAATGCTGTAGTAATACATTTTTTAAAGCAGATTAGTTTATTTCCAATAGTTTAACTGCTTTATTCACATGTAAACCCAGATATAAGCCCTGTACAGCCCTTTCATTCACATCGTACTTGTAAGCATTAACAAGACCATATGTTATGATTTTTGAATATTGTATAGAGAAAATGTTTTTACTAAGCTTCACTCAAAGACAAGACAGTTATAGCAGGAGCAGCAACAGTGCAATCTTTTCTAACAAAATACAATCCGATTTGACTTATGGGAGTGTGAGTGGAAGTGTGTGCGCCAGTCAATCCTGCAGCTCACCAGTAAAAATGTGAGAAAGAGATCAAGAGATTTAGTGACAATGAGTGTGAGAGTTTGTGAAACTGAGTTTGTGAAAGAATGAGTGTGAGGGAATGAGTGTGTGAGAATCAGTGTGTGAGAGAATGAGTATTTGTGTGAGTGTGTGTGTGTTATGTCTACATTTTTGCTGCTGGTCTGGCAGACTGGTGGTTATTCTTGCCTTATGAACGAGGGCACTAGTGACATATGGATGTGAGGTGTTATCCATGGCAAAATGCAGGCCCTGACATGCTGCATGTACTTCTAAAATTCTGGAACTAACATTTGAGATACTGCTTCCCTTAAGAGACCTTTTACTAGTTTTATGGGCAGGCGATGGCAAAATGCTGACCTTTGTATAATGTAGGTAATTTTTGGAGTTACCCATGACTATTTTGGGAGTATCTATGGCAACATTCTGACATACTGTATGTAATCCTTGGCATAAGGCACTCATTCGTAAAAAAATGCTGACCATGACATAGTGGAAGCAAATTCTGACTTATCCAATTTGAAAAAATAGGATCAACCCCCAGGAAAGACCAGGCTTCTCTTGCTTCCATAAAAGTACTGGAATATTTCACAAATGCCCTTTCAGGGTCAATGACGTTTTACCAAATTTGACCCAAACTTTTTCAAAAACATTTCAGGCGAGAAGCCCACTTTTCCTGAAACCACATACAAGAGGTCCGGCTCATATGGCTGAAGGGATCGAGCCGTGACGGGATGCTGCAGTTGGGGAGAGTGAACTGAGACAGCGGGTTGGTGCAAGAGGAAGAATCAACTTGAGACTGTTGGGTTTGCAGCAACTGGCGTGTCCGTTGCAGTGTTGGGATGGGAGGGCAGAACAAACTGCGTATTCTGCAAACCACAAACTTGAACATAGAAAATAAAACATGCACACATGCCTTTGCAGCATTATGGTGGTTGCCAGGGCTATTTTGAACAAGCATTTGCAATGCAATCGATCTCGCAATTGCGAGTTTGAGCTATTGGCATTGTGAATGACAATGCCTTTTATTTATGTTTAGGTTTTTAAAATATAAATAAAAGGCATTGTCATTCACCATGCCAATAGCTTAAACAGAAGACCAATTGCATTGCAAATGCTTGTTATTATTTATTTCTACAATTGTTTTAGCAGTGCACTGTTCATCGCCGTGATCCTTTCTTGTAGGTGTTCATGACAAGTTAGTAAACCTGGAAAATGTATAACTTTACTTTCCATTACTGTAGTTCTGACTAATGGTGGGCATAATTTTCTGATTTTTGGAAGGCGGGAATTGCATAAAATTTCATGGGAAAATGTTTTTGCTAATTTCTGTAAAAATGTCATGAAATTCCATAAAACAATTCACAAAAGTACACTTTCAGATAGAAATGTGGCTTGCTGATATCTCAAATAACTTTTTCCGAGTGAGCACATTAGGCAAAAAAAGTTGCATGAGCTTACAACAGTAGACTAGTCTGAGCAATAAATGTCTCACATGCAAAACTGATGTAAAATCGCATAATAGTAAATTTCAAGTCATTTCGTGAATTTCGCCTAATGCAAAATTTGGGAATTACGTGAATTTCACCAGTGTAATTCAACTTTCTCCTAGGTCTAATTCTGACTTGTGCTGTACGATTTGAGGGTGTTGAATACATATTGAAAGCGTGTTATGACAGCTCCGTTAATTGCTCGAGGGATAAGCCTAGCCGGAGCTTGAAGGAGGGAAATGATGCTTTGGGTGGAGGGAAATGACGCTATCTGCTATTTCCGCATTTCCGTGTTCCCCCTGAGTTTTTGCTTACTGACCTCCTGGTTTTGACTCTGTTTTTGATGGTGTGGCGTTTCTGCGCACTGTCGCGCTGCTGATCAGTGTAAAAAAGTGCAAGTGCTTCTGTGGTAAATTGTGTTATGGATTGGTGTTTCCATGATGGGATATTTGATTTACTTGTTAGACCCTAGAAAAGTGCACTGAGTGCTACTAGTGTGACTGCAGCACTGATTCTACCACCCAAGTGAGTAGCCCTGAAAAGGTAACTAAGACCTGCCAATGTTTACCTACTACACTTCTCTTGAGTTGTGGAAAGGGTGTGCTTAAGCCCTTGACACACAACTCTAAGTTCAGTAGAACTTACTGTATTTAAGCTTGTATTATATGTACCTCTGGTACCTTTAGTGTTTTTCAAACGATCACACACTTGAGATTATCTGATAAAATAATGGCAAGCTCGAATCCCACACACTGCACACCAATGTGAGAAGTTGGCCTGGCATATGCTGTCCACTATTCTAGTGGGCACCTTGCACCAGTCCAAACGACCCTTATTGATGGTAGGTTTAAAGACAACCTATATAGAAAGCTATCCTAGTGGTAGCTGTGGAGAGCAGCCTTCAGGCTAAGTCTTGAAGGAATGTAAAGCAGCTTGTTTTACCAGTCTATAATCTCGTGAATGACCAAATGAAAGCACACCAGGTATATATATAAAATAAATGGGCCCGATTCACAGTACTAACTTAAGACAAAATCCTAAATTTACTACTTTTGGTATTAACAGAAGGCATTTAGTAGTAGTAAAGTTAGGATTTTGTCTTAAGTCCGTCTTAAGTCTGTCCTAAGTTTGTCTTAAGTCTGTCTTAAGTCTGTCTTAAGTCTGTCCTAAGTTTGTCTTAAGTTTGTCTTAAGAATTTCTTAAGTCTGTCTTAAGTCTGTCTCAAGTTTGTCTTAAGTCAAACTTAGAGTCAAACTTAAGACAAAATCCTAACTTTACTACTACTAAATGCCTTCTGTGAATACCAAAAGTAGTAGGACAGACTTAAGACAGACTTAAGACAGACTTAAGATACACGTAGGAAAGACTTAAGACAGACTTAAGACAAAGTCCTAACCTTACTACTACTAAATGCCTTCTGTGAATACCAAAAGTAGTAAGTTTAGGATTTTGTCTTAAGTTAGTACTGTGAATCTGGCCCATTTATTTTGGGATATAAATATTGGCACCCAGACCCCTTTAGAAACTCTTTTGGACCTAGAATACTGCCAGGGAGAAGAGCCGGAGAAGCTATGAGGAGGGACTACCACTTTGCTGCGTGATTTGCTGCGTTGGTCTGCAGTGGATGTTTCTTTCTTGGGCAGTGAAAGGACTGGACTGAACTTTTTGCAATCTACTTTGTGAGGTTCTCCAAAGACTTGAGGTAGAAGTCACAGGAACCGCAAAGGCTTCAAGCTCTTCCGCCCTTAGCACTGGGGACTGTGTGTTTTGTGCTACAACAGAAGAAAAAGCAACCCGACGCCGTCTACGACGACGCTCCCGACTCAGTGTCCTGAAGGCATCGCAGAGGGCACCGCCGCAACGCCGCACCATGACCCTGGTCTCACCGACGATGCCTGCTGATGACGCCACCGAGCAGCTGCTTGCACCGCGACCTTTGGTCACCGCACTCCGCATCACCTCGCTTCACGGCGACGCCTTTGTATCCAACTCCAGTTTGTCAGCCGATGACAGCGCTTCAGCAATGACGCCGCTGCTGCTTGCACCGTGACATGCCAGCACCGCGACGAGCACTGCATTCTTCTTGCACCGCGACCCTTGTCTCACCAATGCCACCATCTGACGCCGCCACTGAGCCGCTGCTCGCAACGCAACCTGGGGGCACCGCACGCCGCACCGCTGCACTTCGCACTGCAGCACCCGATGCCTGCCGACGCCAGCGCTCCTGCCTTCAACAGAGAGGAGTTCGATCTGCAACAAGTGTGACTTCGAGGGCCCGACGACTCCTGCACCGACCTCCGGAACCGACGCCTGCAGATGCTACGCTTTCGGAAGCTCAATGAGAGGTCGCCGACGCCGTGCATTTCTAAAAGGTACTGTTTGCATGTCATTCCCACACTGTAGCTGGCCCGTGACACCACGGTCAGCCAGAACTGTTTGGATTTGTTTGCTCACAACGCCGCGATAGCCCCGGACGAAGCTATCGACATCAAGGAACTGTTTTTCAAGCATGTCTTGATAACCGAAGATTTGTAAGTACTGTATTGTGGATTTTTATTGTTTTTGGTCTTGTCTTAAGAATATAAAAATATTGCATATTTTTCTACACTGGTGTGGTGTTCTTTTGTAGTGCTTACACTGCATTACTGTTGGTTATGTGCAAATACTTTACACACTGCCTCTAAAATAAGCCTGACTGCTCCCTTATCCTGACTAGGAAGAAGGGCCCCTATTTGGATAAAGGTACAAGCCCTTGCCAACTAGAGAACCCCATTTCTAACAAATGTGTTGGACATCTCACTGCTTAAATAAAGCATGGTGGGCAGCCGTCCACGTAAACGTTAGGCGCATGGCCGCCACAGTAATGCAAAAGTAGTAATAATGAAAGCCCCTGTGCATTTTAAACATAAGTGCATGGCATCGGGTGAACATGGCACTTAAAAACAAAACAAAGAAGTAGTACTTACATGAAAAGATACAGCCCCTCGGAGACACATGAACCACGAAAGCGGACGAAAACTGTACTTAGGGGGTGCTGCTTCTGGAATAAAGGAAAGTGACGCATTGGATCCACAGCCAAATATAAGCCCGCTAACATTACATGATTACATGATGTCTCGGAGAGACAGCGCATGCGCGCTGCCTAGGGGAGACCTAAAAAGGGCCTTATTAAGAAGCTCTATTCACCAATAGGATTAGCCAATCAATAAAAGCATGGTGCCCACTGTGATTATTGCACACATTATTTCACGAGGCTTTAACAATATTATTAGACAATACTACAGCATGGCAGATGAGTCTTCTCATAGTAATCTGCCACATCATTATGTTTTTTTAGGTGATAGAACACCCCTCAGGAGCCAGCAGTAGTAAGTCAAGCATTGTTTTTCGATGGCAGCACACACTTTCTGCCCAAACAAATACTGTAATAAAGGTAACCAACATGGGGGTGGAGACATAGCCCCTAACTAAGGTGTGCCTCTTAAAGCTCACTTTTTACGTTTCATCACAGAAGGTCAAGTGACTGCTGACCTACAAAGTAAATCTCAGAATTTCCGATGCTTTTGAAACACGTCTATTGACTATGATGCGTTTGAAAAATCACATCACAGCACAATGCAAGTATCTTAACTTTTCCAGACAACGGCATGGAGTTAGGCATGGGTTGCCATGACATAGCTTGTTATCCAGAAGCAGTGCAGTGGTTTTATAACACTCAGTTTTATTCAAAATCACATTGCTTTAATTTTTTACCTTTCAAGCATTTATTGGCAATTATTTTGCACAGTTGCTATTTTCGCACATCCCATTGAAATCTTAGTAAGGTATGGCTGTGGCACAAAAGCAAAACTGACTTCCATACAGGATGATTTGAACAACGCAATCTATTCAAATGGAGTTGCGGGATGCCTATTCCTTGACCTCTCCCTTGCCTTCAATACTGTTAATCTCTACAGAGACTTGGAATTGGACAAAACTTCTTCAAAAGTAACTTTGTATCTGTAGGTAGTGGGGCCTCTACCATTGAGACTGGCACCTCTCGTCATAATAATTCCTACAAGATAACTTTTTTTGTCAGCTCATCTTGCATGGGTGTGGCTTAATATGCTGCAGATATAGGAACTGCTCAATGCAGCGTGCAAACAATAATTATAGGATTTTTTGTGTAGCACGTGTGGCGGTACATTTACAGGCTGCAATATCACCAACTCATTTGCACAAAATGAATTCAGGAAGAAGGAATTGTGTGATGAGTCACTGACTCTAAGGCTAATATTTGGAGGCATATATATAAGTCTAGCCTCACCCATGAACAATTTGCAACATCCAGTAAGAGAAACTACACTGTACCTTCAGCCATTAATGAGACAGAGCATTTTTCTGAACTTGCAATGATAAATATTTCACAAGCTAAATGTCCTGTCACAGAAGGAATCAATGAATTGGCAAAAAGGGTGTCTTGAAATTAATTTGGGAAAACTAGTTTTATGTGCTTTGGATTAAAATCTGTAGAGGCTGCTTTTTAGTTGTTAGTGATCTCAATCTGCTCTTCAAACATAATTGTATTGTAAGTAACCTAAGAACAGTTCTTGAAGACCATATTGCAGCGCGGTGTTCATTCATATATTTGAATCAAAAGCCACTTATTCACAATGCATGTTTTCACGTCACAGTTTTGTTAAGTTATGGCGGTTTGTTTAACCTGCATTGGGATGGGATAATGCAATTAAATTGCCTTGGATGAAAATGAATATGATAAAATTATGATTTACTGAATTAATTTGATGTTTGACATAGCAGATGAAAATTGAATATTGCATTGATATAATAAATACAGTACATCTGAACATAACTTAAGTTGAATCATTTTTAACTACTCCTGGACATAGGGGCATTTGCTGTGCTGAAGGGGACGGACCCTAAAAGGGGACGCTGCTACTTGACGTTGTTACATACGCTCTAGGATCAGAGAATGAAACCCTTTATAGCACGCTACAAATTGAGTTCAAAGACCAACTGTTGGAATCACTAGTGCGTGTTCCCATGTATTTGTTTTAACCTAAGAACGGTGTCAACTCTATAATTTAAAAAAAATAATAATATCAGGTTGTCGAACATGTTCCAAATGGAGATTGTCACTTCTCTTCCTTACGTTAGCTCCGAGGACAGCTCCGATCCCACTTCTGGAAACGCTTGCCCTGTCCGATTGCTGTAAGTGTTAGTGCCCCCCCCCCCCCCCACACACACACACAGGTTAGGGTCTAGTTGCGCACTTGGGGGCTTATTTACAAGCCCCTTGCGACACTTTTGCGTCACTTTTAACATGGGAAAATTGACGCAAAAGTGGCGCAAGGGACTTGTAAATAAGCCCCTTGGACTCCCGCATCCTGCCCCCACCCCGAGCTTTAGTTATTAATGTTGTAAGCAGGAGCTGACAAACCCTAGTGGTGCAACCTGCCTCACTCAATCTTTCACACTTATTGCAAAATCGAGACTTACCTGCACGCGTCACGAGATATATGAATTGCCTTAACAGTGGCAAGCCTTCAAGTAAGTACCAAAATAGTGGCCAGTTAAACTCCATGTATTAGCTCAAATTCCTCCATTTGATCTTCACGCTCTTCGACTGTCGTTGCTGCAGTTTACCTTACGATGTCAATCCGACACTATGTATGCCACTCTCCTTACGCTTTGGGAGATTTTACTGCAGCACTTCGCCTTTCTCCAGGTACGGCTTGGGCGATCTCATGTTATGCAGCTGCCTTTATCTGTATCGTATAACGAAAGGGTTTGCTAGTTGTCGTGGGAGGGGTTCAGTTTTCGGACTAAGTTTCACTTTCGCCCTAACGCCACATACCGACTGACTAATTCTGCAATGTTTTCTGGTTGAACGGAGGCGCATCGTTGTCCGCTAGATGGCAGTATTCGCCAATGTATTACAGAGGGCTACATTTTGGTGTGTCTTGAAGATGGTGGGAAGTGAAATCGAAACTAGTTTTCTTCAATAGGTTATTTAGTTATTTATTTATGCGTTTTTATATAGCGCGGACTTTACCCGAAGGCGTCAGAGCGCTTCACAATAGGAATCAGACCCCCAGGATATAGCGGCATGGATTAGCAAATTTAGCGACACAAATATGGAAATTTAGCAGCATTTTTGCGGCACTTTCTTTTACTCATAATCATTCATTTTCAGCCTTAAATCAAAGGAAACCTTTGTAGCAGAGTATTCCGCTGGAGGGTCTGAATAGAACTAGGCCACCATTGCACTAGCAAGCATTAAGGTATCTATCCCCATTTGATCTGGATTGGCATCCCTTTTGATGACTCCTCCCTTCAAAAAAGTTACCCACTAGCAGCCAAGCTATGTAATTCAATTCCTGCAAAATAAGAATTGACAATCACTTGGTGTCCCAGAGAGCACTAGCACAATAGGTAAGCCCCCCCCCACACACACACATAATCCCATAATGCAGATGACCAACTATATAAAAAGCTGGTACACACAAATAGGTCTGTTATAACATACTCCACAACACCCATGCATGTGCACAGCAATGTACACCTCACACCCTGTTTAAAGAATATCTTTGAACCTCACACCCTTCACACAACACCTACCATGTGTGGCAAACTACATCGAGCAAATCCAAAGGGGTGCACAGGAATAAGATGGAATTCGGGAAACTTTCTTGCCTTGTCAGGAGTAAGAAGCACTGTATAACTTCTGCAGTACAGCACAACATTAACATGGAGGTGTCTTTGGAGGAGGAGAACTTTGAGGTCCGTTTTGAAGGCCTGGGAGGAGGCGGTGGTCCGGAGCGGAGGCGGAAGGGAGTTCCAGATTCTCACCGCGTTGCCTGAAAAGGATTGGGCCATTGATCTTTCTTCTTGAAAGTGGGAGGTTCAAGCAGTAGATTTTCCGCATTACGTGATGGTCTAGAGCCTCCAGAGAGTTTCTGTTTATTCGCCAGGTAGCGAGGAGAGGAGGAGTGCAAGGCTTTGTGGGTGATACAGGCAGTCTTGTAGATAGCTCTAGCCTCGATGGGAAGCCAGCGGAGGGTGGATAACATCGGTGTGATGTGGTCGCTTCTTTTGGCCTCCTAAATGAAACGAGCTGCTGAATGGAAAACAGATTTAAGAGGGAAAAGTGGGATTTGGGGAGGCCAGTAAGAAGAGAATTGCAGTAGTCTAGTCTGGAGAGGACCAGCGATTGCACCAGGGTTATAAGGTCCTGCTCCAGGAAGAAGCGACGGATTCCCTGAAGAAGGCGCAGTTGGTATCGAGCAGACTTTGCAATGAAATTCATGTGGGAGATTAGATTGAGTTTTTTGTTGAGTATGACACCAAGGGATTTTGCGCTGTCAACAATGATGGGGTTATTGTTAAGTAGATTCATCTGATCCATCCATGATTGAACCGGGGGAGGAGAGAGTGAGGAGGAGAAGAGGAGGAATTCAGTTTTGGAGGGATTCAGAATCAGTTGATGAGTTGACATCCAGTTTTGAATGGAGTCGAGAGTAGAGCTTAGGATGGAGAGATCGTGAGTGGAGGCAACCTTGAGGTAGTTTTGAGTGTCGTCTGCATAGAGATGATAGTGGATCCCCGATTTACTTAGGAGATTTCCCAGTGGTTCTAAATAGAGATTGAACAATGTGGGTGCAAGTATAGAGCCTTTAGAAACACCTTGACCTACCGCCACAGGAGATGAAAGACTGTCGCTATTTTGATCATTTGGGATCTGTCAGAGAGGAAGGAAGCAAACCATTTAAGCACAGTGCCCTCCATGTCCATTCTCTGTTGAAGAGTATTGAGGAGGGTGTTGTGATTGACAGTGTCAAAGGCTGCAGAAAGGTCAAGGAGAATTAGAAGACAGGACCCCCCAGAATCGAGTATCCTCAGCACGTCATCAACCACTTGCAGTAGGGCTGTTTCAGTGCGGCAGTTTGGGATGAAGCCGGACTGACAATTGTCAAGAAGATCATTGTCCTTCCTTGATATGACGAGAGAGTTGTTTCGCTACACATCTTTCTGTGATCTTCGCAAGAAAGGGTAGGTTAGTGATGGGGCGGAGGTTGTTGAGGTCAGTCGCATCAGCAGTGGGTTTTTTAAGCAGAGGGGTGACCTGCCCAGTTTTGAAGGAGACAGGAAGGGTGCCTTGATAGAGGGAGAGGTTGCCCAGAGTGGTCCAATAGTAAAGGGAAAGGGGATAGAAGTCAATGGCAATGGCCCTGGGGATGGGGTCCAGATAATGGTTGGAGGGCTTTGTTTCGCGGATGCACTTGAGAAGGGCATCTTCAGATATGGGGTCAAAGTTCTACCAAATGGCTAAGGATTTGCGCTCCTCTGGTCCTCTGGAGGGGTAGGATGAGCGACCTGATCCACAAGTGATTTTACTTTTTCATCGAAGAATCGATAATATCGAATATCGAATATCGATAATCGAGAATATAGTGAAATCCGCTGCTCTCTTTGTTGAATCCTCAAACTTGGAGATTGGGGAAGAGCAGTCAGGAACCTTGATGAGATCGAATAGTTTTTTGGGTCTATTTTTGGCTGAGTCAAGGAGGGTTTTGAAGTGCGCCGCTTTCCCAAGGAAGATGTGCTTGTGGTACTTGGATCTTGCTGAGCGAAGCGTGGCCAAATTATCGGTGGAGGGCACTTGCCAACATTGTTTCTCCAGGAATCTTAGCTGCTTTCTTTCTTCATAGAGGGATTTGTTGAACCAAGGTGCTGAGGGAGTGGGCCTTATCCTTTTGCTTTTGAGTGGAGCGACATTATTGATTTCGTCTGCAAGAACTGTGAGGCATTGGGAGGTGAGTTCGTCAACATCTAGGTTCGGGTCTAGCCTTGGAAGTGATAACAAAGTTGATTCACAGAGGGGACCGACATCAATATTTTTAGCATCATGGAACCAGGAGATAGCCCTCTTAGGTTTGCCAAGAGTTATAGAGTGTGATAGTTGAAGAGAGAATGGGATGAGGAGGTGGTCAGACCAGTCTACATAAATGTAAATGTGTTTGTATTTATATAGCGCCTTCTACCCAGAGGTCTCGTAGCGCTGTATTCATACCGCTGTGGAACCCTTCCTGTCTTTCCTGTGAGATGTCCACTCCTGGGCCCCCGCAAGGTGAAGCCAGGCACCCAAGCGCTGATGGGGCCGTTGTGGAGATTATGTAAGCTATTGCCCAGAGTCACAGATTGGGACCCATGATTAGACTAGGCACCGAGGCAAGAATTATCAGGTCCGGGGAGATTGAGTCCAAGAGCCGCCGAGGTGGGAATTGAACCCTGGTGCTCGGGCCAGACCTCTGCATCAGGGTCTGCCGCTCTAACCATTGAGCGACGCTTCTCCACATGAATAGGGGCAGTGATAGAAAGCATGCCTGCTTTAGAAATAACAAGGTCCAGGATTGAGCCCTTAGAATGTGTTGATTCTGTGCAGTGTTGGATAAGATCGTTTGCAGAGAGGAAGGTGGCCAGCGAGTTCGCAGAAGAGTCTTGCGGTAAGCCCCAGTGGAGATTGAAGTCACCCACGAAGGTCTGATTGTCACTTTGCGAGTATTGGTCACTGATGAAGTCAGTGAGTTCCTCCATAAACGAAGGGCCACTACAAGGCGGGCGGTAAATGACATGGAATCTGAGGGGTGAACGTTGGTGCAATTCAAGCTCAAGAGAGAGGCATTCAAAGGTGTGGTAGGAGCTGATAGGAGAAGCCTTAAGTTGAAGGGAGTTTCTAAAGATGACTGCAACACCTCCCCCGTTTTGTCAGTTCCGTCATTCCTAAATACAGAATAGCTTGTGTGCAATAGGAGATCAAACATAGAGTGAGCGGTATCTTTGAACCAGGTCTCTGTGAGGAAGAGCATGTCAATATTGTGATGGGTGATGGTATTGGGGATTTCAAGTTTGTGTTTTACTGCAGATCTGCAATTGTGGAGCAGACAGCGCAGCTCTGTCAAGACTGTTTTGGTGACGGGGGCACTTAGGCTCTGAAGGGTGATCGGGATATTGTACTTATGCGGGGGTGCTCGGGAGGGTTTAGGTGGATGCTTGGTTCTGACAGAGGAGATGGTCGGAATAGTGTAGATAGAAGGGTTGCTAGGGTATGCAGGTTGAAGAAGGGGGCGTTCAAGGGTTTGTGTGAGTTAACGAAGTTTGCCGATGACAGGTTGAGCTTGCTGTATTGGGGTGAGGGGGCGAGGTGCATTTCGTGGGAAGTTGGGAAGGACTAGAGGTGCATGGAAGGGTGGAAATCTTAGAGCTTAAAAGTGAAATGGCAGCTGTAAGCTGGGAGATGGAGGTGATAAGAGAGCCTAGCTTATTTTCCAGAGAGGGTAAGGCAGAGCACGGAAGGTTGGGTGGCTCGATGGAAACAGGGGGGGGGCCGAATTGGTGGTGGAAGGCAAGGAGAGGTGGGGGGACAGGAGGTGAGTTGGGGTGTAGGATTCACAAGTGGGAAAAGGTGGAGGTTGAGAGCGGGAGTTAGTGAATCGGAGGTTAAGGGAGAGTTGTCTTTGTTGGTGTTGCAAGAAGGAGAGGAATTAAGGACAAATTTAGGGGGAGAAGGGTGCGGAACACAGCGGTAGCGTAGAGGGAGAGGGGAAGACTGTGTGGAGTCATGGGAATGTAGGAGGTTTGGGAGGAAAAGAGGTGAGGTGGTTGTGGCGGTCCTGTCCACTAGGAGAGGTGGCTGTGAGGGAACGGGCATCTGGCAGAGTGAGGGGGGTTGAGAGAAAGGGAAGTTGAGGAAAGGAAGTGGTTCTGCGTGGCCCGAGGGAGGGAAATGGAAAGGGTTACCAAGGGGGGAAAGGGAGTAGCACAGCATTGCTGGAGGAGTGGGAGGGGGGAGAGAGATGCATTGAGATTGTAGAGAAATCGGGGTGAATAACGAGGGGAGGAGGGGGTGGAAAGGAGGGATGGAGGGAGGGATAAGGGGAGCGTGGGGAAAGTTCACTGAGGGAGAAGGTTGGAGGAGAGGTGGACTAAAAAGGGGGGTGACGGGAAGGAATATGAGGGAAGAGAAGAGATTGGAGTACCGGGATGGTGCAGATTGGATGAGGAGCGTATTAGCTAGCGGTAAGGCTGAAGTGATGTGGGAGGGGGCATACTGTGAGGGGGAGGAATAGGAGAGGAGGTCACAAGGGAGGGGGAGGAGGAGGGAAGAGGGCCGACCTGTGCTTCTTGAGAGTGCAGCCAATTGGAGTGTAGGGGGTTCGGGGGAGGAGAAATGGAGTAGTGGGTGGAGCTAGAAGGAGAGTCAGGGGAAAACCTGGTCGCATAGGAGGGGAGTAGGGAGGGGAAGAGGTGGTCAAAGAGCGAGAGACAGGTGTCTTTGCCTTGGATCATGACAGTACTGTTGTTATAGAGTGAGATAGTGAGGTAACCGTTGAAACTCGCTGTCATGAATCCCTCATTTGAGGTTTATTTGGCCGTGACCTAATATCTGAGTTCTTAGAAAACCCACCCCTTTCCCGTGCACCAGCACTGCCTGTGAGCAAGGTGTTAAATGTGTTTAAAGGGAAGACGTTACTAGAATAAGTTACGAGGCGTGATGCTGGCTTGGTATTTTGATATAAGCATTGTGCAATTCATGTTTTATTTTGTGAATGTGACTTTTGCTTTTGTGGTGTTTTTCGGAGGGTCTGAGCGGGCTCGGCACTAGGAGGGGCCTTTGCCAGTTCTAGCGTTCTGCACGTTGAAGCCGCTTAGAGTGTTTCACTCGTAGGGGCCTAAAAGTGACGTGCGCACGTTATCTCCTGGGTGCGGTCTACTATTTAAACCGCACCCAGTCTTCCAGAAATTGCTTTGCCTTCCGCTTTAGCAAGTAGAAGGTCGCGTCTAAGGGCAACTCGGCTGACTCACCTGATAGAAGAAACCCGACTCCAGGAATCATCTTTAGGACACATCCTGCTAACCGGAACCCTGTAAAGGCAAAGAATAAAACCTGAGATAAGTGCTTTTTAAACTTTAAGGAAAGGCGCCCTACGCAAGAAAGCCTAGAATAATTTTTTGGAACATTTTTGTTTCTACAAGAAAAGGAAAGAGACAGGCACCAGAGAAGCTTTGGTTCTAATTACTTTTTGGACATGTTCAATTGAAGAGAACTCTGTGCGAGAGTTGTATATTACAGATATAATAATTACAAGAATACATTGTAATGTAAATGTTAAATTTTAATTTTGATTCCTTTATTAGTCAAGGTCGAAAGATAGTTGGATAGGTGTTTGTATGGGAAGTGTCTTCTTTCTATTTGTGTTTTACAACAGGTTTTGGGACACAAGAGAATACATAGAATCCACATAATACCACCTTAGAAAACATTTGCAAATAAGTCAAGGTGTTGATGGTGAATACAACTATTGTTTAAAGAATATTTTCTAAAAGAATATATTTCGTGTTACAGATATATTGCAAAGACCATAATCCTAATCCAACCTAAGATCACCTGACAAGAACATCAGACGACTTCACGACTAAACAAAACAAAGAAATACTGGACTTAGGACTGTACAGCTCTGATCGCAGGTAGGATTTATTTGAGTGATTTTACAGCTCATATTATTGTTAGAAGAGAGACCACACTTGAGTTGAGAGTAGCAGTGGTGGCTGGTGACATTTGAAAGTGGTAGGGCGTAAAAGTAATGGTGGAGCACATCGTGCGAGCGAGCGCAGCGAGCGAGCCTGAACCACCTAAGGAGGGTTGGGGGGTGTTCCCCCCGAGAAAATTTTGAAAAATTAGTAGGCAAATGGTGCATTTTCAAGACTTTCGGAAGCCACTGTGCCAAACAGAAACAGGCCACTGCCTCCCCTCAAACTAGCATCAGTTCCAAGAGCTCATGAATAAACAATTCTAAATTGCAATAAACCACAATTAATTTTATCAATGTTGCATAAATAACTACCTCGAAGGGAGATGCAACATAACATAAGGTAATCCTATCTGAAATCAGCATCAGAGCTGCATAACTGCGAATAGATGCGATGGACCTATCCTATCTGCTTTTAGTGAACACAGAAACACATCGCGGTAGCTTTCCTGCAATGCAAAGTTTATACTAAAGAACATATAACCCATCTTCCGATTTGTTTATTTTTTTTTAAAAGAAAGATTATAGGATGTTGCGACTAGCCATTAGAGATAAAATGTTAGACTACAGAACTACCCTACCTGATACCACGTAGTGCCATGCCATGGATTATTACCTAACCTCACAACTGAAGAGAATAAAATTAACAAATGTTCGGTGATTCAAGGGTGCAGATGTTTTTTTTTTTTGAAGCTTGTTGTGAAAAAATATTGTGCAGCCTTTCAACGAACACGCATACAATGAGTTCTGCAACAACCAAATACACATTTCGGCGATATAATCACTATTGAGCCAGTTGCAAAAGGCCCACGTGATGACGAGTCAACCCGAGCAAATACTGCAATGTTGGCATTCAGCTGAGTTATAGAATATGACTTTAAAGTGCAGAGAAATTACAGTTTGAAAAGCACGACTTGCAGCGATAAAGCGCAGTATTGGAAGTGACAACATTACTGTCGCCGGATTGAGAGACACAAAAAAGCAGGGAAACCAAATGCCATAAAAGCGAGCAAGGCAGCTTGGAATGGAATTACAAAATGATTAATTGGTAGACATGATAAAAGGTACAGGAAGTGGCAGTTAGTGAACAGCTTAAATTACCCTAATCGCTTCCCCACCAGCCGTCAGTGAGAGTGAGAGGGGAGACTGAGTGGAGAGTAAGAGGGGAGAAAGGTCTGACACAGACGAGAGCAGAGAGTGAGGGGGTGAGAGGTCTGACACGGAAATGAGAGCAGAGAGTGAGGGGGAGAGAGATCTGACACAGACAAGAGCAGAGAGTAAGGGGGTGAGAGGTCTGACGCTGAGACAAGAGCAGAGAGTGAGAGGAGAGAGGTCTGACAGACGGACACTGAGATGAGAATGTGAGGGGAGAGGTCTGACACAGATGACAGCAGAGAGTGAGTGGGGAGAGATTATTTCAGACAGATGAGAGCGAAGAGTGAGAGGGGAGAGAATGGCGAGTGAGAGGGGGGAGTGAAGAGTGAGAGGGGAGAGTGAGTGGATAGTAAGAGGAGAGAGAACTGAGACAAGAGCAGAGAGTAAGGGAGGGGGTGTGGATGACATGGAGGTGAGAGCTGGGAGTTAGAGGGAAGAGACTAAGAGAGGTCTGACACTGGGATGTGAGTGCATTAACGGTGACAGCAGAGAGTGCTCTGACTCAGAGGTGACAGGTTGATGAGGACAGGACGGTGGTGGAGTCTCCGGTTATGGTCAGGGTCTGAGGTGAGACAGAAACCGATCCTCATCACTGCCAGGCTCCTTTGCTCTGCAGCAAATGACGCAGTGCTTGGCCGGAGCACGCCAGCCCCCGGCCGATGGCTCGCATTCTAGGTGCCAGCCTTTCAGGGAGGATATTCGAAATGTGCAGTTATCGCATTACGACGAGGGTCCAAGAAGGGGGTGGAAGGGAGAGGGATCATTCTGCAGAGTGGGCTTCAATAGGCAAAGTCCCATTCACTGTGTCTCTGCGCTTCCACAAAGCCGGCATCCTTGCAGTTTGCACCAAAGTCCTGAATCAGAACAGTTAACAACATTTTCATTCTCATATGTAGTGTCACTGAATCCAGCAAATTGTTCAAATACCCACACGCATAAACATTCGAAGCCCTCTTCACCCCAAGCATTCTGTTCAGGGGTGGAACCGGATACCAGCACACAGGTGCGTGAACAATGCACAACCAGCTAATAACACATATATCAGCTGATAATTCAGCCTGAACCAACGAAGACTTCTGACACTAAAAGACTTAACATCATTATCAGCGACATGCAGCACATCAATAAACAAAAACAGCAAATAATCCTACTGCTGTTATTACTGTACCAACGGCAATAACTAAGGCAATAATATCAGCAGCAATACTACATTTACAACCATCACCACTAAATATTATTAATAAAGTGAAGATCAGAAGAATAAACCATGCTCTCATTTTATGGTTTCTAATATAGTTAAATTCTACAATCATCATTCCATTGCCTCAGTATAAAAGGAAGAATTGTAATATGGATTACATTGGAATTTAAAAATGGAACAGGACAGTGAGAAGGACTACACTCGATACACAAAACGCTATACCAAATGCTAATTTATTAATATGATGAACGCACTTTCAATTAAGAAATGATGTGAGTGAGGGGATAATAGGTAAATGAAAAAGAAAGTGAGAGGAAAGTGACAACGAAACCAAGAAATAAATATAAAAAGAGAGAGGGAAGAAATTAAGCCAGACAGAAACAAATAACAGAGAAGAATACAAGAGGGCGAAAGAAACGAAGTATGCAAATTTAAAGAGTTTGTTTCCGAGTAAGAGATGCAGAGAAAGGGAGAGAGAGGCTGTATGAGAGACTGAAAGGTGTTTCAGAAAGAAGAAATGAATATGATTAATAAGAAAGAAAAGAGCGAAAGTAAGAAGAGAGAAAAGAAAGATAGGTGATAAGAAGGAACACATATGAGAACTACACAACATTGAAACTACGAAATACAAACGGACGAAAGAAAGGAGAGGGAAAAAATGATAAGAAATCTATAAAAATAGGAAGAAAGAAAAAATGAACAGAAGGATAAATCAATGAACGATAGTAATTGAGGCAATGGTATTCTTTATTTTTGCACAAATGAGAAGAGAGAACATTTGCCCTTAGTTTGTGTAAGTTTTTTTTTAGTTTTAGTCAGTCCCATTTCAGTCCCCCCACGGTGCTATCGGGTTTGAAATGGCAGTCCACATTTATAACATGTTTCAACGCGAGTTTGGGCTCAGCCTCCTGAAGGAAAAAAACGATGAGGACACACCACGGAACCAAACAGTGAAAGCAGACAGACACACACCCTGGGAGCCAACCCTTCACCGCTTAGCCTGCAGTGCGCTCTCCCCCCATCACCCCACCCCCCCTGCAAAGGTGGGATGCATCAGTGACTGCTGCTTTGAGCATGTGGGAGAGCTCCGAAGATGGAGCTCTGCAAAAAAAAGCACACACGCAGGCATGTCTGAAGGCAGGCCTCGAATCTGCGGCCTGTAGTCTAACGTGTTCACAGCCAGCCATGGACTGAGCTGAGGGAGGCACACACACACCATGCGTGTGCATGTGCATACGCTCGGGAAGACAGTGACACCTGTCCTGTTAAACATGCATGATAAAAGTCACACACAGAAGCACGCACGCGCACGTGAAATCTGCGGCCTCTACTTGTGACTTTCCGCAGTTATGATTCCCATATTTCTCTTGCAGCACTCCTTCCCTGCCTCATCTCCCTTCCACGCCATCCTCTATCTTGCTCTCCCCCTTTCCAATGCCAGACCCAGCATGCGCCCCTCCCGTCCATTAATAGCATCACTCTCCTTGCCCAGTTTTTTCTTCCTACCTCCTGATGTCGCTTTCTTAGGGTCCAGCCTGCCCCCCTCTGCTCTGTCTGAAGGGGTGAGGTGGGTGCATGCCCTCTCATGCATACTGCCCGCACAGTGAGTGACACAGCCCACGTGTTGCATACCTCTCTGGCCTGCGTGATGTGTAGTGTTGGAGTAACTCATGGCCCAGTCAGTCTACAGACAGAGCACGGTCAACTTAACACTGGCAGGCAGCACGTAGTAGGCAGCATGTGAGTGTGTGCAGTCAGTGTCTGCCACGTACAGGGGGGTGTGCGCTCCTCTACTGTAAAACAGCACAGTTCTGCTGTTTCCTGCTTCGGTGCACAAGGGGAGACAGAGCCAGGCCCGGGCAGGCTGTGACCGCATTTGCAGCCCAAAAGCAGACGTGCCTGTCATCCATGCTGCACAGAAGTGCTCCCTGCACCGATGCCCCTGCGGTTAGTATGTGGTGCATGAACAGCAATAAAAATAGCCAGGGATCCCATAGTCACCCGAAGCTTTACCTGGCCCGTCAGTCCTGGGCAGCCTGTGACAGCATGATTTGCATCTCTCTCCATTGCGAGTAGCTGGGTATAGAATGGTTTATGGTTGCAGACACCATACATTTAACATGTTAATGACCAGCGCGTGTATTTCTATTTGATAACGTTTGCCTCCTGCAGTGTGCTGTCCACCCCCAGGCAGCTGTAGAGGAAAAATAAGTGGCGGTCTCCAAAAATGGGTGCCGGTGGCCACCGGATCAAATTAAGCACTGGGCTGTGCACACGCGTTGAGGAGCGGCGCGCACCTTTGGTCCTCGGATAGTAAGGAAGCCATGTGCAACCATGCAGAGGTGTCGAGAGGGGCTCAGCAGCAGACTACACTCGCAGGCCCCCCTCGTCCAGCTCGCGCTCTCTCTTTGGACCTGAAAGGATTACATTAAAAGTACAAGCCTGGAGTAAGCGAGGCGTGCAGCTCATTACAGCGCACTCCTGAGACCTGGCCCAGGCCAGGCCAATAGTAAAGTACCGTCCATTACCAATAAACAGTAATGCGTCCTACTAACCTCTGAGTCCTGGCAGTCAAGTCAGTCGTGGCACCGGGCCAGTAAGCAGCAAACTGGCATTAAATGATGGACACACAACTCGAGTCAGAGAGAGTCGTCTCTGAAGTCCATGTCCCCGCTCTCTGACGCAGTGGCTTCCAGAAAGTTCCTGGGGAGACACGTGGGATGCAGTCTGAGGTCAAGTCTGCGCAGACTCGAATCCTCAGCTTTTCGCTTGCCACACCCCTTTCCCAACTCATCACAGGGTGGGTCCCACCGCGCCCTGTAATGAGTTAAAAAAGCTCTCTGCACTCTCTGATTGACGTGGAGGGTTAGCGATCCCGGGCTTGGACTTAAAACGCCCGGGGCTAACTTAACCTCCACGCCATCAGGGGGTGGAGACTCGGCCCTGAAGCTCAGTCTTTGCCGAGCTGTTGACATCACAGCCTTCAGGGCTGTGAGGTTCTCAGTCGGCAAACGCTTAGGCTTCTTTGGGCCCAGGGGAGTCAGTCACGTGACATACCTCACGGCGGCGGTATTGGTGAGTGGCCGGGGCTGCTGGGGCAGACAGGCTGACAGTCAGTGGCTGCTGTCACAGTCACTGTGTTGATTTATTGATTTATTGGAGCCAAAATTTAGAAGACGTTAAAAAAAAGTATTTAAAAAAAAATATATGATTGAGCAATGAGCAGCTTTTGGGAATGGGGGCGGAGCCCCTACGCCCTCGGGGAGAAACCGCCACTGGAGAGTAGATAAGAAAAGAGGACGTAAGGAACAGGTTTAATAAATCCTTCCCACTTGTTGTTTCGCAGGTCGACAGCAAGATAAATCCTTCACATCAACGTCCAGTACTGGCCCTCCTCCCAAATTTCTAGTTTATTTCTTGGCTGTAAATTTGAGTCAGCCAAGTTTGTAGTTAGTTTCTTGGGAAGTTGGTCTCTTGCGTCTCTTTGAAATCTACTACGTCATCCTCAAGATTCCAGTACTTATAAGGTAAGGGACGACGTAGTGAGAACTTGACAGAAGGCAAAGCCCACGAGTATTATTTCGCCCAGACGCAATGGACCAAGTTACCTTACAGGATATAGCAGCAGTTCTTAAAGACTTAAAAGACGAAAATGCGTCTATTCGTAGGGATATGTCAGCTTTACAAACTGTTTTCCAACAGAAACCAATTTTAAAACCTGCAACCTTTCAAGGTTCATCTTCTGAGTCAGGAGCTCAATCTCATATTCAAGTAATTACGCCAATTCCTACTCCTTTAGCTCAGCCAGAAAGGTTTTATGGAGACGTTAACAAGTTTTCCATATTTATGCAACAGTGTCATTTACACTTTTTAGCTAAAAAATCGGCTTTCCCTGATGATTCTTCCAAGGTGGCTTTTATGTTATCTTATTTTGGAGGTGATGCAGCTCTTTGGTCTGTTCCCTTGGTTGAAAAAGATGATCCTATCTTATATAATTTTAAGAATTTTGAACGTGCTTTAAAAAAGATTTTTGCTAAACGCGTTTTCGTACAATCTGCTGATAACGAGTTGCTTAACTTAAAGCAGGGGTCTTCTGATTTACTTCATTATATTTCTCAATTTAACCGTTTGGTTTTAGAAGCAAATTGGCCTTACGATAAGATAGTTTCAATTTTTTATAGAGGTTTAAAAGACGACCTAAAAGACATGGTTACACAAATTTTGGAACCACCTGAAGACATCAATGATTTCATAGACTTAGTGGTCAAATTAAATCATCACCTAGGTGAAAGGAAAGGAGAAAAAGGAAAGAGTGATCACAAATTTCTTTTTGTAAAGGAGAGAAGTTCTTCTTCCCGAGAAATACCTCCCAAGTTAGATTCGGTAGAACCAATGCAGATTGGTTCTATTCGAGGTCCTTTATCTAAAGAAGAAAAGGACAAGAGACGTAAGATGAATCAATGTCTTTATTGTGGTAAGACAGGACATTTTGTCAGGGACTATCCTGCACGACCCAATAAAGGTAAGCCAAAATCCTCAGATGTAGATTTAATTCAAGAGCATTCGGAAAACTAGAATACTCTATGAAGGAGGAGGTCAGCTCATCGAGTGCAATTTCCAGTGTGGCCTCCACTGTTCCACCTATTGGATTTAAACATGTCTGTATTATAGTAGAATTAAGAAGTTTACTTCCTTTTTCACAATTTAAAAAAGTAGAAGCAGTAATTGATTCTGGAGCTACAGGCAATTTTATTGACACACATTACTTTTCTCAATTAGGTTTTAAATCTATTCTAAAAGATCATCCTGAAATAGTAAGAGCAGTAGATGGTAAGGAACTGACTTCTGGATCTATCAACAGACAATCAGAGTTATTGGAAATGGACTGTTCACCCATTCACAGAGAAAAGGTTCATTTTGACATTATAGATGCCCCTCAGTTCAAACTAATTTTGGGAATTCCTTGGCTAATTCAACACAATCCGATAATTGATTGGGTTTCGAAGACTATTACATTTAATTCCATTCATTGTTCCAATCAATGTTTTCTTTTGGAAAAGACTAAGGATGTAATTCAGGGTTTTGACTTTTGTGCTGACTCTACCAGCGTTTTGGCTTTAGAGGGAGTCCCTTCCGTCTATTCAGATCTTTTTGACGTGTTTGACAAGAAGAAAGCTAATACCCTTCCACCACACAGGGATTTCGACAGTCGAATAGATTTAGTTCCCGGAGCAACTCTACCCTGTAGCAGAATATATGCCCTTACCGAAAAAGAAAATGTTCATCTTAGAGAATATCTTGACGAGTATCTTGCAAATGGTTTCATTAGACATTCCAGATCTCCTGTGTCATCGTCTCTTTTTTTTATTCCAAAAAAGGAGGTGAATTGTGCACGTTTATTGATTATAGAGCCTTGAATAATGTAACAATTAACAACAGGTACCCTTTGCCTTTGACCCCTACATTATTAGATCAGGTCAAAAAGGCAACCATTTATACTAAATTGGATCTACGCGGAGCTTATCATCTTGTGAGAGTCCGAAAGGGTGATGAATGGAAGACAGCATTCCGCACTAAATTCGGCCTCTTTGAATATCAAGTCATGCCTTTCGGACTCTGCAATGCTCAAGCAGCATTCCAATTTTTTATAAATGAAGTGTTATAGGAATTTATCGATGTTTGCTGTGTAGTTTATATCGATGACATTTTGATTTTTTCCAACTCTTAAGAGGAACACGTTCAGCAAGTCTGTGCCATTCTTCAAAAACTTCTGTCAAATTCACTTTTTGTAAAATTGGAAAAAAGTTTATTTCATGTCTCAAAAGTTGAATTCCTAGGATATGTCATCAGCCCTAAGGGAATAGAGATGGATCCTAAAAAGATAAAGGCAGTTGATTCCTGGCCCAGTCCCACTACTGTAAAGCATGTTCAAAGCTTTTTAGGCTTTGCAAATTTTTATCGCCGCTTTATTCAAAACTTTTCCCAAATTATAACTCCCATCACTAAATTACTGCGAAAAGGAGTAAAATTCGTATGATCTGATCAGGCAGAAACTGCTTTCCAAGATTTAAAGAAAAAATTTACTTCTGCTCCGATTTTGAGTCACCCTGATCCCAATCAGCCTTTTATTGTGGAAGCCGATGCTTCTCAATTCGCTCTTGGAGGAAATTTATCTCAGAGAAATAAAGACACTGGCCAAATGCATCCTATTGCTTTTTATTCCAGGAAATTGTCTGAAGCAGAATTGAATTTTGCAATATCAGACAAAGAGCTTTTCGCCGCGGCCAGGGCGACTGACGCTGGAATCTGGGGACCACGGTTCGATCCCCGGCTCCGGCGGCAGGTTAGCCCAGCACCTTGTGACTCTGGGCAATAGCTCGCTTAATCTTCCCGACGGCCCCCCAGCGCCTAGAGACCCTTACGGGTGATTGTGCGCTTTACAAATGTGGACTTTACTTTAAAGAATGGCGTCATTACTTGCTAGGTGCTTCTCATCCAGTAACAATTTATACTGATCATAGAAATCTTCAAGCTCTAAAATCTGTGAAGGCGTTATCTGCTAGACAATTGAGATGGTCAGTGTTTTTTTTATATATTTATTTATTTTAACAGTAAGACAAGAGTAGGCATTACAGATATCAGGTGTCAAACGGTAAAATGCAGAACAGGGACAGGCGGGGTAAATATTCATACAAAAACCATCGTAAGGAACGCGTGGCCCATCACGATTACGCACATTAGAAAGGAGAAATAAACAGTCTATTATACGATCCAAAACAATCCCACCCGCGTGACCCCGTCCTCAATGATACAGGATAATTAAAACCAGTGTAGACACCCGGACAATAAAGGATCCGTGGAGAGTAAACAGCCCACCTCTCATAGAAAGGAAAAAGGGCCATAGAACAAAACAAAGGCAAAATAAAAAACCCTCCCCTAACCCCCCACCCTGCACCCCTGCAATGGCTACAGCCTAACCCCACTGACAGCGTGCCTGTTGCCCAAGAACTACCCTAAAAGAAGGGGAAAAGAGAGAAAGTGGATTAGGAGAAAGCAAACACACTCCCGGTCTCCCGTACCCCCCGCCAACAGCGACCTCCCCGAGACGTGGTAAAACCAATAGTCAGCAAAATATACGAACCAGTCGGGGGAGTATAGTCAATAACCACCCAACTCCCGTCACAGTATAGGCACCACCCCGGCATTGCATAAAACTATTATATGAGATCTAAACGATCAAGTTCAGCCCTGGCCAGTACGATCTTTCATGAGAGTCTTCTTCACTCGAGCCGCCATCTTGATGGAAAAGGCAAAGCGTTCATAAAAGTTCATATCAGTGCAGTAGGATCGAATACCGGATAAAAGTTCACGAATCGAACGAGGAAAGATGTCCAAGAACAGCGAGTATCTCGAACAGTCACTGAGGAACTTGTCACCACACAGAAGACCGTCCATAGATGTGTTAGGTGGCAGCAGAATCGAGCATGAGACGCTGGCGATAAGCACTGGCTGGCTTGTTGTTGACTGGGGACCGCCAAGGCTCATTAAATCCGGGATCTGCACGGGGACCTCGATTTCAAACGTTCGGTGCACCGCTGGTACCACAGCTAGCTGGAAACTTAACGCAGAGTCGTCCTCCGGTTCCAGGATACGGTTCACTCTCACAATCAGTGTCCGGAACACAGCGATGATATGCGAATGGAGCGCCCCAATGGCGACCATAACGGCCTGCAGCGATGGCGTGCCTTCCGTCCGCTCCATCCCCTCTCAGTAGGCGACAGAGCAGGACTAGAACCCCGGAGGCCGGCTACTCCGGGGTAACAGGCCACACAAATCTGATGATGAACAGTGGGCACTCCTCGTCTAGCAGAGCACACCTTCGCCGACAGCGAGGGCCCCAGCCCGCCAACCCCGGGAGGGCAGCAAGGTCCTCGGGCACCGGACCCCCACCCCGGCAGCCGGCGTGACACGCTGGTGTGTCCTCGGTGTAGGTCATGCACAGGATCGTCACCAAAAATCAACAATTCACGGCACACTCTGGGAGACCGGGCTCAGTCCAGGTCTCATGGCCGATGTTGATCAATTCCAACCCGGATAGGCTAGAAATTGAGGCCCCGGCTTCCACACGGTGTTAGGCCGAGAATGGAAACACGGCGTATCTTCGTCAGCCGATGAGGTAGAAAACTCAGGATTGCGCCATGAGAAGCAGCAAAACTTCATGAACAAGGAAATATGGTGGAAGTTCAGGATGAAAGGCAGGATATTCGAGCTGCTGGCGGAGGTCAGCGGAGCCGGGAGCTTACGCGGCCATCTTGATTGCTAGCGTAGCTCCTCCGTCAATGTTTTTTAATGACAAAAATTTTGTAATCACATACCGTCCTTGAAAAGAAAATGTAAAAGCTGATGCTTTATCCAGAATTGGCGACAATTTTCTTGAGCCTTCAGTAGAAAGTCAACCGATTTTACCAACGTCACGATTTCAAGCCAGTTTATCCACTTGTGATATAGTAGCTGAGATCAAGAAAGAATTTGACAAGAAGGGTTTGGACCATTGGAAAAAAGAACTTCCTTATTTGCAAGAAAAGGAAAATTTGATTTTTATGCATAATCTAATTTTTGTACCTACTGATTCTATTAGAAAGGATATACTTCATTATCATCATGACACATCTCTTTCAGCTCATCCCAGCATAGTGAAAACCTATGAGTTAATTAGGAGAAATTTTTGGTGGCCTTCCTTGTATAAAGATGTACAGCTTTTTGTGGAAACCTGTAGTGTTTGCATTCAAAATAAACCTTCTCATCAGGCACCAAGTGGATTACTAACTCCTCTTCCTATTCCACCTCATCCGTGGCACACAATCTCCTTAGATTTCATAGTTGAACTTCCAGAAACTAAGAAAGGCTATTCCACCATTTTAACAATAGTGGATCAGTTCTCTCGTATGGCTCATTTAATTCCTCTAAAGAAATTACCAACTGCTATGGAATTAGCACATCTTTTAATGATTAATATCATTCGTTTGCACGGAATTCCATCTGTGGTCATTTCTGATAGAGGGTCTCAATTTATTTCTCATGTTTGGCAAAATTTGAGTTCTCTGTTAAATATCGAAGTACAATTATCTTCAAGTTATCATCCTCAAACGGACGGATTAACCGAACGTACCAATCAGACAATAGAACAGTTTATCCGTTGTATGTTAACTTCTGAAGAGGGGGATTGGTCTGAGTTGTTGAGTCAATGGGAATTTGCTTATAACAATGTGGATCATACTTCCTTAGGAATGTCTCCATTCTTTTGTAACTTTGGTTTTCATCCTAAAAGTTTTCCTAGCGATGTAAAGAAAGATTGTTCAGTACCAACAATTTCAGATTATGTTTCCAAATTATCATCCATTCAAGAACAAGCCACTTTCAATTTGGCACGAGCTAAAGAAAATAAAAATAAAAATCTGCAGACAAGCATAGATCTAAACAACCTGACTATGTTCCTGGAGACAAGGTATGGTTAAGTACTAAGAATTTAAGGATAAAAGGCCATCGTAAATTCAACCCAAGATTTATTGGTCCTTTCTCTATAGAAAAGATTATTAATCCTGTTTGTGTAAAATTGACTCTTCCCCAAAAATACCAGTTTCATCCTGTGTTCCATGTATCTTTAATCAAACCCTTTCACCCTCAAACTCGTTTCATCCAACCTCCTTCATCTATATTTGTAGATGGAAACCCTGAATACGAGGTAAAAGCAATCTTGGATTCAAGAAGAGTTCGAGGAAGACTTTTCTATCTTGTAGATTGGAAGGGTTTTGGTCCCGAAGAAAGATCATGGGAACCTTTGGAACATGTAAAGAATGCTCCTAGACTAGTAAGATCCTTTCATGTAAAACATCCGGATAAACCAAAACCTATTTTACCGGTTTTAGGGAGGATCTTGAGGAGGGAGTACTGTCATGAATCCCTCATTTGAGGTTTATTTGGCCGTGACCTAAAATCTGAGTTCCCCACCCCTTTACCGTGCACCAGCACTGCCTCTGAGCAAGGTGTTAAATGTGTTTAAAGGGAAGACGTTACTAGAATAAGTTACGATGCGTGATGCTGGCTTGGTATTTTGATATAAGCCTTGTGCAATTCATGTTTTATTTTGTGAATGCGACTTTTGCTTTTGTGGTGTTTTTCGGAGGGTCTGAGCGTGCTCGGCACTAGGAAGGGCCTTTGCCAGTTCTGGCGTTCTGCTCGTTGAAGCCGAGTGTTTCACTCGGAGCGGCTTAAAAGGGACGTGCGCACGTTATCTCCTGGGTGCGGTCTACTATTTAAACCGCACCCAGAAATTGCTTTGCCTTTCGCTTTAGCAAGTAGAAGGTCGCGTCTAAGGGCAACTCGGCTGACTCACCTGATAGAAGAAATCCGACTCCAGGAATCATCTTTAGGACACATCCTGCTAACCGGAACCCTGTAAAGACAAAGAATAAAACCTGAGATAAGTGTTTTTTAAACTTTAAGGAAAGGCGCCCTACGCAAGAAAGCCTAGAATAATTTTTTGGAACATTTTTGTTTCTACAAGAAAAGGAAAGAGACAGGCACCAGATAAGCTTTGGTTCTAATTACTTTTTGGACATTTTCAATTGAAGAGAACTTTGTGCGAGAGTTGTATATTACAGATATAATAATTACAAGAATACATTATAATGTAACTGTTAAATTTTAATTTTGATTCCTTTATTAATCAAGATCGAAAGATAGTTGGATAGGTGTTTGTATGGGAAGTGTCTTCTTTCTATTCGTGTTTTACAACAGGTTTTGGGACACAAGAGAATACATAGAATCCACATAATACCACCTTTGAAAACATTTGCAAGTAAGTCAAGGTGTTGATGGTGAATAAAACTATTGTTTAAAGAATATTTTCTAAAAGAATACATTTCGTGTTACAGATATATTGCAAAGACCATAATCCTAATCCAACCCAAGATCACCTGACAAGAACATCAGACGACTTCACGACTAAACAAAACAAAGAAATACTGGACTTAGGACTGTACAGCTCTGATCGCAGGTAGGATTTATTTTAGTGATTTTACAGCTCATATTATTGTTAGAAGAGAGACCACACTTGAGTTGAGAGTAGATAAGAAAAGAGGACGTAAGGAACAGGTTTAATAAGTCCTTCCCACTTGTTGTTTCGCATGTCGACAGCAAGATAAATCCTTCACATCAACGTCCAGTACCGGCCCTCCTCCCAAATTTCTAGTTTATTTCTTGGCTGTAAATTTGAGTCAGCCAAGTTTGTAGTTAGTTTCTTGGGAAGTTGGTCTCTTGCGTCTCTGCGAAATCTACTACGTCATCCTCAAGATTCCAGTACTTATAAGGTAAGGGACGACGTAGTGAGAACTTGACACTCGCAGAGGGGGACATTTTTTGTTGTTTCCCATGAGGGATAGAGGAGAACGAGGTGACGTTAAGGGAATTGTATAAGCTGGTGGACCAAGAGGGGGTGTCATGAGTGAAGAAAATGAAATCGTTTTTGAGCCTCCCAAAACGACCATTGTAAAATTGATCAACAAAAAGGGAATCCGGGAAACGTTCTATAGTGTTATGCTTCAATCGTTTTATTGCAGCTTTAGTCTGGCTGGGAGGATAAATGATTCTGTAGCAATTAGTTCCAGCCTCAACTCGAGTGGTGGCCATGTTGGAAAAATGAGGCGGAGGAGGGTGGGGGGATATGAGAAGGATGTTACTGGGAAAGCGGTGGTGAGGAGAAATAAAAGGGCATAAAGGGGGCACATAATCCAGGCTTTAAGGTGAAGATATCAGAACTCATGTGACGTCCGGGAAGTGAGGTGGGAATTTGTTGGGCCCTTCATATAGGAATACAAGGTGCCACCTGGCACTAGATAAAATTTACAAGGGAAATGTTTACATATGATAGGACCAACTTGATCACTTTCAGAACCATCACAAAGCAAATATAGTCAAAGTAGAACATAATATAAACGAACACCCAGTGTCCATTGGTGAACACTGTACTTAACACCAGCCTGTTAACAGAACCACATTCGGCACCAACCGCATTGTACGCCCATTGTTAGAAATGGGATCCCTGGCTGGCCAAGGCTTGCGCCAAAGTCAGTCAGAGACCACCACTCTAAGTCAGGGCAAGGGAGTTACACGCCAAGATAACCCCTGCTCACCCCCTTGGTAACGTGACACGAGCAGTAAGGCTAAACTCGGAGGCGATGTAAGTTAAGTGTTTGTGCGCGCACCCTCAGCAACAACACCCAAGGCCCACCAAAAAGGAAACTCCACACAAGGTTATATATAAAAATAGCCTTTGTATTTGTCATGAACTACGTAATGTGCCACTGCCTCTGCTTCTGTTTTCGTTTCCCTGTATGAGTTCGGGACCAGGGACTACACTTCCCGACATGCCCGGGACGTAAGGGGCGTGGCGCGCATCACCGCGCTCAACCAGGAAATAAGTATGCCGCGAGGGAAACAGACGCTGCCGATTATTCTCTCCATGGACCCGAGTTGTGTGGTGAGTTTACACCTACGGATGGTAAGTGCTCAGACTGCTTTTGGCACTCATCCCTTTTGTACCGCGTGTTGGGTTGGGTACATACTTCTGATTTGGTGGACTGACGCGAGGCGAGAGTTCTTCTCCTCGTCTTGGTCTATTTCGTTGTTGCCTGCTCCGGAAAGGAATCTTCAAGGTCGAGAGATTCCTCTTTGTTTATCAATCCTGAACTGTTGATGGTTGTGTTCTGCAATCTCTTGTTTGCCTTTTTGCCATAGACACTCGAACAGCAAAGGAAATTACTGTCAGGGAACCATACCTGAATGCTATCAGTTTGGAGACTATTACGATAGCTGGTTCCATAGAATCCAGATGAAGTTCGTCCAGCAGCATACCATTGAATATTTACAAGGAACATTTACAATAACAGGGTGCAGATCATTTTAAGAGGTATTAATTGATCCTGTTGCCAATATCTTTGTTTTGTCTCCACAACCTTTTGATTTTGTCTCAACCTCAGAAGAGAGAGCACAGGGGATTCAGGGAAACCACGGACCTAAGAACTGTACCTGACAATGCTGGTATGTTGCGATGAAACTTGTTGAATGTTATGCTGCCACCGCATCAGTGTTCTCAATCTATTCTTTGTTTCCTTATGGTAGGTCTGGTCCCTGGTATTTCCCTTATCTCCTCTGGTATTTGAGGCTACAGCATTTTCCTTTTCAGGTAGGAAAGTATTCATACTGTAGTTTAATAGGTAAAGGAAGGAAACTCTTTTGACTTGTGTACAACCTCATAGTGTATGTACTTAGAGTACTTGTGGTTGTTGTTACAGCTCTCCCTCCCCGCTGTCCCCTTCCTTTCCCTCCCTCGCTCGACTGCCCTGGTGATCTGTATGCTTTTACGCTAGACACCGGGGACGTCGGGAGGTGGAACCCATTAATCTTCAGCACAATTCCGAAGACAAGGACGACCGAGTCTGACAGTATTGTACCAAACACATTAGATAAAAACACACACTTTACAATGTGCTAACAGGCACGGGCAGAATTTACAGGGGATATATGTACAGGACAGGGCCATATGGACCACTGTCAGGAATAGGCACTTTTAGAACTAGCACTTGGTAGAATTAGCATTTAGACATAGCACATATAATGACTTGTAGCACAAAGTAGAAAATAGAGCACACAACCAGTAACTACTGGTAACAGGTAAGTACCACCTACACAACCCTAACCACCTTAGGAAAATGTCACGCAGGGAATCAGGACCTCACTAGCAACACCTGTACTAGGAAGAACAACCATCTAAGTATCACTATACATTTAGGGGTATAAGCATGAGTACATTCATTACACATGATGCCTCACAACATTCAGAGGTTTAGGGGAAGAAAACACATGATGCATGAAAACACATTCAGCGGTGTAGGGAAAAGCACATGACACATAAAAACACATTCAGAGGTGCAGCAAAGAATAATTGCGCAGAAATAACATAGGCATAAACTCACAAACTGATCCCAGGCCAACTGGTCTCTCGGGGGCTGAAACACCCTGAGTCCCAAATGTCAGGGCAGCCTGCGCAGGCAGGGAAAGAAGATGTGCAAAAGTACCAGGCCTAAACGTAGCAGCTGCCCACTAAGTGCTGGGCAGCTGTAGCAGGGAGCCTGGTGGGCTCTGTAGGTAAAATGCCCCCGATGGGGCCTCGTGGACTTAACAACAAATGGGGGTCAGTACAATGTGGGAGCCTCTGGGCTCTGAATGAAAGTGTGCCACTCTCAGGCACGAAACAAATGTCCCCGCGGAGCCTCGTGGGCTCAAAATCAACTGTGGCCCCAACGTTGGAGTCCCCCCTCTGGGGACTCGAAATCAATAAATGTCCCCTGAGCCCCTCATGAGCTCTTCAGAGGAATGCCCCAGGTCGTTGGAGTCCCTCGTGGGGGACTCGAAATAACCAAATGTGCACTGAGCCTCTCGGGGCTCTAAATTACAAAATGCGGGCATGGAGCCTCGTGGGCTTGAGAACGGAAATGCCCCTGGGAGCCTCTCTGGCTCCAAAGCAATTGCGGGGCCAAACAGCGATGGAGCCTATCAGGCTCGAAATACCAATGACCCCCGGAGCCCTCTCAGGGCTCTACACAATTATGCCCCCAGGATCGTTGGAGTCCCACGCGGGGGACTCTGGATACGCAATGCCCCCTGAGCCTCACTGTAATCCCGGAGCCCTACTCACCGTGACTCCTGACTTGCTCTGGGCTTCGTCGGCGGCGTCTCTGTATGGGAGGAGAGCAGTGTGTCTCCTCACTCTGCGGCGGGGGCAGGCACCGGCAATGTGCCTCGGGCCCCCTCCGCCTCGCTTCCACTGCTGCTTCCGGGCACGGGGCTCTCTCCGTGTCCCGCCCAGCTCTTCTCTTCTGCCTCGGGGCTCACCTTCACACAGGAGCTTCGAGGGGGAGACGCAGGCATCCTCTCACGCCGCGACTGTGGGTGCGGGACTTACGGCTTCTTCCTGTCTTGGCCCAAGGACTTCCGGGTCGTCGCAGGAAGCGCGGCGGCCCGGTGGGGGAAGCGGCAGTAATCCGGGTCAGCTCCCGGTACCTGGACAAAGGACAACACGGCAATGAGTGGGGTGGGCACCCGCGCCGTAATTGGCAAAATGCGGAGTGGCAGCCGCGAAACAAAGGCGGCCCAACGCGGGGTCAAATGCAGGGTGGGCACCTGCTCCGACCAGCAACACCAATAGAGCGCTCCCCAGCGCTAGGGGATAAGGAAAATAACAGCAAAGCGCTCCTCAAGCGCTAGTGGGACAAATACAGCGCTCCCAGCGCTGTAAGAAACAAAATCAAGTCCAGGCAAAGTCTTTAGACAGGCAGGGGGGGGGGCAAGGCTGGGCCCGGAGCCAGCTCACAGGGTCCTCCATGGCAGGGAGGCAATCACCAGTGGCGGTCCTCCTGCCGCCCAGCAGCAGCCCCCCTCAAGAAAAGGATCCAGGAAGAGAACAGTCCACCAGGCCTCCAGGATATCCAGGGGCTGGGCAGGGCCCAGGGATGCAAGCCTTCCCCTGGGCCCCAGCAGCAGCACGCCCCTGGTAGATTCCAGTCAGAAACAAGAACATTTTACAAGAGGTCACAGCTAAGGGTGGGCGTAGTTCGCGAAGTAGCGCTACGTGAAGCTACGCGAAGTGCACTTCGCAATACGCGAACTTCACGTAGCACTACGCGAGCTGCGTAGTAGGATGTTCGCACTGTGCAAGATGCATTTTCAATGATTGCACAGTGCGAAAAAGCATCCGGCACTGTGCAATCATTGAAAACGGCATCTTGCACAGTGCGAGCTGTAATTTTCTGCCGCTCTAGTAGATTTTTACTCGAGCGGCAGCTTTCTCAACGCAAACTGGTAGTTTCTCATCGTGAGCGGTTGCGAGCATGCACGACCACTCGCAATGAGAAACCTGACCTCCCCGCCTTGAGAGTCTCGCCGGGATGTCATTTTGCTTGCTCGCGGTCGCGAACATGACGTTGAGGAACGCGAACAAGCAAAAAATTACCGCTGCACTACGCTGCGCTACGTGTGTTCGCACTGTGCTACGTGCAGCTCGCGTAGTGCGAAGTTGCGCAAACTTCGCAAACTACGCGAGCGTAGCGTAGTGCTTCGCCCAGGGTTAGTCACAGCCTCTTTTTATACACACAATTCCTTTGTCTAAAGGTGCAGGCAAGGGGCAAACCAGACACAACTGGTTCCTGAGCACTTTGTTTTTGCTCAGCCCCTCTCTCTATTCACAGGATGGGTCAGGGACATCAGACACACCACAGGGGGTGGAGCCAGCATTGTGAGGGGAAAGCCCAGCCCTATTCAGGTCCCAGGTGCACTCCTCCCTCACATCACTCATGCTACATGCTAATTTCAACACTCACCACCGGGGCAGACCCATCATGACTCATGGAGCCAGGCTCCCCAGCCAGCTCCAGCCAATCACAAGCCAGACACAAATTACACAAACATGCCAACTTCTAGAAGTGGCACTTCCACACTAGACACAATCACGCTGCATACATCATTGCGCAGCATTTAATCACACGAGACCGCACATACCAAACTCGCACCTGCACTCCCCATGCATTAGGAACTACCAGGGACACACACATTCCCCATGCATTCCTATGGGAGGGCAGGCAAATCTCACACACGCACTCAGGGAGCGCACACACTTTACACTGCGCCACAGTGTCAAAGTGCGCAAAGACCAGAAATCACAATAGGGCCACTATCAGAGTTGCGGCAGTCCTTTTCTTCAGATAGGAAAAGGTAGGTCTGGCTGGGTGTTGAACACTTACATTCCTAATCGCTCTTTGGCGGGGATGTTCATTGGGAAGGTTGCATTAGAAGTGAGAGGGCAAAATGGAGCAGTCATTCTTCCTGTTTTGTTCAGCCAGAACTCGTAGTAGAATTGCTTGATTGTCCCATCGGATGTGGTATTGTCTTTGTAGCTCTCTTGCAGGAGCATTAACCAGGCGAGACAAGACCCATGAACATAAAAGGGTGAAGTAATGAAAGGAATGGAATGTTCAGTGGCATGAGGTAGCAACCCACAGATCCAACAGTTGGTGGCATTTGCGGCAAGATTGTGTTGGTGCAATAGTTGTACAAAAGAATTATTCCAGAATTCTTTGCGTCGTTCTCGGAGGCATGGTGACAGTGATACCAAGAGTGTTCTTTCTTGGTGGTGGGTTGCATGGTGGGTGACATTGTCCTGTAAACTGGAGCACTCTCTTCAACGATCCAGACTGTGACCATTAGCAAGAGGCAGGTGAGAGATGCTGCCACAAGTGCGATTGTCTTTGCGCTGTGCAACTTGGCAATTTTGGAATCTTTGCGGTGGTTCTTCGGTCGTCCGGGTTCTTCCATCATCTTCAAGAGGCTTGATGACTGGCAGAACCACATACTTTTGTCTAGCGTTTCTCCTGGTATCATTTTTAGTGTTAGCTACCGATCTGAGACTTTTGACTCAGTTAGTGGCCTGCTAGTCGGAGCACCCTCATTTCATTGATCTCAAGTTGTACCCTTTCCTGGATGGTACTGTGGGGTCGGGAAACTCTGCTAGCTCAAGTGTCTCTGTTTGTGGGTAGCAACTCAGGGCTGGTCGATCCTTCGTCAGGAGCTCTTCTTGGACGTCCACTTCCTCGCAGGCTGTCAGTGTTGGGGAGACCTTCTTACAGTGGTGTGCATGAAGCCAATTTCCCTTTCCTTCCACTCGAAGAGCAGTTCGGGTGGTGATCAAGACTTGCCAGGGGCCCGTCCACCTGGGTTCCAGACTCTTCGTCCTCTGAAAATTTCTCGTTAGCACGAAATCTCCAGGCTTGATATCATGTCCCGGGCCCCTGGATACGTCTGGAATGGCTTGCTGCACCTGTTGGTGGATAAGTGTTAGTTCGTTCGTCAATTTATACAAATAGTCGGACATTAGTATGTCCGGGACTTCATTAATGGAGGTTGGCTTCAGTGCCGCCCAAATGTTCATAGGCCTGCCGAAGACTACTTCATATGGGGTCAGTCGGTGTTTGGTTAGGGTGGAACGCTTTGATAGCGATGCCAGTGGGAGGGCGTCGGGCCGTTTGAACCCAGTCGTGGTGACTATCTTTGCTAGTTTCAATTTTAGTGTGGCATTGTGTCTTTCTACCAGGCCCGCTGACTGGGGGTGGAAAACGGCATGGAACTTTTGCTTTACCCCCAACCCCTTCAGTATGTTCTGTATGACCTCTGCTATGAAGTGGGGGCCATTGTCGCGCCATAAAATTCTACAAAGGCCATATCGGGGGAAGAACTCCTTCAGTAATACCTTCGCAGTAGCTAAGGCGGTGTTGTCGCCGTTGGGGTAGGCCTCCACCCATTTGCTAAAGGCGCACACGATCACTAGAACATATTGTAGACCATTTTTTTTTCACCCTCAGGAATACTGCTAATCTTCCTCAATCGCCCCTCCATCCTAGCAAATTCTAGGCAATAGAGGCTTTTAACCTTTAGGCATTCATTAATGTCCTGATGATGATCCCCATGATTAAGTAGCGGGATCGAAACGCCGTCGACCTTATATGTGCCTTATACACAAAGTATACCATGTGATATGTATATGTAAAGGTGCATTCCTGTTTATCCGGTCTATACTGCTACTACAGAACCCTGAAGCTTTTGCCTAAAAGCCCTGTTTGTCTTCACTGTTTTTCTAACGTACTAATCTGTATGTGTTTAAGTAGGGTACAGGCTTGTGCCCCACAGAGCTGAATTGTCGAAGGAAATCCTTTGTCTATTTCTCCTGAAGTAAATACATTGAGACCTCTGTCCGGCTGGACATGTCTAACCAATATAGTAGCCATTGTGTCTATATTTATTGTTCTCGTACTTCCTTTTGTATAGGACCACTGTTGTTTTCAAAAAGTATGCTTCCCAAGGTCCTGTGCTGACTCGTTTGGGTACCCTTGTTGTTTTATACACAATTAGTGCAATCGCTCGATTGCAAGGGCAATCTCGTGCCTTCCACTTTCACAAGTGGGTTGCTCCCTTTCCCTCTTTTTCACTTCTCATTTTTGTGCATACTTGCACTACCCTTTATTCCCCTCACAAACACTTGTACATTGATATGTCTGATCCACCCCGATATTGAGTTGAGTATATTAAAAAGCTTTGTGAAGGTCCCTCATTATTCGCGGACCCTGAAGACAACAGTAATACCACTAGCCCCAATCTTTCAGAAGATTTGGTAAAACAGAAAAAGAAGTTTGTCCGATTAGAATTGATGATACTAATGCTTACAGAATATTTGAGATCCAATACCATACCTCTGGGTCTACAAGTTAGGAATATCCCAGGAGTATTCACAGATAACCCTAAATAAATCACTGGGTTTAGCCACATTGGAACTACTTGTTCCCGTCATTGGCTAGTTTTAGGCATAGAACCAGCCTCCGAGGAACTAAAAAAACTTGGAGAAATTATCCAAGACATAGAAAAACAAATTAATGAGAACAATACTGTCCCTGAAGCCAAGAAGCTCCTAGAAAAAATTGAGAAAACTGTCCTTGAATTCCACCGCATTGAACAAAATAAGAAATCCAATAAAGTGAAAAAAGATATTAAATCCTTTACACCTGAACGTGCATATCCTTATCTCCATAAAGATTTCTATACTAATCGAAACTTTAACAATAATCCACAGAACCCCAGATCCTGGGGTCGTTTCAACAGGAGGAACACTATTGTAGGATTTACGGATTCTTCTGCAGAATCATCTGATAACTCAGACTCTGGGGAGGTAGCATCTACCTCTGGACGTAATTAGAATTCCCATTTTTTAGGGAGAGGCGGATCAGAACAACCCAAAAGGGGCCGAGTGAAACAACAACCAAGGTGGTACAATCCACCAGGGGAGAGACAAACGAGACACAAGTTCTACCAGTGGTAACAGATATTGACACTTCAAACATGACTATCCCACTGTTCAACTTATCTAACCACACCCTATCCAGTCATGAAATTTCCATTTTAAGTAAGGGATTATCTTTCGTACCTACCACCTACCCTAACTTTCTCGACCTCCAATCTGAGCTATTAGGCTTCTTTAGAAAGATCAGACTACGAGTTTTTTTTAATCAGAATCCCTCGCTACCCAAAGAAGCTATCACACCCTTTAGACCCGCCTCCACGTTCTCTCCCACTGCCAACATGATCCCCAAAGAGATAATCACATTTGAAAAAGTTATTCTCAAGGAAACTACTGACCTGGCCAAATCACATCTGTTTATCCCCTACAACATCTCACTTGATGAAAAAATGGCAATCTCATCACTACGTGATAACAACCACCTGGTCATAATGCCAGCAGACAAGGGTGGAGGTATTGTCTTACAAAGTACTGTTGACTAAAAGACTGAGTTTCTACGCCAGCTCTCCAACACAGACCATTATTGCAGATTACCGACAAACCCCACCAAAGAACTGCAAAAACTCATTAAACAAGTCACCACTGAGGCACATGAGACCGGATTTCTGAGCAAACATGAACTTAATTTCCTTAATATTACCAATCCAAGAACCCCAGTAATCGGAGGAGGAGCTTCGCGCGCAACCGAGATGGCCGCGTGAGCACAGGGCTCCTGAGACCTTTGCCACCTCCTGCATCTCTCCTGAACATTATCCTGATTATGACGACAGGTAATTGAAGACGCGACCCAGCTGATATAATAGCTGCTTTCAGAAATCGATTTGGACTCCGGGAACTGTAACTACGCCACTTGGAACTTTTGCGGCCTGCTCCATGGCACTGCCCGGGGCTGGAGTCAATGTGGCGCCCAGGTAGTAATTGAACAACAACGGCCTATGGGGCTCTGCTCACCACCCCGGAGTTAACTTTTGGTTTTGTTTTTGGCTCCTCGGCCTTCTCCTGTCTCGAGACCGCTCTGGTAATTCGGGATGCAGTCTGACCCCGCAACTCCACTTTGAGACTACCACCGAATGTCTCTGGTCGTGTGACATCTGGCTGGAACTTGTTTTTGGGGATCCTGGTGGGTGAATCGAGAGGAGCCATTTTTACCAGGTCTCGAAGGCCACTCAGGGGCGCAACACCCAATATGGCGGGCAAACCTAACAGCGAGAAACGGAAGACCAAGACCATTCACCGGGGGGCACTATTCAATCGAATATCATGGATCGCTACACTCATCCTAAGGGGTCCCCCGGTGGTACTTTTAGGTCTCTGGGAGATGCGGGAGACGACTCAGCGGCGGTGGATGACTTGACCCTGCATGATGTCATGGCGCCATTGCTAGTATGAAGACCTCTATCGGCCAACAATATGAGGCTCTGGCCCTAAAGCTTGATACTGTGGCAATCGATGTCAACTTGATCAGGGTGGATTTATCAAAGACTAACGAAAAAGTCAAAGCCTTAGATTTGAAGACCTCCAGCCTTACGACTGATGTGTCCGATTTACAGACGGAGGTTCGCAATCTGCGATCCGTCAATGATCTCTTTTCTCGCCGGCTGAAGGATTTTGAAAGTCGGGCCAGACGCAACAACGTACGTATTATTGGGGTCCCTGAAAAACTGGACAGCCCAGCCATGGATCTCCTTGTCGAGGACCTCATCTTAAATCATCTTGCCCCCAAAGGCCTAACCAACTTCTTTGCGGTGGAACGCGCGCACAGAGTGCCGGGCGGGAAGCCGAAGTTGGGCGCCCCTCCGTGTCCTATCATCCCCAGAGTTTTCAACTTTAGAGATAGAGACGCTATCCTGCAGGCTTCGGGGGTGGGCGGCCCTACGAAGTTTGAAAACACAACGGTGAGCTTCTACCCAGATTTCACCCAGTTCGTACAGAAACAAAGATGGGGTTTCAGGGGTTGAAGCGACGATTGAGAGACATGGGTATGAAATATGCGATGCTTTTTCCATCTCGGCTGCGTGTGGAATACGAAGATCGGACGTTTTTCTTTGACCGCCCTGAGAATGTGAGTGACTGGCTCGATACTTTGCCCATGCAGCGTGATCGCTCTGAACATTCCGAAGGAGCTGAAGGCGGCCCGTTGGAACAGGAGTGAGCAGTGGTTTCGGATTTCTGGACATTGTGCACAACTGGCAGCTGCGGTTCGATGACTTTTACACTTGCACTATTTGTGATGGGATACCCAGAGGTGGCGGGGGGGGTGACACTCTTTCCTCTTCCGGGTTTCTTTTTGTAGACTAGTTTAATGTTAGGGCGACAGGCACACTGCAAGGTGGGGTGGCTTTTGAGTCTAACGCAGGGGTGCAGGGTGGGGGGTGTGTTTTGGGTATTTGCTGAGGGGTGGGGGGGTTGTGTGTGTTTCACTTTGTCTCAAGGCAACGCATTGTTTAACTTCTGGACCTGGGGGTTGTGCTCGCTGTGGGGTAGATTCTGCATTTATTTCCTGGGATGGGGGTAGGGGGTTGAGGTTATTGTGCTGGAATGTTAACGGGTTGGGGGATAGGATAAAACGTGGTGTAGTGCTGCAGCTACTGAGACGCCTCTCCCCTGATGTAGTGTTACTGCAAGAGACACATCTGATCGGAAATACATGCCATGCCATGAATCAGCGAGGTTATCGACTTGTGGTACACTCTGGATTCACTACTGGTTCTAGGGGGGTGGGTATCCTAGTCAGGGTTCCCTCCCCCTGGAGGTCGACGACATAATCCTTGACGATAGGGGGCGCTATGCCGCTCTCAATGGTAGATGGGAGGGGAAGACTGTCTGACTGCTTTCCGTCTATGTTCCTCCTTGCCTGCAGACTACGACCTTTGATGATTTGGGGAGAGTAATTCTGGGGCTTCCGGAAGGCATCCTGGTGATGGGTGGAGATTTCAATTCTGTCGTCTCCGGTAGGGAAGACCGTTACCCCCCCAGGGATCTCACGAGATCAAAGTCTTGGTTGGGTGGCTTCTTGGAGACGCTGGGATTGATAGATTGTTGGAGGCTACTGCATCCGGGACAGTCTCAATACATCTTCCACTCTGGTGCTCAGTGCAGTTTCTCTAGACTTGATTATGTCCTGATGCCGGCAGCGCAGGCCTCCTCAGTCAGGGAGGTCAGACACCTGGCTAGGGGTATTTCAGATCACTCCCCATTGTGCCTTATGATGGATACGAAGATGGGGGCTGAGGGTCGAGTGGCCCCGATCAATCCTTGGTTTCTCCGTGACCCCAAAACCAGGGTGGAGCTGATCAAGTCTCTGGATCATTATTTTGCCGAGAATGTGGGATCTGTGTCCTCTTCTGTTTCGCTGTGGGAGGCTTTCAAGGCGGTTATCCGTGGTCAGGCGCTGTCGTTAATTACTGGCGCTAAGAAAAGCAAAAACGAGGCGGTAGGCGCCTTAACACCGAAATAGCTGAGTTGGAAGGGAATTTGGAATTGGGTGTCACTCACGACAAGATTCACCTCCTCAGTCTTAAACAACTTGACTATAGGGCGTTGGTAATGGATGCCGCTAAAGTTATGAGTAGAGAGCAGCAGGGACGTTTATATGATGTGGGAGATAAGGCCTGGAAATTGATTGCTTGGTTAGATAGAAAGGAGAGGGCGAGTCATGTGGTCCCTGTGGTTGAGAGAGTGGATGGGGTGAGAGTGACTGATCCTGCCGAGATTGTGGAGTGTTTTGCGGAATATTTTCAAAAAGTGTATTCCCCAGTATCCGATAGACCAGAGGAAGATTCACATCTGCTGCTACGAGACATTACATTGCCTTGCCTGTCGGATTCAGATAGGGAACTGATGGACGCAGCACTTTCCGTTGACGAGGTGGCAACTGCTATTCGTTCTGTACGCCCGGGAAGGGCTATGGTGTCAGGATCGTCAGTAGCCCAAGAATATATACATTAGCCACTAACCTTGTCCTTGCGACCAACGGAGACGATGTCTGAAGATAGACCCCCGATTCCTCCTAGACACGACCCCCAACAAAGGAGTCAGTACACCCTCTGCGTGGACTCGTGCCCCGGGGAAAAGGGAAGTGGATAAAATAAAAAACTAGCTGTAGTTTCTGTAGTACCCTCAAGGTCTGGTCAATAGAACTGATAGGTACCAGGAAGGACCTCCACACTGCATAAGAGGATGACAAAGCAAAAGATTTAACACCTATTCTCTTCTGAACATCTATAACTAAGCACCCAACGTTTTTCTCATCCCTTACCAGAAGTCATACAGCCAGACAAGGTATTTCCTGTCCCTTGTGTCCAAAAAACGAAAATATAAAAATAACAAGGGAATAGCAATCCAACTCAAATAGTTCTGTAGCTGGTACGGTATATACCACAAAATGCACAGTCTGTACTTGCTGCTTGACAATATATAGAGTCACAATGTCACCACTAGATTAAACACACCCAGGAAGAGTCTTTATCCAAGTGCGATAGCGTTGTTTAAAAAGGCACAACGCTAATATCCAAGAACCGTTCTTTTGGTGATTGTGAGCACCGGAACGATAACCAAAGTAACTGGAGCAACAGTGTTCCACTCCGAGTGAGAATCGTACACGGGAACTGCTGCCAAAGGTCACCAACTGAAATCCGTAAACAAGGCAGCTCCCCCTAAATTATTGCTAATAAGGAAATCACACAGAGCGTGTCTGATCATCAGACGCGTTCGAGAGCAATAACCTTCTCACTCCGCCAAATGCGATGTGAACGCGAAACAGCGCGTTTACATTACACCGCGGCTATCAGCTCTAAACTAAACACAGGTGCCAAACGAACGTGGAGGAGGCGAGCCCGCACTCCTTCCGCTGTAATACCTGGTTTGAGAATCCGGCTCAGAAACAAACAAATGTCCAGAACAACAAGGCTTCAATCTTCAATCGTCAATCTTCAAGCTGAAATCCGGCGGGGAACACCACCCGCCATTCCCACAGAAACAGGTTGATTGGCAAGCACCTCCCCTTCGTAAAGGAAGTGCTTTTGTAAGTTCCGCCCTGAGCCTCCGGGTGACATATCCCTAGGCATGCTGGTCGCTGTAGTTTTACAGCAGTTTACCCTCATCTTATGTCGAACAGGAGAACAACTGTGACTATGACAATGGCAAGGTTGTAACCCCCTGGACATCGAAATCGCTACAGATGGGCCCTAATGGTCTCCCCATCGAGCTTTAAAAGCTGCGTCCTGACAAAATGGCGCCGTATCTTCGTTCTATGTTCCTGGAGTCACGAGACATCTGCTCCCTCCCTCGTGATCAGTGACTTGCGACCATTGTGGTGATTCATAAGGAGGGGAAGCCGCGGGATCGCTGCGCATTGTATAGGCCTATTTCGCTTCTAAATGCGGATCCCAAGATCCTCGCGAAATTGCTGGCAAACCGTTTGATAAAAGTGATCAGCGACCTGATCCATCCGGATCAGTCCGGCTTCATTCCACATCGTAATACAGCATTGAACTTGCGGTGCTTACATGGAGTTCTTGCGAGAGCAGCGTCACTGCGTGAACCGGCCATCTTGGCTTCCTTGGATGCTACGATGGCCTTTAATACGTTGGAATGGCCGTATCTCTGGGCCGCTCTTGCAAAGTCTGGTTTTGGTCCTGGTTTCATCGGCTGGGTGAAACTTTTGTATGAGGAGCCATTGGCTCAGATCGTGGTGAATGTTCGGGTTTCTAAGTCCTTTATCCTTGGGGGGGCACGCGGCAGGGAACCCCTGGCTGCTTGGCTGCGGTGGGAGCCATCGATGAGGGGTATTCGGTGGACCCTGGATTTTGAGGACCGAATATCACTCTATCCGGATGATATCTTGTTGTATCTTACGTCGCCTCGAAAGTCGCTGATTGTATTGTTTGATGTGTTGAACTCGTTCGGGAGAAACTCCGGCCTTGTGATTAATTGGACCAAGTCCTGTGTCTATGTACTCTCGGGTGATTCTCCTTCTTTGCCGCGTGGTTGTTCCATACAAGTGGTGCAGACGGGATTTAAGTATCTGGGGGGTTTTATCGCCTTGGACCCCGTGGTCCGTTATGATCGTAATCTGCTTCCACCGCTCCAACGATTGAAATCCGACGTTGTGGCCTTGCGTAGACTGCCATTGTCCCCCCTCGGGCGCGCAGCTCTTTTTAAAATGATGTCTTTGCCGCGGTTCTTATACACCCTGCAGAACACACTTGATGTCATTCCGGCGAGCTATTTTCGGGAGGTGGAGAGTTTGCAGAGACAATTGATATGGGGCGGACGTTCGCGTATCGCCCTTGCTAAGCTGACGCTTCCCTGGTATGATGGTGGTATTGCACTTCCGGATATAAGGCGATACTATTGGGCTTCCCAGCTGGGAGCGATTAATAATGGAATGTACGGTCCTGCGTCAAATCCTGCGTTTGAAATGGATAAGTGGCTGCTGCCGGGTGGCGATTATAACAGGGCGCTTTACTCCAAATCTGCTGGGAAGAAACTCTCGGGACCCACTAAGATAGCGGTGCGAGTGTGGGAATGTGCTAATGCGGCAATGGGATGGAGGGATCGACTGACTCGAGCGACTCCGCTCTATGCATCTGAAAGATTGGGCAGCCTGTGGAAGACGAAAGGTTTCGAAAAGTGGGATATGATTGGTATCTGCAGGGTTAGTGATATCTGGGCCAAAGACAGGGTTAAGACCTTTGAGGAGTTGAAAGTAGAATATGAGTTGAGTGATAAGGAGTGCTTCCGTTATGCGCAGATTCACCATGCGCTGAGTTCGGTTTTTCCTGCATGTATCGTTATCCCGGAATCATCCCCACTTGAAGATCGGGTGCTTGACGGATATGTTCCCAACAGCACTATTTCCCTGATATAAAAGAAATTGATCAATGATCGAGTTGATCTGTTGGTCCAACTTCGAAAAATTTTGGACTAGTGACGGTCTGGAGTTGGACGACGAGGACTGGCAGTCGGCGATATCCTCACCAAAGGAGGTCGCGATTCCGGCTTGTCTCCGACTCGTACAGCTTAAGATCCTGCACCGGATTTATGTGACCGGCCCTCGCCTGATTCGTATGGGATATTATGTGGATGGGTTGTGTAAGCGTGGATGCGGTGTAATTGGTACTTTCCTCAACATAATTTGGGAATGTCCGGAAGTGGTACTGTTCTGGAGCCGAGTGCATGCCGTGATGGAGGAGGTCACGGGTATCGCCCTGTTGCCTGAAGCAAGGCGTTGTTTGCTGAATGTTGGGGAGCCGACTGATTATGATGTGGCGCAGACTCAGTGGGGGACCCTTGGGAATATGGTCGACAAGCGAGATATCGCGCAGTTATGGGGCTCCCAGAGACCACCCACGGTCCTGGCATGGAAGGAGAATATGGACTGGTGTATGTTTAGAGAGAAGACGGTGTATGTGGCGCGCGGCAGACCTAAAAAATGGGGTAAAATCTGGGGCCAATGGAACTCCTATCGGGGTGATATATGTACACCTCCCATCGCGGATGCTCCGTATGTTACATCTTACCCCTGACCTGACATTCCTAATGATGTTCAAGCTTTAATGTTTAATGACTCTGGATTTTCCCCCCTGCTCCTCCCTCTTGCACTGATGATTTGTATCAATTTGTAATGCACTTCCTTCCTCGCTGAGCGCTTATCCAGCTGTACTGACTTTTATTGCCTTGTTTGTTTATGTTTATTTGATAATAAAAAGAAATATAAAAAAAAATAAGAACCCCAGTAATCTATACACTCCCAAAGATCCATAAAATACTTGATACCCCCCGGGAGGCCCATTGTTTCCGGGTGTGGATCTGTGTTGGAGCCTCTTGGTCACTATGTTAATTTCTTTTTGAAGGATTTTGTGCCTGATACTCTTTGTTTTATTCGTGACAGAATGTTCATGATAAATTTGATTGAGAGTCATCCCTTTGACCCAGAGAAAGAGACTCTTTGTACACTTGACGTGGAGTCTCTTTATACGAATATACCCCAGAGAGAATCGCTCAAAGTCATGGAGAATATACTGAACAGCAGGGCCCGACCACACACGGTGCCGACATTATTCATTCTACAATTCTTGAGATCTGCCTCACACAAAACTTCTTCTTATTTGACAATCAATACTACCAACAGGTTAGAGGTACATCCATGGGGGCTATTTTTGCGCCGACATTAGCGATCCTCTACAAGGATTGGCTAGAATGTCACACCATTCTTCCTGTATCCAATCCTTTCCACCAAGGGATCCTAACGTGGAAACGCTACATAGATTACATTTTTCTCATCTGGGTGGCCCTGTAGACTCTCTGACAGCTTTCCTACACTAGTTAAACAATAATTGTAATGGGCTAACCTTCACTCTTACACACAGCAATGTCAGTATTCCACTCCTTGACCTTTGCATTCAACATAAAGAGGGTTTACTTTTCACCTCTCTATTTCGTAAACCTACGGAGAGGAACACTCTGCTAAGTTACAAGAGCTGTCACCCTAGAGCCCTCAAAGACAGCCTGCCTTATTCCCAATTTCTTAGTCTCAGAAGGAATTGCTTCCAAAAGATTGACTATTTCAATGAAGCAAATACACTGGCGCCTAAGCTGAGATTCAGGGGGTACCCACGTCACCTGGTCAAAAATGCCCATAAAAGGGCATGGTATTGCCCACGCGAAATATTGCTTGAACCTAAACCCAAAAAATCCATTGAAAAACTAGTGTGTGTCACAACATTCTCCACAATTTCCAACAAAATTCGCAAGACTATCAAGAAAAACTGGCATATTATGAACTCGGGCACGCTTGATCTGGAAGTACCCATGTTCGCGTTTAAAAAGAGTAAAAATCTGAAAGACCAACTTGTGAGGGCAGCCCTTCCTCCAACTGAGACCCCCAATATTACACTGAATGATCTCTGGTCACTTCCACCACTAAGAGGTCACTGTAAATGTGGATCATGTGTTGTCTGTGAATTTTGTATTGAGGGTAAAGAATTTGTCTTCAAAGATGTAAGAAACGATCTAAAGACTTTCACGAATTGTAACAGTTGCAATCTTGTCTACGCCATCCTGTGTCCTTGCAACATGATCTATGTGGGACAAACTAAACAGAAAATAAAGCTACGGATCTCTCAACACCGGAGTAGGATCAGATGCAGAACGGCTAATGCTCCGCTGGTCGAATATTTCATTGATAAGAGTCACAGTGAGAATGATGTACGCTGGACTGTGATAAACCAGGTGGTCCTACCACCAAGAGGCAGAGACCTCTCTAAGTTACTAAATAAAGAGGAGCTGAAGTGGATCCTCAAGACAGACAGCCTGAACTCCGGATTGAATCTCCAGGAGGATTGGACTAACTTGATACAATAGATGGCCATCTATTTATCAGCAGTTTTTAATTGACATGTCATTTGAAATCTTGTACAATGCACCTTGTTTGTGTAATTTACTCTATTGTGGTTATTTTCTCGCTTCCTTTTCACCTCTATCACCCTTTCTAATACTAGAGGTCCCCTTCCTAATATGGCCGCCGAACTCCCTGGACAGCCAGCCCTCTTCTAGATCCATGCTCCCCACCTCCCACCTCAAGCCCCTTCCCCTCCCAGTATGGCCGCTGCTATCCCTGCGCAGCCACCCCTCCTCCATTTCCATGCCCTCCCTACCTCCAATCAGAATGCCCCTTCCACTTCATATGAGCCCCGGAGCCCTCGGCAAGCCATCGCATTGCCATAGAGGACTGATAACCGACTGAACCGGTAAGACCACTGCACTTTCCTATTTTACCCCGGTGCTACAAGCATGTTGCTAATCCAGTTCTAATTATCCTCTCCCTCTCACTCCCAGGCTCTTCCTCACCCAACGCGATCAAAAATCCTTTTGACGCTCCCCTTGGCTCCCAACTCTGGTAAGCTTTTGCTCCTTTTCCTACCGTTCCCTGAATCACCGCCCCATATCCACGATATTTAGTTTGTTTTTTCACCCTCAGGGATGTCGCTAATCTTCCTCATTCGCCCCTCCATCCTAGCAAATTCTAGGCAATAGAGGCTTTTAACCTTTAGGCATTAATTAATGTCCTGATGATGATCCCCATGATTAAGTAGCGGGATCGAAATGCCGTCGACCTTATATGTGCCTTATACACAAAGTATACCATGTGATATGTATATGTAAAGGTGTATTCCTCTTTATCCGGTCTATACTGCTACTACAGAACCCTGAAGCTTTTGCCTAAAAGCCCTGTTTGTGTTCACTGTTTTTCTAATGTACTAATCTGTATGTGTTTAAGTAGGGTACAGGCTTATGCCCCACAGAGCTGAATTGTCGAAGGAAATCCTTTGTCTATTTCTCCTGAAGTAAATACATTGAGACCTCTGTCCGGCTGGACAAGTCTTACCAACATAGTAGCCATTGGTCCTGTGCTGACTCGTTTGGGTACCCTTGTTGCTTTATGCACATATTTTAGACCATGGCACCTTTCTAGTTGGATGTAATCCATTTGGAGGACTTCAAAGGGGTGGTCAGGGACTCCAAACCCTCCCCGTGGTACTACGGTCCCTTTCCCTGGGTTGTGTTGCAGGCATACTATGCATTGCTGTACTAGGCGTTTAGCCGATTCTGTTATCTTGCTGTTATGCCATACTCTGGTGATTAGTTCGGTCATGGGGGCAGATCCTATGTGCTCTGGTAAATGTGCCATGGTCAATATGGGGATCAGATAGGCATTAGGTAGCAGCCATTTGTTTCCGTCTTTTGTCCTCCAGCAGCCTTCCTCGTCTTTTAATCCCACCCGTGGCCACTCGGTCAGTTAGTCTTGTGTGCCTATCGTTTGTATGTCCCTTACAGTTGTTCTAGCGTCAGTCCATAGATCAGCTTGTGACTTGGTCACGTACATTCGTGTTGTGTTTCTGTCCTTGGCGGTGGCTCGGGCAGTAACGTCGGCTAGAGCATTTCCCTGTCCAAGGAGATCAGTTACTTTCTTATGTGCTTGGCATTTAATCACTGCTAGCTGCTTGGGGAGGAGAACTGCTTCTGTCAAAGTGGAGACTAGGTCTCCATGCAGGATAGGTGTGCCGTGCGAGGTCAGGAACCCTCTTTTTCTCCATAGCAGCCCAAAATGGTGAACCACCCCGAAAGCGTATTGGCTGTCGGTGTAGATGTTTACTGTCGTGCCAGCTGCTCAAATGCACGCTCGTGTAAGGGCAATGAGTTCTGCCGCCTGGGCGGATCGTTGGCCAATGCGGGCTGTTTCTAGGATGGTTCGGGCTGTGGTGACAGCATATGCGGCTGAGGTGGTGCCGTCGGGGAGTTTGATGCACGAGCCGTCTACCCACAGTTCCCCATCTGGCTCTGAAAAGGCAGTGACTCTGAGATCCACTCTACTCTTTGTTTGTTCTTCAGTGAGTGTCACACAATCGTGCAGTGGAGTCACACTATGGTCATTTTCGGGTAGGGGTAGCAATGTGGCTGGATTGAGAGTGATGCATCGCTTCAGAGTGATGTGTGGTGCCAGCAGGGTTAACTCGTATCCTGTCAGTCGTGCGCTAGTCAAGTGTTGGGTTTTGGTCTGGTTGAGTAGTGTGTCGACTGCATGAGGCACTAACTCAGTGATTGGGTTGAAGAGCACTATTCCTTCGCTCTGGCGTATGGATACTGCTGCAGCTGCCACAGCGCGCAAGCACGCTGGCAGTGCTCTAGCTACCGGGTTGAGGGTGGCAGAGAAATATGCACAAGGGCGATATTTGTGACCAATTGACTGTGTTAAGACGGACAATGCACATCCCTCCCTTTCATCTGTGTAGAGGAAGAATGCTTTGGAGTAGTCTGGGGTTCTTAGGTGCCGAACAAAGGGCGTCTCGTTATTCTTTGAATGCTGACTGGCATTCGGGTGTCCAGGTGAGAGGTGAGGGGTGTCCTTAGCTAGGAGGGAGAGAAGTGGTTTGACAATGAGGCTAAAGTTTGGCAACCACTGTCGGCAGAATGAGGTGAGGCCTATCAAAGAGCGGACTTGTTTCTGATTCTTGGGAACGGGAGTGTCTAGAATTGTCTGGATCCTGTTGGGTGTGAGCTTATTCCCTTCTTTCGATAAGAGGTGACCTAAATATGTTACCCGTGGTTTGCAGAACTGCAATTTCTTTCGAGAAACTTTGTGAACATTTTCTGCAAGGAAGTGTAGGAGTTGGATGGTGGCTGTGGCGTCTATTGAAGTGGTGTCTGCTGATAGAAGGATATTGTCTACATATTGTATCAACGTCACCCCGTCTGGTAATTGTACGGCATCCAACTGTCTTTTGAGCGCCTGGCTATAGATTCTCGGGCTCTCCGTGTACCCCTGGGGTGCTCAACAAAATCTATATGAGCGGGATCTAGGGCGAATCCAAAAAGGTAGCGGCTGTCTTGGTGAATGGGTATGGAGAAGAAGGCATTTTTTAGATCAATAACGTTGAAAGTGGTAGCAGTAGACGGAATTAGGGTCAGGATGGTGGTGATGTCAGAAACTATTGGGTACTGTGGGACTACTACTTTGTTTATCTCCCCAGGTCGATGATAAAGCGGTAGGCTTTTCCATCTCCCTGCCTCTTTATGATCGGCAAAATAGGACTGTTACAAACATTGCTTACTACCTCTTCTACCACCCCTGCCTCTACCAGTGAGTGGATGATTTCTGTTAGTGCCTTCTCACCATCCGGCGATATCTTGTACTGCGGTACTTTCGGTAAGGTTGCGTCTTGTCGTATTGTTACGTGTACTGGGTCAATCATCATTCGTCCTACGTCTGAATCAGCCCTAGCCCACAGGTGTGATGGTAACGTGTCTAGTAGGGATGTGTCTGCCTCAGAAATGAGATATATGTGTTGGGAAGAATTATCGCTCTGGTGTTGGTGATCATCATATAAGATGACCCGCAACCCGTCCGGTAACCATCTGATGGTTGCACGAACATTTTTCAACAAATCGAGGCCCATAATGGCGTCTGGGGTTTCGGAGGAGAGAAGGAATGTTGTGTTGATTGTATTGTTTTCAAGATTGAAAGGGAACGGTCTGGACAAAGGGTTGGTGTAGGGTGTACTGTCAAATCCTTTTGAAGTTATATGTGAGCCAGGCAAGGGTGCCCTTGGACTCAGTCGTTTGGATAGCGCACTATGTGTTGCTCCTGTGTCTACCAAAAATGGCGCCTCTGTGCCCAGGACCTTGGCGGTAACATAAGGGCCTTGCTGATCAACATAGAGCTCGACTGGATCCATCCCTTGCCCTTGGCTGTTCTACGCAAAATCGTATATGTTGTCGTAATCTGACTGTTGGTACTGATTCTGTCAGGGATGATCAAATGTGTTTGCTCTTCCTGGCCTTTCCACGCAAATTTCATTTGTGTACCCTCTCCCACTTCCTCTTCCTTTCTGTCTGCTTACTATTTCCCTTGCCCCTCTGCCCCTACCGACTCCTAGCAGAATCGGGCATTAGGATTTCCAGTGTCCGTACTCCAAACAAAACGCGCATTGATCCTGCCCTAAGTCTTGACGTCCTGTATATGGCGTTGCCGAACTACTTCTGGGCGGTTGTGCCCTAGGGGTATTCTGTTGGTATCCTCCCGTATATTGCTCTTTTCCTGTATTCGCCCCTTGAAGCTGCGCTATCACTACCCTTTCCTTCCTTTCCTTCAAGTCTTTCTTCTTCTTTTCTGTAGCCCTATCAACTTCATTTTTCTGGTGTTCATAGTACTGGGCCATCTGGAGGATAGCCGCTGGCTTAGAGGCTGCCCAGCTGCTTTCGCTGGTCTGCAGTTTTTGCGATACTTCCGGTAACAGTCCCTTAACATAATTCTGTACAAACAAGTGGTGTCCGGTTGCGGTGGACATGTCTTGTCCGCTGTAATCGGAGAACACTGTTTCAAATCTGGAGAAATACTCCGAGACATCCTCTTGTGGTTTCTGGCGGCATGCGGTTACAATGGACCAATCGATTTTTTTTCTCCGGGATCATAGTTTTTACTTTCTGTACTATCTTGTCAGGGAGGTCTAATATAGCTTTTACCGGTTTCTGTCCAGGGTTTCGCTGTTTGTCTAAAACACCGAGTTGTTCCCAAGTATGGCCGAGCAGCTCTGTGTGGTCTGCTTTCCTAATTTGTTTCCACACATCCGCTGGCAGACATAGCCCAAAGAATGTCGATATCGGCGAGTGTCATGATGGTTGAGCCGTACCCAATTCTGTGAAAAATGCGGTGGGGTTTTTCCGTGAATCCGGCAAAGATTTACGGACTGTTAGAATGTCATGTCTGTCCCATGGCTGATATACCCAATTGTAGACCACCCTTCCTTTACCATCCTGGCGGGTAATATCATCATTATTCCCTTGTCCTGTAGAGGGGACCCAATAAGGGGCAGCTTCTTTTATTGGCATCATGTTGTCAGTTTTTTCTATCAGGGGCCCTGTCTTTATAGATGTCTTATCCTTAACTACCCGTCCTTGTTCTATGAGATGGCAGAATACCTCCAGTGTGTACGAGAAGAGTTCCGCTACATCGCAGTCATTTTCATCTCCCGTATCTACCTTCCTAAAAAGGGCCATTAGTCGTTCGGGCCCTACATCCTTGTACTGTTCTTCGTAAGCAGTGAGAGTGTGATAACAGAGGCGTACAATGAAGTGTCGCTTGTGGTTTTCGACATAGGAGTTGCATATATCAGTTATATACTCTTCAGTCTCTTTCCTATCTACGAGCGTTTTAACTTTTTTATCAATGCCCGCTCGTTCGTCTTTACTTAATCGTGGGATCCTCGGCAACCCGTTCTCTTTTGATTCAGCTCCTACTGACGGGTCTCTTGATGAGGCATTAGGCACAAGAGACTCTATTGGTGCAGAGGCTATGGGGACCAAGGCAATGGTGATGCCTTCGACTATGCTTTGGGATTTGTGACGTTGTACCACAGGATGAGTGGGGGCATAAGGAGGTGACATGTAGATGATCAGAGGACCTAATAACAAATCATCATCTACTTTTTATTTAGTTGGTAACTCGGGGTAAAGAGTCGAGGGCGTTCTAACAGGGTATTGACCTAAAATCTTTGACTCTTGTTCTTTTCTATCAGTTTCTCTTTCTTTTATGTCTTTCTAACTTTTTACAAGCTTGGTGAGCTGCTTTTCGTATCTCCTTATCTAGTCTAGCTTTGTTTCTTTTCTTTCATTGGGTTGTTTATTTCAGGCACAAACCAAAACTGTCAAGCATGGCTGGCGTAGTTTTCTTTTTGCGAAGAGCTATTTCTAGCGTTTCTATTTTATCGGGGTCGAAAGATCCCGCCAGTGACCACTGATTTTCCCGGTGCTTCCTAGTGCGTTTATGCCATAGTTCACTATAAGCTACAGTGTCTAATCCATATTTTACATACATGTCCTTATTAGGGGTGCCTTCCGGCGGTGCTGGATGACTGACCTCTAATATACGTTCCGGTCCAAAACAATCAAACAATCCAGAGAAGACAGGTTTAACGGTCAAAATTAATATCTCAGTCAATCAATATAGGCAAAAAACCCGCACTACCCGTCCTTCACTGTCTGCAAAGAGAGAGAGAGAATATTCCTATTCTCTGTTGTTTACAAGCAGGAAATGTCTCAAATAACTTCAAAAGGGGGAATACTAGTATTCAAAAACTGTTAAAACAATCAATCAATCAAAAAATATGTAAAAGTAGATTTTTCATGACCTTACCTGGACCGTATGGACAGTTCTTCGCCTTCCCTTTCCAGCGCCTGTTTGTCCTCTTACTCCAACAATCAGTGCGACGTTTCTGTAAGGTCCCAGTCAGGACCGCAGGTCACTCGAGAGAGGTCCGTTTGGAACCGGTGAAGTTCAGTTGATCGGCAGCCAGACGAGGGTCTCTTTCAGGCAGGTGTACCCCAATCGTTAGATGTTCACTCCTTCGTTAGGACCTCTCTACCGGACCCACGTGTCGCTGATGGGCCCCGCGTTGGTGCGCCAATTGATGAAAAGCAGCGATTCTCCTAAGAACACCAGTGCTGCCCGGCGCAAAACACCTTTAATTCACCTTACGATTATCTATCAAAATAACGAGGCAGGCGCTGGGAACTGGAAGGCAAGAAACGGGTTTATTACTCCAGAGGAGAACACATCACTTCGGACGCCTAGATGTCGTCGGGAGGTGCTCTACCTGCATCTCCGTGGTTCGGTCTTTTATACACATTTGCATCAGTTTATTGGCATGGTTAAACATCCTTGGAATCCCCGCATTAGGCTAGTTCCCACACAAACCCAGCATTAGTCATCCCCCCACCCAGATCTAACAGGTCATCGTTATCTCGCAGCTGGCCATTCCGACAGGATCTAAAAACACGTGAGATCGGTCAGATCTGAGGGTTCGTGTCATTGATTAAATCAGTCCCCTTTGTTGGTGAAACAAGCCCTGCCGTGTGTGGGTAATAAACCATGTCCACTGGGGTAGGTTAGTGCCTGGGATCAGATTGAGTAGCCAGGTGCAGTGAAGGAGGTTATCAAAAAGGGGCTTACCAGTGCATGGAGGATGAAAGGACAGACAGGTTTGGTGCGGAAAGTGACTCCGCGGCTTTGTCATAATGTTAAGGTTTTACAACCCCAGTACATTTGTTCAGGCTTAGTCAGAGCGCTGGGGGTTGATAGCGAGGTCGGGGTGACACATAGGTGACCAGTAGTGTACAAAATGGCAGCGATATCTAAAATGTTTGTCGCTTACGCGCACGCAGAGGCTCTCGTTAAGCAAGATGGTGCCGGCAATGTTCATTTTTGTCGTTTTACACTTTTACAGTTCCATCAAACACAACAACTATAACATAGACAACTGAAGATGTGTGCATGCAAAGAGGCATAGAAGCTGATTTACAAGCCAATTTCACAACAGTGTGCCTGCCCTTATTTACAAGGCCACATAAAGCCACTCTGTGTGGCCTTTTATGGCCTTGTAAATATGGTCCTCTTTTTTTATTAATCTGTGTGAAGGGAGTTATTCATGGGTGTTGTGGTGGGGGTTCCCATGCAACATCCATGGAATCCGGCACATTCCCAGATTTACAAGGTTTCATAATCCTGGGAATGGGTCAGATTTCTACTCCTCCCCAGGGGAGGCTTAAGGGAGACGCAGCAAGGAGAAATACCTTTATTTCTCCTTGTTTTCACTTTTCTATGTGTGCTGCATTCTGCAGCACACATAGAAAGTGAAAAACGTCTCTCGTGATTGGTTTTGTGCAGGAAGGTGTCCCTTAATCACATAGATACAGCGCATGCCTGCCCCATTATTTTGTTTTAGGGCAGCGCAGCAAGATTCCTTGTGGCGCTGCCCTGTGCCAAAAGCTTGTACATAAGGACCGTAGAGTGCAGAAGCCCCTTATGAGCACCGGGACAACAGTACTTCTAAAAGAGGAAACATTATCGGGCAGGACTGGAGAAATGTAAAAGTAATGTCCATGCATTACAGCTTTTCTCTTGTAGCTGTGCTCCTGCCATCTGTATGTCAATTGTGAAAAACACTATGACGCCACAACTGTATGCTTGCAGCCACCACTTATGCACATACTCACTCTTGGTGCATGTTGGTGGTGCATGGGTTCCAGTTGCCTGATCTGACAGACACATCTCCTTGCCTCACTCCTTCTGCCAGCTTTTTAATCTCCCAGTATGTTCAACGCAGGAGAAGCATGCAAGTTGACTGATATTAAGTTAATTAGATGAAACAAGTATGGTATAGTGGGTGGACGCAATTGTGACTGATGCTACTGCAGACCAGTGGATTAACAGGGCTGGCTCAAAGCCTATGTAAGTATATATAATAAATATATATATATTCCTATTAAAACAGGAGTTTTTGGCTAATGCCAAACCTAAAAAATCCAACACCCAACTGCTATTTGACAGAGAGGTGCAGTAAGGTGCTGCCGCTAAAGGTAAGAGCAGTGAGGTGGTGGCTGTGGTCTAGCCGAGCAGCAAGATGGCTGCTCCCTGAGTGTGCACTGCTGGCCGAGATAAAATCCTTACACCATCCGACCATTAGAGGAGCCGACAGTGACCAAAATTGACAGCAATGGATTCTTCAAGGATCCAGGCACAAGCAATGCCAATTAGAAGAGCAAATGAGATACTGGATTGAATTGTGCCTGAACAGGTCTCCTACACACACACCAGTGGCGTAACAAAACTTAAGGGGGCCCCCCTGCAAACTACATGGAGGGGCCCCCCCATTCTCTGTGCCAGTCTAGAGCTCTCAGGCCAGTGACCCGCCATACTGCAGGGGATGCGGGGCTATTGTTCAGGCCACTGTCACCAATAAAGCCACTATAAGTGACACTGGATGGTGGAGTTAAAGGTTGGGCTTAGTCTGCCAGCAGGCTTTCATAGGTGGTGGTCCATTCATTACAGGGTCCCTGCCATCAGTAGGCCGGGGAAGTTTGCCCAATTTTAGGTGGGTTTCCTGATGCAGACTCCTGTCATGATATACAACATCAGGGCCACTCATCGTTCAGTTTTGACAAAAGTGCATCCACTGCTCCTTCTTGTTTCCATTTTAAAACATTAGACAATACGACAATGCTGTATTTCAAAAGCAGATGTAACTACAAAGAGCAAATTTTGATAACACATTTTTATTACCAGACAATAGCAATCTTAGGAGGCATTGTATAGCTTCATAGACACTTTGACCCCAATTTCATCACAGTCTCTCTCTCTCTCTCTCTCTCTCTCTCTCTCTCTCTCTCTCTCTCTCTCTCTCTCTGTCAGTCAGTCTCTGTCAGTCAGTCAGTTTCTCAGTCAGTCAGTCTCTCTCTCTCTCTGTCAGTCTCTATATCTCTCTCTTTCTCCCAGTCTCTCTCTGTCAGTCAGTCAGTCAGTCGCTCTCTCAGTCAGTTTCTCTCTCAGTTTTTCAGTCTCTCTCTCTCTGTCAGTCAGTCTTTCTCTTTCTGTCAATCAGTCTCTCCCTTTATGTCATTCAGTCTCTCAGACAGTCTCTCTCTGTCTGTTTCTCTCTCTCAGTCAGCCAGTCTCTCTCTGTCAGTCTCCCTCTCTCTCTCTCTGTCAGTCTCTCTCTCTCTGTTCATCAGTCTCTCTCTCTCTCTGTCAGTCTCTCTCTCTCTTATTCTCTCTCTCTCTCAGTCAGTCTCTCTCTGTCTGTCTGTCAGTCTCTCTCTCTGTCAGTGTCTCAGTCTCTCTCTCTCTCTCTCTCTCTCTGTCAGTCTATCACTGTCAGTCTCTCTCTCAGTCAGTCTCTCTCTCTGTCGGTCAGTCTCTCTCTGCCTGTGTCTCAGTCTCTCTCTCTCTGTCAGTGTCTCTCTCAGTCAGTCTCTCTGTCAGTCAGTCTCTCTCTCTCTGTCAGTCTCTCTCTCTCTGTCAGTCTCTCTCTTAGTCAGTCAGTCTCTATCTGTCAGTCTCTCTTAGTCAGTCAGTCCCTCTCTCTGTCAGTCCCTCTCTCTGTCAGTCTCTCTCTCTGTCAGTCTCCCTCTCTCTCTGTGTCAGTCTCTCTTTCTGTGTCAGTCTCTCTCTCTGTCAGTCTCTCTCTCTCTGTCAGTCCCTCTCTGTCAATCCCTCTCTGTCAGTCTCTCTCTCTGTCAGTCAGTCTTCCAGACAGTCTCTCTCTCTCTCTCCCTCCCTCTGTCAGTCTCTCTGTCAGTCATTCTCTCTCGCAGTCAGCCAGTTTCTCTCAGTCAGTCTCTCTCTGTCAGTCAGTCTCTCTGTCAGTCAGTTTCTCTGTCAGTCAGTTTCTGTCAGTCAGTCTCTCGGTCAGTCAGTCTCTCTTTCTTTGTCAGTCTCTCAGTCTCTCTCGCTGTGTCAGTCTCTCAGTCTCTCTGTGAGTCAGTCTCTCTCTCAGTCAGGCAGCCTCTCAGTCTCTCTCTCTCTCTTAGTCTCTCTCTCTCAGTCAGTCAGTCTCTCTCTCCCAGTCAGTCAGTCTCTCTCAGTCAGTCATTCTCTCTCTACCTCAGACAGTCAGTCTCTCTGTCAGTCAGTCTCTGTCAGGCAATCAGCCTCCCTCAGTCAGTCAGTCTCTCAGTCTCTCTTTCTCTGTCAGTCTCTCAGTCTCTCTCTCTGTGTCAGTCTCTAAGTCTCTCTCTCTGTGTCAGTCTCTAAGTCTCTCTGTCAGTCAGTCTCTCTCTCAGTCAGTCTCTCTCTCTGTCAGTCTCTCTCACAGTCAATCAGTCTCTCGCTCTCACTCAGTCAGTCTCTGCCTCTCTCTCACAGTCCCTCTATCTCTCTCTGTCAGTCAGTATCTCTCTACCTCAGTCAGTCTGTCAGTCTCTCTCTCTGTCAGTCATTCTCACCCTCTCTCAATCAGATTCTCTCTCTCTGTCAGTCACAGTCTCTCTCTGTAAGCCAGTCTGTCTCTCTCTCTCTGTCAGTCTCTCAGCCAGTCAATCTCTCGGTCAGTCAGTATTCAGTCTGAGTGAGTCAGTCAGTCTCTACTCTCTCTCCACTCTCTCTCTCTCCAATCTCTCTCTCAACTCTGTCCACTCTATCTCCACTGTCTCACTCTCTCTCTACTCTCTCCACTCTCTCACTCTCTCTCCACTCTCTCTCCACCTTCTCTACTCTCGTTTTCCACTCTCTCTCTCCACTCTCACTACTCTCTCTCCACTCTCTCTACACTAGACTCTCTCCACTGTCTCCCTCCACTCTCTCTCAACTCTCTCTCTCTTCTCTCTCTCTCTACTCTCTCGCCACTCTCTCTCTCGCCACTCTCTCTCTCTCCACTGTCTCTCTCTCCACTGTCTCTCTCCACTCTCTCTTTCCACTGTCTCTCTCCACTGTCTCTCCACTCTCTCTCTCCACTCTCTCTCTCCACTCTCTCTCTCTCTCTCTCTCCACTCTCTCTCTCCACTCTCACTCTCTCCACTCTCTAGCCATACTCTCAACTCTCTCTACACTGTCTCTCTCTCCACTCTCTCCCCACTCTCTCTCTCCACTCTCTCTGTCAGTCTCTCTCTCTCTCTCAGTCAGTCTCTCTCTCTGTCGGTCAGTCTTTCTCTCTCTTAGTGTCTCAGTCTCTCTTTCTCAGTCAGTCTCTCTCTCAGTCAGTCTCTCTCTCCTAGTCAGTCAGTCTCTGCCTCTCTCTCTCTGTCTCTCTATCTCTGAGTCAGTCAGTCTCTCTCTCTCTCTCTCCGTCAGTCAGTATCTCTCTACCTCAGTCAGTCAGTCTGTCAGTCAGTCATTCTCTCTCTCTGTCAGTCAGTCTCACTCTCTCTTAATCAGACTCTCTCTCTCTGTAAGTCAGTCTCTCTCTCAGTCAGCCAGTCTCTCTCTCTGTCAGTCTCTCAGCCAGTCAGTCTCTCAGTCAGTCAGTATTCAGTCTCTGATTCAGTCAGTCTCTACTCTCTCTCCATTCTCTCTCTCAACTCTGTCCACTCTATCTCTACTGTCTCACTCTCTCTCCACTGTCTCACTCTCTCTCCATTCTCTCTCTCTCCACTCTCTCTCTACTCTCTCCACTCTCTCACTCTCTCTCCACTCTCTCTCCACCCTCTCTCCACCCTCTCTCTACTCTCTCTCCACTCTCTCTCTCCACTCTCTCTCCACTCTCTCTTTCCACTGTTTCCCTCCACTCAATCTCTCCACTATCTCTCTTCTCTCTCTCTCTCTCTCTCTCTCTCTCTCTCTCTCTCTACTTTCTTGCCACTCTCTCTCTCGCCACTCTCTCTCTCACCACTCTCTCTCTCCACTCTCTCTCTCCACTCTCTTTCTCCACTGTCTCTCTCCACTCTCTCTCTCCACTCTCTCTCTCTCCACTCTCTCCCCACTCTCTCTGTCAGTCTCTCTCTCTCTTAGTCTCTCTCTTAGTCAGTCAGTCTCTATCTGTCAGTCTCTCTTAGTCAGTCCCTCTCTCTGTCAGTCTCTCTCTCTGTCAGTCTCTCTCTCTGTGTCAGTCTCTCTCTCTGTCAGTCCCTCTCTGTCAATCCCTCTCTGTCAGTCTCTCTCTCTCTGTCAGTCAGTCTTCCAGACAGTCTCTCTCTCTCTCCCTCTGTCAGTCTCTCTGTCAGTCATTCTCTCTCGCAGTCAGACAGTCTCTCTCAGTCAGTCTCTCTCTCTCTGTCAGTCAGTCTCTCTGTCAGTCAGTTTCTCTCAGTCAGCCTCTCAGGCAGTCAGTCTCTCTTTCTCTGTCAGTCTCTCAGTCTCTCTCTCAGTGTCAGTCTCTAAGTCTCTCTCTCTGTGCCAGTCTCTAAGTCTCTCTCTCAGTCAGTCTCTCTCTCAGTCAGTCTCTCTCTCTCTCTGTCAGTCTCTCTCTCAGTCAGTCAGTCTCTCAGTCTATCTCTCTCTCTCTCTCTTAGTCTCTCTCTCTCTCAGTCAGTCAGTCTCTCTCTCCCAGTCAGTCTCTCTCTCCCAGTCAGTCAGTCTCTCTCAGTCAGTCATTCTCTCTCTACCTCAGTCAGTCAGTCTCTCTGTCAGTCAGTCTGTCAGTCAATCAGCCTCTCTCAGTCAGTCAGTCTCTCTCTCAGTCAGTATCTCTCTGTCAATCTCTCTCAGTCAGTCTCTCTCACAGTCAATCAGTCTCTCTCGCTCACTCAGCCAGTCTCTGCCTCTCTCTCACAGTCTCTCTATCTCTCTCTGTCAGTCAGTATCTCTCCCTCAGTCAGTCAGTCAGTCTGTCAGTCTCTCTCTGTCAGTCAGTCTCACTCTCTCTCAATCAGTCTCTCTCTCTCTGTCAGTCACAGTCTCTCTCTGTATGCCAGTCTGTCTCTCTCTCTCTGTCAGTCTCTTAGCCAGTCAGTCTCTCGGTCAGTCAGTATTCAGTCTCTGATTCAGTCAGTCTCTACTCTCTCTCTATTCTCTCTCTCAACTCTGTCCACTCTATCTCTACTGTCTCACTCTCTCTCCACGGTCTCACTCTCTCTCCACTGTCTCCCTCTCCACTCTCTCTCTTTCTACTCTCTCCACTCTCTCACTCTCTCTCCGCTCTCTCTCCACCCTCTCTCCACCCTCTCTCTACTCTCTCTCCACTCTCTCTCTCCACTGTTTCCCTCCACTCTCTCTCTCTATTCTCTCCACTATCTGAGTCAGTCAGTCAGTCTGTCTCTACTCTCTCTCCACTCTCTCTCTCTCCAATCTCTCTCTCAACTCTGTCCACTCTATCTCCACTGTCTCACTCTCTCTCTATTCTCTGCACTCTCTCACTCTCTCTCCACTCTCTCTCCACCTTCTCTACTCTCTCTTTCCACTCTCTCTCTCCACTCTCACCACTCTCTCACCACTCTCTCTCCACTCTCTCTACACTAGACTCTCTCCACTGTCTCCCTCCACTCTCTCTCTACTCTCTCTCCACTCTCTCTCTCTTCTCTCTCTCTCTCCACTCTCTCGCTCTTCTCTCTCTCTCTCTACTCTCTCGCCACTCTCTCTCTCTCTACTGTCTCTCTCTCCACTGTCTCTCTCCACTCCCTCTTTCCACTGTCTCTCTCCACTCTCTCTCCACTCTCTCTTTCTCCATTCTCTCTCTCCACTCTCTCTCTCCACTCTCTCTCTCCACTCTCTCTCTCCACTCTCACTCTCTCCACTCTCTCGCCACACTCTCCACTCTCTCTACACTGTCTCTCTCTCCACTCTCTCCCCACTATCTCTCTCCACTCTCTCTGTCAGTCTCTCTCTCTCTCTCTCTCTCTCTCTCTCTGTCTCTCTCTCTCTCAGTCAGTCTCTCTCTCTGTTGGTCAGTCTTTCTCTCTCTTAGTGTCTCAGTCTCTCTTTCTCAGTCAGTCTCTCTCTCAGTCAGTCTCTCTCTCTTAGTCAGTCAGTCTCTGCCTCTCTCTCTGTCTCTCTCTCTGAGTTAGTCAGTCTCTCTCTCTCTCTCCGTCAGGCAGTATCTCTCTACCTTAGTCAGTCAGTCAGTCAATCTCTCTCTCTGTCAGTCAGTCTCACTCTCTCTTAATCAAACTCTCTCTCTCTCTGTCAGTCAGTCTCTCTCTCAGTCAGCCAGTCTCTGTCTCTGTCAGTCTCTCAGCCAGTCAGTCTCTCGGTCAGTCAGTATTCAGTCTCTGATTCAGTCAGTCTCTACTCTCTCTCTATTCTCTCTCTCAACTCTGTCCACTCTATCTCTACTGTCTCACTCTCTCTCCACGGTCTCACTCTCTCTCCACTGTCTCCCTCTCCACTCTCTCTCTTTCTACTCTCTCCACTCTCTCACTCTCTCTCCGCTCTCTCAAGTCTCTGATTCAGTCAGTCTCTACTCTCTCTCTATTCTCTCTCTCAACTCTGTCCACTCTATCTCTACTGTCTCACTCTCTCTCCACGGTCTCACTCTCTCTCCACTGTCTCCCTCTCCACTCTCTCTCTTTCTACTCTCTCCGCTCTCTCTCCACCCTCTCTCCACCCTCTCTCTACTCTCTCTCCACTCTCTCTCTCCACTGTTTCCCTCCACTCTCTCTCTCTATTCTCTCCACTATCTCTCTTCTCTCTGTCTCTCTCTACTCTCTCGCCACTCTCTCTCTCACCACTGTCTCTCTTCACTCTCTCTCCACTCTCTCTCTCCACTCTCTCTCCACTGTCTCTCTCCACTCTCTCTCCACTGTCTCTCTCAACTCTCTCTCTCCACTCTCTCCCCACTCTCTCTGTCAGTCTCTCTCTTTCTCCTAGTCTCTCTCTCTCTCTCTCTCTCTGTCAGTCTCTCTCTCTGTCGGTCAGTCTCTCTCGCTCTGTTACTGTCTCAGTCTCTCTCTCTGTCAGTCTCTCTCTGTCAGTCTCTCTCTCTGTCAGTCTCTCTGTCAGTCTCTCTGTCAGTCAGTCTCTCTCTCTCTCTATCAGTCCCTCTCTCTGTCAGTTTCTCTCTGTCTCTCTCTCTGTCTCTCTCAGTCTCTCTCTCTTAGTCAGTCTTCCAGACAGTCTCTCTCTCTCTCTCTCCCTCTGTCAGTTTCTCTGTTAGTCATTCTCTCTCTCTCTCTCGCAGTCAGCCAGTCTCTCTCAGTCAGTCTCTCTCTCTCTTAGTCAGTGACTCTCTCTGTCAGTCAGTCTCTCGCTCTGTCAGTCAGTCTCTCACTGTCAGTCTCTCTCTTTCTCTCAGTTAGTCTCTCTCTGTCAGTCAGTCTCTCTCTCTCTCTGTCGATCAGTCTCTGTTTCTCTGTCAATCTCTCTCTCTGTCAGTCTTTCAGTCTCACTGTCAGTCAGTCTCTCTCTGTCAGGCTCCCTTTCAGTCAGTCAGTCTCTCGCTCTCTCTTAGTCTCTCTCTCTGTCAGTCAGTCAGTCTCTGTCAGGCAGTCAGTCTCTGTCAGTCAGTCAGTCTCTGTCAGTCAGTCTATTTCTCTCTGTCAGTCTCTCTCTCAGTTAGTCTCCCTCGTAGTCAGTCTCTCTCACAGTGTCAGTCTCTCTTTCTCAGTCAGTCAGTCTCTGCCTCTCTCTGTCAGTCTCTCTCGCTCTGTTAGTCAGTCTCTCTCTCTATCAGTCAGGCAGTCTCTCTACTCCCTCTCCACTCTCTCCACTCTCTCTCTTTCTCTCTACTCTCTCTCCACTCTCTCTCTCTCTCTACTCTGTTCACTCTATCTCTACCGTCTCACTCTCTCTCCACTCTATCCACTCTCTATCCACTCTCTCCACTCTCTCTCTCTCCACTCTCTCCAACCTCCCCACACTCTCTCTCTCCACTCTCTCTCCACTCTCTCTCTACTCTCTCTCCACTCTCTCTCCACTGTCTCTCTCTCTCTCTCTCTCTCTCTACTCTCTCTCTCCATGCTCTCTCCACTCTCTCTCTCCACTCTCTCTCCACGCTCTCTCCACTCTCTCTCCACTGTCTCCCTCCACTCTCTCTCTACTCTCTCTCTCTACTCTCTCTCTACTGTCTCTCTCCACCACACTCTCTCTCCAATCTCTCTCTCCACTCTCTCTCTCCACTGTCTCCCTACACTCTCTACTCTCTCTCTCTACTCTCTCTCCACTCTCTCTCTCTCCACTCTCGCTCCACTCTCTCTCTCTCTCTCCACTGTCTCTCTCCACTCTCTCTCTCCACTGTCTCTCTCCACTCTCTCTCTCCACTGTCTCTCTACTCTCTCCCCACTCTGTCTCTCTCCCCACTCTCTCTCTACTCTCTCTCCACTCTCTCTTTCCACTCTCTCTCCACTTTCTCTCTCCACTCTCTCTCCACTGTCTCTCTCTCCACTCTCTCTCTCTCTCTCTCTCTACTCTCTCTACTCTCTCTACTCTCTCACTCTCTCTCCACTCTCTCTCCACTCTCTCTCCACCCTTTGTCTACTCTCTCTCCACTCTCTCTCTCTCTCCACTCTCTCTCCACTCTCTCTCTCTCCACTGTTTCCCTCCACTCTCTCTCTACTCTCTTTCTCCACTCTCTCTCTTCTCTCTCTCTCTCTACTCTCTCGCCACTCTCTCTCTCACCACTGTCTCTCTCCACTCTCTCTCCACTTTCTCACTCCACTCTCTCTCCCCACCCTCTCTCCACTGTCTCTCTCCACTGTCTTTCCACTCTCTCTCTCTCTCCACTCTCTCTCTCTCCACTCTCTCTGTAAGTCTCTCTCTCTTAGTCTCTCTCTCTCTGTCGGTCAGTCTCTCTCACTCTGTTAGTGTCTCAGTCTCTCTCTCTCTGTCAGTCTCTCTTTGTCAACCTCTCTCTCTGTCAGTCTCTCTGTCAGGCAGTCTCTCTCTCTCTGTCAGTTCCTCTCTCTGTCAGTCTCTCTTTGTCAACCTCTCTCTCTGTCAGTCTGTGTCAGACAGTCTCTCTCTCTCTGTCAGTCCCTCTCTCTGTCAGTCTCTCTGTCTCTCTCTCTCTCTCTCTGTCTCTCTCAGTCTCTCTCTCTTAGTCAGTCTTCCAGACAGTCTCTCTCTCTCTCGCAGTCAGCCAGTCTCTCTCAGTCAGTCTCTCTCTCTCTCAGTCAGTGACTCTCTCTGTAAGTCAGTCTCTCGCTCTGTCAGTCAGTCTCTCACTGTCAGTGTCTCTCTCTCTCTCAGTCAGTCTCTCTCTGTCAGTCAGTCTCTCTCTCTCTCTCTGTTGGTCAGTCTATTTTTCTCTGTGAGTCTCTCTCTCTGTCAGTGTCTCAGTCTCTCTGTCAGTCAGTCTCTCTCTGTAGGTCTCTCTCTCAGTCAGCCAGTCTCTCGCTCTCTCTTAGTCTCTCTCTCTGTCAGTCAGTCAGTCTCTGTCAATCAGTCATTCTCTGTCAGTCAGTCAGTCTCTCTCAGTCAGTCTCTTTCTCTCTGTCAGTCTCTCTCTCAGTCAGTCTCTCTCGCAGTGTCAGTCTCTCTTTCTCAGTCAGTCAGTCTCTGCCTCTCTCTGTCAGTCTCTCTCTCTCTGTTAGTCAGTCTCTCTCTCTGTCAGTCAGGCAGTCTCTCTACTCTCTCTCTACTCTCTCCACTCTCTCTCTTTCTCTCTACTCTCTCGCCACTCTCTCTCCATCTCTCTCTCTACTCTGTCCACTCTATCTCCACTGTCTCACTCTCTCTCCACTCTCCACTCTCTATCCACTCTCTCCACTCTCTCTCTTTCCACTCTCTCCAACCTCCCCATTCTCTCTCCAGTCTCTCTCTACTCTCTCTCCAATCTCTCTCCACTCTCTCTCTCTCCACTCTCTCTCTCTCTCTCTCTCTCTCTACTCTCTCTCCACTCTCTCTCTCTCTACTCTCTCTCTCCACTCTCTCTCCACTCACTCTCTCTCTCTCCACTCTCTCTCTACTCTCTCTCTCCACTCTCTCTCCATGCTCTCTCTCCACACTCTCTCTCCACTCTCTCTCCACTGTCTCCCTCCGCTCTCTCTCTACTCTCTCTCTCCACTGTCTCTCTCTCCACTCTCTCTCCACTCTCTCTCTCTCCACTCTCTCTCTCCGCTGTCTCCATTCACTCTCTACTCTCTCCACTCTCTATCCACTCTCTCTCTCTCCACTGTCCCTCTCCACTCACTCCCTCTCCACTGTTTCTCTCCACTCTCTCTCCACTCTCTCTCTCCACTGCCTCCCCACTCTCTCCCCACTTTCTCTCCACTCCCTCTCTATCTCTCCACTCTTTCCTCTCTCTCTCTACTCTCTCTACTCTCTCTCCCCTCTCTCTCTATTCTCTCTCCACTCTCTCTCCACAGTCTCCCCCACTCTCTCTACTCTCCCTCCACTCTCTCTCCACTGTCTCTCTCTCTCTACTGTCTCTCTCTCTACTGTCTCTCTCTCCACTCTCCAATCTCTCTCTCCACTCTCTCTCCACTGTCACCCTCCACTCTCTCTACTCTCTCTCTCCACTGTCTCTCTCTCCACTCTCTCTCTACTCTCTCCCTCTACTCTCTCTCTCTACTCTCTCTATCCACTCTCTCTCCACTCTTTCCCTCTACTCTCTCACTACTCTCTATCCACTCTCTCTCCACTGTCTCTCTCCCCACTCTCTGTCCACCCTCTCCTCTCTCTCCACTCTCTCTCTCCACTCTCTCTTTCCAATCTCTCCAATATCTCCTCTCTCTCTCCTCTCTCTTTCCACTCTCTCTCCACTCTCCCTCTCCACTCTCTCTCTACTCTCTCTCCACTCTCTCTACTCTCTCTCTGCACTCTCTCTCACCATTCTCTCTCTGCTCTCTCTCTCCACTCTTGCCCACTCTCTCTCACAAAGTAGTGAGCGTTCAAAGAGTGCTTACCTGAGGGCACCATGTTGCTGCCTCGTCCCTTCTCAAATGAGCATTGCCCTGGAGAATGATGTCTCAGGGGCCCCCACCCCATCCAGAGCCCTGTGGTAAAAGCTCTCTCCGGGGCCCCCACCCCCATCCTTGTCCTCTCTCATCTCAAAGGCTGTGCCCTGTGGGAAAAGCTGTCTCTAGGTCCCCCACCCCGATCCTTTTTCCGGCCCTGGCGTGCTCTCTCTTTCTCAGTCAGTCAGTCTCTGCCTTTCTCTGTCAGTCTCTCTCTGTCAGTCAGTCTCTCTCACTGTCAGTCAGGCAGTCTCTCTACTCTCTCTTCACTCTCTCTCTTTCCACTCTCTCTCTTTCTCTCTACTCTCTCTCCACTCTCTCTCCACTCTCTCGCTCTACTCTGTCCACTCTATCTCCACTGTCTCACTCTCTCTCTTCACTCTCTCCACTCTCTCTCCACTCTCTCCACTCTCTCTCTCTCCACTCTCTCCAACCTCACCTCTCTCTCTCCTTCCACTCTCTCTCCACTCTCTCTCTACTCTCTCTCCACTCTCTCTCCACTGTCTCTCTTTCACTGTCTCTCTCTCTCTACTCTCTCTCCACTCTCTCTCTCTCTCTCTCTCTACTCTCTCCACTCTCTCTCCACTCTCTCTCTCCACTCTCTCTCTACTCTCTCTCCCTCTGTCAGTTTCTCTGTCAGTCATTCTCTCTCTCTCTCGCAGTCAGCCAGTCTCTCTCAGTCAGTCTCTCTCTCTCTCAGTCAGTGACTCTCTCTGTAAGTCAGTCTCTCGCTCTGTCAGTCAGTCTCTCACTGTCAGTGTCTCTCTCTGTCAGTCAGTCTCTCTCTGTCAGTCAGTCTCTCTCTCTCTCTCTCTCTGTTGGTCAGTCTATTTTTCTCTCTCTCTCTCCACTCTCTCTCTCCATTCTCTCTCCGCTCTCTCTCTCCACTCTCGCCCACTCTCTCTCACAAAGTAGTGAGCGTTCAAAGAGTGCTTACCTGAGGGCACCATTTTGCTGCCTCGTCCCTTCTCAAATGAGCATTGCCCTGGAGAATGATGCCCCATCCTTTTTCCGGGCCTGGCGCGCTCTCTCTTTCTCAATCAGTCAGTTTCTGCCTCTCTCTGTCGGTCTCTCTCTCTCTGTCAGTCAGGCAGTCTCTCTACTCTCTCTCCACTCTCTCTCTCTCCACTGTCTCTCTCTACTCTCTCTCTCTCTCCACTGTCTCTCCACGTTATCCCCACTCTCTCTCTCCTCACTCTCTCTCTACTCTCTCTCCACTCTCTCTTTCCACTCTCTCTCCATTCTCTCTTCACTCTCTCTTCACTGTCTCCCTCCACTCTCTCTATACTCTCACTCTACTCTCTCCACTCTCTCTCTCTCTACCCTCTCTCCACTCTCTCCTCTCTCTCTCCACTCTCTCCAGTCTCTCTCTCCACTCTCTCTCTCCTCTCTCTCTCACTCTCTCTCTCACTCTCTCTCCACCCTCTCTCCACTCTCTCTTCACTCTCTCTCCACTGTCTCCCCCACTCTCTCTACTCTCCCTCTACTCTCTCTCCACTGTCTCTCTCTCCACTCTCCACTCTCTCTCTCTCCACTCTCTCTCTCTCTCCACTCTCTCTCTACTCTCTCTCTACTCTCTCTCCACTCTCTCTCTTTCCACTCTCCCCACTCTCTGTCCACTCTCTCTCCACTCTTTCTCTACTGTCTCCCTCCACTCGCTCTACTCTCTCTTTCCACTGGCTCTCTCTCCCTCTCTCTACCCTCTCTCTACTCTCTCTCTCTACTCTCTCTATCCACTCTCTCTCTCTCTCTCCACTCTCTCTCCACTGTTTCCCTCTACTCTCTCTCTACTCTGTCTCTCCACTCTCTCCACTGTCTCTCTCCCCACTCTCTCTCCACTCCCTCCACTATCTCCCTTCACACTCTCTATCCAATCTCTCCAATCTCTCCTCTCTCTCTCCTCTCTCTCTCCACTCTCTCTCTCCTCTCTCTCCACTCTCTCTCCACTCTCTCCCTCACTCTCTCTCTCCACTCTCTCTCTGCTCTCTCTCTCCACTCTCTCTCTGCTCTCTCTCTCCACTCTCTCCCACTCTCTCTCACAAAGTAGTAAACGCTCTAAGAGTGCTTACCTGAGGGCACCATTTTGCTGCCTCGTCCCTTCTCAAATGAGCATTGCCATGGAGAATGATGTCTCTGGGGCCCCCACCCCATTCAGAGCCCTGTGGTGAAAGCTCTCTCTGGGGCCCCCACCCCATCCTTGTCCTCTCCCGTCTCAGAGGCTGTGCCCTGTGGGGAAAGCTGTCTCTGGGGCCCCCACCCCCATACTTTTTCATGGCCTGGGGCGCTCTGACTGAAGACAAACAATGTAAGTTGTTATGTTGTTTCTCTTCAGTCCTAGGGACAGCGAGGATCTCAGAGCAGGCTGCAGACTGCAGCTGCCTGAGAGAAATCCACTTACAGCTCTCTAAGTTGAGGGGGCCCCCCTTCATGTACTGAAGACTGGGGCCCCCCGCACCGCGGGGGATGCCAGGGTGTTTGTTACTCCCCCGTCACACACAATTCAATCCATTGGAAACACAAGCTGTTTTCCAACTGTAAGTCCATGAATGTAGTATATGGGATCCTATGCCAGTGCAAGAAATTATACATAGGCAAGACTAACTAGGAAGTACGCCATAGGATTTCACAGCATAAATCCAGAATACGGAGTAATGTGCAAACAGCCGCTCTAGAGAACCACTGGCATGCGAATATACACACAGAGAAAGACCTAAAATGGATTGTCACTTCGAAAGTTGAGCAAGATTGCAGAGGTGGGGATCTTGATGCTAAATTAACGAAACGAGAACCAATGCTGATTATAAGATTCAATACAGAGGTAGATGGGCTGAACGTACTTTCAGAGATTTGCAAACTATGAGTGGTTCAACTTTTCGGTTAAATCCTCCTTCCTTTGAAATTTACAAAGAGCAAAGGATTTTATTGCAATGAGAGCATTCTCATAGGGTGTAGGATTAAAATTTCAAAGGCAATTTGTAGGCCCTAGCCTCATGAAGTTTTGGGCGGCGTAATATAACTGTTTTGAGTACCTTAGCATTTTCGATCGGGCATGACTTTGACTATAATTCCCAGAATCCCTGGGACCATAACGTCACCACCCTGAGTGTTAAAGAAGCTTCTGCACGCGCATATCAGGAAGTCAATTTTCCCGAGAACCAGCAGAGCCAAAAATTCAATTACAATGAGGGTATGCTTATAGGTGGTAAGATGTTCTATAAATATTCTGAGGTATTATGTAGGCAATAGCCTCATGAAGAATTGAGTAGCGCAATTTACATTTGAATGTTTGAGATCGGACATTACTCCGACTACAGCTCCCAGAATTCCTGGGACTACGACGTCACCACCTTGACGTTCAAAGAAGCTTCTGCACGCGCACGCCGAGAAATCAATTCTCCCGAGAAGTAACAGAGAGCCTCCCCGTGAAATCATTCAAGTTATTACTGGAGGTAAGAACTGTGAGAAGTTGGCCTGGCATATGCTGTCCACTATTCTAGTGGGCACCTTGCACCAGTCCAAATGACCCTTATTGATGGTAGGTTTAAAGACAACCTATATAGAAAGCTATCCTAATGGTAGCTGTGGAGAGCAGCCTTCAGGCTAAGTCTTGAAGGAATGTAAAGCAGCTTGTTTTACCAGTCTATAATCTCATGAATGACCAAATGAAAGGAGAACCACACCAGGTGTATATATAAAATATATGCATTTATTCAAAACACACCCCTCTAGTCTCTTTATGAGACTAGAAGCAAAAGTACATACAGGAAACTTATTTAGAACACAGTAAATTAGCACAGTATATGTTTTGCCCTAGGGGCCTCACAAACCATATACTAAGAAAGTGGTATAGGTACCGCTAAGAATATAGAGACAAGGCCTAGGGCCTGTAGAATCGCTGGGGCAACCAGGAACCACCCAAGGTAGGGACGCAGGAGACCCACGGAGGACGCGTGCAGTGACTAAACACAGTCGGGAATCACCATTGACTTCTATGGAGAAAGTTGTGATTAGAATTTTAAAGTTTAGGACACTTAGGAGTGGACTAGGAACAAACCCCTTCAGTACTGGACAGTTCGAGAGTCAAGACCCATGGGAGCACCGTAGTACTCGTGTTACCTCACCCAGGGAAGCCGGGTGCATAGGTGTCTTTTCGTGTCGGGTTTTGTCGTTGTTTCCTATAGAAAGCTGCAAAGAAGTGCAGCAGGCGAGCAGATTAAAAGTGTCCAGATGGATCCAAGGATGGATCAGAGATCTGAAGAACCTGAAAGCAGAGGGGGCAGAGTCTGGGTCACTTGCCAGTGACCAGGAAGGCGAGGAGAAGATGGCAACCAATGTCGGATGATTTCAGGAGCAGAAGGTGAAGCTTGACTCTTCAGCCACGAGGACCAGGAGGTGTCGACGACAACCAGGAGCAGGATTTGAGCTGTCCCACGTCGGATGTTGAGTGCTGTGGTGTCAGTAGCTGGATTGGACCCAAGAAGCCTTGGCAACAGCAGCCCACACAGAATACAAAAATTGGCTTCGGAGCAGACCAGCAAGGTCTGAGGGACTCACCCTTTGGAGGGGAGTCAGGGTATGTCTGGAGCAACAAGGGAAGCCCAAGAAACAATAGAGTTATCTTTGCGGGGACCCATCAGTCGACGGACCCGAGATCGCAAAGGGGCATCAAAGCAGAAATGCTAGAAGCGGGCCCACTGAACATTCTTGGAGTGTAGGCCCACAATCTTCAGTGCAAATGGTGCTCAGGGCTTGGACTACAAGTAGCCCAATGCACAATTTCAGGAAAGCTCGGGAAGTAGGTGCACTTGCAAATATGCAGGGTGTCCAGGAGTTCCGGTCCCACGTCTCTCGTGGCGGCTGCGGGTCTCAGCTTTGCTGTGATCTCGTGTCGGCCTCACAAATGTCTGGAAGTCCATGTCCTGTGTCGCAAATCCTTCGGGATCCGGCGGGAGCCTTGGAAATGCAGACCGGCAAGATGCTTCTTTGGTGCCTGTTTGAACAGGGGAGTCACACCTTGACCCCAAGGGAGATTTCTTTGGTCTTCTAGTCGAAATAGAATGAAGAAGTTCCAAGACTGCAGCTGCCTGAGAGAAATCCACTTACAGCTCTCTAAGTTGAGGGGGCCCCCCTTCATGTACTGAAGACTGGGGCCCCCCGCACCGCGGGGGATGCCAGGGTGTTTGTTACTCCCCCGTCACACACAATTCAATCCATTGGAAACACAAGCTGTTTTCCAACTGTAAGTCCATGAATGTAGTATATGGGATCCTATGCCAGTGCAAGAAATTATACATAGGCAAGACTAACTAGGAAGTACGCCATAGGATTTCACAGCATAAATCCAGAATACGGAGTAATGTGCAAACAGCCGCTCTAGAGAACCACTGGCATGCGAATATACACACAGAGAAAGACCTAAAATGGATTGTCACTTCGAAAGTTGAGCAAGATTGCAGAGGTGGGGATCTTGATGCTAAATTAACGAAACGAGAACCAATGCTGATTATAAGATTCAATACAGAGGTAGATGGGCTGAACGTACTTTTCAGAGATTTGCAAACTATGAGTGGTTCAACTTTTCGGTTAAATCCTCCTTCCTTTGAAATTTACAAAGAGCAAAGGATTTTATTGCAATGAGAGCATTCTCATAGGGTGTAGGATTAAAATTTCAAAGGCAATTTGTAGGCCCTAGCCTCATGAAGTTTTGGGCGGCGTAATATAACTGTTTTGAGTACCTTAGCATTTTCGATCGGGCATGACTTTGACTATAATTCCCAGAATCCCTGGGACCATAACGTCACCACCCTGAGTGTTAAAGAAGCTTCTGCACGCGCATATCAGGAAGTCAATTTTCCCGAGAACCAGCAGAGCCAAAAATTCAATTACAATGAGGGTATGCTTATAGGTGGTAAGATGTTCTATAAATATTCTGAGGTATTATGTAGGCAATAGCCTCATGAAGAATTGAGTAGCGCAATTTACATTTGAATGTTTGAGATCGGACATTACTCCGACTACAGCTCCCAGAATTCCTGGGACTACGACGTCACCACCTTGACGTTCAAAGAAGCTTCTGCACGCGCACGCCGAGAAATCAATTCTCCCGAGAAGTAACAGAGAGCCTCCCCGTGAAATCATTCAAGTTATTACTGGAGGTAAGAACTGTGAGAAGTTGGCCTGGCATATGCTGTCCACTATTCTAGTGGGCACCTTGCACCAGTCCAAATGACCCTTATTGATGGTAGGTTTAAAGACAACCTATATAGAAAGCTATCCTAATGGTAGCTGTGGAGAGCAGCCTTCAGGCTAAGTCTTGAAGGAATGTAAAGCAGCTTGTTTTACCAGTCTATAATCTCATGAATGACCAAATGAAAGGAGAACCACACCAGGTGTATATATAAAATATATGCATTTATTCAAAACACACCCCTCTAGTCTCTTTATGAGACTAGAAGCAAAAGTACATACAGGAAACTTATTTAGAACACAGTAAATTAGCACAGTATATGTTTTGCCCTAGGGGCCTCACAAACCATATACTAAGAAAGTGGTATAGGTACCGCTAAGAATATAGAGACAAGGCCTAGGTCCTGTAGAATCGCGGGGGCAACCAGGAACCACCCAAGGTAGGGACGCAGGAGACCCACGGAGGACGCGTGCAGTGACTAAACACAGTCGGGAATCACCATTGACTTCTATGGAGAAAGTTGTGATTAGAATTTTAAAGTTTAGGACACTTAGGAGTGGACTAGGAACAAACCCCTTCAGTACTGGACAGTTCGAGAGTCAAGACCCATGGGAGCACCGTAGTACTCGTGTTACCTCACCCAGGGAAGCCGGGTGCATAGGTGTCTTTTCGTGTCGGGTTTTGTCGTTGTTTCCTATAGAAAGCTGCAAAGAAGTGCAGCAGGCGAGCAGATTAAAAGTGTCCAGATGGATCCAAGGATGGATCAGAGATCTGAAGAACCTGAAAGCAGAGGGGGCAGAGTCTGGGTCACTTGCCAGTGCCCAGGAAGGCGAGGAGAAGATGGCAACCAATGTCGGATGATTTCAGGAGCAGAAGGTGAAGCTTGACTCTTCAGCCACGAGGACCAGGAGGTGTCGACGACAACCAGGAGCAGGATTCGAGCTGTCCCACGTCGGATGTTGAGTGCTGTGGTGTCAGTAGCTGGATTGGACCCAAGAAGCCTTGGCAACAGCAGCCCACACAGAATACAAAAATTGGCTTCGGAGCAGACCAGCAAGGTCTGAGGGACTCACCCTTTGGAGGGGAGTCAGGGTATGTCTGGAGCAACAAGGGAAGCCGAAGAAACAATAGAGTTATCTTTGCGGGGACCCATCAGTCGACGGACCCGAGATCGCAAAGGGGCATCAAAGCAGAAATGCTAGAAGCGGGCCCACTGAACATTCTTGGAGGGTAGGCCCACAATCTTCAGTGCAAATGGTGCTCAGGGCTTGGACTACAAGTAGCCCAATGCACAATTTCGGGAAAGCTCGGGAAGTAGGTGCACTTGCAAATATGCAGGGTGTCCAGGAGTTCCGGTCCCACGTCTCTCGTGGCGGCTGCGGGTCTCAGCATTGCTGTGATCTCGTGTCGGCCTCACAAATGTCTGGAAGTCCATGTCCTGTGTCGCAAATCCTTCGGGATCCGGCGGGAGCCTTGGAAATGCAGACCGGCAAGATGCTTCTTTGGTGCCTGTTTGAACAGGGGAGTCACACCTTGACCCCAAGGGAGATTTCTTTGGTCTTCTAGTCGAAATAGAATGAAGAAGTTCCAAGATATATGTTGCAGAGTTTCGTCCAGGGTAATCTAAAGTCCTCGGGACTGGGTTCCTATATTTATACTAAGTTTAGGGGTTGGACTAACTCTAGGGTCCCACCTATGGGAGGACCTGGGGAGAAGGTGGTTACACCCCTTCCCCTTTGTCCAGTTTCGCGCCAGAGCTAGGGCTGAGTGCCGCAGCAACTAGTTTTAACTGGGGTATGCACAGGGACACCTTGTGTGCCCCAGGCACTGTCTGAAAAGCATTCACTGAATGCACCCACCCTACCCCAATACACTAAAGCCTGTCTGGGGACATGGTTACACCTCCTTGGACAGGAAACCTATTGTCCAGGCCTCCCCTGCTGGAGTTTCGTCCAGCAGCTGGAGGTCAGACCCATGTCAGTGGCAACAGCATCCATTTTGTGATGCCTGGGCTCTATTACCGGTCAGGTAAGTGTGTACATGTCTTCTCCCTCTAGAAGGGTGGAATTCTACCCACACCACCAGGACTGACGGGGGGGGGTAGGATTCCAAAGTGTTTGACACCAATGTTTTGATGCAGCCATTCCAAAGTTAGCATTTACAGCGAGGTTATTATGCATTTAAGAGTATATGGTATGGCTGTATCACAGAATACAGCTATAAGGAAGTGATTCCGAAAGCTGCAGAGGGGCTCAGCTCATGCTAGGGCACCCTCTCATTCAAAACCATGCTCTTTGCCTTTAGGAGTGTCAAGGCCTGCCATAGGAGTGACATATAGGTGGCCGCAGAAGGTGGTTACGCATACTATTTTTTCTACAGTCTTCTTGTCTTTTGCTTTCAAGAGTTCTTCCCTAGGACAATGCCAGGCTTGTTTGAGTGATTTTTTATAAGTCTATTCGGATAGCCTCTTGATACCAACTTGAGACTCAGTGTCTCTCCAAATATGTATTTACAAATGTGCATGGGTAAATGTCTATCCACCATTGTCACCACACCAACACTGGTTAGGTTTTTAAACGCTCAGCAGTAGCAAAGACGTGCACTGTCATCAAGTTAACTGTGATCGGAATTTAGAAATTTCCCCAGCTAGGCCTTGACACTTTCGGCAATTGACATTGAATAATTTGCTCGCACACCACATGACGTTGCATACACACGGGCCAATAACCTGCTGCAGTAACCCATGAGCACGCCTCACGCAAGCCGCGATCATTGCGGAGGGCGTGGTTCCAACACGTATATGCAAGCGTTGGCAGACCCGACATAGGTTGCCATGGCGACCCGGCACCGAACGCTCGATTGAACGAAGCAACGGCGCTCAATCCCAGGGCTGACATTGCGAGTCTCGCGGGCTTGAGGCATACAAAAGGAACTAACGATGCAGCTACATGCTATCATCGTACCAAGAGCCGTCTGATCCGGCGCAACGCCAATACCGCATTGAAGGACGCGCTACTCAGAGACTGTTCTGAAGTAAGTCTGAGTAGCTCCCCATCCTCGACCTCTCCTCATCCCAGAAGGCACCACTCCCATTAATCCTAACGTACCCATTTCCAGAAAGAAGACATCACTGCGTGTCCCTGTCCACAAAGAAGACATCAATGCATGTCTCCGACAGGCTACCATGAGATAACGGCAGTATTCACTACCCGCCATCCATAAGAGGCAGCCTACACCTCTTCACTGTGAGGTAAGAGGTCTACAACGTAACTATTAAGTAAAGTCCACTACGTAATACAGCTAGTTTACCTTTACCTTGTGCTTTTCTCCTTGAACGCGCCACGCAGCACCCAGCCGGGTACTCACTTGAGTGCTTTTGTAAATATTTTCTTCACCATCACGGGACACCATATCTTCACATAGGCTGCTCCCTTGTCATTCAGGTACCTATCTTAGACCTAGTCCTCAACAATTACCCTCTCGTAACTCTCGTATGATTGCCTGCGATAAAAAACCTGACGCCTTATGCATTTCTGTGCAGATATCCCCAACACCCAACATCCTGAGGAAACCCCACATCCAATAGGAGGGTTGAAACGTCGTCGACACGAGTACAGAAAAGACCTTATATAGCCAATGTTACTATACATTCAGGTTGTCATCATACTCAACTAAATGGTCTCTTCTTGTACATATGGAAACCTTGCTTTACACAAACTCACTGTATATATTCACCTATGGTTCCATGCTTCACTTGGGGATTCACTGCACACAGTATACAGCTTTTTGAATTTAAGAAAGTGATTTATACTTACATATCAATGCTTCTGTTGTGTATATGTAAATAATTATCAAGTCAAACTGTGTAGAGATTTTTTCCGCTCGCATTATCCTTTTTTCCCTTACAAATGTATCGCCATTGTGCAGGTATTTTCCATTGAAATATTATCTATTGTTTCTACCAGAATCTTTAAAATGGAAGCATACGTGGATGAGCTGCTGTGAGAACTATTTGGCTCAGACCTCTTGGTGGTCTTCACCGATGAAAGAGCACATCGTACCTTAGGCACAAAACCACCAGTGGAATCTACACCCCGACCGCTCTTGGCAAGGCTACTAAATTACCCGGATGGGAACACCATTGTACGCCTGGCCAAGGACCGTGGGAACATTAACCATAAAGGTAACACAATATCGTTCTGCTCTGATTTCACTTCCACCGTGCAGGCGGCACGCCGGGAGTTTGTACCTGTTAAGCACATACTTCTACAGGTGGAGGTCCTGTATGCACTGCTTTACCTCACTAAATTGAAAGTCACACACGAAGGCAATGCACTACAACTTTGCCGAACACGTGAGTGGGTAGAGGCGAGCTGCACAGCCTGCAAAACAACAGAACTCGGACACAGGCATCAGCAACAGCGATTGAACATTACATTTGCTAGGAGGGAGGGTCTCTCTGTTGTATGTCTGGACACTGAGAATGTATCGAATCCATAAACCTAGAAGGTACAATTGCACAAATGATTTCATAACTGGTTAGATACAGGCTTTAATATACAAGCTGTGATCTAGCACATACGCCGCTGGCTCTTCCTGTTGTATTCGGCCACCCGCCTCATGGCAGGGCTGTATGCCGGAGAACCCACGCCTCCAAGGATAGCTTCCATGTTTTGCTCCCAGACTTGGTCCTGGAGCATACTATTAAGTTTGTTCACATAGGAAGATCTATTGCACAACCTAATTGGGGGGTTAGTGTGGGAGGGGGGCAGGAAGGGAATGTTGTGGGTGAAAAGTTAATCAGAGTAACACCAGATGATTACACGCTCATAGACAGAAATTGAAAGGTTCTTGCCAACACGATACAGTGACAGAGCGTTAAGGCTCACTGGAAGTCCAAGGGGATGACCCGCGGGGGAATCATTAATAGATTGGGACAGCCCAAGCAGAACTCAGTTTGCCACTGTGCACACCTCAATGAACCATGACTACCTATAGTTTCCTAACCTGGAAAATTCGAGGACTGAATGACTTCCAGAAAACTAGACTGATCCAATCTTATCTATTTAGGCATAACATTGATATATATTTCATGCAAGAGACCCATTTAAATAGCACCTTCCACCTTAAACTGCATCATACCTTCTACTCTATATATTCAAATTATGCGAGAGGAGTTGCAATTTTATACCACATGGGTTGGACTGGAAGATGATTGAATCACATTTAGACCCGGAGGGAGATTTGTGATTTTGGGCAGCGTGCTTGGAGGGGTGAAGTTGACACTAGCAGTATATGGGCCAAATGCTGACCTGACCGAATTCTTTCAGGATGTATGGGCCAAAATTCAACTCATGGGATGCGACACCATAATGTGGGGTGGAGACTTCACTGCAGTATTAAACAATGCTCTTGATAGAAAGGTAACTTCCCACACTCTACATCCCAACTCTAGCGATACATTGAATGCCATAATAACAGACATTGCCGAAGGCATGTGCATATCGGCACACCACAGAGCTTGGTCTAGATTAGATTATTGGATGTTATCTCGGGACATAACGGTCTGTACAACAGAAATCACACACCTCCCTAGGACGTTTTCAGACCTTGCCCCCTGTCTTCTGAGGCTGGTCATTCCAGATGTACCTCAGAAGATGTATAGTTGGAGACTCTCCACAAATGCTCTACTTGACTCTGCTTTTAGAGAGGAATTACACAGAAACATTGAAGAATACTTTACAACTAATGCAGGATCTGTCTCCACACAAGCTACCCTGTGGGAGGCGTTTAAAGTAGTGATACGGGGGAAATTCATAGCCTGACATGCCGAAGGCCATTAGGGTCACAGTAGCAAATCTTGAAGCTCTCATCAAAGAGCTGGAATCCCAATACTACGCCTCCGAGGACCCAAGGCTCTTAGCATCCCTTAAAGAGAGCATCACAGAATTTGAGGAAGAGGCACAGCGTGAGGTGAAATTCATGGGCAAATATACACAAGCAAGACGCAATGGGGAAGGAGATAGACCAGGCAGAACTTTAGCGAAAATGTTCCAGACGCCTCACACCGCCACATATACATCTGAGATCAGGGGGAAAAAAACATTAGTTAGAGGCCCTCAAGAGATACTAGATAATTTCACTTAATTTTATACCAATTTATACACGGCTACCCACCAGACAACCCCAGAAGAGCTCCAGCCTTTTCTATTCTCCATTGAGCTGTTATGGCTCAGGAGGGCGCACAGAGCATATCTGGATGAACCATTTACATCCAACTATATTCTTCAGGTGATCAGCAGTCTGCCCCTAGACAAAGCCCTGGGTTCTGACGGCTTAACAACCACATTTAATAAGGCCTATGCAACCCAACTGGTGCCTCACCTTCTCGCAGTATTTAAAGAAGCACAACTCTCTCCACCCTTTCTCCATCTATGAAGAGGCTATTATACAAACACTATTGAAACCCAGAAACCTAGCCATGAGATAGATTCTTATTGGCCCTTATCATTAATAAATATTGATGGCAAGATATATGCGAAATTGCTCGCAAATAGATTGCAACCAATACTTTCCCTACTAGCAAGGCCAGACCAGTCAGGGTTTATCCCTGGTAAAAAACACAATCTACGCACCTTTTTCATGGTACTGCATTACTTGAATCCAGACTCACAGGCGCTGGTGGGGTTCCTAGATGCAACTAAAGCATTTGATGCGCTGGAGTGGTCGTATTTGTTTGCAGTCTGGGGAGGATTGGGATCAGTGCGACATTGATAAAACAAATAAGTTTGCTATATACAAACCCATCGGCCAGAGTACGTATAAACGGTATGCTCTCCAGCTCTTTTCCTATTATCCAAGGAACCAGGAATTGGTGCCCTCTCTCTCCACTCCTCTTTGCTATTAAGATGGAGCTGCTAGCAGTGAAGATTCGCCAGCATCAAGCAGTGGGAAGACTGGTATTTAGCATCAGAGGGCTGCTGATTTCACTATATGCGGATGACATGACGGTATATATTACAGACCCAGCCACAAACAAAGGCCAAGGGCCCGATGTAGGTAGCCCTTTACCGATCGGAATCGGCCGAAAATACCGATTTTCGGCCGTTTCCGATCGGTAAAGGGCTATGGAGATGTAGGGGCACATTTTCGGTAATTTTACCGATTCGTTATCATTACCGAATCGGTAATATGTACCGATTCGGTAATGATAACGATTCGGTAAAATTACCGAAAATGCAATGTAGGTAGCCTATGTTCCATCAGCACATGGCTTACAGAATCGGTATTTTACCATGGAATACAAATCCATGGTAAAAAACCGATTCCTGTGTACTTGCACATCTGTGCATGTACACATGTGCCATGTGACAGACAGACGTGCCCTTAGGGCATGTCTGTGTGCCACATTGCACACATGCCCGTTTTGGGGGTGCTAGAGGGTGTCAAAGTGACACCCCCTGCACCCTTGTGAAATCTTTAATTACCGATTCGGTAAATACCGATTCGGTAATGCCTAATCATTCCTATGGGCTTCAAAGCCCATAGGAATGAATGGGCATTACCGATTCGGTATTTACCGAATCGGTAATTAAAGAATTGTTAAGGATTCGGTAACGAATCCAGATGTTGGGACCTACATCCCATTTACCGATTTTGAAATACCGAATCGGTAAAATTCGGTATTTCAAAATCGGTAAATGGGATTTACCTACATCGGGGCCCAAATCCTCAGAGAACTTATAAAATTTGGAGGCCTTTCAGAGATATTCATAAACTGTGCCAACTCAACCCTTTTCCCACTAACTGACCTCCCTGAAGTGAAGGACTACCACGTCACTTTGCTACACTATTTATCATAGTAAGAAATCCTTATGTATGAGACACCATCACTTTTCACTTGGTGATGAAGAAAGCCTGAATGACCTGACAAGGCAACTTAGAGCTGAAACATGTCAACCTTTTTAGAATCACGAAAATTGAGTGCGTAAGAATCCTAATTTTTTCCCATACGCACATCTATATGTTTTCAGACAACTTACTCGAATCCAAAAACAATAAATAAAATAGTCTGGCTGTCCGAGTTTTTAAACAAATTCACCTACCACTTATCACTGATCACTACTGTTTTTAACCAAGGGTAAATACCTCCGAGTGGAGGTTTCATAACAACTAACCCAAAGATTATGCAGTCACGTGAGTGAATAGCGGAGAACCAAGATATACCGCTAACTCAAACAACTTCACACGTGCTTGAGGGTTTTTTATCTTGGGACATACACATCACCTGTATACCCAGGATATGCAGGACAAGTGATCCTTCCCTAAGTGATTTATCATATTAGATATATAGGAAACTGGACGGATCACAATTTCCTTCTCCCCCCTGAATTGATTTAGTAATTCTCCTAAGACCCCCAGGAATGACACATGGCCTTCCAACACCGTGTGCTGGAGGGTCAGAGGCAGGGGGCTGAGCAGGTGCGGATGAGCTTCGACCTCACAGCTTACAAACTGACGCCATCCTTGGGTCTCTATGTCCGCCCAATGGTCTGACATTGCTGGAGTCATGATGCGGAGAGAAGAACAGCTGTCCGCTCAGAATGTCTCCAGTGATGCCAGCGTGAGCTGGCACAGATGCAAAAGCTCATGGAGGACAAGGTGTGGATGGAGGCGGAAAGGATGGCAGCCATCGCTGCACATCAACAAAATGTAGCTGGGATCTATCAAGCCCTGCAGATCCTCATCATGACATTGTCACCACAAGACATGATGCTGATGAATGCTGCTGCCCCCACACCAACAACATCCCCGCCCCCTGGTGTGTCGGTGTCCCCTAAGTGCGGCAGGCGTATCCACTCAGGCACCTGATGTGTCAGTGGCACACAGTGCCGCAGCCGGTACTGCAACACCCACAGGTGGGGAAGGGCACACACCCGGGGACGAGGACGTAGATGGGACTTGGGCCAGAAGGAGCAGGAACTAGCATTCATTTACGCCACCTGGCCTGTTTCTCCTTCATCCCGCACAGGGCCTCATGACCTTCCACTGACCCCCGATACACTCTGATGCACTCACCTTGGACAGCGACATGGACTGCCACATCCTGTTTGACCGATGACACGGCGGACAGACTGCGGACTGTACCCTTCCTCTACTGCATTACATGTCATCCCAGGATGGACTCAGGCTGGCCCTACATGGGCTCATATTGTGTAGTGTGCTCGGCACTGCCCTTTACCGCTTCAGCTGCATGACTGAAAAGGATGTGCAATAAACACCCTGTGATGCACTGCTGTGTCATGTCTCTCATCAGTCATGTATGCATGTGTGGATGATTGTAGGGACAGTGATTTCCCTTGCGTCAATGATGCTCATCCTGTGGGTTGCTATTCAGAGGGTGCTACATTGCATTGTGTGTACCGGGTCCCGTGGACACTACAACAGGGACACACTCATCACTCACTTACTTGTCCGGACGTGGACTGAACCATGCCCAGAGCTCACGAGTCATTGTTGAAAGCCCTGTGCTGGTCCGACGTACGGCAGGCCAGACCACTCCGCTTACGCTCCGAAGGAGGACCCTCATTGCTCTCCGTCGCAGGCAAACTCACTGGTGGTGTGCAGGCCACTGGTCTAGTTGTCAGCATGTCACAGCCACTCCCTGAGGGAAGGTTTGCAGGCGCACAACACCCATCTGGCACAGGCGTCACAGGCCATGTGACTCCACCAACATAAGGGGCCGACGACCTCACATTCCCCTCTGCCGGTGGTGACTGGCTGACAGACGCCGCTGTTCTCAATCATAAAGGGCACAAGAGTTGTTGTGCACAGGGTTAGTGGCAACTCAGGCCTGCCGACGGCACGGGCCGACCACCACGTGGCGCTGACTGGGGTTGCACAGGGTTAGTCGCACCCGGCGCATTCTGGCTGGTGCAGGCACCCCACCACGGGACGGTGACTTTGCGTGCACTTAGTCAGTGACACCTTAAGCTGCTGTGCGGGTGGGCAGCCTGCGATGATGCCCGGTCTCGGCTGTCTGGACAACTCAGGTTTCATGTGCTCTGCTGGACCGCAGTGTAGGCTGGATCTAGCAGCCTTGGTGAGCCTACCGCCATGTGGTGTCGCTTCCGGGTTCACAGAGTTAGTGGTACCCATAGGGCTGAGCGGGTGTGCAGCCTGCGATGGTGCCGGGTGCACTGGTATGTCCCATGCCATGGTGTAATCAGGACCCAGCACCACACTTGAGACCTGGTGGCCTGCGGAGCGTGGCTGCAGGTCCGGGCTTGTGGCTTGCATCTGCATGTGGTGGGACATCCTGTCTATACGCCGGTGGCGGAAGGTGAGCAGTGAGGCCTGGGTGTGCATGGGCAGGCATGCTCCAATGGGCGGCGGGAGCCTTTGTGGTGCCTCTGCCTGAGTGTGCATGGGTGGGCAGGCGATGTTATCTTGTGCAAGTGTGTGTACTGTGCCAGTCATGTATCTGGACTCTGTTTCAGATGACGGCTCTGACCCAGATGTGTGACCTGGTGAACTGCTATACATGCCGGCACGTGGTTGAAGACACACCGGTAGCAGCATGTGAGCAGTGTGGCCTGGGTGCGCAGGGGCGGCTCTATCTCTATCTCTAGCTCTCTCTCTTCTTCTCTCTCTCTCTCCCTCTACCTCTCCCTCTTCTTCTCTCTCTCTCTCCCCCTCTTCTTCTCTCTTTCTCTCCCTCTTCTTCTTTCTCTCTCTCTCTCTCTCTCTCTCTCTCCCTCTCTCTCTCTCACTCACTCTCTCTCTTCTTCTCTTTCTCTCTCTCTCTCTCCTTGGATCTCTCTCTGTCCTTTGATATGCGCAGGACACACCTTCACATCATGGTTTTTGTCTTGCAGGCTGTGACCTACTGAGTGTCCCGATGGGAGCCTCCATGTATCTTCATTTACTTTCAGTGTTTATTTTAATAAAGTTTTATTTATTGCTTCGAAAGTGAATATGTGATGCTCATTTCTATGACAACACACGCATTTCACCTGTTGTGTTTGTGCAACATCAAGCAGATTATTTTGTACATGTTTTGTTGTAGCTGGTGTGGCATGTCTTTGTTTGTGAGGGGTGCCAGGGAGCGGTGGTCCGGGGGTGGTATCTGTGGGCGTTGTGGCCCTTTTGGGTGTCCGGCCCGCATGATGAGTGGCTCCGTGGCATCTGTTGCACTTCCGATGTGGCTCTGGGATGGGCTCCCTTTTGTGGTGCTGGCTGCTGTCCGACTTTACACCAGCTCAGAGCAGGCATAGATTTCCTGGTGCTAATGCGCCTTATTGCGGGTTTTGTGTTCTTATCGCCAATCTGACTGCTCGTTGACAATGTTGAGGAGTGGTGGTGTCACGGCTTTTGGCACGGGAACGCCTACTCTGCATCTCATTAGCCATAGTTACTGGGGTCCTCTGTGGCAATGTTTTTTGCGGCTGCTATCGCAGGTAAACTGGTGCTGTGGGCTGTTAGCACCAGCTTGTGAATGGGGAGGTACATTTATCACGACTTTGGCTGCGATAAAGTGCTGTTAATTCGGCGAAGGCTCCTTGTGAATATGCCCCACAGTTCTGCGATCTGTATGGTACACATTCTTTGCAGAAGGCGTTAACTCTCTGCACTACTTTATGATAGGTAAAAACTACCACAAGACAAAACTTGATCTCTCTCCAAGAGAAACGGCAATCATCAGAGCTATCTTGTTATTTTTTTATTATTGCCTGAAAATTGCTGGCCACTCATGGAACTCTGCAGGAGGTGTTTTTGTGAATAGAAAACAATCAGAAGCTTACACAAATGTGTATGTTTAACTTTGTTAATCAACTCCAGAAGAAGAACAAGCATTTGCAATGCAATAGGTCTTGCATAAGGAAATTTTGAGCTATTGATATTGTTAATTACAAATATTTTATTTATGTGTTGGTTTTGAAAATAGCTAAATTAATAGCTTTGTCATTTACAATGCCAATAGTTTTAACTTTTGAAAACGTGACACCTATAGCATTTGTAATGCAATATGTGTTGTATTTACATGACTTAGATTTATAAATTTTACAAATAACAATGGTTTTTATTTTTTTTTGATAATTAATACTTAAATAGAAGTTTTTGTAATGTATAATGGCAATAGCTTAAACTTTTGTAAATAACTTTTTGGGAAGATTATGTTCAGTGTATTTTATTGTGATGAAAATCCAAGAACAGCAGTGAAATATTAACATCTTTTTGTGACATTTGTAATAAAGCTTGAAACATTGATAGAACATATTAGAACCAGTTGTTCTTGAATGGTTGCACAGAGTGATGCTGTGGCGTTCAGTGGTGCTGAGTGATGCTGTGGCCTTCAGTGGTGCTGAGTGATGCTGTGGCCTTCAGTGGTGCTGAGTGATGCTGTGGCGTTCAGTGCAACCAATCAGAATCGGCATGGTAAAGTTACTATGCAGACACGTCTTCTAAATGTATTCTCTCATAATGTATGGAAAATGCAGGTAAAACAGTCCAAGCGCCGAAGGGACACGTCATGTATATGCTCACTCATAATGGTATGAAAATGCAGCTAAATAGTAAATGAACATACGAAGTCAAAACTATGGGGCATGTTCTGTCTTCTGTCCTCTTTCCTTTTCTTTTTCTCCTTTATCTTTCTGCTTTCTAAATAATGATGCCACTCATGGGTTCCTATGATTCACTAATGCCACTCTGTTTCTTGATTTTTATTCTTGTTCTACGTGATATGAGTTGTGGCAATTTATTGGCTATTATTGTCATATTCTGATGAACTGGTGGATCTTCCTTATCTTTCATATTGGTATCATTTTGAACTGTACCTAACTGTTTTTATCTTTCTTTTTTAAATCTTAATAAAAATTATTGAACTGAAAAAACTATGGGGCATGTTAATTATATATCACCCAAGATATTTGGAAGGAAGAGAAAAGACGAGACTTCTCGGTTAAAGAAATAGCCCTTCTAAGGTACAAGTGTGATAACAGAAACGAGTGAGTTAAATTTAATATAATACATTGCCATGTCACTAGGCAAATTGCATCTAAAAAGCTAACCGGGCTGTAAGCAACCGTGGGAAATACACGTGCCTGCTAGTAGACGATGTGCACGGCATCCCGCTGAAAGGAAACGGGCGCCATGTAGTGCTTAATTCGAAGTCACGCACGAGGCATAGCCAATAGGTCTCGCCTTTGGGACCTTAGAAGTGTTTAGGCAATTTGATTTCAGGGTCAATTTCATGCCGTTTGCTGCATTTACACTAGGAAGAAAATCCCACATTAACTGCACCATTAAGTCATGTAGGAAAGCGAGATGATAGCATGGTGACAATTTATTGTTTTAGAAAAGCATAAAAAAAAGAAGAAAAAAATGTGTGCAGAGCTTGTTGCTGCCTGAGCTGCTCTATGCCACACTCAGAAAATGTATTGGAGAATATAGAGGTCTGTTGTTCTCGCACATAACTTACCAGCGTTTGGAGACGGAAAATGTACTCCGAGTTTTACCAAACTGCATAAAATTACACAGGGCCCTGGGAGAAGGGGTTGGTTGCACTGGACACCGGGTAGTGACTGCTTGCACACAGCTGGAAGGCATGTATATACATCATAGAAATAAATATGTCCATTTGGTTGTAATAGCCAAGCATGGTAGTTGCAAAAGAAGCCAACAGAACGGCCCGGCTACCCTGCAACCTCCAGCAAATCCTGCTCTGTTTGTGGCCTGCCTGCTTGCAGGGGGATATGTGGTAGTAGAGAGATGTGAAAGAACCTGCGGTTAGCGTGCCGGGGCTTGTGGTGGTGGGGAGAGGTGGAATATCCAGCGGGTGGCGGATGAAATTTGTGGCACTGGGGAGAGGTGGAAGAGGCTGCAGGTGGCGCGCTGTAAATTTGTGGTGGTGGGGAGATATGGAATAGGCTACGGGTGGTGTGCTGGGGATTTGTGGCGGTGGAGAGAGGTGAAAGAGGCTGCGGGTGGCGTGTGGGATTTGTGGCTCTGGGGAGAGGTGGAAGAGGCTGCGGGTGGCATGCTGGGGATTTGTGGTGGTGGAGAGAAGTGAAAGAGGCTGCAGGCTGCAGGCGGCATGCTGGGGATTTGTGGCGGTGGGTAGAGGTGAAAGAGGATGCGGGTGGCGTGCTGTAAATTTGTGGCGGTGGGGAGAGGTGGAATAGACTGCGTGCGCCATTCTGAAATAAAGAAAGGTGTGCATGATGTGTCATGAAGCACATCCCTGGTAACTGAAATTAAACAGAAATAGATATACAAGTAGTCACGCTGCTGTGAGGCGCATTAGTGCCATGCATAATTACAAACAAGCTCTTGGCGTTGCTGTGTGGTGGGGCGGGGGAGGGGGAGCAGGGAAGCGAGCGAGTGGGAGGGAACGAGCATATGGCGAGCGGCGGGGGAGCAGCTTGGGAGCGCATTCCAATGAAGTCTGGTGCGAGGCCTGGGGGGCGGGGGAGGGGGAGCAGGGGAGCAAGCGCCTTTGATGTCTTGTGGTGTGAGGGTGTGAGTGAGGCCAAGCGCACGCCTGGTGAAGCGTCATGCTTCAGTAGACAACATGCATTGGGAGGAATCCGCTTGTTCAAGAGTGTTGTTTTCTCTGCAATAGTTCAGAGCTACAAATAGCTCGACCTAAAAACTCTTTATTTCATGAGGCCCTACATTTTTCCTATCATAAACACTGGGCAAATAAAGTTGTATGCAATTTGCACATGAGCAAGTACTGCACTATTGGAATCCAGTTTTGGACACTGACAGGAATTTCCAACCTAAACGGAATTAGCTCTTTAGTTGTAATCAGAGCCTTGGGCCCAGCTTCACAAAGGTGTTATGCCGCGTAGTACCCAAAGAGGCTGTGCTGTGTTGTGTGACAGGGAGAGAGCAGGAGAGCACCATATTCATAGAGATATGGCCCTCTCCTCCCCTGTCCCTAGAACTGGCTGATTTCAGCTGCCATGCGCCGCTCACACACCTTAGCACTATAGTGCTAGGATGCATGCCTGAGTCTACCATAAGTTTTGTACCGGACGGGAATCTGCCCTGTACAAAATACTATGGCTAGACAAGTTTAAAACCTTTTCCTACTTTGTATGTGTGCTGTGCAGTGAGCACAAACGCAATGTTGGAAAAGCAAGGAGAAATTGAAAACTTTTCTCCTTCTAACACCTGCTTTTTAGTGGAGTTAATTTTTGCAGCTAATTCCTGTCTACTAATGTTAATAAATAGGGTTTAGCGTCAAAAAGCATGGGTGGTTGCAGGGCAACGCCCATGTAAAGCCCACTTGAGGCAAAGTAGTGTAAAGCAGCATTTTGTGCTGCTTTGTGTTACTTGTCCATTACTTTTTGGGGCATTTGTTGATCCCTTAAAAATTAGGTCAAAAAAGTAAAGTTAACCTGACACTAAACATTTGTGAATCTTGGCCCGGATTTGGAGCTTGCCTCTGTTCTGAGCTATATTAAAAGCGAAAGCATTTAATTTCAGTTTCATTATGAGCAATGTTTCCCAGAAGCTGATAAACAAGTATTTTCCCAGAACAGGCTCGATTTAGATTTTATTTTTCAGTTCAGGGCCCTATACACGGGGTCTAGCAGGGCCGAGCCAGCCTTTTTTTCGGCTGGCCCACCTAAAATTCAAGGTCCCAAGCCAATTATTTATAGTTGCACTCTTGTCTTTTTTCATAAGCAGAGTAACGCTACAGTGCATGGTGTTGCTGCCTACACAGGAATTTAAACATCATGTTACAGCCCTCTCTGACCTGGTACTAAAAAGCTAAATCTAAACTCTCCGGAATGGCTTTTCCCGGGTGTGAGCTCAGAATGCAGTGGCAGACAGTAGCTGCACATCTCATACTTGCTGATTGTTAACCCCAAGCACTGCTCCCTCACACTGTTGTCTGCCTGTTGAGATGGGTTGCCTGCAGGGTCTAGCTGTCAGACTGTGTTAATAGTTGGTAAGTGTAGATTGCTGTGGGCCTATCCTCCCAGACTGAGGAGACTCCTTAACACCAACACAGGTCGCACCTGTCTACACCTGTACCTGCCAAGGTATGGCTTTAGGGCCAAGCAGCTTTAGCAGTGATGTCATGACAATACGGGTTCGAAAGCAGTGCATATAGATAACAAGCATTGGCATAGCCAATAGGTCTCGCCTTTGGGACCTTATACGTGTTTAGTTATCCAGCACAATATCCTTGGTGCAACAACATTGTGTTGCATGGCTAAACACTTATAAGGTCCCAAAGGCAAGACCTATTGGCTATGCCAATGCTTGATTTGGTTACTCTTTAGCCGTGCTGCATAGCATCGGGAATGTTGCACAGCATTGCTGGAAACCACTTGCAAAGCCAACAGGTCTCAAAGCTGAGACCTACTGATAGAATCAATATTTGTTTCTATCTGATTTTAAGAAATTATTAAATGTGAAACCGCCCCCAGGGCGTCTCGTGGTAAGCGTTCATTACCAGAAGAAAATATCCCATGTCTCAGAAGCAAAACGTGTCAGAAAGACTATACTACGGAAATGCTCGATTCAGACTTGTGGTATTTGGGCCCTAGGGCCATCATACTAATAAATGAGGTGACACAGACACAGGTAGTATGGTTGGGTAACTGGCCCTGAGCACATGCGCTCAGCCCTTTTTTTATTAGCAGGGTCATCTGACTGATGAAGCCTCTGGTGGGTGGGTGTTCAGTGTGGGTTACACCATGCTGAAACACTAGAACGTATCCCTCACAATACTACAAGACTGAACAGAGAAATACGAATTGTCTTTTAATCCATTCGTACTGGGAGAGCGGAGTTTAAATCCACTGCATTACAAACCGGGGCAATATAATGTCTCAGTTTGGTCCTCGGAGTGGACACACTTTATGACATTAATTCTAGGCCTGCAAATCAGCACCCGTTTTCAAAGGAGTGAAACTATGCAAAAAAAAAAATGATCTCTTAGAGCATATAATTTTTGATGGCAATGTTTTTTTATTACAATGTTACTTAACCCCGCGTAAAAAAAACAATATCAATGTGAACTGAATAAAACAAAACACACATGAACAAGACCAAAAGCATAGGTTAGAAATGTTATAATTTAGATAAAGAGGATAGGGAGAGGATGTGGCCTAATGGCTAGGGAGGTCAACTTCAAATCTGGAGAACAGGGTTCGCATCTTGGAAAGACGCTCAACATCCTGTGATTCTAGGTAATTCACTTAATCTCTCCATGCCTAACAAAAATGAATGTGTCCTTACATAACAATTGGTGCTCATGAAAAGCGCTCTGATACCCGATACCTTTGGTCAAGTTCGTGCTATATAAAACTCCAGAAAAAAAATTAGGAAATAGCTGACAGCTTGATGGGTGAAACATGAGAGGGCCGGATGACAGTCCAATCTTCCCACTAGGTACTAACATGTCGAGAGTGGAGCATCACACAGAAATGGCTACATTTCGGTTTTAAGTTCAGCATTACAACATGTATACTTACTCAAACACAGCTTCTACCCCATAACGATTCACTGGCACAATGTACTGCGCTTAATTACGGCATTTCCACAGCAATCTTACCATTTTGTCTCCCTTCCCTCGCCTCACCCACGAGCGGTTTCTTCTGGTACATTACCAGAGCTTTGAATGAATAGTTTGTTCTGAGAGAGACTCTAATGCTGTCCTAAACTAGCAATTATAGACTGCAGTCCGAATAACCTGATTGGCTGGCCAGGCCCACTCTTGATTCTCCAATGAGAGCGAAGACTTTTTAAGCCTGCATGAAAAACTCATATTGGCTCAGCCTGTCTGAGTGCTTAGAATACAGGCAGTAATTGCTGCAATCCTTTCCAGGTCGGAGAGGGGGGGGAGGTGGGGGGGGGGGGGGGGAACACAGGCAGGAAGTGAGGATATGTATTTGCATGGACTGGGCGAGACTGGGCATGGGTGCTATCATCCAAGTCAGCAGGACTCACTTTATCATCGTAGAAAGGATGAACAGAGCTAATGTAACAAACTATAACCTGCAACATGCAGGGATCTGGGCAGGCTCTCAACCCCCTGTGTCACATGCCAGGCAATAGTGAAGCAAATATTGCTACGCTCAAACATACAGCTACAGGGGATATTAAGGTAGTCGAATTCAAGGCACAGTTACACTTTATTATTTAGTGTTTTTAATTTTATAAAACAAATTTGCTACATTTGAACGTGGAGTGCTATATTATTTGGAAAAACTAGCTAAAAGTCACCCTAAAGCAGAAACAACGCCAGAGAATTAAAAAGATATGGGCTAGTGCGACTGCGTCTCCTCACCAATGCTTTCTTAGTGGCATACATCAGTGGAGACACATCATGGAAATCAGGTCAGAAGGATGTTCAAAGACCGCGCAACATGGATCCACTACATATTTTTTGTGTCTGTCTTCTTTTTAAGGACTGTTTGGAACAGTGCGCAACTTGTACCAATGGTTGTAGGTGGTGCCACAGGCATCTATTTTTGGGGTCAGACTTTACATTTCAGTATCAGCCTTTGATCTGGAGCAACTCTAAGGAGAGCACTGGGAAGGAGCAGTGGAATACTCAAACCTAGGAGTAAGGAAGCATTTTGAAGGACGGTGGTGCGAACAGCAGGACTGATGGACATTTTTCAAGAGGAAACCACTAGAGCAACTGACACGTGACCATTTACTTAAAATCATCTCTTGACAAAAGCAGCTGAGGTCATCTCAAGGACCATAACAGTGAAGTGTGCTGACTCACTCCTGAGTACCTTTTCTGAACAAACTAAGCAATGCCGGCGACAGCGACGCCAGGACTTTTTCAGTGAACTGGACAGTTAAGAAGCAAAAACTCTGCTCTTCAACTAAACAGCCCATTTTCCACTGGCACCACTGCTGTTTTCCAGAATCCAGAAAGATCAATGTCAGCATTAGGCCTTGTATGACCAAAGAAGTCCTAAGTCAAGGACCCTAAGAAAGGACAAGTGTTGTGGTGTCAAGAGGCAAAGTTGCTGGTGACCATGCTCTGATGTATGCTGGGTGTGGTGCGACAAATGAGAGAGTTCAGATTCATGTAATCATGGTCACAGACTGACATCCTGTGGCTAAAATGGAGGCGTCATTAAAGATCTCCGCTGGTCAAATCCTTTCCACACCGATGTTCTTTTGTACAAAGAGTGAAGGTTACCGACAGCACAAGCATTGACTTATGCCAACAGCCTACCACGTATTTTCAATAAAAATCAAGGGTCCCCCCCCCCCTAATTTACCTCACAACATTTTTCTAGTCTAGATCTCCACTGTCTCAGAGTCCAGATGGCCATATAGCTTCAAGGTTCTGCACAGGTGCAGTGTCGTAATCTAGACAGCAGCACAACTCTAGTCCTTACGCATGGCTGCTGCACAACCCAGGACGGCCATTTGATGACACACATCCTTCCATCCATTGCACTGTCACATCACAGCATGTTACCTATTCACAATGTGCTTCTGCACTTTACCAGGGGTAGGAAGTGCTTCATACATAGCTCTGGCAGGGTATAAACAGCACATTTCGCTTGCCTCCATGCTGCTGGCAGTACAGAAAAAGACTCACACTGTGTTTCAACTCACAAACTAGACAGGTGTTTACAAAGGTTTGACTGTTGGTGCAATAGGGAGCAGGAAACTTTCCAACTGCCGATATTTCAAATTAATACAGCACGTGCACAATATAGCGCCACCCATTGATCAAGGCAAAGGAATTACAAATTCATGTTTAAGTGTCCAAAATCCTAAACGGAGTGTAATCGTCAGAACTTTCATGATTTTTTTTTTTTTTTTAAATGACATCTTTTTTCTTTAAGTCTTGCTTGAACCCTACAACAGGCCCTGCTCCCGCTGCAAACCTGAACACAATAAAATACAATATCCTATGTCTAAACAACATCAAAAAGAATTACTTACTAAGGCAGGAGGCACAATGTGCAGATACTGTTTTTAGCCCTTTAAGATGGCTGTCTGGAGGGCGCGCGACGTGGCGGACAAGATGGCCGCTCCCCCCTGAGCTCTGCGATTTCGGCGGCGCTTCTCTCACGAAGGTCCCGTTTCCAGGCAGCGAATTTGGCTGCAAATGGCTGATTCTGGCGGCGGAAATACTGCTCCCAGCTTGGGTATGCTTCTCTTCATTTGCGCAGCTTTTTTTCTCCTGAAAAATGGAATCAGCTGACTTCCTCATTACGGCAGCCATTTTGTTTTTTCATTTCATTCGGTTTTTCATCAAACTCGATCTTTCATGCTTGACTTTGGTCCTTTGGACTTCTTTTTTCTGTGATTTGCCTCTTTTGATGGATCCTTGAGGTTTTTCTGCGCCTGTGACATGGAGTATTACTGAATTTGCCTTTTTTTTTTTACCTCAGTTTAACTTCTCAAGTGTGTCACTCATTTTTGAGGCATATCCTTTCACTCAGCATTGTGCGCACTTTATTCGCTCTTGGTGCCTGCCTTTTTAAGCCTCATATCTCTCATTACGAATCCTTCTGCTTCAACGCTGTGACTTTTTGAGGCATTTCTTCAACTTTATATTTTGCGTGTTGCCTCCTTTCTTGTTTCCCATTGCTTCTGTTAACATCTGTCAAGATGGAGCACCCAAAGGCATCTAACTCAGCTTCTAATATGCGCAAGGACTCTGCTGCCCCTGGTAAGTGCCTTAAAAAGGATCCTCCCTCACCAACTAAATCTCCACTTCCTGTCACTCTGGAGGATATCATGGAGGAATTGCGCCTTATACGCCCCTTTATGGCTGACACCACTACCACTCTTCAGCATCTGGATGATAAATGGTCCAATCTGGATAAGAGGGTAACAGACGTTGAACAACAGATTAGTGATGTTCAAGATGTTGCTGCAAAGGTTGTTAGCCTTACTAAGGAAGTCGAATTTCTCAAGAAAACCTCTGAGGATTTGGAAAATCGAAATAGGCGCAATAACCTACGCATTTATGGTGTTCCGGAGAATTCGGAGGAGTCCGACATTATCCAATTCTCGAAAAAACAACTGCTGCCTATCACTGGGCTGCCAAAACACCTTGATGTGAATATTCAGAGGGCGCATCGTCTTGGTCCTAAATCGTCTTCCAACTCTTCGAAACCCAGGGGTATCATTGCGTATTTTCTCCTTTACTCTGACTTCATGACCATCCTTCACTCTGCTAAGCAACATAAGCAGCTTCTTTGGTCCAGTCACAAACTTTTTTTCACTCAGGATGTTTCCAAACTGACCGCTGCTCGACGCAAGGAATTTCTGGATCTGAGACCCACGCTTCGTTCCATGAATGCAAGATATGGCCTCATACATCCGTGCTTTTTCAAGGCTACTTATAAAGAAAGAGCTTTTAGCTTCGACGACCCAGCGGACCTTCGGAAATTCATTGATACCCACAAAGAAGATTCCATGGAACATAGCAGTTCTTAATGTTTTAATGTCTTTTCCTGTTGATGTATGACTTTTGGTCTTTTTGTTCCTCAATATAATGTGCTTTTGTTCTCCCATCCTGTTTTTCAGGTCTCTTTTCCAAGTGTTTTGGTTTGTTCGCATCCCTCACTGTACTGTGCTGTTGTTCGTCTTATTCGTTCCAGTTTACTGCCCTTCCCTTCAGATATATTTGGTAAGTTTTCCTTCATTTGTTCTTTTTTTTCGTCATTTTTGGTCTCCCTCTCTGATTTTATTATTTCTTTTTTTTAATTTCCTTATTAAGTGTTCTTGAGACCACGCCTCGGGCGACTTATTTTACTGTGCAGTCATCTTTTCCTGTGGCTCCCACTCTCACTCTATTGCTCTTCCAGTTATCTATTCTGTATGGCTGAAGCCCTTCTGGTTTCCCGCCATCCTTCTCTTCGCTTTTTTTTCTCAGGGGAGCCGTGTTCTCCCACTCCCACTTCTTTTCTCCTCTACTGTCTCTTCTCCTCTCTCTTTCCTTTTCTTCAAGGCATCTTTTTTGTGCTCATTCTTCATTGTCTCCATTCTCTATTGTTTTCCTCTCTCTTCACATTGTGCTATGGGTTTTTGTGTCCTTCCTGGTATTATGTTATTCATTCCTATCTCTCCTTTTTATTTTTAAATGAATGGTCTTCGAGTCATTTCTTGGAATGTGAAAGGCCTTCGTAACCCGATTAAAAAACAACGGGTTTTATCACATTTAGCCAGACTGAAATGCCAAGTTGCTCTATTGCAAGATGTGAGAAGTTGGCCTGGTATATGCTGCTCACTAGTTCTAGTGATCACCTTGTACCATGCCAATCAACCCTTATGATGATTGGTTGTAAGTCAACCTTATAGACCAGCTATCCTAGTGGTAGCATGGGCAAAGCAGTCTTAGGCTAAACTCTGTAAAGGCATGTGAAGCAAGCTGTTTTACCATACACAATCCCCTTGCATACCAAATGAAAGGACACCACACAGATATATATTGAAAATATATATATATTTATTTACTACAAATATCCCCTATACTCTTTATGAGCACAGAAGCAAATGCGTTAAAACAAAACACAGTTTAAATACACGAAAGTTGCACAATATGGATGAGCCCTAGGGGGCCACCTAAACCATGTACTAAAATAGTGGTATAGGAACCACCAATGGGAAAGGAAAGAGGCCTAGGGCCTGGGGCATCGCGGGAGCTGTTCGTGACTAACAGTGATGAAGTCGGGAAAGGCCCGCGGGACTCGGGTGCAGCGCTTAAAGCGCACGCATGCTCCAATGTTAAGTCAATGGTGCGTAAAAGTTACAAAGTTAGTGTTTAAGGAACCTTCCGCTGAACCTAGAAGGACAACACTTTAGACCTAGGCCCTAGAGGTGTATACCAGTGTGGGAACACCGGTGTTTCACAGGAAGCAGGTGCACAGGTGCGAAGTAGTGTCGGGTTTCGTCACGTAGGTCGATGGTGCCTGGAGATGAAGATGCTGCAGGCGGGTCGTCGAGGAGAGTTTCGGTGGATCCAAGGGTGGATCTGAAGAGGTGAAGACCTGAAAGCAGAGGGTATAATGTTCAAAGTCACTAGCCAGTGACTACCGTGGAACCAGGATGGAACCAGGCGATGTCGGGTGCAAACAGGTGAAAAGGCGAAGATTGTCTCTGCAGCCACGTGGACACGAAGAGGTCGAGGACGACCAGGCATTGGTCACGAGCAGTCCCACAAAGGCTCTAGCTGATGGCGGTGTCGGCTTCTTGATCGGAGCAAACAGACCTTGGCTAATGCAAGCCACGCAGAAATCAATGCAAGCTTTTCACTCGGACCAGCAAGGTCAGAGCGGGTGCTCCTTTTCAGGGGATCAAGGGCCAGTCTGGAGCAACCATACCAGTGGTGTTGTTTGTAGTTTTCGTTGCCAAGATGGCCGCTAGCCACGTGGCAAGTGGCCGGGATGGCGCGTAGAGTGGCAAAGTGCAAAAGGGCCCCACGCAGATCGTGGAGATGCCGGGGGCTGATCTTCGGTGCAAATGCTGCTCGGTGGTGAGGCTTCTCAAACCCCAGAGCATAGCATTGAGGGTGCCTCGGGTGCTGCGCAGTCAGCTTCTCGGGGGTCTTGCAAGGGGTCCGGTCCCACGTCTCTCGGTGCCTCCACGGGTCTCTTCTTTTCAGGGACTGTGGATCGGGCTCTGAGATGTCTGGGAGTCTGGGTCTTGTCAGGCTCTGGGCTCGGGCTCCGGCGGGAGGCGGCGGCAAAGCAGACATCGAGGTGCTGGTTGGTGCCTGTATTCACAGGGTGGTCACTCCTTGGCCACAAGTTAGATTCTCTTCAGTCTTCTGTGAAGCAGAATGTCGAAGTCCAGTTTTCTTCTTAGTTTCAAGTCGAGTTCAGGATGATCTGAAGTCTTGGGACACAGCTCCTACTCTTATTCCAATTCTAGGGGCCGGATTACCTGCTAGGTCCCTCCTCTGGGTGGGACCAGGAAGGGGGGTGGTTACACCCCCTTTCCTTTGTCCAGCTTCGCGCCAAGACTGGGGCTGGAGAGCCTCAGCACCGGTTTGAACTGGCATATGCACAGGGACACCTTGTGTGCCCCAGGCATGTCTCATTCTATTCAGCCCTATCCTACCCAATACACAAAATCCTGTCTGGGGTGGTGCTAGCACCTCCCAAGGCAGGAAACCCTTTGTTTAAGCCTCCCTCGCTGGAAGGACTCCCAGCAGCAGGAGGTCAGACTTGTGTCTGTGGTGGCAGCATCCATTTTGTGATGCTAAGGCTCACGTTTAACTTTAACCGGGGTTCAGGTTAGGTACATGTCGTGTCCCTCTAGAAGGGTGGAATGCTACCCCCGTCACCAGAACTGGCGAGGGGGTAGTATTCCAATTCGTATGACACCTTACTCGACATGTTTTGATAAAGCCAAACCAAAGATAGCATTAAACCGCGAGGTTCATAATGCACTTAAGAATATATGATATGGCAGTATCATGGAACAGCTAAAGGACGTGGTTCCGAAAGCTGCAGACAGGCTCAGCTCATGCCAGAGCACCATCTCACATATTTCCAAGCACTCTGCCTCCGGATTGATGAGGCCTTCCATAGGAGTGGCTGATAGGAACATATGTGTCCATTTTAGGTTAAATATAGGCATACTATACCTAAGTAAGGGGTGATTACACCGACTTACCCCAGCTGAGTGATCAGCCAGTTGTGTCAAATATGGAGGCCATGCCAGGGGTGGCACAATATGTGCTGCAGCCCCTGGTAGGCCTTGGAAGCACCTATGCCCTGGGTACCTGGGGTACACTGTTACAGGGGCCTATAAGGTGAACCAATTCCAATTGTGTATGTACCTAAGGTACATGGAGTCCATTTTAAGGAGAGAGCAATTAGCCTGGGGGCCTGAATAGCAGGATCCCAGGCCAACTAAAGTAAAAAAACAGCTAAACACCAGGCAAAAAGTTTGGGGGTAACCATAGTCAGATATCCACCTTCCTACACAACCCCCCCCCCCCCCCCCCGAAACGAAAGGAGAAAAGGCTATCCTTGACCAGGTAAGCCTATATTGCCTAAGTGGCCATATAAGGAAGTACCAGCTCTGGCTTGGTTACCCCCTGTCTCATGGTCCACTAAGCAATCCCTCACCCTAAGGGTATCTGAGGGTCTCCACCATAGGGAATCTCTATCTGTGGTGTGTCTTGGCAAAGTTAAAGGCTGATGTTGAGATGGAGTACTGAAGTGAGATTCCTCTGTAGGACTCAGCTTCCTCCAATTACTTTCCACCATGTAGGCCTTTCTTTCTTTGACTGAGTTGCACTGGGCTCTCAGGGTCAACCTCTGGCTACCTAAAGCTGGAGGCTGGGTCCCCTTGGTTGGCTTACTGGAGGGACAGTTCAGGTTTGGGCCCTTTGGGTCCCAGGTTTGGCTGTGCCCAACAGAATCCATCTGTGGGAGGTCCCTAACTAATTTTAAGGGGGATCCCTCAGGAGTTTTTAAAGTTTTCACCTGGCTAGGGCTGCTAGCTTCGGTGCCCCTAATCTGTTGATGTGGGTGCTTTATTTGACAGGGGGCCCTTTGGGGCTCACTGTCCTTCTTGTCCTCTGCAGCCCTGGGCTGACTAAGGCAAGGTAGAGAAGGGCAGGATACCTGCTCCAGACTGGGTCCCACCTGAGAAGGGTCCACTGACATCAGAGGCTCTGTCAGGCTAGGCCTGACCACCTCTGGGGCAGTTCCTTCATCAGGGGTAAGATCAGTTCCCTGAGGAGGCTGATCCTTTCCTAAAGTCTGGGGGGAGGGAGATTTCTCTTCCTCCTCAATGCTCTCTGTTTGTGTGAAGTGACCCATCTTTTCAGGCTTCACAACACATGTATCAGTTTGAGTTTGGGCTGTGGCCATCACAGCCTCACCAACCTTTTCAGGAGGAGACTCAGTATGGGTATAGGCTGTTACCATCACAGCCCTGCTAATATTTTCAGGAGCGAAGTTAGCTAAAGATGGGGCTGAGGTTTGCTCAGCCCTACCAACCTTTTCAGGAAGGACATCTTGGATTGGGGCTGTAGCCATCACAGCCCCACTAACCTTTCCATGGAGATTTACCATTCTAGAATGGGTTTGTTGTTCAACCTCAGCCCAGGCTGAGATTTCCAAATCATTACCAAGTAGGCAATATACAGGCAAGTTTGTTGACACTGCCACTCTCTTTGGGCCAGTGACACCTCCCCAGCTAAGATTGACTACTGCCATGGGATGTTTGGTTTCTATTCCATCAATGTTTGTCACCTGATATCTGGCATCAGGTAAAAGTTGCCTTGAGGGGACTAGACATTCAGCCACCATGGTGATGCTAGCCCCTGTGTCTCTAAAGGCCTCAACTTTCAAGACATTGATGAGGGGCTCCTGTCTGTACTTGCTCAAAGTGTTTGGGCAAGCAGTGAAGTTGGCAAACCCCATGCCATTTTCATAGACAAGAGTATCTGAGGTAGGGGACCTGGTTAGGCCAGAATCCACCTGTGTTCCAAAAGTAAATCCACCCAAATTCTTGGGGGTGCTCCCACCACCTGGGGGACCACTGCTAACAGTGACAGGAGGTGTTGGAGCCTTACCTGGAGGTATATTTTCCTTATTACCATTCTTTGGACAACAGCTGTCTGTTTTCCAATGGCCAACCTGTTTACAGGCATGGCAGTAAGGCTTTTTCTGTGTAGAGGAAGTGTCTTGGGACCCACCCCCATCCTTGGAGTTTTGGGGCCCTGGGGAAGTTTTCTCTTTGGTTTTATCCCCACCTTTCTCTTGAGGCTTGGTAGTCTCTTTCTTTTGGTCACCACCCTGGTTCTTAGGCCTGATCCTGGTTCTGGCCCATTTGTCTGCCCTCTTACCCAATTCTTGTGGAGAGGTCAGATCAGAGTCCACCAGGTGCTGATGTAGAAGCTGATTTTGACAATTACTTAAGATTTGCTCTTTCATAATTAAATTATACAATCCTGTATAGTCTGTAACCTTACTTCCCAGCAACCAGCCCTCCAGAGCCTTAGTGGCACATTCAACAAACTCAGACCAGTCCTGAGTCTGTGTCTTCTGGGTGTCTCTGAACACTAACATGTACTGTTCAGTGGTTAAGCCTAACCCATCAATCAGAGCACTCTTCAGGACCAGGTAGTTTCTATAATCCCCATCACTAACTGTGAGGAGTCTGTCTCGGCCTCTACCTTCAAAGGAGAGCCACAAGATTGCTGCCCACTGCTCCTGAGGGATCTGCTGTACTCTGCAGGCCCTCTCAAGTGCAGTCATCCATTTGTGGATATCATCCCCAGCTTTGTAGGGGGGCACAATCTTACTCAGGTTTCTGTTATCAAAAGACCTGTCTTTATCCTTGGGGATAATGCTGTCACCAGTGGATCCTAATCCACTCTCTCCAGGCTGTCTTGCTCTAGCAAGTTTCTCTTTGGCCAGGGCAACTTCTAATTCTTGCTTCTGGATCCTAAGCTCTGCCTCTCTCATTTTGGCCTCATGTTCCCTTCTCTGAGGGCTAGTCATCCCCCTTCTGGAGTGACCATGAGAACCTCTAGAAGCTTGGGAGGTATTGGACTCACCTGAGTGATTCCTCCTCCTCCTTTGCTCCTGGTTAAGTCCACTTGGGGGTCTGAATGGGTTGGACCCACTTTCAGTCCCAAATAGGCTTAAGTTAGCCTGGTTAAGCCTGCTGACTAACACCTGACTATTTCTGCCATCATCAGAATCACTTCCTTCCTCCTCCTCTTCCTCTTCTTCCTCATCCTCAGGCTGAGTATCTCCAGTGTTCTGGTTTTCCTCATCTATCTGGATGACAGGGACAGGGGCATCAGTGTTATCATCTTCAGAAGGAGAGCCTCCATCTCCATTCCCCGTGGGGCCTGGTTTGGAGGTCTTTAGAGCTTCAGACTTTTCTAACAGCTCTCTGAGGTGGTCTGCTGTAGGGGTAGGACCCGTTTTGATACCTCTTAAGGTACACAGCTGCCTCAGTTCTTTAAAGTTGAATATAGCAAATCTGGCTGGTGCCCTTGGAGGGTCACTCTCAACAGGGATAGGTCCAGTGGACACCTCTGCTCCAGACATTGCTCTAGTGTGGGTGGATATGTTGCAATCTACCTACACTGGTGTTTACCTACTAAACCTATCTAGTAGTTGTAGTCAGGGTGTGCTACTCCCTATCCTCTATAACAACTAAGTTCAGTAGAACTTAAGTATACTAGTCTTGTTTTTAATGTACCTAACAGGTACCTGTATGATCTTTCAAATGATACTCTCAAAGATTGTAATGGTAAAACAACAGCAAGCTCAAATCCCAATCCACTGCTCACCAATGTGAAAAGTTGTTTTGGTATATGCTGCTCACTAGTTCTAGTGATCACCTTGTACCATGCCAAGCAACCCTTATGATGATTGGTTGTAAGTCAACCTTATAGACCAGCTATCCTAGTGGTAGCATGGGCAAAGCAGTCTTAGGCTAAACTCTGTAAAGGCATGTGAAGCAAGCTGTTTTACCATACACAATCCCCTTGAATACCAAATGAAAGGACACCACACAGATATATATTGAAAATATATATATATTTATTTACTACAAATATCCTCTATACTCTTTATGAGCACAGAAGCAAATGCGTTAAAACAAAACACAGTTTAAATACACGAAAGTTGCACAATATGGATGAGCCCTAGGGGCCACCTAAACCATATACTAAAATAGTGGTATAAGAACCACCAATGGGAAAGGAAAGAGGCTTAGGGCCTGGGGAATCACTGGAGCTGTTCGGGACTAACAGTGATGAAGTCGGGAAAGGCCCGCGGGGCTCGGGTGCAGCGCTTAAAGCGCATGCATGCTCCAATGTTAAGTCAATGGTGCGTAAAAGTTACAAAGTTAGTGTTTAAGGAACCTTCCGATGGACCTAGAAGGACAAAACTTTAGACCTAGGCACTAAAGGTGTATACCAGTGTGGGAACACCGGCGTTGCTGAGTTACCTTACCCACAGGAAGCGGGTGCACAGGTGCGAAGTAGTGTCGGGTTTCGTCACGCAGGTCGATGGTGCCTGGAGATGAAGATGCTGCAGGCGGGTCGTCGAGGAGAGTTCCGGTGGATCCAAGGGTGGATCTGAAGAGGTGAAGACCTGAAAGCAGAGGGGACAATGTTCAAAGTCACTAGCCAGTGACTACCGTGGAACCAGGATGGAACCAGGCGATGTTGGGTGCAAACAGGTGAAAAGGGGAAGATTGTCTCTGCAGCCACGTAGACACGAAGAGGTCGAGGACGTCCAGGCATTGGTCACGAGCTGTCCCACAAAGGCTCTAGCTGATGGCGTTGTCTGCTTCTTGATCGGAGCAAACAGGCCTTGGCTAATGCAAGCCACGCAGAAATCGATGCAAGCTTCTCACTCGGACCAGCAAGGTCAGAGCGGGTGCTCCTTTTCAGGGGATCGAGGGCCAGTCAGGAGCAACCAGACCAGTGGTGTTGTTTGTAGTTTTCATTGCCAAGATGGCCGCTAGCCATGTGGCAAGTGGCCGGGATGGCGTGTAGAGTGGCAAAGTGCAAAAGGGCCCCACGCAGATCGTGGAGATGCTGGGGGCTGATCTTCGGTGCAAATGCTGCTCGGTGGTGAGGCTTCTCAAACCCCAGAGCATAGCATTGAGGGTGCCTCGGGTGCTGCGCAGTCAGCTTCTCGGGGGTCTTTCAAGGTGTCCGGTCCCACGTCTCTCGGTGCCTCCACGGGTCTCTTCTTTTCAGGGACTGTGGATTGGGCTCTGAAATGTCTGGGAGTCTGGGTCTTGTCAGGCTCTGGGCTCGGGCTCCGGCGGGAGGCGGCGGCAAAGCAGACATCGAGGTGCTGGTTGGTGCCTGTATTCACAGGGTGGTCACTCCTTGGCCACAAGTTAGATTCTCTTCAGTCTTCTGTGAAGCAGAATGTCGAAGTCCAGTTTTCTTCTTAGTTTCAAGGGGAGTTCAGGATGATCTGAAGTCTTGGGACACAGCTCCTACTCTTATTCCAATTCTAGGGGCCGGATTACCTGCTATGTCCCTCCTCTGGGTGGGACCAGGAAGGGGGGTGGTTACACCCCCTCTCCTTTGTCCAGCTTCGCGCCAAGACTGGGGCTGGAGAGCCCCAGCACCGGTTTGAACTGGCATATGCACAGGGACACCTTGTGTGCCCCAGGCATGTCTCATTCTATTCAGCCCTGTCCTACCCAATACACAAAATCCTGTCTGGGGTGGTGCTAGCACCTCCCAAGGCAGGAAACCCTTTGTCCAAGCCTCCCTCGCTGGAAGGACTCCCAGCAGCAGGAGGTCAGACTTGTGTCTGTGGTGGCAGCATCCATTTTGTGATGCTAAGGCTCACGTTTAACTTTAACCGGGGTTCAGGTTAGGTACATGTCGTGTCCCTCTAGAAGGGTGGAATGCTACCCCCGTCACCAGAACTTGCGAGGGGGTAGTATTCCAATTCGTATGACACCGTACTCGACATGTTTTGATAAAGCCAAACCAAAGATAGCATTAAACCGCGAGGTTCATAATGCACTTAAGAGTATATGATATGGCAGTATCATGGAACAGCTAAAGGACGTGGTTCCGAAAGCTGCAGACAGGCTCAGCTCATGCCAGAGCACCACCTCACATATTTCCAAGCACTCTGCCTCCAGGATTGATGAGGCCTTCCATAGGAGTGGCTGATAGGAACATATGTGTCCATTTTAGGTTAGATATAGGCATACTATACCTAAGTAAGGGGTGATTACACCGACTTACCCCATCTGAGTGATCAGCCAGTTGTGTCAAATATGGAGGCCAGGCCAGGGGTGGCACAATATGTGCTGCAGCCCCTGGTAGGCCTTGGAAGCACCTATGCCCTGGGTACCTGGGGTACACTGTTACAGGGGCCTATAAGGTGAACCAATTCCAATTGTGTATGTACCTAAGGTACATGGAGTCCATTTTAAGGAGAGAGCAATTAGCCTGGGGCCCTGAATAGCAGCATCCCAGGCCAACTAAAGTCAAAAACCAGCTAAACACCACGCAAAAAGTTTGGGGGTAACCATAGTCAGATATCCACCTTCCTACACAAGAAACCCACATATCACAAAAAGATCTTTTCTCTTTACGCAGACAGTGGGTGGGTGATGTTTTCTGATCACCGTCAGTTGATAATAAGAATGGTGTTCTCATTTTGTTCCATAAATCGCTGTCTGTTCAGTTAAAAAATTAGATCTCTGATTCAAATGGTAAATTATTGTATTTAGATGTCAAAATTAATGATGCTGATTTATCCTTTTGCAATGTTTATGGTCCAAATGGTATTGATCCTGTTTTTTGGAATGATTTCTCTAAGTTCCTCTCTTCACACACCAATGTTGAGTTAATTGTTGGAGGTGATTGTAACCAGTTAATGGACCCCTTTTTAGACCACAAATCCCAGACCAGGTATATTCATAACAAAATGCAAAAGTCCTTTTTTCGTGCAATTTCCTCTAGAGGCTTAATTGATTCCTGGAGGCTCTCTCACCCCGACACCTTGGAATTTTCCTTTTTTTCCCCTGTTCATGCTTCACATTCTCACATTGACTATATCTTTCTCACCCAACACATGTTTCAATTCATGACAAATGTTGAAAATTGGCTCCATTCTGATTTCTGATCATGCCCAAGTCATTCTAGACATCAATTTACCCTCCCCTCTTCCTAGCTCTCGCCGTTGGCGCTTCAATAACTCTCTTATTTTGGACCCTCAGTTTGTTGAACAATTCACCCTTTTTATGGACGATTTTTTTCATACTAATCTAGATTCCACCTCTCAATTTCACTTCGTTTGGGATGCTTTTAAGGCTTCGGCCAGGGGCTTCCTTATTGATTTTGTTTCGCGTAAAAAGAAATTGGCCTTATCTAAATCGTCTCTTATCCTTAAACAGATCAAAGACCTTGAACACCTTTTGTATACGTCTAACTCCCCTGAGGCTCTTTCTTCTCTTATTAAAGCTAAACTACAATTCAATAAATTTTCTTGTGACTCTGCCTGCAATCATCTTTTGAAATTTAATTCCAAAATGTATGGCGGTCACAATAAAGCGGGCAGGTCGCTTGCCAATTACCTTAAAATTAAAAAAACAAAAATCTAAAATAGCCGTTATCTCAGATGCTGCTGGGATTCTTCATTGTACCGATGACAAGATCCTTGATTGCTTTGTTCAATATTATTCTACTTTATATACACCTGAATCTACCCCGACCCCTTCTCAAATTGATTCCTTTTTTCTCAACATACCCAAATCCTCTTCCTCTACTCTTGACCTCTCTTCTCTGGATGCTCCCATCTCCGAGAAAGAGATATTACAAGCAATTACTCTCTTACCCACAGACAAATCTCCCAGTCCTGATGGTTTTACTGTCCGTTTTTATTTTCAGTTCAAGACTTGTTTGATACCTCACCTCTCCTCTTTGATCTCTTCTTTTCTTACTGCTGGCGAATCTAAAGGCTCCTTTACCCAGGCCATGCTATGTTTACTTCCCAAAAAAGATAAAGATCCTTCCCTCTGTAAGAATTATCGACCCATTTCCCTAATCAATACTGATTGTAAAATCTATGCCAAAATGTTAGCTTCTCGTCTATCTACTTTTGTCCCAGATCTCATTAATGTTTACCAGTCAGGCTTTGTTAAGGGTAGATCAATCACAGATAACTCTAGAGCTCTCCTTAATATTATTCATCTTGCTTCCAAAATGACAACTCCTCTTGCAGTTATCACTCTTGACGCTGAGAAAGCTTTTGATAGGGTTAATTGGGACTTTATGTTTGGGGCCCTTCGTTGGCATGGATTTAGCCCTCATATCATTAAACTCATACAATTATTATATTCCTCCCCTTTCACGTCCATTTAGGTCAATGGTTCTCAGTCGTCTTATTTTCCTTTACACAGGGGCACTCGACAAGGCTGCCCCTTGTCTCCCCTTCTTTTTATTTTAGCATTAGAACCCCTCCTTGAGAAGATTCGTCTTTCTACCTCTTATACCGGTTTTGTTTATAAATCATTAGACATCAAGTTCACAGCCTATGCTGATGATATTTTACTTTATATGTCCAATCCTGCTACTTCTCTACCAGCACTCTTTTCTTTACTCGCGGAATATTCATCTGTCTCCAGTTATAAATTAAATATAGATAAATCTGAAGTATTACCCCTAAATAAGTTCTGTCTTCCTCATATGTTTCATGGCTCCGGCTTTGCATGGAGCCCTATTAGTATTAAATGTTTAGGTATTTTATATTCCTCGTCCATTAAAGATTCTGTTAAGATTAATCTTAAAGATATCATCTCCAAGCTTGATACTCTAATAGAGAGATGGTCCCCTTTATTCCTATCGTGGTGGGGTCATTCGGCGACTGTTAAAATGATGCTTCTCCCTATAATCAATTTTTACCTTTCTATGTTGCCTATTTCTCTTCCGGCTTATTTTTTCACTTAGATTAATCGTGTTCTCACTCGTTTCCTTTGGAATAACCGTAAACCCAGGTTATCCCTCTCCCGCCTTCAACAGCTAAAGCCTCTAGGCGGTGTAAATTTTCCCAACATTGTTCGCTTTCATTCTTCCTTCACTTTAAAACAAATCTGGCCTTTTCTCGCAGATTCGCCTCCCCTTTTTTCCACTGCCTGGGGTGCTTTAGAGCAAGCCCAATTATCGCCTTTCCCTTTTTCTGCTGCTATGCATTTGTCTCAACCCCTTAAACGTTTTCTTTCTCCCATCTTTAAGCTCTCCAGGGCACTTTCTCTTTCATTGTTTCGCTCTACATTTTCTCAGGCGCACTTACATTCCCTTACCCCGTTATGGTACAATTCTTCCCTAAAGATTAATAACAAGGCCCTCTTCTGGAAGGAATGGATTGACAAGGGCATTAAATATCTGGACGATCTCCTTGTCGATGGTTCAGTACAGGAGTTACCCACTCTTTGCACCTCACCTCATATTTCTAACACTCATTCTTCTCAATTTTCTGACCTCACCATAGCTTTAACTACACTCTCCTCATTTCATACCACCTTATCTGATGTTGTCCCAACTGACTCCACTCCCTTAGTTTTCACTTCCCGGGACGCCCCTTAGCTGGGGCAGCTGTGCGCAGTACAAATCCACGTAACATAACATAACATAACTTCCCCACTCAAAGCGGCTGCCATTTATAAGATCATCTCCCGACCTATTCCTGATCGCCCCAAATCCAAATCTGAACTTGCATGGGAAAAGGATCTAGCACAAGATTTTTCCTTTCCTATTTGGGAGTCTATCTGGTCTAAAATCCACACAGTTTCTCGTTCCTCTAGCACCACTCAGACCCTTTTTTTCTTTTATAATAGACTTTTTTTTACTCCACATGACCTTTTTAAGTTCAAGGTCCTAGAGTCTAGCCATTGTTGGTCATGCTCTCACCCTGATGGCACCTTGTTTCATATGTTATTTCAATGTCCCTTGGTAGTTTCCCTTTGGCAAAATATATGGTGCAAGCTGAATGAAATTCTCAACTCAAATCATACATTTGATATTGTTCATATTTTTCTAGGTGGTTCCTCTCCTATTTGGAGTGTTCCACGCAATGTTCACAACTTTATAGATTTGTTTATAGCTATTTCTTTGCAGATTATCACATCTAACTGGAAAGACACTTCAAAGATCTCTTCTACTGCCTGGTGGAATTTATTATGTCATCATCACAGACTTGATTGTGCATATGCTACAACTACCCCCCTTTTAATCAAAAGAGATCTGTTATGGTTACCCTTAACTGACTTTCTTTCCAGACGCTTACCCTAATATGCCTCTTCTCCTTTTTCTCCTTTTTTTCTACTTTTCCTCCCTTCTTTCTATCCTCCCACTTTCTTTCCCCTTTTTCTTCTCGCCTTTCTATCACTCCTTTTTCCTTTTCTTTCTTTTTCCCCTTTCTCTTTCCTGTTCCATTTCCATAGTATTTCAAAAAATGCTCTTTCCCTTAGTATATTGTTTATATTCCCCCTTTGGGGTTTTTGCTCATTTTATATTTTACTTTCTTATTATATAATGCCTTTTCCCTTTATTGATTGTGATTCTGTAATGATGTTTTACTTGGTTTATCTTGCTCAATAAAGCTTTCTAAACTAAAATAAAAAAGATGGCTGTCTGGTTGAAATTGCTACTACTCCTGTATATCTTTCTTTTATTAGGAAGATGGAAGCTCTGTGTGGCGCAGTAATCTCGTGACAAGAGTTCAGCAGTGACACACGAATGCACTATTTGGCAAATAATCCAAGCTCTGGAGGCAGGTGGCCTCCTGCTTTTGATTCAATTGGCACACACCAGAATTAAGGGACTTGGGGGCAGATTTACGTTTCCTGGCGCATCCCTGCAAATCAACAGGGATGCGCCAGGAAACTTGCGACCCGCAAAACCACCCGTGCGCCACCACTGATGCGCTGCTTTTATAATGCGGCGCACAGTGGGGCACGGATGGGCAGATGCGTGTCGCATCCCCCGGTGGAAATGCGGCGCATTGCTGGAGTCGAGTCGCAAGAGTGACGCAGCTCCAGCTAGGCTCGGGGGTGCCCTATGCCTACCATGCTGCGTCAATTCTTACGCCTGCTTCAAGCAGGCGCAGGGGTTTGATGCAGCATGGCCGTAAAAGTGACTCAGTGAAATCTTGTAGATTTCACGGCGTCGCTTTTACGAGGCATACCTGCGGGGGATCGCCCACCCTGCGCTGAAACGCCCACATGAAACCTGACACAGGTTTCATGTGGCACAGGGGTGTACAACAAGACCCATCTCCCTAGATGCGTCACGTTGTAAATACGGTGCAATATGGACTATGATTTACGCCGCCACTGCATCGCAGAGTGACGCAACGGCGGCGTAAATTTGTCGCAAGGGGCTTGTAAATCTGCCCCCGAGTTTCTTTATATAGCACACACTGTTGACGGTCACCAGGCACTAGGGTGATCTGAGGGTAAACCACTAGACTTCTTGGACGTGGATACACTCACACCACCAAAGCTGCCTCGCGCTGCCCACCAGCCCGAACCAGGCCTTCTCCCAAAGCTCCACCAGAGCTCGGAGTCTGTCTGCTGGCACGGAACACCGCTGTGCCACATTGTATTAAATATGGGAATGGACAAGGGAAAGAGTTTGAGGAAAGAAGTGCCAAGCGGCCAGAAGGTGGACTGCACAGTGAGGATAATAAGAACATAGGCTAAATGAGTATTGGCAAAACCAATTGGTCTAGCACTTGAAGTGTGCATATTTTTTAATGTGTTTCTTTTTTCAAACATCTGTTATGTGCAAAAAAGGGGCAAAAATGATAGAAGTGGCCCGGCAGTCCATCCCGGCTACACCAGCCCTATCGCTAAAGTTAACTCATTTTTTAGATGGGTGTGCACATGTGATCAGGAGAAATGGGGTCACTCACAGTGAGGGAAGCCGATGGATGAAGTGGGCCTACCTACTGTTATGTGCTGCATGCTGTGGTGAGCGGAAGCATAATGCAGAGGACACTTCAGAAGACCACTGGATGAACATGGCTGATTCCTAGTCCCTGTATTTGTCCATGCATGATTTATTTTACTATATTTTTGGAAAGGATGTGGTAACCATACAGCTAAAACAGTCTTTAGGCCAGATCTAAAAAAGATAACATGAGAAACAGTAAGCTATCAGTTGAAGCACAGATGTTGATCAAGATGATGCCAGTTTGGGGCAGTTACTGTTTCTCTAACTTCAACATAAGGTGTCATCACATATTGTAGTTCTAGAGGCAAATATTCCTAGATAACGGATCTAAACTTTAACTCGTTGCACAACACTCGGTGCAATGTGCTATCGCTCCACGTTACTGTACAGTCAGTGCTTTAAATGGGCCGGTACTGTCCGGTACTGAGTACCAGCACTTTTTTATTTTGAAAGGGAGCATACTAGCACTTCTAATAGAAATGTAATACTTTTAATAGGAGAGTACCAGCACTTCTCAAAAACAAGCAGGTACTCTGGTACAGAGTACCTGCACTTCTATTTTTCCATTTCAAGCACTGGGTACAGTTGAAGGAACCATCCATTTGCAAGTCAACGACCCCATAGTTCTATGCATAGTGGAAGGGCACATAAAAGGACAGCACCTATGGGTGAGTAAATTTGTACATCATAAGTTACCTAATTGTCTAAAAAACACAACAATTTGGAAGGGTCACTCTCTTTCCAGGACATGCTCTGATCACTCCAGCAGCAAACAAGGGAAAGTCACCCCAACAGAGCAGTACTAAATATATTAATTTCCAGTCATGATTTTGGTGAAAAAATGCAAAGTGCAAAGCGCAAATAAACATCATCTCGACTTGGTTCGGCCAGCTCCCCAGCCATAGATTTTAAGAGAAACCACCGCAATGGAGCGCACACCGTTAGCCCCTCCTCCGGATCGCCCCTCAGGATTCTGGTACTTGTAGTTCAATAGTGGATCACCCAGGTGGGTGCAAGTCGGTACTTGTTGGACTGATGAATCTCTAGACCCGATACATGTCCCGGGTTTTTGGGTATCGCCCGAGACATGGCTCAGGTTTCGGGATAACTTCCCTCATCAGTAGAGAAATGGTTAGGGGTAGATTTTAAGACACAACGCTGCTAGTTAGACAATGTTGACTCTCCTTTGACACTGCTGCACCCCTTGCGGTAACTCCGGTGCATTGTATGAGAATACTTTTTCTTTAAGTATATGAATCTGTGTCTGGGTGCTGCCCATCAAAGATAGTGCAAACAATACCCCATTAAAAGTACTGTTGAACATTAACATGGAAGGTATTACTAAGAAGTACCAGAACTACCTTGTTGTAAACTGCTAGGAGGAGCCTGCATATGTCCATTAACATTTACTGCTGCCTCACATCTCCCTGGCTTGCCCCATCTCAAGCACTGTTGACTGTCCATCATGCTCTTCGCTGCCCAACTCTTATACTGTTGTCACTCTGATATGGACTATTTTCTCCGCTGATATTATAGACGCCTTAATGAATTCGCCAGAACTGTCAATTTAAAAACCAATGCGGAACCCACTGCACCTTCCATGTACCAGACATCCGCCTAGAGGAAAAAATGAAGGTGTGTCATGTATTTCCCAAGACGAACTTCAGATTTTCCCGCACCTTACTCCCCCTCCCGCAGAACCTGGGCTGCACCGCGTCCTTTCCAGCAGCGTTGTCAAAAAATAAAATAACATCTGGTGCACGTGACAATTCTACACACAGCCAAAAGAAAATCCACTTTTGTGCATGTAGGTTACCGCATGTTCCCCTGAAACACAGCTGTTGAGTTTGAGCGTTACTAGCATGCACGGACCTGAAGCATGATTGTCAATATTTGGGAACACCCAATGGCAAGAATGTTCTGCAGAAAAGGAGGGCGGATGCCACCTGACTTGAGTTAAGCAGGAAGTTTAAAACAAGTTTGCACCTCGTGGGGCAGCAGGGGAGGGGGCCAGCGAGATTTCCTTGCGGGAGTGAGCGACCATATGGCGCCACGCGCTCCCGCAAGGAAATCGCCAGACGTGCACGCGTTGCCATTGCAAGCAATGAAACGCGTGCACGTTTTTGCCCCTAAAGCTGTGCCAATGGCATTAGGTCTCTCTCTTAAGCAGCGCATGCGCGCTGCATAGGCGAGACCTAAAAAACGAAGAAAGAGGAAGCATGGGCGGCTGAGAGTAAAAATGAGTGAGAGAAGAAAGAACAATGAGCAGAGTGAATGAAGAAAAGGAGAAACTAACTGAGCAGAATGGAGGTCAGGCTGTGGGAGAGAGAGGAAAACAAGTGGAGTCAGGAACAGGAAGTTTGAAAGAAACTGCCTAGTTTGGATGTAGTGAGGAACCAGTACGACATGCTTTTACTGCAGTGCACAGTACACACAGCAGTCAAGGTTGGGAGAGGATTGAAAGTAAAGTGCGCTCCTGCCTTGGCACAGTTTAGACCAAGATGTGAAAATGCCTCTGGTTGGCATATTACCAAGGCTGAGGCAAAAGTGTTTGTCCCTGCAGTGTACTGGTACTGTAATCATTGGGTTGAAGAGTGCAGTTTACTGCAGCGCACAAGAGCTGGGGTCATGACATGGCATGCTCTCACAGTGCAGGTTACTTCAGCTGGAGGCAGCATTTACTCAATATGCAGGAGCGAAGGCATGGCACGCTCCTGGCAAAGTGCTCGGCCTGACCTGGTGGGATGGGGGTGCTGCCGAGCAGTTTGCCAGGGCCGGTTTCGGACGATTTCGCTACAGCAGCCGATATTGCAGCTATGCTACAAAAACAGCCCTGTAACAAAATCGGCCCCCAGGTGCCCAAAACCGGCCCCAGCACTGGCGGCCCACTGGGGAAATGCCCGGTACCCGCTGCAGCCAGTCCGGCCCTGCTTACAGTGCAGGTTACTTCAGTTGGAGGTAGCAATTACTCAACATGCAGGAGTGAAGGCATGGCACTCTCCTGCAGTGTTGTTAAACACTGATTTGGTTCATAGTTCTGCAGTACACAGGCGACAAAGCAGACTTTGATGAATGGACAAGCTTCTGCTGTGCCTTTTCATTTATATTAGATTCTGTTTATGCAATGCCATCGCCTATAAATGAGATGCAAGTCCTGTAAAGGACCCGCATTGAAATAAATTGAAACCTCTCACTCCATCATACCTTTCATATACATTTTCATCAGATTTCCAAACAGCTTCTGGTCTGCAGAACCAGAGAGCCCATTGCCTAGTCAGCTCCATCAGCGGCACAAGTACCACCAAGGCAAATCTCCTTTTATGTTCTGACAATCCACTCTCTAATGTTCTCTTTCACACACACCACAGATTCTACATGTTTGTAACTAGTGACTGGTGGAGCAAGTGCAGTGGCACTGCGGCCCAGAACTGTGAGCAGTCATCTGGACCCCAGTTATCCATTTATCCTGTCCCACAATGAATAAGGATGTGCTGTTTCCATGCTTGCATTAGCTCCCATGATACACTTTCTACACTGCTGAACTACTGCACAAAGCCTGAAGCAAGAAAAGAGTGCACAGGTATCATTCAGTGATGCGCATCTAAATAGACTACAACATCCATTAAGATAGCAGCACCCCTGTCACATTAACACCAGTAGTCCAGTTCATTTTAAATCATGAAAATATTTCCAAGGCATCCCTTGCAAAGTGAGCAAGTCCTCGTTAGTCAGACATCCGGCAGGTCTGCATAGAAAACAGGAATGTTTTTAAAAAGTTGACTTCAGGGCATGGGCGTTCTTAATCTATTCCATGATGTCTCTCTTCTTATGTCACCAAACCTTGTCTGTCTCACCCCTTTCTCTCTACCTCATTCTCTACCTAATTGTACATCTACCTCTTTCTGTCTCAGCTGTCACTATCACACCTGTTTAGCTCACTTCTCTCAACTTGCACTTTTCTACCCTACTCTCTACACCTCTGTCACAAACTCACCTCTCTCCCACAGTTGCTGCCTACTTCTACATCTCTCTCTCTTCCCCCATTACAACCTCAAATCTCTCTATGCCTCATCCCTCATCCCTCTCCCTGAACCTCACCTCTCTATTTCCATCTCACCTTTCTTTAGTTCTACTCTGTCAATAATTCTCCCCTCACTCAAGCTCATCTCTCTCTTCACCTCACCTTTCTGTCTCTTTCTCTCTCCATCTCTCCAAATTCCTCACCTATCACAACCTATTTCTCAGCCCTTTCTCTACCTCTCCACACTCAACCTCCCCTCTGTCTCTACCTCATTTCTCTCTCTATCTCACTTTTTTATGTTCTCAGATCTTATGTGACCAAAATAAAAAGAGCTTTCAAGTGTACTACTGAGAGAGGGGCTTATACTCCACCCAAAAGTTGTTTTCCTTGAATCCAGCATTTGTTCGGGCATATATTGTGTGCTCTCACTGAATAGTTTGACTGTATTTTACTTTTTGCCTTGTGTGGAAGATTATGCTCCATACAGTAGGACTGACCTGGTTGTGGAGGCAAGCTAATGGTCAAGACCTTAGGCCTGACCTGTTTATTTTGAAAACAAAATTGACAAGACAGTAGGCATATTTATTATGAAAAGTATATGTTAAAAGTCAAAGTTATTACTCTGTATTAAAGCCTGAAGAGAGGTATTTTGTTTCACGGATCTCACCAATTACTGTAGTACCTAAAGGGTTATGGTAACCCCTCTGACAAAAAGTGTCTTGCAAATTGTAATTTTATAACTGTATGCCTGATGAGTACTTTGTGGGAAAGCTTATTCTCTATACAGTAGGCCTGAGTTGGGTATGGTAAACACCTGTTTGGTTCATTTGAGAAAGTTGTGTCCAGTACAATAGATCTGATCTGTTTCTAATGAAAACTTATAACAAGTTCTGTAGGCATGGCTTATTTGGAAAAGCATACATTAAAGGTAATAGGCTTTTAACAGTGGATTATTATCACACTGTCATATAGGCTGTAAACAGGTATTTTGCTACATGAAATCACACAGATTATGGTAGGAAGCAAGGGTTTTGGTGTCGTCCCCCACATCAGAAAAAAACTGAAAATAGAAGGGTTACAATATGATAATCTTTTAGGTCCGTTTAAAAGAGAGTGTATATTGTTTTGCTAACTGCCACTTTCTACAAATGTGTAATTTTTCACATGTATACATGATGGTTGCCAGCTTATGTGCAATTCCGTAGACCTGTGTTTGTTATGGTGTCAAGACAATGGTAAAGAATATAGCCATATTGATTAGTTGGAAAGTGTAAAATTCATAGTTTGTATCTATTTATTATGAGAATTTGTGATAAAAATCAGTAGGCTAGATGTATTGTGAAAAGCATGTGATAATGGCAATAGGTTTTTTTAAGTGTGGATCAGTATTACAGTGTTCTAAAGCATGTAGGCAGAATTTTGGTTACAGGACTCAGACAGATCACCGTAGTAGGCAAAGGTTTTGGTGTTGTGACCAACGTGGAAAAAAATCTGTGGATGGAAGATTTTAGTATGATAGTCCATGTTAGGACCTCTTAGGATGAATTTTGTAATATTTTGACTACAATAATTGTGTACATATAAACTATTTTGTTACCGTATTCCTAATGTATGCCTTGTGGGAAAGCTTATGCTCAATACAGTAGGTCTAAGTCGGTTATGGAGACAACCCAGTGGTAAAAGCTAATGACCTGATTGTTTAATTGGGAAAGTTATTTAAGATGTCATGTTTTTGTCTGGTATTTTTATTGTGAAATGTTTGACAAAAGCGGTTGGCCTGGTTTATTTGTTATGTAACACATATTAAAGGCAATTGTCTTTTAAGGATAGATTGGTATTACATTAAAGCCTATTTTATTACATGAAATCTCACTGATTACCATTGTAGGAAGGGCATTGCTGTCGATTTACCCCTTTGACAAACCCTTGAGGGTTGGAGAAGATTTGCACTGCAATAATTCTTGCTAGCATTTCAGGCAGAGCTTGCAGGCTCAAAGATGGCCGCTGGTTGAGCTAGGTCTCCCCGCCGTCTTTAACTATCTGACAAAATTTACATTCCACCCGGGACCCGCCGACTGAAATACTGCCAGGGCAGTGCAGGGAGTTCGGCACTACTAAAAAACACTAAGATCGGCTCACGACTCGTGTCCTGGACACCGGTGCACTTCGCTGCATGGTCACCCTTTATGACGCAGAAAGGGGCTCGAGGCTGCAAAGAGGCCTTCCTGGAGGCGTGGGTGCACTACCGGCTCTGCTCCTGGCCAAAGAGGTATGAGCTTGCGCTCCACATGTTGCCTCTATCACTTGTGCCAATGTGGACCCCGACCGGCTGAGAGACCGTCCCGAGCACGCGCCTGGTGCTGTTAGGCTGGCAGGGATGCTGCGCAGGCCGCCCGGCACCGTAACTAATTGATCCTGGGGACTCGGCCTGTTGTGGGCTCTATGTTTCTGTCGCTAGAGTGGCCGATGGATTCTCCCAATCCGGAGTGTTACTGGCAGTGAGTGAGGCGTTGGCTGGCCCCCACGCCCTCCCCGGTGTCTTGCGGTGTCCCTGTCCCCTGCCTGGGCTGCCGAATCATGGTCCGCACCTGAGCATGGTTGCGGGTGTCCGCCTGATCCTGTCTGCTCGCTGGGCATCTCTGCTCCTGTGGGCCCTTGCGCTGTGGAGCAGCGCATTGGGAGAGCCGCCATCCGCTCAGGGTGATTGGACAAGTTGGGCTATCACTTGGAACTCAGCCCCCCTCCTCAGGACACACTGCAGCATTTGATTTGGCTGCATCCTTGCCCTGGAGCTAGGTTGGTGAGCTGCGTGCTGGTCACTTGGGCAGGGGGGTCTCTTCCACCGGACTACACACATCCCTCCTAGTTGGGCTCGTTTTGCACAGAGCATGACTATTGCTGGGTCTCTTATCAGGCGGGACGCTGCTGGTTGACACCCTTGGCCTGAGTCTGGTGCCTGGGGCATTTCCATCCACTCCATTGATAGTCAACCCCCGTTTGCACCGCCTATCATCCTGTGACCATGCTGCGTGGGGATCCCCTGGGGTCGACTGGAGTCCTAACTGCGTGGGCAATATTTCCACTATGGACAAGTCGGACAAATCCCAACGAAAGTTGAACTTCGACCAGCGTAAACCCAGGCACAGGGAGGATGCCTCTTCGACGTCGGCGGCTGGTTCAGGTGAGGAATCTGAAGTCACGAGTGGAGACATTAGGCAGATCTTGGACACAATTCAAAAATGTCTATCCACTATCGATGGTAAAATCGACTCACTATCATATAGAATGGATCAGATGTCTGAAAGACTGGACAAGCAGGCAGAACGCCTGAATGTATCAGAATGGCGTATTTCGGAGGTTGAAGAGGAGCAAACTGAAGTGTACACTACCCAAAAGCAGATGGAAAAGGTCTTGATGACCCTACAGGATAAAGCTGAGGACTTGGAAGCCAGATCCCGGTGCAGTAACTTGCGTATTACTGGTCTTCCGGAATCCACTGCTACGGGTGTCATGGAAGTCTTTGTTGAGAGACTGCTTACTTCTTTGTTGGATGCTGAGACTTTTTCATCCACGTTGGTGGTGGAGCAGGCACACCGGTCCATGGGACCCAGGCCCTCCCCTGGTGCACCTCCGCGGCCCATCATCGCTAAGCTACTCAACTACAGGGACAGAGAGTCTGCTCTAAAAAAGGCCTGAGAACTGGGAGAATTGAGATATGAAGGTTCTTCACTCTTTCTATTTCCTGACTTCACCCTTAAGGTCCAAGAAGCCAGAAGGCAATTTGTCCCAATGAAACGCAAACTGAGAGAACAGCACATTGACTATGCCATGCTGTACCCAGCAAGACTAAGAGTTGTAGTTAACAGTTCGGCAAAAAAAATTCAGACCCTAAGTCTCTTCGAAAGTCCCTTAAAGAATGGAGGGTGGGGGATTCGAACAAAAAGGCCTTGCGCATTGGAGAGGGGGCTGCAGGCTCGAGTGGGAACTTAGATGATAATGACTAGCTTTGTATTAGGCTTTATTGCATTTGGATTTGTCTTTCTAACCCCATTTTTCAGACAATCGCATAACATAGATTTTCAGTCAGTTGTACCCACTATCTGGCCTATAGTTTAAGTCCCTTCTCGACCAAGTGTTTGGGACCCACCAGTGATTCATACAGATGGGGGTTATTTAAATTCCCTCTTCATTTGGTCTATTTTATCATTAGTCTTGAATCAGCGGTCTCCCGGGTTGTTAAATCACTCGTTATTAAACAGCGGAATCATGTTTGATGTTAGATACTGTATCTGGCAACATACGCCTTCGCGGGACAAACCCCGCGGTGGTCTGTTGACCTTTTTTTTTTGTGTTTAGTCTTCTGTATCACAGCGAATGTTCAAGATCGTTATGGGAGGGTGGGATACAGGTCGCATATGCTTAGTTGGGAAAGGCATTGCGTGGGGTTTTTGTTTTGTTCTCACAGCCAGTGTACACAGTAATGATGCCTTAGGATCAGTAGAGAACTTTACATATAATGGTCTGGCAGCAAGAGAATCAAGGTGACACACCGCGTAGCCAACCGGGCATAGTCCGGTTCATTACTTGGAATGTCAGGGACTGAATGACTTCAGAAAGCTACACAAAATACTGGCCTATCTTAAGCGTCATGAGGTGGATGTTGCCTTACTGCAGGAGAAACACTTAGCCCCCAGCAATAGCATGCTTAATAACAGGAGGCTTAAAGGTATATCCATGCAGCGGGGTTCAACTCTCATGCCAAGGGGGTTCTGACTTGGATTAATCCTAGATCGGGGATCTCTCTAGTTGAGTTGAAGATGGATCCCAAGGGCAGGTATGCCATTTCCAGGTGTCATAGGAAGGGGTTGGACATATCTATGGTCCGAACTGTGACAATCCTCTATTTTATTAGTCCCTACTGGCTCAGATTTCAGACTATCCTACTTTACCTCAATTATGGGGTGGTGACCTGAACTGTGTTCTGAACCCCTTGCTAGATAGATCCGGTGGCCCGGACCGACCCCCCTCCGCCGCTGCCAAAGCAATTTCTCACATAGTAATGCAGTTGTGCCTGGTTGATGTGTCAAGGGCTAGGCATTTGGAGACGGGCAGATTCAAGCACTACTCTGCCCCTCACGATATACACACTAGAATCGGCTACCTGCTGCTGGCTGGACCGCTTCTCCCTCATGTCCGTGAGGGCACTGTACTGCCTCGAACTCTCTCAGATCACTCTGTAATCAATCTAGAGGTTGAAATACATTCGCGCATTGTTGCCCCGTTCACATTGCGGTTTCCCCCGTATTCACTGCTTGACTCAGTGTTTAAGGCTAGCAATCACTGTTTTTTTTTACATAAATATAGGTTCGGTTGAGAAGTTTGCCACAGTCTGGGAGACATTCAAGGTGTACATTAGGGGTGTTGCTATCAGTAAGCATGGAGGCGTTCTTTGTTCTGTTAGGGGTAGACTGTCAACATTGAAAAAAAAACTGCGTGAACTGTAGTCAGAGCCCCTCAGGTCTGGTAACCCCCAGGTAGCAGACGCTATTAAAAAAAACTTTGGAAGAATATAGCGAGGAGGCTGACAATGAAGTTAAACATATGGGGAAGTATGCAGTTGCTAAATCCTATGGTGAGGGAGACAGACCAGGAGCGATACTGGTGGCTTTAGCTCAACGCCAAAGGGAGACAAGGGGGGTTTCAAAGCCGATAGAGGATGATGGTACTATACTCATTGACCCTTCTGATATTGCAACTAAATTCAGAAAGTATTACAAAGATCTGTATAGTTCACATATCACAGTTAATGAGTCAGCTGTGCTAGGTGACCTAGAACATGCACAGCTGCCATGGCTATCTAACTCTCACAGGGAATACCTGATGAGTCGGTTGGAGTCTACAGAGATCCGTATTGCCTTGAATTCAATGCAAGATGGCAGCGCTCCGGGCATAGATGGACTCACGGTCCCATTCTACAAGGCCTACATCGATCTGTTGGTGCCCCACCTCAGCAGGCTGTTTGAGGAAATAGGTGACACTGGTGTAATGCCACAAACAATGAGGGAAGCGCTCATAGTCACATCGCTAAAACCAGGCAAATCCCCATACCTTCATCCTATAGACCACTTTCACTATTCAACGTTGACACGAAAATTTTAGCCAAAACTTTAGCTAACAGATTTGTTTCCCTCCTCCCGACCCTCGTAGGCCCAGAACAAGCTCGTTTTGTGACTGGACGCATACTAACCCAAAATCTAAGGACAGTGTTTGGGGCTATACAACATGTCAGACCCGAAGTCGAGGATGCTGCCGTCTTTTTAGATGCAGTGAAGGCGTTTGACTCAGTTGAGTGGGCTTTAATGATGACAGTGCTACGTAGAATGGGTTTGTGGAAAAATTTCCTCACACTGGTCTTTGTACTATGCAACCAGCCGATGGTCAGGGTTAGAACTGGAAATCATGTTACATATCCGTTTTCAATATCTCCGAGCACTAGACAGGCTGCCCATATCCCCCATTACTATACACCATCGTGGCAAAGCCCATGGCACGTTCTCACAGGAAGTATCATGGGCACCTGGGTTTTCGCTTTCCCAATTACAACCTGATAATGTAAGCCTACGCTGACGATTTCTTACTATGCACACAGGAGCCTGCTATCAACCTTCTACCTCTGATTTAGAAGGTGATAAGATTTGAAGGTGTCTCAGGGGTAAAAATAAATTGGAGTAAATCTATCATTTTCCCACTGAACTAACTTATTTAAAATATCTTTAAAATGATATCATTACCTCCAGTACATTTTCTGATGATTGGGATTATGAAACTGTAAATGATATGTTGTCTGATTTAGAACAATATGCTGCTGTTTCTAATAATGAAATGTTGGAAGACACACCAGATTTTAACACAATGTATTGTTATCAACATTATGGTCATCATTTTCTACACAAATCCAGTAATACTAGAAATGTTTTTACATATCACCAGTGGGAACACTACCCAACACCATCGAAAAGTAGTTAAAAACGTTTGCGCAGAAATGTTAATATTTTTCAGGGTTTAACACGTCTGACCCAACCTTATACCATTATATGGTTGCCCCAACATTTGCACAGAAAAATATGTTGACAAACACCAAACAGATTTACTCTGCTTCCTTTATTACCCAATTGTCTGAACAGCGTTTGACTTATGGAAAGACACTATATATTTAAAATCAGTCTGGGGTTCTAGAAACTGGCAAGTCCAGGGAACAGAAGCGCTATTTAGAGCATGCCTCATTCCTCAGCAGATTATGTTTCTGAATGATACTGGGCAGCAGACTACCGTCTTGGAATAGCCAAGAACAAGGATTTGAAATCCTGATCTTAGGAAAGCAAGCGGAACTGTGGGGTGATCAATGGTGGCCTATTGAATTGGGGATGACTCCCATCCCAGCGGCCGAAGTAAAGAACTTGGGGGTCTGGCTGGATTCCAATCTCTCTTTTACCAGCCATACTAAGAAGATTGCAGCTACCTGCTATGGTATTCTGCGAGGACTGAGACCAGTCCTCAAATTCTTCAACCCCCCAACTCGGCAACTGGTGGTCCAAGCCGCGATTCTCTCTCGGCTGGACTATGGGAGTGCTCTGTTGCTTGGTGTCAACCAGGCCGAGGCCACCAGACTGCAGAGGGTGCAGAATGCCGCTGCGCGGGCCATTGTGGGCCTCCCGAGACGGTGCTCTGTATCTGCAGTTTTAACCTCGCTTCATTGGCTGCCGGTCAGACAGAGAATTAAATTCAAGGCACTCTGTCTGACATTCAAGATCTTGAAATTTTCGTCACCTCCTGCCTTGGTGGGTCTTGTCTCCCCGTATGTTCCCAGGCGGTCTCTCAGGTCGGAATCTCTTCATCTAGTGAGTGCGCCTAGATTCAGACTGAGTAGGATGGGTGGCCGTTCATTTCGAGTCATGCCGGCTGGATTATGGAACTCCCTTCCTGTCCACATCCGTGCCCTTAATAGCCTGACTCTTTTCAGACGCGCGATTAAAACCTATTTGTTCACCTCTGTTGATTGATCGTGTTTCTTTTCAGCGGTGATTTGTTGTGTTGTGGTACTGGATCAGGCGCCAGGACGCCCCTTCGCTGGGGCAGCTGTGCGCTGAATAAAAGTTACTAACATAACATAACATAACAAATCACCTCGGATTCCAATACCATCACACAGAGGGTAGCTTTATATCACATGAAGGGATTATTCTAGATGACATCATGCAATGCAATAGATCAAATCCCGATTGGAAAAGATGGTTGGTTTGGCCCACAGACACTAAGATGTCAAGAAACGTTCAAGGGTACAACCGAAGGGTTCAGTATCCACAGACCAGTCCCACGCTATATACAGAGAGAACATTATGGACTCCGGACAGGATTTAATAAAACCCTTTGCACAGCTGACTACGAGGAATCGAGTTAGCAAAGGGGTCCAAAGCTCGGTCATGCATTTATACAAATATATCGGAGTCCCATCGGGGCCCTGGGCCTTCCACCTTTAGACTCATTTATAGCCACCATGCCTTCATCATGAGTGAAGTGGATATTAATCGGCGAAAAATGAATGTGCTCACCAAGTGGTACTTCATCGTTGGTTTTTATGGTATGGTTACCCCCCTTACTGTAAACTGTAGAAAAAATGTCAACCCATGAATTTTCACTGATTGCCACCTCAATCCTTGCTCCCTCATTGTTTGAAAAGAAGGGGGCCTTTACTGCCTGCCAAAAAAGAGCAATCCCTACAAAGAGATGCCTCATAGAGGTTAATCCAAGCCCTGTTTTTTATGTCTTTCTTGCGCTTATGCCTAGCAAGATTGTAAGCCTTCCTATACCCTCTGATTTCCTCATAATCCCTCACTGTTTTGTGTAATGCTGCCTTTAACATGGAATATGCCTTGGTACACTTAGCATCGAACCAGCCATTTTTCTAATTTCTTGGCTCCCTGCAGGAACGGGTCAGAGCTTCTTGAATTACAGCTGTAATTTGAGAAAAGGCAATCAGTGTATCAGAATGAGAAATCTCTTCTCGCAAACAGTCAGTGACAGGGATTAAGGCCTGCAACATTATCTTTGAGTTCAGTGCCTCGGGATCGTTCTTAGCCCAGTGCAGTGAGTAACCGTTCTAACAGTCCAACACACAACCTTGAGACCAAGCCAAGCTCTCGACTACATGGGAAGTATCCCTGTGAGGAAGTGAAATATTAATGCTTAGCGGGAGATGGTCGCTGAGCACATTTGAATGGATAATGAATTTGTTGACCAGCGTTGCATATTGATTAGGGAGAATAATTAAAATTGATTGAGGAGCTAAGACCCCGACCGATGAACGTGGGGCCAAACTCTACCGGTGGGGAACACATTGTGTTGGCAAAGCCAAAATCATAAATAGCCATAAGTTTGTTAAACCTTTTGCCCCGATTCGAATGTACAAAGTGGGCTGCATGGCCGTCGTCTTTATCCTCAACTTCCCCAAACCCACAAGATGGCTGGGTACAAACACTAGTGTTAAAATCCCCTCGCCAAATTATAATAATATCCTTCCCTTTTAATGCAGTTAAGTTACTTATATCGTCCTTGAGATTTTTCAGCAAATCAGTAAAGTTGCCCCTATCTGCATTATTATAAAAATTTATGACAGCTATCTCAGCATGCTTGTTAAGATGGATAATGACAATTTGATGATAGATAGATGACTTTAAGGTTTTTATCTTCACAACCCCCAGCATGTTCGAGATGTACACACAGATCCCCCCTTTATGTCTCCCGTGTGCTGAACGCAATGCAGGTATATGGAACGTTTTAAAGCCATCAATATGTAATTCATCCAGCAGCCATGTCTCCTGAAGGCATAAGACATCAAAGTTCTCGATGAAATCTGTCCAGACTGGATTGTTGGCCTTAGATTGGAGCCCAAAGATATTCCAAAAAACTATTCTCACATGCCCTTGAACATGGTTTGAATGAAACCTGGTTATTGAGTCCCCCTCCCCCTGGTTTATGCGCCCTTCTAACACTATTTCAGTGCTCATGCTAGTTTCAGGGATTCCAGCTGTTACTACTTCAATGGGCACCCCCTCGAACGGAAGGGCATGCTGATCCGTCTCCTGAATTCTTATTACTGGTAGATCTCCCACATTTTGTGAGCATATGCTGATGTTATGATTTAGGTGGTTATCGGTTCAGCTATTAGCAAACACCCCCTCACTGCCTTAGGCTCAGTTTTGAGTCGTTCTTCCAGGGGTACCAGAAGACTTAATCTCTAAGCTGCCTTGGATGCCCCACTAATTTCCAACTTTTGGGGAACGTTAGTATTCATAAGTCAATCAACCTCCTCCAACGAATGTAGGGGCCCATACTTGTTTCACACTTCTACGTTGTAATTCCAGCGGTTGTTTGAGTACCAGTAGAAGATGTGGTATCTCCGTCAAACATTTTTGGCCGATAAAAAAATTTCAGAGGTAACACATTGATTCCCTCAACCACGAATCTATTTGAGCCAGTTCGGGTTAGAATTACTTGTACTAATTCAGGGGAACCTAACGATTAAACTACACACTCTCCTATAAAAGTCTTGCGACTAGGACCAACCCACGGGACACGTCTCACCATTTTAAACGAAGCAAACATCTCTTGGGTCAATCCCGTTTTAGCCCCTAGGTAGTGTATACATTTATTCCTCAACGTCACCCAATTTTCTTTGTCTCCCTCAGTAGACGGGGGCACATTTGCCAAGACCAAGATGTAAGGAACCGCTGCAGGTGGAAGATTCAAGCTACTATGGTTCAATGTAGGCACTTGATTATGAGATATTCGGGTTCTTAAACTTGGAGAAGTGTCTGCATACAATAAATCGTTTCGACTAGCCCTACTATGGTCATTACCATCCTCCTTCTCCTTTACTGTCCTAGACGATTGCACTCTAAGAGTGTTTACCTTCTTGGACCTAGGACCCACAGAACAACAAGATCTCTCCCTATCACTTGTCTGTTCCCTGTGGCTAGGGACTGTAAGAAGTTGGCCTGAAGTATGATGTCCACTATTCTAGTGGGCACCTTGTATCAGTCCAAACAACCCTTATGGTGATTGGTTGTAAGTCAACCTTATAGACCAGCTATCCTAGAGGTAGTATGGACAAAGCAGTCTTAGGCTAAAACTCAAGAGGGCATGTGAAGCCAGCTGTTTTACCAATACAATCCCTTGAATACCAAATGAAAGGACACCACACAAGGTATATATCAAAATTAGAATGTATTTATTCTAAACATATACCCTCTGCACTCTTTATGAAGTCAGAGGTCTTAGCACAATACAAGAATCTTAAATAGCATACGTTAAGTTGCACAAAATACAGTTATGGCCTAGGGGCCACGCAAACCATATACTAAGAAAGTGGTATAAGCACCACTACAGAAATACAGACAAGGCCTAAGGCCTAGGGAATCGCTGGGGATACACTAGACTACCAACAGTTAGGAAATAGGAGGCACACGGGAGGCGTGTGCAGTGTCTAAACACACACGCGGGTTCTCATAGACTTTCAATGGGAACGTAAAAGTTATAAAGTGTTAGGTTTAGGACACTTCCAGTTCAGCTAGGAGAAAACCCTTCAATACTAGGACACTGGGATAGTCAATACCCACGGGAGCACCGGAGTACTCATGTTACCTCACCCAGGGAAGCCGGGTACATAGGTGCCAAATCGTGTCGGGTTTTCTCGCTGTTTCCAATGGAGAGCTGCAAAGAAGTGCTGCAGGTGACCAGTAGAGAAGTGTCCGGATGGATCCAAGGGTGGATCGGAGCTGTGAAGAACCTGAAAGCAGAGGGGACAGAGTCTGGGTCACTAGTCAGTGACCGGGATGGAACCAGGACGGAACCAGATGATGTTGAGTGCTTCAGGTGAAGATGTTGGAGATTGTCTCCACAGCCACGAGGTCCAGGAGGTGTCGACGACGACCAGGAGCTGGATTCGAGCTGTCCCACAAAGGATCTGGATGTCTGCGGCGTCGGAATCCGGATTGGACCCAACAAGCCTTGGCAAACGCAGCCCAGAGAAGATTCGCTTCAAGTCAGACCAGCAAGGTCTGGGGTGCCTCTCTTTTGCAGAGAAGCAGGAGCAAGACTGGAGCAACCAGGCAAGCAAAGGGAATTCAAGATGGCATCGTCAGAGGGCTCACTAGCCAACGGGCTAGCAACTAGGATGACGCGTAGAGCAGGAAAATGCAGAAGGGCCCCACGCAGAACTCGTGGAGTGTGGAGGGCTGAACTTCGGTGTAGATGATGCTCGGGTCTGGGGTATCTAAGTCCCCAATGCACAACTTCGAGGAGGCCTCAGGAGCTGCGCTGTTAGCAAGTAGCCAGATGGCCAGGATGTCCGGTCCCATGTCTCTCGCGCCCACCACGGGTCTCAGCTTTGCTGTGGATGTTGGTCGAGGTCGGAGATGTCTGGGAGTCCAGTTTCTGTGAAGCAGAGTCATCGGGATCCTTCAGGAGCGGCGGCAAAGCAAACCGGTTGCTTACTAGGTGGTGCCTGTTTGCACCGGGTGATCACTCCTTGACCACAAGGGAGATTCTTCAGTCTTCTTTTCTTGTAGAATGTCAAAGGTCCAGGAGTACAGCAACAAAGTTTCTTCCAGGGGTAATCTAAAGTCTCTAGACTCAGATTCTACCTATATACTGATCTGGGGGGCAGGATTCCCTCCTAGGTCCTTCCTATGGGTGGGACCAGGGAATGGGCTGGTTACACCCCTTTCCCTTTGTCCAGTTTCATGCCAGAGCTGGGGCTGGAGTACCACAGCAACTGGTTTGTACCGGGCTATGCATGGGACACCTTGTGCGCCCCAGGCAGTGTCTGGTTTCTTTCAGCGCACCCTGCCCCAATACACTAAGGCCTGTCGGAGGAGGTGCTCGCAACTCCCAAGGCAGGAAACCTATTGTCCAGGCCTCCCTCGCTGGAAGGGCTCCCAGCTGCAGGAAGTCAGACTTGTGTCTGTGGCGGCAGCATCCATTTTGTGATGCTGAGGCTTCGTTTAACTTTAACCGGGCAAAGCTAAGAGTACATGTCATCTCCCTCTAGAAGGGTGGAATGCTACCCCCGTCGCCTGAATTGGCGAGGGGGTAGTATTCCAAAGCGTATGACACCTTACACGACATGTTTAGCTAAAGCCAAATCAAAGTTAGCATTAACCGCGAGGATTATAATGCACTTAAAAGTATATGGTATGGCGTTATCATAGAACAGCTATAAGGACAGGGTTCCGAAAGCTGCAGATAGGCTCAGCTCATGCTAGAGCACCAGCTCACATAATACCAAGCACTCTGCCTTCAGGATTGTCCTCACAATTCAGATACAGTCCCGATTCCACATGACGCAGTCCAGTACACAACACACATTGCTCCCAGTGCGACCCGTCCACGTTAAAACATCATCACAAGCTCCTACACTCTCAATGCTTCTGGTAGCACTCACCGTATTTAACACAAGCAAATCCCACATATCTAACTGTGTCCTGAGTCCCGAACAGCAGTGACCCCAACTTCGTGGCAGCGACCACAACACCAGACTCCCTTCAGTCTTATTTGTTGTTCTTTTCTTTAAATCATTTTTTTTAAATGTAAGTCTATACATGACTAAGATTATTCTTTGTTCAACCGCACAGGGAACTTCTGGGCCGAAGAAGGTTGTTCGGGGTATGTTGGTAATGTGGAAAAAGGGTACGTTACCTCCTAATTTGGGGAGAGGGAGCATCGAAAGGGGTATCACTCACAGAAAGAACTCAGATATGTTTTCACAAATGCCTTGGACAGATGCCAGCTGACAGACTGAATCACAAAATGTTTTTTGAATACTTATGTAGTGTGAACAATGAACAGTTCGGACCCAGGCTTGCACAGCGACAGCTGTGGCCCGTCCGCTCGACTCACAGACGCAGTACTATGAGCCATCCACGTCATTGTGTCAATCCCTGCCCTGTTCCGTCATGTGCCACGCCACGCCACGCCACGCCACGCCACTCCTATTACGTTCCAACGTTGGCCCCACATAGCTACCTATCACATGCGTACTCGCTGTTGGTGTGCAGGTTAGTGGCCTAGTTCTCAACATCTCACGGCCACTCCCTGAGGGCAAGTTTGCACACACTCATCCGGCACATGTAGCACAGTCCATGTGACCACGCAAATATAATAGATCGACAACTTCACATCCTTTAGTGCCGTTGCTAACTAGCTGGCAAATGGTCGACGGGTCTCAACCATAAAGACTCCAGAAAAACTTGCACATAAAGTTAGTCGCACCTTCAACTATATGGCGGTCAGCAGCCTACCATCCCCTTGGTGCGGTTTCATATGCATAGAGTTACTGCCACCCCAAACTCATGTGGCCATCAGGAGCCTACTACCACGTGCAACTAACTTGAGTTCCACAAGCTAAGCGCCACCAGACCCTAAGGTGCTCTCCGCCATTGATGACTCACGACTCAGCGACATGTGTGAGATATGTCAGGCCACACAGAAGTTCAAGTGGTCGCCACCATGCACGAGTCAGCGACATCTATTAGATCCGCGAAGAAGCTGATATGGTCTCCGCCATTCAGGACTCAACGACATCTGTAAGATGTGTGCACAATGTGCTGTGGTGTCCGTCTTACTGATTTTTCATATAAACAGTTTTTTTAATGTTCAAGTACACATAGAAGTCAAAATGCAACGTATTCTATCAACACACTTTTTTCGACATTTTGCAACACGTGGAGGTTAAAAGTTCAGCAATTTTTTAAAACCTAACCATATTTATTTGCAACATTTTCTCGAACATTTAACGGCACCTGAAGGTTAAAAGTTCATGATTGTTTTAAGTTCGAGCACTGCATTCCAAATGGAAGTAGCAGGTGTGGTTGAGTTGAGCAAATGTTATCCTATAATATGTACTCCACATTCAAACTGCTTTTTCTTAACCAATCACAAAGATGCTTTTCCACAAAACGAATGTGCACCCTACTTTTAAAAAAACAATCCTTTTCATCTCCCAATCAAGTACCGTTTTGTATGTGAAAAAAAAGTAGTTCCCATCTTTAAACATATCTCTTATTCTACGAAGGAACTGCATGAGCTACAGACATCTTTCCATACCTTCCAGCCATACCTTCAAAATGCTAGTGTGGATCGTAGGACATAGTTATGTTTTCTGGTGCAAGAGGTATGCAGAACACAGACGTATTGACTTAGACCTCGGTTTACAAAATGTGGACATTGAATGGTTTGGCACCAATTGTTGCCTTTGGTTTAAACCTGTTCACATCTACAACACCCTGACCTCGTCATTGTGCACTGTGGTGGAAACAACCTAGGCACATTGACTGGGGTAGGTTTTGAAATGCTTATGAAAGGCACCTTTGGACAATAGATGTTACTTTTGCCTCAAACTGTCTTTGTATATTCCATTATATCCCAAAGACAAAAGTAGAAATGGTCCAAACAAAGTCAACAAAGCTGTGTCTGCATACCTCAGAGACCACAAAATGGGGTCCATCTACAACAACAACATACGTTTTGATGTGGCAGATATCTACAGAAGTAATGGAAACTTCACAGATCAGGGAAACCGAGTTTTCCTGAATAACTTGAAGCTGTGCATCCACATTTATATGTAGCTCCAACTGATGAACACAAGGTCTCTTTTCAGAGCCACCCTATGACTTACAACTTAGGCCCGCTATTTTAGGGCCACTTAAAGGCAACACCCGGACCCTCGCCAAAATTTTAGTTTGCTTCACACCCCCTGTATACCACACCCTAAACACTCCACAGAGGTTACAGTGCTCCTACCCTCCTCTTTCCCATGTTTTTCGCCCTTTTTGGGGCACATGATTTCACAGCATAAGCCACACAGTTTGGGCTCACGCTTTAATCCCCGAGTCACGCACTAGCTCACCTTAGCAACATCACACACTAGGCAATACCTTAATTTCCATAACCCAGCACTTTCATACCGGTAGGGGTGAATACTTCGCTTCGCACCCCCTCTGTAGCACACCCTAAACACCCCACAAAGATTACAGAGCTCCTACCCTCCTCTTTCCAACTTTTTCCCCTTACTAGCTTCAACGGAATCACAAAATGGCGGCCAACACTTCCTAGTTGCAACCGCTCGCAGCGCTCGCAGCCAATCAGCAGCAAGCTCATGCTCGTAACGCCTCAGCCAATCAGATGGCAGAATTCCCAAATATCTGTACATTCAATATTTCTCAAAAACTACAGAACGGATTTACACCAAATGAACAAAAGCGTGCTTTCTAGACCAAGACCCTTCTCCCTGCCAAATTTGGGGTAATTCCGTTCACCCGTTCGACCTGTAGCCTTGTCTAAAGTTTCCTATGGAAATTAACAAGGAGAAAACACGTACTGGGACCCCAGTTTTATCTCGGCCCACCCTTGACGAATCACCCCTCAACTTTCAACATAGGAGCGGATATAAACAAAGACTTAGTTTCGAACATTTCGCGAAGATTCGTCAACTGGGGCCAACGTTATTGGGAATAGAATGTTGCCATTTTCCTATGGAAACTAGGTCCTAACTATAACTACCTACTGGCGACCGCCAGTAGGTAATATATGTATAATTTTACTTATTGCAGGGGGATTCAGAGCAGTTCTCTCTCACCGTCACACTATTGCCATAGGTCTGATCTATTCATTACGAAAAGTTTTGACAAAAGTAATGGGCCTAGCTTTTTTTACTGTGAATCTCATATGTTAAAGCCTGTAGACCTTTAACAGTGGGTTGTTATCATGTAAACAAGGCTTTGGTGTTGGCTACCTACTCTGAGAAACAATGGGGATTTTCACTATGACGATTCTTGTTAGGCCCTATTGAGAGGGATTATATATTGTATTGCAAACTGTGTTTTCCTAAATATTTGTAATTTATTATGTTCTAGCTTGACAGTGCAGCTGTTGCCAGAAAATTCAGGCTGTGCCAAGAAGAGCTTGGGGGTTCTTGTTTCCTTAAAGAATGGACTCTTGAAAGCAGAAAAGGTATTGGCTTTGCCCTGCTCCCAAATTTTTGCTACTACCAAACTAGTTACCTTACAAACTATAACTCCAATCACATGGTTAGGCCACCACTTGATTGCTTTCCAACATAAAACAACACTAGGTGACTCACCTTAAACTACCTTACATCCATCCACCTATTGACCGTGGAACAAAATCAATCAATTAGGGAATTGTAAGTGTGCTACTCACACGTGAGGGTATCAAGGCGCTGAGGGGGGGGGTCCGTGTAGGAGAGTAGGATCTGCTTACTATGGTTACCCCCACTTTTTGCTGGTGTTTCACTAATTTGTCGACTTTAGTCTGGCTGGGGCCCTGCTAACCAAGACCGCAGCCTAGCTACTTGCTCTCTAAATTGATTGCATGTACTTTAGGTACACTCCTCCTGGGTTACCCTTCTGAGTCCCTAGTATATGGTACCTTAGGTACCAAGGGCATAGGTAACCCAGAGGCCTACCAGGTGCTGAAGCATGTATTATGCCACCCCTGGGAAGCCTTCCAAAATGGCACCACAGGTATGCTACTGCAGCCTGGGTACGGTGGGGCTTGCACCCCTTACTAAGATATAGGCTACCTATATCTTCCTTTAAATACAGACACATATAATCCTATAAGTCACTCCTATGGCAGGCCTTGACAATCCTGAAGGCAGAGTGCTTGGTTGTGTGTGAGAGGGTGCCCAAGCAGGAGCTGAGCCCCTCTGCAGCTTTCGGAATCACTTCTCTGTAGCTGTACTGTGATACAGCCATACCATATACTCTTAAGTGCATTGTAAATGCTAACTTTGGAATGGCTGCATCAAAACATGTCGTGTTTGGAGTCAAACACTTTGGAATCCTACCCCCCACCAGTCCTGGCAGCGGGGGTAGAATTCCACCCTTCTAGAGGGAGAAGACATGTACACACTTACCTGACCGGTAATAGTTTAAAAGAGCCCCAGCATCACAAAATGGATGCTTCTGCCACAGACACAAGTCTGACCTCCTGCTGCTGGACGAAACTCCGGCAGGTGGGGGGCCTGGACAATAGGTTTCCTGTCACAGGGAGGTGTAACCACCTCCCCAGACAGGCTTTAGTGTATAGGGGCTGGGCGGAGGCATTCAGTGAATGCTTTTCAGACAGTGCCGGGGGCCCACTTGGGGTCCCTGTGCATACCCCAGTTCAAACCGGTTGCAGGGGCACTCAGCCCCTGCCCTGACACAAAACTGGACAAAGGGGAAGGGGTGTAACCACCCTCTCCCCAGGTCCTCCCATATGTGGGACCTTAGAGTAAGTCCAACCCATAAGCTTAGTGTAGGAACCCAGTCTTTAGGACTTTAGATTACCCTGGACGAAACTCTGCAACATATATCCTGGAACTTCAACATTCTATTTCGACTAGAAGATGGAAGGATCTCCCTTGGGGCCAAGGAGTGACTCCCCTGTTCAAACAGGCACCAAAGAAGCATCTTGCTGGTCTGCATTTCCAAGGCTCCCGCCGGATCCCAAAGGATTTGCGACACAGACATGGACTTCCAGACATCTCCGAGCCGACACGAGATCACAGCAAAGCTGAGACCTGTAGCCATCACGAGAGATGTGGGACCGGAGCTCCTGGACACCCGTGCACATTTGCTAGTGCACCTACTTCCCGAGCTTTCCCGAAGTTGTGCATTGGGCTACTCGTAGTCCATGCCCTGAGCACCATCTGCACTGAAGATTGTGGGCCTACACTCCCTGAGTGTTCCGTGGGCCCGCTTCTAGCATTTCTGCTTGAGGCCCCTTTGTGATCCCTGGTCCGTCAACCGTTGGGTCCCCACGAAGGTAACTCCTTTAATTCTTGTGCTTCCCTGGTTGCTCTAGATGTGCCCTGACTCCCCTCCAAAGGCTGAGTACCTCAGACCTTGATGGTTTGCTCCGAAGCCAATCTTTGCATTCTGTGTGGGTTGCTGTTGCCAAGGCTTGTTGGGTCCAACCCGGATACCAACACCGCAGCACTCGACATCCAACGTGGGACATCTCGAATCCAGCTCCTGGTGTTCGTCGACGCCTCCTGGTCCTCGTGGCTGAAGAGTCAAGCTTCACCTTCTGCACCTGAAATCACCCGACATTGGTAGGCATCTTCTTACTGCCTCCCTGGTCACTCCTCTGTCCCCTCTGCTTTCAGGTTCTTCAGGTCTTCGATCCACCCTTGGAACCATCCGGACACTTTTCACCTGGTCGACTGCAGCACTTCTTTGCAGCTCTCCATAGGAAACGACGACGAAACCCGACACGAAAAGACACCTATGAACCCAGTTTCCCTGGGTGAGGTAACATGAGTACTTCGGTGCTCCCTTGGGTCTTGACTCTCAAACTGTCCAGTTCTCAAGTGGTTTGATCCTAGTCCACTCCTAAGTGTCCCTAATCTTTAAATTTCTAATCGCAACTTTCTCCGTAGAAGTCAATGGTGATTCACGGCTGTGTTTAGACACTGCACGCGTCCCCCGTGGTTCTCCTGTGTCACTACCTTGGGTGGTTCCTGGTTGCCCCAGCGGTTCTGCAGGCCCTAGGCCTTGTCTCTATGACTGTAGTGGTACTTATACCACTTTTTTAGTGTATGGTTTGTGATGCTCCTAGGGTTAAACGTATACTGTGCTAATTTACTCTGTGCTAAATAAGTTTACTGTATGTACTTTTGCCTCTAGCCTCATAAAGAGACTATAGGGATGTGTTTAGATTAAATACATATATTTTATATATATACCTGGTGTGGTTCTCCTTTCATTTGGTATTCACGAGGTTATAGACTGGTAAAACAAGCTGCTTTACATTCCTTCAAGCCTTAGCCTGAAGGCTGTTCTCCGCAGCTAGCACTAGGATAGCTTTCTATATAGGTTGTCTTTAAACCTACCATCAATAAGGGTCGTTTGGACTGGTGCAAGGTGCCCACTAGATTAGTGGACAGCATATGCCAGGCCAACTTCTCACATCTGCGCTGTTGGAGGTCGGGGTGGTGGTGAGGGTCTGGCAGCAGAGGAGACAGGAGAACTGGCCGTGGGTCGTGTTCGGCGAGGCCTGTTTGCATTCTCTAAATCTTCCAGGGTTGAGTGCGAGGAGGGTGGTGGTGTCGTAGCGATGGGTAGTGGGAGGTCCAGGGTTCCTGGCACAGGCCGCGGTCGGGTGTAGACGGGCTTGCCTTTGGCACGCCTTCAGTGCGCCGCCGGTGCTCCCGCTGCGTGCAACCGCGCTGCGGCCATTATAAGTAAGGAAAGTGGGAGGGAGGAGAGGCTGAGAGGTGGGAGAGGGGGAATTCCGGGGGAGGGAATTCCAGGGGGGAATTCCGGGATGGCACAGCAGAGCTGCAGGGAGAGAGTGGACCTAGACCAAACACAATTTGGAACACTTAGAAACACAACTAACATCCAGTACAAATCTGGAAACAATAAATTCTGTTCAAAAACGATATGAGTAACTACAGGAAGCTTTTGACATCCTGATTCCACTCAAAATCACAACAGAACAAAAGAAAAAAAGCACCTTAGAGAAAAATAGAGATAAAAGACAAAAAACAAATTAGAAAGCTGCAACGTAACTGGCTCAAAACAAACGCAAAACAAGACAAACTTCACCTACAGAAAATTAACAGATTATACAAATCAGCTATCCAAAAAGCTAAGAAAAGGTAATATTCAGACAGAATTCAAAATTCTGAATGTACAAATAAAGAATTCGATAAAATACTCAAGGAATTTCGTAAACCGAATTGCCTAGAAGGAACTCATCCTGCTACTCAAGATTTCAAAGTCAAACTGGCAAATCATTACACTGACAAAGCAGACACGTTGGACTCACACTTAAAACAGAGACAAGCACCAGCACTACCCCTTTGACAAAACAACAATACAAGAATACTCTAACCCAGCCTCTCGGTTTCTTTCAACATATCTCACACAATGAATTTATGGACCTGGTCAAAGCAAGAAGGCCTGCCGGCAGCCCTTCTCACCCATGTCCACTACAAACTTTCAAGACAATTCTTTTAACAACCTCTGCTGCCACTCCAGTGAGAAGAATTAACATGATTCCTTAACTACCAGAATATTGCCAGAAGAACTCAAAAAGTTATACATACGCCCTTTACTGAAGAAAACAAACTACAACCCACTGAACCTTGACAACTACAGACCCATTACAAATGGACCTTTCCTGGGCAAACTGATAGAAAGAGCAGTGTTTGCCCAGATGTCATAATCCATTGAAGAGAATTACATACTTTTAGACTTACAAACAGGTTTCTGACTGGGAAGAGGCAGAATCTGCCCTCCTTGCCGTCTGGGATGACCTGAAGAACACAGTAGACTGCAACAGAGTTGCTGCACTTCTCCTCTTGGAAATCTCGGCTGCCTTTGACACGGTTGACCATGACACTCTGAAACAAAGACTCTATGAAGCCGGCATAGAGAGGGCTGCTCTAGACTGGATCGCGTCCTATCTTCGAAACAGAACTAATGTCATCCATACCCCACCTTTCTCATCCAAACCATACTCCATAAAAGCAGGGGTCCCTCAAGGCTCTATCATCTCGCCCATGCTTTTCAACATCTACATTAAGTCATTACCGGGACTGATCAATCAATTTCACCTCACATGCTATAACTATGCAGATGACACACAAATACTCCTTCAACTGGAATGCCCCAAAGACATTGGAAACGTTCCAATTTTCAGTTGTCTCAGAGCTGTGGATCAATGGATGACTTGGAGCCATCTCAAATTGAATGCTTCCAAAACTGAAATGCTCATGTGTGGCTACTGGAAACATTATGACCCTCTTGCCACCTGGTCTGGTGAACTGGGATCACCACCTAAGGTATTGAAGGAAGTAAGACACCTCAGAATGACCATGGACTCTGAGCTATTGATGAATGCCCAAGTGGACAAACTAGCAAGATCAAGCTTTGTCACTATAAAAATGCTTCAAGGAAGGAATGTTGTGCTGTTCCTCAGGGAGGGTTAGTAAAAAGTCACACGAAAGCTGGAGCCCACTGTGTCTCACAAAGATCTACAGATGGAAGTCCATTTGTTGGATTTTAATGCCCTCACACACCCTTTCAGGTGTCATACTTCATCATCTTGGCTGCTCCTCGTTAGGTCGGCGGTACAATACCTAACGGGCCCACCTCAAAGAGGGACACTTTATCGGAGATCTTTTATCCAACAGCCGTATTGTGAAGTGCGGGTATGGGGCCAAGAGAGTGTAGACGTGGTGGTGAATGTAAAATGGGGCTGGCAGTACCTGAAATTGTCTTTATTCTGGGGGTCTCTTGCCTCAATTAAAAGCAATGAAACCAATACGTATTGAAGTATAATGCCTCCTATTTATGTGTCAGTTAGTGAAAACTAGTGGTAACGGTCAACATGTTTCTCGCGTATGTGTCAGTTGACTCGCGATTCTTCAGGACCATACGAAAGGGAACTATCTGCACTAAACAGATTGTTTATATGTCAGTTGGTTCATCAGTAACACAATGAAGTCAAATCTTATGTGTCAATGTACCTGCGATGAGCTGGATCTACCTGTGTTGGAGAAACAAAATTGCATACATTACAGGTATATACTTGAATAAACCAGTGCCAGACAGTATCAGCGGTGACTTTCAAATTAAAAAACTATTCTGTGGTGTGTGCCTTTATGGATAGAGCACAGTAAAAAGTTCTAAGAACCCTGGTGGTTGATACCCACAGTGAGCTATGGTGGTAGTTACATGCCCATGTGGAGTATATATAAAAGCAGAGGAGCAATCGAATAGGACTCACCTATTCGGTGTGCTCCGAGGACTTTGTTTTCATATTGCTGGGGGCCATTTACCTGCCTGTTGCTGTCGCTGTTCTCCTCCTCTCGCTCACCGCTGCTGCAGCTCACCACCAACGCGCGCGGCCAAGGAGCGAGGAGAACTACAACTCCAGAAGCCCTAGCGGCGGAAGCCGCCCACGCCCGGAGGCGCTTAAATCAGCACAGAGCCCCCGCACCGCGGGCCACGCCGGGCGAAGCCCGGGCAAAGGGCGGGCCGTCTACGGCCGTCCAAGGCAGAACAAGGCTGGGCTGGGCCACCCCCCGAACATTTGGAAATCTGTAAGACATTTCTTTACTGACAACTTTGGCTTTTAATTCCTTGTTGGGCCCTCAAGCACATATGCACTGTTGTTAATATTGAATCTAGATAAAGTCCTGACCCGATGCCTAGGGGGAAGAAAATAGGGGTGGGGGGTTCGGTAAGTGGCACACTGGACAATTTCATTAGCAGGGCTGTATCAGTCCTTGAACATGAGATTGCCATCACCGAACGGCGTCTTTCTGCTGAACCGATGTATATTAAACGCTCATCCCTGGGGCCGCTAATGCAAGCCATCCCCCCTACCGGCCCTGAAGGGCCGATCAACTTACTAATTAACGAGCATGACAGACAAACTAGCCCGGATGAAACTTCCGCGATAGCCCGGGCTCCCTCAATCGATGTTCAAAGTGAAACTATAGCTGCACATCCCCAGACACGGGATAACACAAGAGCAAATATAAAGAGGAAAAGAACGGAGGTTATGGATAAGGGCAGAAATTCTAAAGTATTGAAAACTACCGAGACAACAACTTTGAACTCAGGCCCATCTGTGAGTATAACACCACTACCATCGGATGACGATTCTCTTGTCGACATTCGAACGAGCCCACTTGATAATGGGGTAACTAACTCTAATCATATCCCTCTGAAAGTTGGAGGATCAGTTAGACAGATAGAGCAAGTTGTAAGATCACTGATCCTCCCACTACTGGAGAGGATAAAGCGGGTAAGCAAAAGGTTAGAGAGATTCTAGCAAATGACTTTAGATAACGTCTTCATTCTAAAAAACCTGTTAAAAGTCAAGGCAAAAGAAAGAACGAAAAAAGATGCCGCTCCTCTAAAAGAAACTGTTACGGGACCAGCAGCTGTAACCAGTAAAGCTGTCATACAACCCCATGCTACTACGACAAAACCTAGTTCTACTATCAACACTCAGACTAATATAGCACTAGACAAACGTCCTAAAGGAACCAACAGTAATACGAATAGATCCAAGTCGGGGGAGGAAACTAGCCAGAAAAGCACAACTAAAGAGAAGGGCAACAATGATAGCAATTCAAAGCCATTGCTGGCTACTGTTGACCTGCCACCAGAGTCCTTACCTTATGTGGGTGTCCTTACTGGTGTTCCCAAATTGAAGAGCGGAATGGTCGAATCCTACCAACAACTAAACAATAAAGTGACATTCTGGCTAAACAGGAATAGGTCGCTCCCAAGAGATATGAATGGGGAAGTCCTGTTTGCCAGAAGAGTCCACTGGGTAGGTAGAAGATCTAAGGATATACCTGGGGACACAATCATTGTAAACTTTAGGGATAATCGCGTAGCGAGGTACATCTGTAACGAAAGACACCCTATGGACAAGAGCGGAATTAGTACGCAAAATCTAACCTATTTTTACAATTGGGAGGCTGCTCCATCACTGATCAACCGCCTTGAATGGGGGGTTCATGGAGGAGCTGCGGGTTGTTTAAACACCAATTTCACAGTGACCACAAATAATCGTTTTGCAGAGCTATACGGCCTAGAGGAGGTGGACTGACTGGGAGCAGAAGAAGAGTGGGACTTAGTAGCCACAGGGGCAGCAGCCTTAAAGTGAGCGGACCCCTTTATAACTATCAGTGGCCAAGAAATGACCAAGCAAGGCACACCAGATCTGATTGTGAATAACGAACCGTCTGAAACAAGGAGTTTGAGGAACAGTAATATAACGCATAGTAAAGATGGGCCCCTCTAACTTTGAGTGGTATGTTGAAACAACAGGTAAAGCCCTGAAAGGCTCAAGTTTGATTGAGCCTGCAACAAGAAATGTTGATCCCAACATAGTAATGATTGCAGGAACGCAGAACACAGAAAGTAATATATCGGGCACTGGGTTACAAGGTGATGTTCATTTAATGTCTTGGAACATTGCGGGCATAGGGAAAAATCTGAGTGATCCCGCATGGCACGATTACATCAAAAGTAGGGATATTATTTTATTTCAAGAAACGTGGGGTGTGGAAAACCACTTTAAAAAAGGTTATAGATCTTTTTATATACCTGCAGTCAAATTGACTAAAGGAAGACCGTCTCGTGGTCTGTTAATCTGGTCAAAGATCACACTGGGTATTAACTTTAAACAAATAGATTGTAATAGTCCTGATATACTTGCTATAAAATTCAAAGATACTAATAACAAAGAAGTCTGTATTATTAATATCTATAACAGACCTATGTCTTCACACAAGGAATCAGAGACTATAACTCAACTGGATGCCATTATTTCCAGATTTGATCATATGATCACAATGATCATAGGGGGTGATTTTAACCGGAGTTTTGAACCTCTATTGGGCTTAGAAAATATTACGGAGCTGGAAGACAACGCTAATAACATTCCTGGTGCTGAGTCCAGCTCACCAGTACCGTGTTCAAAAGCCGCACTCCAATTATTACGCCTGACAGTGGGACATAGCCTGTGTTCTTGTAATGGTCGCCTGCCGTCAGACTCCCCGAGAAAACCTACTTTTAGACGTGGCAGTTGTACCAGTTATTTGGACTATATAATGGTCTCTATAACTTTGTGGCCAATGACGATAGATTTGAGGGTAGATGACCGTACAGAGAGTGACCACTATCCTCTTAACCTGACCCTTTCAAAGTCTTTATTTATGCTACCTGCAGAGGGGTTACCCTACTCCAAAAGTATGAGTATTGATCCCCTTATGTCCAACAACCGCAGAGCATTGAAATGGCCTGCAGTTCTGGGAACTGATTCCACTATTAAGAAAATGTATGAGCTTTATGTGAAGTTAATGTCCCCATTAGATCTCAACCCAGCTGAGAAACTATCAATAGCAGAAGTCCATGGAAGAATGACACTGGGGCTTAGCGAGATACTCACTAAAGTATCTAAAAGGGCAAATACTGGACAAAGCAAGACACTGAAAAATGGGACATGGTATAACAAAACATGCCGCCATGCTAAATCAGAACTGATAGAAGCTGTAAAAGGGAAAGATATAGTATCCGTAAAAGAAAAAAAAAGGGAATACAAAAAAGTGTTAGTTACGGCTAAAAAGGGCTGGGATGAAAAAGTATGGTCAGAACTGTTGGAATCATGTAAATCAAAAGATCAATCCACATTTTGGGGTCTTATAGCCAGGGGAAAGAAAGAGGGTATACCATCCAGGGACCTGTTTTTAGAAGCAAACGTTTGGGTTACATACTTCTCTACCATATACTCTTATGATGGGAATGACCAAACGGGCAATGAAGAAGATGTAGGAGCAAATGTAAGAGGGACACCCCTATCGTTTACTATGTCAGATACTATATCAGCCATTAATGCTATCAAATCAGGAAAAACACCAGGCCCGGATAAGATTCCGGGGGATCTCTGGAAACTTGAGAATATGTTATGGGCCCCGTATATCAATCTACTTAGCAATGAAATTGCAAGAGGAGCGCCAATTCCTGAGGCATGGAGGGGTGCTGAAATTGTGACCATTTTTAAAAAGGAGGACAGACTGAATCCAGCACATTATAGACCGATCAGTCTGATTGCTCGTCAAGCAATTGCTCATATATGCTTGTCAAGTAAGCTAAATGACTGGATCCAAGAGAATTCTATTTTAACTAAGTACCAGGCTGGTTTTAGAGAGAAGATTAGCACTGTCGATCAGGTTTTTTGATTTTTATGTTTAATTTGGAAATACATAAATGTAAGGAATTCTCACCTTTACGTGGCATTTGTTGACCTCAGAGCGACCTTTGATCTTGTTCCCAGGGATAAGCTGTGGACAAGATTAAAGAACCAGGGTGTTCCTACTGAAATAATCGAACAAATTGTCAGGCTCCATGAGGCCAACTATGCTAGGGTTAGGTGGGGCCCAAATGGGGAACTATCGGAGCGCATAGACATAAAAAGTGGCGTAAGGCAAGGCTGTGTGCTGGCGCCGAGTCTTTTCTCTTTGTATGTTAATGACATACCGACCATCCTCTTGGGCTGCGAGCATGACTCTCCCAAGTTGGGTGGCCAAGCAGTGCCGGCCTTGCTATTTGCCGACGACACTATCCTAGTCTCCCAGACCCCAAGAGGACTGCAGAATTTGCTCGACAAATTCCAATCCTATTGTGTGGATAAAAAGTTGGAGATTAATTCGTCTAAAACAAAGTTTATGGCAATTAGCCCCCATAAGAGTTTTAAAAGATTAATTACTGTTAATGGTGAAATGATCGAGCATGTGCAGAGTTTTAATTATTTGTGTATCACTTTGGATGTAAAAATGAGCTGGAATCCACAAATTGATAAATCCAAAACAATTCTGATACAAAATTTAGCACCTATAACCAAAAGGCACAGGAATAGTTACTCCAGAGCCGTGTCCCCGCAATTGAGCTGTTTAAGTATAAGGCTCAATCTGCCACAGTTTATGGTGCGGAATTATGGGGCTATGCTGCAAAAAAAGCCTTTTCGGTGCATGAAAATACTTTTTTTAGGCAATTGTTATCAGTACCACGCCGCACACCTCTTATTCCATTCTTCCTTGACCTAAATATACATTGTTCTGATGATCATGCCATTTTACGCCCATTATTATATTGGATCCGTCTGTGGGCAACGGACGAACTAATTGACTATAGAGAAGCCTTAAAAGAAATTATGACAATAAGGAACACAACCCGGTTGCTGTGGTTGGTCCACATTGAGAATTGGTTCTACAAATTGGGGTTATACCATTATTGGACAGATCCAGAATCCCTGACCCTGACTTGCAAAAAGTTATTGCGAGAAAGGTTCTGGGATTCTGCCTCAAACTCCACAACACACAACTCGAAAACTGGAGTTCTGACACTTAAATTTCTCAAAGTTAAAAGTGAAAGTAGTTTTGAAAGTCTTATGGACGAAATACTTCCAGTTATGGCAAAAACCCTGAATTTAAAGTTTCTTTATGGCATTCTCCGCATTAAAGCTAATACAGCTAAACGGGCATGTAACAAGGGTCGAATAGGAGATGTTTCGCTCGAAAACTGCGAGTTATGCAATATGGGCATAAGGGAGGATGAGGCCCATGTGATATTTCTTTGACCAGCATACCAACATAGCAGGAAGAAGTGGTTAAAACCTATTTGTCGTCTCCTAGGATTCAGACGTATCAAGGAGGTAGAAAGAGTGTTTAAATCTGATACCACACAGACCATTGTATTTAGTTTAAGCAGATACCTTTTTTCTGTAGCAATAGTACGAAGAAAACGAGGTTTGAAATTGTAATAGTGTAGAGGGATACGGTTTTGGTCTAGTGGTGGATATGTCACTGAATCATTTCTACATCTAAATTTTGTTATATGGAATGTAAAAAATACCTTTTTTAATTTTTTTTTATTTTTTTTTAAATCTTATGTTTTTATTATTCTTAATACTATTAACTAATATAAGAACCTGTTTTTTATTAATATTTATGTATATTTATATTTGTCGTAAAATTCCTAACAGTGTACTTCTCATGCATTTAGCAAACTAAGGACCGACGTTCGTAATTGCGGTTTAAGAATTTTATAATTGTCTGGTTTGGTTAGGTCCCCCTAGAAAAATGTCACACTCCTCATTATGACCCTTCTTTTTTTTTGTAAACTGAAAATGATACTATTGGTACCACTTGTTTTTAGAGATTGTATTGTTTTATATGTCAATGATTCTTTTATGGTTTGTTTAACCGAAATAAAGATTTGAATTGAAATTGACTCACCTAATAGTGTCAAGATTCCAGGCATCAATAGTACCCGGCGGTCAACACATCAGGCTTTCACTCCCATGTATGTTGGGCTATACATGGAGGGATGGATGCAATCAATTTGAAACATAGAGTGATATCATAGGCAGACAGCTTGTGTATTAAAAACCATATGGCGGTGGTTCATGGAGTTTTATGTTGCTTAGCAATCTTTCTCACTAGTAGTGATTGCCTGTATATCTGTGATTGGGTGGACATTATGTTAGCTTAAAACATCATCACTTAGCTATTAACTTCTATAAACATAGATATATGGAGTAAGGTGGAAAGTGTATTTAGAACAGTGAGCCCTCTAGCAGTAAATCAGAGCGGGCCCGCTGAGTTCGTGAAGCGGCGTTCTTGCTGGTGTCGGTTATCAAATAGGCTCAGTGGGAAGTATACATTTGGGAATTAAATACAAGTCGCGGTGCCGTTTCTAACCACTTTGTTTGGCAGTAAGGTCGGCGCCATTGCACTCGTGCAGTGGTGTCTGAGCTTGTTTCAGTTGACTATAAGGCTTAGCGGGAGATATGCTGCAATTAAAGTAGATTAAGGTACATTAAAGCAGGGGCCTCCGTGTCTAACCAAACGTTAAAAATGCTGCAATGAATTTTCCCTCATTTGGGATTTCCACACAAGTGCTACCATCTCCCTTGTTCTGTCCAAACTCAATTACACCAACCGCCTCTACCACTGATCACCTTTAACAACCATGAAAGACTACAATGGATTAAGAACTCGGCTGCCAGACTAGTCTTGCATATCAAACCGCAAGACCACATCTCACCTGCCTTGAAAGCCCTGCATTGGTTACCAGTTGCCAGTAGAACACCGTTCAAGCTGCTTTGTATCACCCACAAAGCAATCTTCATCAGGAATAAATCACAAAACACATTTAACAAAGGAACCTCCTCTCTAAAATGACACCTCGCCTCAAAATCCCAAGATACAAAAAAAATCATGGGTGGAACATCCTTCTCTGTTCAAGCAGACAAACTATGGAACTCTTTACCCCAACATAAGATCCACGGACAGCCACTTTATCTTCAGAAAACTCAAGAATTGGCTCTTCCCCACATAAACACCATAAGCAAACAGAAATTTACAGCACATCCCTCTGTATATAATTATTCATTTTTACTACAGATATGTGCCTATCTATGTGTATTGCTTTGTATAAGTATGTAGAATAATTATGAAAAAAAATAATTAAAGTACAATAGCACTTCAAAACCGGAGTTTATCTGGTGCGTCTTTGGTCTACATGTACTTCTTCCATTGGGCATCTGTCTACCTTCCATGTACTTGGATCTGTGGTTTGTTACTTTTCTCCTGAAAAGCATATCCAATATACTGCCCTATTTATCATCCTGTACCTCTATCAATATCTTTAATCTACATATGCTAACCTCCTTTATGCATCTATATACTTTCAATGTACTTATGGATCTATATATTTATCACTGTCTTCTAATTTAGCATATCCAATGCACTACCCTATTTCTCACCCTATGTTTTTCTCATTATATCTTCTAACCAAACTTTATGACTCATCTCAAACTTCATTCTACTACTCTTTCCAATGCACTACCCTATTTCTCATCCCATACATCTATCAATATATACTCTACACCCACTCTCTCATTTATCCCAAACCCCACACCACTACTATGCTACCATGATCACCAAGGTAACCCTTTCTAGACTCTCCCTTATTCTACCCCTCCTTGCATCACCTGACACCTCTTTTACTATACCGATACCAAAACAAACCTTTCTAAACTCTTCCGTCTGACTCTTCCCCTCCACAACCCCTTTTTACTCATCCAAAAGCCTCATCCTACTGCTATGACCTCCCAAAAAATAAAAAAATCCTTAACCCTCCTAGCCCTCCACTATCATTTTCAATCAAAATAACAGACTAACATGTTCACTTCTCAAATTTCATATTCAACTACACTAATTCATCATTAATCCTTTATAGGTCCCAGAGTAGCATGCTACTTGCCCAAAAAGCACTTCAACACCTCATCAGAGGTAAGCAAGCTTGATATAAATGCAAACCTTATTCTCCCTTCTATCCCTCCGCTACCTTTCTCTATCCAACTGAATAACACATTGTTGGATTTGGGGGTCTCTTGTTGGCACAGGTAGGTACTTGTGACAAATAGGGACCCTTGCCTCTAGTCAGGGAAAGGGGGTACACTCCTAAAATAACCCCTGCTCACCCCCTTGGTAGCGCTGCACGAGCAGACAGGCTTATCTCAGAGGCAGTGTGTAAAGCATTTGTGACTACATACAGTAATCAAGTGACAACACTACAGATGGACACCACCCAGGTTTTATATAAAAAATAAGTATTCTTTATATAGATTTAACACAAGACCACAAACAACAAAAATCTGCAATACTGTACTTAAAATGGTAGTTTTAGCTTAGTTCTCTTTAGTTCTTAAAATGCGACATTTTGAGTCAATGTACCTTACGATGCGTCACGCTTCCACAATGAAAGTGTTGCAGAGATGAAGATGCGGCAAAGATCCGGTGCAAAGAAATAAAGACGTCAAGTTCTTCCTGATGCGGCACGTGTCTCCGATGTTGCGAGAAGTCTCAACTCGATGCGTCAGCTGCAGGGGCAACACTCTTGTTCAGTGATGTGACGACACTCTTCTTCGACGATGCGAGACGCTTCCGCTCAATGCGACAACTGTAGCGGCGACACCCTTGTTCAGTGATGCGACGACAACAGCTCCGATGGCGGCACGCTTCTCCATGGATGCAAGGCGCTTTTTGTGATGCAGTGCAATGCGACAGCGGCAACATCCTTACTCAGAGATGCGACGGCAGTGCCTGCGATGGTGACACGCTTCTTCCTTGGTGCGAGACGCTTCTCTTGATGCGGTGCAATGCAACAGCTACGGCGGCGACATCCCTACTTAGAGAAGCAGCGGCAGCAGCTGAGAACAGCACCACACATCTTCGAGGATGCGGGACGTTTCTTGAGATGCGGTGCAATGCGTCAGCTACAGCGGCGACATCCACGATGCGTCGGCAGCGGCTGCAACAGCGACACGCTTCTCCCTCTTGAGTCGCACTTCCAGCTCCTTGCAAAATGCAGTCCCTTAGAAGGCCAAAACAGCAGCAGGCACTTCCAAAGAACTCTGGGGAGCTGGGGGTTGAAGTCTGTTGTCCCTGAGACTTCAGCAGGAGGCAAGCTCTTTTCTCAAGCCCTTGGAGATCCTTCACAAGTTGAATAAAGTGCACACAAAGTCCTTTCTCCTTTCTTTGGCAGTCAGGCAACCACTGCAGGCCAATCCCCCAAGCAGTACTTGAGCTTAGGGATAGTCTCTCCTCAGTTTCTTCAGGTCCCTCTCCTCAGCAAAGGTTTCTTCTTGTTGTCCAAAAGTGATCTAAATTCTTGGGATCAGGGTCCCAATACTTATACCCCAAAATCCTTTGTCCTTTGCATAGTCCAAACCAGTTCTGGAGCACTCTGTTTACTTGACTCCTTCTTTCTTTTCACAGTGCAGGGCAGAACCATCAGACGCCCCACAGGAGGTGGAGCCAGCATTGTGGAGGGAAGGCACAGCCCTGGAGCACTCTGTTGACAGGACTTCTTCTCTCATTTCACAGTGCAGGGCAGAGACTTCAGACGCACCACATGGGGTGGAGCCGGCATTGTGGAAGGCAGGCACAGCCCTATTCAGGTCCCAGGTGCAACTCTTCCCACCCATCTACATGCAGATCTCTCTATTCAAACCTTTGCTGACTCACCCTGTCTCCTGGAATCCCCCAGCCCTGTCAGTCAAACTCCAGACAAGGAATACACAACCTAGCAGAGGCAGACTTGAATAGTTAGACAAGAAAATACCTACTTTCTAATAGTGGTATTTTCCAACACAGAATGTTAAAATCAACTTCACTAAAAGATGTATTTTATCATTCTAAACTTGAATTCCTACCATGTTCCCTAAATCAGTCAGGATTATAAAATGTAATAATCTAACTGCCCATTCTGGCCTATGGAGAACTGGTATCCTTGCAATAGGCAAAAACGAAAATGGATGTAATTCCCTATTAGGACATGCCACACACATCAGGGCTTGTCCTACCTTATACTTACAATGCATTCTGCCCTTGCGCCTACCATAGAGGTGTCTGATATGAAGAAAAGGGAAGGTTTAGGGACTGGTAAGTGGGTGCACTTGCCCAGTCAACATGGCAGTACCAGACTGCACACAGGCTCTGCAATGGCAGGCCTTAGACACACTTTTACAGGCTGCTTCTGTGGGTGGCACACTCAGTGCACTGCACTAGGGTCTGACAAGTAAACTAAACCAGCCAATCATGGAATCACTAATCCATACATCAATTTACAATTGGGAGAGCATGTGCACTTTAGCACTGATCAGCAGTGGTAAAGACCCCAGAGTCATAAAACAGCCAACAGCAGGTCAGAAAAAATACAGGCGGAAGGCAAAAAGTTTAGGGATGACCCTGCAAAAAAAGGGCCAAGTCCAACACACATCCACCACTCAAACTACTTTCATATTTCACTACACTAATTTTCAACACTAATCCTTTATGGGTTCTGGAGTAGCGTGCCACTCGCCAATAAAGCGCTTCAACACCCCATCAGGGTTACAAGCGCTATATAAATGCAAGCCTTTTCCCTTTTCTACCTCCCCCCAATCCTTCTCAATCCAAATAACTGACTACCATTTCCAACACTCAAATTACTTTCATATTTCACTATACTAATTCAAAACTAATCCTTATGGGTTCCAGAGTAGCGTGATACTCACCAAAAAAAGCACTTCAAACCACATCAGGGGTAACAAGTGCTATTTAAATACAAACCTCTTTCACTCTTCTATCCTGCCGCTACTGTTCTCTATCCAAATAACTGAATAACATATCCACCACTCAAATTAATTCATATTTCACTGTACTAAATTTCAACACTAATCCTTTATGGGTTCCGGAGTAGCGTGCTACTCGCCAGAAAAGCACTTCAACATTCCTTCAGGGGTAACAAGCACTATATGAATGCAAACCTTTCTCCCCCTTCTATCCCTCTGCTATCCTTCTCACTCCAAATAACTGACTAATATCCATCACTCAAATTACTTTCATATTTCACCATACTAATTTACCACTAATCCTTTATGGGTTTCGGGAGTAGCGTGATACTGACCCCCCCCCCCCTCCTCCCCAAAAGAAGGTGCTTCAACACCCCATCAGGGGTAACAAGTGCTATATAAATAAAAACCTTTTTTTCCTCTTCTTTCCTCCCGCTATCTTTCTGGATCCAAATAACTGACTAACCAATCAACCACTTTAATTACTTTCATATTTCACTATACTAATTCAATACTAATCCTTTATGGGTCCAGGAGTAGCGTGCTACTCGCTGAAAAAGCGCTTTGACGCCTTGTCAGTGGTGGTAAGCGCTATATAAATGCATTAACAATAACAACAATGTATTGTGCTTAGTAATTCCAGGTTTTTGGGATGTCCTTTTGATTAATTTCTATTTTAATTATTGTTCTAAACACCCTAGCAATATGAATAAGGATCTAGATGCATTTGTGTCAGTTAATTTTTCCAGTTATACAAATAGGGAGGCAATCCTTTTGCTGGGCGATCTTAATTGTACTATTTGGTCCAAAGGAAACACATGCATGTGTGAGAATTCAGATAGATGAAATAAGAAACTATCCAAAGAACAAAGCTTCTGCCTATATATGATAAATATATGGGATCATCTAGAGTCCCAACATAGTACAGCCAGTCAAAAGCCCACAAGACCAGTTAACATCATAATATCAAGAGGACCATAATTAGAAAAATAGTTTCATTTTTATTAAAACATTTTTGGATTTGTCAATTCAGATATCAGAATAGAAGATTCTTATATACACATAATAAATAATCAACTCATTCAATTCACGTCCCACGTAGCACTTCAATCATTAATACCCAAACACACATACGTCACTACAATTCATTCATCTTTCTCGCAACACAGACAGATTGCAAACTGATGTTGATGACTCAGGTCCCAAGGGGTCTCATACACAGTAGAGACCAGATGAAGCAGTTAGGGGACAATCTTCAAGCACCAACGCGCGTTTCGGTGTTCGGCCTACACTTGAGCCACACCTTCATCAGGGCACAACAAAGTAGGGAGGGGGACAGCAACACTACTCTGAAACAATTCATAACACAAACATTTGCATAAATAATCATACAGATTCATAATTTCACTTAGACACTTCACATTTACAATTTGTTGGTTCTCCTAGTTAGATTAACCTAATGGTCTATTAGTGGGCTTCAGACTTATTGATACCAAATAATTTGTTCGAATACAAAAAAGAGAGAAGGAACCATAGGGACTTGGTGCTGTACAGGAAAAGAAACTGATGTGAATCCATAACAAAGTGTCAGAAAGCATACAGGGTAACCAAATAATGAACGAACAAGCTACTACAAAAATCACAAGGCAGATGTGGGATCAGCCCCCAGGATATGACCATCTGTTTGGTTCTAGTGACCCAGATACCTGTAGGGCCATATAGTACATGATTGACCTATTCAGCTAAGCATGTACATACACAGAAACTGCCCGATGTAATTACATACCTAGAATTCCAAACTAGGAATTTCTTGATAGACGATAAAAAGGAACTGTCACAACGTTCCTAGCACTTCGGAGTAGGATTCAGTCAGAAAGTTCTATATATGACTGGGGGTTCCCTGGGTGTGCCCTCAAAAATTGCATGTCCATATATGTGGTATAGCAGACCTAAGGAAAACAATGGATACACTCAGACTTTGCTAGTTTGCTGGTACGGCCCCTTCCATTAATAAGGGAGGTCAAACAAAAATGGACTAACACTTACCTGGTTTCAAAGGTGGTTCTGTGACGGTGCGGCGGAGCTCCCGGCCTATGATCTGGATATACCCCAGCAGGGTGGGCGAGTTCCCGGTTAGTCTTGGATAAATCCCAGGACCAATTAAATTCTACTCTGTAATGTAAAAAAGCACATAAGCCTTCCCTTAGAGATACCAAAACTGCCTGAACATATGGGGCTTCTTTGGTCTGCGGGGGGGAAAAAGAAACACATGGGGTTTTGTCATTTACAACAGTGAGATCAGGGGGAGCCTATGGACTCCAAATTACAAAGTCCAAACAATCTGTCAGGGCCGGCGGATAAAATCCTGAATACATCTCCCAAACTTTCCGATATAAGGTTTGGCATCCGCTCTGTCTAGCGTCGACATAGTGGAATACATAGAATCAAGTTCGACAAGATGGAAGCCTTCCCTTAGAGATACCAAAACTGCCTGAACATATGGGGCTTCTATGGTCCGCGGGGGGGGGGAAAAGAAACACATGGGGTTTTGTCATTTACAACGGTGAGATCAGGGGGAGCCTATGGACTCCAAAATACAAAGTCCAAACAATCTGTCAGGGCCGGCAGATAAAATCCTGAATACGTCTCCCAAACTTTCCGATATAAGGTTTGGCATCCGCTCTGTCTAACGTCGACATAGTGGAATACATAGAATCAAGTTCGACAAGATGGAATTCAGGGGCAGAGCATATATGCCTGTTTATAATTCTTAGCCCAGGCACTCCCCAGTCTCCCTGAATGCTTGTTTCAAGTGGAACCTAGCCGATGATTACCTTAAAATTACATTAAAGATTTATCCTACTGCCACAATCGACATCAAAGTCGGCACTAAGAAACTAACCCACTTTCTACATACATTGTACGGGGATATTTTGAATCACAGCATTATGAAGTTTAATTTAATTTGTAGTGCTGATTACTCCAATGATATTTGCTCTCTCCGTCCTACATTCACCAGTAAAGGAAGAGGCTCTAAAATTGATTTTTGTCCTTTCTACTCACCTGGACCCATCTGTTCTTGATTCTTTCACTATGCCTTCAATTCTAAGTAATCATAACCCCAATGGCTTGGCCCTTTCTGGTCCCCCTACAAAAACTTTGGGTTGAACCGCCCCACTGAAATAAAACTATCAGAAAATTAAAGCATTCATCCTAAGTGGGATGAAATTGATCATGAGAAATTTTGGGCAAACTTAATGTGTCTGAGCAATCATGATATTATGATCTACCTTTCGGAGGATGTCAAGCCTGTTGATACTGTCAAGAGTCTTCCTGGCATCTGCAAACAGGCTGCTAGTCCGTTAGTCGGTCAGGCTAAGCAAATGACCCTCAACCCTTGAAATGGCCTTCCCCAAATTGTGCAGCAGCACTAAAAAAGCTCAAGGAGGCTCTTAAAGAGTCACCACCCAATATTCATCAAATGAAATTGCTTAGATCATTGTATAAAGCATCTGTTACTGCTAGAAAACAGATTGGGATCCAGGTTTGGGACAACCTACTTATAGTATCAGCATTAAGAGACACAAGGGTCTTCTGGAAAGTTATCAATAGGCCCTTTTTCAGCGATAATTCCTCTTGTCAGACAGAATGTCGCATTCCAGCTGCTGAGTGGCTTGACCACTTTTCGGGAATCTTTGGAAACATTCAAACTTCTCAAGATACTCTAGGTGTTTTTGAGACCCCAGATGAAGAGCTCGGCTTAAGCAACACCATTACCGTAGATATGGTAATGACGGCCAGTAATAAATCTTCTTAAGGTAAAAGTCCAGGGCCAGACGTGGTACCTGTTGATGTGTTTAAACAAAATCTCGATCATTTTTTAGGCACCTGTTTTAACAAAAAACTTTGCAGTGTAGTTTTAGGTCATATTCCTTCCTCTTGATAGGATTCAACCATAGTCCCAGTTTTAAAGAAGGGCAATGGAAATTCCCTTGCCTGCCTGTTATAGACCCATGTCCCTCCTGGATTAATTGGTAAAAAAATTCTGGGGAGGATAATCCTACATCTTCTTGAGGAATGGGCCAGTGACACCCAGTTTTTGTCAGAGGTCCAATTGGGGTTCGGCTCGGAGGTCTGAACCTTGGAACAATCACTTAATCGCCTCCTGATCTCAGACAAATAATTTCAAGATAAGACCGGCACTCCACATGGCATTTATGGATTTGTCCAGTGCTTTTGACCAGGGTGGCAAGAAAAAGCTCTTGACAATGATGGGGAAAGCTCGGGTTAACCCAGATTTGATTGATCTTTTAATAAGATTACACCAGGTGTTGAGAAGTCACAAGAGTCACTCCAGTCGTTTCCCTTTGACGCTGCAAACTCCCAACCCCCTCAAGGATCAACCAACACAATCAGGATTAAAACTCTGACAATGTCAATTTCTCCCTAAGGGAAAGGGGAAGTGGAGAGAGAGACAAACAACAAGAACAAACACTGGTTTCAGCTGTTGTCTCTCTAGAAAGTGTTCCTGGCCGATGTTTTTTCCATACGCAATTCTGGTCTCACGTAATCCTGTAGTACAGTACATACAATAAATAATTCAGCCTCTTTTAACTTTTAAACTTCCTAAACATTTTAACCACTTCTGAAATACTGACCATTTTAATTAGCGGCCTTTGTTCACACTTTTCTGGGTCTGGAGTCAAGCGCAGCTAATCAATAAACTTGAATTGACACCTTTAAATAAAGTTGTAATAATTCAATTCAACATTTAAATCGAACTTAAGAATTAGTATGATAATTTGATTAGACCAGATGTAACTTCTGAACACATGCACATGCTCATCCCTGAAAATTCCCAGACAATCCTCCGAACAAGGGGTTCTGAAATTAAAGGAAATTAAAAGAACAAGACAGCAACCTACTCTCTTGATAGCTTAGGAATACCAGACTTAACCCCTGAGTTTAGACTGTTTTGATTTGACACATTAAACCTTTGTCTCATAACCTCTACAATTCAAAAACATAGGTTATTTCATGAATAATTTGTTGCCTTTGCCAAGTCTTGTTTTGATTCCTCAAGCTTACTCAAGTCAATCGTTTCTGTCAAAACACAACCTGCTCTTTTAAAAAAGTATTAGTAAAGTTCCAGCGCTGCCGCTAACTATTTACATCTGCACATGAACTTTCAAGAAATCTTACTGTCCCTTTTCATTCAACTGTCACGGAAGGAAAGAAAAGTCGGGCTCCGATCTGTTTCTCTCTGAGGAGATGATGATGTAATCGGCACTCGCTGCTCCCTTGAAGATACCAGCAAACTTCTTCCAGGCGGACGGGGAAAGGTTAAAATCCTGACAAGGATTCAAGACGAAAACCGGCATGGTTTACTGAGATTCCATGTTTTACTCAGTCTCGCGTTAAATAAAGGAGAAAAGGGGTTTTTCCTGGCAAACTCGATCGGCTCAACGGGGCTGAAGTGCTCGTCGTGACTACAGCAAGAGACGAAGCGCAGAGCCGTTGACGAGGGTTCTTTTAATAGTCTTCCCTCGCGTGACCCTGCGCATGTAACATTCTAAAAATACTCACACGCAGAGTCAAGGTCTCTGATTCATCCAACAAGCATTGTCAACAGCAATTAAATAATATTTTAATACAGAGAACTGGATTGGCCCTTGGTTAACATATTTTCCAGTTAAGATCTTAAACAGTAAATTAACAATTTAGTTGACCATTGAGACCTACTGGAAACCTTAGCTGAGCCGAAGCACCACAGGACTACGTTGGGAGACCAGTTGCGATGGAAACACCCCTAAGGCCGTCTCACAGGTCTGGGTTTATCTGGATGTAAAGCATGAAAAGACCTAATGAGTCTAGGGGCATGAACATTCCTTTCAGGTTCCCAAGATCTCTCAGAAGGATCATATCTTTTCCAATCAACAAGATAAAACAAAGTACCCGAACCCTTTTTGAATCTAAGATTGCCTTAACCTCATATTCAAGATGATCTCCAATTATCACTGGAGGGGGTGGATTATCAGGTCGAGTAGAAGGTTCATAGGGTTTCAAAAGGGACACATGAAATACAGGATGAATGGCATATTCATCAGGCAGAATTAATTTTAGTGACACAGGATTCAGAATTTTCTCAATTTGAAAAGGCCCTATAAATCTTGGTGTTAATTTTCTGGGACCTTCTAACTGAATATTTCTTGTAGATAGCCAAACCAACTGACCCTTCTTGTATAGCGGAGAAGGATTTCAATTAGAATATGCAGTTCTCTTCATTATTACCTTACTTTTAATCCATTGTTTTCTAGCTTTTTCCTGGATGTCTAACAATGATGTTAACCTATCAGTGACTGCAGGCATGGACTGTAGTTCTTCGGGCAAAAGAATAGGTAGAGACCTAGGATGTTGTCCAGGAGGAAAATGAAAGGGAGAACAACCTATGGCTGAATTTGTGGTATTATTATAAGAGAATTCTGCCCAAGGTAAAACTTCATCCCAGTGATTTGGTGAGGTAGCTAACAGACATCGTAAACCCTGTTCAACATGTTGATTAACCTTTTCTGTTTGCCCATCTGTCTGCGGGTGAAAAGAGGAAGACAAGGCCAATTCAATTCCTAGTTGTTTACTAAGTTTTGACCAAAACTTTGATATAAATTGAGGGCCCCTATCTGAAATTATCTTGGTGGGAAGACCATGAAGTTTAACAATAGTAGATAAAAATACCGTACTAAATTCTGTTGCTGTAGGAATCTTTTGCAAAGGAATAAAATGTCCCATCTTAGATAACAAATCCACCACTACCAAGACAGTTGTATACCCATTGGATTTTGGAAGGTCATTAATAAAATCTAAACTGATAGTATGCCAAGGCTGTGGAGGAATAGTCATTGGATGAAGTAAACCCATTGCAGCTTGGTGTAAGGCCTTCTGTCGAGAACAAACTGGACAAGCTTTAACAAATTGCTGAATAGCAGGAATCATTTTATTCCACCAAAAATGGCGCTGGCACAATTCCAAAGTCTTATTAATTCCAGGATGTGCAGCAATTGCCAGATCATGATTCCATTGCATTACCTTGTTCTGTAAATCTCTAGTGGGAATGAACAATTTGTTATTATTAAAGAAAATACCCTCTCTGATTGAATTATCTTTCTTTGACAACCACTTTTGAATATTGCAAGCCTTTAATCCTTCCTTAATTGAATCTAAGAAATTTTCAGAATGAATTTCAGCAACTAATCTCTCCATTGGAAGAATACTAGGTGGTTCATTAACCAGATTGAAATGCTTTTCACATACTAATCGTGAAAGTGTATCTGACAACAACTGCTTGTTCCCTGGTTGGTATGTGATTAAGAAATCAAACTCACAAAAAAATTGCAACCACCTCATCTGTCTGGGAGTGAAAGCTTTTACAGTGGAGTAAAATTGCAGATTTTTATGATCAGAGTATACTGTGATGGTATGTTTAGCCCCCAAGAGATGATGCCTCCATTCCTGAAACACATCCTTAATAGCTCATTCAGCAATTGTGTAATTCTGTTCTGCTAACAATAATTTCCTTGAAAAAAAAGCTATTGGGTGTAAATGACCAGTATCAGGATCCTTTTGAAGTAACACTCCACCAATCGCTGTTTGCGAAGCATCTGCTTCTACAAAAAATGGCCTATCAGGATTTGGATGAACCAAAATTGGAGCGGAGGTAAAAGCCTTTTTCAACAAAGAAAAAGCTTGGTCTGCTTCCTCAGTCCAGGAGAAAGTTTTTCCCTTCTTTAACAACTGAGTAATCGGAGTAACAATTTCAGAAAATTTGGAAATGAAGCGTCTATAGAAATTAGCAAAACCTAGAATCCTTTGGGTGTCTTTTATAGAGGTCGGAATTGGCCAAGTTAAAATGCCTTCTACTTTCTTAGGATCCATATGGATTCCCTCTGGTGACAAACAATAGCCCAGAAATTCCACCTTGGTGGCGTTGAATACACATTTTTCTAATTTCGCAAATAAAGAGTGATCCCTCAACCTCTGTAAAACTGATTGAACATGCTGCACATGTTCTTCTGTATTCTTAGAATAAATTAAAATGTCATCAATATAAACTATGCAACAAACATCCAGCAGATCGTGCAACACTTCGTTAATAAAATATTGAAAAGCTGCTGGAGCGTTGCACAGGCCAAACGGCATGACTGTATATTCAAAAAGACCGAATTTCGTACGAAAGGCGGTCTTCCACTCATCGCCTTTCTTTACACGAATCAAGTGGTACGCCCCCCTAAGATCCAGTTTGGTGTAAATACTAGAGCCTTTAATTTGATTAAGTAATACTGGAATTAAAGGTAAAGGATACCTATTTTTGATGGTCGCTTTGTTAACTGCACGATAATCGATACAAGCTCTCAAATCACCCGTCTTCTTTGCAATGAAGAAAAGTGGTGATGAGACCGGTGAAGTTGTGTGACGGATGAATCCTAGAACCAAGAGTTCATCCAAATACTTCCTCAGATATTCATTTTCTGGTTCCGTCAGAGCGTAAACTCTACTGCAAGGTAAGACAGCTCCGGGAACCAAGTCTATCCGACAATCATAGACTCTATGAGGTGGAAGTTTGGTAGCTTCAATAGGATCAAAAACTTTTGAAAAATTCTGATACTCTACAGGTAGACAATTAGTTTCAGAATTCGAAGTTGCACAAAATAGAGGCATTACTGGATCCTTGGTTACTTGATAACAATGTAATTTACAATAAGAGGACTCCAAGGTAACAGTTCTTTTAATCCAATCAATCTTTGGATTATGTAATTCCAGCCAAGGTTTTCCCAAAATGACGCCAAAGGTCGGTGCATCAATTAGATCGAAGACCACATTCTCAGTATGTCCATTGTCAGCTACTATGGTCAATGGCTCAGTGTTAAATCGAATTAATCCATAAGATAAGACTGATCCATCAACGGCTCTCACTGGCTCTGGTTCCTTCTTGGAAACACATTTTAAATTCAATTTGCGGGCAAACTCTAATTTGAAAAAATTCACAGTGGCTCCTGAATCCAAAAGCACAGGAATACTATGTCTTTGTAGAGAAGTTAATATAAAAACCATCCGAATAGTAAAGTGTTTAGGAATGTGTGTAGTTACATTTGTGGCATACTGAGAGATCCTTGAGGCAGATTTTCTCGAAGAAACGACCTCAACTTTCTTCGAGAATCCTAGTTTTCCGACTGAGTTTGTGAAATGGTCTCTTTCACTAAAGCCATCTTTTTAACTGGTTTGATTGTACAATCCTTAGCGAAATGCCCTGGCTTACCACAATATAATCACAAGTTACCCTTACGTCTACGTTCTTTTTCTTCTGGAGTTAAGAGTCCCTTAATGCCACCTATTTGAGTTGGTTCTACCAAAGTGTTTTTATCATCTGACTCTTTCTTTTCTACTCGGTGTTGTGGGTTCCTAAAATCACTCCTCGGTTTCTCATTTCTACGTTCACCTAATCTGTGATCTAACTTAACCACGAGATCCTGAAATTCTTTAAAGTCCTCAGGCAAATAACTATATGTGCTAATGAATCCTTCAAGTCGTCTTTAAGACCTCTATAAAACAAAGATATTCTTTTCTCCTCAGGCCAATGTGTCTCAGTCAGAAGTCTATTGAATGTAGTTATTTATGAAATGAGATCCTTTGTTCCCTGACGTAAATTCAGTAACTCATTATCTGACGCCTGAATAAATGTATGTTTAGCAAATAATTTGGACATGGCAATTTTGAAATTTTGCAAATTATGAAGCAAAGGATCATTAGTATCAACCAATGGCATAGCCCAATTTGCAGCCACCCCTCCTAGATATGAGATTATGAAAGCTACCTTAGCGATGTCAGTGGCAAAAATCTGAGGTTTACATATAAAATGCAATTGGCATTGACTAATGAAAGTAGTGTACCTACTACTATCCCCAGTAAATCTTGCAGGATTTGCCAATGGAACAGGTGCTGGGGTAACAACAGTGACTTGAACTGGTTGACTACCTGACTGATCTCCAAGAGAGTGTGACTGGTGGACACTAGTATCAAACTTGGTTGGAGTTAAAATAGTTTTCGATCTTTTCTAACTTCTGTAGGATCTCTCCAAACCGAAAACCCCGCCCTAGTTTCATCTAACTCCTGACGAAGCGATTGATTCTCTAATCGCAAACTCTCCATCTCCATATTCAGTTTCTGCACTAACTGAGTCAACTGAGGAATATCCATGAGGGTGAGTTTACAAACTCAAAAGGAAACAACTTTTTTTAAGGCTTCGTCTTCTGTTGAGAAGTCACGAGAGTCACTCCAGTCGTTTCCCTTTGACGCTGCAAACTCCCAACCCCCTCAAGGATCAACCAACACAATCAGGATTAAAGCTCTGACAATGTCGGAATAGGTGGCTTAGCGGGCAAAGATGGCGGTCGCAGCTTCGTAGAGCTCCCGCCGGCCCGGAAGACATCCGCTCAATTATCCTGGCCCCTGAGCCCATCCCGCACTCAGTTTACAGAGCGAGTGTGTGTGGCAGCGCTGGGAACCCTCCGGCGCCGCGGGCGGCATCCCTGAGTTATCCGGTGTGGCTGTGTTGCCGGCGGAGGCGTGCGGCCTGGTCTCTGACAACGAGACCGGGGCCTCGATTTTGGAGCAGCCGTGGGGGTGCACTGACAGACGGGCCGACCGCGTGGCCGGCTGCTGGACTTTGGGCCGCGGAGGCTCTGAGGCGCCGTGAATAAGCGCCGGACTACCTCGCTGATTACAAGGGTGGTGCCTGGAGCGCATCGGCCCCCCCTGGAGGACACAGAGGCCTACGTGGACGCCGAGCAGCCGGGGCCTCGAGTTTCGTGCTCCCGGACACGACCTGGACCTGGGCTGGGGTGAATCAGTGGAGGTGCCTGGGTGACTGTGGCCCTCGCATACAACCGGAACACACTGTGAGTAATGCTGCAGTGCTGCCCCAGCAGGTGGACTTTTGGGCCATAGTGAGGATTGGTGTGCTGGATCTTCTTAGGGCGGCCTGCGGGCGGTCTGTGATTCCCCTGGGCCCTCTGTTTGAGGTGGTCGGCTGTGGAGCGGTGAGGGACGTCCAGGGTACCACGTGAGCCCGCGGCGCCTGAGGTGGTCCACCGGGCGGCCGGAGCAGCGAGGGCGGACCGGCGACTGGCCTGCAATTGATTCGCGACACTGGCCCTGGCTAGGCTGAGGGCCGACTCAACACCAGTGGCCGAGGTGCCTCGGACGCATTTATCCGAAGGTAGGAGATTTGCGGCGTGGTCCTGCGGTGGTCGCTCCTGGACGTGCGCGGTGCCTGCGCTTGTGCGACTCCTTCACACGTTGAGGCCCTGAGATTACACGCAGCCATGACCAGAGGAGGTGGCGGTCCGCCCAAGCAGGGGCCCATCGACAAATTTACGGGGCCCAGTAGAGGGTCCGGAGCAGCAGGTGGTGGCGGTGCATTGGGGCCAGACAACGCGGCGCTCATGGCGGCAATCACCCAGTCCAGGGACATGCTGGACGCAAAGATTGGAGCAGTGGGCGCGGATGTGACTCTGTTGCGCCAAAACCTGCAAAATGCTGTGGCACGGATTACGGAGACAGAATCGAGGATCTTGGTGGTGGAAGACGATGTTGGGACCCTGAAACGCAAGGTGGCTGCAATGGAACACATCCAGAAGAACCTCGCGACCCGAGTGGAGGATGCTGAAGGTCGCGCACGTAGAAACAACCTTCGCTTCATTGGCTTTCCGGAGAGGTGTGAGAAGGACAATATGGAACTGTTTCTAACCCAATGGCTGGAGAGCTGGCTCCCCTCGGGGGCCCTTTCCAATTGCTTTATAATTGAACGAGCACATCGGGCCTTAACACAGAGGCCGCCGGAAGGTGAGCGTCCCAGAGCTGTAATCGCCAGACTTTTGAATGATCATGACAGGGACGTTATCCTGCGGGAAGCGAGACCCAGGGACTCCATTATGTACGAAAATCGGAAGATCCTGATCTTTCCCGATTATACCAGACTGGTGCAGCAGCAACGCCGTTCCTTTTTGGATGCCAAGGCCAAGTTACGGGGTCTGAAGATTCAATATTCTCTACTGTACCCAGCCCGCCTGCGGGTTGTTTATCAATCCCAGGCCCACTTTTTCGATTCTCCTGAGGACGTCTTCAAATGGACTGACGAATCTGTGCCGATCAGGCCGCATGCTCAGCCGGGACTGAATCCTGGTGACCCTGGAGGTTCGTCGCAGGAGCAGAGAGGTCAGCCGGCCCGGAGCGGACGACATCGGAGGTCCCGGTCGCGGAAGAGATCCGCTTCCGCCAGCGCGACTCAAGATAGCGGAGCTATTGCATCTGACCACTCCGAGGATAACTCTTGAGACCCTGGGGAGGGATGCACTTCTCGGCTGACGCGGTGAACCCGGACTGCCGGGGGTCCCGCGGTTGGGTTTCTTCTCTTGGAAGCACTGACACTGCCTACATTGCTTGTTCCTAGGGATGGTTTAGCTGTGAGTGGTATTGCGGATGGAGGTTCAGGGGCAACTTGACAGGGGCCTCCAACTACCACACGCTGTGGGTGTTGACTGGGGGAGGGGCGGGCTTTACTGTTCCTAACGGGTGTTAGGATCCATTGGTATGGTTGGTCTTGGGCCCTCTGTTTTGGGCCCGGGGCTGCCCATGCCGCGACAGGTACTTCAGCGTTCTATGAGGTATAGGGGTGGAGGGTGTTGGGGGCGGGGGAAGGGGGAGGGAGGTGCAGAGATGTGGATGACTGGGGGTGGGGCTCAGACAGGGGTTGCTATCGTTGATGTTGGGGGGTTTTGGGGCGGGTGGGGGGAAATGCACGTGCTGTATACAAATGTCCTGAGGAAGGTGCGAAGTGTGTGGGGGTGGCGCAGAGGGCCTACTTGGTGGACCTCACTTGACTATGGCTGACATGTTTCATGGACTCCCCGGAGAGTCCCTACGGGTAATCACCTGGAATGTCAGGGGGATGCTTGATAAGATTAAACGGGGAGCTGTTTTGCGTTGGGGGAAGAGAGAATCTGCTGATGTGCTCTTGCTCCAAGAAACACACATGATGGGCTCTAAAGTACGTAGCTTACAGAGATTTGGCTATCATCAGGTCTTTCATGCTGGTTTCGCCAGGGGGTCCAGAGGTGTTGCTATCTTGGTACATCGCAGGGTGGCCTACGTCCATGAGAAGCAGTGGGCGGACCCACAAGGTCGCTATATTTTTGTCAAAGGTATGGTGGGTGCTGAGCCGGTGGTTTTTGGAAATGTCTATGCCCTTCCCCCTCTGCAGTGGGCCCTGTCCGAGAAGCTGTTCACGGTATGGGATGATATCCCGGAGTCCTTGGCTGTGGTTGGGGGCGATTATAATGAGGTGATGGATGTATGTATTGATCGTCAGAGGCGACGGGGGGTACTTGCTGACTCTCTCCCAGTCTCCCCTACCCGATTGCATGCTATGGTTGAGGGATTGGGATGGGTAGATGTGTGGCGACATGTGCACCCCGCGGCGCGCGACTACACGTATGTCTCTGCGGTACATGGCTCCTTCTCGAGACTGGATTATGTGTTTGTGCCTGGTGTCTGCCTGAGTAGGGTGCGGAAAGCCGTGATATTACCAAGGGGGCTGTCAGATCATTCCCCAGTATTAGTCAGGGTAGAACTCCTTAGGAAACGACAACCCTTCCGGTGGAGGATGTCCTCGTGGCATCTTCAGCAGCCCAGCTATGTCCAACACCTGCGAGAGGCGATCGCCCATTACTGGCAGGAAAACCTGATAGACGATATGGAAGCAGCAGTGGTTTGGGAGGCAATGAAGCCCATTATAAGGGGGGTGGACATCGCGTGGTGTGCTGCGGCCCGTCGCAGACAGTGGGAGTCGACCGCTAAGGCAGCCAAGCTGGTGGAGGACTTGGAGCAGTGGAGTCGGGGAGGGGGAGACGAGGTAGTGATACAATTGCTTCTCCAGGCACAGCAGTCCTATGCATCTCTATTGATGGATGAGGCTAAGCAGGCGTGGTTGGCCACGCGGAGCAGAATATACCAGTGGGGAGACAAGTCCTGTACCATGCTCCATAGGTTATGTCAGCGCAGTCTTCAACCGATCACGCTGCCAGGCCTCATTGCTGAAGACGGAGTGGCGATTACAGACCCGGCTGAGTTGGCGGCGAGTTTTGCCAACTATTTCAGGGCACAATATGCCCCGCGAGACTGCCTCCCCGTGGACGACGTAGCTAAATTCATAGACGACTTGCCGCCTCAGGCTGTCTCCGATGAGACCAGGAAAACGCTTGACACTCCCCTTACGGCTGATGAACTGGGGGAGGCACTGGGTCAACTTAATGTAGGGAAGGCACCTGGACCGAGCGGCTACCCCTGTGAATTTTTTAAGAAATTCCACCTCCTCCTAGGATCCCATTATCGACGTGCACTGGAGACGGCACGAGAGCGGGGTAGGTTGCCTCCTGACTGGCGCCACGCTGAAATTGTGGTTTTCCAAAAGCCGGGTAGACCCCCTGACAGACATGACTCATATCGCCCTATCTCATTGCTCAATATAGAGGCTAAAATACTTGCGAAGGCTCTAGCGAACCGTTTACTCCCATATATGACGGACCTGGCCCACTCTGATCAGGCCGGCTTTATGCCTCATCGGGCGACACGGCACAACATCCGGCGTGTGCAGGTGGCGGTGGATGCCATGGGGGCCACGGGGGAACGGGCGGCTTTGCTACTGGCTGATATTCATAAAGCATTTGATTCAGTTAGCTGGACGTACCTCTTTGCGCTCCTGCCTCGTCTCAACTTGGGCCCAGTGTTTCTGTCATATATCTCACTGCTGTACACGGATATCGCGGCGTCCGTGCGGGTTGCCGGGGCGATCTCGGAGACGTTTTCCATCGGACGGGGGACCCGTCAGGGGTGCCCATTGTCCCCATACCTATTCGCCTTGGCCATGGAGCCTCTGGCCTCTTGGGTGCGCATTGACACACAGATCCGGGGCTTTGTATGGACTGAAACCCTTGTAGATAGAATTGCTTTATATGCGGACAACGTCCTCTTCTTCCTTACTGACTTGTGTCTCGGGGCCCCGCATCTTAGAAATTATGCGAATCTTTGGGGAGGTCTCGGGTCTTTATTTAAATGTAGGCAAATCCACCCTATGGGTACTGGGGGCGAAGTAGAGATGGACCCCTGGGCGACAGGTTTACAGTTGGCAACCGGAGGATTGAAATATCTGGGGATGTTCCTCTCGGAATCCATGCATACCACATGGGAGCGCAACATCGTGCCTGTGTGGGAGAGGGTTCAGGTGGATATTAAAACATGGTCCCGGATGCCTCTAACTATTTTTGGTAGATCCGCGATTTTCAAAATGGTGGCTCTTCCGCGTCTCTTATACCAGCTGCAGAACTATCCTCACCCCATCCCTCCCCAGTGGTTTTGGCAGGTCAACTCTGTCTTGGGTCGTTTCTTGTGGGCTGGGGGCACGGTCAGAGTGGCGCTACGGACGTGCTTCCTATCCACGTATTGCGGTGGCTTGGCCACCCCTGATCTACTGTCCTATTACCAAGCCTCCCAACTACTAATACTCAATGAGTGGTGGTATGGTGACAGAGGGGACCCGGCATACGCCCTGGAGCGCTCACTGATGGGAGATAGTACACTACACACGATTCTTTATTCAGCCCGGCTGCGGCGGACATTACTATGCGTCACGAAGGTTGTCTTTGCCGTAGGGCGGCAGGCGTTGCGTCGCATGGGCTGGTGGGGTAGACTAACTGCGGAAACGCCGTTGTAGAATAACGGACGACTCCCCGAACTGTCCACGCTGCCGGGGTTCGACGGCTGGGAGGCGATTGGGAGTTCGACGCTGGGGCATGTACTGTCCGGGGTCACTCTTAAATCGTTCCAAGAACTCAGTGCTGAGTTCCACATGCCCCAAACCCAATTCTTTCGCTACTTACAATTTCGTCATGCACTTACGCCCAGTGTTGCTAATCTGGAATCGCTCCCTGAATTTAGCCCTGTTGAGGCGAAGGTATTCATGGGAGACCTTGGAGATAAGAAAGTCTCACGCATCTACCAAACGATGGTCACTCATTGCTCCTCCACCCTGCTTCCTCTGAGGGCGGCTTGGGAGGCTGATGTTGGTCCCCTTGACGAAGATGACTGGAGGGAAGCCCTGGAATCCCCGCGGGGGACTGCGATAGCAATGCGGCTTAGATTAATCCAGTTTAAGTATCTCCATAGGGCCTATTATACCCGAGAGCGGCTTTGGAAGGCAGGACTGATTGGTTCGCCGGAATGTCTGCGGTGTGGGGCTGCAGTGGGCACGCTGCTGCATACGGTGTGGTCGTGTCCTAGACTGATTGGCTTCTGGAGGGGTGTATGGAGTTGCCTGTCTGAAGTTCTGGGATGGGACCTCCCACGTACTCATCGTTTAGGGTTGCTCCACATACTTGAGGGGGTTGGTGGGAACTTATACAAACGCCATCTATTGTTATTGGGGCTGGTAGTTGCCAAACGAGACCTGGCCCGAGCGTGGAAGGGAGACCGAGCCCCCCCCACTGTGTGCATGGAAGGCCGGACTGGACTACTATATGGGGCTGGAACAACCTGTGTTTGAGGCGCGAGGATGCCCCCGTAAACATTTCAAAATCTGGAAGAGGTGGGCAGACTATAGGGAGTTACCATTGGATCCCCCTGTGGAACACGAGGAAGATGTGTAGGTGGTGGGTGCCATACGGGCCTGTAAACTGTGTCATGCCTGTCACACTACGAACAAGTACTGCCGGTTTTCTATCTGCACGTGCATAGGGTTAGGGAGGGATAAGGGGCGGGTAGTAGGGTAGTTGGGCACTGGGAGTTGGTGGGGGTAGGGGTGGGGGAGGGGGTTAATTTTCTTGGTTTTACTCCTACTCTTGATTGGTCATAGCTATTACAATGTAAACTGTACTACGATACTTGGTGGTGCTCTCCTGATTGTGGGGAACCACTTCTTTCACTCTGCTCAAATCAATCAATAAAATTTTGTTGTGAAAAAAAAAACTCTGACAATGTCAATTTCTCCCTAAGGGAAAGGGGAAGTGGAGAGAGAGACAAACAACAAGAACAAACACTGGTTTCAGCTGTTGTCTCTCTAGAAAGTGTTCCTGGCCGATGTTTTTTCCATACGCAATTCTGGTCTCACGTAATCCTGTAGTACACTGCTCATATAAATAATTCTGTCTCTTTTAACTTTTAAACTTCCTAAACATTTTAACCACTTCTGAAATACTGACCATTTTAATTAACGGCCTTTGTTCACACTTTTCTGGGTCTGGAGTCAAGCGCAGCTAATCCATAAACTTGAATTGACACCTTTAAATAAAGTTGTAATAATTCAATTCAACATTTAAATCGAACTTAAGAATTAGTATGTTAATTTGATTAGACCAGATGTAACTTCTGAACACATGCACATGCTCATACCTGAAAATTCCCAGACAATCCTCCGAACAAGGGGTTCTGAAATTAAAGGAAATTAAAAGAACAAGACAGCAACCTACTCTCTTGATAGCTTAGGAATAACAGACTTAACCCCTGAGTTTAGACTCTTTTGATTTGACACATTAAACCTTTGTCTCATAACCTCTACAATTCAAAAACATAGGTTATTTCATGAATAATTTGTTGCCTTTGCCATGTCTTGTTTTGATTCCTCAAGCTTACTCAAGTCAATCGTTTCTGTCAAAACACAACCTGCTCTTTTAAAAAAGTATTAGTAAAGTTCCAGCGCTGCCGCTAACTATTTACATCTGCACATGAACTTTCAAGAAATCTTACTGTCCCTTTTTGTTCAACTGTCACGGAAGGAAAGAAAAGTCGGGCTCCGATCTGTTTCTCTCTGAGGAGATGATGATGTCATCGGCACTCGCTGCTCCCTTGAAGATACCGGCAAACTTCTTCCAGGCGGACGGGGAAAGGTTAAAATCCTGACAAGGATTCAAGACGGAAACCGGCAGAGATTTACTGAGATTCCATGTTTTACTCAGTCTCGCGTTAAATAAAGGAGAAAAGGGGTTTTTCCCGGCAAACTCGATCGGCTCAACGGGGCTGAAGTGCTCGTCGTGACTACAACAAGAGACAAAGCGCAGAGCCGTTGACGAGGGTTCTTTTAATAGTCTTCCCTCGCGTGACCCTGCGAATGTAATATTCTAAAAATACTCACACGCAGAGTCAAGGTCTCTGATTCATCCAACAAGCATTGTCAACAGCAATTAAATAATACTTTAATACAGAGAACTGGATTGGCCCTTGGTTAACATATTTTCCAGTTAAGATCTTAAACAGTAAATTAACAATTTATTTGACCATTGAGACCTACTGGAAACCTTAGCTGAGCCGAAGCACCACAGGACTACGTTGGGAGACCAGTTGCGATGGAAACACCACTAACACCAGGTGACGAAGACACAGTTGCACCCCTTTTTTCTTTTCAAACAATGTAATTAGGGCTGTATTTTAGCCCTTTCCTCTTCTTTTTTATATTATTGACTTAGAGGGAGAACTGGAAGCCAGGGCTAAAGATCTTCCACAGATCGGTAACTGCACCATCCTTGTACTTCTTTACGCGGATGACGTGGTTCTTTTAGCCCACACACCGAATGATGTCCAGTTGTTATTATAAACTTTTAATGATTTTATGAGGGAACTAATTCTTAAAATTAACCATACTAAGTCCTACACCTTGATATGTGGGCCCAATAAGACTCTTTCTTGTCCTCATAATGTTGCAGGACTTTTGATTACAAAAGTTCAGAATATTAATTACCTTGGGATATTGTTGTCATCTGATTTTGACCTAGAGAGCCGGTAAGACAGAGGGGCCATTAGAAGCAATCTTTTAATTTTCCAAGAAATTAGGCCATAAACCTATAAAAGAGTTAATTGCATTATACAGATCATAATGTGTATCCCTGGGGAAATATGGGGTAGGAGTCTGGAGCCTGGTATATTGCAGACTACATAGAACAAGTTCTTGTGCAGATTATTAGCTATCCCAATGAGTACATCTAGTCTAATTACTCATTTGGAAACTGGCCTTTCTTATTTAGAGGATATAGGGCCATATGTATCAAGGCAAAATGGGTTCGAAAACACCGAAATTCGCAGAATTCCGGCGTTTGCGAACCCATTTTCGCTAAATGGTATGTATGAAACATTTTTGGTGCAAAATAAGTAATCGCTAAATTTGCCATTCCTTATTTTGCAATTGAATTTAAGGAATTGCAAATTTTGCGATTCCTTAAATGCAATGTATCAAGGAAAAAAACATGCCATTAAGGAATCGCAAATTACCACCAACTTCTAGTTGGTGGTACGTTGTGAATTCTTTTAAAAAAGCTTTTTTTTCTAAATCAAAAGGTGCCATGTGATGCTCATACATGCCCTTAGGGCATGTATGTGCGCCATATGCGCACACATGTCATTTTCAGGGGTGCAGCAGGGTGTTCTTGAGACACCCCTGCACCCTTGAAAATATTCACAATTTGCGATTAGCAAATTGCGATTCGCAAATTTCCCCTTCATTCCTATGGGCCTCCTGGCCTATAGAAATGAATGTGAAATTATTCCTTAATTGCGATTAGCAATTTGCTAATCGCAATTATGGAATTTTAAGGAATCGCTAAAAAGAAGCGATTTTCTACATACATACCATTTTGCGATTTCTAAATAGCGATTCCTTAAAAATCCCTATTTAGGAATCGCAAAACGGAATGTTGATACATATGGCCCATAGTCTTGTGTGCACCTTTGCAATCGTTGTTGAAAGCATGAAGTTCCCTGTTGACCACGTTCTCAAAAGGGATTTTGGAAGACTGCAACATTAGAGCATGCATCTCTTATCCCTTGGTTGACTCACATTAAAAAGACTTTAGGTGACCTGGGATTATCGCACTTTTTTCTCTCCCCAAATAAAATTTATTGCAGAGCTAAAAATGAGTTAAAAACTGGATTTTTTCAATTTAGATCTCAAAGAAAACAGTAGCCCGCTATTTAGACTTTAAAGAAGAAGAGAGGGTTGAACAATATCTCCTTTGGGTCACTAACCCTGAACACAGGTTTTATCGAACTCGTTTTAGATTAGGTACAGTCATTTTCCTGGTAGCCCATCCTCAGCAGGGTTCATGGCTTCACAGTTTACCACCCTGTCCTTGAAATGATGGGGCCAAACAAACTCTTGTTCATTTTCTTTTTTTTTGCAGGTTTTATATTCAACACGAATCCTTTATTTACGCCACGTTTTGACCTCATTTTGTGTTAGTTCTTATAGTATTTGTCTGTCTCACTTTGTATGCCTTGAATCTGAACTGTGCTGTTTTGCCACTATAAGTTTTAGCCATGGAGCTTTAAAAATCAAGAAATCTATGTTTAGTACAATGCAAATTATTAGCCATAGTAAGTAATGTGGGTTGCCTCTATGCCTCTTTGATAATTGGATACTTGAAAATGTAGTCTTCGAGCACTGATCATTGTAGCTGTAAAATTCATTTTAAATGTTTTATTATCTTACTTTATGGAGTTTTCTTAATTTTTACTGTCTTAACAACAATGTATTTGTATGTATTGCTTGTTCATATCTTTTATGGCCTTGTGTCGAATAAAGTTATACTCACTGACTGATTTAATTTTGTACATATTTGTCATTTTAATACAGTGTACCTTATGGGAAAGCTGATGCACAACAAACGTAGGTCTAAGTTCAGTATGCTGATAAGGCACTGATATACATTCATTCATAATCTTTATTTGATTTTAAAAAATAAAATCATAAAAGTCACAGCATTAAAACTAATACACAGATCATCTTCAGCGATTCCATACTTTTTTACAACCACCCATAAGAAAACATGCAAGGGAAAAACAAACTGTGGGAGAATGTAGCAGCTGTAAATGCAGTAAAGCTGATCTCACTTGGTTAAAATTCAACTTATTTTTAATTGGACGTAAAAACTTATATCACAAGTTATTATATTTAGAGCAGAACATAACATTATGCAGTGTGTCATTAATCGAGATATTGTCGCAATTATAGAGGGGCAAGTCCATGTTCGTAATACAACCATGATTAAAAGGCAATAATCAAGGAAATAAGTTTAGCCTAAGTGAAGTTAACAGACCACGTTGATGCTGTGTCATGTTCCAGGTCAAACAGGGTTCTATATTGCTTACAGTTATGACTAAAATCGAGTGTCGCATTGAGTGTTTCAATAATGCAGAATGCTCACAATCTGCCATCAGCTTATCCCTAAGAGCTACTTTAACCCCTTTGCCATCAAGGCGAGGTATACAAGAAGGGTTGCCATACAAGTCAGACCTCCTCAAGATCTGCATATATGCCAGCCAGGGAATCAGGGAGTATTTTTCCAATTTTAAGCAACCCTGCAGGATTAATCTGCTGAAACCTTGTTCTTTTTTGTAAGATGAAGTGCCAGAGTTTTAGCGGACTACGATGAAGCCGACCAATAATATAGTCTAAGCCCAGTTCTTCATGGACAATTTCATAAGAAACACTTTGTAGAATACCTAAAGGACCCTTAAAAATATATTTTCTGCTAGTTGAATTGCATCTACCCATCCATATCCCCATATTCCACTGCCATAACTTACTAAAGGGATACACTCGGCCTTGTAAATTTCCAAGACCGATTGTATATGAGTGCACCCTAGTCACAGACAAAATTCCCATGTGCTAAATATTGCTGTATTAAAAGACAAAATGTTCTGGGTTATAAGTAAGTGCCAATTAAGCCCGTAATCCAATTGAATCCCCAAACAGCTGAACGTATCTACTTGGCTAATGTGGTGGACATCTATTACATATTTCAATGTTTGCGTGCTGTGAGTGCCAAACTTTTGAAAGTGAATTGAAAAAGTCATTGTCAAATCAATACCATTCATAAAACTGATAAAAAGATTAAGAAGTTTTTGCAAGCCTTTCGCTAGTCGAGCAATTAAAACTGTATCGTCTGCGTAATGCAGCTCCGGCATGGAGCGGCCTTCAACTATAGGGGCATCCACATTCGAAGTTATAAAGCGTGCTCTAATTGAATAATATAAAACATAAATAAAAAAGAAGCTAAAATACAGCCTTGCAGGACCCAGTGCCACAGCTTAAAGTGCTTAGTGCATTCCCAGTTAGGACCTAACACTGGCTGAAAGATCTTTAAGCAGATCAAACAGAAAATGTATTTAAAACCGGATCGACACCCATCTCAGCCATCATGGACCACAGCTTAGAAAGGTTTGCTCTGTCAAAGGCAGAGCTAAGGTCCATAAAGCCAGATGGATGGCCCCCTTCTTGGCCTTGATATATTCACTAATTAGCAAATAGAGATTCAAAAGTTTGTATAGTGCCACGGCCAGGATGAAACCCATACTGTAGGTCAGATAAATGACCTCTCTCCTCAGCCCCGGCCGAAAGGCGGTTTAATAGGATCCGACCAATGATTTTCGCTTCTCAATCAATCAGGGAAACCATCCTGAAACAAGCGGGATCTGACCTGTTGCCCTTTTTAGGTCTAGCCTACGCAGCACACATGCGCTGCATAGGAGACCTTTAGCCGTCGTTCAGCTCTTTTTCGAAGCACATACTCGTGCTTGTGGCGGCATACACCTTGTGTGAGCACGCAGGGGCGCGCCACAAGCACGAGTATGTGCTTTGAAAAAGAGCAGACTACTCTCCCAAGCGCTCACACGCGCCTCTCTCCTCGCCCACACGTCCCGGTCACTCACTCGCTCCGCCCTCTCTGTCTCTGTTTTGCTCGCGATTCTTGGTAAACTTGTTTTCCCTGTCTCTCAAATTCCTTGCTTCCACGGATCTTTAGCTGCTTGGTCAGTTATGCTTTTTCTTGCTAGATCATCTCTCCATTTGCTCACCTGTCTACCCCTTACTCCGTCATCTTCTACAAATATTTTCCAAAAATCTTCCCAAGTGCACCATACCGCTTTTATCCCAATTCTCATTTATTCATTGTCCTGCATCCATGTGCCACACTTATTCACTCATTTACACTTTATGCCTCAGTCAAGACTCTTGAAAGGTATACCATTATTCGCCCTCTTTACCACCTTTTCCCTTCGCAAGCCTATTTGCCCATCTCGGATCCTCACACTTTGTCTGTTCCTCTACATCTTCACTCTCATTCACCCATTCCCTACTCATATTGTTCTCTATCTCTCTGCCCCGTTCCGTCTTATTTTGCTCTAGGGTTACTGCCTCTATACTGTTTTTTCATCCACCTGCACCATCGTTTACTCTCTGATGCTGCCCTCCTTCCCCTCAGCCCCTTACCTGCGCACTCTGTAGAAAGCCATGCAGGTGCACCTCGTGGTTGAAGGAGGCCAGGCCGGGCCTGGCTGCCATATCCCAACTCATGGGTCAGCTTAACCTGGACCCTCCAAGCTTAGGCTCCAGACTCTGCACAGTACCAACAGCGCCACCATGCCCGGGGAGGGTTGGAAACCTGGTATCAAGGGAGGAGCCTCAACCAGTAAAGTGATAGCACACCCGCCATCTCAAAACAGGACACACCCGACGACTAACGTCAGGCACGAGTGCCCCGGCATCGAGACAAACGACAGACAATCAAAATAACTAGCACAGATTCTTTAATTTATGATTTTTTCAAAGTCAGTAAAATAACCAGGTCTTATGCAGTGAAGAAACGTCATCATGAATCAAAACGGCATAGGCTACCCTTATGCATAATGGAACACTTCAGAAAATACATTTTTGTTGAGAAACTCCCAAGTTTTGTTTTGTTTTCCTTTCTGACGTTCAGTTTTCCTATGATGAACCCCTCTTTAAAATGGTAGTTTCCTTTAACAAACATCAGTGCGCAGGCTTTCGAAGTCAGTTGGTCTTGTCCACCCTCTTTGTCTATTACAAGTGTCCAGGGCGAGAATACACAACTACCAAGTGATCTACTCGCATGATTAGGCAATGTCCAGCCCGATCATATGAAAATTACAAAATACCATAATATTTGCAAGTGCCCAGTGTTAACACATTCTTAGCACAGCTTGCAGGAAACCGTTTGCAATGCTTACTCTAACGAATGTCATCTTATGTAATGTAACTGGTGCTCATGTTAAAGCGCTCCGATACCTTCGGGTTGTGTTTTCCCTACATAAAACTGCACAATAATTCCGATTCAGCATTTGAATACCATTCATGCATTTTTGATTACCCATGTGTTGAGAATTGTACTTCCATTGCGTTACTAAATATATTTTCACTGTTTATAGTTGCACGCGCTAGGCGTCATCTCCGAATGCTCGCATACTATTTATATGACGTCACAACTGTCATCTGTCAGATTCGTTATTGCCTTTAGATAGAGCGCTGCATTCCCCAGCTCCCTGTGGGCTCTGTTACTTATTAAATTATTTTACCAATTTATTTATATCTCTTTATCTTTATTAAACCCCCCCACAACAATTGGCGACGAGGGTTAATGGATAAAGGGCCCACGGGCATAAGAGGAAAAAAAAGAAGAATTTGTATGAGTGAGTACAACTTGTACTTTTCGAATCTCCATCGGAAATCATATCGGAAGAATTTAAAACAAGTAAGTGTAAGGAAAACTTACAAGGGGAGCGCAAATTTAAGCGTCAGCTGTGAGGAAGAGAAGGCTTGGCACAGGCGCGTAAGAAAATTAAGCGTCAGCTGTGAGGAAGAGAAGGCTTGGCACAGGCGCGTAAGAAAAACCTGTCAGCTGGTACGCGTGAAGCATGCCGGGAAAAGGCATGTTGGACTCTGAGATGTAATTGGCCAATAGAGTTCACACGTCATCTGCGTAGGGAGCGTGCAACCATTTTTGGATGGTGTTAATCGGCACGAAGAATATTTGCGCAGACAAGTAAATAAATGAAACTGACAACTGCTTGTGCGATAGCTGTTTGCGAAGCGTTTTATAAAAAAAGGAAAAACGAAAAGCACTGATAATAATACTATAAGAAAATGGAATAAGGAGGAAATTAAGAAAGTGAATTGTAAACCTATCATCAAAAGGAATATAGAGTGAATAACGATATCAGGAAGGAAACTAAATACATGAATAATACAAGGAAAACACAGTGAAATAAGTAAACTTGAAAACTAAGGAGCATAACATTATCTAAAAAAGAAACGTCACAGAGTAATAATATTTGTGTACCACCAATGTTTCTGGATGAGCCAGGGAAGCCTGTGATGAAATGGAGGAAGTGGCTAAGGGCTTTTGAAAATTATATCATATCCATAGATGGAAAAAATATGATGCAGAAAGAAAACTTCATTGCTATTTGGATTACTAGGGAGAGCAGGGCAAGAGGTATTTGATAGCTTGCCTGAGTATGAGAGCACACGTGGTGTTTTTATACCTTTAGATGAATACAATGAGGCAATAAAAAGACATGAACAACAGTTTGACGAGGAACCTAACATAATGGTGGGTAGGCATAAATTTGCATTACGAAAGCAGGAAGAAGGAGAAACAATAGAAGAATATATTGCATGTTTAGGAGTACTAGCTAAAGAATGTGAATTTGAAGATATGACCGATACTTACATTAGAGACCAAGTGGTATTTTACTGTTACTCTAAAAAGGTGCAAGAAAGACTGCTAGCATGTAAAAAACCCACCTTACAAGAAGTTGTGGATATTGCAAAAGGGATAGAAAGGTCATTGATCTCCACTAGGGAACTAGCAAGTACAAGTAATAACACTAATGTATTTTATGTGCAGGAAAAAAGAAGAGGTGAATACAAAGACAATGAAAAGAATTGGAGTGTTAAAAAGGTGGGAGGAAAAAATCTAAATTGCTACAGATGTGGTTCTAACGAACATCTAGCAGACAGTAAATTATGTCCAGCTATTTCTAAAAAATGTGCTAAATGTAAAAAAATAGGTCACTATACTACTTTGTGTAAAACCAAAATGTCATATGGAAATGTAAAGGTCAATGCTATTGGTGATTTCAATGAAGATATGTGTGCCAACATTGTATTGTATGTTGAAATGATAGATGGTAAAATAAAAGGACCAATTGGTGAGATAAGAATTGGCGAGGTTGAATTACAATTTACGGCTGATTCAGGATCGCCAATCACAATTATATATGATACAGTGTTTGAGGAAAAATGGAAAGATGTAACATTACAGGAAACTGACATTAACCCTAAGGCTTTTGGGGAACAGGACATAGACATGGTAGGATATTTCTGGGATACAGGTACCTTTAAAGGGAGAGTGATAAAAACCAAGGTTTATGTAGCTGAAAGAGGAAGAATTCTAATTGGATGGAAAGATCTGGCTAAGCTAGGTGTTATCTTGCAACCAGGACAAAGGATACAATAATTTTGAGAGAAGACTTTATAAACAACATAGATATGGATGAGGAAAATGTGGATCTGGGAAAGGTGTTGGAAAATAACAAAGACATTTTCAGAAATGAGATTGGTTGTGTGAAAGGATTTTCACATGAAATAAAATTAAAAGAAAGTGCAGTACCGACGAAGCATAAAGTAAGAACGGTACCCTTGTCAATCAAAAATGAACTAAAAAAAGTACTTGAAAAATTGATCAAAGAAGGAGTGATTGAGTAATCCGATGAGTCGGAATGGGTATCAGCAATTGTAGTTTCCAAAAAGAAAAAAACTGGAGACTTAAGACTATGTGTTGATCTCAGATCGTTAAATAAAAATATTCGGGTAAACTGCCACCCGCTTCCAAAGATCCAAGAGATATTACAATCTGTCACGGGATCAAAGTATTTTACTTTGATAGATTTGAAGGCGGCGTATCATCAGGTAATTTTGACAGACGAAAGCAAAAAACTGACAACCTTTGTAACGCCATTTGGAGCATACAGGTATGTCCGGTTACCTTTCGGGTTGGCTTCATCATCAGGAGTCTTCCAAAAACTGATGGACATTTTGTTTAGTGAAATTAAAGGAGTTGAGGAGTTTCAGGACGACATCCTGATACACTCAAGAACAGCAGAAGAACACCTAAAAATTCTTGAGAAAGTGTTGTGTGTACTAAAGAATAGAGGGATGACAGTCTCTAAAGAAAAATGCAAATTCATGGTCAACAAAATAGAAAATCTGGGTCATGTTTTGACTGCAGAAGGGATCGCACCTAAGGATGATTTAGTTAAAGCGATCAGAGATGCCCCAGAACCAAGGGACAAAGAGACACTAAAATCATTCCTAGGACTCAGTGAGTACTATTCGAAGTTTATAAAAGGATATGCAGACATAGTTGAGCCCCTAAGGAATCTATTGAGAAAAAATGTGAGCTACAGATGGTCTCAAGAACAAAGTCAAGCATTCAAAAATGTAAAAGGAAAAATTGCAGAAGCACCAGTGCTAAAACCATATGATCCACAATTGGAAAATGTGATTACTGTGGATGCAAGTGCAAGAGGGATAGGCGCAGTGTTTTGTCAGCTCCAAGGAAAGAAGGAGAACACCATTGCATTTATATCCCGCAGATTAAACAAAACAGAGGAAAATTATAGCACGATTAAACGTGAAACTCTCGCATGTGTTTGGGCTGTGCAAAAACTGACAGATTATTTGTGGGGCAAAAGGTTCACAATAATAACAGACCACAAACCCCAGGTCTACATGATGGACGGTGAAGGTAGGGGTAATGGCAAAGCTAGTTCCAGTCTTATAAGGCTACTATCCAAGCTACAGGAGTACAATTTCAGCATCAGACATATAAAAGGAGGTAAGAACTGCAGGGCTGACTGTTTGTCACGCCTACCTGTGAACGATCCATCAGATGAAAATCAAGATGATACTGAGTGTGTAGTAGCGTGGGTGGATGCCACAGTCATGTGTAATGGTTCTGTAACAGAGGATGAGTGGATGCATAATCTGGAAAATGATAAAGTTTTGGAAAAAGTAATGGAACATGTTAAAACAAAATGGCCTCCTATCAGGAATTTGCAAAATGAATTAAAAAGTTATGAGCAAATTCAAGAGGAACTGACCATCGAAAGTGGATTTCTGAAAAGAGGAGACCTGTTCATACCACCTGCAGGGTTAAGACGGAAAATTGTGGCACTTGCACACAAGGGACACCCAGGCAACACAGCCACAAGGTACATTATTAGAATGCATTACTGGTGGCCTGGTCTGGATAAGGAAGTGAAGAATCATATTGACAACTGTGAAAAATGTCTCAAAGCAGACAAACACTGGAAAATCACTAAAGGGAAGTTGCAAGTGGTTGAAATACCCAACGGACCTTGGTCCAAAATTGCAATAGACTTTGCTGGGCCTTTCAGTTTGTTACAAGACGAATGTAAAAATATAATTGTCCTGACTGATTACTATTCAAAATGGGTACACTTTAAATTTGTGAACACCGTGACAACTAATGTGGTGATAAAGTTTCTTGAAAAAGTGTTTGCATTGGAAGGGCAACCAAAGATAATTGTATCTGACAACGGTACTCAGCTGGTATCCTCACAAATGGGAGAATTTTTGAACAATGCAGGAATTAAACAAGAGAAGACACCTTTGTATAGTCCGAAAAGTAACGGACAGGTGGAAAGAGTGAACAAATTCATAAAAGAAGGCATCCAATTAGCAATAGCTTCAAAATTAAACATAAAGGAGTTCATACGTGAAAAAATAAATACATACAATAACACACCAAATGAGACAACTAAAAATACGCCTTTTTATTTAATGAGAGGAAGTAAATGTAATGATATACTTACCCCGAAATTTGGCGAAGGATACAAGGAAAGTGTCACAACACATGAAATAAATGAAAACGAACTCAAGGTAAAGGATAAAATTGTATGCAACAGGTAAAAACCAAGGCGTATGCAGATATGATAAATAGAGCAAAAAACAAGGAAATAGTGGCAGGGGACTGGATCCTGGTTAAAAAACCTTGCAAAGTAACAAAAGGTAAATCTGTATACAGCAAACCTGTGAGGGTATGTGAAGCATCCAGAGGGTCAGTGTGTATTGAAGGGAAAGGTTGGAGAAGCAAAGATGATGTCATCAAACTAAAAAAAGGTCAAGAAAAAATTATAATGGATGGGACGGAGAATGATCTTGATGATAGTGTTCTGGAATGGGAAAATGTCTCGGAGAATCAAAGCCATGTAGATATTGATGACAATCTGGTAGGCACAAGGAGGAGTGGTGAACAACAAGTAAGCCACAGAGAAGAAGACAGTTTAAATGTGAATGATCAAATTATTTCTGATACTGATATGTCAAATGAGACCAACGCATTCACGGTAGGGGAAATGCTCAATGACAGGTGCAATACGGCATGTGCCAAATCCAGATCTGGAAGAACTGTAAAAATGCCCAAAATGTTTTGATGATTATGTAACTTGTGTTTCATAGGAAAAAAAGGAGATGTTGAGAATTGTACTTCCATTGCGTTACTAAATATGTTTTCACTGTTTATAGTTGCACGCGCTAGGCGTCATCTCCGAATGCTCGCATACTATTTACATGACGTCACAACTGTCATCTGTCAGATTCGTTATTGCCTTTAGATAGAGCGCTGCATTCCCCAGCTCCCTGTGGGCTCTGTTATTAAATTCTTTTACCAATTTATTTATTACTCTTTATCTTTATTAAACCCCCCACAACACCGTGTGGTGTCGGCGGTGCAGGAAGCGGTATAGTACTGTGAAACTGTTTGGTGAGGAATAGAAAGCTAGTGATTTTTCAAATCCTCACAACAGACGACTCTACGAAAAATCACTAACATGGCGCCCCTGTCAGAGCTCTTTTACTGCACCCCATTGGCATCTTCGCAATCATCCCATTTGACCCCGCGCCCGGATTAACAAAACACGCAAAAAGACCGTGGGGCAGCACTGACCAGCACCTCCTCTAATAAAAGGTGGGATTTGGTGGGGGAGCTCGAGCAACAAGCTCAGAGAAGCCACCAAAAGGCCCATTAAAAGCTTGACAAGAGTTCCTGTGCTTGCTTGGTGGTGTTTCTTTGCCGCTCGCTACACCACAACCATCCTGTCAACAACCCCTGTGTAATATTGTGTGATGCAGTCTAGTGTTTTGGGGGTGGAGCCAGGGGAGGAACAGGAATGGAGGAGCTGGGGACGGTCTAGGGGCAGTTAGAATAGGAACAGGGACCAACAAGGAAGTATAATAAAGTACTCCTATTAACAACATAGTCCAACGTCATTATTGGGGTAGCAAGATGCTACAGCTGGCGACGAGGGTGCGATCGGGCACACTGTGCACCAGACACCGATCCCGTGACGCTGCATGACCCTGTCCACGGTGATGCCGATGAAGAGTTGCCATCCCGACCACCGCGATCAAAGGGAGCGCTGCGGCGAAGGTTAAGCTGCCAGAAACACTGCCTGCCTGTCCCTAAGCTCCGTGGCTGCGAGGCTGCGTGGAGCAAACATCTAGATTCATCAAAGTCCCGTTTTGCGAGTCTGTAATAGCGATTCATAAGGAATCGCTATTAAGGACTTGCAAAACGGGATTCATGTAGGAATTGCAAAAAATATTGCGATTCCTACATCTTCCTTCGCAAATAAGGATGCGATTTCAAGGGTGCCAGCACCAATGAAATGCAAATTTACACAGGTGTTGCGCACACATGTAACATGCAACTGAGAAAAATGTACTAAAGTGCTTTTTTCTATTTTTTCGCTATTTACCACGAAGTGAGACTTCGTGGTAAATAGCGGCCAGAAATTGCGAATTCACAATTTAAAATTGGTTAATGAATTGCATTTAAGGAATCTCAAATAGAGATTCCTTAAATGCAATTCCTCGCAAATATGCGATTTCGCAAATAGTGATTTTTGCATTTGGGATGATGAATCCCAAATGCAAAAATTGCGCTCGCAAAGGGCCAGATTCTGAGAATCTGGCCCTTTGTGAGCCGATTTTTCGTTCATGAATCTAGCTGATAGTCTGCTGCAAGTGAGCGCCTAGAGGAGGCAGCGAGCGTGATCGCGCGCCAAAAAGGATTCAAAAGCTCACCCCCGAAGCGTGAGTGTCGAGACGGGGGACGCGACGTCGGGAGCTCAGCCCGGTCGTCCCCGTGCTGTTCGCTGCTGTGGTGGAAACAGTGGCAGTTTCTGCATCCCAAAAGGAGCCCCTGCACCCGGTGAGTGCTGCGAGTGGGGCCGAATGACTGCAAGTGGGGAGGAAAGCCAAATCTCGTGAGAGACGTGACCTCATAGCGGCGGCCATCTTAGAGTCAGGCGGCCAGAGAGACATCCCCATGTGAAGAATGTAAGCGGCCATTTTGAGGTCAGGCAGTATCCAGAATCAACAAGCATTAGGAACTGTGAAAAACAAGCATTGGCAACTGTAATGAAACAAACATTGGTAAATGTAAAGAACCAGCACAGGTCAATGCACAAGAGCAGGCAGTGGCATATGTAAAGCAACAAGCATTGGTAAAGGCAAGAAATATAAATGAAACAAGCACGGGCAAGTACATGTAACAAACAAAGACGACCTTGAGCACAATCAAACACTGTTACAAGCCAGTACAAACCTCGAATGCGACAAATGTAAGAGGTAAAGCAACTACAAACAAGCATTGGTAAAGACAAGAAGAGAAATAGTACAACAAACATTGGCAAATGTAGCTGAGCAAGCATTGATGCATGTAAGTGAACAATAAGGAACAAGCCGTGGCAAATGTAAAGGAGCAATCAGTGGCAAATGTGCAAGAACACGCATTAGCAAATGCAAGAATTGCAACGAAACAAGTACAAGCAAATCTAAGGACCAAGCCAAGGCAACGATTGAGAATAAACAAGCACAGACAAATGCAAGAGATAGATAGAAGTAGCAAGTGGACACAAATAAGCACAAGCAAATGCAAGTGTTAAGTGTAAGCAAGCCGAGCACATGCACGTTTCAAATGTAGTCGAACACAAGCAACTACAAATTCTGAAGTAAATAAATGCAAGCAAGTGTAAGCATTAAACATAAACAAGCATTGGCAAGCGCAAAAGCCAGAGCTCCAGTAAACAAACATTGACAAGTACAAAAGCTGCAACAGCCCAACGAGCAGTGGCAAATGCAAGAGCTGAACTAAAGCAAGCAAACGCACGAAGTGTAATTAAGTAAGCACCAGCAAATGCAAGGAGTGCAATAAAACAAGCTTACGTGAATGCGAGAAGAGTAATGAAACGAGCATAAGCAAATGCAAGAGACAAATAAAGACAATGGTGAATACAAACAAGCACTAATACCAGCGACAAGAAGGGGAATGAACAAAAGTGACTGTTAGCAACGAGCACTGGCAAATGCAAGATATACAGTGCACCAAGCACGAGCCAGTGCCAGAAACAAGCGAAGATTGCACTGAATGTAAACAAGCACGGACGAACACCAGTTCCGAAGTCAGCGAGCGCAAGCAAGTGCAAATCCTGAATGCACCAAGCAAATGCAGATCTCGAATGTAACGAGCATGAGCAAAGGCAAGTGCCAAAGTAAACAAGAATCTTCCTCCTTCATGGCGGTGGGGAAAGCAACACAACGGTCCAATCCTTGCATTGAAGTGCCGCCCCCAGTGACACAGACTGACATTCAGAGTTTGGGTCCCAAATGGAACCGGTGGCTGGAATCACTGGACGATTTCCTTGACGCGATCCGTGAACGAAGAGATGGAAAATGTCTAATGCTACTCCTCCAGCTGGTGGGTCATGAGGGCCGACGCTTAATCAGAACATTCTCTGAAAAGGACACATAGACCTATGAAAGACTCCAAGAAAAGCTACGTGCCCATTTCAACGCACAGGCAGGTGTGGATCCTGATCGCATTGCCTTCAACACAGCACGGCAGGAACCAGGAGAACCATTGCCAAACTTCATCACCCGGTTTCAAAGTTTGGTACAATGCTGCCATTTCAACACATTTACAAATGAGGAAGCAGTTCGGCTCCGAATAATCGAAGGCTGTTCAAATTCTAACACGAAGACAAGATCCTTCGAGGGCATTGGTCGCTAAAGGATATCATCAGGAAGGCCGAAGTTGGAAGGCGAGTAAAAGCAAGGGAAATAGTAAACAAACTGCACCCGAGTGCAAGAAGCAAAGACACTAATAAAGCTCAAGAAACAAACAAAACCAGAAACAGGGAGGGTGAAGGCAGACCAGAGTCAAGACAACGGGAGAGACAAAGTGACATGAAATACTCTGAGTCAACAACACAAAAGACCGGGATGATCCAGGATTGCGACAGCTTCACCGATACAACCTCAAGGAGTTTTTCAACCTCAAGGAGTCATTCAATGTATGGTGCAAACGATTCTGAAGCCGATGAAGTGTCCAGTAGGACATATCGCATCAATGGACCAGATGACAGCCTGCCCAAAAAAGGTGCAAGAAAGACAAACTATGGAAGACCGGACCAGTCACGGCAACACTGGAAATCGGTACACAAACACGCTCGAGCACCTCACCGCTTGCCAAATTCTGGAGATGAGTCCGAGGAAGCATCAAGCAGTGAGACACATCACACCCATAGCACAGATCTCAGGGCACCAAGCAAGCGTGAAGAAGAAGCAAATCACATAAGACGGAATGATTCACTCAGGCACCGGAAAGGGGAAGTCAAACGCATCCATGACACCCGAGGCAACGAGGAAATTGAGAGGAGGCCTTCACCATCATACGAGAGAGGCAGAGACGAAGTACCCGGGAATCAAACACAAGAAATAAGCATGTGGTTATCAAACAACCCCTCCATCGAAATGACAACGAAGACATGTGGAGAAAGGTCCCCGGAGAAATATCCCAAAGATAACTCTGACTCGAGGAGCAACTCGTCACGGCCTACCCGTTTCAGACATCTACCATTCAAGACACACTCAAAGGAACGTTCTCAAAGGAAATCAACAAAAGCCTCCTCCGATTCAGAAAGCATGTCTGTCCGATCCCTCGGGTCGACTGAGTCATGGTCCCGACAATAGACATGGCATCAACCACCCGAACACACCATAGAACCACAGGACATTCTTCCCGTCCAGAGCGACATATCTCACACCAATGTCTCTGAATACTCAATCGCCCCACAAGACAACATGTCATGTCAGTTGCAGGTATATCAAGACATCAATAATATACCGTCACCCCTGAGGGGGTCAGCGAGGCTGACTCAAAGGGCCTACAGAAGGAAAACAGAGATAGGGGGCATTACCAACTGGATGGGAAAGGACTATCCAGTCACTCTGCAAGGAAGGCTGGACGTGGTGACAGCGACAGGTTATCATCGGATGAGAGAGAGACAGGCCCATGCCCAGATAGTCAAAGGATTCACCAGTCTCAAACGCGAGTGGGAGTGGGCGAGACAACCAGAGGCAGCAAATGAGTCCCCGAACCAAATTAGAATGACCCTTTCAGATAATGCCCTAACGTCTGGCATGCATGACTCTGAACAGGAGGACAGTGTAGCCCTCAACCGGACAAGACAAAAGGAAGTAAAAGTATATGCCGGTGCTCGGAAGAGAACCAGAACAACATCCACTCATGAGGGAGATCGAGCGTCAATCGAACAAGAGCCACAAAGGAAGACAGACTGCCGCCATCAAGCCAAGCCTGTCACAGTCACCTCACGAGGGGCACTCATGATCGCCTCAGAAACTGAAGATGAGTGGATAACCCAGGAGCTCATTGAAAACCGCCACGAATCTGAGAACCAGAAGATCACGCGAGACATTTCGCAATTTCAAATATGCACTCCTGTAGTCAAGGATGCTCTCGTCAAGGCGACAGAAAGCCACACAACGGAAATGGAGATGCGTCTCCATAGCCTGAACGGGCCGCCCGCGGACCCGTGTGGCTGATTGAGGAACTATAAACATGTTGGACACTAAGTTTATTTTGCTAACAAGGGGGGAGATGTAATATTGTGTGATGCAGTCTAGTGTTTGGGGTGTGGAGCCAGGGGAGGAACAGGAACGGGAGGAGCTGGGGGATGGTCTAGGGGCAGTTAGAATAGGGACAGGAACCAGCAAGGAAGTATAATAAAGTAATCCTATTTACAACATAGTCCAGCGTCATTATTGGGGTAGCAAGATGCTACACCCTGGTGGGACAAGGGTCCCAGGGGCAGCGCCACCACCGTCGTGCCTTCCACGCTGGTCGTCACACTCTGGGGTGGACTGCAACCCCCAGAGTGCACCGCTGTTCCTGCCGTTCCCCGCAGCTGCTGCGGGTGAGGGGGAGGCAGGGCCAACGCGCTCATAGTTCAGCCTCTCCCACCGCGATGCGGGATGCGCGCGGGACGCAGCCCGGACGAAGCCTGGACCAATGGCGGGCCCCTCTGTGCCTGTCCAGGGACGTCAGAGGTTGGGCAGGGCCACCCCTCTGACTTCTCTTATTTTTCGTGCTTTGCAGTAGTGAGTGGTGAATCATATCAGCTTCAGGTCTGAGGCTGCAATCGCCATGGGCAAATGCAATATTACTCCAGCATTGCGCAACACTACATCCATAGTTAGTATGCTGGAGAGAGCAGTTAATAATGTTAGCAGCGAAATCGAGCTAACCGAGAGGTGCTTGTCCTTGGGCTTAACAAAACTCCATTTTCCTTTACAAACTGAGAATACTGATAATAGTGACTCTCAACCAATGTTGACCCAACAAGTTGATCCTAGTTTACACTTGCAAGCCTGAGAAAGCGAACTGGGTGCTGAGGGAATTGTGGACATCGGACGTATTGGGGCAATGGAGGTTTCCGCATCCATGGCTTGCTCTAAGGACACTCTTGTATCGGCAATTGTGAATGTCTACCCGACCCCTGAAGCTACCGGGGCAAAAAGAAAAAGGAAAAAAGCTAAGCCGGTCTGCTCGAAACAGAAACAACCCCCATGGTCGAATTCCCAACGCACTGCGCTAACTACATGGATTCAGGGTTCAACAGCTCCAGCCGACTTAGTATCTGTTAGCGCTTCTGTTGATCTAACATCCCCAGAGACATTAAATTACTCTGTATATACTCAAACTGAATCAACACCGAAACCTTTTTCAAATCTTAGACTTGGGGATACTGCCATCGATAATATTATAGATACAATGTACGAGCGAGTTAAAGAGCTTGTAGATAAGAAGTTTGCACATTATGGAAGCGTTTAGACCGTTTAGAATCTCTAACTAATAAATTAAATTCGCCCAGTAAGGTACCTACAGTCATCTCGACAGGGTAGCACTATTAAATCACAGACCCTGAGTGATGGAACTCCTAAAGAACAACAGGGGAGTATAATTTCCACGCAGCCTCTTGTCTCTTGTGACACCTGTCGTAAAGCCAAAGATTGTATCCCTCCTAAACTTCCCTCCGACCCTGTTAAAACCCAAAATGTATCTGTTACCACCACATTATATCCATCTAGCCTAATTGCTGATCACGTTTCCCCTACAGCCTCCGCTAATACTGTGAGTTACAACGCTAACGGTTCTGCAGAGTCAAGTAAAGATCTTTTAGGTTTACCACCAGCAGCCTGCCCGTATATGTCCTGATTCTCGCAGGGGTTCCCCATTAGAGAAGAACAAATCTGAGTCTTGGGACCAACTACGGAATAAAAGTATTGATTGGCTGGCTAAATATAAAGGGTTCAGGAGGTTTAACATAAATGACATTATAACGGTACGTAGGATGGTTGGGTTGGACCGTCAGAAAAGATCATTGAGGGAGATTGCATTGTTATTAATTTTCGATGACCAACACTTGTTAGATCCATACTGATGGCATAGGAGATTAATTGCTCTTTACCTACAAATATTTGGGCATTGTCTCTTGGTTTCTTTTTCATTCATTCATTATACTTTATTTTGACTTTTTCAGTCATAAAAGTGCAGAGATTAAAATATAACAATTTAAATTAGTACATCAATGTCTTAAATTGCAGTTACAGTTTTACAAATTACAATGCATTGCAGAGATACCCATGATATTCAGAAATTTTAGACAGTAAAATTTTTAGATCCAGTTTAAAAAAAAAGATAAAGTAGTATAAAAACATTAAGAAAATTATTAAACATTATGTTGGGATTGAATAAAAGCACTCCAGAATGATACTAAAAAAGAATCATAATATTAGACATCAATTTCTAGAAGGCGCCCTCGTTTCATCCACATTGCCTGAAGAAATTTAGAAATTGCAATGACAAACAGTGTGTCCATTTCAGATTTTAAAATTCTAAGTGTAACAGAGTAGTCCCTTATGCCTAGGTTCCTACATAACTGTATGATCCATTTTTTCCTAGCCTGCTTATAGGCCGGCCAAAAAAAGACCACATGAGCTTCAGTTTCTTCCTTCCCATGACAGCCAGGGCAAAGATAACAAGACTCATCTGTCCACTTGTTCGTCGTTGCAAATAGTGGAAGGGTACCATATCTGAATTGAAGAAAAAGCCTCCTTATTGACGGAGGATATGTTACATCCAAAGCCTGTTCAAAACAATAACATGATTTGTGATTCAAAAACACCCAGGTCAAGCTTGTGGTGGTATGCACTTGATTTACAAGCAACAGATTGTGATCTTTCAGCTGTTTGTATAGGGTTTTTTTCGGGGTAATTACACATGCTTCCTCGGGTGTTGCCCATAAATCATCTCTGCCAATTGCCTTAAAAGAATCTCTTACGAAAGACAGCCATGGTATTTTTCCCACCGCTCCTGGTAACTGTAAAAGCGACCTAAGCTCCTCCCTGTAGTGGGTTAGCTCAACTGTGCTCCAGAGCCGGCGCCAGTATAACAGTGGTCGGCTCGAAATATGATCCGCCACAGGGAGGATACTCAGGTCCATCCTGAGTGGAACCAGTGAGGCATTATTTGGCAACGCCGTGATACTTCTGTGGAATTTATTTTCAGTTATTGTTAATGTGTTCGTTTTACTATGCCCCCAAAGTTCCACCCCTTACAAGGCTGCCGAGCGAGCTTGCACTTTATAAATCTCCAACTGGGGACTAATTGCCTTCAGTGAACAACCATTATGAACTTTCTTAAACCACCTTTTGTCTGAGTAAGCCTCAAATTCGCCTTCTCAATTTGGGGGACCCAAGTCATTTTGTCATTCAGGGTCAATCCCAAATATTCAAAAAACGTTGACAGGTTCCAGCGGGATATCATCCATAACTGGATGAGGATAGGAGGAAGATTTAGCGCTAAACACCATATATTTTGTTTTGGTGATGTTAACTTGTAGTTTCCTCTTTTTGCGAAAAATCAGTGAATTTCCTTAATACTCTCTGCATCCCCATAGGTGACTTTGAGAGGAGCAGGGTATCATCCGCAAACATCAGTGCGGGGAATTTGCGGGAACCTATTTTTGGGGAATCAAGATCTTTTGCATGATATAGATCTTCCATTAAGCCGTTAAGGAAAAGTGAAAAGAGGGTTGGTGCCAGTACACAGCCCTGGCGGACCCACTTATCTACCGGAAAGGGGGCCGTCAGTTGTGCATCTTTTCCATACCTCACTCTGGCATAAATGCCCTCATGGAGGCGTTGCAGTTGTAAGCAAAGGTAAGGTGGAACCCCCACAGTAGCCAAGATATTCCATAGCTGGTCTCGATCAACCATATCAAAGGCTGACTTTAAGTCAACAAACGTAAGGTATAGACTCCCCTGTTCAAGGATTACGTGTTTCTAGTGGATCAGCTGTAACCTAAACAATTGATCCACCGTGGACATCTTGGCCCTAAATCCTGCTTGTAATGGGGTTAATATGGCCTGATCTTCTATCCATTCCTGGAGTCTCCCCAGCAGCAACCTCCCATATAGTTTCTGTGGGACATAAATAAGGCTAATGGGTCTATAATTTGATGGTTCCAATGGGATCCCTTTTTATAAATTGGGACGATCTCAGCACCTGCCCATGTTGGTGGCGCAGGGAGACCGTACTGAATTGCATTAAATAATGTTAGAAGATAAGAGGCCCAGATTAGCTGCTCACTTTTAAACAAATCGCCCGGAATTTTGTCCAATCCTGGGGCTTTATTAGGCTGCAATTTAGCCAGGGCTGATGCCAATTCTCCCATTACAAATGGGGGTGCATCAGATAAGCTTTGGAAGTTGAAATTACAAACTGGAGTGTTATTGGGGTTTGGGTCCGATAGGGGCGAGGAATACAGTTCCTTAAAATACGAAAACCAGGCACCCTCATCAATGTTAGGGTCAAGTGTGGTTCTTCCTTCCACTTTCCCACGGTGAACAAGATTCCAAAAACTTTTACTATCTTTTTGGTCGAGGGCCATCTAATTTCTTGCCACCTTGCTGTTTCCCAATCAGTTTTTGCATTAGAAATAGTACTCTTGTATACCTTCCTAGCTTCCCTAATACGCAAATGGGCGGACCCTTTCAATTCTGTCAAGAGGGTCCGTTTCGCTACCCTACAAGCTTTCGTATACCATGAGTTCCTGTAACCCCCATATTTAAGATTATTCGTGCCACTCTTAAAAAAGAAGACAGCCAAAGCCTCGTGAGTCTTTGATGGAGAGTTCCTAGTTCACTATCAAAGTCAGGGTATGTTAGTTTACCAGCCACATCACTAACTCTCTCTAGTACTGGGATAATACTAGCATACAATTTAGGCAATGATTCCTCAGATTGTTTTAGCTTGGTCCATCTTATCCGCCTCCCCCCCTCTACAATTTCTAGATTGTTTTCAAACGCCACTTCGATGATTCCGCTAGTACCAGACCACTGACCGTCCCAAGTCATGACTATGGGGTTATGGTCGCTCTCACATCTTTCTCCTACAGCAAAATCGACCACGTTTTGCCATAGCTCTATACTAATCATAATATAGTCAATGACTGAGGACTGTCCAGGTCTCTAAAAGGTCGGCCGGCCAGGGTTATCACTAGGAAAACAGCCATTACAGGCCCTCAGTGAAAAGTTCAGGGTCAGAGATGTTATCTGGAGGGCTAGCAGAGTCCATCGACTGGTGGAATACACATTGAGAGGGGGGATTAGCCAAATGGAATCCTCTCCATCAGTGATATTATGTATATCTCCGCTTAGTGGCTCAAAGTGGCAGCTAAAATCACCGCAAATTACAAGTTTTACATTTTCTTCCAGTCTGCATAAAAGGTTTGACAGGCTGATAATTGTTGGCGAAGTCCCACCATACTGAATCGGGCGGGAGTAGACATTTATAATTGCGAGTTTTTTCTGTTTCTTATGGGTCAAAATGATGCAGGTTATGTCTGGGGAGTATGTCTCAATTCGCTAAACCTTACATCCTAGGTGTAGAGCAACCCATATGCAGAGCCCCCCTGACGGTCTCCCCATTGTACCCTTAACAGCCCCCCTATATTTTGGTTCTACCGCCCAGGTTTCCTGAAAAACACATATTTCATGGGAGTCAATATATTCCCCCCAGTTTGGCTGTTCAAGTTTAGAGGCAAGGCCCTCAATGTTCCAGGACAATATCTGAAACCAGCAATAATTGGCTGTACAGATAGCCCTCCCAATCCTTCAGTCAGAGAGCTAGGTAAGCCAGCACCTGCTGAATTTCTATCTGTGATAGGGTTCTCAGATTCGCCAATTTCAGATGCAGACAATACATTACTATATTCGAGTGGAATCAACTGAGTTCCAGTAGTACAACAGGGAGTTTCCCCACCAATAAGGGCACTTGGCTTTAGACAGAATACATTCCCGTGATCCCTCCTAGCATTTCGTTGTCTAAGTAGTATTATCTTATTACCCGTCACTTCAGAGGTCGGCCTGCATGTCTCTTCAGCGCCCCCCTGTGGTGGTGCATTGGTACTCTTCTGGGTGCACGTACTTGATATTAATTTGAAATCGGGGTTGATCGCATCCAGTCAGTCAACTGAGTCCAATGCACTAAATCTATTGTAAAGGGGAAGAGTTGTCGATCGGACACCATTTTCCCTAATTGGGCAAGTACGCTTTTCTTCAAGTTGGGCCCTCCTACCTTCATTGTGCTCATAATTCCCTTGATTCAGAGCATTGTCTATGGGTGTGTTAAAATACCTCAGATCCCTTGCCTGAATGGGGGTATGCGAATTTACCCGAGGACCCCCACAAACATGCAAAGCAGCCCTTGGGTCATTAAAGTTTACAACAATACAATCTCCAGGTATATTTTTCTGCCTCACTCCTACCCAGGTCACTCTTCTTACTAGCAATATCCTACACTGCTTATGGGGGGGGGGCGGTCTATTAGAGTTTAACCAGTGTATTGTTTTCTTCTTTACCTGCTCGTGTGTTTCAGAGTGCCCCTCCTTAAGCTCTGGAACTCCCGTCAAAACTGTAACATAGGGGTTACATTCCAGGGGGAGATTTAGATGTTGATAAACATTTTCTACCTTTTTGGCTCTCCTCAATCCCCCACCCAGTGGCATTGGCGCCGTCAGGTTACCATTGTTACTATACATATTGGTGTTATTACACAATGGTGATGGTGGCGGACCAATGCAGATATTTTCAATTGGATTAATACCTTCAACCCCCGTCCCTCCTCCTTCCCTCAAGACATCTGGGCCCTGGACATCCATAGCTAAGTTATTCTTAACATCTTTAGCAACTTTACTTAGTGAGGACTCAAGCTGCCCAAGCTTGTTCTCAACTATTCTCAGTCTCGCTAATATGGGTTCCAAAGATAATTCTATTAGAGCACCGATTTTTGACCAGTATTGTTCATCAATCTTTGGGAGGCCATTAGTCCTTCTGGACTCTTCTCGATTGTCACTACAGATGGTGTTGCTGGAGCCTCCAATTCATGCCCCCCATTTGGGGTTGCATCTCATTTGCTCCGCTTAGCAAGCTTGGAGTTCTTCCCCTTCTGGGGGGCTCCTCCTCTCTTCCTTTTCGATATTGCTCCCTGCTCATGCTGGTTGGATTTATCAGTTTGATTGTGTACCAAGGCGGTGCATAACACAGTGTTGCTTGAGCGGACTTCCAGAGTTTCACCCTGGATCAGTAGAGGGGCTACGGTCGCTCTTTCCTCGATAGTGATCAAGGGATCCACCCGATGCAGTCCTGGAATCAATGGCTGCGTTGCAGGGAACAAGGGGACTTAGGGAATGTTTGATGGTGAGTGAGCATTCGCTATTCCCCCCAAGGACGATCTTTTAGAAAATGCAGGGTCTAGCGATAGGCTACGTTCAGTGATTGCAATTTCATGGGCTAGAACAGAAGACGCCCTTGTGATGAACTGGTCTAAAGTCCCAGCCACATAGCACACTCCTGCATTTTTCCTTGTCCGCCATTGCTCTCCACTGAAAATACAGGGCAGATGTTAAATATAAAAATTATTCACTTACTGGGGACGTCAATAGTTATCTTTGTTAAGGAACCAAGATGGGGGGCCCAGCCCAGCCTCTGCCAGTCTCGGATGGGCTAGATGGGCCCGCCCTTGGCCCGGGCTTAGCCCGGGCCAAGGGCTAAGCCCTAGGACGGTTGTCCTCAGATTTATGCGCCGCCTGGCACGGAATATGCGGTGGCGGCTTCCTGCCGCAAAGCCAGTCGGTACTTGTGGTCCCCCCCTCGCTGCGGCCGCGCTATGGTGGCGAGGAGCTGCGGCGGTGGAGAGAGACCAACTGCAGGACTGCGGGACAGCGGGACCAGCGGGACCAAGAGAAGCTCAGGCAAGTGCCCCCAAAATGTCAATAACACAACCGCTCTACCGGGGTTGTCCTCAGATTTATGCGCCTCCTGGCGCGGAATATGCGGTGGCGGCTTCCTGCCGCAAAGGCTGCTGGTACTTGTGGTCCCCCCTCGCTGCTGCCGCGCTATGGTGGCGAGGAGCTGCGGCGGCGGAGGGAGACCAACTGCGGGACTGCGGGACAGCAGGACCAGCGGGACCAAGAGAAGCTCAGGCAAGTGCCCCCAAAATGTCAGTAACACACCCTTTTATAAACCAAACTTTGAGCAGTTACCTTCAATTACCCCTTCATATCTGTCTGTAAATAGGTTCTCTGCCCTTTCTGATCTTGACAGCTTAGATTGACCGTCATATATACTAAAATCTACTGAAATTGCCCCTTTGACACCTATGTTGGCCATCTCTGAAAATGACGGTTCTGAGCCTTATGACCCAATGTTACACGTGCTAAGGTGGAATGTTGCCAGTTTGGCTTCCAAACTAAGTAGTGATGATTGGGTCATGAGGGTAAACAAATATGATATACTAATGTTTCAAGAGACTTGGCCAACAACAGACCTTTATCTTGAAGGGTATGAATGCCTCAATATCACCCGCCCCCCCCCCAAACAAGGCAGACTTTCTGGTGGCTTATTCATCTGGGCGAGCATTTAGTCGGGTGGCAGTGTAAAAACAATCCCCACCAAAAGTGCTAACATCCAAGCCTCGATATACACACTGGGTTTCGATTTGTTTGTTTGATTAATTTCTATAATAATGATTTTTTAACCACACCTAACATGAACTTTGTCAACCGTTTTAACTTTATTTCAGATATACCCAATTTTATAGGAAATCAAACACTTGCAGGAATTTGTTTGGGTGGTGATTTTAATGCAAAGATTGCAGGGAGAAACATTTCATCTCCCCTCTGTCACTCTCTGGTCAATCCATGCAAAAGGGGGTGTGAGTTATTGGATCATCGATTAAATAGTAGCCTATCAAACGTAATGGATATCGCAGCTACAAACAATGGGGATAGCTCAATACCCACCTATAGAGGCATGGCTGCGCCTCAACAATAGATTCCGTTTTTGGCTACATTAGAAGACTATCAATCAGTGACACTTATAAAGCGCGCTACATACCCGTAGGGTCTCAAGGCGCTGGGGGGGGGGGTGCCGCTACTGCTCGAACAGCCAGGTCTTCAGCTTCTTCCTGAAGGAGAGGTGGTCTTGGGTCAGGCGCAGGTCGGACGGGAGGGAGTTCCAGGTCTTGGCGGCCAGGTAGGAGAAGGACCTTCCTCCTGTAGTCGCTCTTCGGATGCGGGGGACGGCGGCGAGGGCGTGGTTGGCTGATCGGAGGTGGCGTTTGGGAGCGTAGAAGTTGACTCGGCTGTTGAGGTAGCTCGGGCCTTGGTCGTGTAGGGCTTTGTGTGCGTGGGTGAGGAGGCGGAAGGTGATTCTCTTGTTGACGGGGAGCCAGTGAAGGTCTCTCAGATGTCCGGAGATGTGGCTGGATCGTGGGATGTCGAGGATGAGTCTGGCTGAGGCGTTTTGGATCCGCTGGAGTCTCTTCTGGAGCTTGGCGGTGGTCCCGGCGTAGAGGGCGTTGCCGTAGTCCAGTCGGCTGGTGACGAGGGCCTGGGTGACGGTCTTCCTGGTCTCTGTGGGGATCCACCAGAAGATCTTCCGTAGCATGCGTAGGATGTTGAAGCACGCCGAGGAGACGCTGTTGACTTGCCTGGTCATGGAGAGGGAGGAGTCCAGGATGAAGCCCAGGTTTCGTGCATGGTCTGTCGGTTTGGGTGCGGTGCCCAGGGCGGGAGGCCACCAGGAGTCGTCCCAGGCGGAGGGTGAGGAGCCCAGGATGAGGACCTCCGTCTTGTCCGAGTTCAGTTTCAGGCGGCTGGTCGTCATCCACTCGGCTACCTCTTTCATCCCTTCGTGCAGGTTGGCTCTGGCGGCGGCGGGGTCGTTGGTCAGGGAGAGGATCAGCTGGGTGTCGTCGGCGTAGGAGATTATGCTGAGGTGGTGTTTGCGTACGATGGCCGCGAGGGGGCTCATGTAGACGTTGAAGAGGGTGGGGCTCAGGGATGATCCTTGGGGGACGCCGCAGATGACTTCGGAGGCCTCTGACTTGTACGGTGGTAGGCGGACTCTCTGTGTTCTTCCGTCGAGGAAGGAGATGATCCATTCCAGCGCCTTGTCCTGGATTCCGACGTTGCTGAGGCGCTGTACTAGGGTGCGGTGGCAGACAGTGTCGAATGCCGCGGAGAGGTCTAGGAGGATGAGGGCCGCTGTTTCTCCGTTGTCCATCAGGGCTCGGATGTCATCGGTGGCGGCGATGAGGGCGGTCTCGGTGCTGTGATTGGCTCGGAAGCCGGACTGTGAGGGGTCGAGGGACCCATTCGTCTCGAGGAAGGCGGCCATCTGCTTGTTGACGGTCTTCTCGATGACTTTGGCTGGAAACGGGAGAAGCGAGATGGGGCGGTAATTCTTGAGGTCGGTGGGGTCCGCTGTTGGTTTCTTGAGTAGAGCGCTGAGTTCGGCGTGTTTCCAGCTTTCAGGGAAGATGGCGGTGTCGAAGGAGGTGTTGATGATGTCTCGCAGGTGGGGTGCGATGACAGCGTCGGCCTTGTTGAAGACGTGGTGAGGGCAGGGGTCGGTCGGTGATCCGGAGTGGATGGAGTTCATCGTGCGGATGGTGTCTTCGGTGCTGATCGGGGTCCAGGCGTGGAGGGTGGTGGTGGGGGGGGTGGCTGGTCGGTCGTGGTGTGCGTTGGTTGGTTGTTGAAGCTGCTGTGTATGTCCGTGATCTTGTTGTGGAAGTATGAGGCGAGGGAGTTGCAGAGGTCTTGCGATGGGGTGATGTCGTTGTTTCCTGCGCTGGGGTTGGAAAGCTCTTTCACGATGTTGAAGAGTTCCTTGCAGTTGTGTGCGTTGTTGTCCAACCGGTCCTTGAAAGCTGTTTTCTTGGCGGCGCGGATCAGCTGGTGGTGTTTCCGGGTGGCAAGTTTGTAGGAGGTCCTGTTGTCCGGTGTCGGTTCCCTTTTCCAGACTTTCTCGAGGGCTCGGCAGTTCTTCTTGGAGCTCTTGAGTTCGTCGGTGAACCATGGGGCCTTCTTGCTGCCGGGTCTGCTAGGCGGGCTCCTCAGCGGAGCGAGTTTGTCCGCGCAGTTGCTGATCCACTTTGTGAGGTTGTCGGCGGCCTGGCTGGGGTTCGCTGAGCCGGCAGGAGGGTGTTGGCTCAGGGAGGTGGCGAGCTGGTCTGCTGTGATCTTGTTCCAGCTTCTGCGGGCGGTCTGTTGCTGGTGTTGGTGGGTCGTCGTTCTCTTGAAGGTGAAGTGGACGCAGCTGTGGTCCGTCCATTGAAGTTCTGTGGCGTGGCTGAAGTCGATGTCTGTGCTGGATGAGAAGACTGCGTCGAGTGTGTGTCCGGCGAGGTGGGTGGGGGTGGACACCAGTTGCTTGAGTCCCAGGTTGGCGAGGTTGTCGAGCAGGGTGCTGGTGTTGCGGTCGTTGTTGTTCTCCAGATGGAAGTTGAGGTCTCCCAGGAGGATGTAGTCAGCGGAGGGGAGGGCATGCGGGCTGATGAAGTCGGCGATGTCCTCGCTGAATTGCGTGCGCGGTCCAGGGGGTCGGTAGATCAGGGTGCCTCTGAGGGTGGTGTTCGGGTTGGTGTGGATCTGGAAATGCAGGTGTTCGGCGCTGGTCAGGGTGTTGTCGGTGCTGGTCGTGAGACGGATGGTGTTCCTGTGGATGATGGCGATGCCTCCTCCCATCTGGTTGGCGTTTCGGTCCCTCCGGACGATCTTGTAGCCCTCTGGGATAGCGATGGCGATGTCGGGAGCTGAAGAGGCGTTCATCCAGGTCTCCGTGAGGAAGGCAACGTCAGGGGCTGTGGCGTCTAGGAGGTTCCAGAGTTCGATGGCGTGTCTGTGGACGGAGCGGGTGTTGAGCAGGATGCACTTGAGGTGGGTGCTGCTGGAGTTCGGCTTGGCGGGTGCTGGTGCGGGGCTGGTCCGGATGCAGGAGAATTTGCAGGCGTGGCAGCTGAAAGGTCCGTGGGTGCGTCTTGGAGTGGCTTGGTGGCATTCTGGGAGTCGGCCGGTGTTGAGAGCGAAGAGGGTGGCGGCTGAGTACGTCAGGCGGGTCGGTCGGGGTCTTCGAGAGCCAGGGGTCCTGGCGCTGGGCGCGGTCCAGGCGCGGACGGGCGCAGACGGGCTTACCTTTGGCGCGCCTTCGGCGCACAATCGGCGCGCCCGCTGCGCGTGACCGCTGCGCGTTCGCACGGTTGCCATTTAAGGCCAAGTGCGCGGGTGGGCGGGGCAGCTGGGAGGCGGGAGCGGGGAGGGTTACAGAAGACAAAAAAGGGGCGGGGACAAGCGGCGGTGGCGGGAAGGGAGGGCGGGGGGCGGCGAGGGAAGGCGGACAACAAGGAAGGAGAGCGAACACGGGGAGAATGCAAATATAATGAAACAGGCACAAATAAACGCAAAAACAGGGGAAAAAAGAGAGTTAAACCAAGCAAGCACAAAAAACCGTCAAAACAAGGGCAAGAACACTCGCAGCGGCGGCAGCCGGCAAACGAGGCAGCAGCGAGGCAGAGGGCAGACAAGGGGCACACGCAGCAGCTGGTGGCCGTGCGGCGCGGGGGTGTCCCACAAGTGGGTCACACTCACCTGCGTCGCACGGTCGCCATTTAAGGCCAAGTGCGCGGGTGGGCGGGGCAGCTGGGAGGCGGGAGCGGGGAGGGTTACAGAAGACAAAAAAGGGGCGGGGACAAGCGGCGGTGGCGGGAAGGGAGGGCGGGGGGTGGCGAGGGAAGGCGGACAACAAGGAAGGAGAGCGAACACGGGGAAAATGCAAATATAATGAAACAGGCACAAATAAACGCAAAAACAGGGGAAAAAAGAGAGTTAAACCAAGCAAGCACAAAAAACCGTCAAAACAAGGGCAAGAACACTCGCAGCGGCGGCAGCCGGCAAACGAGGCAGCAGCGAGGCAGAGGGCAGGCAAGGGGCACACGCAGCAGCTGGTGGCCGTGCGGCGCGGGGGTGTCCCACAAGTGGGTCACACTCACCTGCGTCGCACGGTCGCCATTTAAGGCCAAGTGCGCGGGTGGGCGGGGCAGCTGGGAGGCGGGAGCGGGGAGGGTTACAGAAGACAAAAAAGGGGCGGGGACAAGCGGCGGTGGCGGGAAGGGAGGGCGGGGGGCGGCGAGGGAAGGCGGACAACAAGGAAGGAGAGCGAACACGGGGAAAATGCAAATATAATGAAACAGGCACAAATAAACGCAAAAACAGGGGAAAAAAGAGAGTTAAACCAAGCAAGCACAAAAAACCGTCAAAACAAGGGCAAGAACACTCGCAGCGGCGGCAGCCGGCAAACGAGGCAGCAGCGAGGCAGAGGGCAGGCAAGGGGCACACGCAGCAGCTGGTGGCCGTGCGGCGCGGGGGTGTCCCACAAGTGGGTCACACTCACCTGCGTCGCACGGTCGCCATTTAAGGCCAAGTGCGCGGGTGGGCGGGGCAGCTGGGAGGCGGGAGCGGGGAGGGTTACAGAAGACAAAAAAGGGGTGGGGACAAGCGGCGGTGGCGGGAAGGGAGGGCGGGGGGCGGCGAGGGAAGGCGGACAACAAGGAAGGAGAGCGAACACGGGGAAAATGCAAATATAATGAAACAGGCACAAATAAACGCAAAAACAGGGGAAAAAAGAGAGTTAAACCAAGCAAGCACAAAAAACCGTCAAAACAAGGGCAAGAACACTCGCAGCGGCGGCAGCCGGCAAACGAGGCAGCAGCGAGGCAGAGGGCAGGCAAGGGGCACACGCAGCAGCTGGTGGCCGTGCGGCGCGGGGGTGTCCCACAAGTGGGTCACACTCACCTGCGTCGCACGGTCGCCATTTAAGGCCAAGTGCGCGGGTGGGCGGGGCAGCTGGGAGGCGGGAGCGGGGAGGGTTACAGAAGACAAAAAAGGGGCGGGGACAAGCGGCGGTGGCGGGAAGGGAGGGCGGGGGGCGGCGAGGGAAGGCGGACAACAAGGAAGGAGAGCGAACACGGGGAAAATGCAAATATAATGAAACAGGCACAAATAAACGCAAAAACAGGGGAAAAAAGAGAGTTAAACCAAGCAAGCACAAAAAAACGTCAAAACAAGGGCAAGAACACTCGCAGCGGCGGCAGCCGGCAAACGAGGCAGCAGCGAGGCAGAGGGCAGGCAAGGGGCACACGCAGCAGCTGGTGGCCGTGCGGCGCGGGGGTGTCCCACAAGTGGGACTACCTAGTTAAAGCAGAGGTTAAATCATCCACTTTTGGGGATCATAATCCAATTTCAGTTTAATTCAGGGTCGCCCCCAGATCTGATCCTAGAAAAGAAATAGGGGCCGGTAACTTAGCACCCTCATCAGACAATCTAAGGGTCAAATGGAATGGCATTGATAATAGCATTGTGTTCCAAAAAATGATAAAAACCTATTGATCACTCTGCGAGACTTGTCTTTCATCCGTTGAACCTAACCCAGAGGTAGTTTCTGCTTTTGTTCAACTATGGACAGGCAATAAAAATTGATCTCAAGACCTGCACTTGCAACCAACTCTAACCCTAGGTGGTTTAACAGCATTTGCTCGCGGGCAAACAAAGAGCTCAGAGCTGCCTTCTCAGCTGCCCCTAGGGATTCTAACCTCATCAGATAATTGAGGAATGAATACAAAAGAGTTACTAAGCAGAGGAAAGACGAGATCATAAATGAACAATGGAACAACTTGGCTTGTGCCGCAAGAATTAACAACTCAAATGGCTTTTGGACAGCGGCCAAGTCACTGAGATCTTTGGGCAATACACTCACCCCGTTAAGTTGCAATATAACGAGTGAAGCCTGTGTGGCCCACATTTCCAATATATATGCTGCTACGTCCCATTGCGAGGATATTGTCGATAATCTCGCTGCCACATGAATTCGAAATATCATTGTCTGAGGTTGAGGATGCACTTGACCAAAGTCTGGGTAACAAGGCCCCTGGCCCAGACGGGCTTCCCATTGACCTTATAAAATTTAGGTCAGAGTTTTGGGTCCTTCTTTTACTCACCGTTTTTTAATAACTTGACAATAACCAAAATCCCCAATACATGATCCACATCTGTTATTGTTCCAATTTTTAAAAAGGGCAACAGATCCAACCTGAGTTGCTATAGACCAATTTCTTTAATCGACAATACACTTAAAATATTGGGGAGGGTATTATCTAATAAAATCAGAACCTGGGCCGAGGAGGAAAATATTTTAAATAGCTGTCAGCTAGGTTTCAAAAGCAATCTTGGAACGGTGGAACAGTGTCTTAACCTTAATTTGATCATAGGTAAATACACCATAGCTCGACACGGCCACATCTACATTTATGGACCGCACCTCGGCCTTTGATTTTGTTAATAGATCACGGCTCTAGACATGCCTTTTAAACTACGGGTTGGATGAGGACATAGTGCATTTTTTAACATATTTACACAGGGACCTAAGAGCACGGGTGAGAATTAGCACGGACGGGGAAGTTTCAGGGGACATAGTGGTTGGAAGAGGGGTAAGACAAGGGTGTGTCTTAGCCCCACTCTTGTTTATTTTATATATTAATGAGCTACATTATGTGATGTACGAACTGACCACAGACGTCCCAATGATTAATGGTAATAAAATGCCCGCCTTTTTATATGCGGATGATGCTGTTTTAATGGGTCGTACACCTAATGCTCTGCGTATATTAGTTAGGGGTTTTGTTGATTTTATGAATGGCCTTAACCTTTGTACGAATTTTAAGAAATCTTTTTTAATGTGTTGTGGTCCTAAAAAATGTCTTATTAATGCTATTACTTCTGGTTCTGAAACTTTGCTACACACACGCACTTTCCCATATTTGGGTCTACAATTTCCAGACAATGGATCCTGGGCATCCCACTTGGCATATGGTCGGAGTAAATTTTGAAAGGCAGTTAATTCAATCTTAAATCTCCCCCAACCAAAAAGAACTGAGGTAGTGCTGTCCCTACTCAAAATCTATAGAACACAGTGTGTACCCACTTTAACATACGGGGCTGAAATCTGGGGCTTTATAAATTATAAAAGCATCCAGGTCAAAGAAAATTGATTTTGTAGGAGAATTTTGTAGATACCTATCTCCTCTTCATCCTTTGTCTGTCATAACGAGATAAAATTATTTTATGTAGAAGATTATATTAGGTCCCGCGCTGCCCTGCTTCGGTTGAAGGTCTGGCAAAATCCGGCAGCCTCGCTAACCAGGGAAATTATAGTCGACTGTTTAAAATGCGACAAGGGTGGAGATATACCGTGGCTTGGAGAAGTAAGGGCAAGTTTAACTAGAGTAAATCTTGGCCACATTTTTCATAACCCAGACAAGTTAGAGGGTATTAACAAAAAGACTATCCGAGAGCTATTTATAAATACTATGGGGACACAGTAGCGGTCGGCCGTAGGTGTTTCTGCAGGGCAGTGACGTGGGCAGGGGGAGGGGCAGGGTGGGGGGTAGTAATGTATGGATTATGGAGTGTTACAGGTAAGTAAACATTTAAATAAATAAAATGAATTTTGTTGCATGCACTGCATCACATTTGGTGATGCAGTGCGTGCAACGAAATTCAAACACCTACTGCCGACCGCTACTGTGGGGACATAAGATACGCACAAGAGCTCTCTAAAGTATCCGTCACACATTATATATCAATGATAGACGACGGAGGCCCCCCCTCCTATCTACCAGCTAGTTGTCTTTTAAGAGATATTACCCGTTGGGTGATCGAAGCTTGCTCTTTCGCCTTAGGTCTGGCACATTAAAATATTTGTTGTGCTTCCCCTTAGGCTTCCAGCCCAATATTGAGGATTTGCCTTGCCCTTGTGGCAATTTAGGAAAGCAATCTATGTTACATTTCCTGTTCTTCTGTAATTTTTATCAAAGGTACAGCAAGCAACTTCTGTTTCCCTTCTTTAAGGCAAGTGGAATAATGGACTTCAAAGTTGCTTACGGGACTATCCTTCAGCTTAATGCGGAAAATGTAACACTCCATGTCTGTACCTTTTTGAAAATGGCTATTTGTTCACGTGCTTCTATGAACCCCTGATAAGTGGATCCGATTGTATCACACGCACTTGGTTTTATGCTGATAAAGAATCTGATTTTTGGTTCTTGACCTATGTCCAAAATGTGTGGAGTTTTATGTATGGAATTTAATAGCTTGTTTTCCCCTGCTGCTACTCCCACCCCAAAACCATTTGCACTTTGCACTTTTAATATATGACGCTGCTATATAACCTGATACATCTTTTGGCCTCTGTGACAACTTTATGATGATTCATTGCCTTGTTGTTATATAGCTAAAGCTTTGCCGTATGTTTTAAACCCAGATGATGTTTTTATGTAAATGTTTAAGTGATTCATTTTGTGAGAATTGTTTGTGCTTTTATGGACATTTTATATCCGAATAAAGATTATTGAATTGAATTGAAAAGCTTGACAAGTTCTGAGATGCGACCCCGAGTAATTATCCATCAGTGGCTGAGGTTAATTCAAACGTCCAATCTAATACTTTTCATCGACCATGCAAAAAACCGTTGTAAAATGCATAAGTGCTGCGAAAATTAACTTTCTTTTTCAACACTTGTTTGTACAATGCCTCCGACAAAGCTTTCGAGAAAGGGTAATTGGGCTAAAAAAACAAAAACAGCCTGTTCAATGATAGGATTGTTTGCTGAGCCACCAAGGTCTGCAGGAATGACGGCATGCATTTGGGAAAAACACATATTTCTAATTCCAGCCCGGCTCGGGGAGGACAGCAATTTTAGCTTCACTCCTAGATCGGTCTCTCACATTTAACAAAACTAGTAACATCTTGCAGAATTCGCACAATAGCCATCCTGTCCTGATATTTTAAGAATTGTCGAAGAGGTTATTGCCAGGGTAACCTCATATGGGACGCTCGAAACACTCCCTCCCTAGTGCCACCCAATGAGACCCTTGGTAGTCAGACCATCCAGGTACTTTTTAGCTTCCTGTTTTTTCCCAAATTCAGGTATATTGCTTCAGGCAGCAATTCTTGGATGTCTCAATTCATCATTCTCTTTCAATCTGCTTTTTCAAATTTTTTGACAATCCCATGGATAGGCTGCTGCCTGAATCCCGTGTTCCACCTTCATGTCAACTGCTCCTTAGACTCCCCTCCTTTGTAACAGAGCACTTACCTAGTTCTACGAAGGACACATTTCAATCTTTTTAAAGGGAGCGTGGGGATCCATTTCTTTCTTTAAAACAGTGTCTTTAATTAATGAGCCCTGGCAAAGCCAATAGGTCTGGCTTGAAAGTGAGAACACTGGCAAACAGTATTTGGACATGCCTATGTTTCTTATTAGTACATTAAAACAAGAACTACTGGCTTTACCAATGGTTGCACTAGCTTCCACAAGTGCAGCACTACTTTTGGGAAATCTTTTGATTGCTTGTTCCGTGGGATCAATAGTGCCTGCTGATCAGTGCTGCTAAGATTAAACAAGCATTGGCATAGCCAATAGGTCTCGCCTTTGGGACCTTATAATTGTTTAGCCATGCAACAGTTGACGTTGTTGCACCAAGGATATTGTGCTGCATAACTAAATACTTATAAGGTCCCAAAGCGAGACCTATTGGCTATGCCAATGCTTGTTAAAGATAGGGACTATTATTGATTGGGACCAAGTTAGTGGGAGAGTTCCAGTAGCTGCTGAATGTCGGTGTAATGTCAACAAAGGGGCCCACAGATCTATACAGGTTTTAAAAAGGTCCCCTGGTACACCATCTGGCCCTGGTGCTTTGTTTGATGGTAACTGAGAGATGGCGGATCTGACCTATGATAGAAGACAACAATGTGCTGGTCAGTCCTCAAATCTCTACCCACTTCAGGCTCCTCATCCAGGTTATAGATGGCCTTGAAATGATCAATCAATTATAGGGGATGGAATGCATACCATTTTTTTACTAGTTTTCAAGCTTTATCATTCGTTCTCCTAATGTTGCGTGCTGACTGGTAAGGTGCCAGCCCATGTGACTCCGGTCAAGAACAACTGCATAGGGAGGGGCGTACTCGTGCCCCAAACCAATCGCACAGCTTAATTGCACCATTTTGCAGTCATTACTCCTTTGTTTTCAACAATGTATTCCTTGTATTCCATCTTCTTTTTGTCATTTTCGCTACATTTATGTTTTCATCCACGCTAGGAATTTTTGCCATTTCCCAAAATGTGTCCATCCGGACCTCTTTATATGAACACGACTGAAGCAATAGTTGGTAAAAGGCAGTGTTTATTCAGAAAAATCCCAATGCATTTCGGGCTTTAAGCGCCCTTCGTCGGGGGTCACTATAAACAATAAAACAATAAGACAATAATCAGTTTTTGTTTCTTAATTTGACATATTGCACTTAGTTTATGCACGATTTGTCCCAATTACACTATGCATTACATATAGCGCGTATGTCCCCTCAATGAAACACAGCATGCATAATATTGTAAACAATCACCCTCCTTCTACTAAACAGACCAATATTTCCCTTTAGCGTTGCCTGTTATCCCCTCACCAAATCATCAGGACAAACTCGACGACTACGAAGGTCGCTCCAGAAGGAACATAGTCCGCATAATTGGAGTATCCGAGAAGGCGGAGGGGCAGGCGGCGGACCTCTTTGTAGAGGATCTCATTCTCAACCACTTGCAACCCAGGGGCCTTTCAAAATTCTTTGTTGTGGAAAGGGCACATGGAGTGCTGGGAGGTCGGCCGCGACCGGGTGCGCCACAGCGTCCCATCCAGGCCAGATTGCTTAACTTTAGAGACGGAGACATCATACTCCAAACTGCCAGAGTGGCCCGCCTCAACGTTATCGGAATGCAGAAATCTTCCCTCTTTCCCGACTTCACCCTGCAAGTGCAGAAACAACGAAGGTCATTCCGTGAGGTGACTAGGGAGCTACGCGACTTGGGGGGTGAAATACGCCATGCTTTTCCCCGTCAAGCTGAGAGTGGAGGCGGAGGGTAAGGTGTGGTTTTTCGACCATCCTGAGGAGGCGGCGGACTGGCTAGAAGGCTGTAGAGGTGCTAAGGAACAGAACGCCAGATCAGTGATGTCCAGTACTTGGTTTATCACTCGTATACTTCCTGGGGGCGGGGGTCTCCTGCTGGGCTTTTTCAATTTAAATGTATGTATATCATAGGTGGGAGGGATGTAGGGAGGTGTTCTTCCCGTGCGGGTACTCAGCTGCAGCAAAGGTTATCCATTAGTGTCCCTTTTTTAAGGTGTCTCCCCTCACAGGGAGGGTACGAATACTTGATCACCGGGGATCGAGGGGGCGGAAACTTTACTCCCACAGATTACTTCTCTTCGTTAATGCCTGGGTGACAGGCACTCTGCCTAGTTTGTTTGCTGGGCAGTTCAAGGCCCAGAGTGCAGTGAAGCAGGGAGTTTTTTTTTTGGGTTGGGGTTTTTTATTAGTTGTTCAACGTTTAGACTCTAAATAGACAGGAAAGGAAACTACTAGTCCACAGGTATGCAACAGCCCACACACTGGGATAAGGGCCTCAGGCTTCTAAACTGAAACGTTAACGGTCTGGGGATAAAGTGAAGCGTTGGAATGTCAACATGTTAAAAGGCATTCCCCTGACATAGTGTTCCTCCAAGAGACACATCTTGTGGGTATTTCCTGCCAGGCCATGAGCAGGTGGGGGTACAAACTGATGGCTCACTCGGGGTTTACATATGGACAGACGACTTGGGCAGATATGCGTCTATCTCCGGGCAGTGGGAGGGCAAGACACTCTCGCTGATGGCTATATATGTCCCACCAGGCCTACAGAGCCGTACCTACAAAGACTTGGGGGCAATAATTTTGTCAATTCCGGATGGTCATATAATAGCGGGGGGGACTTCAACTCGGTGGTGTCAGGCACAACAGACCGCTATCCTCTTCGTGACATCAGTCCCTCGAAAATATGGCTCCCAAATTTTATGGAAGTGATGGGCCTGTCGGATGTCTGGCGAACATTTCACCCCACCACTTGCCAATACACTTTCCACTCCGGAGCACACAACAGCCTCTCCCGTATCGACTACCTTCTTGTGCTGACTCCCCAGATTAGCTGTGTCAGAGAGGTACAGCATTTGGCCAGGGGTATATCGGATCACTCCTACATCTGGGTGGAAATCGCCCTAAATGAAAAATGGGCGGGCAAGATCACGCCCATTAACCCTTGGTATCTCCAAAATCCGGTGGTTAGAGGGGCTCTCCTTCGGGTCATAGACCACTGCTATTCGGAAAATACAGGGTTGTTGGCATAGACCCAGATTTTCTGGGAGGCATTTATGACGGTACTAAGAAGTCAGGCCCTCTCACTAATAGCAGGTGTTTTGAAAGAAAAATTTAAAGATCTGGTCCAAGTGGAAACAGATATCCTCCGGCTGGAGGAAGAGTGGGACAAAGATGCCACTGATACTAAGCAGTACAAACTCAAACTCAAGAGGGAGGAATACAGGGCCATAGCCATCAACATGGCCAAATCTCTAGGTGGAGAAAAGGAGGGCAGGGTTTATGATTTAGGTGATAAAGCAGGCAAGCTTCTTTCCTTGCTTGACAGAAGAGACTTGGCTAGCGGCCTGGTTCCAGAGCTCGTAGATAAACAGGGGGGAATCATAACAGATCCGCAGGCGATTGCAAATGAGTTCGCTGACCGTTACCACCGAGTGTATAGTTCAAGTACTGATTTGCCAAAAACAGACTCAGAGGCGTTGCTCACAGACATACAGCTTCTTGCCCTGTCGGCTGAAGAACAGGAATCTTTAGACGGTGCATTTACAAACCACGAGATCGCACAGGTGATAAGAAACCTTCAATCCGGCAAGGGGCTAGGCCCAAATGGTTTACCGATCGAACTCTACAAGCTAAAGCCTGATTCTATTGGTCGACACTTGCGAGCAATGTTCAGGGAGAGTAGGGAGAGGGAAAGACTTTCTTATGATCAACGAATAGCCACCCTAGTGACCATCTAAGAGGAAGGGAAACCAAGGGACAGGTGCTCATTGTATAGACCTATCTCTCTGCTAAATGTAGAACCGAAGATCTTGGCCAAACTATTGGCGACCGAAAACCCCCAGTTCTTAGTAAGCCTGTAAATTGCAACAGAGGAACAAGAAATCCCTCCAAACGCTTGGAACTCCATACACGGAATAATCAGCAACGTCGAGGGAGACGGAAGCTTGTTTATGCTTTTCCGGTCTCCCACGATGTAGACGTAATCCCGCTAGGTTTCATGGGATTTGTGGTTCTAAGTCTTTTGACAGACTGCGCCCAACGACTTTCATCGGGACTCGGTCAGTGTTCTCAGTGCGTTCATACCACGCACCAGCAGATTGTGACAGTACATCCCCCTTTTCAGGAGAACACTGACAGAGTCAAAGTTTCTGCTGTGGTCTTCTATGAAAAGCATCAATCAACTTAGGGGCGTGCACCCCTCTTGCTGGTTTCCATGAATTTTCTTCCAGTCCATCACCCTTCCATGCTGTCAGATACCATCTCTGTCGGCCTCTAATCTTAGTATCTAGAATTTTACGTACCTCATATTCTTTCTCAACATTCACCCATATTGGAATGGGCATTTTCTTTACAAGAGAAATGGATTGTTTAAGCAAGGATACATGAAAGACTGGATGGATGCGTAAATTGGCTGGTAATGCTAATTTAACTACCACCGGATTTAGGCATTTAAGGATTTTGTAAGGCCCTATTTATTTAGGAGTGAACATACTGGGCTTTTTTAATTGAATGTTTTTGGTTGACAACCATACCAGGTCCCCTCTTTGTACAGCAGACCAGGTCTACGGTGGTGGTCTGCCATCTGTTTGTATTGTTCCTTTGCTATCCTTAGATTTCTTTGTGTTTCCCTAAAGGTATCCTGTATGAGTAACACCCTGTTCTGTACTTCTGGTATTGAGTCTGAATGACATGGGTATAGAAATGGAATAAACCGAGGATGAAACCCGTACCTGCTATAGTATGGTGCGTGCTGAGTAGAACTATGTTTGGCACCGTTGTAGGCTATCTCAGCCAACCTAACTGATCAACCCAAGCATTAGTGTTAGTGTCCACATAACAAAGTAAGTACGGTTTCACTGTTTGATTTAACCTTTCATTCTGACCATCGGTTTGCAGGTGGAAGCTCATGGACAGGCAACCGATATCTTTAATGCTGAACACCACACCCTCCAGAATTGAGCTGTAAATTGTGTACCTCTGTCAGATACAATTTTCTTTAGAAGTCCATGTAATCAAACAATGTGTACCAGAAGTAGTTTTGCTAATTGTCCTGCTGTGAGTACTTGTTTGCATGCAATAAAATGTCCCATTTTAGTGAGATAATCTATGACCACAATCACCGTTATACATCGTAGATCTTTGGGTAGACCCACTATAAAATCGATGGATATATGTTCCCAAGATATGTCTGGGGTAGGTAGAAGTTGTAGCAAACCCTGCTGTTTGGTATGATTTGCCTCATTTCAATACATATGTAACATCCCTTTATCCAGCTCACGACGTCTCGATGTATCGATGGCCTCCAAAACTGTCTGACGACTCTGTCATGGGTTATCTCTGCTCCATTGTGTCAGGCATGGGGGTTCTCATGACACCATTGGAACAATTGTTTCTGTAGTTTCTTTATGGGTACCAATACCGGTTTTCCTTTCATGGGTATTCCTTTCATAATCATCCACTCTGCATGCCACTTCAACCAGTTTCTCCAGCTAAAGGTTTGTGTTCCTCGAGCCACTTCACTTAAGAAGGTATTGGTTTGAACCGCATAAATTACTTCATGTGGTTCTACGATAGAATGTATCTGTTTTTCTTCTTCTTCTTATTCTGACTTGTCGTGTTAAGGCGTCCGCCTTTTTATTGTATTTTCCTAGTCTGAACGTAACAATAAATCATATTCTTAAAAATAAAGCATCCAACGTAGCTGTCGTGGTGTTAAATGTCTTGCAGACTTCATAAATTGGAGGTTTCGATAGTTCGTATAAGAGGTAACCTGATTTTTTGCTTTCATCAATGAAATGCCGCCATTCTGTGAACGCAGCCTTAATAGCCAACAACTCCTTTTCTGCAATTGTGTAGTTTCTCTCTGCATCATTCAGCTTCCATGACATGAAAGTTATGGGATGTAGTTGTCCTCTGGATAGATGGCTTTGTGACAACACCGCTCCGATAGCTATTTCCGATTCATCGGCTTCCACTATGAATGGTCATTCCGGATTTGGATGTGCCACCACCGGTGTGGAGACGAAAGCCAACATCATCTCGTTGAAGGCTGAATGTGCTTCCTTGGTCCACAAGAAGGGAGTTTTCTTTCTTAACAACTTAGTGATGGATGTTGGTCCTATAATATACAAATATAAACTGAACTTGCACTGTTATAATGGATGAGTAATACTGTTCACGAAATAGTGAACTTGTATGTAAACACGATACGACATGTTGACATCACCGACTGTATACTGCTCATAAGATCCTAAAATGTACATGTAGGTCCTTTGTCCTCGATACAGTGGAGGCAGTTTTAATAAAAAAAAGTTTTTAAAAAATCAAGTTAGTGATGTTGGCCACCAATTTGGAGAACTGATTGATAAATCGCCAATAAAAGTTTGCAAACTCCAAAAACATTGGATATCCCTGATATTCTGGGGTTCGGGCCATTCTTTTACCACCACAACCTTTCTTTCAGCCATCTCTTGTCCAACAGGTGTGAGCATTATTCCCAAGAATTCCACTGTGGTGAAATTAAATTCACACTTGCTTAATTTGCAAAACAAATTATGTTCTCTTAAGGCTCTCAAAACTGTTTTGACATGATGAACATGTTGTTCTGTCTTGGAGGAATAAGTCAATATGTCATCTATATGTAAACGATGACAAAATGATCCAATAACTCTTTCAATACCTCGTTGAGTTGAGAAAACATTGGAAAGCGGCGGTCATTACATAAACCAAATGGCATGATGATATACTCATAGAACCAATGATGTGTTTTAAATGCCATTTTCCATTCATCTCTGGACCCCATACGTACCAAACTATAAGCCCCTTTGAAAACCAGCTTGGTAAATATAATTGCCTTCTTAACATACTCTAAAAGGACCACAATGAGTGGCAAAGGGTATCTGTTCCTAACAGTGATGTTATTCAATGCTCGAAAGTCTATAATTGTGCGTATCTCCCCATTGGCTTTGTGGATAAAGAATAAAGGAGATGCAGCTGGTGATTTGGATGGACGGATAAACCCTAATGCTAGGTTTTTCTCCAGATAACATTCTAAATGTTCATTCTCTTTCTCCATTAGGGCATAAATTCTTCCGCAAGGCACCACTTCTCCAGGGATCAAGTTATCTGGCAATCAAATGGACAATGTGGAGGCAACGCCTCTGCCTGTGTTTCATTGAATACTTCCTGGTATTCACAATATTGATCTGGCAGAACAGTATCCTTTTCCGCTGCTGTGGCTATCCAATGTCGTGCCGATAATGCTTTGGAAGTCAAACTGGGAGATTCTATAAAGCTCTTTAAACAGTACTCAGATTCCATAGTTATCGTTCTTTTAGTCTAATTAATGCTAGGGTTGTGTTTTTCCAACCATGGTAACCCAAGAATGGTTCCATATTGAGGGGCCTTAATGATGTTGAACACAATATTTTCTTTATGAACCAATTCATAGTTTATTTCCAACGTTTCTGACACCAGAGTCCAATAATTTCCCATCAACAGCAATGACGGTTTCAGGGTGATCTTTTTTCATTTGTTCCACTCCCAATTTAGCAGCTACTGTTTCATCCATAAAAGTTCCAGTGGCTCCAGAATCCACTAAAGCTTGCGTTTCTTGCCACTTCTCATCTATATTAATCTGGATATTGATAAAAAATAACCTTTTCTGATCCATTTCTTCACTGGCTTCAAATGAAGGGAGAAAATGAGGGCTGTCCCACTTTTACAGGCCTGAGGCCTTTTGTACCATGGAAGTGTTATTAGTACCTCTGAGTACTGTAAGATCTGATGGGACCCTTCGAAAGGGACAAACTATGTGCCCAAGGATACCCCTTCTGTTGTTCCCTAGCATTCTAGTTTTATATCTCCCTCCTGGCATTGGTTACCTCATATTTTTACCAGCCATTCGATTTATGGATGGTTTAAGCATACAGTCCTGTACATAATGTCCTTTTTTGCCACATTATAAGCAAAGCTAATTTTTTCTGCAGAGTTCTTTCTCATCAAGTGTTAATGAGAATCTAACTGTACCTATCTCCATTGGTTCATGGTTATTTCTAGAGGGATTGCCAATATTTTGTGGATGTTCAAATCTGGGAAATATTTGTTCTTTACGACGATTATCACTTTTTCTTTAATTCTTTTTGTTCCACTCTCAGGGTTACATTAATGAGATCTTCACAAGAGGACTGCTGAGGTTCAATTTACGCTAGGACGTCTTTAAGGTCATCTCTCAACCACTGGTAAAATAAAGCAAACTGCTTTTCTTCTGGCCAGTTTGTCTCTGCTACTAATCTTCTGAACGCTGTTACATAAACTAATACTTCTTTACTTCCTTGCCTTCTAACAATTTATGATCTGCTGATAGAGTATGAGCTCTTCTGTCAAATATATGTTCCTACTCTGCCCTAAAAGCCTCCCAATCATAAATCAAAGGATCATCACGTTGAACTAAGGGGACTGCCCACTGAGCCGCACCCCCTGCTTGATATGAAATAAGAAAAGCCATTTTCACCTGATTGGTCAAAAATATCTTAGGCTTGCATGTGAAATGCAATAAAACTTGTGTAATGAACACCTGTATTTTATATATTTATACCTATCAGGGGTTTCTAATGGTACTGGATTGGGCATACAAGGGAGAGCTGCTCCCTACATCAAATGGATTTCTTTGCCTGCGTTCCACCTTAACCTGCAATGCAGCCATTTTTGCTCAGGGCGAAACTAGTTCTTGTTGTACCACTTGTAAAGCGGCCAACACATCCTCCAAAGTACCCATAACAAGCAAAGAATCTGATCAGGAGGAGAAAAAACTGTGGACATAATATTCTGGCAGTTCTACTTCCTCCTCAGGGTTGGATCGATGCTCTAATATGGTCACCTCTTGATGGCATCAAGTCTGTATGCTGTAATAGCACAGATCAGTGAAGCGATCAAGCGAGGGAAGGAAAGGATGGGGACAGAGGGGAGGGAGACCTAAACAAGATAAAAGAAAGAAAAAACACACCATAAATACACTAGTATATATCTTTTTCTCTCTCTCTCTCTATACTTAGAATAGTCATATACATGTGTTTAGACTTTACCTGTAAGGAAAATAATGTTATAGCAGTGCAAACCATGAGCACACACTCTCTCACTGCTGCATAGTAATATGACTAAGGGGCTTTCAAATGCCATTGAGTAAGGTATATGCTGTAACAACAAGCTATATATATATCTGTGTGAGCGTGTGCGGAGTGCGGGCCGGATACACAGACGTGGAGGATGGATATAGTGCGCAATCTTAGAGGATTTATTGATAACAACAGACTGTCTTGAGGGTTATATGAAACACAAGTTCTTCTTTTCCCTTAAATGTTTCCTCTCCTTCGTGTGGGTCTCCCGCTGTTGTTTTGGTGGTTCGTCTTCTCCCGAGGTGAGTCTTGATAAGGCGGTGGGCTTGTGGAGGCTCATACAAGGAGGAAGAAACAAGAAGCAGCCATCAGCTGTTGTCTCTATTTGGTTCAGTAACTAGCGTTATCCGTCACCACACCCGGTCTGTGATATGAGGGTGAACACAATGGAGAAGGAAGGAATGTGCAAAAAGAAAATTAAAAAAAGGGGGGGAGTGTGATATGGAATTATAAGGTACTAGCAGCCCGTCCCGATGTTGTCCGGGTATGAATTGCTGCCTGCCAGTAGTATATTGTTTTGTAGGATTTCGTTTTGATAGCATTTCTTATCTGTGACAGCCCTGTGAAACGCTCCGATTCACAGTGCACTGCTGATGCACTTAAGAGTGCGCGTTCAGTAGTGTGTGAACTCGAGTTTCCCTACTTTTTTCTACCTTGCAATATTATATAGCGCAAACTCGACAACATGGCATGAGCACAATTTACATTACAGAAGAACATATTCATTTGTGGTAGGCACGGGGAGACAGAGCGATTTGCCTGGAATCACAGGATGTTGAGCTGATGCCGAGATTCGAACGTAGCGCCCCAGCTCTAAAGTTCGCAATTCTAGAACTTGTGGCTGGAGGTGTGTCTAAAAGTGTATGTCTGTGCTGGCCATCAATGAGAGAGACCTGTGCATTTTTCAAATAGGTGGTGAAAAAATATGAGTATGTTGCTGGAGATGTGGGCCGCCGTGCCACCAATGTACTTACCGGGGGAGGGTAAACACCCATCACTCCGCATACTTTCATTACGAAAGTACCATGACTCCGCAATGCCATTATAACGCGTGGCATTACATTTCATATGCTTTTACCACGCATACATTTACAACGAAATTCGTTGTAAATGCATGAATGGTAAAAGCATGTTTTTTTTGTAATGTTTGGATAAGGTAAGTATCGGTATAAGGGTATATGTTTTGGGGTACTGAGGTATATGTTTTGGGGTGTTTGGGGTATGGGGGTATTTTTAGGGTTCTGGGGTAGGTTTGGGTTTTGGGGTACAGGGGTATTTTAAGGGTTCAGGGCTAGGTTTGGGTTTTGGGGTACAGGGGTATTTTTAGGGTTCAGGGCTAGGTTTGGGTTTTGTGGTACAGGGGTATTTTAGGGTTATGGGGTAGGTTTGGGTTTTGGGGTGCAGGGTTAATTTTTAGGGTTCAGGGCTAGGTTTGGGTTTTTGGGTAAAGAGGTATATTTAGGGTTCAGGGCTAGGTTTGGGTTTTGGGGTACAGGGGTATTTTTTTTTTTTTTTTGATAAACCTTTATTGGTCAATAACTCATAGTACACTGCTTCATGCTTACAACCCACATCCGAGGGCCGGCAGCTACGACATGTTATATGAAGATATACCTGTGTTTCCAGCGGGGATATACAGTTAACACAGCATGCCGCCTACAACCCAGCCGGGCCGGCCGCGATGTACCTGTACGTGGGCTATAAGGAGAGCTTAATCTCACCCCTATGATCTCAGTGCAGTGTGTAAGCAACCAAGGCTTGAGGTTATTTATAATTTTTCAAACAACAACCGAACATATTATTCACATTTCCTTCCCCCAATACGGCCCCTATACGAAGTATGTGGCGTGATGGATCTTGTAGTGTGGGGTGCCATTATGTTGTCCTGTAACAGTATGTAGCTCCGGGCATTCCCGGTATTGCAATCACACACCTTGTAAACAACATTCATTGTCAGGGAAGGTATAACTTTATCGTACCATTGAAAGAATCCCATGTCGTGCCATGCCATGAGTATGTTGTAGTGAGTGTTTCCTGACTTGAGACGAGCTGTAATGAAATGAAACAAGGGGGGGGGTGGGGGCAGCCGCCCCGCATTCCGATCTCCTCCCGTGCCACTGATGTCTTGTGTTCATGGGTTTCCCGGGCAACGTGACATGCGCCTATTCATGTGGGTTCTGGGACGCGCCTTTAGAGAGGGGGGAAGAGATGTATCGGGTGTGTGCGGGGGTCAACCTGCTACGTTGTGCAGGGGGGCGGAGTCTGGGGGAATGGCCTCGGTGCGGTAATCGCCGCCCAGCCCTCCGTTATCTTCCATTTCGGATTCATCGCTATCTTGTGACTGAAGCAGATATGTGGTGAGGGGGCCCCATAGGTCTTTGGGGCGTGACTTATGAGGTAAAAGGTCAGCGTAATTATGGAGTTGTTCCTGCCACGTGGACATAGTACTAAGCCAGTCCTTAAATTTTGGCGCCCGCCCCCTTCCCCATCTACATGCCACCTGTCGCTTAGCCAGTAGGAGGCTTAGTGCAAAAAAAATTCGGTTTGTTTTTATTGCCGAGTTAGTGTGACCGAGTAAGGCTATTTTAGGACAAGGGTCAGTGGATATTCTGATCATAACCGATATGGCCTCAAAAACCTCTATCCAGTACGAGGCAACTGCTCGGCATGTCCATGCTAGGTGAATGAAGTCTGCGCCAGATCTGCCACACCTGAGACACCGATCATTGTCTCTGAGACCCAGCCGGTGCAGTTTAGCAGGCGTAAAGTAGAGCCGGTGCAAAAATTTGTAGTGCACTTATCTAAGGCGAGCGTTGCCTGTCACGGTTTGTGTGTGAGAGCAGCTCATCTCCCATTGCTCATCCGACATAGGATCGTCCAGGTCAGCGTCCCAGTCTTGCCTAGCTCTAAGGAGGGGCGGAGATGGAGCTATTTGAACGTGTGTGTACAACATAGAGACCACGTGTTTCGGGTTGTCTGCCTGGAGTAGGGAATGTAGAGGTGCCATAATTTCCGGCTCATCTGGGAAGTTGGGTGTTACGGATTTAATATTTTGCCGGAGGCGAACATAAGGGAATGTGTCCATCGTGGTGGGGGTGCAGTCTCCAAAGAGCTGCGCTGCCGTACGGAAGGTACCATGGAGGTATAAATCTCCCCAGTTGAAGATAGCGAGTTTGACGAGGAACTTACGTCCTAGTTCTTCACATGCAACGCTCACTCTGGGATCGTTTCCAGCACCATCAAAGGTGAGTAAAAGAATTGCACTTCCATATGTTCTGCAATATGCTTCCAAGCCCTGACAGTACAGTCTACCGTAGTGGGGTCCCTGTCGTTCACATGGGCTGTCATGTACAGGTATCCTGAAGGTTGCACCGGTCTCATGTACCCGTCTTCAACCGCCAGATGAGCCATGAATGGAGGGGGGTGAAACCAGTAGGAAGCGAAGTGCCCTTGGGCACAGTCATTATTTACAACAAGGGGTGGTGATGGACAGAGTCTCTGAATTAAGCAGAGTACTCTCACCCAGTCAAGAGATCAGGGCTAGATCCAACACCGTTTTTTAGCTCATTGCACCATCCCAGTTTCAGAACCTGGCTGTATGCAAATTAGTCTGTCCCTGGCCCAGTGCATCATGGGAACAGGGCAGACCAGACTACAAAAGCCAATTCTTACACTGGGAAGGAAACAAGCTTCCGGGGACCGGTTTCTGGCATTTCAGCCGTCTTCGGCCCGGCTTGCTTGAATCCTGATGGTGCAATGAGCAAGGGACTCACATCTGAGTATACCCTTCCACGCTTAGGGTGGACAAAATTATTTACAACAAGGGGTGGTGATGGACAGAGTCTCTGAATTAAGCAGAGTACTCTCACCCAGTCAAGAGATCAGGGCTAGATCCAACACCGTTTTTTAGCTCATTGCACCATCCCAGTTTCAGAACCTGGCTGTATGCAAATTAGTCTGTCCCTGGCCCAGTGCATCATGGGAACAGGGCAGACCAGACTACAAAAGCCAATTCTTACACTGGGAAGGAAACAAGCTTCCGGGGACCGGTTTCTGGCATTTCAGCCGTCTTCGGCCCGGCTTGCTTGAATCCTGATGGTGCAATGAGCAAGGGACTCACATCTGAGTATACCCTTCCACGCTTAGGGTGGACAAAATTATTTACAACAAGGGGTGGTGATGGACAGAGTCTCTGAATTAAGCAGAGTACTCTCACCCAGTCAAGAGATCAGGGCTAGATCCAACACCGTTTTTTAGCTCATTGCACCATCCCAGTTTCAGAACCTGGCTGTATGCAAATTAGTCTGTCCCTGGCCCAGTGCATCATGGGAACAGGGCAGACCAGACTACAAAAGCCAATTCTTACACTGGGAAGGAAACAAGCTTCCGGGGACCGGTTTCTGGCATTTCAGCCGTCTTCGGCCCGGCTTGCTTGAATCCTGATGGTGCAATGAGCAAGGGACTCACATCTGAGTATACCCTTCCACGCTTAGGGTGGACAAAATTATTTACAACAAGGGGTGGTGATGGACAGAGTCTCTGAATTAAGCAGAGTACTCTCACCCAGTCAAGAGATCAGGGCTAGATCCAACACCGTTTTTTAGCTCATTGCACCATCCCAGTTTCAGAACCTGGCTGTATGCAAATTAGTCTGTCCCTGGCCCAGTGCATCATGGGAACAGGGCAGACCAGACTACAAAAGCCAATTCTTACACTGGGAAGGAAACAAGCTTCCGGGGACCGGTTTCTGGCATTTCAGCCGTCTTCGGCCCGGCTTGCTTGAATCCTGATGGTGCAATGAGCAAGGGACTCACATCTGAGTATACCCTTCCACGCTTAGGGTGGACAAAATTATTTACAACAAGGGGTGGTGATGGACAGAGTCTCTGAATTAAGCAGAGTACTCTCACCCAGTCAAGAGATCAGGGCTAGATCCAACACCGTTTTTTAGCTCATTGCACCATCCCAGTTTCAGAACCTGGCTGTATGCAAATTAGTCTGTCCCTGGCCCAGTGCATCATGGGAACAGGGCAGACCAGACTACAAAAGCCAATTCTTACACTGGGAAGGAAACAAGCTTCCGGGGACCGGTTTCTGGCATTTCAGCCGTCTTCGGCCCGGCTTGCTTGAATCCTGATGGTGCAATGAGCAAGGGACTCACATCTGAGTATACCCTTCCACGCTTAGGGTGGACAAAATTATTTACAACAAGGGGTGGTGATGGACAGAGTCTCTGAATTAAGCAGAGTACTCTCACCCAGTCAAGAGATCAGGGCTAGATCCAACACCGTTTTTTAGCTCATTGCACCATCCCAGTTTCAGAACCTGGCTGTATGCAAATTAGTCTGTCCCTGGCCCAGTGCATCATGGGAACAGGGCAGACCAGACTACAAAAGCCAATTCTTACACTGGGAAGGAAACAAGCTTCCGGGGACCGGTTTCTGGCATTTCAGCCGTCTTCGGCCCGGCTTGCTTGAATCCTGATGGTGCAATGAGCAAGGGACTCACATCTGAGTATACCCTTCCACGCTTAGGGTGGACAAAATTATTTACAACAAGGGGTGGTGATGGACAGAGTCTCTGAATTAAGCAGAGTACTCTCACCCAGTCAAGAGATCAGGGCTAGATCCAACACCGTTTTTTAGCTCATTGCACCATCCCAGTTTCAGAACCTGGCTGTATGCAAATTAGTCTGTCCCTGGCCCAGTGCATCATGGGAACAGGGCAGACCAGACTACAAAAGCCAATTCTTACACTGGGAAGGAAACAAGCTTCCGGGGACCGGTTTCTGGCATTTCAGCCGTCTTTGGCCCGGCTTGCTTGAATCCTGATGGTGCAATGAGCAAGGGACTCACATCTGAGTATACCCTTCCACGCTTAGGGTGGACAAAATTATTTACAACAAGGGGTGGTGATGGACAGAGTCTCTGAATTAAGCAGAGTACTCTCACCCAGTCAAGAGATCAGGGCTAGATCCAACACCGTTTTTTAGCTCATTGCACCATCCCAGTTTCAGAACCTGGCTGTATGCAAATTAGTCTGTCCCTGGCCCAGTGCATCATGGGAACAGGGCAGACCAGACTACAAAAGCCAATTCTTACACTGGGAAGGAAACAAGCTTCCGGGGACCGGTTTCTGGCATTTCAGCCGTCTTCGGCCCGGCTTGCTTGAATCCTGATGGTGCAATGAGCAAGGGACTCACATCTGAGTATACCCTTCCACGCTTAGGGTGGACAAAATTATTTACAACAAGGGGTGGTGATGGACAGAGTCTCTGAATTAAGCAGAGTACTCTCACCCAGTCAAGAGATCAGGGCTAGATCCAACACCGTTTTTTAGCTCATTGCACCATCCCAGTTTCAGAACCTGGCTGTATGCAAATTAGTCTGTCCCTGGCCCAGTGCATCATGGGAACAGGGCAGACCAGACTACAAAAGCCAATTCTTACACTGGGAAGGAAACAAGCTTCCGGGGACCGGTTTCTGGCATAGGGCACAGTCATAGTATTTTCGGAAGTCTGGGACTTCAAACCCCCCTTGGTGGTAAGGTAGCATTAGCGTCCTCAAACTGAGTCTAGCCTGTTTGCCTCCCCAGATAAGGCGCGACAGCTGAGAGTCGAGGGCGCGGAAGAAATTGGATCCAGGGCTATAGGGTATGTTCGTGAACAGATATAGCAGCTTGGGGAGGATCACCATTTTTACTAGAGAGATGCGGCCTGCCATAGACAGTGGGAGGTGAATCCATTTGGTTACGTTATCCGTCAGTTTGTCTAGTGCTGTTCCATAGTTGGCTCTGATAAGGGTCTCCCGGGTTCTGGTAACTCTAATTCCTAAATATTTTATCTCTTCAGATTCCCACATCAGGGGGTAGTCTAGAGGAAATTCCTCGGTCTTGTCAGTCAAGGGGAACATGGCCGATTTTGTCCAGTTTATCTGTATCCCCGCAATCGCCCCAAACTTAGTTATTTCCCGTAGCAAGGGATTGAGGTTTTCTCTTGGTTTATCCACATAGAGGGTCATGTCATCTGCATATAACGCGATCAGAAGTTGCCGTTCTGGGTAAATGATGGAACAATGGTTGTGGTGTTGTCGGAGTTTAGCGGCAAGGGGTTCGATGGCGATCGCAAACAGTATCGGGGACAGTGGGCAGCCTTGCCGGGTGCCTCTTCGAATCTCAAATGGAGCGGAGCGGGCACCATTGAGCAACACCGTGGCCTGGGGTTTACTGTATAGAAGCCGAATCCAGTCTGAAAAGTTAAAGGGGACACCCATCCTTTCAAGCAGCGCGAGAAGGTAATCCCACTCCAGGGAGTCGAACGCCTTAGTGGCGTCTAGGAACACAGCAGCTGCTTCACAGTTAGGATTAACACCGTTTGGAGAGTACGCAGGTTATGGGACGTGGCGCGGTTCGGGACGAACCCCGCCTGGTCTGGGAGAACGAGCCGCTCCATGAGGAGGTTAAGGCGCACAGCGAGAACCTTTGCTAAAATCTTACTGTTGGTATTTAATAATGAGAGAGGCCGGTATGAGTCACATTGTTCTGGTGGTTTACCTGGCTTCAGCAATGACATTATTAGTGCTTCTCGCATTGTGGGTGGGAGCGAGCCTTCCTCCAACGCGGCGTAGAAGACCTGCTTCAGTATGGGTGCTAGCACATGTATGTAGGTTTTATAAAATTCAATCGGTAGGCCATCCGATCCCGGCGCCTTCCCGGACTTCATGGACATGATTGCGTCCTTGATCTCATCTAGTTCAAGCTCATGGTGAAGGAACTTTTGCTGGGACGGACCCAGCCAGGCAATTGCAGTGTCCTCCAGGTACTCCTGCAAGTTAACTGCATCAGTTCTGTGTGAGGTGTACAGCGAGTTGTAATGGTCAGTTAATATTCGGAGTTGCTCCTTGAGATCCCGGTGTGGCATGCCGTTTTCGTCTAATAAAGTAGGGACGTAATTTTGGTACCTAGGGGCTCTGGCTGCGGTAGCAAGCGCTTTACCTGGGCTGTCTCACTCTCCATATACTCGAGCTGTGAAGGACTTCCCAAGAAATTTGCATTCTTTATCCGCCAATTCAGAGTAGTCATTCAATTTTTCCCTGAGTAGGGCCTGAGCTGCTCGGTCTCCGTCACCCCGAGCTATCTCCCTCTCTAGTTGTCTGAGCTCGATTTCTAGCTTGCGAATGTCTGCTCGTAGTGCTTTGAGGACTCCCCCTCCCTTGGCTATGCAACTCCCTCTGATCGTCACTTTGAAGGCCTCCCAAACAGTAGTAAGACTGGAAACGGAATTAATATTCCGTTCGAAAAAGTCTGTGATGTCTTGTTCTAACTCGGCAGCAAAGGCAGTGTCTGCAAGGTGTGCAGGGTTCAGGCGCCAATTCAGGAAAGGGGCCATATTAAGGGGAATCTGCAGGGAAATTAGGACCGGTGAGTGGTCTGAGAACGTGCGCGCCAAGTGATGTGCCCTGGTTAACCATGGGGACAGCCCTGCTGACAAGAATACATAGTCGAGGCGGGCCCAAGTGGAGTGGTATGTGGAGTAATGGGTACCCTGCCTAGTAGTGGGGTGTAAGTGTCTCCACGCATCAACCAAGTGGTGTTCATTCACTATTCCCAAAAGTGATCGCTGGGTGCTCGTGTAGTGCGATGCTTGCGGATTCGATCTGTCCAATCGAGGTATTAGAGCCGTATTGAAATCCCCCCCTAGTATCACGTGAGCTATCCCCAGGGCCTGTATTTTCCCCCACATTGTGAAAAGGGCAGTCGGGTCATCAGTGTTAGGGCCATAGTAACATGCAAACAGTATTGAATGTGTGTGTAATTTCCCCCATATCATACAATAACGCCCCTCGGAGTCTATCTCAGTTCCAGCCGGAGTAAAGTTCATCCCTCTTTTGATAAGGATCGTCACTCCCCTAGCATAGGTAGAGTAGGATGAGAATGCTTTGCACGTTGCCCATTTTGTAGCGAATGAGGGGGAGCCATCTGGAGTTAAATGTGTCTCTTGTAACATGGCGATGGATATCCCATGTCTATCTAGATACCCCAAAATCTGTCTCTTCTTCCTCGGGTTATTTAACCCACAAATGTTCCAGGAGGCCACCTGGAATTGCGAGGCTGGCTGTGATCCGGCTACGTCCCCCATATATCTATCAGAAAACATGTATAACAAAAGTCTACAACATCCACGTTTTTAAAGCATTTGGCATCAAATATGAAACATAATCTCCAACTTCCTACGTGGCGTGGCCAACAGTAGATATGAGTGACAAATAGTTCTTTCGTGCAGGCAACATGTCTAAACCCTCCCCCCCCCCCCGGCAATCCCAACCCGCCGACAGTACCGCAGCAAAACTGATATACAAGGAATGGAGACAAGCATCAGTATGTAGCATAAGATAGCGGTATCCCTGTTCCCACAGCTGCTAGTAAAACATGCATAACAAAAACCCCAACTTCGCTCTCTATCTCCCCAACACCAATAGTCCATGTCCAATAGTTCAGCAGTTCCAGTACCGTGTTGGTGCAAGTCCCCTCCCACACCGGCAACCCCAATCCGCCGGGCACCTGGATCCCTCCCTCCCCCAACCTTTCCCACCCATATCAATCCCAAAAACAGAAGTAGTTCTTCAAAGACCCCTACTCTACTTACAGAGTGAGGGTGATGGGGCTCGCCCATTGGGGGTCATTTCTAGGGGCGCCCAACCTGCCCACCACCTTCCTACTTACACCCACTAGGAGCTAGGAGGTCTCCTAGCCTCTCTATGTGGGACGGAGGTGGTGGACCGAGCACATAATGTAATATTGACCAGATCCTGTAATAATATAAAAATTGTATCTCACCAAACTAGTGGAGCCCTGTGTCATACTTCTCAGTTTAGAGTTCAAAGTCTTGCGCCATCCGCTAGTCTTGTTGGTTCATTGGCGAGAGAGATCTGGATCGACGTCTTTCTGCGTTGTCCCTGGCTGTGTCTTTCTTATGTTGTTTAAGGAAATCTTCCACTTGTTGCGGTGTCTGAAAATAATGTTGCTTGCCTCGATGGGAGACCTTTAGTTTCGCCGGATAGAGCATGGCGTACGGCATCTCTTGTTCATGCAGCTTCTTCTTCACACCTGCGAATTTCCGCCTGGCCTCCTGTACGGCTGGGGTGAAGTCGGGGAAGAAGTAGAGGGTAGTATTGCAATATCCCACTGTGCCGACCTCTCTTGCACGCCTCAACACCGCGTCCCTGTCCCTGTAATTTAGGAATCTCGCGATGATGGGCCGCGGCTGTGCTCCTGGTGGCGGGCGGGCAGCTAATGACCTATGGGCACGCTCTACTATGAGGTGCGGGGAGAAGGATTCCTTCCCAAAGAGCTCGATCACTAGGTTCTCGATGAATACCTCCATTTTCCCCGTGTTGGTGGATTCTGCCAGGCCCAAAATGCGAATATTATTGCGTCGGGACCTCGCTTCTAAATCTTCGTTCTTTTCCGCAATAATTTTTAGTAGCTTGTCCATCTGAGTTACTTGGCGTGTGTTAGAGGTTGCCCCATCTAGTGTCATGGTGCTCCAGTTTAGTGACAACGCTGTCCATGCGCGAGTTCATGGTGTCAATTTTGGAGTCAATGTTCGAGAGGCTCTGTTGCATGTTTATCAATAATGATTTCCAGTCGTCTCCTGGGGGCCCGAGTCAGTAGGGCTGGTCTCGGGATCTTGCGCCCCCTTGGGGTTCTTCCTTGCTTCGAATGGTATCTTGGACTGCCTGGCATCGTTGCGGCCCATGTCGCGTCGTGGCGTTCGCGAGGCCGGCGTAGCGGCAGTAGCCAGGGCGCAGGCAAGATATGTAAGGTGAGGCAGATAGTGACCAGTTTGGGCGATATGTTCTATAGCACCGTGTATTTCCTGCGAAATGTATCAGAGACGCGGCGGGCAAGAGATACGGGAAGGGTGATTCAGGGTAGCAGGCAAGGTGTCCACATTCCCCCTCAGATGGCCTGGTCCTTTTTGGGTCTCATGCGTGCGAACCCTCTCTGATGCGAGGAAAAACTCCGTGTGTAGGCAAATCTTTACCCTGTGTTGCTAGGCCCAAAGCAGTGTCGAGATGGTCTGGGTGTGGGGGGGGGGGGGCGGAAGCCAGGCGAGCCTCCCTAGGCCCCGCTCCGTCAAGCAAAGCTGGTAGCAAGTCTCAGGAACGACGTGTTTGGCGCCTTTATTCCCCCTCCCCCTCCAGCTCCGGTTGCAGCACTGCAGACCTCAGTATTGGGGGTCGTGTAGAAAGCGCGCCAGATTGCACCCCCTGCGCCCGTTGTCCTCAGCGCTGTGTTGTGTGGTGTGTCCAAGCTGGGTAACGTGGGGGGTCCCCGCAGCGTAGGCCTCTGATCCAGGGGTCTCGTAACAGTCTTCACCGTCCCCGGCACACACACGGGGCACTCGGGTACCGCTGGGTGACGGGGAAGGGAGAGACAGCACCAACCCCTGTGCGGATGTATTTGGAATGCGAGGGGGGGTATCTCCAGGGCATATGGTCCCCCGCCCATTACAATCGGTGCAATTGTCCATGGAGGGGCAGGGAGATCGGCCGTTTTTACCCAGCAGTCGCGTTGCTCCCCAAGGCAGCAGGATCCCACGCAGTCTCCCTTCGGGTGTAAATAGCCCTGCTCACCTCGTGTAAAGTGTAGGCACTGTGCCGCCGGAGGGGATCACCAGCTCCGCCCCACGCTCACTCCGCCACACCACCTCCGTCGCACAGGCCGCAAAGCCCCGGTGTTTACTCGCTGAGGCTCCCTGTAGGATCTCCTGCACTCGGAACCACAGTGCAGGAGCACCCATCCTGCCGGCTTTTCTCCCGCAACTCGGGATACTCGCTGTTGAGCTTTAACATACTCCACATCCGAATGAGTTGCTGCCTTATCTACTCGCAATACCTCTCCAGAGAAGCCAACTAAGAGCACCTAACACTCAACTCACAAGCCAATCTGATGAGAATTAGACTGTGATTGAACAAACTAATACTACGATTGGAAATCACTCTACCTGGTCTCGAGCGGGGCCGGGTCGGAATTATCACCGGCTAAGCGACCTGTGGTACTGCACCCTTCTACTACAGCCCTGAGGAGTCGTTAAAGTATTGTATTGCTTTACGACGAAACACGTGTCGGCTGGCCATCCATTACAATAAAAGAGGAGTCGTACTACCCTTCGTCTTCTTTTGTCTACGAAAATGGAAACCTGAACTTTTATATGTCCATTGAGACATCTTTTCTGTACTTTCTTCATTGGTGTGCAACAGGTTTTGCTTGTTTTGTATGGTGTGTGTTTTTACACACACTTTTGGAGGGGTTTAGGGTCTTGTGTCCCCTCACCTGCATGCACCCTTTACGTTATATTTTCATTCCGTTATTACTATTGTGAGCAGTGCGCCTGGTATTTCCCTCCTTGCTAAAAAACCCTGGTCTCATTTGTTGTAATGTCGGGCGGAACGTACCACATGCCCCCAGCATTTGTCACGCCCCCAGCACACGCCTAACTGCTGATCACGTTTCCCCTACAGCCTCCGCTAATACTGTGAGTTACAACGCTAACGGTTCTGCAGAGTCAAGTAAAGATGTTTTAAGTTTACCACCAGCAGCCTGCCCGTATATGTCCTGATTCTCGCAGGGGTTCCCCATTAGAGAAGAACAAATCTGAGTCTTGGGACCAACTACGGAATGAAAGTATTGATTGGCTGGCTAAATATAAAGGGTCCAGGAGGTTTAACATAAGTGACATTATAATGGTACGTAGGATGGTTGGGTTGGACCGTCAGAAAAGATCATTGAGGGAGATTGCATTGTTATTAATTTTCGATGACCAACACTTGTTAGATCCATACTGATGGCATAGGAGATTAATTGCTCTTTACCTACAAATATTTGGGCATTGCCTCTTGGTTTCTTTTTCATTCATTCATTATACTTTATTTTGACTTTTTCAGTCATAAAAGTGCAGAGATTAAAATATAACAATTTAAATTAGTACATCAATGTCTTAAATTGCGGTTACAGCTTTACAAATTACAATGCATTGCAGAGATACCCATGATATTCAGAAATTTTAGACAGTAAAATTTTTAGATCCAGTTTAAAAAAAAAGATAAAGTAGTATAAAAACATTAAGAAAAGTATTAAACATTATGTTGGGATTGAATAAAAGCACTCCAGAATGATACTAAAAAAGAATCATAATATTAGACATCAATTTCTAGAAGGCGCCCTCGTTTCATCCACATTGCCTGAAGAAATTTAGGAAATTGCAATGACAAACAGTGGGTCCATTTCAGATTTTAAAATTCTAAGTGTAACAGAGTAGTCCCTTATGCCTAGGTTCCTACATAACTGTATGATCCATTTTTTCCTAGCCTGCTTATAGGCCGGCCAAAAAAAGACCACATGAGCTTCAGTTTCTTCCTTCCCATGACAGCCAGGGCAAAGATAACAAGACTCATCTGTCCACTTGTTCGTCGTTGCAAATAGTGGAAGGGTACCATATCTGAATTGAAGAAAAAGCCTCCTTATTGACGGAGGATATATTACATCCAAAGCCTGTTCAACACAATAACATGATTTGTGATTCAAAAACACCCAGGTCAAGCTTGGGGTGGTACGCACTTGATTTACAAGCAACAGATTGTGATCTTTCAGCTGTTTGTATAGGGTTTTTTCGGGGTAATTACACATGCTTCCTCGGGTGTTGCCCATAAATCCTCTCTGCCAATTGACTTAAAAGAATCTCTTACGAAAGACAGCCATGGTATTTTTCCCACCGCTCCTGGTAACTGTAAAAGCGACCTGAGCTCCTCCCTGTAGTGGGTTAGCTCAACTGTGCTCCAGAGCCGGCGCCAGTATAACAGTGGTCGGCTCGAAATATGATCCGCCACAGGGAGGATACTCAGGTCCATCCTGAGTGGAACCAGTGAGGTATTAGTTGGCAACGCCGTGATACTTCTGTGGAATTTATTTTCAGTTATTGTTAATGTGTTCGTTTTACTATGCCCCCAAAGTTCCACCCCGTACAAGGCTGCCGAGCGAGCTTGCACTTTATAAATCTCCAACTGGGGACTAATTGCCTTCAGTGAACAACCATTATGAACTTTCCTTAAACCACCTTTTGTCTTAGTAAGCCTCAAATTCGCCTTCTCAATTTGGGGGACCCAGGTCATTTTGTCATTCAGGGTCAATCCCAAATATTCAAAAAACTTTGACAGGTTCCAGCGGGATATCATCCATAACTGGATGAGGATAGGAGGAAGATTTAGCGCTAAACACCATATATTTTGTTTTGGTGATGTTAACTTGTAGTTTCCTCTTTTTGCGAAAAATCAGTGAATTTCCTTAATACTCTCTGCATCCCCATAGGTGACTTTGAGAGGAGCAGGGTATCATCCACAAACATCAGTGCGGGGAATTTGCGGGAACCTATTTTTGGGGAATCAAGATCTTTTGCATGATATAGATCTTCCATTAAGCCGTTAAGGAAAAGTGAAAAGAGGGTTGGTGCCAGTACACAGCCCTGGCGGACCCACTTATCAACCGGAAAGGGGGCCGTCAGTTGTGCATCTTTTCCATACCTCACTCTGGCATAAATGCCCTCATGGAGGCGTTGCAGTTGTAAGCAGAGGTAAGGTGGAACCCCCATAGTAGCCAAGATATTCCATAGCTGGTCTCGATCAACCATATCAAAGGCTGACTTTAAGTCAACAAACGTAAGGTATAGACTCCCCTGTTCAAGGATTACGTGCTTCTAGTGGATCAGCTGTAACCTAAACAATTGATCCACCGTGGACATCTTGGCCCTAAATCCTGCTTGTAATGGGGTTAATATGGCCTGATCTTCTATCCATTCCTGGAGTCTCCCCAGCAGCAGCCTCCCATATAGTTTCTGTGGGACATAAATAAGGCTAATGGGTCCATAATTTGATGGTTCCAATGGGGATCCCTTTTTATAAATTGGGACGATCTCAGCACCTGCCCATGTTGGTGGCGCAGGGAGACTGTACTGAATTACATTAAATAATGTTAGAAGATAAGGGGCCCAGATTAGCTGCTCACTTTTAAACAAATCGCCCGGAATTTTGTCCAATCCTGGGGGTTTATTAGGCTGCAATTTAGCCAGGGCTGATGCTAATTCTCCCATTACAAATGGGGGTGCATCAGATAAGCTTAGGAAGTTGAAATTACAAACTGGAGTGTTATTGGGGTTTGGGTCCGATAGGGGCGAGGAATACAGTTCCTTAAAATACGAAAACCAGGCACCCTCATCAATGTTAGGGTCAAGTGTGGTTCTTCCTTCCACTTTCCCACAGTGAACAAGATTCCAAAAACTACTATCTTTTTGGTCGAGGGCCATCTAATTTCTTGCCACCTTGCTGTTTCCCAATCAGTTTTTGCATTAGAAATAGTACTCTTGTATACCTTCCTAGCTTCCCTAATACGCAAATGGGCGGACCCTTTCAATTCTGTCAAGAGGGTCTGTTTCGCTACCCTACAAGCTTTCGTATACCATGAGTTCCTGTAACCCCCAGATTTAAGATTATTCGTGCCACTCTTAAAAAAGAAGACAGCCAAAGCCTCGTGAGTCTTTGATGGAGAGTTCCTTGTTCACTATCAAAGTCAGGGTATGTTTGTTTACCAGCCACATCACTAACTCTCTCTAGTACTGGGATAATACTAGCATACAATTTAGGCAATGATTTCTCAGATTGTTTTAGCTTGGTCCATCTTATCCGCCTCCCCCCTCTACAACTACCAGATTGTTTTCAAACGCCTCTTCGATGATTCCGCTAGTACCAGACCACTGACCGTCCCAAGTCATGACTATGGGGTTATGGTCGCTCTCACATCTTTCTCCTACAGCAAAATCGACCACGTTTTGCCATAGCTCTATACTAATCATAATATAGTCAATGACTGAGGACTGTCCAGGTCTCTAAAAGGTCGGCTGGCCAGGGTTAGCACTAGGAAAACAGCCATTACAGGCCCTCAGTGAAAAGTTCAGGGTCAGAGATGTTATCTGGAGGGCTAGCAGAGTCCATCGACTGGTGGAATACATATTGAGAGGGGGGATTAGCCAAATGGAATCCTCTCCATCAGTGATATTATGTATATCTCCGCTTAGTGGCTCAAAGTGGCAATTAAAATCACCGCAAATTACAAGTTTTAAATTTTCTTCCAGTCTGCATAAAAGGTTTGACAGGCTGATAATTGTTGGCGAAGTCCCACCATACTGAATCGGGCGGGAGTAGACATTTACAATTGGGAGTTTTTTCTGTTTCTTATGGGTCAAAATGATGCAGGTTATGTCTGGGGAGTATGTCTCAATTCGCTTAACCTTACATCCTAGGTGTAGAGCAACCCATATGCAGAGCCCCTCTGACGGTCTCCCCATTGTACCCTTAACAGCCACCCTATATTTTGGTTCTACCGCCCAGGTTTCCTGAAAAACACATATTTCATGGGAGTCAATATATTCCCCCCAGTCTGGCTGTTCAAGTTTAGAGGCAAGGCCCTCAATGTTCCAGGACAATATTCTGAAACCAGCAGTAATTGGCTGTACAGATAGCCCTCCCAATCCTTCAGTCAGAGAGCTAGGTAAGCCAGCACCTGCTGAATTTCTATCTGTGATAGGGTTCTCAGATTCGCCAATTTCAGATGCAGACAATACATTACTATATTCGAGTGGAATCAACTGAGTTCCAATAGTACAACAGGGAGTTTCCCCACCAATAAGGGCACTTGGCTTTAGACAGAATACATTCCCGTGATCCCTCCTAGCATTTCGTTGTCTAAGTAGTATTATCTTATTACCCGTCACTTCAGAGGTCGGCCTGCATGTCTCTTCAGCGCCCCCCTGTGGTGGTGCATTGGTACTCTTCTGGGTGCACGTACTTGATATTAATTTGAAATCGGGGTTGATCGCATCCAGTCAGTCAACTGAGTCCAATGCACTAAATCTATTGTAAAGGGGAAGAGTTGTCGATCGGACACCATTTTCCCTAATTGGGAAAGTACGCTTTTCTTCAAGTTGGGCCCTCCTACCTTCATTGTGCTCATAGTTCACTTGATTCAGAGCATTGTCTATGGGTGTGTTAAAATACCTCAGATCCCTTGCCTGAATGGGGGTATGCGAATTTACCCGAGGACCCCCACAAACATGCAAAGCAGCCCTTGGGTCATTAAAGTTTACAAAAATACAATCTCCAGGTATATTTTTCTGCTTCACTCCTACCCAGGTCACTCTTCTTACTAGCAATATCCTACACTGCTTATGGGGGGGAGCGGTCTATTAGAGTTTAACCAGTGTATTGTTTTCTTCTTTACCTGCTCGTGTGTTTAAGAGTGCCCCTCCTTAAGCTCTGGAACTCCCGTCAAAACTGTAACATAGGGGTTACATTCCAGGGCGAGATTTACAAGTTGATAAACATTTTCTACCTTTTTGGCTCTCCTCAATCCCCCACCCAGTGGCATTGGCGCCGTCAGGTTACCCTTGTTACTATACATGTTGGTGTTATTACACAATGGTGATGGTGGCGGACCAATGCAGATATTTTCAATTGGATTAATACCTTCAGCCCCCATCCCTCCTCCTTCCCTCAAGACATCTGGGCCCTGGACATCCATAGCTAAGTTATTCTTAACATCTTTAGCAACTTTACTTAGTGAGGACTCAAGCTGCCCAAGCTTGTTCTCAACTATTCTCAGTCTCGCTAATATGGGTTCCAAAGATAATTCTATTAGAGGACCGATTTTTGACCAGTATTGTTCATCAATCTTTGGGAGGCCATTAGTTCTGCTGGACTCTTCTCGATTGTCACTACAGATGGTGTTGCTGGAGCCTCCAATTCATGCCCCCAGCTTGTTCTCAACTATTCTCAGTCTCGCTAATATGGGTTCCAAACATAATTCTATTAGAGCACCGATTTTTGACCAGTATTGTTCATCAATCTTTGGGAGGCCATTAGTCCTGCTGGACTCTTCTCGATTGTCACTACAGATGGTGTTGCTGGAGCCTCCAATTCATGCCCCCCATTTGGGGTTGCATCTCATTTGCTCCGCTTAGCAAGCTTGGAGTTCTTCCCCTTCTGGGGGGCTCCTCCTCTCTTCCTTTTCAATATTGCTCCCTGCTCATGCTGGTTGGATTTATCAGTTTGATTGTGTACCAAGGCGGTGCATAACACAGTGTTGCTTGAGCGGACTTCCAGAGTTTCACCCTGGATCAGTAGAGGGGCTACGGTCGCTCTTTCCTCAATAGTGATCAAGGGATCCACCCGATGCAGTCCTGGACTCAAAGGCTGCGTTGCAGGGAACAAGGGGACCTGGGGAATGTTTGATGGTGAGTGAGCATTCGCTATTCCCCCCAAGGACGATCTTTTAGAAAATGCAGGGTCTAGCGATAGGCTACGTTCAGTGATTGCAATTTCATGGGCTAGAACAGAAGACGCCCTTGTGATGAACTGGTCTAAAGTCCCAGCCACATAGCCCACTCCTGCATTTTTCCTTGTCCGCCATTGCTCTCCACTGAAAATACAGGGCAGATGTTAAATATAAAAATTAATCACTTACTGGGGACGTCAATAGTTATCTTTGTTAAGGAACCAAGATGGGGGGCCCAGCCCAGCCTCTGCCAGTCTCGGACGGGCTAGATGGGCCCGCCCTTGGCCCGGGCTTAGCCCGGCACGACCCGCTCGCGATCCCGTGACGCGGGGGTTGTCCTCAGATTTATGTGCCGCCTGGCACGGAATATGCGGTGGCGGCTTCCTGACGCAAAGCCTGTCGGTACTTTTGGTCCCCCCCTCGCTGCGGCCGCGCTATGGTGGCGAGGAGCTGCGGTGGCGGAGAGAGACCAACTGCAGGACTGCGGGACAGCGGGACCAGCGTGACCAAGAGAAGCTTAGGCAAGTGCCCCCAAAATGTCAATAACACACCCGCTCTACCGGGGTTGTCCTCAGATTTATGCGCCTCCTGGCGCGGAATATGCGGTGGCGGCTTCCTGCCGCAAAGGCTGCTGGTACTTGTGGTCCCCCCTCGCTGCTGCCGCGCTATGGTGGTGAGGAGCTGCGGCGGCGGAGGGAGACCAACTGCGGGACTGCGGGACAGCAGGACCAGCGGGACCAAGAGAAGCTCAGGCAAGTGCCCCCAAAATGTCAATAACACACCCTTTTATAAACCAAACTTTGAGCAGTTACCTTGAATTACCCCTTCATATCTGTCTGTAAATAGGTTCTCTGCCCTTTCTGATCTTGACAGCTTAGATTGACCATCATATATACTAAAATCTACTGAAATTGCCCCTTTGACACCTATGTTGGCCATCTCAGAAAATGACGGTTCTGAGCCTTATGACCCAATGTTACACGTGCTAAGGTGGAATGTTGCCAGTTTGGCTTCCAAACTAAGTAGTGATGATTGGGTCATGAGGGTAAACAAATATGATATCCTAATGTTTCAAGAGACTTGGCCACAACAGACCTTTATCTTGAAGGGTATGAATGCCTCAATATCACCCCCCCCCAAAAAAAAGGCAGACCTTCTGGTGGCTTATCCACCTGGGCGAGCATTTAGTCGGGTGGCAGTGTAAAAACAATCCCCACCAAAAGTGCTAACATCCAAGCCTCGATATACACACTGGGTTTCGATTTGTTTGTTTGATTAATTTCTATAATAATGATTTTTTAACCACACCTAACATGAACTTTGTCAACCGTTTTAACTTTATTTCGGATATACCCAATTTTATAGGAAATCAAACACTTGCAGGAATTTGTTTGGGTGGTGATTTTAATGCAAAGATTGCAGGGAGAAACATTTCATCTCCCCTCTGTCACTCTCTGGTCAATCCATGCAAAAGGGGGTGTGAGTTATTGGATCATCGATTAAATAGTAGCCTATCAAACGTAATGGATATCGCAGCTACAAACAATGGGGATAGCTCAATACCCACTTATAGAGGCATGGCTGCGCCTCAACAATAGATTACGTTTTCGGCTACATTAGAAGACTACCTAGTTAAAGCAGAGGTTAAATCATCCACTTTTGGGGATCATAATCCAATTTCAGTTTAATTCAGGGTCGCCCCCAGATCTGATCCTAGAAAAGAAATAGGGGCCGGTAACTTAGCACCCTCAACATACAATCTAAGGGTCAAATGGAATGGCATTGATAATAGCATTGTGTTCCAAAAAATGATAAAAACGTATTGATCACTCTGCGAGACTTGTCTTTCATCCGTTGAACCTAACCCAGAGGTAGTTTCTGCTTTTGTTCAACTATGGACAGGCATTAAAAATTTATCTCAAGACCTGCACTTGCAACCAACTCTAACCCTAGGTGGTTTAACAGCATTTGCTCGCGGGCAAACAAAGAGCTCAGAGCTGTCTTCTCAGCTGCCCCTAGGGATTCTAACCTCATCAGATAATTGAGGAATGAATAAAAAAGAGTTACTAAGCAGAGGAATGACGAGATCCTAAATGAACAATGGAACAACTTGGCTTGTGCCGCAAGATTTAACAACTCAAATGGCTTTTGGACAGCGGCCAAGTCACTGAGATCTTTGGGCAATACACTCACCCCGTTAAGTTGCAATATAACGAGTGAAGCCTGTGTGGCCCACATTTCCAATATATATGCTGCTACGTCCCAGTGCGAGGATATTGTCGATAATCTCGCTGCCACACGAATTCAAATATCATTGTCTGAGGTTGAGGATGCTATTGACCCAAGTGTGGGTAACAAGGCCCCTGGCCCAGACGGGCTTCCCATTGACCCTATAAAATTTAGGTCAGAGTTTTGGGTCCTTCTTTTACTCAACATTTTTTAATAACTTGACAATAACCAAAATCCCCAATACATGGTCCACATCTGTTATTGTTCCAATTTTTAAAAAGGGCAACAGATCCAACCTGAGTTGCTATAGACCAATTTCTTTAATCGACAATACACTTAAAATATTGGGGAGGGTATTATCTAATAAAATCAGAACCTGGGCCGAGGAGGAAAATATTTTAAATAGATGTCAGCTAGGTTTCAGAAGCAATCTTGGAACGGTGGAACAGTGTCCTAACCTTAATTTGATCATAGGTAAATACACCATAGCTCGACACGGCCCCATCTACATTTATGGACCGCACCTCTGCCTTTGATTTTGTTAATAGATCACGGCTCTAGACATGCCTTTTGAACTACGGGTTGGATGAGGACATAGTGCATTTTTTAACATATTTACACAGGGACCTAAGGGCACGGGTGAGAATTAGCACGGACGGGGAAGTTTCAGGGGACATAGTGGTTGGAAGAGGGGTAAGACAAGGGTGTGTCTTAGCCCCACTCTTGTTTATTTTATATATTAATGAGCTACATTATGTGTTGTATGAACTGACCACAGATGTCCCAATGATTAATGGTAATAAACTGCCCGCCCTTTTATATGCGGATGATGCTGTTTTATTGGGTTGTACACCTAATGCTCTGCGTATATTAGTTAGGGGTTTTGTTGATTTTATGAATGGCCTTAACCTTTGTACGAATTTTAAGAAATCTTTTTTAATGTGTTGTGGTCCTAAAAAATTTCTTATTAATGCTATTACTTCTGGTTCTGAAACTTTGCTACACACACGCACTTTCCCATATTTGGGTTTACAATTTCCAGACAATGGATCCTGGGCATCCCACTTGGCATATGGTCGGTGTAAATTTTGAAAGGTAGTTAATTCAATCTTAAATCTCCCCCAACCAAAAAGAATTGAGGTAGTGCTGTCCCTACTCAAAATCTATAGAACACAGTGTGTACCCACTTTAACATACGGGGCTGAAATCTGGGGCTTTATAAATTATAAAAGCATCCAGGTCAAAGAAAATAGATTTTGTAGGAGAATTTTGTGGATACCTATCTCCTCTTCATCCTTTGTCTGTCATAACGAGATAAAATTATTTTATGTAGAAGATTATATTAGGTCCCGCGCTGCCCTGCTTCGGTTGAAGGTCTGGCAAAATCCGGCAGCCTCGCTAACCAGGGAAATTATAGTCGACTGTTTAAAATGCGACAAGGGCGGAGATATACCGTGGCTTGCAGAAGTAAGGGCAAGTTTAACTAGAGTAAATCTTGGCCACATTTTTCATAACCCAGACAAGTTAGAGGGTATTAACAAAAAGACTATCCGAGAAGCTATTTATAAATACTATGGGGACACAGTAGTGGTCGGCAGTAGGTGCTTCTGCAGGGCAGTGACGTGGGCAGGGGGAGGGGCAGGGTGGGGTGTAGTATGTATGGATTACGGAGTATTACAGGTAAGTAAACATTTAAATAAATAAAACGAATTTCGTTGCACGCACTGCATCACCAAATGTGATGCAGTGCATGCAACAAAATTCATTTTATTTATTTAAATGTTTACTTACCTGTAACACTCCATAATCCATACATTACTACCCCCCACCCTGCCCCTCCCTCTGCCCACGTCACCGCCCTGCAGGAACACCTACTGCCGACCGCTACTGTGGGGACATAAGATACGCACAAGAGCTCTCTAAAGTATCCGTCACACGTTATATATCAATGATAGACGACGGAGGCCGCCCCCCTCCTATCTACCAGTTAGTTGTCTTTTAAGAGATATTACCCGTTGGGTGATCGAAGCTTGCTCTTTCGCCTTAGGTCTGGCACATTAAAATATTTGTTGTGCTTCCCCTTAGGCTTCCAGCCCAATATTGAGGATTTGCCTTGCCCTTGTGGCAATTTAGGAAAGCAATCTATGTTACATTTCCTGTTCTTCTGTAATTTTTATCAAAGGTACAGCAAGCAACTTCTGATTCCCTTGTTTAAGGCAAGTGGAATAATGGACTTCAAAGTTGCTTACGGGACTATCCTTTAGCTTAATGCGGAAAATGTAACACTCCATGTCTGTACCTTTTTGAAAATGGCTATTCGTTCACGTGCTTCTATGAACCCCTGATAAGTGGATCCGATTGTATCACACGCACTTGGTTTTATGCTGATAAAGAATCTGATTTTTGGTTCTTGACCTATGTCCAAAATGTGTGGAGTTTTATGTATGGAATTTAATAGCTTATTTTCCCCTGCTGCTACTCCCACCCCAAAACCATTTGCACTTTGCACTTTTAATATATGACGCTGCTATATAACCTGATACATCTTTTGGCCTCTGTGACAACTTTATGATGATTCATTGCCTTGTTGTTATATAGCTAAAGCTTTGCCGTATGTTTTAAACCCAGATGATGTTTTTATGTAAATGTTTAAGTGATTCATTTTGTGAGAATTGTTTGTGCTTTTATGGACATTTTATATCCGAATAAAGATTATTGAATTGAATTGAAAAGCTTGACAAGTTCTGAGATGCGACCCCGAGTAATTATCCATCAGTGGCTGAGGTTAATTCAAACGTCCAATCTAATACTTTTCATCGACCATGCAAAAAACCGTTGTAAAATGCATAAGTGCTGCGAAAATTAACTTTCTTTTTCAACACTTGTTTGTACAATGCCTCCGAAAAAGCTTTCGAGAAAGGGTAATTGGGCTAAAAAAACAAAAACAGCCTGTTCAATGATAGGATTGTTTGCTGAGCTACCAAGGTCTGCAGGAATGACGGCATGCATTTGGGAAAAACACATATTTCTAATTCCAGCCCGGCTCGGGGAGGACAGCAATTTTAGCTTCACTCCTAGATCGGTCTCTCACATTTAACAAAACTAGTAACATCTTGCAGAATTCGCACAATAGCCATCCTGTCCTGATATTTTAAGAATTGTTGAAGAGGTTATTGCCAGGGTAACCTCATATGGGACGCTCGAAACACTCCCTCCCTAGTGCCACCCAATGAGACCCTTGGTAGTCAGACCATCCAGGTACTTTTTAGCTTCCTGTTTTTTCCCAAATTCAGGTATATTGCTTCAGGCAGCAATTCTTGGATGTCTCAATTCATCATTCTCTTTCAATCTGCTTTTTCAAATTTTTTGACAATCCCATGGATAGGCTGCTGCCTGAATCCCGTGTTCCACCTTCATGTCAACTGCTCCTTAGACTCCCCTCCTTTGTAACAGAGCACTTACCTAGTTCTACGAAGGACACATTTCAATCTTTTTAAAGGGAGCGTGGTGATCCATTTCTTTCTTTAAAACAGTGTCTTTAATTAATGAGCCCTGGCAAAGTCAATAGGTCTGGCTTGAAAGTGAGAACACTGGCAAACAGTATTTGGACATGCCTGTGTTTCTTATTAGTACATTAAAACAAGAACTACTGGCTTTACCAATGGTTGCACTAGCTTCCACAAGTGCAGCACTACTTTTGGGAAATCTTTTGATTGCTTGTTCCGTGGGATCAATAGTGCCTGCTGATCAGTGCTGCTAAGATTAAACAGGCATTGGCATAGCCAATAGGTCCCGCCTTTGGGACCTTATAATTGTTTAGCCATGCAACAGTTGACGTTGTTGCACCAAGGATATTGTGCTGCATAACTAAATACTTATAAGGTCCCAAAAGCGAGACCTATTGGCTATGCCAATGCTTGTTAAAGATAGGGACTATTATTGATTGGGACCAAGTTAGTGGGAGAGTTCCAGTAGCTGCTGAATGTCGGTGTAATGTCAACATAGGGGCCCACAGATCTATACAGGTTTTAAAAAGGTCCCCTGGTACACCATCTGGCCCTGGTGCTTTGTTTGATGGTAACTGAGAGATGGCGGATCTGACCTATGATAGAAGACAACAATGTGCTGGTCAGTCCTCAAATCTCTACCCGCTTCAGGCTCCTCATCCAGGTTATAGATGGCCTTGAAATGATCAATCAATTATAGGGGATGGAATGCATACCATTTTTTTACTAGTTTTCAAGCTTTATCATTCGTTCTCCTAATGTTGCGTGCTGACTGGTAAGGTGCCAGCCCATGTGACTCCGGTCAAGAACAACTGCATAGGGAGGGGCGTACTCGTGCCCCAAACCAATCGCACAGCTTAATTGCACCATTTTGCAGTCATTACTCCTTTGTTTTCAACAATGTATTCCTTGTATTCCATCTTCTTTTTGTCATTTTCGCTACATTTATGTTTTCATCCACGCTAAGAATTTTTGCCATTTCCCAAAATGTGTCCATCCGGACCTCTTTATATGAACACGACTGAAGCAATAGTTGGTAAAAGGCAGTGTTTATTCAGAAAAATCCCAATGCATTTCGGGCTTTAAGCGCCCTTCGTCGGGGGTCACTATAAACAATAAAACAATAAGACAATAATCAGTTTTTGTTTCTTAATTTGACATATTGCACTTAGTTTATGCACGATTTGTCCCAATTACACTATGCATTACATATAGCGCATATGTCCCCTCAATGAAACACAGCATGAATAATATTGTAAACAATCACCCTCCTTCTACTAAACAGACCAATATTGCGTTGTCTGTTATCCCCTCACCAAATCATCAGGACAAACTCGACGACTACGAAGGTCGCTCCAGAAGGAACAATGTCCGCATAATTGGAGTATCTGAGAAGGTGGAGGGGCAGGCGGTGGACCTCCTTGTAGAGGATCTCATTCTCAACCACTTGAAACCCAGGGGCCTTTCAAAATTCTTTGTGGTGGAAAGGGCACATGGAGTGCTGGGAGGTCGGCCGCGACCGGGTGCGCCACAGCGTCCTATCCTGGCCAGATTGCTTAACTTTAGAGACGGAGACATCATACTCCAAACTGCCAGAGTGGCCCGCCTCAACGTTATCGGAATGCAGAAATCTTCCCTCTTTCCCGACTTCACCCTGCAAGTGCAGAAACAACGAAGGTCATTCCGTGAGGTGACAAGGGAGCTACGCGACTGGGGGGGTGAAATACGCCATGCTTTTCCCCGCCAAGCTGAGAGTGGAAGCAGAGGGTAAGGTGTGGTTTTTCGACCATCCTGAGGAGGCGGCGGACTGGCTGGAAGGCTGGAGAGGTGCTAAGGAACAGAACGCCAGATCAGTGATGTCCAGTACTTGGTTTATCACTCGTATACTTCCTGGGGGCGGGGGTCTCCTGCTGGGCTTTTTCAATTTAAATGTATGTATATCATAGGTGGGAGAGATGTAGGGAGGTGTTCTTCCCGTGCGGGCACTCAGCCGCAGCAAAGGTTATCCATTAGTGTCCCTTTTTTAAGGTGTCTCCCCTCACAGGGAGGGTACGAATACTTGATCACCGGGGATCGAGGGGGCGGAATCTTTACTCCCACAGTTTACTTCTCTTCGTTAATGCCTGGGTGACAGGCACTCTGCCTAGTTTGTTTGCTGGGCAGTTCAAGGCCCAGAGTGCAGTGAAGCAGGGAGTTTTTTTTTGGGTTGGGGTTTTTTATTAGTTGTTCAACGTTCAGACTCTAAATAGACAGGAAAGGAAACTACTAGTCCACAGGTATGCACCAGCCCACACACTGGGAAAAGGGCCTCAGGCTTCTAAACTGAAACGTTAACGGTCTGGGGATAAAGTGAAGCGTTGGAATATCAACATGTTAAAAGGCATTGCCCTGACATAGTGTTCCTCCAAGAGACACATCTTGTGGGTATTTCCTGCCAGGCCATGAGCAGGTGGGGGCACAAACTGATGGCTCACTCGGGGTTTACTTCGGGTTCCCGGGCGTTGGAATCATGCTCAAAAAGTCTTTCCCACTCTCAATACAACACATATGGACAGACGACTTGGGCAGATATGCGTCTATCTCCGGGCAGTGGGAGGGCAAGACACTCTCGCTGATGGCTATATATGTCCCACCAGGCCTACAGAGCCGTACCTACAAAGACTTGGGGGCAATAATTTTGTCAATTCCGGATGGTCATCTAATAGCGGGGGGGACTTCAACTCGGTGGTGTCAGGCACAACAGACCGCTATCCTCTTCGTGACATCAGTCCCTCGAAAATATGGCTCCCACATTTTATGGAAATGATGGGCCTGTCGGATGTCTGGCGAACTTGCCAATACACTTTCTACTCCGGAGCACACAACAGCCTCTCCCGTACCAACTACCTTCTTGTGCTGACTCCCCAGATTAGCTGTGTCAGAGAGGTACAGCATTTGGCCAGGGGTATATCGGATCACTCCTACATCTGGGTGGAAATCACCCTAAATGAAAAATGGGCGGGCAAGATCACGCCCATTAACCCTTGGTATCTCCAAAATCCGGTGGTTAGAGGGGCTCTCCTTCGGGTCATAGACCACTGCTATTCGGAAAATACAGGGTCGTTGGCATAGACCCAGATTTTCTGGGAGGCATTTATGACGGTACTAAGTGGTCAGGCCCTCTCACTAATAGCAGGTGTTTGGAAAGAAAAATTGAAAGATCTGGTCCAAGTGGAAACAGATATCCTCCGGCTGGAGGAAGAGTGGGACGAAGATGCCACTGATACTAAGCAGTACAAACTCAAACTCAAGAGGGAGGAATACAGGGCCATAGCCATCAACATGGCCAAATCTCTAGGCGGAGAAAAGGAGGGCAGGGTTTATGATTTAGGTGATAAAGCAGGCAAGCTTCTTTCCTTGCTTGACAGAAGAGACTTGGCTAGCGGCCTGGTTCCAGAGCTCGTAGATAAACAGGGGGGAATCATAACAGATCCGCAGGCGATTGCAAATGAGTTCGCTGACTGTTACCACCGAGTGTATAGTTCAAGTACTGATTTGCCAGAAACAGACTCAGAGGCGTTGCTCACAGACATACAGCTTCCTGCCCTGTCGGCTGAAGAACAGGAATCTTTAGACGGTGCATTTACAAACCACGAGATCGCACAGGTGATAAGAAACCTTCAATCCGGCAAGGGGCTAGGCCCAAATGGTTTACCGATCGAACTCTACAAGCTAAAGCCTGATTCTATTGGTCGACACTTGCGAGCAATGTTCAGGGAGAGTAGGGAGAGGGAAAGACTTTCTTATGATCAACGAGTAGCCACCCTAGTGACCATCTAAGAGGAAGGGAAACCAAGGGACAGGTGCTCATTGTATAGACCTATCTCTCTGCTAAATGTAGAACTGAAGATCTTGGCCAAACTATTGGCGACCGAAAAACCCCAGTTCTTAGTAAGCCTGTAAATTGCAACAGAGGAACAAGAAATCCCTCCAAACGCTTGGAACTCCATACACGCAATAATCGGCAACGTCGAGGGAGACGGAAGCTTGTTTATGCTTTTCCAGTCTCCCACGATGTAGACGTAATCCCGCTAGGTTTCATGGGATTTGTGGTTCCAAGTCTTTTCACAGACCGCCCCCAACGACTTTCATCAGAACTCGGTCAGTGTTCTCAGTGCGTTCATACCACGCACCAGCAGATTGTGACAGTACATCCCCCCTTTCAGGAGAACACTGACAGAGTCAAGGTTTCTGCTGTGGTCTTCTATGAAAAGCATCAATCAACTTAGGGGCGTGCACCCCTCTTTCTGGTTTCCATGAATTTTCTTCCAGTCCATTACCCTTCCATGCTGTCAGATACCATCTCTGTCGGCCTCTAATCTTAGTATCTAGAATTTTACGTACCTCATATTCTTTCTCAACATTCACCCATATTGGAATGGGCATTTTCTTTACAAGAGAAATGGATGGTTTAAGCAAGGATACATGAAAGACTGGATGGATGCGTAAATTGGCTGGTAATGCTAATTTAACTACCACCGGATTTAGGCATTTAAGGATTTTGTAAGGCCCTATTTATTTAGGAGTGAACATACTGGGCTTTTTTAATTGAATGTTTTTGGTTGACAACCATACCAGGTCCCCTTTTTGTACAGCAGACCAGGTCTACGGTGGTGGTCTGCCATCTGTTTGTATTGTTCCTTTGCTATCCTTAGATTTCTTTGTGTTTCCCTAAAGGTATCCTGTATGAGTAACACCCTGTTCTGTACTTCTGGTATTGAGTCTGAATGACATGGGTATAGAAATGGAATAAACTGAGGATGAAACCCGTACGTGCTATAGTATGGTGCGTGCTGAGTAGAACTATGTTTGGCACCATTGTAGGCTATCTCAGCCAACCTAACTGATCAACCCAAGCATTAGTGTTAGTGTCCACATAACAAAGTAAGTACGGTTTCACTGTTTGATTTAACCTTTCGTTCTGACCATCGGTTTGCAGGTGGAAGCTCATGGACAGGCAACCAATATCTTTAATGCTGAACACCACACCCTCCAGAATTGAGCTGTAAATTGTGTACCTCTGTCAGATACAATTTTCTTTAGAAGTCCATGTAATCAAACAATGTGTACCAGAAGTAGTTTTGCTAATTGTCCTGCTGTGAGTACTTGTTTGCATGCAATAAAATGTCCCATTTTAGTGAGATAATCTATGACCACAATCACCGTTGTACATCGTAGATCTTTGGTTAGACCCACTATAAAATCGATGGATATATGTTCCCAAGATATGTCTGGGGTAGGTAGAAGTTGTAGCAAACCCAGCTGTTTGGTATGATTTGCCTCATTTGCATACATATGTAACATCCCTTTATCCAGCTCACGACGTCTCGACGTATCGATGGCCTCCAAAACTGTCTGATGACTCTGTCATGGGGTATCTCTGCTCCATTGTGTCAGGCATGGGGGTTCTCATGACACCATTGGAACACTTGTTTCTGTAGTTTCTTTATGGGTACCTGTGGGGATGTACTGTTTCTATGATGCACTGTTGCTTTAAGCATACAGGTTTCTCCACGAGCACAATGACGCTCGTGGAGTTTCCTGTGTTCTAATGCCTGGAACTCCCAGACGGCAGTTGCTGCCGGGAGAGCTGTTGACTGGACCAAAATAAAGGACCGTGCCTTTACAACCATCTTGTGGCATCTTCTTTTCATTGGCGACGAGGGTAACTCAACTCGGAAGACGAGGCAATCGCGACGTCAAGCAAGAGTAAAAGCCCGCTTTCAAGAAGGAAGGACTTCAAAGCGGAACGACGTCAAGCTGGTATCAACATCAGGACGTGAGTTTATTGACTTTGCTGTGCTGTCACCTTCAATTGGTGTTAATTGAAATTGAGGCGCATTACCGCTGTTTAAAAAAGTTTAGCGCAAGCGCTGCTTCTGAATGCTTAGCGCGAGCGCTGCTCCTGGACATTCTCTCTTTGACGCGTCTTTTCCTTGACGTGCGCTACCATGGCAACACAAAGCGCATTGTGACGCGCATCATCTCTGCGGGCCTGGGATCCCTTCTGTGATGTACTTTGCCACAACAAAGCAAAGCGGATTCCAACACGCATTGCAGCCTGCATTATGACATCATTCTTCAGCACTTAACAAGGGAAAACATTTCTTCATTGTTTTAACTAGAAAAACATTTGCACAGCAAGCATTCTCACAAAATTGACCGCTAAATACCTTAAGGAATTGGTAGACTTGAGTTACACAAAGTTATTGTTTGGTTTTGAGGCAGCAGCTCCCCACGCAAATTGGAAAAGGTAGCCTCGCCACCTCCCTTTTTGCAATCTCCAGGTCCTCCTCCCATGCCCTGGAAACAATGGAAAGCTACGTTTGACGCTTATATTGAAGCTATCGATGGTGATACTTTCACATCAAAAAAGAAGAAGGCGCTATTAGTCTATAATTTGGGACCTGAAGGAAGGTCCATTCTGGAAACCTTACCACTCGAAGAAGTGAGAATATCCATTTCAAGTGATGATGGCGATGCACAAATATTAGATGAATATGCTTCTTTAGTCAAGACATTGGACAAAAGATTTAGTCCTAAACGGAACACTGTGTTGGAGCGTCACAAGTTTTTGCAACGTGCACAATTACCCGGAGAGTCCATAGATGATTTCGTTGCAGCCTTGAGGATCCTGGCAGTTAACTGCAACTACAGAGAATTCAGAGATGAAATCATTAGGGATCAGCTCATTGAACGCACTCATGATAGGAAAGTGCGTGAAAAACTTTTATCGTCAGGTGACCCTGATTTAGAAACTGCTTTGACTCTGGCCAAATCTGTTGAACATTCACAATATTGCTTAAAAGAAATGAGTACTCCTGCATCACCTGCAACTCCAACAGAATCTTCTGACATCAATGCCATCACCACCAAAGCAGCAATCAGAACTTCGGAACGGAGGACATCAAATGCGAATCGTTCTCAAGTTCCTTCGTTTTCTAGTTTTAACAAGCCTAGGAATGATGTGCAAGGGTTATCCTGTTATCGATGTGGGAGTAGATCTCATTTAGGAAATCTCAAATTTTGCTTTGCAATTAATCAATCTTGTTTTAAATGTGGCAAGAAGGGTCATTTAGCACGTATGTGTAAGGCAACCGGAGTGCAGAAAGGTTCTTCACAAATGGTGAAGAGTATTGATGAACGCCTACATGTAGATGATGAGGACGAGCATTATGAATTGTTAATGTTGTCTTCTTCTCCCATGAATGCTGATGGTGTTGTTGAGATAACGACTATGGATGGATCTCGAAGACGAAACCCCCTGTTTGTTCCATTAGTGTGAATGGCGTGCCAATCAAATTTCTAGCAGATTCCGGTTCTCCATTTTCCATAGTTAATGTTAAGGATTTAGACATGTTAGAAAATATTCTTCTATCAAAATCTTTCATTAAAATGTTTGCATATGGGGGCAAAAGAGTAGAAGTATTAGGAAAGTTTAGAGGAGAGATTGAGTTCAAAGGAGATTCTACATCCTCCATCATTTATGTTGTAAAAGATGGTACCAATTTATTGGGTTGGCATGAACAAGGTGAGCTTAGCATGATCCTTGATCCCAATCATCAAGACATGGTTTTATCAAGACGTGAGGCCAAGCAGTATTATGCTTCTTTGCCTGATTTTGAGCCTGTACATTCTCTAAGTGCTTCTAGTGAAAGTGAATGGGTGCATGAATTTCCAGAGGTTTTCTGCGACAAATTGGGCAAACTCAAAGGTTTTCAGCACCAGATTATTTTGAAAGAGGGAGTTAAAGCAGTTGTGCACAAAGTTCGCAAAGTACCTCTAAGTATGCGAAGTGAGTTAAAGGCTGAACTGGAAAGATTGTGTCTCTTAGGTGTAATTGAACCTATAGAGGCATCAGAATGGTTATCTCCTGTAGTTTTGGCGCGCAAGGCTGATAAGTCTCTTAGGATGTGTGTGGATTTGCGTGACTTGAACGCCTGCATTTGGATTGATCGGCAACCACTACCTAATATTAATGAGATGCTATCTACATTGGAGGGTGCCAGCTATTTCACTACCCTAGACATTTTTTCGGCATATCACCAAGTTGTATTAAGAAAGGATTCAAGACACCTTACGTCTTTTGTAACTCCGGAGGGTGCTTTCCGCTATTTGAGGATGCCGTTCGGTCTGGCGTCGGCTTCCGCAGTCTTTCAACGCCTTATGGGAAATCTTTTCAAAAATACTGCGGGAGTCGTCTTCTTTCAAGACGACATTCTCATTTATGGCAAGTCTGTGGGTGAACACAATAGCAGAGTGAGAACGGCTTTGGGAATTTTAAAGGATTTTGGGTTAACATTAAGAAAAGACAAATGCAGATTTCTCAGGGATAGTGTGGATTATTTGGGTCATCACATCTCAGCCAAAGGGGTGGAACCCAAAATGAAATTGTTAGATGCCATTCAGAATGCACCAGAACCATCCAACAAGGATCAACTACGTTCCTTTTTAGGACTGATTGAGTATTACGCCAAATTTGTTAGGAATTTTTCTGACAGGACTGTGTCTCTAAGAAATTTATTGAAAAAGAATGTTAAATATGTTTGGTCACAAGAATGTGCAAATGATTTTACCTTACTGAAAAATGCTATTGTACAAGCACGTCCCCTCAAGCTTTTTAATATTAATGATCAAAATATTGTAATTACTGATGCCAGCAATGTGGGTCTTGGTGCAGTTCTTTCACAGAAAAGGATGGATGGTAAGGTAGAAGTAATTGCCTTTGCTTCCAGAACCTTGCGTGGAGCCGAGAGCACGTATTCCACCATCGAGAAAGAGGCGTTAGCTTTATGGTGGGGCGTACAGCATTTCAGGAATTTCCTCTGGGGTAATCATGTAACGCTCAAAACTGATCATAAGCCTCTTGTTGACCTTTTTACTACAAAAGGTGGTGGGAGGGCTTCTCCTCGCATTGCTAAGTGGCAATACAGACTTAGTGAGTTTGATTATCACCTGGAATATGTTCCTGGAATTAGAAACAATGTGGCTGATTGTTTGTCCAGATTGCCTCTTCCTCACGACACGGAGCAGAGTGATGAAGATTTGGAGATGGTGTGTGCAGTGAGTTCTGTGTTAGAGGTTGGCATCACGCTGTCGGAAGCTGAGTGGAAGTTAGCAGTGGCTGAGGATAAGAATTTGTGTTGTGTGATGGATTACCTGATCAACGGTTGGCCTAATGACAAGTCCCTCTCTTCAAATTTAGTGCCCTTCAGGAGAGTTCGTGATGAATTGTCTTTAATAGATGGTGTTTTACGTAGGGCTGGTTTACTGGTGGTTCCAGAAGCTCTTTGCGAAAAGGTTTTGGAGTTGGCTCATGTTGGTCACTTGGGCATTCGGGCTATGAAAAGGAGGGTGCGTGAAGATTTTTGGTGGCCTGGGGTAGACAAAGCGATTGAACGCTGTGTTCGTGATTGTGGGGCTTGTGTCCTTAGTGATAAGTCTCAAGTTACTAGTCCTTCTCCTGTGACTCCTGTACAAGTTAAGGAGCTGCCTTGGCATAAATTGGCGTTTGATGTTGCAGGCCCATTTTACAATCTTGGAGTAACTCCAAAGTATGCACTAGTTTTAATTGACTACATGTCAAAATGGCCGGAGGTTAAATTTGTTGAGTGCATAAATTCAACTACTGTTATTGAATTCTTCAAAAATGTGTTTTTGCGGGAGGGTTTGCCAGAAGAATTGGTATCTGACAATGGCACTCAATTGGTGTCGAGTGAAATGCAAAATTTCTTAAAATCTCTTGGAATCAAGCACATTCTCACCTCTTTATATCACCCTTCAAGCAATGGATTAGTTGAAAGGTTGAACCGTGTGATCAAGGATCAGTTGCAGTTAGCCAACGTCAATGGTTTGAATTGGAAGAAGGTCATTTCCGACATGTTGTGGGCGTTGAGAGTCACTCCTCATTCTAGCACTGGTGTCTCACCTTTTACTTTACTCAGAGGTAGAGTAGCTGGTTCTGAATTAAACAAGGATTGGATGGCGAGGAAAGACATTGACGGTCTCAAGCTCGCTGGGGTGGCTGATGTTAGGGCTTGTACCCAAGCCAAATATGCCCACGGGAGTTGTAGATCATCTCCTGTGCGCTCGGGGGACTGGGTCAGGATCAAAAAACCTGTACTTTTGCATAAAGGGTTGGCTCGGTTTTCTCCTCCTGTCTTGGTCAAGGAAGTGAAGGATCATGTGGTGGTTCTGGAGAATGGTAAAATTTGGAACAAGTCTCGTGTTTCCATTGTTCCTAAGCACAAAGTGGAGTTTGTGAAAAGCAAATTTGGTTTGAAATCCACCGTTTTACCCACCTCTGACTCTGATTCAGGTTTACTTCCTGCTAGTACCGTTCCACCAGTTCTGCCCACTCATGACTCCAGTCCTGTTTCTAATGACATGTTAACTAGACGATTTTCCACCAGATGTAAAATTGTTCCTAGTAAGTTTCGAGATTTCGTGACTCATTGAATCAATGTTTTTTAATTCATTTTAGGGAAGGGGTGGGTTAGTTGTTTTTATTTAATTTTGTTTTAGTTTTGTTATTGTTATTAATTGAGGGAAGGGGGATGTGTGGGGATGTACTGTTTCTATGATGCACTGTTGCTTTAAGCATACAGGTTTCTCCACGAGCACAATGACGCTCGTGGAGTTTCCTGTGTTCTAATGCCTGGAACTCCCAGACGGCAGTTGCTGCCGGGAGAGCTGTTGACTGGACCGAAATAAAGGACCGTGCCTTTACAACCATCTTGTGGCATCTTCTTTTCAGTACCAATACCGGTTTCCTTTCATGGGTATTCCTTTCATAATCATCCACTCTGCATGCCACTTCAACCAGTTTCTCCAGCTAAAGGTTTGTGTTCCTCGAGCCACTTCACTTAAGAAGGTATTGGTTTGAACCGCATAAATTACTTCATGTGGTTCTACGATAGAATGTATCTGTTTTTCTTCTTCTTATTATTCTGACTTGTCGTGTTAAGGCGTCCGCCTTTTTATTGTATTTTCCTAGTCTGAACGTAACAATAAATCATATTCTTAAAAATAAAGCATCCAACGTAGCTGTCGTGGTGTTAAATGTCTTGCAGACTTCATAAATTGGAGGTTTCGATAGTTCGTATAAGAGGTAACCTGATTTTTTGCTTTCATCAATGAAATGCCGCCATTCTGTGAACGCAGCCTTAATAGCCAACAACTCCTTTTTCTACAATTGTGTAGTTTCTCTCTGCATCATTCAGCTTCCATGACATGAAAGTTATGGGATGTAGTTGTCCTCTGGATAGATGGCTTTGTGACAACAACGCTCCGATAGCTATTTCCGATTCATCGACTTCCACTATGAATGGTCATTCCGGATCTGGATGTGCCAACACCGGTGTGGAAACGAAAGCCAACATCATCTCGTTGAAGGCTGAATGTGCTTCCTTGGTCCACAAGAAGGGAGTTTTCTTTCTTAACAACTTAGTGATGGATGTTGGTCCTATAATATAAAAATATAAACTGAACTTGCACTGTTATAATGGATGAGTAATACTGCTCACGAAATAGTGAACTTGTATGTAAACACGATATGACATGTTGACATCACCGACTGTATACTGCTCATAAGATCCTAAAATGTACATTTAGGTCCTTTGTCCTCGATACAGTGGAGGCAGTTTTAATAAAAAAAAGTTTAAAAAAAATCAAGTTAGTGATGTTGGCCACCAATTTGGAGAACTGATTGATAAATCGCCAATAAAAGTTTGCAAACTCCAAAAACATTGGATATCCCTGATATTCTGGGGTTCGGGCCATTCTTTTACCACCACAACCTTTCTTTCAGCCATCTCTTGTCCAACAGGTGTGAGCATTATTCCCAAGAATTCCACTGTGGTGAAATGAAATTCACACTTGCTTAATTTGCAAAACAAATTATGTTCTCTTAAGGCTCTCAAAACTGTTTTGACATGATGAACATGTTGTTCTGTCTTGGAGGAATAAGTCAATATGTCATCTATATGTAAACGATGACAAAATGATCCAATAACTCTCTCAATACCTCGTTGAGTTGAGAAAACATTGGAAAGCGGCGGTCATTACATAAACGAAATGGCATGATGGTATACTCATGGAACCAATAATGTGTTTTAAATGCCATTTTCCGCTCATCTCTGGACCCCATACGTACCAAATTATAAGCCCCTTTCAAATCCAGCTTGGTAAATATAATTGCCTTCTTAACATGCTCTAAAAGGACCGCAATGAGTGGCACCGGTATCTGTTCTTAACAGTGATGTTATTCAATGCTCGAAAGTCTATAATTGGGCGTATCTCCCCATTGGCTTTGTGGATAAAGAATAAAGGTGATGCAGCTGGTGATTTGGATGGACGGATAAACCCTAATGCTAGGTTTTTCTCCAGATAACATTCTAAATGTTCATTCTCTTTCTCCATTAGGGCATAAATTCTTCCGCAAGGCACCACTTCTCCAGGGATCAAGTTATCTGGCAATCAAATGGACAATGTGGAGGCAACGCCTCTGCCTGTGTTTCATTGAATACTTCCTGGTATTCACAATATTGATCTGGCAGAGCAGTATCCTTGTCCGCTGCTGTGGCTATCCAATGTCGTGCCGATAATGCTTTGGAAGGCAAACTGGGAGATTCTATAAAGCTCTTTAAACAGTACTCAGATTCCATAGTTATCGTTCTTTTAGTCTAATTAATGCTAGGGTTGTGTTTTTCCAACCATGGTAACCCAAGAATGGTTCCATATTGAGGGGCCTTAATGATGTTGAACACAATCTTTTCTTTATGAACCAATTCATAGTTTATTTCCAACGTTTCTGACACCAGAGTCCAATAATTTCCCATCAACAGCAATGACGGTTTCAGGGTGATCTTTTTTCATTTGTTCCACTCCCAATTTAGCAGCTACTGTTTCATCCATAAAAGTTCCAGTGGCTCCAGAATCCACTAAAGCTTGCATTTCTTGCCACTTCTCATCTATATTAATCTGGATATTGATAAAAAATAACCTTTTCTGATCCATTTCTTCACTGGCTTCGAATGAAGGGAGAAAATGAGGGCTGTCCCACTTTTACAGGCCTAGGGGCCTTTTGTACCATGAAAGTGTTATTAGTACCTCTGAGTACTGTAAGATCTGATGGGACCCTTCGAAAGGGACAAACTATGTGCCCAAGGATACCCCTTCTGTTGTTCCCTAGCATTCTAGTTTTATGTCTCCCTCCTGGCATTGGTTACCTCATATTTTTACCAGCCATTCGATTTATGGATGGTTTAAGCATACAGTCCTGTACATAATGTCCTTTTTTGCCACATTATAAGCAAAGCTCATTTTTTCTGCAGAGTTCTTTCTCATCAAGTATTAATGAGAATCTAACTGTACCTATCTCCATTGGTTCATGGTTATTTCTAGAGGGATTGCCAATATTTTGTGGATGTTCAAATCTGGGAAATATTTGTTCTTTACGACGATTATCACTTTTTCTTTAATTCTTTTTGTTCCAATCTCAGGGTTACATTAATGAGATCTTCACAAGAGGACTGCTGAGGTTCAATTTACGCTAGGACGTCTTTAAGGTCATCTCTCAACCCCTGGTAAAATAAAGCAAACTGCTTTTCTTCTGGCCAGTTTGTCTCTGCTACTAATCTTCTGAACGCTGTTACATAAACTAATACTTCTTTACTTCCTTGCCTTCTAACAATTTATGATCTGCTGATAGAGTATGAGCTCTTCTGTCAAATATATGTTCCTACTCTGCCCTAAAAGCCTCCCAATCATAAAGCAAAGGATCATCACGTTGAACTAAAGGGACTGCCCACTGAGCCGCACCCCCTGCTTGATATGAAATAAGAAAAGCCACTTTCACCTGATTGGTCAAAAATATCTTAGGCTTGCATGTGAAATGCAATAAAACTTGTGTAATGAACACCTGTATTTTATATATTTATACCTATCAGGGGTTGCTAATGGTACTGGATTGGGCACACAAGGGAGAGCTGCTCCCTACATCAAATGGATGTCTTTGCCTGCGTTCCACCTTAACCTGCAATGCAGCCATTTTTGCTCAGGATGAAACTAGTTCTTGTTGTACCACTTGTAAAGCGGCCAACACATCCTCCAAAGTACCCATAACAAGCAAATAATCTGATCAGGAGGGGAAAAAATTGTGGACCGAATATTCTGGTAGTTCTCCTTCCTCCTCAGGGTTGGATCGATGCTCTAGTATGGTCACCTCTTGATGGCATCAAGTCTGTATGCTGTAATAGCACAGATCAGTGAAGCGATCAAGCGAGGGAAGGAAAGGATGGGGACAGAGGGGAGGGAGACCTAAACAAGATAAAAGAAAGAAAAAACACACCATAAATACACTAGTATATACCTTTTTCTCTCTCTCTCTCTATACTTAGAATAGTCATATACATGTGTTTAGACTTTACCTGTAAGGAAAATAATGTTATAGCAGTGCAAACCATGAGCACACACTCTCTCACTGCTGCATAGTAATGTGACTAAGGGGTTTTCAAATGCCACTGAGTAAGGTATATGCTGTAACGATAAGCTATATATATATCTGTGTGAGCGTGTGCGGAGTGCGGTCCGGATACACAGACGTGGAGGATGGATATAGTGCGCAATCTTAGAGGATTTATTGATAACAACAGACTGTCTTGAGGGTTATATGAAACACAAGTTCTTCTTTTCCCTGAAATGTTTCCTCTCCTTCTTGTGGGTCTCCCGCTGTTGTTTTGGTGGTTCGTCTTCTCCCGAGGTGAGTCTTGATAAGGCGGTGGGCTTGTGGAGGCTCATACAAGGAGGAAGAAACAAGAAGCAGCCGTCAGCTGTTGTCTCTATTTGGTTCAGTAACTAGCGTTATCCGTCACCACACCCGTTCGGTGATATGAGGGTGAACACAATGGAGAAGGAAGGAATGTGCAAAAAGAAAATTAAAAAAAGGGGGGGAGTGTGATACGGAATTATAAGGTACTAGCAGCCCGTCCCGATGTTGTCCGGGTATGAATTGCTGCCTGCCAGTAGTATATTGTTTTGTAGGTTTTCGTTTTGATAGCATTTCTTATCTGTGACAGCCCTGTGAAACGCTCCGATTCACAGTGCACTGCTGATGCACTTAAGAGTGCGCGTTCAGTAGTGTGTGAACTCGAGTTTCCCTACTTTTTTCTACCTTGCAATATTATATAGCGCAAACTCGACAACATGGCATGAGCACAATTTACATTACATAAGAACATATTCATTTGTGGTAGGCACGGGGAGACAAAGCAATTTGCCTGGAATCACAGGATGTTAAGCTGATGCCGAGATTCGAACGTAGCTCCCCAGCCCTAAAGTTCGCAATTCTAGAACTTGTGGCGGGAGGTGTGTCTAAAAGTGTATGTCTGTGCTGGCCATCAATGAGAGAGACCTGTGCATTTTTCAAATAGGTGGTGAAAAAATATGAGTATGTTGCTGGAGATGTGGGCCGCCGTGCCACCAATGTACTTACCGGGGGAGGGTAAACACCCATCACTCCGCATACGTTCATTACGAAAGTACCATGACTCCGCAATGCCATTATAACGCGTGGCATTACATTTCATATGCTTTTACCACGCATACATTTACAACGAAATTCGTTGTAAATGCATGAATGGTAAAAACATGTTTTTTTTGTAATGTTTGGATAAATGTAAATGTAAATGTACAGGAATTTATATAGCGCAAATCACCGAGCGGTTTCTAAGCGCTTGCTTAGGGAACCCGTCCTGGTATTCCCCTGTGAGATAACCTCGGCAGGGTATCCGCAAGGTGAAAGCCAGGCATCCCGCCGCGAGGGGCCGTTGTGGAGATTAAGCAAGCTATTGCCCAGAGTCACAGAGTGTGAACCCATGAATGGAGTAGGCACTGGAGCGAGAATAGTCAAGTCCATGGACATTTTTTTTTAGGACTCAAGACCCCGCCGAGCCGGGAATTGAACCCTGGTCCCGGGCTGACCTCTGCTTCCAGGTCTGCCTCCTCTAACCAGTGAGCCACACTTCTCCACTAAGAAGGTAAGTATGGGTATAAGGGTATATGTTTTGGGGTACTGAGGCATATGTTTTTGGGTGTTTGGGGTATAGGGGTATTTTTAGGGTTCTGGGGTAGGTTTGGGTTTTGGGGTGCATGGGGTATTTTAAGGGTTCAGGGCTAGGTTTGGGTTTTGGGGTACAGGGGTATTTTTAGGGTTCAGGGCTAGGTTTGGGTTTTGTGGTACAGGGGTATTTTAGGGTTCAGGGGTAGGTTTGGGTTTTGGGGTACAGGGTTATTTTTAGGGTTCAGGGCTAGGTTTGGGTTTTGGGGTAAAGGGGTATATTTAGGGTTCAGGGCTAGGTTTGGGTTTTGGGGTACAGGGGTATTTTAAGGGTTCAGGGCTAGGTTTGGGTTTTGGGGTACAGTGGCATTTTTAGGGTTCAGAGCTAGGTTTGGGTTTTGGGGTACAGGGGTATTTTTAGGGTTCATGGGTAGGGTTGGGTTTTGAGGTACAGGGGTATTTATAGGGTTCAGGGCTAGGTTTGGGTTTTGGGGTACAGTGGTATTTTTTGGGGTTTAGGGATAGGTTTGGATTTTGGGGTACAGGGTATATTTATAGGGTTAAGATGGGTTAGTAGTTAAGGGTGTTGGGGTATTTTAAGGAGTAAGGGTAGGTTATGATTATGGGATGCAGGGGTATTTAAAGGGAGCACGGTGGGATTAGCACACAATATGAGAGATGGCATGTCGGGCGGAACGTACCACATGCCCCCAGCATTTGTCATGCCCCCAGCACACGCCCACAGCACAACGCAGACAAGCCCACAACGGACTACTTTGCTGGCACGGTTCTTTTACCTTTTAAATGTATATGGTGGGCGTCTGCATAGCCTATGTCCTTCTGCTGCAACTGCCCTTTCCAAAGCTGTATTGGGTGTTGTGATTGGTGCTGTGGTTCCTGAGATTACCCACCTCAAAGGTTTAGGCTCTCTTTGTATTATATTAGTATAGATAGTAAAGGCAAGGTTTGAGGAAAAAGGGAGGTCTTTGGTGCCTATGGGGGCGTGAGGATTTTAGGGCAGTCCAGCATTTGTGTGTTCTCAGTGCTGTACACCCAGACCCTCCCTATCCCACCCCTGGTATGCGTTCACCACCCACCTCCCCTGTTCCCACTACCCCTTTCTCTCCTATTGGAGGACTCACTGGCTCTGCCGCAACTCTCCAGAGTTGCGTCCATCTCCAGCATCCTTCGGTGGGCTCCACCAGTCCTCGTTCTACTCTTCTTCTCCTTTTGGGCCGTCAGCTTCCTCCCCTTGACTCGGGGTCTTATCGGAATCTTCTCTGTTCTTGCTTTCCTGCTCGTCCTCCTCGCTCCCTGCAGATGCTCCGCTTTCCCTTCGTCCTCGGTTCCTTTTTTACCGCTCTGGTTCTGGGGTCAGTACCGCCCCCTTCCACCAACTCCCACCTCGGAATTGGCTCCTCTAAGGACACATGACAAGGGGGCGTGGTTACCTTCAAAGACATCGGACGGTAGTCCTCTGGCTGTCGTAGGGTTCGTGGAATGTTTTACCGGGGCGCTCGTGATGAACAGGTACCATACTATCCTTAATGGGAATCGCCTCACAATCTGTTACTTCACATAAGGGGCTCTTTCCATCACCATTATAGACAATAACCTTAGCTTGAACCACAGTTTCTAATACCATACACTACTTTTTACATACCCAAACATGCCTGAGCAATGCTTCACAGGGTGTGCTTGAGGGGCTCAAGTGCATATCAACTACAGTTCCCAGTTAGTAAGGCAATAGAAAGTAAAAAGAGACCCTTGTATCACACCACACATGGCAAAACGTAAAGTGTTATTTCTTCATAACACACTATGCGTTATATAAACACTGTTTTTGCGAATGACTTCAAAACGACAATAACGTTTTAGATAGTTTGAATCAAGGTCAATGATGCGTTACCTCTTCCCGCATGAGTGCATGCCAATACTCTGCCAATGGGAAAAGGAAGTAGTTACATGAGGAATTCTGGTTGATCATACAAAGGGGTCCCTGCCACCTGCAATAGACGACAAACTTGTGTCTTTCCAACAGAGAGGAACTCAGTTGTCATCCTTCTTACAATGACAATTGCTTTAGTCTGATATGAACTCTCCTGTAATGTAATTATAAATGAGAGCTGGAATAATGAGCGGAACAAAGTTAGTTACTAGGAATTTCCTCAACTCCTTGAGGGATAGTAACAGTATCCAATCCGGCAAAAACAATGGTGGTGCAACCGCACCCTTACCAGCCCGTAAATTGCAACAGTAGAACAAGAAAAGCCTCCAAATGCTCGGAGATCCAGACACGGAATAATCAGCAACGTCGAGGGAGACGGAAGCTTATTTATGCTTTTCCAGTCTCCCGCAACGTAGCCGTAATCCCACTAGGTTTCATGGGATTTGTGGTTCCAAATCTTTTGGCAGACCGCGGCCGATGACTTTCATCGGGACTCGGTCAGTGTTCTCAGTGCATTCATACCACGCACCATCAGATCATGACATTATGACAATGAATCTTTTTAGGTCTAGTATGCCAGGGAATTGGGCAGTTGCCTGTTCAGGACCATTTGGTATAATATTTTTAAATACTATTCCTTTTGATTCTTAAGAGATCATACTGCACTCTTTCATGTCCTGTAAAATATTTCTGACTTCTGTTTCACTATTATTAGCGAAATGGTAATGTTCTGTAGCACTTTCTACAATTTCACTTTTAGTGAAAGCCCTGCCAAATCATACATTTGCATTATATTTGGTGCATTTCTAATGTATTTCTTTCACTGGTGATGCTCTCTTTTCTAGAAGTATATAATCTATAATGTAATAACTGCTTCCCCTCTTGGGATTTGATGTTTCCGATACATCATCTGTAAGTGATCAAGTATAAAAAACATACATGAAATGTAAAAAAACGACATGTTTTATAATTCATTACAACATTTTTTCATTGCAGCTGCACAGTTTAGCTTATCTTACAGATGTTGTATTTGATTTGTTTCAGCTGTAGATTGTTTCTTAGCAGGCATGTTCGATGTTGATTTTGGCACAGTTTTTGTTTATTACAATCTGTAGGGATGAAGATGTTTGTTATTTTTGTTGTTTGATTTTGTAATTTCAAAAAATTTGTTAGAAATGTGTTAGTTTTACATTTTTTCACTCACATTAAAGCATTAATTTTAGGTTCATTTTAGTAGTGCTTTAGTTACAATGCTTAATTTTGAGTGATCTTTGCTTTATTTCAAGTAATTTTTGTACCTGTGCCTTTGTTTCATTTTCCTTTTATGTCTTTTTTCATTAGAAGATAATGTCGAAGAAATGAAAATGCAGCATAGTTTTATTTTTTTGAGATCTGAACAAAATTACAGTATTTTATTTCTTTTGTTACCTGTCATTGGTAAACAACCTTTACAATGCAACATTTACCACGCAGTGCCTTTACAACGCAACTTTTACAACGCAAACTATTACAACGCATTGCGCTGGGGGGCGCTCTAGGATAGGGAATAGGTTTAATGTACTATCCAACACCTTCCCTACTATCCACGGGGACTGGAGTTGGAATAGTAAATTAAACAATTCACTATCCAGCGCCTAAAAGCACTATGCGTTGTAATGGTATGCGTTGTAAAAACCGCGTTGTAAAAGCATGTGATGTAAAAGCATGCGTTGTAATGTCATACATCCCCTGTCATTTATTGTCAAACTTATTTAGTTTGTAGCATTGGAAGTTTTTTTTAAATATTGAAATCTTCTTTTATAGAATTCCAATCCAGCAGTGTGACGTTGACCTGTTGTAAATGTTCTTCAGGAAGCATTTTGGTGTGAGCTTTTTTGACCTTTTATGGTCTTTTTTTAATTTCTATGTGTTAGCTTTTCTTAAGTTTATTTTGATGGGTTGATTCAAGACTAGTTTACATTTGTTTGCACCATTTATGGTAAATGCTAATTAGTGTTTTCATTATATTTTATTGTATATTAATTTTTTTTCGATTTTTTTTTATCTGTATACAACCTTAATGTAATATTGTTTGTTTTCTGTAGAGTTATGAAGATTTTCCAGTGTTCTATATTTTGGTTTTCATGATTGTTATGTTTCCTTAGGTTTCGTGTGTTGACGATATTTGGTATTTCTTTATATTTTTGATATTGTTGTATTTTAGATATTTTTATGTGAATCTTTAGTCATCAATATTAGTGTCTTTATAGTTTAAGTGTAGGGTCGCAATATTTGAATTTCAATATTTGTTTGTCGATATTTGTAAAGTTCGATATTGTTTTTTTCAAAATAACATCATATAACCAATGGCGGGCTCAAGTCAACATACCTCTTAGCTTTTTATGTATGTGTATAATTTGTTTCTTATGACCAGAAGCTGTCATGGTGAGTAAAATATTCTCAGCAATTAATGTGTTTGTTACAAATGTCTAATCACTATAATTTGAAACTATTTCAAACTGTGTCATGTCCTTATTTCGACAAGTCACCTCTATCACTTTCCCTTCTAGGGAGTGCCTGTAATTCCTACATTAGTAGGATGGATCCAAATATTTTTACTTTTATTGTTGATGATCAATTCAAATTATTCTTTGACTTGTCATATGCAGATCTCTTATAAATAATTCTCTGTCTCACCGGCTATCAGTGTCTAACCATGAAAAACTACAATGTTTGTGGTGTGTGTATAAATGTTTTAAAATGTGGAAATTATGTTACTTAATACTCCTCTCCTCAATATATGTACTGTAAAATGTAAACTTCTCTGTAATACAGTTTTCACTATTGGTATTAAATCAGACAACATGCACTTTACCTAATAGCATGTAGACATCACATACATTTGTGGCCATAATCACACAAGCAACGGGGATCATATATAGAGTGCCCAATGAGCCCCAGTGGATTCCAAACATTCTACCTAGTCATGGATTTTGTAGTCCACAGCCTTTTGGAACTTGTAGTTTTGTGTTTTTTTTCAATTATATGTGTGCAGTAGGGAAAGTCAGGGCTGGTTAAAGGTGTTCCAAAGTACATGGGGCCAGTCCGCAAGTCTGGCAATAAATTAAAAGTTATGCTTTAAATGTAGCAAGATTATGACACAGATCTGCTTGGAGCAATTGAAGCAAATGTAAGCAAATTGGAGCAATTGAAGCAAATTTAAGATGAGTATCTCTCAGTGAACATTTGAACATGTAATGCAATAGCCATAAAATGTGTTAGAAATGGGGGTCTCTAGTTGGTAATGGCTGGCGGCAATGTCCAAATAGGGACCCTTCTTCCTAGGTCAGAGCAAGTGGGCTACCCCCTTTGATAACCCCTGCTCAACCCTGTGGTAACGTAGCACGAGCAGTTAGGCCTATCTCAGAGGCAGTGTGTGAAGCATTTATGACCATGCACAATAAGGCAGTAACAACACCACAAAAGGACACAACTCAAGAAGGTATAGAAAAATAGTAACTTTATCTAAAGTTTAACTCAAGACTCCTGTTGGAATTGGGGGTCTCTGGTTGGCGCAAGTATGCACTTGTGACAAGCAGGGACCCTCTCTTCCAAGTCAGGGCAAAGGATGACCCCTTAGAATTACCCTTGCTCACCCTCTAGGTGCGTGGCGTGAGCAGTCAAGGCTGTTCTTCAGGCGTTAGTTAGTTAAGCATTTGTAATCACACACACAGTAAAATATACCAATCCCCCCACAAATGGACACCAGGCTGTGAATATATAAAAAATACGCTTCTTTATGTAAAAATATATATCACTTAGGTCAGACTTATTCACAAGACCACATAACGTTTTTGTTGCACCACAGGTTGTAAATAGGTACTTTTCTTAGTTGCAGTTGAAAAATGGAAAGTTCTTTGGTAATTTGCTTCTACTGCGGATTTCTTAACTTTAATGTTCCAACAATAGTTCTGATACGCTTTATCTCTCTTGGTGTCTTAAAATCCCCAGTTCTCTCAGTGTTCTCTCCTTTCAAAGAAAGCCTCTCTCTGCTCTGGGGCTTTGGGACCCTCCCCGGGCCTTCGGCGTGCCTTGCAGCGCCTCTCCTGCCTTCAAGGTGGAAACTGACACAGCCCCTACCAACTCTCACGCATCGGGCGTGAGCACGCCTGTGCCGGGCCCGGCTCTTCCTCTCAGCTCGAGGACAGAGTTAAAGGCGGGCCGGCCCAGCGGTGCGGGAGGGCTCTGCAAGCAGTGCAGCAGGTAGGAGGCAGCTCGGGGGCCCTGACGGGGAGTACTGACAGAGCACACAGCTCTACTCACCCGTGGGGGCTCCGGGCACACGGAGGCTTCTCTGCGTAGCTCCCAGGCAGGGAGCGAGGACGGGGAAAGAAGGAGTTGCAGGCCCCGGGCCCGGTGGTGATTTAATGCACACTTCTTCTTCTTTGGCAAGAGTCAGCACAGGCTTGTGCGACTCCAATGGGGGCACTCTTGGATCTTGACGCCAGCGGGCGTATGCAGCCAGGCAGGCGCGGCTCGCGACCCTTGGCACGACGGTGCGGGGGTCTCCTCAGAGGGGGCGGCGCGGCCTGGCAAAACCTCGGGGATTGCGAAGCGGGGTCGCAGGGCACGGACTGTGCAGCTGTCGACCCGGCGTGGATCACAATCCACAAAGGAAATTCCGGCGGGAGGGGTGAGAGCGCTTCAAGGCACTCCAGTAGCAGGCAAGGGGCAGAGGAGCAGGAAGCCAAGCCTGGGGGCAGAGAGCGACTCCGGTCAGAGCGAGGCTCTCACAGGGCAAAGGCTGGCAAGCTCCCGAGTGCCACAGCCCTAGGAGGGGGCGATGAGGGGCGCAGTCTGGCTCCAGCAGGGAAGCACACATGGCTCGAAAGTCAAGACGAGCAAAAGCACCAAGGACCCACTAGTCCTGGGGTCCAGATCAGGGGGCAAGCTCAATTCAAGCCCTTGGAGAATGTTTAAAGCACAAAGAAGCAAAGTCTTTTCTCAGCAAGTCTTCTCCTCTCCTTTCTCAGCAAGGCAAGCAGCAGGCCAGTCCTCCCAGCGTCTCTTCTCCTTCTAGTCGGGCAGAGGTCCTTCGTGGTAAAACTGGATTCTAATTTACAAGGAGCAGGGCTCCTACTTTTATACCCAGTTTCTTTTGTTCTTACAGGCCAGGGGGGCCTTTGCATAACTGCTCCCAGCCCCTGAGCACTTGTGGTGGGTACTTCTGCTTCTGCATTCAGTGTGAGGGCAGGCACATCAGCCGCTCCCCAGGGGGGCGGAGCCAGCATTGTGTGGACAGGGGCAGCCAGGAGTACTTTGTTGACAAGCTTCGGTCCTTCCTGGGCCAGGTGCAGGCTGAGTCATCAGTCGCTCCCCAGGGGGGCGGAGCCAGCATTGTGGAGGCAGAGCACTCTATGCCAATCTGAACCTATTTCAAATCCTCTGTTCATACTCTCAGGGTCCACCCAACTAATCCAGGGGGAACCCTTTTCTTCCTCTGTGGACACCACCTGTGCCACCTCTAACCTTAACTGTCTCACAGGTGTGTCCCAACAGATAGTCATCAAATCACAGTGGCCACTGACAGTAGTCAGGGCTGAGACCCAAGCCTCATGCCTCTCAGGGCTCCCAAACCTCTGTGGCCTCAGAGAGCGGGGGCGGTAGCCCCAGGTGCTTGGCACCCTTTGTCCACTCTCCCTCCTGTCAGGTCAGGTATGTCATCTTGGCACTGACCCACCAGCCCCAGGCCTGTACCTGGCGGCTGGACCAAAGACTGGGGTGGGCTCTCCCACACCCGGTCCTCCTCCTTGGGGCCCTGTACCCTCCCACCTGGAGTGGTACCCCCTTCCAGAATTGTCAGGGCACCTGTGGCAGGTGATCTGCACAATTCTCCCACCAGTTCAGGGGTGCTATCCTGCAACTGGGGTACCAGGTCAGGGGGGACACCCTGCACCTGGCCCTCTATCCTAGGGTCTAAACCCTCAAACCGCACCAGGGTCAGAGGCAAGGACTCCCTCCCTCTGCACCCCCTTCCAGAGTACTGCCCACTCCCAACTGGAGGGGTACCCCTAGAAGTGACATGGGTCAGGACACTGATTACAGTGGTCCCACCCTCCAGGTCAGACAACACCTGAACCTGGCTCTCCAACTCAGGGACCCAACCCTGCTGTTGAACACTTGCCTGGCGCACCAGGACTTCCCGGGGAGCATGCATGCCCCCCTTGAGGGTGGCACATAGCTCATGTGTCCTGCGACAGTCTGCCTGGCGCAGATCTCCCAAACCCTGTCCCTCTGACAGTGTGGGAAGATCCCCCAGGACAGAAGTGGTGTCCCCCTGGTCATTCACTGGGGACGCAGCCCGGCCGGCTGGCCCCTGACCCACTGGTTCTTCCACTGGGGACTCTTTCCCCCTCTCGCCCCTCTTTCTGGATCTCTGCACCCTCCCAACTGGAGCGGTACTGCCAGACACCAGAACTACTGGAGCTCTGTTTACAGAGTCTCCACGTTCTCTAGCCACTGGGGGATCCCCGTAAAGGGTGACTCATCCGGACAGCCTAGGCTCCCCACCTGGTGTTCCCTTAAAGAACCATCCAGGCTCTGAGACTGAGGTTGGGCACTACCGGGACAAAACCCATTCTCACTCCTTCCCCTTAAGGACAGGACGTGAGGCCCTACACCCCTCTCACTACTACAGGACCTAGCTGGGCTACTCTGCGCCACTTCCACCACTCTGGGCTGGAAGATACCTGAGCCACTCCCCACAGGATCACACCCCAATGCCTCTCCAGACCCTCCGGAATCCACCACAAGGTCTGCCTCCAATGTGAGCTCCCTGGGGTCAGAGAACTCACTCTCAAACAGGTGTTGGCATAGCTCTGGAAAACTGGGACTTAAAGTATGCTCTCCCACAATTGGATTACACAGCCCCCTAGCAGGGTTAACCAAACTATCCTTCACCTCACCATCCGGCGCCTCACACACATACTCCACACCATTCTCCTGAGACTGGCCAGACAGTAGCAGACTGTCTCTGTCACACAACCCACACTCTTCTGGGCGGTCCTTACACTCACCCACCAGGACCTCAACCATGGGGGAATCCCTCCCACCACTAGGACCATGAACTCCTACGCCAGCTACCCTATTCCCTTCAGGGACGCTGCGCACTACTGGAGCTACCTCATGCCCTTGAACCTCCTGGTGTAAGTTAACACCCTCCAAGTCAGGTGCCATATCTCTAGGTGCGCGCGCTATGCTGTCAGCACTAGATACCTGAATGTTGCTGCCACCAGCTGAGCTGGACTCCACCTCCAACTCAGCAACGCTCAATCCGCCAGCTACACAAATCTCTGGATGTTGGGCTGAAGCCCTCCTGGCTTCAAGCTCTAAATCAAGTTCTCTCATCCTCAAGTAGTGAGCTCTTTGGCGTGTTTGCGCTTCCATTGCCAATTTTTGCATTTCCAATTCTATTTGTCCCTTTAACTTTGCCATCTCCATTTCATGTGCCCTGGTTGCTGCCCTGTCTGCCAACTCCTCTGGCGACAGGCATCTGGTTGCTGCCTTTTCCATCCTCACTGAACCAGGCATGACGTCTTCAAAAGCACATGGAGATCTCCCAGCAAAATTATAGAAATGGAAACCTGTGGCTGCGTTATAGGTCTGCTCTCACTATGTGGTGATCAGCAATTCACTGTGCGTCCAATACAAATGCAAATTCGCAAAATCTTACCGCTGCGTCCAATGTTGGAATTGGGGGTCTCTGGTTGGCGCAAGTATGCACTTGTGACAAGCAGGGACCCTCTCTTCCAAGTCAGGGCAAAGGATGACCCCTTAGAATTACCCTTGCTCACCCTCTAGGTGCGTGGCGTGAGCAGTCAAGGCTGTTCTTCAAGCGTTAGTTAGTTAAGCATTTGTAATCACACACACAGTAAAATATACCAATCCCCCCACAAATGGACACCAGGCTGTGAATATATAAAAAATACGCTTCTTTATGTAAAAATATATATCACTTAGGTCAGACTTATTCACAAGACCACATAACGTTTTTGTTGCACCACAGGTTGTAAATAGGTACTTTTCTTAGTTGCAGTTGAAAAATGGAAAGTTCTTTGGTAATTTGCTTCTACTGCGGATTTCTTAACTTTAATGTTCCAACAATAGTTCTGATACGCTTTATCTCTCTTGGTGTCTTAAAATCCCCAGTTCTCTCAGTGTTCTCTCCTTTCAAAGAAAGCCTCTCTCTGCTCTGGGGCTTTGGGACCCTCCCCGGGCCTTCGGCGTGCCTTGCAGCGCCTCTCCTGCCTTCAAGGGGGAAACTGACACAGCCCCTACCAACTCTCACGCATTGGGCGTGAGCACGCCTGTGCCGGGCCCGGCTCTTCCTCTCAGCTCGAGGACAGAGTTAAAGGCGGGCCGGCCCAGCGGTGTGGGAGGGCTCTGCAAGCAGTGCAGCAGGTAGGAGGCAGCTCGGGGGCCCTGACGGGGAGTACTGACAGAGCACACAGCTCTACTCACCCGTGGGGGCTCCGGGCACACAGAGGCTTCTCTGCGCAGCTCCCAGGCAGGGAGCGAGGATGGGGAAAGAAGGAGTTGCAGGCCCCGGGCCGGTGGTGATTTAATGCACACTTCTTCTTCTTTGGCAAGAGTCAGCACATGCTTGTGCGACTCCAATGGGGGCACTCTTGGATCTTGACGCGAGCGGGCGTATGCAGCCAGGCAGGCGTGGCCCGCGACCCTTGGCACGACGGTGCGGGGGTCTCCTCAGCGGGGGCGGCGCGGCCTGGCAAAACCTCGGGGATTGCGAAGCGGGGTCACAGGGCACGGACTGTGCAGCTGTCGACCCGGCGTGGATCACAATCCACAAAGGAAATTCCGGCGGGAGGGGTGAGAGCGCTTCAAGGCACTCCAGTAGCAGGCAAGGGGCAGAGGAGCAGGAAGCCAAGCCTGGGGGCAGAGAGCGACTCCGGTCATAGCGAGGCTCTCACAGGGCAAAGGCTGGCAAGCTCCCGAGTGCCACAGCCCTAGGAGGGGGCGATGAGGGGCGCAGTCTGGCTCCAGCAGTGAAGCACACACGGCTCGAAAGTCAAGACGAGCAAAAGCACCAAGGACCCACTAGTACTGGGGTCCAGATCAGGGGGCAAGCTCAATTCAAGCCCTTGGAGAATGTTTAAAGCACAAAGAAGCAAAGTCTTTTCTCAGCAAGTCTTCTCCTCTCCTTTCTCAGCAAGGCAAGCAGCAGGCCAGTCCTCCCAGCGTCTCTTCTCCTTCTAGTCGGGCAGAGGTCCTTCGTGGTAAAACAGGATTCTAATTTACAAGGAGCAGGGCTCATACTTTTATACCCAGTTTCTTTTGTTCTTACAGGCCAGGGGGGCCTTTGCATAACTGCTCCCAGCCCCTGAGCACTTGTGGTGGGTACTTCTGCTTCTGCATTCAGTGTGAGGGCAGGCACATCAGCCACTCCCCAGGGGGGCGGAGCCAGCATTGTGTGGACAGGGGCAGCCAGGAGTACTTTGTTGACAAGCTTCGGTCCTTCCTGGGCCAGGTGCAGGCTGAGTCATCAGTCGCTCCCCAGGGGGGCGGAGCCAGCATTGTGGAGGCAGAGCACAGCCTGATACATCATTCAGGGAAACTCCCACCTCCCACTAAGGTGTCATCCTGCCCTTTACTACCTGTCACCTCCCAGCCCTGTCACTCACACAACTCAGACAGTCAGATACACACAAAAGCAGAGGCGGGCTGAAATGGTTAGGCAAGCAAATGCTACCTTTCTAAAAGTAGCATTTGCAAACACAGGATATTTAAATAAACTTTACTAAAAGAAGTATTTTATTATTCTGAGTTCAGGCATACCAAACATTAATTTCTACCATGTTCCCTGAGCCTGCTGGGATTATAGAGTGTAATAATTCCAGCAGCTCATCTGGCCTAAAGGGAACTGGTAGCCTTACAATAGTGAAAAACGAATTTGGCAGTAATTCACTATTAGGACATGCCACACACATCAGGGCATGTCCTACCTTACACTTACAATGCACCCTGCCCTCAGGCCTACCATAGGGGTGACTAATATGAAGTTAAGGGAAGGTTTAGGGGCTGGTAAGTGTGTGCACTTGCCCAGCCAGCATGACAGTACCAGACTGCACGCAGGTTCTGCAATGGCAGACCCTAGACACATTTTAAAAGGCTGCTTCTGTGGGTGGCGCAACCAGCGCTGCAGGCCCACTAGCAGTATTGGCATTTACAAGCCCTGGCACTCCTGGTGCACTTTACTGGGGACTGACAGTAAATCCAATGAACCAATCATGAACATCAATCACAGTTACACTTTATACAGGGAGAGCATATGCACTTTAGCACTGGTCAGCAGTGGTAAAGTGCCCAGAGTCATTAAACCAACAAAAATAGGTCAGAGAGAGTATTGAAGGAAGGCAAAAAGTTTAGGGATGACCCTGCCAAGAGGCCCAGGTCCAACAACTCCCAAAGCGTTTTAACAAGCTATCACGCAAGTAAATCAGTAGGGACTTAAAAATGCAATAACGTATTCACCAAAACGTGACACTGACTGAATTCAAGGCCGGGACCTACGTGGCCCGTTGCGCTCCAGATACCTGCCGTTGGAAGGGGACTTAGCACGTAGCTTCTCAAAGAAGCAGAGGTGGTGACAGGCGGACTCCCAGCGACCACAAGTCTTGGCTGCAGTGGTCTGCCTCGTGTACCCACAATGATTCGGGCACTCGGGGACAGGCGGGCTCTCAGCGGCAGTAGCACGCGGGTGCGGCAGCCCGGCTGGTGATGGCAATGACTCTTGTCGTGCAGCTCTGTTGGGCACTCAGCGGCAGCAGCCCTCTCTTAGCTGCGGTGGCCCACGAGACGATAGCGACTCTAAGCGACAATGGTGAACAAGATGTAGGCACTCAGCGACAGCAGCTATCTCTTAGCTGCGGTCGCCCCCAGGACAATTCACGATGATGCAATGTTGGCACAGGTGCGGGCACTCAGTGGCAGCAGCTCTCTCTTGGCTGCGGCGGCCCACATGACAAATCACGATGATGCAAAGCTGGCAAAGGTGCGGGCACTCAGTGGCAGCAGCTCTCTCTTAGCTGCGGCGGCCCACAGGACAAATCATGATGGTGCAAAGTTGGCAAAGTTGCGGGCACTCAGCAGCGGCAGCTCTCTTAGCTGCGGTGGCCCACAGGACAAATCATGATGATGCATGGTTGGCAAAGGTGTGGGCACTCAGCGGCAGCAGCTCTCTCTTAGCTGCGGCGGCCCACTGGACAGAGGATGATCTGGACCAGGTTGGCACAACGGTGGGCACTCAGCAGCGACAGCTCTCTCTTAGCTGCAGCGGCCCGAACAGATTCAGTGAAGGTTCTGAAGGTTCAGTTCAATTCAAGGCGGGCTCTCAGCGGTGGCAACTCTCTTAGCTGCAGTGGCCTACACAGATTCAGCGAAGATTCTGAAGGTTCAAATTAAGGAGGGCTCAGCAGCGGCAAATCTCTCTTAGCTGCAGCGGCCCACACAGATTCAGTGAAGGTTCCGAAGGTTCAATTCAAGGCGGGCTCTCAGCGGCGGCAACTCTATCCTAGTTGCAGCGGCCCACACATATTCAGCGAAGGTTCTGAAGGTTCAAATTAGGGCGGGCTCTCAGCGGCGGCAGCTCTCTCTTATCTGCAGTGGCCCACACACAGAGTTAGCAAGGGTTACCAGTCCTCGCTCCTCACAGTTGAACTAGAGGCTCCGGATTACTCGACGGAGGCCTCACCTGCAAGTAGAATTCCTCACACATCCCAATTCATACAGTCATCTTTACACAGGGAGCATTTGTGCTGTGGCACTGATTAGCAGTGGCACAGCGCCCAGAGCATCTAAATTCAGCCAACATAAAAGATAGGAAGTGAACAGAGGATGGGAGAGCCACGCCAATGATGCCAAGTCTAACAATATGGTTCCATGCTATGTGTGACAATGGCATATTCAGCAAGTCATCATCCTTTAGCAAATATTACTTGCATGCCAGGACATGTACTTTTTTTTATATGAACCATGGTTTTAAAAGTCCCACCAAAACACAGCTGTTGGCAAAAAGCCAAAAATAGCTGAAAAGGTCACACACAACAAAGAGCCACTTGGCATCTGTGCTCTGTGTGTACTTCTTTCTTATTTGCCAGGTGAAACTTCTGATGAAGGACATAAGGAGCACATATTATATAATGACCTGTCCAGATGGTAATAATGCCTAACTCAGTAGTCTGTTTTTAATGTGATAACACACTAATTCTCATTGATTGTGACTCTCCAGAACTTTTTATTGCGGCCCCTTGGTACACAATGGCCCTCTTCTACTCAGAAGCACATGCACTCTTTCTTGCATGGATTGCTGAGACTAGCTGCAGATTTTTATGTGGCAGTTGCCAAATATCCATGGCCAAAGTGATAAGTCTGTTATGGATTGCCTTACCCCCGGTTTGATGTTGGTGCACAGTGAAGGAGGTAAACACAGACATTGTAAGCAGGAGGAAAGCTAACCGTATTTGTGATATGCAGGGTGAAGGGGCAAATGTTAAAGGTTCTGATGAAAAGCAGCAAATCTCCTAAGACCACCAGTGATCCCCGGCGCAAAACACCTTTAATTCACCTTACGATTATTTATCAAAATAACGAGGCAGGCTCTGAAAACTGGAAGGCACGAAACGGGTTTATTACTCCAGAGGAGAACACGTCACTTCGGACGCCTAGATGTCGTCGGGAGGTGCTCTACCTGCATCTCCGTGGTTCGGTCTTTTATACACATTTGCATCAGTTTATTGGCATGGTTAAACATCCTTGGAATCCCCGTCTTAGGCTAGTTCCCACACAAACCCAGCAGCAGTCATCCCCCCACCCAGATCTAACAGGTGATCGTTATCTCGCAGCTGGCCATTCCGACAGGATCTAAAAACACGTGAGATCGGTCAGATCTAAGGGTTCGTGTCATTGATTAAATCAGGCCCCTTTGTTGGTGGAACAAGCCCTGCTGTGTGTGGGTAATAATCCATGTCCACAGGGGTCGTTAGTGCTTGGGATTGGATTGAGTAGCTAGGTGCAGTGAAGGAGGTTATTAAAAAGGGGCTTGCCCGTGCGTGGAGGATGAAAGGACAGACAGGTTTGGTGCGGAAAGTGACTCCGGGGCATTGTCATGATGACAAGGTTTTACAACCCCAGTAAATTTGTTCAGGCTTAGTCAGAGCGCTGGGGGATGATAGCGAAGTTGGGGTGACACATAGGTGACCATCAGTGTACGAAATGGCTGCGATATCTAAAATGGTTGTCACTTACGCACACGCAGAGGCTCTCGTTAAGCAAGATGGCGCCGGCAATGTTCATGTTTGTCGTTTTACACTTTTACAGTCGCCCCTTTGAACATATCCTAGCCAGCTTGTCAGTTTACTTCAATGTCCATAATGTCCTGTATCTCTCTGTCATACATTACTTTCATTCTTTCGAGTTGAATGTCCACAGTCTTAGGGCACAAAGAGTTTAGACAAAGAGAACACAAGGGCGGTAAACAGTGTATCCCCAAACAGCAGCCACATATTGCAAAGATTGGAACCAAGAGGATCATCATTATTTTTCTAACCCCATTCTTTCAAAATGCCCCAAAACCAGCTTCCAAGTGTCCAAGTCTCTGTTTCCTGATGATTTTCTGATGCCAGCCTGTGGAGATTTTCAATTGCCTTGTAAACAGAAGGTGAGTTGTCAGGGACATAAGTACAGCAACTGGCTCCGATGATACGGCATGCTCCTCCACGATCCGCTAGTACCACATCTAGAACAATGCGGTTCTGCAGTGTTGTTGGTAGGGATGCCGGCCGTAACGTTCAAGGCTGTTTCAACTGCTTCAGATAAGTGTCTGATGGCTCGGCTGTTCGCCATCGGACCAAATAGCGGGATGAGTCCTTTTGCTGCATCGAGGAATTGTGATGCGGCAGAGTCCGCTTGGTCTGTGTCTTTGGAACGCCTTTCTCTGTGGTGGTCTGCAGGTGCCGTGTAGGTTGGAGGCAGAACAAAGGCGATGTAGCACGTGCCCCCCCCCAGCCTTTTGTGAGCCAGGTGTAGGCTTTGGTACCACAGATGAAGTACATGTTGGGTGATACAACAAATGTAGGGGGGTCGGCAGTGTTCAGAGTTCTTGTCATCTGACATGTGCTGTGACCCACGATTTTTGTTCCGTGGCCCTCAATGCAGGCAAGGCCGGAGACGTTTACCACCGATAGGGCCACTGTCAGAGTTGCGGCAGTCCTTTTCTTCAGATAGGAAAAGGTAGGTCTGGCTGGGTGTTGAACACTTGCACTTCTACTCGCTCTTTGGCGGGGATGTTCATTGGGAAGGTTGCATTCGAAGTGAGAGGGCAAAAGGGAGCAGTCATTCTTCCTGTTTTGTTCAGCCAGAACTCGTTGTAGAATTGCTTGATTGTGGTATTGTCTTTGTAGCTCTCTTGAGAGGGAGCATTAACAAGGCGAGACAAGACCCTTGAACAGAAAAGGGTGAAGGGATGAAAGGAATGGAATGTTCAGTGGCATGAGGTAGCAACCCACAGAGTTGGCGGCATTTGCGGCAAGATTGTGTTGGTGCAATAGTTGTACAAAATAATTATTCCAGAATTCTTTGCGTTGTTCTCGGAGGCATGGTGACAGTGATACCAGATAGTGTTCTTTCTTGGTGGTGGGTGACATTGTCCTGTAAGCGGGAGCACTCTCTTCAATGATCCAGACCGTGACCATTAGCAAGAGGCAGGTGAGAGGTGCTGCCACAAGTGCGATTGTCTTTGCGCTGTGCAACTTGGCAATTTTGGAGTCTTTGCTGTGGTTCTTCGGTCGTCCGGGTTCTTCCATAATCTTCAAGAGGCTTGATGACTGGCAGAACCACATACTTTTGTCTAGCATTTCTCCTGGTATCATTTTTAGTGTTAGCTACCGATCTGAGACTTTTGACTCAGTTAGTGGCCTGCTTGTCGGAGCACCTTCCTTTCGTTGATCTCAAGTTGCACCCTTTCCTGGATGGTACTGTGGGGTTGGGAAACTCTGCTAGTACAAGTGTCTCTGTTTGTGGATAGCAACTCAGGGCTGGTCGATCCTTCGTCAGGAGCTCTTCTTGGACGTCCACTTCCTCGCAGGCTGTCAGTGTTGGGGAGACCTTCTTACAGTGGTGTGCATGAAGCCAATTTCCCTTTCCTTCCACTCGAAGAGCAGTTCGGGTGGTGATCAAGACTTGCTAGGGGCCCGGCCACCTGGGTTCCAGACTCTTCGTCCTCTCAAAATTTCTCGTTAGCACCAAATCTCCAGGCTTGATATCATGTCCCGGGCCCCTGGATACGTCTGGTATGGCTTGCTGCACCTGTTGGTGGATAAGTGTTAGTTAGTTCGTCAATTTATACAAATAGTCGGACATTAGTATATCCGGGACATCATTAATGGAGGTTGGCTTCAGTGCCGCCCAAATGTTCATAGGCCTGCCGAAGACTACTTCATATGGGGTCAGTCGGTGTTTGGTTGGGGTGGAACGCATTGATAGCAATGCCAGTGGGATGGTGTTGGGCCATTTCAACCCAGTCGTGGCGACTATCTTTGCTAGTTTCAATTTTAGTGTGGTGTTGTGTCTTTCTACCAGGCCCGCTGACTGGGGGTGGAAAACGGCATGGAACTTTTGCTTTACCCCCAACCCCTTCAGTATGTTCTGTATGACCTCTGCTATGAAGTGGGGGCCATTGTCGCGCCATAAAATTCTACAAAGGCCATATCGGGGGAAGAACTCCTTCAGTAATACCTTCGCAGTAGCAAAGGCGGTGTTGTCGCGGGTGGGGTAGGCCTCCACCCATTTGCTAAAGGCGCACACGATCACTAGAACATATTTTAGACCATGGCACCTTTCCAGTTGGATGTAATCCATTTGGAGGACTTCAAAGGGGTGGTCAGGGACTCCAAACCCTCCCTGCGGTACTACGGTCCCTTTCCCTGGATTGTGTTGCAGGCATACTATGCATTGTTGTACTAGGCATTTTGCCGATTCTGTTATCTTGCTGTTATGCCATACTCTGGTGATTAGTTCGGTCATGGGGGCAGATCCTATGTGCGCTGGTATATGTGCCATGGTCAATATGGGGATCAGATAGGCATTAGGTAGCAGCCATTTGTTTCCGTCTTTTGTCCTCCAGCAGCCTTCCTCGTCTTTTAATCCCACCCGTGCCCACTCGGTCAGTTCGTCTTGTGTGCCTGACGTTTGTATGTCTCTTACAGTTGTTCTAGCGTCAGTCCATTGATCAGCTTGTGACTTGGTCACGTACATTCGTGTTGTGTTTCTGTCCATGGCGGTGGCTTGGGCAGTAACGTCTGCTAGTGCATTTCCCTGTCCAATGAGATCAGTTACTTTCTTATGTGCTTGGCAATTAATCACTGCTAGCTGCTTGGGGAGGAGAACTGCTTCTGTCAAAGCGGAGACTAGGTCTCCATGCAGGATGGGTGTGCCGTGCGAGGTCACAAACCCTCTTTCTCTCCATAGCAGCCCAAAATGGTGAACCACCCCGAAGGCGTATTGGCTGTCGTGCCAGCTGCTAAAATGCATGCTCGTGTAAGGGCAATGAGTTCTGCCACCGTGGCGGATCGTTGGGCAATGCGGGCTGTTTCTAGGATGGTTCGGGCTGTGGTGACAGCATATGCGGCTGAGGAGGTGCCGTCGGGGAGTTTGATGCACGAGCTGTCTATCCACAGTTCCCCATCTGGCTCTGAAAAGGCAGTGCCTCTGAGATCCACTCTATTCTTTGTTTGTTCGTCAGTGAGTGTCACACAATCGTGCAGTGGAGTCACACTAGGGTCATTTTCGGGTAGGGCTAGCAATGTGGCTAAATTGAGAGTGATGCATCGCTTCAGAGTGATGTGTGGTGCGAGCAGGGTCAACTCGTATCCTGTCAGTCGTGCGCTAGTCAAGTGTTGGGTTTTGGTCTGGTTGAGTAGTGTGTCGACTGCATGAGGCACTAACTCAGTGATTAGGTTGGAGAGCACTATTCCTTCGCTCTGGCGTATTGATACTGCTGCAGCTGCCACAGCGCGCAAGCAGGCTGGCAGTGCTCTAGCTACCGGGTTGAGGGTGGCAGAGAAATATGCACAAGGGCGATATCTGTGACCAATTGACTGTGTTAAGACGGACAATGTACATCCCTCCCTTTCATGTGTGTAGAGGAAGAATGGTTTGGAGTAGTCTGGGGTTCTTAGAACAGGTGCCGAACAAAGGGCGTCTCGTAATTCTTTGAATGCTGACTGGCATTCGGGTGTCCAGGAGAGAGGTGAGGGGATGTCCTTAGCTAGGAGGGAGAGAAGGGGTTTGACAATGAGGCTAAAGTTCGGCAACCACTGTCGGCAGAATGAGGTGAGGCCTATCAAAGAGCGGACTTGTTTCTGATTCTTGGGAACGGGAGTGTCTAGAATTGTCTGGATCCTGTCGGGTGTGAGCTTCCTCCCTTCTTTCGATAAGAGGTGATCTAAATATGTTAACTGTGGTTTGCAGAACTGCAATTTCTTTCGAGAAACTTGGTGACCATTTTCTGCAAGGAAGTGTAGGAGTTGGATGGTGGCTGTCACGGCAATTGGAGTGGTGTCTGCTGCTAGAAGGATATTGTCTACATATTGTATTAACGTCACCCCGTCTGGTAATTGTACGGCATCCAACTGTCCTGTGAGCGCCTGGCTATAGATGCTCGGGCTCTCGGTGTACCCTTGGGGTGCTCAACAAAATCTATATGAGCGGGATCTTAGGGTGAATCCAAAACGGTAGCAGCTGTCTTGGTGAATGGGTATGGAGAAGAAGGCATTTTTGAGATCAATAATGTTGAAAGTGGTAGCAGTGGACGGAATTAGGGTCAGAATGGTGGTGATGTCAGAAACTACTGGGTACTGTGGGACTACTAGTTTGTTTATCTCCCTCACGTCGATGATAAGGCAGTCGGATTTCCCATCTCCCTCTCTCTGCCTCTTTATGATCGGCAAAATAGGACTGTTACAAACATTGCTCACTACCTCTTCTACCACCCCTGCCTCTACCAGTGAGGGGATGATTTCTGTTAGTGCCTTCTCACCCTCCGGCGATATCTTGTATTGTGGTACGTTCGGTAAGGTTGCGTATTGTCGTATTTTCACGTGTACTGGGTCAATCATCATTCGTCCTATGTCTGAATCAGCCCTAGCCCACAGGTGTGATGGTAACGTGTCTAGTAGGGATGTGTCTGCCTCAGAAATGGGATACATGTGTTGGGAAGAATTATCTCTCGGGAGTTGGTGATTGTCATATAAGATGACACGCACCCCGTCCGGTGAACATCTGATGGTTGCACGAAAATGTTTCAACAAATCGAGGCCCATAATAGCATCTGGGGTGTTGGAGGAGAGAAGGAATGTCGTGTTGATTGTATTGTTTTCAAGATTGAAAGGGCACGGTCTGGACAAAGGGTAGGTGTAGGGCGTACCGTCACATACTATTGAAGTTATATGTGAGCCAGACAAGGGTGCCCTTGGAATCAGTCGTTTGGATAGTTCACTATGTGTTGCTCCTGTGTCTACCAAAAACGGCGACTCTGTGCCCAGGACCTTGGCGGTAACATAAGGGCCTTGCTGATCAACATAGAGCTCGACTGGATCCATCCCTTGCCCTTGGCTGTCCTACGCAAAATCGTATGTGTTGTCGTAATCTGACTGTTGGTACTGATTCTGTCAGGGATGATCAAATGTGTTTGCTCTTCCTGACCTTTCCACGCAAATTTCATTTGTGTACCCTCTCCCATGTCCTCTTCCTTTCTGTCTGCTTACTATTTCCCTCGCCCCTCTGCCCCTAAAGACTCCTAGCAGAATCGGGCATTGGGATTTCCAGTGTCTGTACTCTTTAAAAAACGTGCATTGATCCTGCCCTAAGTCTTGACGTCCTGTATATGGCGTCGACAAACTACTTCTGGGCGGTTGTGCCCTAGGGGTATTCTGTTGGTATCCTCCCTTATATTGCTCTCTTCCTGTATTCGGCCCTTGAAGCTGCGCTATCACTACCCTTTCCTTCAAGTCTTTCTTCTTCTTTTCTGTAGCCCTATCAACTTCATTTTTCTGGTGTTCATAGAACTGGGCCATCTGGAGGATGGCCGCTGGCTTAGAGGCTGCCCAGCTGCTTTCGCTGGTCTGCAGTTTTTGCGATACTTCCGGTAGCAGTCCCTTAACATAATTCTGTACAAACAAATGGTGTCCGGTTGCGGTGGACATGTCTTGTCCGCTGTAATCGGAGAACACTGTTTCGAATCTGGAGAAATACTCCAAGACATCCTCTTGTGGTTTCTGGCATGCGGTTACAATGGACCAATCGATTTTTTTCTCCGGGATCATAGTTTTTACTTTCTGTACTATCTTGTCAGGGAGGTCTAATATAGCTTTTACCGGTTTCTGTCCAGGGTTTCGCTGTTTGTCTAAAACACCGAGTTGTTCCCAGGTATGGCCGAGCAGCTCTGTGTGGTCTGCTTTCCTAATTTGTTTCCACACATCCGCTGGCAGACATAGCCCAAAGAATGTCGATATCGGCGAGTGTTATGATGGTTGATCCTAGAGCGGTACCCACTTCTGTGAAAAATGCGGTGGGGTTTTTACGTAAATTCAGCAAAGATTTATGGACTGTTAGAATGTCCTGTCTGTCCCATGGCTGATATACCCAATTGTAGACCACCCTTCCTTTAGCATCCTGGTGGTTTATATCATTATTATTCCCTTGTCCTCTAGGGCGGACCCAATAAGGGGCAGCTTCTTTTATTGTCATCATGTTGTCCGTTTTTTCTATCAGGGGCCCTGTCTTTATAGATGTCTTATCCTTAACTACCTGTCCTTGTTCTATGAGATGGCAAATACCTCCAGTGTGTACGAGAAGAGTTCCGCTACATCGCAGTCATTTTCATCTCCCGTATCTACCTTCCTGTAAAGGGCCATTAGTCGTTCGGGCCCTACATCCTTGTACTGTTCTTCGTAAGCAGTGAGAGTGTGATAACAGAGGCGTACAATGAAGTGTCGCTTGTGGTTTTCGACATAGGAGTTGCATATATCAGTTATATACTCTTCAGTCTCTTTCCTATCTACGAGCGTTTTAACTATTTTATCAATGCCCGCTCGTTCGTCTTTACTTAATCGTGGGATCCTCGGCAACCCTTTCTCTTTTCATTCAGCTCCTACTGACGCGTCTTTTGATGAGGCATTAGGCACAAGAGACTCTATTGGTGCAGAGGCTATGGGGACCAAGGCAATGGTGATGACTTCGACTATGCTTTGGGATTCCTGACGTTGTACCACAGGATGAGTGGGGGCATAAGGAGGTGGCATGTAGATGATCGGAGGACCTAATAACAAATCATCATCTACTTTTTATTTAGTTGGTAACTCGGGGTAAAGAGTCGAGGGCGATCTAACAGGGTATTGACCTGAAATCTTTGACTCTTGTTCTTTTCTCTCAGTTTCTCTTTCTTTTATGTCTTCTTCTAACTTTTTACAAGCTTGGTGAGCTGCTTTTCGTATCTCCTTATCTAGTCTAGCTTTGTTTCTTTTCTTTCATTGGGTTTCTTCTTTCTGCCACAAACTAAAAATGTCAAGCATGGCTGGCGTAGTTTTCTTTTTGCGAAGAGCTATTTCTAGCGTTTCTATTTTATCGGGGTCAAAAGACCCCGCCAGTGGCCACTGATTTTCCCGGTGCTTCCTAGTGCGTTTATGCCATAGTTCTCTATGAGCAACAGTGGCTAATCCATATTTTACATACATGTCCTTATTAGGGGTGCCTTCCGGAGGTGCTGGATGACTGACCTCTAATATACGGTCCGGTCCAAAACAATCAAACAATCCAGAGAAGACAGGCATGACGTATTTAACGGTCAAAATAAATATCTCAGTCAATCAATATAGGCAAAAAGCCTGCACTGCCTGTCCTTCACTGTCTGCAAAGAGAGAGAGAGAATATTCATATTCTCTGTTGTTTACAAGCAGGGAATGTCTCGAATAACTTCAAAAGGGGGAATACTAGTATTCAAAAACTGTTCAAACAATCAATCAATCAAAAAATATGTAAAAGTTGATTTTTCACGACCTTACCTGGACTGTATGGACAGTTCTTTGCCTTCCCCTTCCAGCGGCTGTTTGTCCTCTTACTCCAACAATCAGTGCGGCGTTTCTTTAAGGTCCCAGTCAGGAGCGCAGGTCACTCGAGAGAGGTCAGTTCGGAACCGGTGAAGTTCAGTTGATCGGCAGCCAGATGAGGGTCTCTTTCAGGCAGGTGTACCCCAATCGATAGATGTTCACTTCTTCGTTAGGACCTCTCTACCGGACCCACGTGTCGCTGATGGGCCCCACGTTGGTGCGCCAACTGAAGAAAAGCAGCGAATCTCCTAAGACCACCAGTGCTGCCCGACGCAATACACCTTTAATTCACCTTACGATTATCTATCAAAATAACGAGGCAGGCACTGGCAACTGGAAGGCGGGAAACGGTTTTATTACTCCAGAGGAGAACACATCACTTCGGACGCTTAGATGTCGTCGGGAGGTGCTCTACCTGCATCTCCGTGGTTCGGTCTTTTATACACATTTGCATCAGTTTATTGGCATGGTTAAACATCCTTGGAATCCCCGCCTCAGGCTAGTTCCCACACAAACCCAGCAGTAGTCATCCCCCCACCCAGATCTAATAGGTGATAGTTATCTCACAGCTGGCCATTCCGACAGGATCTAAAAACACGTGAGATCGGTCAGATCTAAGGGTTCGTTTCATTGATTAAATCAGGCCCCTTTGTTTGTGAAACAAGCCCTGCTGTGTGTGGGTAATAATCCATGTCCACAGGGGTCGGTTAGTTCCTGGGATCAGATTGAGTAGCCAGGTGCAGTGAAGGAGGTTATCAAAAAGGGGCTTGCCCGTGCGTGGAGGATGAAAGGACAGACAGGTTTGGTGCGGAAAGTGACTCTGGGGCTTTGTCATGATGACAAGGTTTTACAATCCCAGTACATTTGTTCAGGCTTAGTCAGAGCGCTGTGGGATGATAGCGAGGTCGGGGTGACACATAGGTGACCAGCAGTGTACAAAATGGCAGCGATATCTAAAATGGTTGTCCCTTACGCGCACGCAGAGACTCTCGTTAAGCAAGATGGTGCCGGCAATGTTCATGTTTGTCGTTTTATACTTTTACAGGTCCATCAAACACAGAACAACTATAACATAGACAACTGAAGAGGTGTGCATGCAAAGAGGCATAGAAGCTGATTTACAAGCCAATTTCACAGCAGTGTGCCTGCCCTTATTTACAAGGCCACATAAATCCACTCTGTGTGGCCTTTTGTGGCCTCGTAAATATGGCCCTCTTTTTTTATTACTCTGTGTGAAAGGAGTGATCCATGGGTGTTGTGGTGAGGGTTCCCATGCATCATCCATGGAATCTGGCACCTTCCCAGATTTACAAGGTTTCATATTCCTGTGAATGGATCAGATTTCTACTCCTCCCCAGGGGGGGCCTAAGGGAGGCGCAGCAAGGAGAAATACTTTTATTTCTCCTTGTTTTTCCCTTTTCTATGTGTGCTGCATTCTGCAGCACACATAGAAAGTGAAAAACGTCTCTCGTGATTGGTTTTGTGCAGGAAGGTGTCCCTTCCTGCTCAAAAACAATCACCCCTACAATGCAGACACCCTTGCAACATGAAGCAAGAGTACCTACGTTGGTGCATGGTAGTCCATTGAGGGCCAGTGCAGGGGAAAAGGACAGAAATGCGCTGTATCACATAGATACAGTGCATACCTGCCCCATTCTTTTGTTTTAGGGCAGCGCAGCAAGATTCCTTGTGGTGCTGCCCTGTGCCAAAACCTTGTACATAAGGACCGTAGAGTGCAGAAGCCCCTTATGAGCATCGGGACAGCAGTACTTCCAAAAGGGGAAAACATTATCGGGCAGGACTGTAGAAATGTAAAAGTAATGTCCATGCATTACAGCTTTTCTCTTGTAGCTGTGCTCCTGCCATCTGTATGTCAATTGTGAAAAATACTATGACGCCACAACTGTATGCTTGCAGCCACCACTTATGCACATATTCACTCTTGTTGCATGTTTGACCTTGGTGCTGCATGGGTTCCAGTTGCCTGATCTGACAGACACATCTCCTTGCCTCACTCCTTCTGCCAGCTTTTTAATCTCCCAGTATGTTCAACGCAGGAGAAGCATGCAAGTTGACTGATATTAAGTTAATTACATGAACCAAGTATGGTATAGTGGGTGGACGCAATTGTGACTGATACTACTGCAGACCAGTGGAATAACAGGGCTTGCTCAAAGCCCATGTAAGTATGTATAATAAATATATATATATTCTTATTAAAACAGGAGTTTTTGGCTAATGCCAAACCTAAAAAATCCAACACCCAACTGCTATTTGACAGAGAGGTGCAGTGAGGTGCTGCCGCTAAAGGTAAGAGCAGTGAGGTGGTGGCTGTAGTCTCGCCGAGCAGCAAGATGGCTGCTCCCTGAATGTGCTCTGCTGGCCGAGATAAAATCCTGAAAATCACGTGGTTTCCCACTCTACAAGTCCTAATGCTGAACTTATGGACTATTGTATGAATGTTGTTGTGAATCTGACAGAGAAACACAAACTGACCTATCTAAGACTACTCAGGTACAAAAAGGGCAAGAGGTAAGAGATTCTGGTACATCAAAGTTATAAATCCCCACAGGTTATTATATAGTTTTTACACAATGCTAGCATGAAAAGAGGATTAATGAGGCTGTTCTCAAATAGTTTTTGTAAAAGGTGTATACAAGTTTTTATTATTATTAATATCACATACAGCTTGATTTGGCAGTACATTAAAAACATAGATGAGTACATATCTCAATGTAATACACAATTTATAAAAAGCAAAACATAATACATAAAACAAGAATCAGAAAAATGTCGATGCAGCGTTTCGGCTTTTTTTCTAATAAAAACACCTTCTTCAGGACAGATTCTAGGTTAAAAGAACACAGAATTACCAAACATTGATAATCATAGTGTTGTCTTTGTATACACATTGTCACCATTTTCTTTATTACCAATGCAGCTATTGAGTTCACATGCCCTCCTTCTTTTTTATATGTATACACAGTTGATGTAATTAACCATTTGGAATCTGTTACCTCTCTCATTGTCCTAGTCTTCTTGGTCTATGTCTGTGTAGACTGACCCCTATCCTAATATTGTAATTATAGTAACCCCAAGGTGTCACATACCTCGAAATTAAGATAAAATAAAATGGATTATTCTGAACTCAATGGTATGTTGGAGTTCGTGCTGTTTCAGGATCCCTTTAGTTATGTGGGTCTGTTGGCTATCAGTGCTTCTTATGAGGATAACGGCAACTGACTATGAAGAAAGAAGGAAAAAACTGAATATTATCTGCTTCATTTATTTATGACCTTCCTATCTTTCAAATAGACATCCATATATTACCTTAAGCGATAGTAACTGCGGCGGTACACACTGTCCAGGGGAGCCACCAATATGAGAGAAAATACTTCTTAATGGTATGTCTATAGAAAAATGATGATGATGATTGGTGTTAATTGGGTGGTTTTACTATCTAGGTTTTGTGTGCATCTAGTGATAAGGTGCAGGACTCACCATTCATAAAGTAAGCGGATCACTAAAAACGCAAACCTTCTTCTGCTGCATTCACTGGCACATAAGGACTCAGGGGTTGACCTCCCGTCTTTATGGAGTTTCACACTCGCTTCTGTAAGGGAATTTTTGGTATAGTGCTACCTCCCTATATTGTACTGAAAAATTGCGATTCTAATAGATGATTATTCCTTATTGGCTATTTTTTAGAGTCATTTGTAGAATTGATACGCTGTACTGCTCACTTATTTTGATTGGGATTAGAGTCAAATGTATTCTCATCTTAGTTGTTAGTTATCAATGCGATTTGGCCTTTCTTTTGTTAGATATATCTCATTACCAGCTCGTAGCCCTTTCCTGGGCAGATCATTATATCCCTTTGTTTCTCGCAATATGTGCATATGATTTAGGGGACTCCATATTTTTAAAACCTTGGCTGCTGAGGTTAATCCTCTGTTGTGCTGGGCCATAATGTTAATGGGTGTGGTCATGACGAGCTCAGCTCGTCATGAGCACCCTAGAGGTATATGCCATGACGAGCTGAGCTGGTCATGAGCACCGAAGGGGTTAAGGTTATTTGTCGCCTTCACGATGTTTAACTTTGTATCTTTTCTTCTATACTAGAGGGATGTTGGATATATCTCATTACCAACTCGTAGCCCTTTTCTGGACAGATCAATGTGTCCCTTTGTTTCTTGCATTATGCGCATATGATTTAGGGGACTCGTTCTTATTTGTACGGTTATTTGTCGCCTTTGCGATGCTTACGTCTATACTGAGAGGCTGGTTATGCCCTGGTTTTCTAAACCTCCTCCCGTATTAGACATTCAAAGTCGAGTATGGAATTAAAACTCCTCGTGGTATATGAATGTTAAGCGGAGAGATCCGTTTTTAGAAAAAACGGGGGATCTATTCCGATTGCTACGTGTCTCAATGCAGTGGATATCTGTTAATTGCTTACGTCAGCTTCTAATTCTAAAAGGGGGTATCATTAGCTTGCATGATCTATTCGCTCTACCAAGATACTCATTACATTTCTTTTTACTCACCTTAATAATATACACCGGACTCCCTGCTCCTTGCTTGGACAGCATCGCCTATTTCGCCTTCTTGCCGTCAGAGAAACGAATAACGTTGCAGCCGAGCTCCGCGTCTTTTATAATAGCCGCGTTCTAATTGGGGTATATTTCCTGCTCCGCCATTGATCGGTTAGTGGCCAATCCGAGGCCTGTTGCCCTAGTAACATAGACGCATAGTACCTGATAGTATTACTGCCTATAGCCTCGCGTGGTTGGATGGATTTTAACCAATCCGAGGTCTGTTGTCATGGAGACACTAACGCACTGTTGAATCGTAGTTAGGATGTGCGCTACACTTGGATTGTGCGTGTTTTCTAATTATATATTTGGATGGCTTATGAATATAGAGGTAAAAGGAGTTTTAAAAGTTGTCGATACTTAGTTGATAAATCCTATAGTTCTTTCTTTGTGGCTACTCGATTGGTTTGTGGCCAATCCTAAAGCTATTGTCATGGTGACATGAATGCATCGTGCTTCATTGATGGTCTACGTATGATTTTAAGTAATTAGCCTGTTGATGCGGGAACACTAACGCATGGTCTTATCCTTATTGGGCTGCGCACACCGCTTGGATACTGCGTGTGCTTTAATTCTGCAATAAAATGACTTATAAGTGTAAACATAAAATTTTCAGGAAATGACACTTCTTATAATGTCACTTACAGCTAGATTCCTAAAGCCAAAAACGTCTCGCAAAGGGCCAGATTCTGAGAATCTGACCCTTTGCGAGTGCAATTTTTGCATTTGGGATTCATTATCCCAAATGCAAAAATCGCTAATTGCGAAATCGCATATTTGCGAGGAATTGCATTTAAGGAATCTCTATTTGAGATTCCTTAAATGCAATTCATTAACCATTTTCTAATAGCGAATTCGCTATTTCTGGCCGCTATTTACCACAAAGTCAGACTTCGTGGTAAATAGCGAAAACTTAGAAAAATGCACTGTAGTGCATTTTTCTGAGTGGTGTGTTACACACACACATGTCCTTTGGACATGTGTGGGCGCAACATCTGGCTACATTTGCTTTTCAGGGGTGCTACAGTGTGTCCTTTGGACACCCCTGGCACCCTTGAATTCGCATCCTTATTTGCGATTAGCAAATTGCTAATCGCAAATAAGGAATAACTCCCCATTCATTCCTATGGGCCTTTATGCCCATAGGAATGAATGGGGAGTTATTCCTTATTTGCGATTAGCAATTTGCTAATTGCAAATAAGGAAGATGTAGGAATCGCAATATTTTTTGCAATTCCTACATGAATCCCGTTTTGCAAGTCCTTAATAGCGATTCCTTATGAATCGCTATTACAGACTCGCAAAACGGGACTTTGATGAATCTAGGTGTTAATCAATTACGTTACGGACTACTATCTTCTCATTGGTTGACCGGCGGCCAACCTCAGCCTAGATGTAAAGGCAACAAAAATGCGCAAGATGGTAGTTGTACGATAGAGTTAGCTTTTGATATTGCTGTGTGGACCTTTCTTATATTTTCTTGTGTATTGGTCTGCTATTACTTAACACAATTCTTGTGGTTCAGTATTTATTACCATATGGACCTTTTTATACTCCATATTATTGCGGCAATCATAATATTCATATAGGATCAGGAGGTGGGAAGATAGATCTATCTGTTAAGGGTACACAGAATTAACTTAGTTAAATGATAAAATGTGGTATTAGCATTAAATTTAGTTTAAACGATAAAATGTGATATTAGCTGGTACCTAGATGCCTGCTTTAATTATCTCACTCCACTGTGTGTAATTGTAACAAAATATTGTGTACTCATCTATGTTTTTAATGTACTGCCAAATCAAACTGTATGTGATATTAATAATAATAAAAACTTGTATACGCCTTTTACAAAAAACTATTTGAGAACAGCCTCATTAATCCATTTTTCATGCTAGCATTGTGTAAAAACGATATAATAACCTGTGGGGATTTATAACTTTGATGTACCAGAATCTCTTACCTCTTGCTATTTTTGTACCTGAGTAGTCTTAGATAGGTCCGTTTGTGTTTCTCTGTCAGACTCACAACAACATTCATACAGTAGTCCATAAGCTCAGCATTGGGACTTGTAGAGTGGGACACCACGTGATTTTCATTCTCTTTCCCCCTGGTCCCAGACAAACCCAGAGAAGGGACCTCCTAATGTTTCTAGTATATACTCGGCTTGTCAGCTGAGGAGGAAATTGCTATTTCTGTTCATAAACAGCGGGTCAGATTGCCGTACCCTAACACCATACAGTCTGAGAAACAAATGGAAGGAATCAAAACCTACAGCTTCTCGGAAGACCAGTTTAATAAAATAATTAACGGGTCATCAAAAAATGTCACTTCAGTCAGACTAGACAAAACAGATGAGGAGCAATGGCGCACTCTCTGGAATTTAAAAAAGAAAGTAGTAAGAGCAGAACTTCATGCCGATTTCCTTGTGGAATATTGTAAAAATGGCATAATACCTAAGGGCCTACAAGTGACCAACGAGCCGGGTATCTTTATCACTAACAAAAAATTCATAGAAAACTGGACTCTAGTGGCTAATCGCTTCAGCCGAGACTGGATGCTGCTTATTATAGAGACGGCACATGAGGTCTTGGTGTTTGAACGCAGAGAGATTGAGGAACTTGAATCTAAACTAAAAGACAACACAACCCTAGATGAAGCCAAACTTAAACTTGAGGAAATACAAACAGACATAGAAGGATATATTGAATACCTAGTTAACAAAAAGAGTAACAAACTCAGGAAGGATATTACAAACTATAATCCGGAGTTTGTATATCCTTATTTACAGAAGGATTTCTATGAGAGACCGAGAGAACAGTTCCAACCCAGTAAACAATGGCAACAGCAACCCCGTAACTTTCCTAAAAAGAAGATTAGATTTTTCGATACATCTTACACAAGCTCTGACTCTGAGGGTGATTTGCCAAATGACAAGAGGAATACCAAAGAGAGGGACACTCCTACCCGACCTAATAGAGAGGGACTGTCTTTTTTGGAGCAGCGCCACCAGAACTTTGGACAGCCAAGGGGAAGAGGTAGAGGGAGGGGCAAGTACAACTCCCAACCCAAATTCCTTCAACGTTCAAGGACAAGGAGCCAGAAGATCTGGGACTAAATAATACGCACAAGGCAGCCATAATTAACCTCTCCCAACACGATCTATCCACAGCACAGACAACTCTGCTACAAAAAGGGTTAGGTTTTGCCCTATGCTCCCCTATTGATAGATACTCATTGAAACGGGATTTGCTGAGTTTTTTCTGAAAAATTAGGCTAATCATTTTCTTTGAGGGCAAGGACAGACAACCCAGACCTAATAAATCAGGCCTTAAAAAAAAATCAGTTTGGACCCCTAACTTAAGCATGGTCCATAAAGATATTGAAGCATTCGAACGTGTAGTCGATAAAAGTATCGACGACCTTTTGAAAGAAAAAAATTGGATCAATTGCAATCTCAACAAAGAAGAGACAATAGCCTTAAAATCTTTAGAACAAAAGGAAGACTTGAGCATAAAACCGACCGATAAAGGCGGTAGTGTAGTTCTAATGGATAGCTCAGATTACAACAACAGGATGCATCTACTCCTAGACAACAAAGAGCACTATAGGGAGTCCAATAGAAAAGAATGGACAGAATTGAAGACAATATTACTAAACTACTAACTCAAGCGAAGGATGACAAAGTCATTTGTGAGGAGGAGTTTGCTTTCTTATCTAATACTGACCCTATCATTCCAGCACTATATGGCCTCCCAAAAATCCATAAAGACATGAAAAATCCTCCCATGAGACCCATTGTATCTAGCATAGGCTCACTCAAAGTACCCCTCAGCAAATATGCGGATGTGTTCCTACAGCCATTGGTCACTATACAAAAGGCATATATCAAGGACACCACGTCCATGATAAAGAAAGAAGAGTGCCTCAGTTTTAAACCGGACACGCAAATCCTAGTAACATTAGACATAGAGGCACTCTACACGAATATCCCCCAGGACAACACAATTGCAATGATTAGAAATCTCCTGAGCATTGATGGTAGAGATTTGACAGCTCATCAAACCTTCATTGTAGACTGCATAACCCTGGTACTTAAGAACAACATATTTTTGTTTAAGAAAAACCTCTACAGACAGGTCAAAGGAACCAGCATGGGGGCTACCTGTGCTCCAAGTTTGGCCTGTCTGTATGTCTCCCAATTTGAGGACAAACATATATTTAATCAAACCGCGCCTTTCTTTGAAAATGTATCAGAATGCTCAAGATACATTGATGATATTTTTTTTATTTGGACAGGCAGCATGGACACTCTAATCGAATTTATTGAGTGGCTCAATTTAGGAGATAAGAATCTCAAATTCATCTCACATAAAGACCGTGAGCAATGTGAATTTCTAGACATTATAATCAAACATACAGAAGGTTGACTAAGTGTCAAATTGTACACCAAACCGAAGAACAGAAATACCATGCTGCATTTCAACAGTAACCATCCGCCTTGTCAAAAGAATAATATCCCCTTTGGGCAATTTCTAAGGCTGAAAAGAAATTGTACAACCATTAATGACTATGATAAACATGCCGAAGTCTTAAAGCAACAATTTCTAGAAAGAGGGTATCCGTGACGTATGATTTGTCACGCCTACAAAAGAGCAAAATACTTCAATCGAGAGAACCTATTTAGCAAAAAAGAGGCATCCTCTAATGAACAACAACCTATAATCTTTGTGACGAACTAAAATCATGCTAGTAATAAAATAAAATACATTGTCAATAGAAACTGGCATTTAGTCACTAATAACAAACATGAGAAACTACCCAAATCAATGTTCTCATTTAAGAGGAACCGGACCATTAGAAATAGTCTGGTCCACACATACAGAGAAAACAGACATATGACGCAATCTTGCATTGATAATGCACCCCTACCCACGGGTACTTTTCCATGCACAGGATGTGTCAACTGCGGCAATATTATCAAAGGAAGTAATATCACAAATAGTAATGTCACACTGAAAATCAAAAGCTTTATGAATTGTCGCACAAAAAATTTGATTTACCTAATACAATGCCCCTGCCAACTGTGGTATGTGGGCGAGACATCCTGGGAGGTTCGGATCCGCCTAAACGAACATAGGTCGGCAATTAGGAACAACAAAAAGGTTGCCCCATTCACTGAACATTGGGAGACAGCAGGCCATAATATTGAGGATCTTAAGTGGTGCGGCCTAGAAACAGTAGAAATCAATGCAAGAGGCGGCGATTTGAACATCAAAAGGAATAAACGGGGACAATTTTATATGACCCGATTCAATAGTGTCAAATGCGGCCTAAATAGCAGAGAGGATTGGGAACGGATAGTGCAATGAGCTGTGAGTCTAGTTTGCGAAGTTTCAATTAATATTTTGTTAATATTTTGTTACAATTACACACAGTGGAGTGAGATAATTAAAGCAGGCATCTAGGTACCAGCTAATATCACATTTTATCGTTCAAACTAAATTGAATGCTAATACCACATTTTATCATTTAACTAAGTTAATTCTGTGTACCCTTAACAGATAGATCTATCTTACCACCCCCTGATCCTATATGAAAAATTAGGATTGCCGCAATATTATGGAGTATAAAAAGGTCCATATGGTAATAAATACTGAACCACAAGAATTGTGTTAAGTAATAGCAGACCAATACACAAGAAAATATAAGAAAGATCCACACAGCAATATCAAAAGCTAACTCCATCGTACAAATACCATCTTGCGTGTTTTTGTTGCCTTTACATCTAGGCTGAGGTTGGCCGCCGGTCAACCAATGAGAAGATAGTAGTCCGTAACGTAATTAACTAAGTGACAATATAAGAAGTGTCATTTCCTGAAACTTTTATGTTTACACTTATAAGTCATTTTAATGCAGAATTAAAGCCCACGCAGTATCCAAGCGGTGCGCGCAGCCCAATTAGGATAAGATCATGCATCAGTGTTCCCGCATCAACAGGCTAATTACTTAAAATCATACGTAGACCATCAATGAAGCACGATGTGTTCATGTCACCATAACAATAGCTTTAGGATTGGCCACAAACCAATCGCGTAGCCCCAAAGAAAGAACTATAGGATTTATCAACTAAGTATCGACAACTGTTAAAACTCCTTTTACATCTATATTCATAAGCCATCCAAATATATAATTAGAAAACACGCACAATCCAAGTGTAGCGCACATCCTAACTACGATTCAACAGTGCGTTAGTGTCTCCATGACAACAGACCTCGAATTGGTTAAAATCCATCCAACCATGCGAGGCTATAGGCAGTAATACTATCAGGCACTATGCGTCTATGTTACTAGGGCAACAGGCCTTGGATTGGCCACTAACCGACCAATGGCGGAGCAGGAAATATACCCTAATTAGAACGCGGCTATTATAAAAGACACGGAGCTCGGCTGCAACGTTATTCGTTTCTCTGACGGCAAGCAGACGAAATAGGCGACGCTGTCCAAGCATGGAGCAGGGAGGCCGGTGTATATTATTAAGGTGAGAAAAAAGGAATGTCATGAGTAGCTTGGTAGTGCGAATAGATCATGCAAGCTAATGATATCCCCATATAGAATTAGAAGCTGGCGTAAGCAATTAACAGATATCCACTGCATTAAGACACGTAGTTATCGGAATAGATCCCCCGTTTTTTCTAAAATGGATCTCTCGGGGGCGTGGCCAAGATGGCGGGCTAGGAGGACGCTCTCTCCGTGGGCTCCCGTGTTCCCGTAGCCCCTGCACCGCGTTGTACCGCTGATCTCTCCCGGATCGAGCGGAAACGATGCCTAGTGCAGCCGAGATCGCAGCGGGGCAGCCTGGACCTTCCAGCGGCCCCATAACCCCTGAACCGCGACAAACGAGAGTCCTCGGAGCGAGAGCCAGCCGGGAAGCAGTCAGAGACCCGAGGGGCCAGAGGCCTTTGTCCGCCGGAGGATCCGGGACCGGCCTCGGCAACACTACAGAGACCTGCGGAGCGGGGACACAGCCAGCGCGAGCCATCGGTGAGATCCGAGGGCGGAGGTCCCGAACGGGACGACTGGCGCCTGACCGGAGTAGCACAGGGGAGGAGCCGACGGAAGAAGGCCGCGCCAGTCCGGGGATCAGGCGGCCAAGCAGGCCCGTATCTCCGCGCCGACCCCAGACCCACTTTTACAGTGTCCCAAGGGGAAAGTGAGGACGGGCGGGAGCCGGGAAGCGGCTCGGAGTGCCCCGACGACCACAGCCGCGAGGTTTAACCCCCGCCCTGCTCCAGCATTCGAGGGATCTACTCCGCCGGGCCTGCGGCGCAAAGGTGTTACTCGAGCCCGAGGCCTAGACCGAAAGTAGGCCTCTGCCTCATCGCCCTCTCCCTGCGGAGCCAAGGCCCAGCTGCCGGTGCGGACGTTCCCCTGGGGAGGCCCCCGCGGACATTGGGCACCCCTGGGATTCACACAAAGAAGAACAGTGATTGTGGTGACTAGCAAGGGCCAGAAGGAGGATTAGCACGTGGCGCCTCTCACTCTCACACAGTGAGGTGTGACCCAGGTCCCAGCGGGAGTGGCGCTACATGGGTGTCGGCCCGGAGCAGAGGTCAGCGCCCTGATCAAGCGGTGGATGGCCCGTGGAGAGGGGGAGGATACATCTGCTGCCACCGCCGCAAGGGCTTTCCTCCTGTTCCGCGATGCGGCTTGGGAGGCCTTCCACGGACCGGGACGGTCTTCCCTACATGGGCACTCTGATCATCCTGAGAGCCCACTGACTGGAGTTGGGCGGAGAGGCGATACCTGTGGGGGTGTCGTTGAGCTCAGAACTTCGGGGACGTCTTGGCCTCGGCATCGTCATATCACTCAGAACTTTGAAGGTACTTTCCCACCTGTAGCGCACCCTCTTGTCCACGATGTCGGGCAACAGGGGGGGAAAGAAGGGAGACTGCACCTTACCCGAGATGCTGGGCAGAGGCGCCCCGCGACATGACAGGGGTCAGGCTGCCCAAAGCCCACCGACCAGCTCTCGAGGCGCGGAGGGGGGGGAGCCCCCAGTGACCAGATCCTTTCTGGAGTCGTTGTTCAGCACCCTCAGGGAGGACTTCCAAACGCTGAAGCAGGAAGTGGCCGGGGAAGTTCGCGAGGTGAGGAGGGAGGTCGACTCCCTTGGAGAAAGAGTATCCACAATGGAGGAAGCTAGCCACTCCCGGGATGAAGAGATCGCGCACCTGCAACAGGAGGTCTTACGGCTCAGGGACCAACAAATCGACCTCCAGGCCCACAATGAGGATCTCGAGAACAGGTCCAGACGCAACAACATCCGGGTAAGAGGTGTTCCGTCTAAAGAAGAAGGGGAGGACATAACCGCCTACCTGAGAGACCTGTTTCGAGACATTTTGGGTGAACCCGGCGACTTCCCGGTAAGAATTGATAGAGCGCATAGGGTGGGCCTGCCGCGACGGGCTTCGGCGCCACCACCGGATATTTTGGCCTTCCTACCGGACTTCCCTTTGAAGAAGCCGAATCTCCGTGAGGCACGGCGACAGCAACCCCTGAGTTTCCGAGGTCAGCAGGTGGCCCTGTTTCAGGACTTGTCAACGATCACACTGCATTCAAAATAGTCACGGATTTTCTGCGAGAACATGACACGCAGTACTCCTGGGGCCACCCCTTTCGGCTCATCTTTTGCTGGAACGGGACTCTACACCAGCTGCGGTCTCTGCAGGACGCCTGCGGAGTGCTGGCACTCACGGCGACGGATGAAGACGCACCCACGCCTCGCCGCCGACGCAGCACCAGGGACGGTTGGCAGACAGTTCGGAGGCGGCGATCCACATCCCCACCTTTGCGACCTGATTCGCCCACGATCCGAGCGGAGATGGACAGTGCGATTCAGGAAGTGACCAGAGACACGTCGTCTGGAGATATGGCCTTGACGGCCTGAGCATACTTCGGGGGGAGATCGCATTGGCCTCATCACTATTGCAGGTGCGAGGGTTCTGGGGACGGGGGGGCGGGGGGGGAGTGGGTTGTGGCTGGACGTCCACTACAATAACTTTCCACGGACTTGTCCGATGTGGACCAGACTGGGACAAAGGCGTTCTTTGAAGAGTTGGGTCGGAGGGGGGAAGGAGAAGGGGAGGGTAGGGGGGGGTCTTTGGTTAACAGGATCAATAGACAGGGTGGGGGAAGGAGTGGAGTTGGATGGTTGGGGGGAAGTTTGGGGGGAGGGGGGGATTCGGGGAGCGCACTGCATTGTTAAGTATTGTTGTTGCATCTGTTTTGACCTCACATCATTTTTGCGGAGTTCCGGGTACCGCGCTGTTCTGTTGTTGCATTTGCCACACCCCACACCACCATTTCACACTGTTATCTCTGATGTCGGCCCCTGGGGAAGCGTCAGGCTCATTAAGCGTTACCCTTCCAATAATCACTGATGGCCCTTGAGATAGTTACTCTTAATGTAAAAGGGCTGAACAACCCGGTCAAGCGGAAGGCAGTGCTCTCCCTCCTTGAAAGCACCCAAGCAGACATCTGTCTCTTACAGGAGACCCACCTCCTAGCCAAGGACTGCCACAGGCTGCGATCACCGAAATTCCCAGTTCAGTTCTTTTCCTCCGGGGCTACCAAAACAGCGGGGGTTGCAATCTTGGTGGCTAGGAAATTTAAGGGGGAGGTCTTGCACAAAGTAGCAGAACAGAAAGGGAGGCTCCTGGTTTATAGGGTCAAGATGGGAGGTCTGGTGTTTACTATAGGTTCGATCTGCAGCCCCAACGACCACCAAGATAGGTTTTTGCAATCAGCTCTAGAGGAAGTAGCGACTACCCCAGATAGGAACATAATTATCGGAGGGTACTTGAATATGGTCTTTGACTCCTCCTTGGATAGATCGGCGCAGCGACGCCTACAGGCGGGAGAGATCGCACAGCTGAGTAAATCCTGCTTGGTTGATCACGATTTCCACGATTTGTGGCGGCGCCTTCACCCTACTGCCCGAGCCTACTCCTACTATTCACACGCACACAAGTCCTACGCGAGATTAGATCATCTCCTAGTGACGGGACCGTTTTATGAATTGGCAAAGGCCTCCGACATGGGAGTTATTACCTTGTCAGATCATGCCCCAGTGACGGGTACTTTTCAGCTACCGCCGGTGTCTCCCTCAAGAGGGGTCTGGCGCCTCCGAGATACCCTGTTGCATAGGCAATCTGTTGTGAAACATATACGAGACTCGATTGGCGAATACCGGCGGCACAATGATAATGGCGATACCACCCGAGCAACACAATGGGCCGCCTTGAAGGCGGTGCTTCAAGGTGAGTTTGTCGCCGTCTCCTCGGCAGAGAATAGGGAACGACAACAAAAGAGGGACGAACTTACGAGCAAGGTGAGGGAGCTGGAACAGGTACATCAGAGGACGGGAGCCCCTAGAGTCTGGAGGCAGCTTAAAGCAGCCCGGAAACTATTATCCGCCCTGGACATGGATAGAGCGGAATACGCAGCGTTGCGCCTGAAACACGCGTACTACACAGGCGGTGACAGATGAGGCCGGCTCCTGGCGAACAAGCTCCGTGTTAAACACCAAAACCATCGGGTGAAAGAGCTGTCAGTTTCCAACGGGGCGACAGCCACGGAGGATGGCCAGATTGCGGACGGTTTCCGTCGGTACTACGCCGATTTATATGCATGCGAGCCCTCCTCGGCGCAAACCGAGGCTGACTACCTGGCCTCGGTCGATCTCCCCACCCTTGTCCCGGAACAGGCAGACCACTTGGAACGGGACATACGGATCGAGGAGGTGATTACAGCTATCTCCCGCCTCAAGCACGGGAAGGCCCCGGGTCCTGATGGGTATACCCCACTTTTCTATAAAACGTTCTGCCCGGAGCTGGCGCCGCTGCTGACGCGACTCTTCAACTCCTTTGCTGAGCCAGGAGCAATCCCTCCAGACTTGCTCCGAGCGACAGTGTCGGTTATCCCCAAGCCGGGGAAAGACCGGACAGAATGCGGTTCCTATCGGTCGATCTCGCTATTGAATGTGGACCTCAAGCTGTACACTGGGATCCAGGCGGCGTGGTTAGCACCTCATCTGCCGGGCCTGGTGGACCCGGACCAGGCGGGGTTTATCCCCGGTAGACAAACAGTAGACAACACCAAGAGGGTAGTCCATATTCTGGAAAAGGCATCCCGTGTCCCTGGGGAACGAATGCTTATTTTGGTTGATGCGGAGAAGGGGTTCGACCGGGTGCATTGGCCATACCTAGAGAGGGTTCTTTGCAAACTGGGTATAGGCGAGAAATTTCGCACTTTGATATTCAATTACTACAGATTTCCATCCGCGGTGGTCCGGGTGAATGATTACAGCTCCCGACCATTTGCGATAGAGCGGGGCACCAGACAGGGGTACCCGTTGTCGCCGCTACTCTTCGCTCTATATATGGAGCCATTTGCACAGAGAATCCGTCAGAATCCGGATGCGACTGGGGTTCGGATGGGGAGGTATACTCACACCGTTAGTTTGTATGCGGATGACGTGATCTTAACGCTTGATGACCCGAGAAGGGTGCTTCAGGCTTGCATTGCTGAGTTAGACGCCTTCGCCGCAGTAGCGGGTTTTAAAATGAATATGGGGAAATCGGCGGCCCTTGACATCTCGCTGACCACCGCCACGAGACTCGAGTTACAGGGCCTCTTCCCCATGCGCTGGTCTAAGGAACTGGTTCCATACTTAGGCTTACTGCTGGCGCCCTCTTTACCTGCTACGGTGGCAGCCAACTACGCAGCCTTAGGTAGGAAAATTAAGGAGGAATTGACCCGCTGGAACAAAGGAACGCTGTCGTTACTGGGCAGAGTGGCCGCGGTGAAGATGACGCTCTTACCGCAGGTGCTGTACCTATTCAGGGCCTTGCCTCTTCAACCCCCGAAGGGATGGATTGGACAAGCACAGGCGGACATCGCACGCTTTGTGTGGCAGGGCCGCAAACCCAGACTCAAGAGAGCCTTGTCCACACTGGCACCTGAGTCTGGTGGACTTGGAGTACCGGACCTACACAAGTACTTCCAGGCGGCGCAGCTGCAATATTTAGTGGAGTGGAGCAGGTGGGAATCTGATAAGCACTGGCTGTTCCAGGACCAGGCGGTGGCGGGTAGGACCCTGCAGGAGATACCCTTCCTGCGCAGGGCTCATCGTCCCCCCAACCTCTACGCGTCTTTTATCACGCGAGTCCCACTGCGTGTCTGGGAGGCTGTGAATTGTAAACACGAACTCACCACCTTCCCGTCTCCGTTCACACCACTGGTCGAGAACCCGGACTTTCAACCTGGGATGGAACCTGGAGCCTTCGCGCACTGGCGGACGGCTAGATGCAGTGCGCTGTTTCACATATACGGCCCGGAGGGCGCCATATCATTTCAGGATCTTAGCAGGGAATACCGCTTGCCTGAGACCGAACGAATGCGGTATCTGCAGGTACGTCACTGGGCGCTTCAGCCGCAGGTGCGTGGCCTGGCTGACCGGAAGCTCACTTCCTATGAGACGTGGCTGGCGACGCGCACCTCGGATTCCAAACTCATCTCAGATGAATACAAGCTCTTGCAACCACCCCTTTTCCACATTTACAACCCTGGGCGGGAGCGCTGGGAACGGGAGCTGGGAAGGGAGCTGAGCCACACGGACTGGGAACACATCTCCTACCGAGCACGCCATTCTGCATATCATACCGGGCTCACCGAAACATACACTAAGATATCCACATATTGGTACTACACACCTGAGAGGTTACATGATATGAATCAAAACATTCTAAACACCTGTTGGAGAGAGTGCGGGCAGATTGGTACACTTACTCATATCTTATGGGACTGCCCTCTGTTGAGTCCCTGCTGGAAGGAGGTCCTAGATGAAATAGATCAGTGCTTCGACATTGAACTCCCTCGTTTCCCAGCCTATGTCCTGCTAGGGTTGCCCCACGGCCTGATGTAACCGCTGAGGTCTAGAAAGGGTAGACAGATAGCGATCGCCTTGGGTTCAGCGATTCAGAACATACTCATCTACTGGCACACCACCACACTCCCCACCACGGTTGGCTGGTTCCACAGGTTGTGGCACGTTCTGGGAATGGAGAAGCTGTCCCTCACGGTGGCGGGTCAGGTGGATAAGTTCGAAGAGCTGTGGCAGCCTTTCCATACCTTATTACAGTCAGAATTCATAGAAATCGCCTGTCCCCGATATCTCCGGTTATTACGACTAACATCTCTGGCTAACCCATCCACCTAGCTTGTACGGGAGGATTGCCTGACGAGAGGAGCGGATACGTTGCGGACGTGACAGGGGTGTGGGACATTCGCACAGCGCGGGGGGAGGGGGGAAGGGATTCGGGGGGCGGGATGGGAGGGGGGAAGTTGGGGAAGGGGTTGTTAGTTATTGAACTTGTCGTCACTGCATACCCATTTGGATCCATGCTCTGAAGGATGTTATATCCACAGTACTTTGCAAGTTGAGGGCGCTCCTGGAGGGGAAGCTTTGCACTACCCCTTTGTGATGACTGTATTCATTTGTTTGTATTGTTTTTCAACGCTGTAATAAAATACTTTAAACCTAAAATGGATCTCTCCGCTTAACATTAATATACCACGAGGAGGTTTAATTCCATACTCGACCTTGAATGTCTAATACGAGAGAAGGTTTAGAAAACCAGGGCATAACCAGCCTCTCAGTATAGACGTAAGCATCGCAAAGGCGACAAATAACCTTACAAATAAGAACGAGTCCCCTAAATCATATGCACCTAATGCAAGAAACAAAGGGACACATTGATCTGTCCAAAAAAGGGCTACGAGTTGGTAATGAGATTTATCTAACAGCCCCCTAGTATAGAAGATAAGATACAAAGTTAAACATCGCGAAGGCGACAAATAACCCTAAAAATAAGGAGTCCCCTAAATCATATGCACATAATGTGAGAAACAAAGGGATATAATGATCTGCCCAGGAAAGGGCTACGAGCTGATAATGAGCTATATCTAACAAAAGAAAGGCCAAATCGCATTGATAGCTAACAACTAAGATGAGAATACATTTGATTGTAATCCCACTTAAAATAAGTGAGAGTACAGCGTATCAATTCTATGAATGACTCTAAAAAATAGCCAATAAGGAATAATCATTTATAAGAATCGCTATTTTTCAGTACAATATAGGGAGGTAACACTATACCAAACATTCCCTTACAGAAGCGAGTGTGAAACTCCATAAAGACGGAAGGTCAACCCCCGAGTCCTTATGTGCCAGTGAATGCAGCAGAAGAAGGTCTGCGTTTTCAGTGATCCGCTTACTTTATGAATGGTGAGTCCTGCACCTTATCACTAGATGCAAACCAAACCTAGATAGTAAAACCACCCAATTAACACCAATCATCATCATCATTTTTCTATAGACATACCATTAAGAAGTATTTTCTCTCATATCGGTGGCTCCCCTGGACAGTGTGTACCGCCGCACTTACTATCGCTTAAGGTAATATATGGATGTCTATTTGAAAGATAGGAAGGTCATAAATAAATGAAGCAGATAATATACTGTTTTTTCCTTCTTACTTCATAGTCAGTTGCCGTTATCCTCATAAGAAGCACTGATAGCCAACAGACCCACATAACTAAAGAAATCCTGAAACAGCACGAACTCCAACATACCATTGAGTTCAGAAATATCCATTTTATTTTATCTTAATTTTGAGGTATGTCACACCTTGGGGTTACTATAATTACAATATTAGGATAGGGGTCAGTCTACACAGACATAGACCAAGAAGACTAGGACAAAGGGAGAGGTAACAGATTACAAATGGTTAATTATATCAACTGTGTATACATATGAAAAAGAATGAGGGCATGTGAACTCAATAGCTGCATTGGTAATGAAGAAAATTGTGACAATGTGTATACAAAGACAACACTATGATTATCAATGTTTGGTCATTCTGTGTTATTTTAACCTAGAATCTGTCCTGAAGAAGGTGTTTTTATAAGAAAAAAATCCGAAACGCTGCCTCAACATTTTTCTGATTCTTGTTTTATATATTATGTTTTGCTTTTTATAAATTGTGTATTAAATTGAGATGTGTACTCATCTATTTTTTTAATGTACTGCCAAATCAAACTGTATGTGATATTAATAATATTAAAAACTTGTATACGCCTTTTACAAAAAACTATTTGAGAACAGCCTCATAAATCCATTTTTCATGTTAGCATTGTTAAAAACGATATAATAAACTGTGGGGATTTATAACTTTGATGTACCAGAATCTCTTACCTCTTGCCGTTTTTGTACCTCAGTAGTCTTAGATAGATCCGTTTGTGTTTCTCTGTCAGATTCACAACAACATTCATACAGTAGTCCATAAGCTCAGCATTGGGACTTGTAGAGTGGGACACCACGTGATTTTCATTCTCTTTCCCCCTGGTCCCAGACAAACCAAGAGAGGGGGCCTCCTAATTTTTCTAGTATATACTCGGCTTGTCAGCTGAGGAGGACATTGCTATTTCTGTTAACAGCGGGTCAGATTGCCGTACCCTAACACCATATAGTCTGAGAAACAAATGGAAGGAATGAAAACCTACAGCTTCTCGGAAAACCAGTTTAATCAAATAATTAACGGGTCATCAAAAAATGTCACTTCAGTCAGACTAGACAAAACAGATGAGGAGCAATGGCGCACTCTCTGGAATTTAAAAAAGAAAGTAGTAAGAGCAGAACTGCATGCCAATTTCCGTGTGGAATATTGTAAAAATGTCATAATACCTAAGGGCCTACAAGTGACCAACGAGCCGGGTATTTTCATCACTAACAAAAAATTCATAGAAAACTGGACTCTAGTGGCTAATTGCTGCAACCGAGACTGGATGCTGCTTATTATAGAGACGGCACATGAGGTCTTGGTGTTTGAACGCAGAGAGATTGCGGAACTTGAATCTAAACTAAAAGAAAACACAGCCCTAGATGAAGCCAAACTTAAACTTGAGGAAATACAAACAGACATAGCAGGATATAGTGAATACCTAGGTAACAAAAAGAGTAACAAACTCAGGAAGGATATTGCAAACTATAATCCGGAGTTTGTATATCCTTATTTACAGATGGATTTCTATGAGAGACCGAGAGAACAGTTCCAACCCCGTAAACAATGGCAACAGCAACCCCGTAACTTTCCTAAAAAGAAGGTTAGATTTTTCGATACATCTGATCTTACACAAGCTCTGACTCTGAGGGTGATTTGCCAAATGACAAGAGGAATACCAAAGAGAGGGACACTCCTACCGGACCTAATAGAGAGGGACTGTCTTTTTTGGAGCAGCGCCACCAGAACTTTGGACAGCCAATGGGAAGAGGGAGGGGGAGGGGCAATCACAACTCCCAACCCCAATTCCTTCAACGTCCAAGGACTAGGATCCAGAAGATCTGGGACTAAATAATACGCACAAGGCAGCCATAATTAACCTCTCCCAACACGATCTATCCAAATCACAGACAACTCTGCTAGAAAAAGGGTTAGTTTTTGCCCTATGCTCCCCTAATAATAGATACTCATTGGAATGGGATTTGCAGAGTTTTTACTGAAAAATTACTCTAAACATTTTCTTTGAGGGCAAGGACAGACAACCCAGACCTAATAAATCAGGCCTTAAAAACAAATCAGTTTGGACCCCTAACTTAAGCATGGTCCATAAAGATATTGAAGCATTCGAACGTGTGGTCGATAAAAGTATTGACGACCTTTTGAAAGAAAAAAATTGGATCAATTACTATCTCAAAAAAGAAGAGACAATAGCCTTAAAATCTTTAGAACAAAAGGAAGACTTGAGCATAAAACCGGCCGATAAAGGCGGTATTATAGTTCTAATGGATAGTTCAGATTACAACAACAGGATGCATCTACTCCTAGACAACAAAGAGCACGATAGGGAGTCCAATAGAAAGGAATGGACAGAATTGAAAGACAATATTACTAAATTACTAACCCAAGCGAAGGATGACAAAGTCATTTGTGAGGAGGAGTTTGCTTTCTTATCCAATACTGACCCTATCATTCCAGCACTATATGGCCTCCCAAAAATCCAAAAATACATGAAAAATCCTCCCATGAGACCCATTGTATCTAGCATAGGCTCACTCAAAGAACCCCTCAGCAAATGTGCGGATGTGTTCCTACAGCCATTGGTCACTACACAAAAGGCATATATCAAGGACACCACGTCCATGATAAAGAAAGTAGAGTGCCTCAGTTTTAACCCGGACACGCAAATCCTAGTAACATTAGACATAGAGGCACTCTATACGAATATCCCCCAGGACAACACAATTGCAATGATTAGAAATCTCCTGAGCATTGATGGTAGAGATTTGACAGCTCATCAAACCTTCATTGTAGACTGCATAACCCTGGTACTTAAGAACAACACATTTTTGTTTAAGAAAAACCTCTACAGACAGGTCAAAGGGACCAGCATGGGGACTACCTGTGCTCCAAGTTTGGCCTGTCTGTATGTCTCCCAATTTGAGGACAAACATATATTCAATCAAACCGCACCTTTCTTTGAAAATGTATCAGAATGGTCAAGATACATTGATGATATTTTTTTTATTTGGACAGGCAGCATGGACACTCTAATCGAATGTATTGAGTGGCTCAATTTAGGAAATAAGAATCTCAAATTCACCTCACATAAAGACCGTGAGTAATGTGAATTTCTAGACATTATAATCAAACATACAGAAGGTTCACTAACTGTCGAATTGTACACCAAACCGACCAACAGAAATACCATGCTGCATTTTAACAGTAACCATCCGCCTTGTCAAAAGAATAATATCCCCTTTGGGCAATTTCTAAGGCTGAAAAGAAGTTGTACAACCATTAATGATTATGATAAACATGCCGAAGTCTTAAAGCAAAAATTTCTAGAAAGAGGGTATAAGCGACGTATGATTCGTCACGCCTACTAAAGAGCAAAATACTTCAATCGAGAGAACCTATTTAGCAAAAAAGAGGCATCCTCTAATGAACTACAACCTATAATCTTTGTGACGAACTATAATCAAGCTAGTAATAAAATAAAAAACATCGTCAATAGAAACTGGCATTTAGTCACTAATAACAAACATGAGAAACTACCCAAATCAATGTTCTCATTTAGGAGGAACCGGACCATTAGAAATAGTCTGGTCCACACATACAGAGAAAACAGACATATGACGCAACCTTGCATTGATAATGCACCCCTACCCACGGGTACTTTTCCCTGCACAGGATGTGTCAACTGCGGCAACATTATCAAAGGAAGTAATATCACAAATAGTAATGTCACACTGAAAATCAAAAGCTTTATGAATTGTCACACAAAAAATGTGATTTACCTAATACAATGCCCCTGACAACTGTGGTATGTGGGCGAGACATCCAGGGAAGTTCGGATCCGCCTAAACGAACATAGGTCGGCAATTTGGAACAACAAAAAGGGTGCCCCATTGACTGAACATTGGAAGACAGCAGGCCATAATATTGAGGATCTTAAGCGGTGCGGCCTAGAAACAATAGAAATCAATGCAAGAGGCTGGCGATTTGAACATCAAAAGGAAAAAACGGGGACAATTTTATATGTCCCTATTCAATAGCGTCAGATGCGGCCTAAATAGCAGAGAGGATTGGGAACGGATAGTGCAATGAGCTATGAGTCTAGTTTGCGAAGTTTCAATTAATAGTTTGTTAATATTTTGTTACAATTACACACAGTGGAGTGAGATAATTAAAGCAGGCATCTAGGTACCAGCTAATATCACATTTTATCGTTCAAACTAAATTTAATGCTAATACCACATTTTATCATTTAACTAAGTTAATTCTGTGTACCCTTAACAGATAGATCTATCTTCCCACCTCCTGATCCTATATGAATAATTAGGATTGCCGCAATAATATGGAGTATAAAAAGGTCCATATGGTAATAAATACTGAACCACAAGAATTGTGTTAAGTAATAGCAGACCAATACACAAGAAAATATAAGAAAGATCCACACAGCAATATCAAAAGCTAACTCTATCGTACAAATACCATCTTGCGCTTTTTTGTTGCCTTTGCATCTAGGCTGAGGTTGGCCGCCGGTCAACCAATGAGAAGATAGTAGTCCGTAACGTAATTGATTAAGTGACATTATAAGAAGTGTCATTTTCTGAAACTTTTATGTTTACACTTATAAGTCATTTTATTGCAGAATTAAAGCACACATCAGTATCCAGGCTGTGCGCGCAGCCCAATGAGGATAAGATCATGCGTCAGTGTTCCCGCATCAACAGGCTAATTACTTAAAATCATACGTAGACCATCAAGAAAGCACGATACGTTCATGTCACCATGACAATAGCTTTAGGATTGGCCACAAACCAATTGCGTAGCCCCAAAGAAAGAACTATAGGATTTATCAACTAAGTATCGACACCTTTTGAAACTCCTTTTACCTATATTTTCATAAGCCATCCAAAAATATAATAATTAGAAAACACGCACAATCCAAGTGTAGCGCACATCCTAACTACGATTCAACAGTGCGTTAGTGTCTCCATGACAACAGACCTCGGATTGGTTAAAATCCATCCATCCACGCGAGGCTATAGGCAGTAATACTATCAGGCACTATGCGTCTATGTTACTAGGGCAACAGGCCTCGGATTGGCTACTAACCGACCAATGGCGGAGCAGGAAATATACCCCAATTAGAACACGGCTATTATAAAAGACGCGGAGCTCGGCTGCAATGTTATTCGTTTCTCTGACGGCAAGAAGACGAAATAGGCAATGCTGTCCAAGCAAGGAGCAGGGAGTCCGGTGTATATTATTAAGGTGAGAAAAAAGAAATGTCATGAGTATCGGGGTAGAGCGAATAGATCATGGAAGCTAATGATATCCCCATATAGAATTCGAAGCTGGCGTAAGCATTTAACAGATACCCACTGCATTGAGACACGTAGCAATCGGAATAGATCCCCCGTTTTTTTCTAAAATGGTTCTCTCCGCTTAACATTAATATACCACGAGGAGTTTTAATTCCATACTCGACCTTGAATGTCTAATACCAGGGCATAACCAGCCTCTCAGTATAGACGTAAGCATCGCGAAGGCGACAAATAACCTTACAAATAAGAACGAGTCCCCTAAATCATATGCACATAATGCAAGAAACACAGGGACACATTGATCTGTCCAGAAAAGGGCTACGAGTTGGTAATGAGATATATCTAACAGCCCCCTAGCATAGAAGAAAAGATACAAAGTTAAACATCGCGAAGGCGACAAATAACCTTAAAAATAAGGAGTCCCCTAAATCATATGCACATAATGCGAGAAACAAAGGGATATAATGATCTGCCCAGGAAAGGGCTACGAACTGGTAATGAGATATATCTAACAAAAGAAAGGCCAAATCGCATTGATAACTTACAACTAAGATGAGAATACATTTGATTGTAATCCCACTCAAAATAAGTGAGCAGTACAGCGTATCAATTCTATGAATGACTCCAAAAAATAGCCAAACTCCATAAAGACGGGAGGTCAACCCCCGAGTCCTTATGTGCCAGTGAATGCAGCAGAGGAAGGTCTGCATTTTCAGTGATCCGCTTACTTTATGAATGGTGAGTCCTGCACCTTATCACTAGATGCACACCAAACCAAGATAGTAAAACCACCCAATTAACACCAATCATCATCATCATTTTTCTATAGACATACCATTAAGAAGTATTTTCTCCTATATCGGTGGCTCCCCTGGACAGTGTGTACCGCCGCACTTACTATCGCTTAAGGTAATATATGGATGCCTATTTGAAAGATAGGAAGGTCATAAATAAATGAAGCAGATAATATACATTTTTTACCTTTTTACTTCATAGTGTTGCTGTTATCCTCATAAGAAGCACTGATAGCCAACAGACCCACATAACTTAACTAAAGGGATCCTGAAACAGCACGAACTCCAACATACCATTGAGTTCAGAATAATCCCTTTTATTTTATCTTAATTTCGAAGTATTTGACACCTTGGGGTTACTATAATTACAATATTAGGATAAGGGTCAGTCTACACAGACATAGACCGAGAAGACTAGGACAAAGGGAGAGGTAACAGATTACAAATGGTTAATTATATCAACTGTGTATACATATAAAAAAGAATGAGGGCATGCGAACTCAATAGCTGCATTGGTAATAAAGACAATTGTGACAATGTGTATACAAAGACAACACTATGATTATCAATGTTTGGTAATTCTGTGTTCTTTTAACCTAGAATCTGTCCTGAAGAAGGTGTTTTTATAAGAAAAAAAGCCGAAACGCCTCCTCGACATTTTTCTGATTCTTGTTTTATGTATTATGTTTTGCTTTTTATAAATTGTGTATTAAATTAAGATTGGTACTCATCTATGTTTTTAATGTACTGCCAAATCAAACTGTATGTGATATTAATAATAATAAAAACTTGTATACGCCTTTTACAAAAAACTATTTGAGAACAGCCTCATTAATCCATTTTTTCATGCTAGCATTGTGTAAAAACGATATAATAACCGTTGGGAATTTATAACTTTGATGTACCAGAATCTCTTCATTCTTGCCCTTTTTGTACCTGAGTACTCTTAGATAGGTCCGTTTGTGTTTCTCTGTCAGATTCACAACAACATTCATACAGTGGTCCATAAGCTCAGCATTGGGACTTGTAGAGTGGGACGCCACATGATTTTCATTCTCTTCCCCCTGGTCCCAGACAAACCCAGAGAGGGGGCCTCCTAATTTTTCGAGATAAAATCCTTACACCATCCGACCATTAGAGGAGCCGACAGTGACCAAAATTGACAGCAATGTACTCCTCAAGGCACCAGGCACAAGCAGTGCCAATTAGAAGAGCAAATGAAATACTGGATTGAATTGTGCCTGAACAGGTCTCCTACACACACACCCGTGGCGTAACGAAACTTAAGGGGGCCCCGCTGCAAACTACATGGAGGCCCCCCCCCCATTCTCTGTGCTAGTCTAGAGCTCTGATGCCAGCGACCCACCATACTGCAGGGGATGCGGGGCTATTGTTAAGCCACTGTCACCAATAAAGCCGTTATAAGTAACACTGGATTGTGGAGTTAAAGGTTGGGCTTAGTCTGCCAGCAGGCTTTCATAGGTGGTGGTCCATTCATTACAGGGTCCCTGCCATCAGTAGGCCAAGGAAGTTTGCCCAATTTTAGGTGGGTTTCCTGATGCAGACTCCTGTCATGATATACAACATCAGGGCCACTCATCGTTTAATTTTGACAAAAGTGCATCCACTGCTCCTTCTCGTTTCCATTTTAAAACATTAGACAATACGACAATGCTGTATTTCAAAAGCAGATGTAACTACAAAGAGCAACGTTTGATAATATATTTTTATTAGTAGACAATAGCAATCTTAGGAGGCATTGCATAGCTTCATAGACATTTTGACCCCAATTCCATCGCAGTCTCTCTCTCTCTCTCTCTCTCTCTGTCAGTCTATGTCTCTCAGTCATTCAGTCTCTCTGTCAGTCAGTCTCTATCAGTCAGTTTCTCAGTCAGTCAGTCTCTCTCTCTCTCTGTCAGTCTCTCTATCTCTCTCTCTCTGTCAGTCAGTCAGTCGCTCTCTCAGTCAGTCTGTCTCTCAGTTTTTCAGTCTCTCTCTGTCAGTCAGTCTCTCTCTTTCTGTCAATCAGTCTCTCCCTTTATGTCAGTCAGTCTCTCAGACAGTCTCTCTCTCTGTCAGTTTCTCTCTCTCAGTCAGCCAGTCTCTCTCTCTGTCAGTGTCCCTCTCTCTCTCTGTCAGTCTCTCTCTCTGTTCATCAGTCTCTCTCTCTCTGTCAGCTTCTCTCTGTCAGTCTCTCTCTCTCTTATTCTCTCTCTCTCTCAGTCAGTCTCTCTCTGTCAGTCAGTCACTCTCTCTGTCAGTGTCTCAGTCTCTCTCTCTCTCTGTCAGTCTCTCTCTGCCTGTCTTTCTCTCTCCCAGTCAGTCTCTCTCTCAGTCAGTCTCTCTCTCTCTGTCGGTCAGTCTCTCTCTGTCAGTGTCTCAGTCTCTCTCTCTTTCAGTGTCTCTCTCAGTCAGTCTCTCTGTCAGTCAGTCTCTCTCTCTCTGTCAGTCTCTCTCTTAGTCAGTCAGTCTCTATCTGTCAGTCTCTCTTAGTCAGCCAGTCCCTCTCTCTGTCAGTCCCTCTCTCTGTCAGTCTCTCTCTCTGTGTCAGTCTCTCTCTGTCAGTCCCTCTCTGTCAATCCCTCTCTGTCAGTCTCTCTCTCTGTCAGTCAGCCTTCCAGACAGTCTCTCTCTCTCTCCCTCCCTCTGTCAGTCTCTCTGTCAGTCATTCTCTCTCGCAGTCAGCCAGTCTCTCTCAGTCAGTCTCTCTCTGTCAGTCAGTCTCTCTGTCTGTCAGTTTCTCTGTCAGTCAGTTTCTCTCAGTCAGTCTCTCGGTTAGTCAGTCTCTCTTTCTCTGTCAGTCTCTCAGTCTCTCTCTCTCTGTCAGTCTCTCAGTCTCTCTGTGAGTCAGTCTCTCTCTCAGTCAGTCTCTCTCTCTCTGTCAGTCTCTCAGTCAGTCAGTCTCTCAGTCTCTCTCTCTCTCTTAGTCTCTCTCTCTGAGTCAGTCAATCTCTCTCTCCCAGTCAATCAGTCTCTCTCAGTCAGTCATTCTCTCTCTACCTCAGTCAGTCAGTCTCTCTGTCAGTCAGTCTCTGTCAGTCAATCAGCCTCTCTCAGTCAGTCAAATCAAATCAAATCAAATCAAGCTTTATTCGGTTGTAGAGAAAACATCCATAAAAGCATAATGTATATTACATCCAAGTACAAAGAAAATACGCTTAATAAAAAGTTATTTAAAAACTAGTTAGTAAAATATCATCACAATGACTGTTATTTGTTTTTCAGTAAAAAAGTTTAGCAAAAAAGTGGGTTTTCTCTCTATTCCACTCCTTCCAAATTAATGGACTTGTTACTCTTAATATGGGAGTTACAACCATAAGAGTATAAAGTACTGATAGTGGAATAATATGATCGTAGTAAAAAGCTTGTACATAAATATAAAAAGCAGTCAAATGGTTGAGACGATGGTACAGAAAGATATGCAGTATAAAGAAAATAACAATTTTAGCATCACAAATGAAAGCGGGTCAATGCTGCTCGAGGTTCTGCCTCTGTTTAATGACCAATTTCATGAAGTTTACTATCGATCTGGCAAAAGGTTCAACTTCTAGAAATTGAATTGCAAGAAATGCCGGGCGACACCTGCGTAGGCCCATGATTTTTAAACTAGGAATGAGCCAATATTTCCTCATTTCCTGATAAAATTTACAAAATAATAATGTGTGAATCGTGGTTTGTGGGGAATTGTCATCACAGGGGCATGGTTGTAGTTGTTTTTCCCAGGAATTGGTCTTACGGAAGGTGACTAGATGGTGAAAGATGTTCAGTCTAAACCTGGTTAGCAGTAGCCTTTCATAATCCCGAAAGCTCAAAGGTTAAGTAAGGCTGAACTGTCATAGTTGTTTGTATTTGAAGTGAGTGTTGCACAGTTGGTTTATGTGCCTCACTAGACAGTCGTAAAGATTCCAGATGAGTAAGGCAAGTCTTTTTAAACTGCTTCCTTGGTATTACTGCAATTGTAGAAGGGGAGGTATAATACTGTTGCATACCAAGGTCGCCGAGGAATTTCTTAATGTACGCTATCCAGGTGATTTTATGTCCCTTGACCAGAGAAATACAGTCCTCAATGAACTCCCTACAAAGAGAGGTTTCAGTAGAGGACCAAATGCGATGCCACAGAAGAAGGGGTTGTATTCTTATCAGATCAGTTATAAAAGTCAATCCCAATTCCATGTGGCAAGCGTAAGTTGAAGTTCCCTGTGCGACCGCCAAAATAAATCATAAAAAGTTGTTTTCCACCCTTTGCACCTCCTCAACCTTGGCGAAACCCCAGAGCCCAGCCCCATATATTGCACTTGAGATGCATTTAGCCCTATAGATTTCGAGGAGTTCTACCGGGGGGCGCCTGCCTAGTTTATTAGCAAAGTTTATGAGGGCCGCTGTTGTCCTCTAAAAAGTAAGCTTCCTTGATTCAATGGCAGGCTTCCAGGTGCATTTGTTATCAAATAGTACGCCCAAGTAAGGATAGGTGGTTGTGGTATCCAATTTTTGTTTATCAATGTATATAGGCTTGATGTTCTTTAACCTTGGGCCTGCGAACATGACATACGTCTTTTTGATGTTTATTTTTAGGTCTAAATTGGCCATAAAATCGTGATACCTTACGAGGGCGCGCTGTAGCTCCATAGGAGTACGAGCTTATATAACAGCGTCATCCGCGTAGAGTAGAATCGGTATGGGGCGCTTTTTTATGTGAGGGAGGTCAGTCAGTCAGTCTCTCTCTCAGTCAGTATCTCTCTGTCAATCTCTCTCAGTCAGTCTCTCTCACAGTCAATCAGTCTCTCTCTCTCAGTCTGTCTCTGCCTCTCTCTCACAGTCTCTCTATCTTTCTCTGTCAGTCAGTATCTCTCTACCGCAGTCAGTCAGTCAGTCTGTCAGTCTCTCTCCCTGTCAGTCAGTCTCACTCTCTCTCAATCAGTTTCTCTCTCTCTCTCTGTCAGTCACAGTCTCACTCTGTAAGCCAGTCTGTCTCTCTCTCTCTGTCAGTCTCTCAGCCAGTCAGTCTCTCGGTCAGTCAGTATTCAGTCTGAGTCAGTCAGTCAGTCTCTACTCTCTCTCCACTCTCTCTCTCTCTCCAATCTCTCTCTCAACTCTGTCCACTCTATCTCCACTGTCTCACTCTCTCTCTACTCTCTCTACTCTCTCACTCTCTCTCCACTCTCTCTCCACCCTCTCTACTCTCTCTTTCCACTCTCTCTCTCCACTCTCACCACTCTCTCACCACTCTCTCTACACTAGACTCTCTCAACTCTCTCCCTCCACTCTCTCTCTACTCTCTCTCCACTCTCTCTTCTCTCTCTCTCTACTCTCTCACCACTCTCTCTCTCTCTCTCCACTGTCTCTCTCCACTCTCTCTTTCCACTGTTTCTCTCCACTCTCTCTCTCTCCACTCTCTCTCTCCACTCTCTCTCTCTACTCTCTCTCTCCACTCTCACTCTCTCCACTCTCTCGCCACTCTCTCCACTCTCTCTCCACTGTCTCTCTCTCCACTCTCTCCCCACTCTCTCTCTCCACTCTCTCTGTCAGTCACTCTCTCTTTCTCTCTCAGTCAGTCTCTCTCTCTGTCGGTCAGTCTTTCTCGCTCTTATTGTCTCAGTCTCTCTTTCTCAGTCAGTCTCTCTCTCAGTCAGTCTCTCTCTCAATCAGTCAGTCTCTGCCTCTCTCTCTGTCTCTCTCTCTCTCTGAGTCAGTCAGTCTCTCTCTCTCTCTCTCTCTCTCTCCGTCATTCAGTATCTCTCTACCTCAGTCAGTCAGTCTGTCAGTCAGTCATTCTCTCTCTCTGTCAGGTCAGTCTCTCTCTCTGTCAGTCAGTCTCACTCTCTCTCAATCAGTCTCTCTCTCTCTGTCAGTCACAGTCTCTCTCTGTAAGCCAGTCTGTCTCTCTCTCTCTGTCAGTCTCGCAGCCAGTCAGTCTCTCGGTCAGTCAGTATTCAGTCTGAGTCATTCAGTAAGTCTCTACTCTCTCTCCACTCTCTCTCTCTCCAATCTCTCTCTCAACTCTGTCCACTCTATCTCCACTGTCTCTCTCTCTCTCTACTCTCTCCACTCTCTCACTCTCTCTCCACTCTCTCTCCACCCTCTCTACTCTCTCTTTCCACTCTCTCTCTCCACTCTCACCACTCTCTCACCACTCTTTCTCTACTCTCTCTACACTAGACTCTCTCCACTCTTTCCCTCCACTCTCTCTCTACTCTCTCTCTTCTCTCTCTCTCTCTACTCTCTCGCCACTCTCTCTCTCTCCACTGTCTCTCTCTCCACTGTCTCTCTCCACTGTCTCTTTCCACCGTCTCTCTCCACGCTCTCTCTCTCCACTCTCTCTCTCCACTCTCACTCTCTCCACTCTCTCGCCACTCTCTCCACTGTCTCTCCACTGTCTCTCTCTCCACTCTCTCCCCACTCTCTCCCCACTCTCTCTCTCCACTCTCTCTGTCAGTCTCTCTCTCTCTTTCTCTCTCAGTCAGTCTCTCTCTCTGTCGGTCAGTCTTTCTCTCTCTTAGTGTCTCAGTCTCTCTTTATCAGTCAGTCTCTCTCTCAGTCAGTCTCTCTCTCAGTCAGTCAGTCTCTGCCTCTCTCTCTCTGAGTCAGTCAGGCTCTCTCTCTCTCTCTCCGTCAGTCAGTATCTCTCTACCTCAGTCAGTCAGTCTGTCAGTCAGTCAGTCTCTCTCTCTATCAGTCAGTCTCTCTCTCTCTCTCAGTCAGCCAGTCTCTCTCTCTCTGTCATTCTCTCAGCCAGCCAGTCTCTCGGTCAGTCAGTATTCAGTCTCTGATTCAGTCAGTCTCTACTCTCTCTCCATTCTCTCTCTCAACAACTCTGCCCACTCTATCTCTACTGTCTCACTCACTCTCCACTGTCTCACTCTCTCTCCACTGTCTCTCTCTCCACTCTCTCTCTCTACTCTCTCCACTCTCTCATTCTCTCTCCACTGTCTCTCCACCCTCTCTCCACTCTTTCTCCACTCTCTCTCTCCACTCTCTCTCTCTACTCTCTCCACTATCTCTCTTCTCTCTCTCTCTACTCTCTCGCCACTCTCTCTCTCACCACTGTCTCTCTCCACTCTCTCTCTACTCTCTCTCTCCACTCTCTCTCCACTCTCTCTCCACTCTCTCTCTCCACTTTCTCTCTCCACTGTCTCTCTCTCTCCACTCGCTCTCTCTCCACTCTCTCCCCACTCTCTCTGTCAGTCTCTCTCTCTATCAGTCTCTCTCTCTCTTAGTCTCTCTCTGTCAGTCTCTCTCTCAGTCAGTCTCTCTCTCTGTCGGTCAGTCTCTCTCGCTCTGTTAGTGTCTCAGTCTCTGTCTCTGTCGGTCTCTCTCTCTGTCAGTCTCTCTGTCAGTCAGTCTCTCTTTCTCTCTGTCAGTTCCTCTCTCTGTCAGTCTCTCTCTGTCTCTCTCTCTCTGTCTCTCTCAGTCTCTCTCTCTAAGTCAGTTTTCCAGACAGTCTCTCTCTCTTTCTCCCTCGGTCAGTTTCTCTGTTAGTCATTCTCTCTCTCTCTCTCGCAGTCAGGAAGTCTCTCTCAGTCAGTCTCTCTCTCTCTCAGTCAGTGACTCTGTCAGTCAGTCTCTCGCTCTGTCAGCCAGTCTCTCTCTCTCTCAGTCAGTCTTTCTCTGTCAGTCTCTCTCTCTCTCTGTTGGTCAGTCTCTCTTTCTCTGTCAGTCTCTCTCTCTGTCAGTCTCTCAGTCTCTCTGTCAGTCTGTCTCTCTCTGTCAGTCTCTCTCTCAGTCAGTCAGTCTCTCGCTCTTTCTCTCAGTCTCTCTCTCTGTCAGTCAGTCAGTCTCTGTCAGTCAGTCAGTCTCTCTCAGTCAGTCTCTTTCTCTCTGTCAGTCTCTCTGTCAGTCAGTCTCTCCCAACCTCCCCACTCTCTCTCTTTCCACTCTTTTTCCACTTTCTCTCTCCACTCTCTCTCCACTGTCTCTCTCTCCACTCTCACTCTCTCTACTCTCTCCACTCTCTCACTCTCTCTCCACTCTCTCTCCACCCTCTCTCTACCCTCTGTCTACTCTCTCTCCACTCTTTCTCTCTCTCCACTCTCTCTCTCCACTGTTTACCTCCACTCTCTCTCTACTGTCTCTCTCTCCACTCTCTCTCTTCTCTCTCTCTCTATTCTCTCGCCACTCTCTCACCACTGTGTCTCTCCACTCTCTCTCCACTCTCTCTCTCCAATCTCTCTCTACCCTCTCTCTCCACTGTCTCTCTACACTCACTCTCCACTGTCTCTCTCTCTCCACTCTCTCTATCTCCCCTCTCTCTCCACTCTCTCTGTCAGTCTCTCTCTCTCTTAGTCTCTCTCTGTCTGTCAGTCTCTCTCTCAGTCAGTCTCTCTCTCGGTCAGTCTCTCTCGCTCTGTTAGTGTCTCAGTCTTTCTCTCTGTCAGTCTCTCTGTCAGGCAGTCTCTCTCTCTCTGTCAGTCCCTCTCTCTGTCAGTCTCTCTCTGTCTCTCTCTCTCTGTCTCTCTCAGTCGCTCTCTCTTAGTCAGTCTTCCAGGCAGTCTCTCTCTTTCTCTCCCTCTGTTAGTTTCATTCTCTCTCTCTCTCGCAGTCAGTCAGTCTCTCACTACCAGTGTCTCTCTCTCTCAGTCAGTCTCTCTCTGTCAGTCAGTCTCTCTCTCTCTCTCGCTGTCAGTCAGTCTCTCTCTTTCAGTCTCTCTCTCAGTCAGTCGGTCTCTCGCTCTCTCTTAGTCTCTCTCTCTGTCAGTCAGTCAGTCTCTGTCAGTCAGTCAGTCTCTGTCAGTCAGTTAGTCTCTCTCGGTCAGTCTCTTTCTCTCTGTCAGTCTCTCTCTCAGTCAGTCTCTCTCGCAGTGTCAGTCTCTCTTTCTCAGTCAGTCAGTCTCTGCCTCTCTCTCTGTTAGTCAATCTCTCTCTCTGTCAGTCAGGCAGTCTCTCTACTCTCTCCACTCTCTCCACTCCCTCTCTTTCTCTCAACTCTCTCTCCACTCTCTCTCCAGTCTCTCTCTCGGCTCTGTCCACTCTATCTCCACTGTCTCACTCTCTCTTCACTCTCTCCACTCTCTATCCACTCTCTCCACTCTCTCCAACCTCCCCACTCTCTCTCTCCACTCTCTCTCCACTCTCTCTCTACTCTCTATCTCTCTCTCTCTCCTCTCTCTCCACTCTCTCTGCACTCTCTCTCTACTGTCTCTCTCTCCACTCTCTCTCTCTCTCTACTATCTCTCCACTCTCTCTCTCTCTCCACTCTCTCTCTCCACTCTCTCTCCACGCTCTCTCTCCACACTCTCTCTCCACTCTCTCTCCACTGTCTCCCTCCACTCTCTCTCTACTCTCTCTCCACTCTCTCTCCACTGTCTCTCTCTAAACTCTCTCTCCACTCTCTCTCTCTCCACTGTCTCCCTCCACTCTCCACTCTCTCTCTCCACTCTCTCTCTCTCCACTCTCTCCCTCTCCACTGTCTCTCTCCACTCTCTCTCCATCCTCTCTCTCTCCACTGTCTCTCCACTCTCTCCCCACTCTCTCTCTCCCCACTCTCTCTCTACTTTCTTTCCACTCCCTCTTTCCACTCTCTCTCCACTTTCTCTCTCCACTCTCTCTACACTGTCTCCCTCCACTCTCTCTCTCTACTCTCTCTCCACTCTCTCTCCACTGTCTCTCTCAACTTTCTCTCCACTCTCTCTTCACTCTCTCTCTAATCTCTCCACTCTCACCACTCTCTCTCTGCTCTCTCTACTCTCTACTCTCTCTCCCCCCTCTCTCTCTACTCTCCCTCCACTCTCTCTCCACAGTCTCCCCCCACTCTCTCTACTCTCCCTCCACTCTCTCTCCACTGTCTCTCTCTCTACTGTCTCTCTCTCCACTCTCCAATCTCTCTCTCCACTCTCTCTCTCTCCACTCTCTCCACTCTCTCTCCACTCTCTCTCCACTGTCTCCTTCCACTCCCTCTACTCTCTCTCTCCACTTTCTCTCTCTCCACACGCTCTCTACTCTCTCCCTCTACTCTCTCTCTCTACTCTCTCTATCCACTCTCTCTCTCTCCACTCTCTCCACTGTTTCCCTCTACTCTCTCTCTACTCTATCTCCACTCTCTCTCCACTGTCTCTCTCCTCACTCTCTCCCCACTCTCTCCTCTCTCTCTCTCTCCACTCTCTCTTTCCAATCTCTCCTCTCGCTCTCCTCTCTCTTTCCACTCTCTCTCTCCACTCTCCCTCTCCACTCTCTCTCTACTCTCTCTCCACTCTCTCTCCACTCTCTCTCTTCACTCTCTCTCTCCACTCTCTCTCCGCTTTCTCCCTCCACTCTCTCCCACTCTCTCTCACAAAGTAGTGAGCGTTCAAAGAGTGCTTACCTGAGGGCACCATTTTGCTGCCCCGTCCCTTCTCAAATGAGCATTGCCCTGGAGAATGATGTCTCTGGGGCCCCCACCCCATCCAGAGCCCTGGAGGTGAAAGCTCTCTCCGAGTCCCCCACCCCCACCCTTGTCCTCTCCCGTCTCAGAGGCTGTGCCCTGTGGGGAAAGCTGTCTCTGGGGCCCCCATCCTTTTTCCGGGCCTGGCGCGCTCTCTCTTTCTCAATCAGTCAGTGTCTGCCTCTCTCTGTCAGTCTCTCTCTCTCTCTGTCAGTCAGTCTCTCTCTCTGTCAGTCAGGAAGTCTCTCTACTCTCTCTCCACTCTCTCTCTTTCTCTCTACTCTCTCTCCACTCTCTCTCCACTCTCTCACTCTACTCTGTCTACTCTATCTCCACTGTCTTACTCTCTCTCCACTCTCTTTCTTCACTCTCTCTCTTCACTCTCTCCACTCTCTATCCACTATCTCTCTACTCTCTCTCCACTCTCTCTCCACTGTCTCTCTCTCCACTCTCTCTCTCCACTCTCTTTCCACTCTCTCTCCACTCTCTCTCTCTCTACTGTCTCCCTCCACTCTCTACTCTCTCTCTCTACTCTCTCTCCACTCTCTCTCTCCACTCTCTCTATCTCCACTGTCTGTCTCTACTCTCTCAATCTCCACTGTCTCTCTCCACTCTCTCTCTCCACCCTCTCTCTCTCCACTGTCTCTCCACTCTCTCCCCACTCTCTCTCTCCCCACTCTCTCTCTACTCTCTCTCAACTCCCTCTTTCCACTCTCTCTCCACTTTCTCTCTCCACTCTCTCTCCACTGTCTCCCTCCACTCTCTCTCTCTACTCTCTCTCCACTCTCTCCACTCTCTCTCTACTCTCTCTCCACTCTCTCTCCACTGTCTCTCTCTCCACTCTCTCTCTCCACTCTCTTTCCACTCTCTCTCCACTCTCTCTCTCTCTACTGTCTCCCTCCACTCTCTACTCTCTCTCTCTACTCTCTCTCCACTCTCTCTCTCCACTCTCTCTATCTCCACTGTCTCTCTCTACTCTCTCAATCTCCACTGTCTCTCTCCACTCTCTCTCCACCCTCTCTCTCTCCACTGTCTCTCCACTCTCTCCCCACTCTCTCTCTCCCCACTCTCTCTCTACTCTCTCTCCACTCCCTCTTTCCACTCTCTTTCCACTTTCTCTCTCTACTCTCTCTCCACTGTCTCACTCCACTCTCTCTCTCTACTCTCTCTCCACTGTCTCTCTCCACTTTCTCTCCACTCTCTCTTCACTCTCTCTCTAATCTCCCCACTCTCTCCACTCTCTCTCTGCTCTCTCTACTCTCTACCCTCTCTCCCCTCTCTCTCTCTACTCTCTCTCCACTCTCTCTCCACAGTCTCCCCCCACTCTCTCTACTCTCCCTCCGCTCTCTCTCCACTGTCTCTCTCTGTACTGTCTCTCTCTCCACTCTCCAATCTCTCTCCACTCTCTCTCTCCACTCTCTCCACTCTCTCTCCACTCTCTCTCCACTGTCTCCCTCCACTCCCTCTACTCTCTCTTTCTACATTCTCTCTCCACTCTCTCTCTACTCTCTCCCTATACTCTCTCTCTCTCTACTCTCTCTATCCACTCTCTCTTTCTCTCCACTCTCTCTCCACTGTTTCCCTCTACTCTCTCTCTACTCTATCTCCACTCTCTCTCTCCACTGTCTCTCTCCTCACTCTCTCTCCACTCTCTCCTCTCTCTCTCTCTCCACTCTCTCTCTCCACTCTCTCTTTCCAATCTCTCCAATCTCTCCTCTCGCTCTCCTCTCTCTTTCCACTCTCTCTCTCCACTCCCCCTCTCCACTCTCTCTCTACGCTCTCCCCACTCTCTCTCCACTCTCTCTCTTCACTCTCTCTCTCCACTCTCTCTCTCCACTCTCTCTCCGCTCTCTCTCTCCACTCTCTTCCACTCTCTCTCACAAAGTAGTGAGCGTTCAAAGAGTGCTTACCTGAGGGCACCATTTTGCTGCCTCGTCCCTTCTCAAATGAGCATTGCCCTGGAGGTGAAAGCTCTCTCAGGGGCCCCCACCCCCATCCTTGTCCTCTCCCGTCTCAGAGGCTGTCCCTGTGGGGAAAGCTGTCTCTGGGACCCCCCTCCTTTTTCCGGGCCTGGCGCGCTCTCTCTTTCTCAATCAGTCAGTGTCTGCCTCTCTCTGTCAGTCTCTCTCTCTCTGTCAGTCAGTCTCTCTCTCTGTCAGTCAGGCAGTCTCTCTACTCTCTCTCCACTCTCTCTCTCTCCACTCTCTCTCTCTCCACTCTCTCTCTTTCTCTCTACTCTCCACTCTCTCGCCACTCTCTCTTTACTCTCTCTCCACTCTCTCTCCACTGTCTCCCTCCACTCTCTCTCTACTCTCTCTCCACTCTCTCTCCACTGTCTCTCTTTCCACTCTCTCTCTCCACTGTCTCCCTCCACTCTCTACTCTCTCTCTCTACTCTCTCTCTCCACTCTCTCTCCACTCTCTCTCTCTCCACTGTCTCTCTCTACTCTCTCTCCACCCCCTCTCTCTCCACTGTCTCTCTACTCTCTCCCCACTCTCTCTCTCCCCACTCTCTCTCTACTCTCTCTCCACTCCCTCTTTCCACTCTCTCTCCACTTTCTCTCTCTACTCTCTCTCCACTGTCTCCCTCCACTCTCTCTCTCTACTCTCTCTCCACTCTCTTTCTACTCTCTCTCTCCACTCCCCCTCTCCACTCTCTCTCTACGCTCTCCCCACTCTCTCTCCACTCTCTCTCTTCACTCTCTCTCTCCACTCTCTCTCTCCACTCTCTCTCCGCTCTCCCTCTCCACTCTCTTCCACTCTCTCTCACAAAGTAGTGAGCGTTCAAAGAGTGCTTACCTGAGGGCACCATTTTGCTGCCTCGTCCCTTCTCAAATGAGCATTGCCCTGGAGGTGAAAGCTCTCTCCGGGGCCCCACCCCCATCCTTGTCCTCTCCCATCTCAGAGGCTGTCCCTGTGGGGAAAGCTGTCTCTGGGACCCCCATCCTTTTTCCGGGCCTGGCGCGCTCTCTCTTTCTCAATCAGTCAGTGTCTGCCTCTCTCTGTCAGTCTCTCTCTCTCTGTCAGTCAGTCTCTCTCTCTGTCAGTCAGGCAGTCTCTCTACTCTCTCTCCACTCTCTCTCTCTCCACTCTCTCTCTCTCCACTCTCTCTCTTTCTCTCTACTCTCCACTCTCTCGCCACTCTCTCTCTACTCTCTCTCCACTCTCTCTCCACTGTCTCCCTCCACTCTATCTCTACTCTCTCTCCACTCTCTCTCCACTGTCTCTCTTTCCACTCTCTCTCTCCACTCTCTCTCCACTCTCTCTCTACTCTCTCTCCACTCTCTCTCCACTGTCTCCCTCCACTCTCTCTCTACTCTCTCTCCACTCTCTCTCCACTGTCTCTCTTTCCACTCTCTCTCTCCACTGTCTCCCTCCACTCTCTACTCTCTCTCTCTACTCTCTCTCTCTCCACTCTCTCTCCACTCTCTCTCTCTCCACTGTCTCTCTCTACTCTCTCTCCACCCTCTCTCTCTCCACTGTCTCTCTACTCTCTCCCCACTCTCTCTATCCCCACTCTCTCTCTACTCTCTCTCCACTCCCTCTTTCCACTCTCTCTCCACTTTCTCTCTCTACTCTCTCTCCACTGTCTCCCTCCACTCTCTCTCTCTACTCTCTCTCCACTCTCTCTCCACTGTCTCTCTCCACTTTCTCTCCACTCTCTCTCTAATCTCTCGACTCTCTCTACTCTCTCTCTGCTCTCTCTACTCTCTACTCTCTCTCCCCTCTCTCCCTCTACTCTATCTCCACTCTCTCTCCACAGTCTCCCCCCACTCTCTCTACTCTCCGTCCACTCTCTCTCTCTCCACTGTCTCTCTACTCTCTCCCCACTCTCTCTATCCCCACTCTCTCTCTACTCTCTCTCCACTCCCTCTTTCCACTCTCTCTCCACTTTCTCTCTCTACTCTCTCTCCACTGTCTCCCTCCACTCTCTCTCTCTACTCTCTCTCCACTCTCTCTCCACTGTCTCTCTCCACTTTCTCTCCACTCTCTCTCTAATCTCTCGACTCTCTCTACTCTCTCTCTGCTCTCTCTACTCTCTACTCTCTCTCCGCTCTCTCTCTCCACTCTCTTCCACTCTCTCTCACAAAGTAGTGAGCGTTCAAAGAGTGCTTACCTGAGGGCACCATTTTGCTGCCTCGTCCCTTCTCAAATGAGCATTGCCCTGGAGGTGAAAGCTCTCTCCGGGGCCCCACCCCCATCCTTGTCCTCTCCCATCTCAGAGGCTGTCCCTGTGGGGAAAGCTGTCTCTGGGACCCCCATCCTTTTTCCGGGCCTGGCGCGCTCTCTCTTTCTCAATCAGTCAGTGTCTGCCTCTCTCTGTCAGTCTCTCTCTCTCTGTCAGTCAGTCTCTCTCTCTGTCAGTCAGGCAGTCTCTCTACTCTCTCTCCACTCTCTCTCTCTCCACTCTCTCTCTCTCCACTCTCTCTCTTTCTCTCTACTCTCCACTCTCTCGCCACTCTCTCTCTACTCTCTCTCCACTCTCTCTCCACTGTCTCCCTCCACTCTATCTCTACTCTCTCTCCACTCTCTCTCCACTGTCTCTCTTTCCACTCTCTCTCTCCACTCTCTCTCCACTCTCTCTCTACTCTCTCTCCACTCTCTCTCCACTGTCTCCCTCCACTCTCTCTCTACTCTCTCTCCACTCTCTCTCCACTGTCTCTCTTTCCACTCTCTCTCTCCACTGTCTCCCTCCACTCTCTACTCTCTCTCTCTACTCTCTCTCTCCACTCTCTCTCCACTCTCTCTCTCTCCAATGTCTCTCTCTACTCTCTCTCCACCCTCTCTCTCTCCACTGTCTCTCTACTCTCTCCCCACTCTCTCTATCCCCACTCTCTCTCTACTCTCTCTCCACTCCCTCTTTCCACTCTCTCTCCACTTTCTCTCTCTACTCTCTCTCCACTGTCTCCCTCCACTCTCTCTCTCTACTCTCTCTCCACTCTCTCTCCACTGTCTCTCTCCACTTTCTCTCCACTCTCTCTCTAATCTCTCGACTCTCTCTACTCTCTCTCTGCTCTCTCTACTCTCTACTCTCTCTCCCCTCTCTCTCTCCCTACTCTATCTCCACTCTCTCTCCACAGTCTCCCCCCACTCTCTCTACTCTCCCTCCACTCTCTCTCCACTGTCTCTCTCTCTACTGTCTCTCTCTCCACTCTCCATTCTCTCTCCACTCTCTCTCTCTCCACTCTCTCTCCACTGTCTCCCTCTACTTTCTCTCTCCACATTCTCTCTCCACTCTCTCTCTACTCTCTCCCTCTACTCTCTCTCTCTCTACTCTCTCTATCCACTCTCTCTCTCCACTCTCTCTCCACTGTTTCCCTCTACTCTCTCTCTACTCTATCTTCACTCTCTCTCCACTGTCTCTCTCCTCACTCTCTCTCCACTCTCTCCTCTCTCTCTCTCTCTCTCCACTCTCTCTCTCCACTCTCTCTCTACTCTCTCTCCACTCTCTCTCCACTCTCTCTCTTCGCTCTCTCTCTCCACTCTCTCTCCGCTCTCTCTCCGCTCTCTCTCTCCACTCTCTCCCACTCTCTCTCACAGAGTAGTGAGCGTTCAAAGAGTGCTTACCTGAGGGCACCATTTTGCTGCCTCGTCCCTTCTCAAATGAGCATTGCCCTGGAGGTGAAAGCTCTCTCAGGGGCCCCCACCCCCATCCTTGTCCTCTCCCGTCTCAGAGGCTGTCCCTGTGGGGAAAGCTGTCTCTGGGACCCCCATCCTTTTTCCGGGCCTGGCGCGCTCTCTCTTTCTCAATTAGTCAGTGTCTGCCTCTCTCTGTCAGTCTCTCTCTCTCTGTCAGTCAGTCTCTCTCTCTGTCAGTCAGGCAGTCTCTCTACTCTCTCTCCACTCTCTCTCTCTCCACTCTCTCTCTCTCCACTCTCTCTCTTTCTCTCTACTCTCCACTCTCTCGCCACTCTCTCTCTACTCTCTCTCCACTCTCTCTCCACTGTCTCCCTCCACTCTATCTCTACTCTCTCTCCACTCTCTCTCCACTGTCTCTCTTTCCACTCTCTCTCTCCACTCTCTCTCCACTCTCTCTCTACTCTCTCTCCACTCTCTCTCCACTGTCTCCCTCCACTCTCTCTCTACTCTCTCTCCACTCTCTCTCCACTGTCTCTCTTTCTACTCTCTCTCTCCACTGTCTCCCTCCACTCTCTACTCTCTCTCTCTACTCTCTCTCTCCACTCTCTCTCCACTCTCTCTCTCTCCACTGTCTCTCGCTACTCTCTCTCCACCCTCTCTCTCTCCACTGTCTCTCTACTCTCTCCCCACTCTCTCTCTCCCCACTCTCTCTCTACTCTCTCTCCACTCCCTCTTTCCACTCTCTCTCCACTTTCTCTCTCTACTCTCTCTCCACTGTCTCTCTCCACTTTCTCTCCACTCTCTCTCTAATCTCTCGACTCTCTCTACTCTCTCTCTGCTCTCTCTACTCTCTACTCTCTCTCCCCTCTCTCTCTCTCTACTCTATCTCCACTCTCTCTCCACAGTCTCCCCCCACTCTCTCTACTCTCCCTCCACTCTCTCTCCACTGTCTCTCTCTCTACTGTCTCTCTCTCCACTCTCCATTCTCTCTCCACTCTCTCTCTCTCCACTCTCTCTCCACTGTCTCCCTCTACTTTCTCTCTCCACATTCTCTCTCCACTCTCTCTCTACTCTCTCCCTCTACTCTCTCTCTCTCTACTCTCTCTATCCACTCTCTCTCTCTCCACTCTCTCTCCACTGTTTCCCTCTACTCTCTCTCTACTCTATCTCCACTCTCTCTCCACTGTCTCTCTCCTCACTCTCTCTCCACTCTCTCCTCTCTCTCTCTCTCTCCACTCTCTCTCTCCACTCTCTCTCTACTCTCTCTCCACTCTCTCTCCACTCTCTCTCTTCGCTCTCTCTCTCCACTCTCTCTCCGCTCTCTCTCCGCTCTCTCTCTCCACTCTCTCCCACTCTCTCTCACAGAGTAGTGAGCGTTCAAAGAGTGCTTACCTGAGGGCACCATTTTGCTGCCTCGTCCCTTCTCAAATGAGCATTGCCCTGGAGGTGAAAGCTCTCTCAGGGGCCCCCATCCTTGTCCTCTCCCGTCTCAGAGGCTGTCCCTGTGGGGAAAGCTGTCTCTGGGGCCCCCATCCTTTTTCCGGGCCTGGCGCGCTCTCTCTTTCTCAATCAGTCAATGTCTGCCTCTCTCTGTCAGTCTCTCTCTCTCTGTCAGTCAGTCTCTCTCTCTGTCAGTCAGGCAGTCTCTCTACTCTCTCTCCACTCTCTCACTCTACTCTGTCCACTCTATCTCCACTGTCTCACTCTCTCTCCACTCTCTCTCTTCACACTTTCTCTTCACTCTCTCCACTTTCTATCTACTCTCTCCACTCTCACTCTCTCCAATCGCTCCAACCTCCCCACTCTCTCTCTCCACTCTCTCTCCACTCTCTCTCTACTCTCTCTCCACTCTCTCTCAACTGTCTCTCTCTCCACTCTCTCTCTCTCTCTCTCTCTCTCTCTACTCTCTCTCCACTCTCTCTCTCTACTCTCTCTCTCCACTCTCTCTCAACTCTCTCTCTCCACTGTCTCTCTACTCTCTCTCTCCACTCTCTATCCATGCTCTCTCTGCATGCTCTCTCTTCACTCTATCTCTACTGTCTCCCTCCACTCTCTCTCTACTCTCTCTCCACTCTCTCTCCACTGTCTCTCTCTCCACTCTCTCTCTCCAAACTCTCTCCCCACTCTCTCTCCACTCTCTCCACTGGCTCCCTCCACTCTCTACTCTCTCTCTCTCTCTACTCTCTCTCCACTCTCTCTCTCTTTCCACTGTCTCTCTCCACTCTCTCTCCACTGTCTCTCTCTACTCTCTCTCTCTCTCTCTCCACTGTCTCTCCACTTTATCCCCACTCTCTCTCTCCTCATTCTCTCTCTACTCTCTCTCCACTTTCTCTTTCCACTCTCTCTCCACTCTCTCTCCACTGTCTCTCTCCACTGTCTCCCTCCACTCTCTCTCTCTCTACTCTCTCTCCACTCTCTATCCACTGTCTCTCTCTCCACTTTCTCTCCACTCTCCACTCTCCATCTACTCTCACTCTATTCTCTCCACCCTCTCTCTACTCTCTCTCCACTCTCTCCTCTCTCTCTCTCCACTCTCTCCACTCTCTCTCTCTCCAGTCTCTCTCTCCAATCTCTCTCCTCTCTCTCTCACTCTCTCTCTCCACTCTCTCTCCACTCTCTCTCCACCCTCTCTCAACTGTTTCCCCCACTCTCTCTACTCTCCCTCTACTCTCTCTCCACTGTCTCTCTCCACTCTCCTCTCTCTCTCTCTCTCCACTCTCTCTCTACTCTCTCTCTACTCTCTCTCTACTCTCTCTCCACTCTCTATCTCTCCACTCTCTCCACTCTCTCTCCACTCTCTCTCTACTGTCTCCCTCTACACTCTCTACTCTCTCTTTCCACTGTCTCTCTCTACCTCTCTCTACTCTCTCTCTACTCTCTCTATCCACTCTCTCTCTCTCTCTCCACTCTCTCTCCACTATTTCCCTCTACTCTCTCTCTACTCTCTCTCCACTGTCTCTCCCCCACTCTATCTCCACTCTCTCCTCTCTCTCTCTCCACTCTCTCTCTCCACTATCTCTATTCAGTCCCTCTATCCAATCTCTCCAATCTCTCCTCTCTCTCACCTTTCTCTTTCCACTCTCTCTCCACTCTCTCTCTCTCTCTACTCTCTCTCTCTACTCTCTCTCTACTCTCTCTCCACTCTCTCTCCACTCTCTCTCTCTCTCTCTCGCTCCACTCTCTCTCCGCTCTCTCTCTCCACTCTCTCCTACTCTCTCTCACAACGTAGTGAGCGTTCTAAGAGTGCTTCCCTGAGGGCACCATTTTGCTGCCTTGTCCCTTCTCAAATGAGCATTGCCCTGGAGAAGGATGTCTCTGGGGCCCCCACCCCATCCAGAGCCCTGTGGTGAAAGCTCTTTCTGGGGCCCCCAACCCCATCCTTGTCCTCTCCCGTCTCAGAGGCTGTGCCCTGTGGGGAAAGCTGTCTCTGGAGCCCCCACCCCCATACTTTTTCCTGGCCTGGTGCGCTCTGACTGAAGACAAACAATGTAAGTTGTTACATTGTTTCTCTTCAGTCCTAGGGACAGCGAGGATCTCGGAGCAGGCTGCAGACTGCAGCTGCCTGAGAGAAATCCACTCACAGCTCTCTAAGTTGAGGGGGCCCCCCTTCATGTACTGAAGACTGGGGCCCCCCCGCACCGCGGGGGCTGCCGGGGTGTTTGTTACTCCCCCTTCACACACAATTCAATCCATTGGAAACACGAGCTGTTTTCCAACTGTAAGTCCATGAATGTAGTATATGGGATCCTATGCCAGTGCAAGAAATTATACATAGGCAAGACTAACCAGGAATTACGCCATATGATTTCGCTGCATAAATCCAGAATACGGAGGAATGTGCAAACAGCCCCTCTAGAGAACCACTGGCATGCAAATATACACACAGAGAAAGACCTAAAAATGGATTGTCATTTCGAAAGTTGAGCAAGATTGCAGAGGTGGGGATCTTGATGCTAAATTAACGAAACGAGAAGCAATGCTGATTATAAGATTCAATACAGATGTGGATGGGCTGAACGTACTTTCAGAGATTTGCAAACTATGAGTGATTTAACTTTTCGGTTAAATCCTCCTTTCTTTTAAATTTACAAAGAGCAAAAGATTTTATTGCAATGAGAGCATTCTCATAGGGTGTAGGATAAACATTTCAAAGGCAATTTGTAGGCACTAGCCTCATGAAGTTTTGGGTGGCGTAATATTACTGTTTTCAGTACCTGAGCATTTTCGATCAGGCATGACTTTGACTATAATTCCCAGAATCCCTGGGACCATGACGTCACCACCCTGAGTGTTAAAGAAGCTTCTGCACGCGCATATCAGGAAGTCAATTTTCCCGAGAACCAACAGAGCCAAAAACTCAATTACAATGAGGGTATGCTTATAGGTGGTAAGATGTTCTATAAATATTCTGAGGTAATATGTAGGCAAAAGCCTCATGAAGAATTGAGTAGCGCAATTTACATTTGAACGTTTGAGATCGGAAATTACTCCGACTACAACTCCCAGAATTCCTGGGACTACGACGTCACCACCTTGACGTTCAAAGAAGCTTCTGCACGCGCACGCCGAGAAATCAATTCTCCCTAGAAGTAACAGAGAGACTCCCCCGTGAAATCATTCAAGTTATTACTGGAGGTAAGAACTGTGAGAAGTTGGCCTGGCATATGCTGTCCAATATTCTAGTGGGCACCTTGCACCAATCCAAATGACCCTTTTTGATGGTAGGTTTAAAGACAACCTATATAGAAAGCTATCCTAGTGGTAGCTGTGGAGAGCAGCCTTCAGGCTAAGTCTTGAAGGAATGTAAAGCAGCTTGTTTTACCAGTCTATAATCTCATGAATGACCAAATGAAAGGAGAACCACACCAGGTGTATATATAAAATATATGTATTTATTCAAAACACAACCCTCTAGTCTCTTTATGAGGCTAAAAGCAAAAGTACATACAGGAAACTTATTTAGAACACAGTAAATTAGCACAGAATACGTTTTGCCCTAGGGGCCTCACAAACCATATACTAAGAAAGTGGTATAAGTACCGCTAAGAATATAGAGACAAGGCCTAGGGCCTGTAGAACCGCTGGGGCAACCAGGGACCACCCAAGGTAGGGACGCAGGAGACCCACGGAGGATGCGTGCAGTGACTAAACACAGTCGCGAATCACCATTGACTTCGATGGAGAAAGTTGCGATTAGAATTTTAAAGATGAGGGACACTTAGGAGTGGACTAGGAACAAACTCCTTCAGTACTGAACAGTTCGAGAGTCAAGACCCACGGGAACACCGAAGTACTCGTGTTACCTCACCCAGGGAAGCCGGGTGCATAGGTGTCTTTTGTGTAGGGTTTTGTCGTCGTTTCCTATAGAAAGCTGCAAAGAAGTACTGCAGGCGAGCAGATGAAAAGTGTCCAGATGGATCCAAGGGTGGATCGGAGATCTGAAGAACCTGAAAGCAGAGGGGACAGAGTCTGGGTCACTTGCCAGTGACCAGGAAGGCGAGGAGAATATGGCAACCAATGTCGGATGATTTCAGGATCAGAAGGTGAAGTTTGACTCTTCAGCCACGAGGACCAGGAGGTGTCGATGACAACCAGGAGCAGGATTCGAGCTGTCCCACGTCGGATATTGAGTGCTGTGGTGTCAGTATCTGGATTGGACCCAAGAAGCCTTGGCAACAGCAGCCCACACAGAATACAAAAATTGGCTTCGGAGCAGACCAGCAAGGTCTGAGGGACTCACCCAATAGAGTTATCTTCGCGGGGACCCACCAGTCAACGGACTAGAGATCGCAAAGGGGCCTCAAAGCAGAAATGCTAGAAGCGGGCCCACGGAACATTCGTGGAGTGTAGGCCCACAATCTTCAGTGCAAATGGTGCTCAGGGCTTGGACTACAAGTAGCCCAATGCACAATTTCGGGAAAGCTCGGGAAGTAGGTGCACTTGCAAATATGCAGGGTGTCCAGGAGTTCCGATCCCACGTCTCTCGTGACGGCTGCGGGTCTCAGCTTTGCTGTGATCTCATGTCGGCCTCAGAAATGTCTGGAAGTCCATGTCCTGTGTCGCAAATCTTTCGGGATCCAGCGGGAGCCTTGGAAATGCAGACCGGCAAGATGCTTCTTTGGTGCCTGTTTCAACAGGGGAGTCACACCTTGACCCCAAGGGAGATTTCTTTGGTCTTCTAGTCGAAATAGAATGAATAAGTTCCAAGATATATGTTGCAGAGTTTCGTCCAGGGTAATTTAAAGTCCTCGGGACTGGGTTCCTATATTTATACTAAGTTTAGGGGTTGGACTAACTCTAAGGTCCCACCTATGGGAGGACCTGGGGAGGAGGTGGTTACACCCCTTACCCTTTGTCCAGTTTCGTGCCAGAGCTAGGGCTGAGTGCCCCAGCAACTAGTTTTAACTGGGGTATGCACAGGGACACCTAGTGTGCCCCAGGCATTGTCTGAAAAGCATTCACTGAATGCACCCACCCTGCCCCAATACACTAAAGCCTGTCTGGGGAGGTGGTTACACCTCCTTGGACAGGAAACCTATTGTCCAGGCCTCCCCTGCTGGAGTTTCGTCCAGCAGCAGGAGGTCAGACCCATGTCAGGGCAACAGCATCCATTTTGTGATGCTGGGGCTCTTTTAAACTATTACCGGTCAGGTAAGTGTGTACATGTCTTCTCCCTCTAGAAGGGTGGAATTCTACCCACGCCGCCAGGACTGGCGGGGGGGGGTAGGATTCCAAAGTGTTTGACACCAATGTTTTGATGCAGCCATTCCAAAGTTAGCATTTACAGCGAGGTTATAATGCACTTAAGAGTATATGGTATGGCTGTATCACAGAACAGCTATAAGGAAGTGATTCCGAAAGCTGCAGAGGGGCTCAGCTCATGCTAGGGCACCCTCTCATTCAAAACCATGCACTCTGCCTTTAGGAGTGTCAAGGCCTGCCATAGGAGTGACTTATAGGTGGCCGCAGAAGGTGGTTACGTATACTATTTTTTCTACAGTCTTCTTGTCTTTTGCTTTCAAGACTTCTACCCTAGGACAATGCCAGGCTTGTTTGAGTGATTTTTTTATAAGTCTATTCGGATAGCCTCTTGATACCAGCTTGAGTCTCAGTGTCTCTGCTTCTCTCATATAGTCCTCCTTATGTGTGCAGTTTCGACGGATTCTGAGAAACTGCCCGAATGGAAGGCCGTCTCTCAGTGCCCGTGGGCGTTGGCTGCGGTAGGAGAGTAATGTATTTCTTTCTGTAGTTTTCCTGTGTAGGGTCAATCTACCCGTCCCTACACAGGAAAACTACCGAAAGAAACACATTACTTTCGGTACACATAAGGAGGACTATATGAGACTATAAGTAGAGACACTGAGACTCAAGCTGGTATCAAGAGGCTATCCGAATAGAATTATAAAAAAATCACTCAAACGAGCCTGGCATTGTCCTAGGGAAGAAGAAACCGGAAGACATGGCTTGGGGGTTCGGGCTGGACTGTTCCCATGAGGCACAGGGTCAGACTGATTTGCATATGGCCATGTCTGAACTGGGGTGGCGGAGTGAGCTAAAGAACGGTGATGGATTAAACCCAGATCAGTTGACTGGGGGTGAGTGTTTGTATTGTCAATGCTCCGTCCATCACCACCTTTGGTTTTTCATCGTACCAAGAGCCGCCTGATCCGGCGCAACGCCAATACCGCATTGAAGGAGGCGCTACTCAGAGACTGTTCTGAAGTAAGTCTGACTAGCTCCCCTTCCTCGACCTCTCCTCATCCCAGCAGGCAGCACTTCCATTAATCCCAACGTATCCATTTCCAGAAAGAAGACATCACTGCGTGTCCCTGCCACAAAGAAGACATCACTGCATGTCTCCGACAGGCTACCATGAGATAATGGCAGTATTCACTACCCGCCATCCATAAGAGGCAGCCTACACCTCTGCACTGTGAGGTAAGAGGTCTACAACGTAACTATTAAGTAAAGTCCACTACGTAATACAGCTATTTTACCTTTACCTTGTGCTTTTCTCCTTGAACGCGCCACGCAGCACCCGGCCGGGTACTCCCTTGAGTGCTTTTGTAAATATTTTCTTCAACATCACGGGACTCCACATCTTCACATAGGCTGCTCCCTTGTCATTCAGGTACCTATCTTAGACCTAGTCCTCATAACAATTACCCTCTCGTAACTCTCGCATGATTGCCTGCGATAAAGAACCTGACGCCTTATGCATTTCTGTGCAGATATCCCCAACACCCAGCGTCCTGAGGAAACCCCACATCCAATAGGAGGGTTAAAACGTTATCGACACGAGTACAGAAAAGACCTTATATAGCCAATGTTACTATACATTCAGGCTGTCATCAGACTCAACTAAATGGTCTCTTCTTGTACGTATGGAAACCTTGCTTTACACAAACTCACTGTATATATTCACCTATGGTTCCATGCTTCACTTGGGGATTCACTGCACAAAGTATACAGCTTTTTGAATTTAAGAAAGTGATTTATACTTACATATCAATGCTTCTGTTGTGTATATTTAAATAATTATCAAGTCAAACTGTGTAGAGATTTTTTTCTACTTGCATTATCCTTTTTTCCCTTACAAATGTATCGCCATTGTGCAGGTATTTTCCATTGAAATATTATCTATTATTCCTACCAGAATCTTTAAAATGGAAGCATACGTGGATGAGCTGCTGTGAGAACTATTTGGCTCAGACCTCTTGGTGGTCTTCACCGATGAAAGAGCACATTGTACCTTAGGCACAAAACCACCAGTGGAATCTACACCCCGACCGATCTTGGCAAGGCTACTAAATTACCCGGATAGGGACACCATTGTACGCCTGGCCAAGGACCGTGGGAACATTAACCATAAAGGTAACACAATATCATTCTGCTCTGATTTCACTTCCACCGTGCAGGCGGCACGCCGGGAGTTTGTACCTGTTAAGCATATACTTCTACAGGTGGAGGTCCTGTATGCACTGCTTTACCTCACTAAATTGAAAGTCACACACGAAGACAATGCACTACAACTTTGCCAAACACGTGAGTGGGCAGAGGCGAGCTGCACAGCCTGCCAAAACAACAGAACTCGGACACAGGCATCAGCGACAGCGATTGCACATTACATTTGCTAGGAGGGAGGGTCTCTCTGTTGTATGTCCGGACACTGAGAATGTATCGAATCCAGAAACCTAGAAGGTACAATTGCACAAATGATTTCATAACCGGTTAGATACAGGCTGTAATATACAAGCTGTGACCTAGCACATACGCCACTGGCTCTTCCTGTTGTACTCAGCCACCCGCCTCATGGCAGTGCTGTATGCCGGAGAACCCACGCCTCCAGGGATAGCTTCCATGTTTTGCTCCCAGACTTGGTCCTGGAGCATACTATTAAGTTTGTTCACATAGGGGGGATCTATTGCACAACCTAATTGGGGGGTTGGTGTGGGAGGGGGGCAGGAAGGGAATGTTGTGGGTGAAAAGTTAATCAGAGTAACACCAGATGATTACACACTCCTCGACAGAAATTGAAAGGTTCTTGCCAACACAATACAGTGACAGAGCGTTAAGGCTCACTGGAAGTCCAAGGGGATGACCCGCGAGGGAATCATTAATAGATTGGGACAGCCCAAGCAGAACTCAGTTTGCCACTGTGCACACCTCAATGAACCATGACTACCTATAGTTTCCTAACCTGGAACATTCGAGGACTGAATGACTTCCAGAAAACTAGACTGATCCAATCTTATCTATGTAGGCATAACATTGATATATATTTCATGCAAGAGACCCATTTAAATAGAACCTTCCACCTTAAACTGCATCATAAATGCTGGGGCATACCTTCTACTCTATATATTCAAATTATGCGAGAGGAGTTGCAATTTTATACCACAGGGGTTGGACTGCAAGACGATTGAATCACATTTAGACCCGGAGGAAGATATGTGATTTTGGGCAGCGTGCTTGGAAGGGTGAAGTTGACACTAGCAGTATATGGGCCAAATGCTGACCTGACAGAATTCTTTCAGGAAGTATGGGCTAAAATTCAACTCATGGGATGCGACACCATAATGTGGGGTGGAGACTTCACTGCAGTACTAAACAATGCTCTTGATAGAAAGGTAACTTCCCGCACTCTACATCCCAACTCTAGCGATACATTGAATGCCATAATAACAGACATTGCCGAATGCATGTGCATATCGGCACACCACAGAGTTTGGTCTAGATTAGATTATTGGATGTTATCTCGGGACATAAGGGCCTGGACAACAGAAATCACACACCTCCCTAGGACGTTTTCAGACCTTGCCCCCTGTCTTCTGAGGCTGGTCATTCCAGATGTACCTCAGAAGATGTATAGTTGGAGATTCTCCACAAATGCTCTACTTGACTCTGCTTTTAGAGAGGAAATACACAGAAACATTGAAGAATACTTTACAACTAATGCAGGATCTGTCTCCACATAAACTACCCTGTGGGAGGCGTTTAAAGTAGTGATACAGGGGAAATTCATAGCCTGATATGCCGAAGGCCATTAGGGTCGCAGTAGCAAACCTTGAAGCTCTCATCAAAGAGCTAGAATCCCAATACTACGCCTCCGAGGACCCAACACTCTTAGCATCCCTTAAAGAGAGCATCACAGAATTTGAGGAAGAGGCACAGCGTGAGGTGAAATTCATGGGCAAATATACACAAGCAAGACGCAATGGGGAAGGAGATAGACCAGGCAGAACTTTAGCGAAAATGCTCCAGATGCCTCACACTGCCACATATACATCTGCGATCAGGGGAAAAAAAACATTTGTTAGAGGCCCTCAAGAGATACTAGATAATTTCACTAAATTATACACGGCTACCCACCAGACAACCCCAGAAGAGCTCCAGCCTTTTCTATTCTCCATTGAGTTGTTATGGCTCGGGAGGGCGCACAGAGCATATCTGGATGAACAATTTACATCCAACTATATTCTTCAGGTGATCAGCAGTCTGCCCCTAGACAAAGCCCTGGGTTCGGACGGCTTAACAACCACGTTTTATAGGGCCTATGCAACCCAACTGGTGCCTCACCTTCTCGCAGTATTTAAAGAACCACAACTATCTGCACCCTTCCTCCATCTATGCAAGAGGCTATTATACAAACACTATTGAAACCCAGAAACCTAGCCATGAGATAGATTCTTATTGGCCCTTATCATTAATAAATATTGATGGCAAGATATATGCGAAATAGCTCGCAAATAGATTGCAACCACTACTTTCCCTACTAGCAAGGCCAGACCAGTCAGGGTTTATCCCTGGTAAAAAACACAATCTACGCACCTTTTTCATGGTACTGCATTATTTGAATCCAGACTCACAGGCGCTGGTGGCGTTCCTAGATGCAACTAAAGCATTTGATGCGCTGGAGTGGTCGTATTTGTTTGCATTCTGGGGAGGATTGGGATCAGTGCGACATTTATAAAACAAATACGTTTGCTATATACGAACCCATCGGCCAGACAACGTATAAACGGTATGCTCTCCAGCCCTTTTCCTATTATCCAACGAAACAAGAATTGGTGCCCTCTCTCTCCACTCCTCTTTGCTATTAAGATGGAGCTGCTAGCAGTGAGGATTCGCCAGCATCAAGCAGTGGGAAGACTGGTATTTAGCATCAGAGGGCTGCTGATTTCGCTATATGCGGATGACATGACGTTATATATTACAGACCCAGCCACAAACAAAGGCCAAATCCTCAGAGAACTTATAAAATTTGGAGGCCTTTCAGAGATATTCATAAATTGGGCCAACTCAACCCTTTTCCCACTAACTGAGGCGACTAAGCCCTTTGACTTAGAATACCTGTTAAAATGGGCGGATGGACCGTTGAAATACCTGGGCATCCGGCTCAGTCGTGACAAACAAGAAATTTGGAACTTGAACTACGGCCGCGCAGTCTCTTGGTTGGAAGGGAGAATAAAAGCATGGGTTAAATTACCAAGCTCTCTTTCCGGAAGGATAGCTATCGCTAAAATGGTCATGATACCCAAATTCCTTTATTTATTCATAAATATTCCAATAACGCTCGCCCAGGCCTTTTTTAAAACTCTCCGATCTTGGACTGGGCAGAGAAACAAGCGCGCGTTTCATGGGAATTGCTTACACTTCCCTTAACGCAGGGAGGGCTTGGTACCCTGGATATACCGCTCTATGCATTCTGTGCACAGGCCCAATATTTACATTATTGGCTACATCCCACCCCGTTCCAGCCCCACATAGCAGTGGAAATGGACATAGCAGCTCCGGTCCCTCTCCAAGTGGCTCTATATTATCCTTATCGGTGGCCTGGGATGGGATAGATACAGTTGAGACCCTATGGTTGGCCTGGGACAGACTTTGTATTAGAGTTCAACTGGAGGTACTGTATGCACCCTTTACCCTCTGTTCCACGGAACCCATTGATACCTTCGATGGCAGACGGCGATAATATGACATTAGCGAAATCGATGGGTTTCGTCACCTTCGCTGATCTCTACACTGAGGATATCTTCTGTCCCCGGCCGGATCCTACGGCTGAAGATGCGAAGGGCTTTTCTGAGCTTTTCTTCTATTATAAGATCAGAGCAACATGCAGGAAAATGCACAAGACCTTTCCCCCTCCCCTCCCCCCGCCCCAGCTACCAGCTCTCTAACAGATTATAACTAATACCTTACTGTGCAAGCTCATCATACGACTGTACAGCTCCATGCAGAATGTTGCCCCATTGACTAGACCTAAGGCACACCATAGCTGGAACGCAGAATTAGATGGTCAGGTAGCGGGGGAGCAGTGGGCATTTTGCTGCGGTCAACTTCAAATGCTCTCTCCTAACTATAAATTGAGGTTAATACATTTAAAGTATTTACATAGGTCTCAATTATATCATATGGGGATTACACCCAACAAGAACTGCTAGTGATACGGTTTTGCCCAACCACCGTCCTACACTTGGCTTGGAATTGCACACCCATAGCTTCCTACTGGTCAGACGTTTTTAACAAAATTCAAGAAATACTGGGTACACCCAATGGCCCCTTGCCGATCATTGGGTTATTGTGGTATGTGAAAGACAATAAAGGTGAAACTCGAAAACTTCATGCAATTTGGCTCCTGTTAGCTAAACGCAGAGTAGCAACACACTGGGGAGAAAAGAGAGCCCCCACGATACAAGCATGGATACAAGATGTCACCTTTAGCCATAACCAACTGTCACATTCTGGGAATTAATGCCCATGGCAAGACATTTGGGGTCCCTTCCTGGACTGGCTGAAAACACTCCAGGTAGAGAACATTCCCTCCCTAGTCCACACTGATCAACATGGGTCGCAGTTACTAGGCTCACAGGCTCTAGAACAGACCCGAACACATTCCCCTTGAACTGAAACAATAATTAGACACCTGTTTGCATCCTAAGCGGGCTCAACATGGGAAGTCCAATTGCACAATGTCACGCTACGAAATCAATGCAAGCTAGTAATACTGTTGAGAACTTGAAGTTCTAGTCTGGTATTTTACAGATTACGTGATGTTCTCTGACTGTTTTGTTAAATTTGAAGTATGCACATTTGGGTTGGAACTTACATCTGATCAACTTGGATTATTCATTGTATGGAAGAATGTGTATCTGTGAAAATGTTAATAAACAAACGGTGCGGTGGTGGGGTGGGGGTTGGAGTCCACAGATGGAATAGGTAAAATAAAATAAAAAAGAAATAAAACCACTTACCTTGCGCTTGCTGAATCGCTGCATTTCCCTATTTCGTCATCCGTCAACTCCCGCCCTGCCCTCCACTCTTACCTGCACCAGCCATGCCTAAGTACAGAACAGCTGCACAGAAGCACTGGTATCCCAAGAGAGTAAAACCAGGGTCGGCTTTATCACTGGTGGCACCAGGTGCATTTGGTGGCCCTCCCCCAATGACATCCTTCTCCATGATTCCCTTACTACCACCCTCCAACAGTGCACTTCATCTCTCCATAGCCCCTCTCTACCCTATATTTTATGTCTTTTGTAGCACTACTCATACCAATGAAGGGTGTCAATGCAGCTTACATCACACACATATTATACAAAGAATCATAGTATACAAAGACAATGTATCATACAAATGTAAATCACTCTATAGGAAATGTTACATAAAACAGTGAGGATTACAAAGTGTCAGAATCCCATGTCATTCATACTAGCAGGCAGTATATTTTCAGAGTGTTTGCTTTAGAGAAGCACAAACTCAGGATTTAAAACGTACCAGTGGTTGAGGTTGACTAAACTAATAAGAATATTTCTAACCTCAACCATGCAGTTTAGTGACAGTACATAGGTCACTGTGCCTAATTAGGATTGTATATTATGAACTGCAAGTAACAAAAGGATAGCTGTGACAAGAGCAGTAACCCACTGCGCATAATACAAAAGGGTATATTCACAAGAACACGTGATAACTACTGCATAAGTAACGTAATGCAACTTTCAATATCGCAGCCCATCGCAGGAAAATAACCCTGTCTCAACGAGGAATTCACAACATGGTGGTACCATGCAATAGTCTGCCGAAAACGCAGACAATGTCCGCGATAGAACCACCACGATGGAGATAAAAACACAAACCACACCACCAAAAAACATGCGATGGGCCAAAGCGCGATGAGGAAATCAGTGATAAGCAGTGCCAGGCCTACAACACACACCTGGCAGGCATCAAAAAACACTATAAAAGCAGAAAGAACAAACAAACACAAACTGACCAATGCCCAAGCACTATGCAGGCAGCTGAAGCAGGCGCAGAGGATGACCGCAACACCACAAGCACCCCGGACGACCAGCCTGGGGCCTCGGGGACAAGAAAGGGCAAGGACAAGAAAACGCAGAAGACGAAGTTTAGTCTGCAGGCAAACAGGATCATAGTCAGGAAGGTGATAGAACACTATCAACAACTGTTCGTTACCTCCAACGTGTCATTGGGCACCAAAACTGACACGGTAAATGCCATCGGAGAGCACAAGAGGACAATGGACGAGGTCAAGAGGCGATGGAATGACATCAAGTGGAATACCAAGGATAAACTCTCCCCCAACCAGAGGGCAGCAACGCTGACTGGAGGTGGGGGCCCAGGCCACAGCTAGAGCTGGATGACATGGAGGAGCTGGTGTCAACAGTCATCAGTGTGGAGACTGTGGCCAAAGTCAGGGGACCAGACACTGCTCGACAGGACACAACACAACCGCAACAGGGTGAGTGACCACCAGGTACTGGGGGGACGGTGGAGATGGCCACAATGGCACACATGCACAATCATGCAGGTCACAGTGCACACCCACAATGATCCTGGGTCCCCTCCCAGACCTACAGGCTGTCACAATGTACAATGCCATGCTGTCTGAATGTCAACATGTACCATGCGGATACATACATGTAGACACATTGTAATACACCATCTCCCCTTCACATTGCAGGGCCAACGTCAACAACCCCTGCAGAGCAGTCTCAGCCACTCTTCACTGATGACGAGGAGGAAAACACCAGCATCGACACCCAAACCATCCTAGACATCATTGACCTCATCCGCTACTCACCTCCAGGATCAGGTTAGCCCAGCTACATCGATGAGACCCCACCCACCACACAAACCACTTAGCAGGAGTCACCCACAGCCCTGGCATTCTCCTAAGACCCCCAGGAATGACACATGGCCTTCAAACCGTGCGCTGGAGGGTCAGAGGGAGGGGGCTGAGCAGGTGCGGATGGGCTTCGACCTCACGGCTACCAAACTGGACGCCATCCTTGGGTGTCTATGTTCGCCCCATGGTCTGACATTGCTGAAGTCATGATGCGGAGAGAAGAACAGCTGTCCGCTCAGAGTGTCTCCAGTGATGCCAGCGTGAGCTGGCACACATGCGAAAGCTCATCGAGGACAAGGTGCGGATGGAGGCGGCAAGGATGGCAGCCATCGCTGCACATCATCAAAATGTAGCTGGGATCTATCATGCCCTGCAGGTCCTCATCATGACATTGTTACCACAAGACATGGTGCTGATGAATGCTGCTGCCCCCACACCAACCACATCCCCGCCCCCTGGTGTGTCAGTGTCCCTCAAGTGCGGCAGGCGTATCCACTCAGGCACCTGATGTGTCAGTGGCACACAGTGCCGCAGTCGGTACTGTAACACCCACAGGTGGGGAAGGGCACACACCCGGGGACGAGGACATAGATGGGACTTGGGCCAGAAGGAGCAGGAACTAGCATTCATTTACGCCACCTGGCCTGTTTCTGCTTCGTCCCGCACATGGCCTCATCATGACCTTCCACTGACCACCGATACACTCTGATGCACTCACCTTGGACAGCAACATGGACTGCCACATCCTGTTTGACTGATGACACGGCGGACAGACTGCGGACTGTACCCTTCCTCTACTGCATTACATGTCATCCCAGGATGCACTCAGGCTGGCCCTACACGGGCCCATATTGTGTAGTGTGCTCGGCATTGCCCTTTACCGCTCCAGCTGCATGACTGCAAAGGATGTGCAATAAACACCCTGTGATGCACTGCTGTGTCATGTCTCTCATAAGTTGTGCATGCATGTGTGGATGAATGTAGGGACAGTGATTTCCCTTGCGTCAATGATGCTCATCCTGTGGGTTGCCATTCAGAGGGTGCTACATTGCATTGTGTGTACCGGGTCCCGTGGACACTACAACAGGGACACACTCATCACTCACTTCCTTGTCCGGACATGGACTGAACCACGCCCAGAGCCCACGAGTCATTGTTGAAAGCCCTGTGCTGGTCTGACGTGCGGCAGGCCAGACCACTCCGCTTAGGAGGACCCTCATTGCTGTCCGTCGCAGGCAAACTCGCTGGTGGTAGCAGGTCACTGGTCTAGTTGTCAGCATGTCAAAGCCACTCCCTGAGGGAAGGTTTCCACGCACACAACACCCATCTGGCACAGGCGTCACAGGCCATGTGACTCCACCAACATAAGGGGCCGACGATGTCACATTCCCCTCTGCCGGGGTGACTGGCTGACAGACGCCACTGTTCTCAATCATAAAGGGCACAAGAGTTGTTGTGCACAGGGTTAGTGGCAACCCAGGCCTGCCGATGGCACGGGCCGACCACCACGTGGCGCTGACTGGGGTTGCACAGGGTTAGTCGCACCCGGCGCATTCCGGCTGGTGCAGGCACCCCGCCATGGGACGGTGACTTTGCGTGCACTGAGTCAGTGACACCTTAAGCTGCTGTGCGGGTGGACAGCCTGCGATGATGCCCCGTCTCGGCGGTCTGGACAACTCAGATTTCATGTGCTCTGCTGGACCGCAGTGTAGACCGTATCCAGCGGCCTTGGTGGGCCTACCACCATGTGGTGTCGCTTCCGGGTTCACAGAGTTAGTAGTACCCATAGGGCTGAGCGGGTGTGCAGCCTGCGATGGTGCCAGGCGCACTGGTATGTCCCATGCCATGGTGTAATCAGGACCCAGCACCACACGTGAGACCTGGTGGCCTGTGGAGCGTGGCTGCATGGTGTGGCGGGTGCCATGCCCGTGGGCCCCGGGCTTGTGGCTTGCAGCACCTGTCTACACCTGTACCTGCCAGGGTCTGGCTTTAGGGCCCAGCAGCTTTAGCAGTGATGTCATGACAATAAGGGTTCGAAAGCAGTACATATAGATAACAAGCATTGGCATAGCCAATAGGTCTCGCCTTTGGGACCTTATACGTGTTTAGTTATCCAGCACAATATCCTTGGTGCAACAACATTGTGTTGCATGGCTAAACACTTATAAGGTCCCAAAGGCAAGACCTATTGGCTATGCCAATGCTTGTTTTGGTTACTCTTTAGCCGTGCTGCATAGCATCGGGAATGTTGCACAGCATTGCTGGAAACCACTTGCAAAGCCAACAGGTCTCAAAGCTGAGACCTACTGATAGAATCAATATTTGTTTCTATCTGATTTTAAGAAATTATTAAATGTGAAACCGCCCCCAGGGCGTCTCGTGGTAAGCGTTCATTACCAGAAGAAAATATCCCATGTCTCAGAAGCAAAACATGTCAGAAAGACTATATTACGGAAATGCTCGATTCAGACTTGTGGTATTTGGGCCCTAGGGCCATCATACTAATAAATGAGGTGACACAGACACAGGTAGTATGGTTGGATAACTGGCCCTGAGCACGTGCGCTCAGCCCTTTTTATTTGCAGGGTCATCTGACTGATGACGCCTGTGGTGGGTGGGTGTTCAGTGTGGGTTACACCATGCTGAAACACTAGAACGTATCCCTCACAATACTACAAGACTGAACAGAGAAATACGAATTGTCTTTTAATCCATTCGTACTGGGGGAGCGGAGTTTAAATCCACTGCATTACAAACCGGGGCAATATAATGTCTCAGTTTGGTCCTCGGAGTGGACACACTTCATGACATTAATTCTAGGCCTGCAAATCAGCCCCCTTTTCAAAGGAGTCAAACTATGCAAAAAAAAATATCTCTTAGAGCATATTATTTTTGATGACAATGTTTTTTTATTACGATGTTACTTAACCCCGCGTAAAAAAACCAAAAAAACAATATCAATGTGAACTGAATAAAACAAAACACACAAGAACAAGACCAAAAGCTTAGGTTAGAAATGTTATAATTTAGATAAAGAGGATAGGGAGAGGATGTGGCCTAATGGCTAGGGAGGTCAACTTCAAATCTGGGGAACAGGGTTCGCATCTTGGAAAGACGCTCAACATCCTGTGATTCTAGGTAATTCACTTAATCTCTCCATGCCTAACAAAAATGAATGTGTCCTTACATAACATTTGGTGCTCATGAAAAGCGCTCTGATACCCGATACCTTTGGTCAAGTTCGTGCTATATAAAACTCCGGAAAAAAAATTTGGAAATAGCTGACAGCTTGATGGGTGAAACATGAGAGGGCTGGATGACAGTCCAATCTTCCCACTAGGTACTAACATGTCGAGAGTGGCGCATCACACAGAAATGGCTACATTTCGGTTTTAAGTTCAGCATTACAACATGTATACTTACTCAAACACAGCTTCTACCCCATATCGATTCACTGGCACAATGTACTGCGCTTAATTACGGCATTTCCACAGCAATCTTACCATTTTGTCTCCCTTCCCTCGCTTCACCCACGAGCGGTTTCTCTGGTACATTACCAGAGCTTTGAATGAATTGTGGTAAATAAAATATTACCCTGTCATAATTTCTATACATAAACAAAGCATCATGCATTGAATGAGAGGCAGAGTCCGTGATGTCCGAATTAAAGGGCTTTATTCCAATAACTCGAGTTAAGGGAGAATCTGTTCCATCACAACTAAGGTTCAGGAAGGGTCTTCTAAACATTATTTACAGAGTACATATTTATACGTTTAATCTTGTACATAGGGAGGAGCGCTCGAGGCAGAGCAAGAGAGAAAAGAAGATAAGAGCATGTGGGCGTGCATGAGGGTGTACACTTGATGAGTCATAGGTGAGTCATAGGTGGGTGGATATGTAGAGGAGGAGTTGTCTAGCCAGCTGGAACTTTGCCCTACTTGTGTGCGCAACTTGTTCATGACGTGCAATTGACGTGTAACTGGGGGGGAGCTGACTTTCGATCTTGTAGGGAGGCCTTCGGTGTCAAGGCGACCGGCACGTCTGGTACTATCTGATATCTTAAGTCAGGGGATGTATTATCTGAAGCAAAGGTCGCTCATCACTAAGAGCCAGAGAGAGTATATATTTCTTCGTTCATTGCGTGGGGGCCGTGGGCTTTCTATGGATGCGAGTTCTGTAATTCACTTAAACGGAGACAGAAAGGCTAGGCCCTATCTCTGCAGACGGGTTCTGTTTACCTTCTTCACCAGGCAGGAATGTGATTCTGTAGAGCAAGCAGATAACTGTTGTGCAAAATACTGTCTTGGCATCCCTTGCTGGGCTTCTCTCGGCTGAGCCAGAAGTATGCGAGGTCAGGGATACGTAACTGTAGCTCTCAGAGTGTCTGAGCCATGAAAACCCTAATTCAAAGACTGGTTCAGACTGAGCCACAAAATGAGTTCATCTCGATATTAAAAGTGCACAATGCAAACACATGGGCCTTAATGCTAACTTAACGTTTCTTACATGGGAGACTTGATGACTGGCATCCTAATGCAGGACGTAATTGCAGAGGCCTTGTTATTCAGGCCACTACAGGAAAATGCATGGGTGACATGCATATACACTAAACGCAGGGTACACGCAGGGGACATATTGGTCATGCAAAATTTCATTTTCCTCATTCCCTCCTTGTCCCCTACTTTACCCTTCAGGACACATCTATATTCATGAGACCGTATATTTGATCATACAGCATCATTTGTTCATCTTTAATCCTTTGTATGTGTGGATGTGGTACACAGGCAGTCGCACACAGGCCGCAAATGGCCGGGCCACACTGCAGACAGAGACAGCAGCCAAATATCATAAGCAGTATCATTCCTAGGAACGACAACACTTTCCATCCCCAAGCCGATATTACACCCCAGAGCCAACTGAACCAAGTCCATGTGCCTGGGTCTTGATGTATAACATGAGCAATCTTGTGGAGCCTTGTTATTGCTGCGTACACAGATGGCGCGTTATTAGGAATGAAAATGCAACAACTAGAGCCGATCACTCTACAGGCCCCGCCCCTATCCGCCAGGATGACGTCAAGAACAAGGCGGTTCTGAAGAACAACAAGTCTCATGGCAGACTGCTCCTGGGTCAAGTTCGCCAGGGCAGATGCAGTCACATTCACAACCGCTTCCAGAGTTCTTGTTAACTTGCGTATGAGTTTACTGTTTTGGACGGGACCTATGAAGAAAAAGAATCCTTTGTTGAAATCTGTATATTGCTCCCACGCTGTCTCAGTCTGATCGATCCCTGAGGCATCGGTCTCTCTCCTTTGTCTAACATGCTCTAGTCGTGAATCTCAATGATAATGGGATGGGGCCAGAAAGACGGGTGGCAGCAGGAATGCTATATAACATGTCCCACCCCAGTCTAAGGGCAGATGTACATAGGCTGTCTGACCGCAAATGAAATAGGTATGGTGAGATGTTTTGAAAGAAGACTGTCCTTTATCGTTAAACTCTACTACAGCTTTACACTCGCTGTGTCCCATATGTACTGAACCTTTCTTTCTAACGCACAAATCACCTTTTACTGGTAGGACTGATATAAATGGTGGACCTACATCTTGCATGGGCTGTACATTCAGCATCATAAAGCTAAGAGATGCATTTCCTTGCTCGTACTCTTCATTTTCTAGATCGGTTCCTTTCCTTTGGGGAAATCCGTCTTTGTCTGGAAAACATACCTCATTCATTACTTTATTCAAGTTTCCATATATCCAGCCAACCTGGTAAACTATGGTCTTTCTATCTAGTGAGGTCATTAAGGCAAACCATGCTCCACACGAACCATTGTGGGAGAACGGTAGAGGAAAGAAGGGCAGGATTCCCTTCGTCTTTTGATAAGGCGGTAGTTGGCCACATACCCAGCAATCAGTCGCATTGCTGGTCTGATGAGAACGGTGTAACATCCAAATGAAAGTATTGTTACGCAGTGCTAGTCGATATGACAGTTCATGGGGTGGCAGTTCACTAAATGTATGCACTACGGTGTTGTTAATGGAAGAATGTATATGTGAGGAAATAGGAGGAAAGAAAACATGTAGTATTAAACTGACACAGATTATAACGATGCACAGAAAAAAAAGAATAATCAAAGAAACTATACATCTACTACGTAATATCTTGCAGTATTTCTCTTTCATTTTGCTCTTTTTACTATTCTCGTATGCGATCTTATACATGTCAGAAATCTAGTCTAACCGATTCACCACCTAGTGGACTTAGACAATTAAACCTCGTCTGACTTTCTAGATCGTAATTTGGACCTATTCTCTTGCTGTGGAGTCTTTTCTAGCAAAGGCGGCGCAAAGTCTGTATTGTCTTTAATGTCTTTATCCTTTACCAAAGTTCCAGAATGTCCAAAGTACCGTTTACAATGATGGGCATGAAGCCATCCTTTTCTTCCTTCAACGTTGATGGCAGTCCTCGTTGTTAATAACACTAGCTTCGGTGTCTTCCAACGCGGCTCAAGTGGGCTTGATCGATCAAAGTTCCGGATGAGCACGTAATCTCCTGGTGCTATGGCATGCTCCTTGACCTGGGTGTTGTCAGGGAAGGCGGCAGCAACCTGTGAACGACAAGAGAGTAGTGCAGACATCAAGGAAGCCAGGTAATCTGTCAGCATGTTACTGTCAACTTCAGTTATTTTCTTAGGCATAGGCGTACCCCACATATTTGGCGGTCTACCGAAGACTACTTCATATGGAGATAGGCCTGTTCTGGAATGGGCCACCATACGCATGTAAAAGAGGGCAACCGGCAAGGCTACCATCCAATCCACGCCTTTTTCTGCACAGATCTTTGCTAGTTTCGTCTTGATTGTCTGATTATGTCTTTCTACAAGACCTGCTGCTTCAGGGTGTCGTACACAATGGAACTTCCAATTATATCCTAACAGAAGAGACACTTGTTTCATTAATTCAGAGGAAAAAGGCTGACCATTATCTGAGTAAACGACACAAGGCAATCCATATCTGGGAAAGAATTTGCGCACTAATTGCCTGGCGGTTGTCACAGCAGTATAATCTGGGACCGGATACGCTTCTGTCCATCTAGTTAGTGCACACACAACTACCAGAACATACTTGTAACCTTTACATCTGTCCATTAGGATGTAATCCATCTGGAGGACCTCAAAAGGTCAGTCTGGACCCCTCCTTGTTCAGTCCATTTCTTTATTTCATCTGGAGTGGCATGTGTCTGTATGTCGAGTACATCTTGAGAAGGATCCCTGACTGTCATGCTTTTTGTCAGTAATGGTACCTCTGTCCTTGTCGTGTCTGTTGGTGTCTGGGCCGTAAGTTTAGCAGTTCGGTCTGCCAGGTCATTACCCTGGGAAATGATGTCTGTAACTTTGGTGTGTGCTTTGCATTTCAGGATAGCTATGGCTGTAGGTAAATGTATTGCTTCCAACAGGGCTTGAATAAGCGGACCATGCTGAATCTTGGCACCATGCGAGGTCAAGAAACCTCTCTCTCTCCATAGTACCCCGAAATCATGAACTACGCCAAAAGCATATTGTGAATCTGTATAAATGTTCACTTTCAAGTGCTTAGCTCTTATGCAGGCTTGTGTCAGAGCGATGAGCTCTGCTGCTTGTGCTGATAGTGTGTCTATTCTTTGTGTCTCTATGACTTCAGTAGCAGTGGTCACAGCATATGCTGCCACTAATACTCCTGCACTCGTTCTCATGCATGATCCATCTACATAGAGTGTTAGGTCAGGATCTGTAAGTGCAATATCTGTCAGGTCTTGTCTTGGTTTCGTCACTATATTCATTATTTCCACACAGTCATGTGGTGGTGCGGTGTCTATACTTGAGGGCAAAAGTGTAGCAGGGTTCAGAATGTTACATCGTCTGATCTCTATGTGTGGTTGAAATAATGTCAGTTCATATCCTGTCAGTCTCGCTACAGTCAAATGTTGTGTCTGTGTCCTGTTCAAGAGAACTTCTACTGCATGCGGTACCTGTACTGTCAGGGGGTGTCCCAGCACTATCGAGTCACTTTGTCGTATGGCTAGGGCTGTTGCTGCAACCGATTTCAGGCACGCAGGCAGAGCCTGGGCCACTGGGTCTAGTGTACTAGAAAAATAAGCGCAAGGCTTGTGTTTTCCTGCTTGATCTTGTGTGAGGACAGATAATACTGTTCCATCCCGTTCAGTTACGAAAAGCATAAAAGGTTTGCTGTAACATGGAGTCGCTAAAACTGGCGCTTGACATAAGGCTCTTTTTAATTCCTCAAATGCCAAGGTGTGTTCTTGTGTCCAAGGGAGGACAGTCGAAGTGGCTGCCTCCTGTGTAGTTAACTGTATGAGTGGTTTGGCTAGATAGGCATACTGGGGAATCCATTGCCTACAGTATGAAATGAGGCCAATGAATGCACGTACTTCCTTCTGTGTTTTGGGCTGTGAAAGGTTAGAAATTAACTGAATACGTTCTTGTGTTAGCTGTCTACCCTCCTTGGACAGCAAGTGTCCAAGGTACACCACTTGCTGTTCACAGAACTGCAACTTTGAAGGGGACACTTTGTGCCCCTTGTCAGCCAGAAAATGTAAGACTGTCAGTGATGCATCTTCGCAGTCTGTTTCTGATGGTGCTGTAATCAGGATGTCATCTACGTACTGTATCAGTGCTGTGTTGGTAGGCATATAAATACTGTCCAGCTGTCTCTTCAATGCTTGACTGTAAATGCTAGGGCTTTCTGTAAAACCTTGTGGTGCTCTCGTAAATTTATAGCTTCGTCCATTTAAACTAAATCCGAAAAGATATTGGCTGTCAGGATGAATGGGAATGCTGAAAAAGGCATTCTTCAAGTCAATGACCGTAAAGAACGTGGCCTCTGAATCAATAGCAGTCAGTAATGAAGAAATGTCTGGAACCACTGGGTATTGCGGTACTACACATTTGTTCAATTCTCGAAGGTCAACTACTAGTCTGTACACTGGTAGTACACTAGGGTCTGATCGTTTAAGGATAGGAATGACAGGTGAGTTACATACATTCGAGTCAGTCTCTACCACTACCCCTTGTGCAATAAGTTCGTCAACTATTTTCAATAAAGCTATTTCGGCATCAGGTGGTAACTTGTATTGTCTTATACGTGGTAGCATTACTCCTGCTTTGAGAGTGACATGGTGTGGTGTTATGTTCATGTAACCTACGTCAGTCGGTCCTTGTGCCCATAGGAGCGGTGGCACATTCTGGAGTCTGTGGTCAAAATCCGTCAGCACATAATGTCCCTTAAAATCACGTAAGAACAGTCGCACTCCATCTGGAGAACAACAGATAACTGCTCCTAGTTCTTTTAATGTCTTTATACCAAGTAAGTTTTCTGGACATGATTTAGTAAGTAGCAAGTCTGTGGTACGTGACAGTGGACCAACCCCTAGGGAGACTGGTTTCGATACTTCATTAACAATAGGCTTTCCTGAAAATCCCAGGGAAACATTCTGTGAGCCCGAGAGAGGTGCCCCTGGAACCTCGTCATGGTTGATGGTAGTTCTGCTCGCCCCCGTGTCAATCAGAAACTTTCGGTCCTGACCTAATACACGACTATGTACATACGGACCCTCTTGATCTACAGGAACCTCAATAAGGGGCAAGCCAACTTCCCTCTCGAGGCTGTTTCATGAGAACTGTTGATATTCTGGATAGTCTGACTGCGTGTACTGATACATTTGTGGTGTGGCATGAACAGGCGGTGGTGGGGGTGGAAAAGTCGCTATTGTCTGTTGTGTGCTCGGTTGGGTGCTATTCTGTCTAGGAGTGTATTGTCGTTCTTTTGTCTTGCCTGTAGCAATATTGTGTTTCAGGACAGCACATTCCTTTACATAGTGACCTGGTCGTTTGCAATAATTACAGTTCCCCTTAACGGGTGTCGTGCTATTTCTGTTCGTATTTGCCGGTACCGTCTGGGCAACCAGCACCTTCATTTTTGTCTCTTTCATGCGTCTCTTTTCCTGATCCTGCTCTTCTCTAATCCTGTTCTGGTGATATTGTAGCATCTGTAACATTTGTGAAGGGCTGTTTGCTTGCCAGGTACTCTCAACCTTCAGTACTCTAATCTTGATCTGGGGCAAGGAATTCTCTACTAATTTGCTCACGACAAGATGTGGATATGATTCGCTACCAGGCTTAAGGCCACTATTAATAGTAAAGCATTTCTCGAATCTGGAATAGAAATCACTTGTGTCCTCTTCTTGCTTTTGTTTACAGGCTGAAATTGCATCCCAATCTTCCTTTTATAGTAATCAATAGTCTCGGCAAAACCTGTATCAGGAGTTCAGGTAGTTCTCTAGCTTTGTCCCCAAGACCAACCCCCGGGAGCCTGCCTTTCTCTTCTGTTTCCAATGCATCCCAACTTAACTTTTTCTCGCCCACCTCCCAGTCTTTTTCCTTAAGCTTTTCATAAATCCCTGCAGGTAACAGTACTTTCAATAGCTTCAGAATGTCAGCGTACGTATAATCTCCTATGCGGAGGATGTCTTTTAATTCTCGGTGAAACCCCCCCGGGTCTTTATCGTGGCAAGGCAGCATCTTTTTCATTTCTAGTATTTCTAATTTCGTTAAGGGGGTGTAAACATACACCCGTTCTAACTCATTGTCCGCATTTTTGACGGGATGTACCTCTCGTAGGGGGTTCTGTCTGTCTACGTATAGGTTATTTCTGTCGTGGTGTGAGGCTGGAAGCATACATGTGGTCAAACAATTTATGTACTTATGTCGTTGATCCAGGATAACATTAATTAATTCAGTACCTAGGCCTGTCCATCTGTCTAGTAAAATGTCGTCTAATAATTTATACAATTGACCAGGATCGGAATATTGATTCTCATACAACGTTATTAAGTGTTGGACCATGTAAAGGCCAGCCAAACGCTGTTCGTTCGGTGGAAGGCTCAAGAAAGTCTGAGCCACTATATCGTTGCTATATATATTGGAATTGGACACCCACTGGGTGGCTGACCGGGCCAACTCCATTTCGTGTGGTGTGCGAGGTCGCTCGCTTTTTATCCGTCGGTTCAGTGCTTTTTCGGTAGCTTGGAATAGATTTTCAAGGGAATATCTTTCTTTTATAGCCGGCCCTTGTTTACGGTAGTCGAGGCACTTGGGCCTGTCAAACTGTTGTGCATTGCCTACATAATTAATTTTGTCCTTTGGCTCGTCTACCTCTTCCGATGAGGACTCATTCTTCTCGTCAGACCCTACTTTATGTGTTTCTAATATTTCCTTTCGAATTTTCTTCATCATGCTATCTGTCTGTCCCTGTTTATCATGTCAACCGGCATCTATGTGGTCACTCCATTCGATCAAACCAGGCTTTAAATCTCCGTCCCCTTCATCTTGTTCCCTGATCAGGCAGTTAATAACAAAACGTAGGATGTAGTTCTTAACCCCTACCTTTCTGTGTAGCATGGCTTGTACTATACAATCGGGTTCCTTCCCCGTTCTGATGAAACGGTACATTTTATCTAGGTGCTCTTTCATGTCTGGTAATCCGTCCAAATATGCGACGGCTTGTCTTAGTCTTAGTGATATCACGAGCATTGAACCCTTTCCTGGTTCTGGATCGTATATACATTGGGGAATTGCTACATCTACAGTAGGCGCCCCTCCTACTGCCCCGGGCCCTACGTCATCTTTCACGAGTTGCTGGAGCTGATCCGCTGCTGGAGGCGGAGGGAAATCTGCATTTGCGTAGTCCGGTAGGGGCTCGTCTAGATACGAGGAAATGAACGCCTCGGATGCTGTCGGCTTTATTCTACGTACTCTATATGGTACAGGTGGTGGCGTTCGCGACCTACTGGGTCTTTCTGAGGTGGTCACTCTAGCTAGTTCTTCTGAGAGGACGGGATAAATACCAGTAACGACGGCATTTCTTTCTCTATCAGTCTGTTCTGTTTTGACCAGTTCCCCCTCCTCCCGTAGTTCTTTTTCTTTAGCTTTTTCCGCTGCTTGTTTAGTTCTCTCTGCTTTATTGAATTCTTTCTCTGTTCTCCTATGTGACTCTTTGCGCCATAACTCAATGGCATCTTTCTGAGAGGGTCTTGACTTCTTTTTCCATAGCGCTTCCTCTACTCTCATAATGCATTCAGAATCCCATGTCCCCGAGACAGGCCATCTATACTTCTCCTCTAAATCCTTCGTGTAATGTACCCATAAGTCTAAAAACAAAATGGCATCTAGCCCGTGCTTATTATACATATAATGACCAGGTGTGTCTCTAGGCGGGATGTTAACTGACTCTTCTAGTATACCTTTTCTGGTCCCTATCTGACGTAATTTCGAAAACAGTGGCATGTTGAAACCAACCCAATGAAAACACAATATACACAAAAATAGACAATCATTCACAATAGACAAACAATCATTCACATCAAAACACTCAAACACTAAAACAGATGCAGTCAAAACTGATACAGAGAGTTACACATGTACTTGAAAACAATTAACTTTATGCACTGTAATACAGCACAACCATACCGGTCTCATAAATGAGACACGTCTTTACCGTGCTCACGTATAACGTGAACCCGTCTTTACCGTGTTCATATAAAATGAACCCGTCTTGAAAACTTTATGCGTTCCCCATAGTGGTACTCACCGGGAAGCAGAACTTGAAGGCCTTGGAAACTTGATACTGCGCATGCGCGGAACAGGTGGACCTCTGGAGACCTCGGACCTTGCTCTCTCACAGGTTAGGCTCTGGATAGGATGATCTGCGATCCTCACCGCCTCGTATGGATGCCTGGTCGCAGTCCGTCCTCCTCCGTGGGCCTGAGGGAGTAAGCGGGAAATCCCGATGGCGTGTACACTTTGGAGTCCGTCACTGCTGTAGCAGGGGGCAAGGGCTGGACCTACATCTCCGGCGCGTGGGGAAAGGGATAAGTACCCATTCGGGTGCCAATTAATGTGGTAAATAAAATATTACCCTGTCATAATTTCTATACATAAACAAAGCATCATGCATTGAATGAGAGGCAGAGTCCGTGATGTCCGAATTAAAGGGCTTTATTCCAATAACTCGAGTTAAGGGAGAATCTGTTCCATCACCACTAAGGTTCAGGAAGGGTCTTCTAAACATTATTTACAGAGTACATATTTATACGTTTAATCTTGTACATAGGGAGGAGCGCTCGAGGCAGAGCAAGAGCGAAAAGAAGATAAGAGCATGTGGGCGTGCATGAGGGTGTACACTTGATGAGTCATAGGTGAGTCATAGGTGGGTGGATATGTAGAGGAGGAGTTGTCTAGCCAGCTGGAAGTTTGCCCTACTTGTGTGCGCAACTTGTTCATGACGTGCAATTGACGTGTAACTGGGGGGGAGCTGACTTTCGATCTAGTAGGGAGGCCTTCGGTGTCAAGGCGACCGGCACGTCTGGTACTATCTGATATCTTAAGTCAGGGGATGTATTATCTGAAGCAAAGGTCGCTCATCACTAAGAGCCAGAGAGAGTATATATTTCTTCGTTCATTGCGTGGGGGCAGTGGGCTTTCTATGGATGCGAGTTCTGTAATTCACTTAAACGGAGACAGAAAGGCTAGGCCCTATCTCTGCAGACGGGTTCTGTTTACCTTCTTCACCAGGCAGGAATGGGATTCTGTAGAGCAAGCAGATAACTGTTGTGCAAAATACTGTCTTGGCACCCCTTGCTGGGCTTCTCTCGGCTGAGCCAGAAGTATGCGAGGTCAGGGATACGTAACTGTAGCTCTCAGAGTGTCTGAGCCATGAAAACCCTAATTCAAAGACTGGTTCAGACTGAGCCACAAAATGGGTTCATCTCGATATTAAAAGTGCACAATGCAAACACATGGGCCTTAATGCTAACTTAACGTTTCTTACATGGGAGACTTGATGCTTGGCATCCTAATGCAGGACGTAATTGCAGAGGCCTTGTTATTCAGGCCACTACGGGAAAATGCATGGGTGACATGCATATACACTAAACGCAGGGTACACGCAGGGGACATATTGGTCATGCAAAATTTCATTTTCCTCAGAATGAGAGACTCTAATGCTGTCCTAAACTAGCAACTATAGACTGCAGTCCGAATAACCTGATTGGCTGGCCAGGCCTACTCTTGATTCTCCAATGAGAGCGAAGACTTTTTAAGCCTGCATGAAAAACTCATATTGGCTCAGCCTGTCTGAGTGCTTAGAATACAGGCAGTAATTGCTGCAATCCTTTCCAGGTCGGAGTGGTGGTAGGGGGGGGGGGGTGCTGGGGAGGGGGGGGGGGAAACAGGCAGGAAGTGAGAATATGTATTTGCATTGACTGGGTGAGACTGGGCATGGGTGCTATCATCCAAGTCAGCAGGACTCACTTTATCATTGTTAAAAGGATGAACAGAGCTAATGTAACAAACTAAATAACCTGCAACATGCAGGGATCTGGGCAGGCTCTCAACCCCCTGTGTCACATGCCAGGCAATAGTGAAGCAAATATTGCTACTCTCAAACGTACAGCTACAGGGGATATTAAGGTAGTCGAATTCAAGGCACAGTTACACTTTATTATTTAGTGTTCTTAATTTTATAAAACAAATTTGCTACATTTGAACGTGGAGTGCTATATTATTTGGAAAAACTAGCTAAAAGTCACCCTAAAGCAGAAACAACGCCAGCAAATTAAAAAGATATGGGCTAGTGCGACTGCGTCTCCTCACCAATGCTTTGTTAGTGACATACATCAGTGGAGACACATCATGGAAATCAGGTCAGAAGGATGTTCAAAGACCGCGCAACATGGATCCACTACATATTTTTTGTGTCTGTCTTCTTTTTAAGGACTGTTTGGAACAGTGCGCAACTTGTACCAATGGTTGTAGGTGGTGGCCACAGGCATCTATTTTTGGGGTCAGACTTTACATTTCAGTATCAGCCTTTGATCTGGAGCAACTCTAAGGAGAGCACTGGGAAGGAGCAGTGGAATACTCAAACCTAGGAGTAAGGAAGCATTTTGAAGGACGGTGGTGTGAACAGCAGGACTGATGGACATTTTTCAAGAGGAAACCACTAGAGCAACTGACACGTGACCATTTACTTAAAATCATCTTTTGACAAAAGCAGCTGACGGCATCTCAAGGACCATAACAGTGAAGTGTGCTGACTCACTCCTGAGTACCTTTTCTGAACAAACTAAGCAATGCCGGCGACAGCGACGCCAGGACTTTTTCAGTGAACTGGACAGTTAAGAAGCAAAAACTCTGCTCTTCAACTAAACAGCCCATTTTCCACTGGCACCACTGCTGTTTTCCAGAATCCAGAAAGATCAATGTCAGCATTAGGCCTTGTATGACCAAAGAAGTCCTAAGTCAAGGACCCTAAGAAAGGACAAGTGTTGTTGTGTCAAGAGGCAAAGTTGCTGGTGACCATGCTCTGATGTATGCTGGGTGTGGTGCGACAAATGAGAGAGTTCAGATTCATGTAATCATGGTCACAGACTGACATCCTGTGGCTAAAATGGAGGCTTCATTAAAGATCTCCGCTGGTCAAATCCTTTCCACACCGATGTTCTTTTGTACAAAGAGTGAAGGTTACCGACAGCGCAAGCATTGACTTACGCCAACAGCCTACCACGTATTTTCAATAAAAATCAAGGGTCCCCCACCCCTAATTTACCTCGCAACATTTTTCTAGTCTAGATCTCCACTGTCTCAGAGTCCAGATGGCCATATAGCTTCAAGGTTCTGCACAGGTGCAATGTCGTAATCTAGACAGCAGCACAACTCTAGTCCTTACGCATGGCTGCTGCACAACCCAGGACGGCCATTTGATGACACACATCCTTCCATCTATTGCACTGTCACATCACAGCATGTTACCTATTCACAATGTGCTTCTGCACTTTACCAGGGGTAGGAAGTGCTTCATACATAACTCTGGCAGGGTATAAACAGCACATTTCGCTTGGCTCCATGCGGCTGGCAGTACAGAAAAAGACTCACACCGTGTTTCAACTCACAAACTAGACAGGGGTTTACAAAGGTTTGACTGTTGGTGCAATAGGGAGCTGGAAACTTTCCAACTGCCGATATTTCAAACTAATACCGCAGGTGCACGATATAGCGCCACCCATTGATCAAGGCAAAGGAATTACAAATTCATGTTTAAGTGTCCAAAATCCTAAACGGAGTGTAATCGGCAGAACTTTCATGATTTTTTTTTTTAAATGACATCTTTTTTCTTTAAGTCTTGCTTGAACCCTACAACAGGCCCTGCTCCCGCTGCAAACCTGAACACAATAAAATACAATATCCTATGTCTAAACAACATCAAAAAGAAATACTTACTAAGGCAGGAGGCACAATGTTCAAATACTGTTTTTAGCCCTTTAAGGTGGCTGTCTGGAGGGCGCGCGACGCGGCGGACAAGATGGCCGCTCCCCCCTGAACTCCGCGATTTCGGCGGCGCTTCTCTCACGAAGGTCCCGTTTCCAGGCAGCGAATTTGGCTGCAAACGGCTGATTCCGGCGGCGGAAATGCTGCTCCCAGCTTGGGTATGCTTCTCTTCATTTGCGCAGCTTTTTTTCTCCTGAAAAATGCGAATAAGCTGACTTCCTCATTACGGCCGCCATTTTGTTTTTTCATTTCACCCGTTTTTTCATCAAACTCGATCTTTCATGCTTGACTTTGGTCCTTTGGACTTCTTTTTTCTGTGATTTGCCTCTTTTGATGGATCCTTGAGGTTTTTCTGCGCCTGTGACATGGAGTATTCCTGAATTAGCCTTTTTTTTTTTTACCTCAGTTTAACTTCTCAAATGCGTCACTGATTTTTGAGGCATATCCTTTCACTCAGCATTGTGCGCACTTTATTCGCTGTTGGTGCCTGCCCTTTTAAGCCTCATATCTCTCATTACGAATCCTTCTGCTGTGACTTTTTGAGGCATTTCTTCAACTTTATATTTTGCGTGTTGCCTCCTTTCTTGTTTCTTGTTTCCCATTGCTTCCCCTAACATCTGTCAAAATGGAGCACCCAAAGGCATCTAACTCAGCTTCTAATACGCGCAAGGACTCTGCTGCCCCTGGTAAGCGCTTTAAAAAGGATCTTCCCTCACCAACTAAATCTCCACTTCCTGTCACTCTGGAGGATATCATGGAGGAATTGCGCCTTATACGCCCCTTTATGGCTGACACCACTACCACTCTTCAGCGTCTGGATGATAAATGGTCCAATCTGGATAAGAGGGGTTACCCTCTTATCCAGATTGGACCATTTATCATTTATCATTGAACAACAGATTAGTGATGTTCAAGATGTTGCTGCCAAGGTTGTTAGCCTTACTAAGGAAGTCGAATTTCTCAAGAAAACCTCTGAGGATTTGGAAAATCGAAATAGGAGCAATAACCTATGCATTTATGGTGTTCCGGAGAATTCGGAGGGGTCCGACATTCGACAATTCTTGAAAACACAACTGCTGCCTATCACTGGACTGCCAAAACACCTTGATGTGAACATTCAGAGGGCGCATCGTCTTGGTCCTAAATCGTCTTCCAACTCTTCGAAACCCAGGGGTATCATTGCGTATTTTCTCCTTTACTCTGACCTCATGACCATCCTTCACTCTGCTAAGCAACATAAGCAGCTTCTTTGGTCCGGTCACAAACTTTTTTTCACTCAGGATGTTTCCAAACTGACCGCTGCTCGACGCAAGGAATTTCTGGATCTGAGACCCACGCTTCGTTCCATGAATGCAAGATATGGCCTCATACATCCGTGCTTTTTCAAGGTTACTTATAATGAAAGAACTTTTAGCTTCGACGACCCAGCGGACCTTCGGAAATTCATTGATACCCACAAAGAAGATTCCATGGAACATAGCAGTTCTTAATGTTTTAATGTCTTTTCCTGTTGATGTATGACTTTTGGTCTTTTTGTTCCTCAATATAATGTGCTTTTGTTCTCCCATCCTGTTTTTCAGGTCTCTTTTCCAAGTGTTTTGGTTTGTTCGCATCCCTCACTGTACTGTGCTGTTGTTAGTCTTATTCGTTCCAGTTTGCTGCCCTTCCCTTCAGATATATTTGGTAAGTTTTCCTTCATTTGTTCTTTTTTTCGTCATGTTTGGTCTCTCTCTCTGATTGTATTATTTCTTTTTTTAAATTTCCTTAATAAGTGTTCTTGAGACCACGCCTCTGGCGACTTATTTTATTGTGCGGTCGTCTTTTCCTGTGGCTCCCACTCTCACTCTATTGCTCTTCACGTTATCTATTCTGTATGGCTGAAGCCCTTCTAGTTTCCCGCCATCCTTCTCTTCGCTTTTTTTTCTCTGGGGAGCCGTGTTCTCCCACTCCCACTTCTTTTCTCCTCTACTGTCTCTTCTCCTCTCTCTTTCCTTTTCTTCAAGGCATCTTTTTTGTGCTCATTCTTCATCGTCTCCATTCTCTATTGTTTTCCTCTCTCTTCACATTGTGCTATGGGTTTTTGTGTCCTTCCTGGTATTATGATATTCATTCCTATCTCTCCTTTTTATTTTTAAATGAATGGTCTTCGAGTCATTTCTTGGAATGTGAAAGGCCTTCGTAACCCGATTAAAAAACAACGGGTTTTATCACATTTAGCCAGACTGAAATGCCAAGTTGCTCTATTGCAAGAAACCCACATATCACAAAAAGATCTTTCCTCTTTACGCAGACAGTGGGTGGGTGATGTTTTCTGTTCACCATCAGTTGATTATAAGAATGGTGTTCTCGGGGGGCGCTAGAGGGTGCACTTGCTGAATGGCCGCACCTGCGTGAGGCTCCAGCAGCCTGGCATAACCATCCGTTATTTATCCTTCTTTCCCTGCTCCCACCCGCCCGAAAATCCCCACGGAGGGGTGGCAGAGACCGCTGTACACTCGGTATAACTTTGGTAGCTCTGCCCCCTCAGACTCCGGAGTTGCAGCCTGCGGAGCCCCCGGCTGACGAGTGCCCTGACGCGTCGGAGCCTGCATTCGGCTCCTGGACATACGCGAGCCCGAGGCTCGCCGCGAGGCAAGTGGGCCTCTAGAGCTTGGCGAGAGGCAAGACCTGTACTGGCGGTGGAGCAGGCATCCAGCGCGGACTACGGAGGTACGTGCTGTCCGCATTGCTTACGACGCGGGGGCAGAGGAGGTGCGGTGCCCCCGCTGGCTTCCCCCCGCTGAGAGCCCCACCGAGGCTGGGATAGGCGCGATCTACCGGCGCCATATTGGACTGGTGGCGCTCGCCTGCAGAGGGCCTGGGACTTCTGACGGCCTGGCTGGAAACGTTGCCTTACACAGCCTATAGAGCTGGTTCTTGCCGTGACCCTGCTAAGCTGGCGACTCCAACAACTTAGTGCTCCAGGCTGAGACCTCGAGGCGCTGCATCTTTGGCTGGTGTTCTCGCACTTTTGCCCAGGAGATCGATCTATTGCCATACAGCCCTCTACCTCACAGTGGGCCTCCCTACAGACCTTCGCCGCGCTTCCCCCGCTGCCGGACGCCTCGTTTGCAGCGGAGACGCCACTGCACAGCACTTAGTGGTACGGAGATACTGTCCCCTTCACTTACTCCCCTCTGACTGCAGTACGTATAGCGCCTTGACGCGGAAGCTTCCTACTTCCCATTGCTGACATGGGGAAGCCAGACAGTCGCCAACCCAGGCTGCAGTTTGAACCCGCGTCGCAGAAGAAGACGTCGCGTCACACGGGGGACGCGGTACAGCCCCGGAGCCCGGTCACGGAGGCCTCCACATCGACCCCGCCGACCCCAGATATAGCCACCATACTGCAGGAGATGCGCCAGGGCTTTGCAACGGTGGTTGACCAGGTAGATGGACTTACATCTCGAATGGATGGGATAGTCCAAAAGATTGATGTGCATGAGGAGCGCATAACTGAGGTGGAACGCAGAATATCAGAAAATGATGACACCACCGCGGCACATGACTCTCGCCTTGCTAGGATGGACAACGTGTTAAGAGTGATTGCCGCCAAGAATGAGGAGTTGGAGGCTAGGAGTCGGCGGAACAACGTTCGCGTCACGGGCATTCCGGAGTCGACCAACACGGGGAGGATGGAGTTGTACATAGAGAGACTACTTACAGCGGCAGTGGGGGCGGAAGCTCTTTCGAATCAATTTATAGTGGAGCGCGCTCATCGCTCTCTTGGACCTCAGCCCAAGCCTGGAGCCCCGCCGCGTCCCATTATCGCGCGCCTGCTCAACTACCGGGATCGAGATGTGGCGCTCCGAGCAGCCCGAGCGAACCAGAATCTAACATATGATGGTGTGCCTTTCTCCATCTACCCTGACTTCACCCCGGTGGTTCAAGAGCAACGGCGAAAATTCCTTGCGGTCAAGAGGAAGCTTCGGGACCTGAACATTGACTATGCTCTCTTGTACCCGGCCAAGCTGCGGGTCACCCACCAGGGTACACAACACTTCTTTCTTAACCCCCAACAGGTTGAGGACTACCTTAAGACTTTGCCTAAACGACACAGGAGACCTGCGGACGCTGAAGACTTAAATGCATCTGGTCCCGAATAATCACTGGCTGGCTCTCTACGGTGCTGGATCCTGCACACGACTAGATCGTCCTCGCTCCCCTCTTTGCACAGGGGGTCCCATCCTTCTCTGTTATGGCTGCGGCTGCCCCTGGGGTGCTGTGGACGGGTGTTGGACTGCAGGTGGTAATGTACGCCGGGCTCCCACCCCCTTACTCCCTCTCTGCTCCGGATGGAGACCCCAAGGGTGGACTTGCACGGGGTGGGACGACTGGGGGTGGTGGAACGTGCGCCTCAGATGACCCCTACTGGGTGTTCCCCAATGACATTGACTTTGGTTTTTGTTTGTTTATTGTTTCCTTGCATTGTTTTGGTAAGTGGGTGGGGGGTGGGCCTGGGGTACTGGCGAGTTGGGGATGCTTCAGTGGGTGGGGGTGGTGGACTGTTTATCTGGTGGAATGGGAATGCACTGAGCGAGGTATGGCTCCCTTTAGAAGAGCCGGAATGTTTCGCCCTATCTGGTCGAATACTGTGCACTGTTTTTCTTTCTTTAGGTTGTGTCCCTTTGTTGGGGCTCTTGGGGGGGTGGTGGGTGGGGAGATGTGCCGGGGGTTCTGTTGGGGATCTGGTTATAACATGTGCGTGTTGGGTGTTGAACTCACTTATCTGCCCTCTAGAGGGCTCCTTGGTTGTGACCGGGGGATGCGGGGGTGGGATGGATGTGATGTGCGTTGTCTGTGGTTAAGCCATGACACAGGTGGTGGGGACGCTCCTTCAGTGCTCCGCTCCCTGCTCCCTCTGGGTCTCAATGGGCCGGTTCGATTGGGCGATGGCCTGTTTATTGCTAATGGTGACTGGACCGTTTTACTTGCCTTCATCCTGTATTCATTGTTTCGCACTTATACATGGGTGACACACGCTTAAATGTAATTACTTGGAATGTGAGGGGGCTGGGAAACCATAGGAAGAGACGTCAAGTATGGAGTTACCTTGATCGCCATAATGTCCACATTGCTTTCCTGCAGGAAACGCATTTTGCACCCCACAGGTCGCACGCTTTTGGGAGTAGGTGGGCTTCCCACACGGTCTTCGCTAATTACTCCTCATATGCACGAGGTACGGCCATTCTGGTTAAGAAGTCTACACCTTTTTGGCTTGCTGGAGCCAGGGCTGACCCCCAGGGGCTGTATTGTTTGTTATGGGGTAGGCTGGGGCATATGGCGGTGACACTAGCATGTTGTTATGGGCCTAACGTGGATGACCCACAGTTCTTCACTGCTTTATGGGCTGCGATAGTAGAGACGGGACCACAACACCTCATTGGGGGGGAGATTTCAACACGACCCTACACCCCCCTCTGGATAGGTCACACCCCGCCCCCCACCATTACACTAACGGGCGAGAAGTCCTTGGAGCTACCATTGCCGGTAACAATCTCATAGACCCCTGGCGCTCACACTGCGGGTCTAGAGGGGAAGGTACACACTTTACAGCGCAAGCTAAATCATGGGCGCGGCTCGACTATTTCCTTCTGACCTCACATCTGTACACGGCGCTGGTTCACGCGTCGCACCTCCCCAGGACATATTCCGACCATTCCCCCGTTCTTATTGCGTTGTCCGGCTCTGAGCTAGGCCCTCCAGTGACGGCGTGGCGTATGCAGCCCTCTATGTTATTAGACTCGGCCTTCCAGGAAGAACTCCCGGATGAATGTCTTGATTTCTTTAAACGCAATAAGGACTCAGTCCAGGAAGTTGAGACCGTGTGGGATGCCTTTAAGGCCACACTCCGGGGCTTATGTATTTCGAAGGGCTCAGGAGTGCTCAAGAGCATACTGACTAGACTACGCAGTCTAGAGGCTGACCTACGTAGTGCAGAGGACCGCCTCAGAGCTGGCCCTTACAATGCAACCCTCGCTACCATACATGAAAAGCTGGTGGAATACTCCGAGGAGGCTGCCCGCGAGGTAAAGTTTAGGAACAAGTACTGGGTGGCCAGGCGATATGGAGAGGGTGAGAGACCTGGGAAGGCCCTGGCGGCGACGGTTAAGCTAATGCGCTCGCCAACTGTTATACTGGAACTTGACACGGCTGAGGGGCTGGTGCTCAGGGACACCGCACAAATCCTGAACGAATTTGTGCGACACTATGGTGCGCTATACTCCTCTACCAGGACTGGCGAACTCACACTGGACGACTATTTAGCGGATGTCTCCTTGGGATGGTTGAGCGATGCACAGCGGGCCTTTTTGAGCGCCCCGTTTGAATTGGATGAGGTCAGGGAGGCTATCATGAGTATGAAGTCGGGCAAGGCCACCGGGATGGATGGCATCCCTATTGAATTCTACAAAACTTTTATTGACTTCATGGCGCCGGTGCTGCGGGAGGTTTATGAAGACGCGCTAGAGGTGGGTCATCTCCCCGCCTCCACGAGAAAAGCCCTTATTACGTCACTGCTCAAGCCAGGTAAACCCGCTGCCAGTTGCGACTCCTATAGATCGTTATCCCTGTTGAATTGCGACGTGAAAATTCTTGCAAAATTGATTGCAACACGCATCAGCCTCCTCCTGCCTGCCCTGATACTACCTGACCAGGCCGGTTTTGTCCCTGGTAGGGCGACGTCGCACAATCTTCGTACCTTTTTTTCGGTCTATGACTCCATCCACGAAGACCTACCAATGGCTGCCATCTTTTTAGACGCCACCAAGGCATTCGATTCGCTCGAATGGGACTATGTGTTCAAGGTTCTAGAGCGAATGGGATTCCCACTTATATTTATTTCTTGGATTAGATTGTTATATACGCGTCCAGTGGCCAGGGTCCTCATCAATGGGAAATTGTCTTCGGACTTCCCGATCTCCAGAGGGACAAGGCAGGGTTGCCCCCTGTCCCCACTCCTCTTTGCCATAGCCACCGAACCCCTGGCTGCTAAACTGCGGCAGCATCATCGGGACAGTGCACTACGCTGTTTTCAGAGACAAATACTCGTCTCTATGTATGCTGACGATATCACCCTTTATGTTCGCCACCCTAGCGATAACCTACATCCCATACTCCGGGAATTTATACGGTTTGGTGCCCTTTCGGGAGTCCAAATTAACTGGAGTAAGTCATGTGTCTTCCCCCTTACAGCCTCGACGAGTCAATTTCCGCTAGAGTTCCCGCTTGCCTGGTGTACAGGGGACTTTAAATACCTGGGCATACATGTGGAGAAGAGTAGAGAAGAGCTGATTCGTGCTAATTATGGCACTGTGATGGACAAGATAAGTGACAATATATCCAGATGGATAGCACTCCCCCTTTCCATGGCCGGGCGGGCCTCATTGGTTAAGATGGTAATACTCCCTCAGCTTTTGTACCTTTTTATGAACATTCCGTTTCATCCCGGACCCTATTTCTTTTGGCTACTACGCTCGGAGCTGCTCCGACTGGTGTGGGGGGGGAAGACACCAAGACTCAAATGGGAGATCCTAGTTCGGCCATTCTCGCAAGGGGGATTCGGTATTCCTGACTTTGAGCTGTACTATCGGGCTGCTCAGGCCCACTATGCATACTTTTGGGTGCGTCAGCAGAGATATATGCCTCAATTGGCGGCCGAACACTGGTTGGCCCACCCGACTCCCATTGAAGGCGCACTCTATTCCCAAGTTGAAGGCAGAGACAAGACTCATACCACGGTGTCTAGCACGGTCACGGAATGGAATTCCATTACTGGGCGGCTTGACCTACACTTCCTATATGCTCCGATATTGCCACTGACCTACCACCCACAGCTCCCGCTCCTGCAGGAAGCTGGCTTTCAAAAACTGCTGAAGAGCATTCATGTCACTACATGGGGGGACTTGTATCGGGATGGCACCTTCCGTACTAAGGACCAGTTATACGAGAGCATACAGCCGACACCTCTAGATCTGTTTTATTATATCAGGCTCAGACACGGGCTACAGGCCATCAAGCCTGACTTTCCTCGTGAGCCCCCGGCGCTTCTTCCCCTACAAAACATGCTGCTTCACGACAACCCCAGTAAACTGGTGTCCACACTCTATAAATCTGTCCGCGCTAACATGACCTACGCTGCTCTGCCCGCTAGGCACAAATGGGATCAAGACTTAGCCTTGCCTCTTACGGATGCCCAATGGGAATTTTGCATGCAACAGACCGAGCGCATATCCTCCAATAGCCGTTATAGGATACTTCATTATAAATTCCTACACAGACTGTACCATACTCCAGCGCGCTTACACAGATTTCAGCTGAGGCCTACTGACACGTGTGACAGATGTGGGGCTCCTGGGGCTGACTTCCTTCACCTTGCATGGGGATGTGCCGAAGTGAGCAGATACTGGACCCAGGTGTTTCAAGCACTGTCCAAAATGATACACGTGACGGTGGATCCGTCCCCATTGTTGGCCCTTCTGGGATATGTTGCGCCACTCCAGGCGGCTCACCGTAAATTTGTGGCGCTGGCTATGCTTCTGGCTAAACGCAGGGTGGCCTGTAGATGGGGGAGAGGAAGAGCGCCCAAGTTTAAGGAGTGGATGAACGACATGGTATACTGCCAGGAGCAATTGCATACGTACTCCGAGCTGTTGCCACCTACTTCTAGGCCTACTGACATTTGGCCCCCATTACAATGTTATTTGATCACTGACCCGCTGGAAGATGACAGCGCTTGAAGTTGGGATGGTGGGACACTACGGTGTTGTTTCCTGGTCCTGAATTTAAAATCCTGAACTGACCTGTCTGGCTTGATGTGCTTGCTTCTTTCCCCCCCCTGCCCCCCTACCCCCCCTCTCTCTCCCCCTCCTTCCCATTTCTAGGCTCTTAGTGGTTTCCTCACACTTCAATGATGCCGCACAGGTGTCTGCCGGCCTGCCACCTCTGTTACTGAGGCCTGCCATTCCTTCATTTATGGACTCATGGCTTTGCCAGATACATACCTCCCATGGCCTGATATGTTCGCTCGAGCACACGGTATGCGCCCCCCCCCCCCCCTGGGTTCGCCTAGACACTGCACATGTTAATGTTAACATAAAATATCTAAAAATGCAAGACACATTGCTTTCACTGTGTAAACGCTGCACTTGTCACTTGGATGCTAATGTTTGATGCGAATGTATTCACGCCCATGCACTTCTGTCATTTTTTGTTCTGTATATATGCATTGATAGCGGCCGGCCTCCGGGTTGTTGGTGAGACGCTGTGTACTCCTGACAGTGCTCAATAAATGTTTTTCACCCCAAAAAAAAAAAAAAGAATGGTGTTCTCATTTTGTTCCATAAATCGCTGTCTGTTCAGTTAAAAAATGAGATCTCTGATTCAAATGGTAGATTGTTGTATTTAGATGTCAAAGTTAATGATGCTGATTTATCCTTTCGCAATGTTTATGGTCCAAATGGTATTGATCCTGTTTTTTTGGAATGATTTCTCTAAGTTCCTCTCTTCACATACCAATGTTGAGTTAATTGTTGGAGGTGATTGTAACCAGTTAATGGACCCCTTTTTAGACCGCAAATCCCAGACCAGGTATATTCCTAACAAAATGCAAAAGTCCTTTTTTCGTGTAATTTCCTCTAGAGGCTTAATTGATTCCTGGAGGCTCTCTCACCCCGACACCTTGGAATTTTCCTTTTTTTCCCTGTTCATGCTTCACATTCTCACATTGACTATATCTTTCTCACCCAACACATGTTTCAATTCATGACAAATGTTGAAATTGGCTCCATTTCCTTTTCAAATTTGGCGACCCGAAATTTTTTAAAAAGGTAAAATTGAAGGTGCTGCAGGGTCATGCAAAAATGTGGGCTAAGCTAAGAATCTCAATAAAACTAGGCTACTATTCCTGTAGATCTCTATTTGGGATCTTCCCGCAGCTCCAGGTTGGGTTGGTGAAATTTTAGCTCTCCCTCTTAGAGAAGCCGGAATAGCAGCTTGGGGAGATCTGTTTGTAGGGGGTGCCCTGCTTCCGTGGGAATGTCTAGTAAATAAGGTGGGACCCAATCTTTCAAGATTTAAATATTTGCAAATATCGAGCTGGGCCCAAGCCTTTACCACGCAAATCCCACACAGGAACTATCCACCATTAGGGGAAGGGTGTCATCTTGAATCTCTGCTGCTGGATAAACCACCTGTAATGAAAGAGACATCCCTATGGTACAACCTAATTTTGGAAGAACTTGACAGTGAATTCCACCTTCCTGATCTGTTGTGGGGGCCTTTGATGCCAGGCTTGAATGTGAATGATCTGTGGCTAGCGTCCTGCAAGGTTCTGTGGGACCTAGTTAAACCAGCCTGGCTTTGTAGAAATCACATTTTTACACTACATAGGGCATATTATTCGCCACAAAGACTATCTAAGTTTTCCCCGGGTGTTTCAGTGGCATGTGCATGGTGTGGTCTAAAAGAGGCCTCTGACGCGCACATGTTCTTCGACTGCCCTCATTTGGCATCATACTGGGTCTCTATAGGCAGCAGGCTCACATCCTCCTTGGGTTACAGTGTAATAATTGACCTTCGCCTTGTAATCTTTGGTGTCGTGGACCATACTAGAAGTTCAGCCGCGAACCTTATCTTTTATTCCATCCTGGCTGCCCGAAGAGAGATTTGTAAGCGATGGAAAGATCCCTCTCCTCCTTTTCATGACTGGCGTACATCAATTCTTCAAATTTCAAAATTAGATATCGCCAGGACTGGAAGACAGGATAGAAGAGCTTTTTGGTATCTTCTTGTTTGATGACTCTTACGGCACTGTTTTTTTTTTTTTGTTTGTTTTCTTCCCCAGGTCCGATGATTACGCGGCCATGGCTACAATCTTCCTGTTGCGCTTTCCTGTCCTTCCCTGTCCCCTTCCGTGGACTTTCCGACTGGCAACAGTAATGGTAGTAACTGGCCCTGTGGTTGGCAGCTGCAAGCTTGGCAATGAGGCTCTTCAATTGTTATGGGCATGGAGTATGTCGTGGCTGAGGGATATGGCCTTCCCTCGTTACCCTGCATCCCACCCAGTTCTTAACTGAGACAGCGTGACCCCTCTCCTTTGCGCCTTCCTCCCTTGCTGGGTATCGCAGAGGCTAGAAACTATGGCGGAAAATGAGGACAAAAAAAAAAAGAAATTGGCTCCATTCTGATTTCTGATCATGCCCCAGTCATTCTAGACATCAATTTACCCTCCCCTCTTCCTAGCTCTCGCCGTTGGCGCTTCAATAACTCTCTTCATTTGGACCCTCAGTTTGTTGAACAATTCACCTTTTTTATGGACGATTTTTTTCATACTAATCTAGATTCCACCTCTCAATTTCAGTTCGTTTGGGATGCTTTTAAGACTTCGGCAAGGGGCTTCATTATTGATTTTGTTTCGCGTAAAAAGAAATTGGCTTTATCTAAATCGTCTCTTATCCTTAAACAGATCAAAGACCTTGAACACCTTTTCTATATGTCTAACTCCCCTGAGGCTCTTTCTTCTCTTATTAAAGCTAAACTCCAATTCAATAAATTTTCTTGTGACTCTGCCTGCAATCATCTTTTAAAATTTAATTCCAAAATGTATGGCGGTCGCAATAAAGCGGGCAGGTCGTTTGCCAATTACCTTAAAATTAAAAACCAAAAATCTAAAATAGCCGTTATCTCAGATGCTGCTGGGATTCGTCATTGCACCGATGACAAGATCCTTGATTGCTTTGTTCAATATTATTCTACTTTATATACACCTGAATCTACCCCGACCCCTTCTCAAATTGATTCCTTTTTTCTCAACATACCCAAATCCTCTTCCTCTACTCTTGACCTCTCTTCTCTGGATGCTCCCATCTCCGAGAAAGAGATATTACAAGCAATTACTCTCTTACCCAAAGACAAATCTCCCGGTCCTGATGGTTTTACTGTCCGTTTTTATTTTCAGTTCAAGACTTGTTTGATACCTCACCTCTCCTCTTTGATCTCTTCTTTTCTTACTGCTGGCGAATCTAAAGGCTCCTTTACCCAGGCCATGCTATGTTTACTTCCCAAAAAAGATAAAGATCCTTCCCTCTGTAAGAATTATCGACCCATTTCCCTAATCAATACTGATTGTAAAATCTATGCCAAAATTTTAGCTTCTTGTCTATCTACTTTTGTCCCAGATCTCATTAATGTTTACCAGTCAGGCTTTGTTAAGGGTAGATCAATCACAGATAACTCTAGAGCTCTCCTTAATGTTATTCATCTTGCTTCCAAAATGACAACTCCTCTTGCAGTTATCACTCTTGACGCTGAGAAAGCTTTTGATAGGATTAATTGGGACTTTATGTTTGGGGCCCTTCGTTTGCATGGATTTAGCCCTCATATCATTAAACTCATACAATTATTATATTCCTCCCCTTTCACGTCCATTTGGGTCAATGGTTCTCAGTCGTCTTATTTTCCTTTACACAGGGGCACTCGACAAGGCTGCCCCTTGTCTCCCCTTCTTTTTATTTTAGCATTAGAACCCCTCCTTGCGAAGATTCGTCTTTCTACCTCTTATACCGGTTTTGTTTATAAATCATTAGACATCAAGTTCACAGCCTATGCTGAAGATATTTTACTTTATATGTCCAATCCTGCTACTTCTCTATCAGCGCTCTTTTCTTTACTCGCGGAATATTCTTCTGTCTCCGGTTATAAATTAAATATAGATAAATCTGAAGTATTACCCCTAAATAAGTTCTGTCTTCCTCATATGTTTCATGGCTCCGGCTTTGCATGGAGCCCTATTAGTATTAAATGTTTAGGTATTTTATATTCCTCGTCAATTAAAGATTCTGTTAAGATTAATCTTAAAGATATCATCTCCAAGCTTGATACTCCAATAGAGAGATGGTCCCCTTTATTCCTATCGTGGTGCGGTTGTTTGGCGACTGTTAAAATGATGCTTCTCCCTATAATCAATTTTTACCTTTCTATGTTGCCTATTTCTCTTCCGGCTTATTTTTTCACTCAGATTAATCGTGTTCTCACCCAGGTTATCCCTCTCCCGCCTTCAACAGCCAAAGCATCTAGGTGGTGTAAATTTTCCCAACATTGTTCGCTTTCATTCTTCCTTCACTTTAAAACAAATCTGGCCTTTTCTCGCAGGTTCGCCTCCCCTTTTTCCCACTGCCTGGAGTGCTTTAGAGCAAGCCCAATTATCGCCTTTCCCTTTTTCTGCTGCTATTCATTTGTCTCAACCCCCTAAACGTTTTCCTTCTCCCATCTTTAAGTTCTCTAGGGCACTTTCTCTTTCATTGTTTCGCTCTACATTTTCTCAGGCACACTTACATTCCCTTACCCCGTTATGGTACAATTCTTCCCTAAAGATTAATAACAACGCCCTCTTCTGGAAGGAATGGATTGACAAGGGCATTATGTATCTGGGCGATCTCCTTGTCGATGGTTCAGTACAGGAGTTACCCACTCTTTGCACCTCATCTCATATATCTATCACTCATTCTTCTCAATTTTCTGACCTCACCATAGCTTTAACTACACTCTCCTCATTTCATACCACCTTATCTGATGTTGTCCCAACTGACTCCACTCCCTTAGTTTTCACTTCCCCACTCAAAGCGGCTGCCATTTATAAGATCATCTCCCGACCTATTCCTGATTGCCCCAAATCCAAATCTGAACTTGCATGGGAAAAGGATCTAGCACAAGATTTTTCCTTTCCTATTTGGGAGTCTATCTGGTCTAAAATCCACACAGTTTCTTGTTCCGCTAGCACCACTCAGACCCTTTTTTCTTTTATAATAGACTTTTTTTTACTCCACATGACCTTTTTAAGTTCAAGGTTCTAGAGTCTAGCCATTGTTGGTCATGCTCTCACCCTGATGGCACCTTGTTTCATATGTTATTTCAATGTCCCTTGGTAGTTTCCCTTTGGCAACATATATGGTGCAAGCTGAATGAAATTCTCAACTCAACTCATACATTTGATATTGTTCATATTTTTCTAGGTGGTTCCTCTCCTATTTGGAGTGTTCCACGCAATGTTCGCAACTTTATAGATTTGTTTATAGCTATTTCTTTGCAGATTATCACATCTAACTGGAAAGACACTTCAAAGATCTCTTCTACTGCCTGGTGGAATTTATTATGTCATCATCACAGACTTGATTGTGCATATGCTACAACTACCCCCCTTTTAATCAAAAGAGATCTGTTATGGTTACCCTTAACTGACTTTCTTTCCAGACGCTTACCCTAATATGCCTTTTCTCCTTTTTCTCCTTTTTTTCTACTTTTCCTCCCTTCTTTCTATCCTCCCACTTTCTTTCCCCTTTTTCTTCTCGCCTTTCTATCACTCCTTTTTCCTTTTCTTTCTTTTTCCCCTTTCTCTTTCCTGTTCCATTTCCATAATATTTCAAAAAATGCTCTTTCCCTTAGTATATTGTTTATATTCCCCCTTTGGGGTTTTTGCTCATTTTATATTTCACTTTCTTATTATATAATGCCTTTTCCCTTTATTGATTGTGATTCTGTAATGATGTTTTACTTGGTTTATCTTGCTCAATAAAGCTTTCTAAACTAAAAAAAAAGATGTCTGTCTGGTTGAAATTGCTACTACTCCTGTATATCTTTCTTTTATTAGAAAGATGGAAGCTCTGTGTGGCGCAGTAATCTCGTGACAAGAGTTCAGCAGTGACACACGAATGCACTATTTGGCAAATAATCCTAGCTCTGGAGGCAGGTGGCTTCCTGCTTTTGATTCAATTGGGACACACCAGAATTAAGGGACTTGGGGGCAGATTTACGTTTCCTGGCGCATCCCTGCAAATCAACAGGGATGCGCCAGGAAACTTGCGACCCGCAAAACCACCCGTGCGCCACCACTGATGACCTGTACCTGCCAGGGTCTGGCTTTAGGGCACAGCAGCTTTAGCAGTGATGTCATGACAAAACGGGTTCAAAAGCGGTACATATAGATAAAAATCGAAGAAAGAGGAAGCATGGGTGGCTGAGAGTAAAAATGAGTAAGAGAAGAAAGAACAATGAGCAGAGTGAACGAAGAAAAGGAGAGACAAACTGAGCAGAATGACGGTCAGGCTGTGGGAGAGAGGAAAACAAGTGGAGTCAGGAAAAGGCAGTTGGAAAGAAACTGCCTAGTTTGGATGTAGTGAGGAACCAGTACGACATGCTTTTACTGCAGTGCACAGTACACACAGCTGTCAAGGTTGGGAGAGGTTTGAAAGTAAAGCGCTCTCCTGCCTTGGCACAGTTTAGACCAAGATGTAAAAATGCCTCTGGTAGGCATATTACCAAGGCTGAGGCCAAAGTGTTTGTCGCTGCAGTGTACTGGTGCTGTAATTATTAGGTTGAAGAGTGCAGGTTACTGCTGCACACAAGAGCTGGGGACATGACATGGCATGCTCTTACAGTGCACGGTACTTCAGCTAGAGGCAGCAATTACTCGATATTCAGGAGGGAAGGCATGGCACACTCCTGGCAAAGTGCTCGGCCTGCCCCCGGAGGGTTGGGGCTGCTGCCGAGCAGTTTGCCAGGGCCGGCTCTGGCCGATTTTGCGACAGCAGCCGATATTGCAGCTATGCTACAAAAACAGCTCTCTAACAAAATCGACCCCCAGGGGCCCAAAACCGGCCCCAGCCCTGGCGGCCCACCGTGGAAATGCCTGATGCCCACTGCGGCCAGTCTGGCTCTGATTACAGTGCAGGTTACTTCAGCTGAAGGCAGCAATTACTCGATATGCAGGAGCGAAGGCATGGCACGCTCCTGCTGTGTTAAACACTTTGATTCGGTTCATAGTTCTGCAGTACACAGGCGACAAAGCAGACTTTGATGACTGGACAGGTTTCTGCTGTGCCTTTTCATTTATATTAGATTCTGTTTATGCAATGCCATTGCCTATAAATAAGATGCAAGTCCTGTAAAGGACCCGCATTGAAATAAATTGAAACCTCTCACTCCATCATGACCTTTTATATACATTTTCATCAGATTTCCAAACAGCTTGTGGTCTGCAGAAAAAGAGAGCCCATTGCTTAGTCAGCTCCATCAGCGGCACAAGTACCACCAAGGCAAATCTCCATTTATGTTCTGACAATCCACTCTCTAATGTTCTCTTTCACACACAACACAGATTCTACATGTTTGAAACTAGTGACTGGTGGAGCAAGTGCAGTGGCACAGCGGCCTAGAACTGTGAGCAGTCATCTGGACCCCAGTTATCCATTTATCCTGTCCCACAATGAATAAGGATGTGCTGTTTCCATGCTTCCATTAGCTCCCATGATACACTCTCTACACTGCTGAACTACTGCACAAAGCCTGAAGCCAGAAAAGAGTGCACAGGTATCATTCAGTGATGCACATCTAAATAGAGTACAACATCCATTAAGATAGCAGCACCCTGTCACATTAACACCAGTAGTCCAGTTCCATTTTAAATCATGAAAACATTTCCAAGGCATCCCTTGCAAAGTGAGCAAGTCCTCGTTAGTCAGACATCCTGCAGGTCTGCATAGAAAACAGGAATGTTTTTAAAAAGTTGACTTCAGGGCATGGGCATTCTTAATCTATTCCATGATGTCTCTCTTCTTATGTCACCAAACCTTGTCTGTCTCACCCCTTTCTCTCTACCTCATTCTCTACCTAATTGTACATCTACCTCTTTCTGTCTCAGCTGTCACTACCACACCTGTTTAGCTCACTTCTCTCAACTTGCACTTTTCTACCCTACTCTCTACACCTCTGTCACAAACTCACCTCTCTCCCACAGTTGCTGTCTACTTCTACATCTCTCTCTTCCCCCATTACAACCTCAAATCTCTCTTTGCCTCATTCCTCATTACCCCTCCCTGAACCTCACCTCTCTATTTCCATCTCACCTTTCTTTAGTTCTACTCTGTCAATAATTCTCCCCTCAAGCTCATCTCTCTCTTCACCTCACCTTTCTGTCTCTTTCTCTCTCCATCTCTCCATATTCCTCACCTATCACAAGCTATTTCTCAACCATTTCTCTCTACCTCGCCACACTCAACCTCCCCTCTGTCTCTACCTCATTTCTCTCTCTATCTCACTTTTTTATGTTCTCAGATCTTATGTGACCAAAATAAAAAGAGCTTTTCAAGTGTACTACTGAGAGAGGGGCTTATACTCCACCCAAAAGTTTGTTTTCCTTGAATCCAGCATTTGTTCGGGCATATATTGTGTGCTCTCACTGAAAAGTTTGACTGTATTTTACTTTTTGCCTTGTGTGGAAGATTATGCTCCATACAGTAGGACTGACCTGGTTGTGGAGGCAAGCTAATGGTCAAGACCTTAGGCCTGACCTGTTTATTTTGAAAACAAAATTGACAAGACAGTAGGCATATTTATTATGAAAAGTATATGTTAAAAGTCAATATGCATTTAAGGGTGGGTTGTTATTACTCTGTATTAAAGCCTGAAGAGAGGTATTTTGTTTCACGGATCTCACCAATTACTGTAGTACCTAATGGGTTATGGTAACCCCTCTGACAAAAAGTGTCTTGCAAATTGTAATTTTATAACTGTATGCCTGATGAGTACCTTGTGGGAAAGCTTATTCTCTATACAGTAGGCCTGAGTTGGGTATGGTGAACACCTGTTTGGTTAATTTGAGAAAGTTGTGTCCAGTGCATTAGATCTGATCTGTTTCTAATGAAAACTTATAACAAGTTCTGTAGGCGTGGCTTATTTGGAAAAGCATAAATTAAAGGTAATAGGCTTTTAACAGTGGATTGTTATCACACTGTCATATAGGCTGTAAACAGGTATTTTGTTACATGAAATCACACAGATCACGGTAGGAAGCAAGGGTTTTGGTGTCGTCCCCCAACATCAGAAAAAAACTGAAAATAGAAGAGTTACAATATGATAATCTTTTAGGTCCTTTTAAGAGAGGGTGTATATTGTTTTGCTAACTTCCACTTTCTACAAATGTGTAATTTTTCACATGTATACATGATGTTTGCCAGCTTATGTGCACTTCCGCAGACCTGTGTTTGTTATGGTGTCAAGACAATGTTAAAGAATATAGCCATATTGATTAGTTGGAAAGTGTTAAATTCATAGTTTTTATTTATTTATTATGAGAATTTGTGATAAAAACCAGTAGGCTAGATGTATTGTGAAAATCATGTGATAATGGCAATAGGTTTTTTAAAGTGTGGATCAGTATTACAGTGTTATAAAGCATGTAAGCAGAATTTTGGTTACAGGACTCAGACAGATCACCGTAGTAATTAATTAATTACATTAATTAATTATGTGCTTATATAGCGCTGGAATCACTCCCGAAGGGTAGGCAAAGGTTTGGGTGTTGTGACCAATGTGAAAAAAATCTGTGGATGATAGTCCATGTTAGGACCTCTTAAGATGACTTTTGTAATATTTTGCCAACAATAATTGTGTACAATTAATTATTTTGTTATCGTATTCCTAATGTATGCCTTGTGGGAAAGCTGATGCTCAATACAGTAGGTCTAAGTCGGTTATGAAAGACAACCCAGTGGTAAAAGCTAATGACCTGATTGTTTATTTGGGAAAGTTATTTAAGATGTCATGTTTTCGTCTGGTATGTTTATTGTGAAATGTTTGTACAAAAGCAGTTGGCCTGGTTTATTTGTTATGTAACACTTATTAAAGGCAATTGTCTTTTAAGGGTAGGTTGGTATTGCATTAAAGCCCATTTTATTACATGAAATCTCACTGATTACCATTGTAGGAAGGGCTTTGCTGTCGATTAACCCATTTGACAAACCCTTGAGGGTTGGAGAAGATTTGCACTGCAATAATTCTTGCTAGCATTTCAGGCAGAGCTTGCAGGCTCAAAGATGGCCACTGGTTGAGCTAGGTCCCCTCACCGTAAATGTAAATGTAAATGTACAGGAATTTATATAGCGCAAATCACCAAGCGGTTTCTAAGCGCTTGCTTAGGGAACCCGTCCTGGTATTCCCTTGTGAGATAACCCCGGCAGGGTATCCGCAAGGTGAAAGCCAGGCATCCCGCCGCGAGGGGCCGTTGTGGAGATTAAGCAAGCTATTGCCCAGAGTCGCAGAGTGTGAACCCGTGAATCGAGTAGGCACCGGAGCGAGAATTGTCGAGTCCATGGACATTTTAGGACTCAAGACCCCGCCGAGCCGGGAATTGAAGCCTGGTCCCGGGCTGACCTCTGATTCCAGGTCTGCCTCCTCTAACCAGTGAGCCACACTTCTCCTTCACGTCTTTAACTATCCGACAAAATTTACATTCCACCCAGGGCCCGCCGACTGAAATACTGCCAGGGCAGTGCAGGGAGTTCGGCACTACTAAAAAACACTAAGATCGGCTCACGACTCGTGCCCTGGACCTCGGTGCACTTCGCTGCATGGTCACCCTTTATGACACAGAAAGGGGCTCGAGGCTGCAAAGAGGCGTCCCTGGAGGCGTGGGTGCGCTGCCGGCTCTGCTCCTGGCCAAAGAGGTATAAGCTTGCCTTCCACATGTCGCCTCTGTCACTGGTGCCAATGTGGACCCCGACCGGCAGAGAGACCGGCCCGAGCACGCGCCTGGTGCTGTTAGGCAGGCAGGTATGCTGCGCAGGCCGCCCGGCGCCGTAACTAATTGATCCTGGGGACTCGGCCTGTTGTGGGCTCTATGTTTGTGTCACTAGAGCGGGCGATGGATTCTCCCAATCCGGAGTGTTACTGGCTGTGAGTGAGGCGTTGGCGGGCCCCCGCGCCCTACCCGGTGTCTTGCGGTGTCCCTGTCCCTTGCCTGGGCTGCCCAATCATGGCCCACGCCTGAGCGTGGTTGCGGGAGTCCGCCTGATCCTGTCTGCTCGCTGGGCATCTCTGCTCCTGTGGGCCCTTGCGCTGTGGAGCAGCGCATTGGGAGAGCCGCCATCCGCTCAGGGTGATTGGACAAGTTGGGCTATCACTTGGAACTCAGCCCCCCTCCTCAGGACACACTACAGCATTGGATTTGGCTGCATCCTTGCCCTGCAGCTAGGTTGGTGAGCAGCGTGCTGGTCACTTGGGTGGGGGGGTCTCTTCCACCGGACTACACACATCCCTCCTAGTTGGGCTCTATTCGCACAGAGCATAACTATTGCTGGGTCTCTTATCAGGTGGGACGCTGCTGGTTGACACCCTCGGTCTGAGTCTGGTGTCTGGGAAATTTCCATCCACTCCATTGATAGTCAACCCCCGTTTGCACCGCCTATCATCCTGTGCCCATGCTGCGTGGAGATCCCCTGGGGTCGACTGGAGTCCTAACTGCGAGGGCAATATTTCCGCTATGGACAAGTCGGACAAATCCCAATGAAAGTTGAACTTCGACCAGCGTAAATCCAGGCACAGGGAGGATGCCTCGGAGACGTCGGCGGCTGGTTCGGGTGAGGAATCTGAGGTCACGGGTGGAGACATTAAGCAGATCTTGGACACAATGCAAAAATGTCTATCCACTATCGATGGTAAAATCGACTCGCTATCATATAGAATGGATCAGATGCCTGAAAGACTGGACAAGCAGGCAGAACACCTGAAAGTATCAGAATAGCGTATTTCGGAGGTTGAAGAGGAGCAAACTAAAGTGTACACTACCCAAAAGCAGATGGAAAAGGTCTTGATGAGCCTACAGGATAAAGCTGAGGACTTGGAAGCCAGATCCCTGTGCAGTAACTTGCATATTACTGTTCTTCCGGAATCCACTGCAACGGGTGTCATGGAAGTCTTTGTTGAGAGACTGCTTACTTCTTTGTTGGGTGCTGAGACTTTTTCATCCATGTTGGTGGTGGAGAAGGCACACCTGTCCATGGGACCCAGGCCCTCCCCGGGTGCACCTCCGCGGCCCATAATCGCTAAGCTATTCAACTACAGGGACAGAGAGTCTGCTCTTAAAAAGGCCAGAGAACTGGGAGAATTGAGATATGAAGGTTCTTCACTCTTTCTATTTCCTGACTTCACCCTTAAGGTCCAAGAAGCCAGAAGGCAATTTGTCCCAATGAAACGCAAACTGAGAGAACATCACATTGAATATGCCATGCTGTACCCAGCGAGACTAAGAGTTGTAGTTAACAGTTCGGCAAATAAAAATTCAGACCCTAAATCTCTTCAAAAGTCCCTTAAAGAATGGTGGGGGATTCAAACAAAAAGGCCTTGTGCATTGGAGAGGGGGCTGCAGGCTCGAGTGGGAACTTAGATGATAATGACTAGCTTTGTATTAAGGCTTTATTGAATTTGGATTTTCTTTCTAACCCCATTTTTCAGATATTCGCATAACATAGATTTTCAGTCAGTTGTACCCACTATCTGGCCTATAGTTTAAGTCCCCTCTGGACCAAGTGTTTGGGACCCACCAGTGATTCATACAGATGGGGTTTATTTAAATTCCCACTTCATTTGGTCTATTTTATCATTAGTATTGAATCAGCGGGCTCCCCGGGTCGTTAAATCACTCATTATTAGACAGCGGAATCATGTTTGATGTTAGATACTATGTCTGGCAACATACGCCTTCGCGGGACAAACCCCGCGATGGTCTGTTGACCTTTTTTTGTGTTTAGTCTTCTGTATCACAGCGAATGTTCAAGATCTTTATGGGAGGGTGGGATACAGGTCGCATATGCTTAGTTGGGAAAGGCATTGCGTGGGGTTTTTGTTTTGTTCTCACAGCCAGTGCACACAGTAATGATGCCTTAGGATCAGCAGAGAACTTTACATATAATGGTCTGGCAGCAAGAGAAGCAAGGTGACACACCGCGTAGCCAACCGAGCATAGGCAGGTTCATTACTTGGAATGTCAGGGACTGAATGACTTCAGAAAGCTACACAAAATACTGGCCTATCTTAAGCGTCATGAGGTGGATGTTGCCTTACTGCAGGAGAAACACTTAGCCCCCAACAATAGCATGCTTAATAACAGGAGGCTTCAAGGTATATCCATGCAGCGGGGTTCAACTCTCATGCCAGGGGGGTTCTGACTTGGATTAATCCTAGATCGGGATCTCCCTAGTTGAGGTGAAGATGGATCCCAATGGCAGATATGCCATTTCCAGGTGTCATAGGAAGGGGTTGGACATCCAGGTAGTAAATACCTATCGACCGAACTATGACGATCCTCTATTTTATAAGTCCCTACTGGCTCAGATTTCAGACTATCCTACTTTACCTCAATTATGGGGTGGTGACCTGAACTGTGTTCTGAACCCCTTGCTAGATAGATCCGGTGGCCCAGCCCGACGCCCCTCGGCCGCTGCCAAAGCAATTTCTGACATAGTAATGCAGTTGTGCCTGGTTGATGTGTCAAGGGCTAGGCATTTGGAAATGGGCAGATTCAAGCACTACTCTGCCCCTCACGATATACACACTAATATACACACTAGAATCGGCTACCTGCTGCTGGCTGGATCACTTCTCCCTCATGTCCGTGAGTGCACTGTACTGCCTCGAACTCTCTCAGATCACTCTGCAATTGTCGCGCCTGCCAGTCCTCCGTCTAGATCGCGCTGCATTCATGCACGCATGCGCGATGGAACAAGTCAGAAATATAGGGCGGACCTCCCCGCACTTCGTGGCTTCGCGTTCTAGTGTTTCTCGTGTTTCGCGAGTACGTCACTTCGGGTTCTGTTGACTGCCTCCTTTCCACTCTCACTGCCCTACGTTCCTGATTCTGCTAAGCCGGCCACCGTTTCCTCGGTCCTCGGCTATCTTCCAGTTTCCCGTTTCTGCTCCCTGATTTGTACCGCCCTGCTGTACCTTTGAGTCCGAGGCGGTTTCCTTGTTCCTTTCCCAGTTTTACGAAGCTGCCCCGTGTGGTTAGCTGCCAGGCTCCTGGGTTGGAGATCCGTCTTCCCGACTTTAGTGGGCTCTCGGCAGGGGTATCCGCGGTTCCGCCCGTCGGCCGGACACCTAGTAGTTCCGCCGGCCGGCCGGACTTGTGGAGTGCCTGCTTGAGTGCCCCTGAAGGATTGTGGGAGACGTAGTCCGCCAGGTCCTTTTCTTTTGTTGTTTTCTTTTCTTTTCAATTGGACTCTATGAGAAGACTGGCAAACGTTACAGTACTTGGGCAAGAAGACCGGGTAAGGCGCAGTTCGGCGCCATCTTTATTATTCCCATGCTATACCAGTGTAGTAGGTTGTGACATTTACCATGTTGCCTTCTTGCAGATGAGACTTGAATCAGTTCAATAGCCTCCTGTCAGAACAATCAGTGTTCTTACTATTGGTAAGAGAAACCCTCATTACATTATTTGAATACTCTCTATGTACCTAAGGACTAATTACTCATACTTGTTATAGTTAGATGCACTTCTTGTATCCTGTTGCTGAAATAGAAGAGTCACATACATCACGTTTGCTAAGAACACGATTGCTATCACTAACACGTAGATAAGAATCTGCGCAGTGCTTCATATTGTCTCGTCTGAAGGTGAATACTGTGCATTTAACCTACCCATTCCCTTTTAAAGCCTGTCTTCACCTTGAGGAACACCAGCCAGAAGAGTCCCGTGTTTACTCTTCCTTTCCTTGTTTTGTTCCCTCCTTTCCCTCCATATCACCATTGCGTTCTAGTGCTTGATAGATGCAATAGGTGCAGGGGGGAAGGGCTGGGCTTCTCGACGCTTCCTGGCACTCCTGTGGAGAAGACGCTTGGACCCTTACAGCAATCAATCTAGAGGTAGAAATACATCTGTGCATTGTTGCCCCGTTCACATTGAGGTTTCCCCCGTATTCACTGCTTGACTCAGTGTTTAAGGCTGAGCTAGCCACTACAATCACTGTTTTTTTTTACATAAATATAGGTTCGGTTGAGAACTTTGCCACAGTCTGGGAGACATTCAATGTGTACATTAGGGGTGTTGCTATCAGTAAGCATGGAGGCTTTCTTTGTTCTATTAGGGGTAGACTGTCAACATTGAAAAAAAACCTGTGTGAACTGTAGTCAGAGCCCCTCGGGTGTGGTAACCCCCAGGTAGCGGACGCTATTAAAAAAAACTTTGGAAGAATATAGCGAGGAGGCTGACAATGAAGTTAAACATATGGGGAAGTATGCAGTTGCTAAATCCTATGGCGAGGGAGACAGACCAGGAGCGATGCTGGTGGCTTTAGCTCAACGCCAAAGGGAGACAAGGGGGGTTTCAAAGCCGATAGAGGATGATGGTACTATACTCATTGACCCTTCTGATATTGCAACTAAATTCCGAAAGTATTACAAAGATCTGTATAGTTCACATATCACAGTTAATGAGTCGGCTGTGCTAGGTGACCTAGAACATGCACAGCTGCCATGGCTATCTAACTCTCACAGGGAATACCTGATGAGGCGGTTGGAGTCTACAGAGATCCGTATTGCCTTGAATTCAATGCAAGATGGCAGCGCTCCGGGCATAGATGGACTCACTGTCCCATTCTACAAGGCCTACATCGATCTGTTGGTGCCCCACCTCAGCAGGCTGTTTGAGGAAATAGGTGACACTGGTGTAATGCCAAAAACAATGAGGGAAACGCTCATAGTCACATTGCTAAAACCAGGCAAATCCCCCTAACTTCATCCTATAGACCACTTTCACTCCTCAACGTGGTCACAAAACTTTTAGCCAAAACTTTAGCTAACAGACTCGTTCCCCTCCTCCTGACCCTCGTAGGCCCAGAACAAGATGGTTTTGTGACTTGACGCACACTAACTCAAAATCTAAGGACAGTGTTTGGGGCTATACAACATGTCAGACCCGAAGTCAAGGACGCTGCCGTCTTTTTAGATGCAGTGAAGGCATTTGACTCAGTTGAGTGGGCTTTAATGATGACAGTGCTAAGTAGAATGGGTTTGTGAAAAAATTTCCTCACACTGGTCTTCGTACTATGCAACCAGCCTATGGTCTGGGTTAGAACTGGAAATCATGTTACATATCCGTTTTCAATATCTCCGGGCACTAGACAGGGCTGCCCCTATCCCCCATTACTATGCACCATTGTGGCAAAGCCCATGGCACGTTCTCTCAGGAAGTATCATGGGCACCTGGGATTTTGCTTTCCAAACTACAACCTGATAATGTAAGCCTACGCTGACGATTTCTTACTATGCACACAGGAGCCTGCTATCAACCTTCTACCTCTGATTTGGAAGGTGATAAGATTTGAAGGTGTCTCAGGGGTAAAAATAAATTGGAGTAAATCTATAATTTTCCCACTGAACTAACTTATTTAAAATATCTTTAAAATGATATAATTACCTCCAGTACATTTTCTGATGATTGGGATTATGAAACTGTAAATAATATGTTGTCTGATTTAGAACAATATGCTGCTGTTTCTAATAATGAAATGTTGGAAGACACATCAGATTTTAACACAATGTATTGTTATCAACATTATCGTCATCATTTTCTACACAAATCCAGTAATACTAGAAATGTTTTTACATATCACCAGTGGGAAAACTACCCAACACCACCGAAAAGTAGTTAAAAACGTTTGCACAGAAATGTTAATATTTTTCAGTGTGTAACACGTCTGACCCAGCCTTATACCATTATAAGGTTGCACCGACATTTGCACAGAAAAATATGTTGACAAACACCAAACAGATTTACTCTGCTTCCTTTATTAGCCAATTGTTTGAACAGCGTTTGACTTATGGAAAGACACTATATATTTAAAATCAGTCTGGGGTTCTAGAAACTGGCAAGTCCAGGGAACAGAAGCGCTATTTAGAGCATGCCTCATTCCTCAGCAGATTATGTTTCTGAATGATACTGGGCAGCAGACTACCTGTCTTGGAATAGCCAAGAACAAGGATTTGAAATCACCTCAGATTCCAACACCATCACATACCGAGGGTAGCTTTATATCACGTGAAGGGATTATGCTAGATGACATCATGCAATACAATAGATCAAATCCCGATTGGAAAGGATGGTTGGTTTGGCCCACAGACACTAATAGATGTCAAAAAAGATTCAAGGGTACAACCGAAGGGTTCAGTATCCACAGACCAGTCCCACGCTATATACAGAGAGAACATTAAGGTGCAGTGACGTCATACAGTGTTTGGAAGTTATGCCTCGATTGGGTAAAAACCTCAACTCTTACACAGGTGAAACATCACTTATCTTAACTTACAAAGGATGTGGACCTGCAAGATCTTTTATTGGGTCCCAAAAAGTCATGTCAGAAATGTTTCTATTATGCTGTCCATAATGAAATCTGGAAAAACTCCCAACAAGAAGCTGCGGAGAGATTACGAGAAATAGAGAGGATTAATTTAGGAAAGGCCTTAGCCATAGTTAACAATGCGTTCTATTATGTTATTGAGCTGGATGCAGCAATCTTTGCATGCAGGTTATGTGCCTTGGGGTTTTATTAACAGTATGTTTCTGTTTTCTGCATATAATCTAATAGAAAAACAGATAAGAATGGCACAGAGGGGAGCAAAATATACAGTGCTGCGTATTGAAAAACTGGACAGATTAGCTTTGACAGTGGCAGAATCACCGTCCACGGAATGGTTAATCCATGGCCCTATAACATTATCGGTCACTACTTTCCAATTTCAGTTTTGCCTAGAACAGCTGGCAAGAAATTAAGAAATAGGTAGGGAATTCATCAGGGAATTTTGGGATTACCATACAGATTCGGATGCAGGAGTGGGGATCTTTAAGTGTTTCTAAGCGGTACAAACTGTGAGAACGCTTTAAGTGGATCTCTATTATGCCAGGATATTATGCTGCATGGGGCCTGTAATGGTTCAGTAGCAAATTTTTCTTGTCACTTGAGGGGTTCCACCACAGCCTTGATTACTCAATGTCCAGGCTACTTTCAAATGGGAGTTACTTATTTATTTATTTATTTTAAAGGTTTTCTATAGCGCTGGCTAGACCCAGAAGTATCATAGCGCTTTACAGGAATGTGATGAGGTACAGTATACAAAAACACTTGATCACAAACATTGCAATAAGAACCAATATAACCAATAAAACATATAAATATGAATGCTATTTACAAAAGAACTCTATTAGTTAACTTGGGTAGATCGAACATAGGCTAGGGTAGGTGGGAGAGGGTGAGAGAGAAAAGATAGGAGGGAGACAAAGAGAGTAGGAAATAGGGGAGTAGAAAATCAGTGAGAGGTCGTGCGTGGGGCTAGATGTCATATGTAAATATAGGGAACATGGAAGGGGTTTGAGGGGGAAAGAGTAGTGTGAGGGAGGGGCGTTAGGAGAGAGAGGGTGGAGGGAATAGAATCGGAGGGAAAAAAGAGGGGACCCTGACGGGGGCGCAGAGCGTGAGAACAGTGTCAGAGGTAGGAGATTATGGACCCTAGTATTTGTTGAGGAGGTATGATTTGAGTTCTTTTTTGAAGTTGAAGTAGGCGGGGTTACAGCATAGGTCTTTAGGCAGGGAACTCCAGACGGAGGGAGACTTTCCGGAGAAGGAGCGAACTTGTGTGCATTTCTTCTTTAACAGGGGGGATTAGAATGAGGGCATTGGTGTTCCTCGTCGGTCGGGCGCAGCCTGCTTTGTGGAGTTTGTCTGAGAGGCAGCGTGGGGTGTTTTGGTGAAGGGCTTTGTGCTTGATACATGCAATCTTACAGGTGGATCTGCCTTCGATGGGTAGATTCAGATTCAGAAAATGCTTTATTCGATTTTAGAAATTGATAAAATCATAAAAGCAGATAAATACAAAAAAAGAACAATTCATTGGATATATACACTTAAAAAACACATTAAACTATGATAGAAGCTGACAGTTTATAACTTTTCTTTTCCTCAGAACGCTTTTTAAAAATCCAGACATAATTCCAAAACAATACACATTACTCAATAATTGTAAAAATAGGAAGGCCGGGCGGCATTGCCTCCATGTGCCCTGCTTTAAATAGGGTATAATCCATCGAGCCTGTTCATTTGCATAAAATTTACAAAAGAGAATCACGTGCAAAGTCGTTTGAATTGATAAGTTATCGCAAGGACAGAGGCAAAGTTGTCTGGACCAGTCATTAGTGGTTGGGAATGAAACCAGACGATGAAAACAATCAAACCGAAACCTGGTCAGAATGTATCTATCATAACCCCCTAAGCACCACACTAAGGGGTCGATTAGGATCGCGGATTTCCCGCATCCTCCGGGCTGTTGGAAGACACCGCTGGCCCGGAGGATGCAAGAAATCCGCTGCGGACTCACCATACACCCACCGCCACATTAGGATGGCTGGTGGGCCTTGGTTTCAGCCCGCCGCTTTTCCACCGCAGTCGGCTTACAACCACGGCGGAAAAGCTCTAATATGGTGGCGGTGTCTTTCAGACACTGCCAGACATATTAGGATGGCTCCCCAGACATGCTTTTCCGCGGCGGGTTCTCCGCCGTGGAAAAGCATACGGATCTTCACTTCGGGGGCCCGTTGTGGGCCCCCAGGGTGAAGGGAGGTGGGGCGTGCAAATGGGGGGCACCGATGGTACCCCCCTGCATTTACATGCAGAAAGCAGAAGGCACCGCGCGGTGCCTGCCGCTTTGTGCATGTAAATGCAATGCATGCGTTTTTAACATTGCGGCGGGTGCAGCTTGAAGCCGCACCCGCCGCAATGTTAAAAATAGAGGATGTGACCACCAGGGTGGCGGTCACATCCTAATTGCATAGGAGGTAACGCCGCAGCACATGCGGACGTTCCTTCCTACTCAGGGCGTCCGTCTGCGATCAAAATGTGCCCCTAAATAGGGTTGAATGGAGGTACAGACCAGGGTAAGTTGATGGTGGATGACGTTTTTTTTGTTAAACTCCAATCCCATTTTTAATGACTCAAAATGGTTCAGACATACAGCTTTCAGCTCTTTTCTGGATATTGAGTGCAAGGAATCAGGATTAGAATAAAACTCAGGTCTACCCAAGTTGATCAATAGTTTATTAATATATTTCAACCAGGGAATTTCTCTAGCCTGTTCCAAACCCATGGAGTCTTTAATAATGTCTTGATTTAACCCTAAATTGGGTGCGGTCCAGGTTTTATGCCAAAGTAGCATAGGCTGCATTTTAATCAAATCAGTAATGTGAGAGATCCCCAGTTCACTGTGGCAGTTAAAAACAGGTGCACTCTGAGGAACAGCTAATATAAATCATAAAAATGCATTTTCTACCACCTGTATTGGTGAGACAACATAAAACCCCCATACCCCTGCCCCGTATGTGGCAATACTTATGCACTTTGCCTGGTAGATTTTCAATAAGATCTCCGGTGGCCCTCTACCTATGAAAATATCATCACTGCCGCCGTCGACCTTTTAAATAAAAGGGCCCTACTCTTAACAGCTGAACCCCAAGAACCTGTGTCCTCCAGCAAAACGCCAAGATAAGAGAACGTTTTTGTCGGTTCTATTTTGCAATTCCGAGCTGCAAGGGTACAAAGTTTATACCTTCCCTTACCACAGGACATCACAAAAGTTTTCTTAACATTGAGCCTCAGTCCCCTGTTTTCCATGAAATCAATGTAAGTAGTAAGGGCCTTCTGAAGGCCACGCTGGGTTCTGACCATTAGAACCGCGCCGTCCGCGTAGAGAAGGGACACAACCTGCTTGTTGTTAACCTGGGGGGAATCACTCGGATTGGCCACCAGTTCCTCCTGCAAAGCGTAGGTATATATTGAAAAGAGGAACGGGTCCAGTACGCAGCCTTGTCGCACTCCCTTCTCTACGCGGAAAGGCTTGGTACACTCCCCCTTTAGTCCGTACCTCACCTTCGCTGAGGCATCCGCATATAGTTGTCTCAGAAATAGCACCAATGGCTGCTCGACCTTGAGACCGTCCAAAATCTGCCACAACCGGCTATGGACAACGCAATCAAAGGCAGCGGTAAGATCTACGAATACCGAAAATACATTTCCTGATTTAGCAGGGGTATATTTCCCATGTAGGATGGAAAAAATTTAAACTTGATCTACGGTACCCCTCCCCTCCCTAAACCCATATTGGACAGGACTTAGGATATTATTATTTTCAGCCCACTGTTTTTAAAAATAGAAATTATTATGGACTCCGGACAGGATTTAATAAAACCCTTTGCACAGTTGACTACGAGGACTCGAGTTAGCAAAGGGGACCAAAGCTCGGTCATGCATTTATACAAATATATCGGAGTCCCATCGGGGCCCCGGGGCCTTTCCACCTTTAGTCTCATTTATGGCCACCATGACTTCATCATGAGTGAAGTGGATATTAATCGGCGAAAAATGAATGTGTTCACCAAGTGGTACTTCATCGTTGGTTTTTTATGGTATGGTTACCCCCCTTACTATAAACTGTAGAAAAAATGTCAACCCATGAATTATCACTGATTGCCACCTCAATCCTTGCTCCCTCATTGTTCGAAAAGAAGGGGGCCTTTACTGCCTGCCAAAAAAGAGAGCAATCCCTACAAAGAGATGCCTCATAGAGGTTAATCCAAGCCCTGTCTTTTATGTCTTTCTTGCGCTTATGCCTAGCAAGATTGTAAGCCTTTCTATACCCTCTGATTTCCTCATAATCCCTCACTGTTTTGTGTAATGCTGCCTTTAACATGGAATATGCCTTGGTACACTTAGCATCGAACCAGCCATTTTTCTAATTTCTTGTCTCCCTGCAGGGACGGGTCAGAGCTTCTTGAATTACAGTTGTAATTTGAGAAAAGGCAATCAGTGTATCAGAATGAGAAATGTCTTCTCGCAAACAGTCGGTGATAGGGATTAAGGCCTGCAACATTATCTTTGAGTTCAGTGCCTCGGGATCGTTCTTAGCCCAGCGCAGTGAGTAACCGTTCTGACGGTCCAGCACACAACCTTGAGACCAAGCCAAGCTCTCGACTACATGGGAAGTATCCCTGTGAGGAAGTGAAATATTAATGCTTAGCGGGAGATGGTCACTGAGCCCATTTGAATGGATAATGAATTCGTTGACCCACGTTGCATATTGATTAGGGAGAATAATAAAATTGATTGAGGAGCTAAGACCCCGACCGATGAACGTGGGGCCAAACTCTACCGGTGGGAAACACATTGTGTTGGCAAAGCCAAAATCATAAATAGCCATAAGTTCGTTAAACCTTTCGCCCTGATTCGAATGTACAAAGTGGGCTGCATGGCCGTCGTCTTTATCCTCAACTTCCCCAAACCCACAAGATGGCTGGGTACAAACACTAGTGTTAAAATCCCCTCGCCAAATTATAATAATATCCTTCCCTTTTAATGCAGTTAAGTTACTTATATCGTCCTTGAGATTTTTCAGCAAATCAGTAAAGTTGCCCCTATCTGCATTATTATAAAAATTTATGACAGCTATCTCAGCATGCTTGTTAAAATGGATAATGACAATTTGATGATAGATAGATGACTTTAATGTTTTTATCTTCACAACCCCCAGCATGTTCGAGATGTACACACAGATCCCCCCTTTATGTCTCCCGTGTGCTGAACGTAATGCAGGTATATGGAACGTTTTAAAGCCATCAATATGTAATTCATCCAGCAGCATGTCTCCTGCAGGCATAAGACATCAAAGTTCTCGATGAAATCTGTCCAGACTGGATTGTTGGCCTTAGATTGGAGCCCAAAGATATTCCCAAAAACTATTAGCACCTGCCCTTGAACATGGTTTGAATGAAGCCTGGTTATTGAGTCCCCCTCCCCCTGGTTTATGTGCCCCTCTAACACTATTTCAGTGCTCATGCTAGTTTCAAAAATTCCAGCTGTTACTACTTCAATGGGTACCTCCTCGAACGGAAGGGCATGCTGATCTGTCACCTGAATTCTTATTACTGGTAGATCTCCCACATTTTGTGAGCATATGCTGATGTTATGATTTAGGTGGTTATCGGTTCAGCTATTAGCAAACACCCCATCACTGCCTTAGGCTCAGTTTTGAGTCGTTCCTCCAGGGGTACCAGAAGACTTAATCTCTAAGCTGCCTTGGATGCCCCACTAATTTCCAACTTTTGGGGAAAGTTAGTATTCATAAGTCAATCAACCTCCTCCAACGAATGTAAGGGCCCATACTTGTTTCACACTTCTACGTTGTAATTCCAGCGGTTGTTTGAGTACCAGTAGAAGATGTGGTATCTCTGTCAAACATTTTTGGCCGATAAAAAATATCCCAGAGGTAACACATTGATTCCCTCAACCACGAATCTATTTGAGCCAGTTCGGGTTAGAATTTCTTGTACTAATTCAGGGGAACCTAACGATTGAACTACACACTTTCCTATAAAAGTCTTGCGACTAGGACCAACCCACGGGACACGTCTCACCATTTTGAACGAAGCAAACATCTCTTGGGTCAATCCCATTTTAGCCCCTAGGTAGTGTATAGATTTGTTCCTCAACGTCACCCAATTTTCTTTGTATCCCTCAGTAGACGGGGGCACATTTGCCAAGACCAGGATGTAAGGAACCGCTGCAGGTGGAAGATTCAAGCTACTATGGTTCAATGTAGGCACTTGATTATGAGATATTTGTGTTCTTAAACTTGGGGAAGTGTCTGCATACAATAAATTGTTTCGACTAGCCTTACTACGGTCATTACCATCCCCCTTTTCCTTTACTGTCCTAGACGATTTGCACCCTAAGAGTGTTTACCTTCTTGGACCTAGGACCCACAGAACAACAAGATCTCTCCCTATCACTAGTCTGTTCCCTGTGGCTAGGGACTGTGAGAAGTTGGCCTGATGTCCAAACAACCCTTATGGTGATTGGTTGTAAGTCAACCTTATAGACCAGCTATCCTAGAGGTAGCACGGACAAAGCAGTCTTAGGCTAAAACTTAAGAGGGCATGTGAAGCCAGCTGTTTTACCAATACAATCCCTTGAATACCAAATGAAAGGACACCACACAAGGTATATATCAAAATTAGAATGTATTTATTCTAAACATATACCCTCTGCACTCTTTATGAGGTCACAGGTCTAAGCACAATACACGAATCTTAAATAGCATACGTTAAGTTGCACAAAATACAGTTATGGCCTGGGGCCACGCAAACCATATACTAAGAAAGTGGTATAAGTACCACAACAAAAATACAGACAAGGCCTAAGGCCTAGGGAATCGCGGGGGCTACACTAGACTACCAACAGTTAGGAAGTAGGCGGCCCACGGGAGGCGTGTGCAGTGTCTAAACACACACGCGGGTTCTCATAGACTTTCAATGGGAACGTAAAAGTTATAAAGTGTTAGGTTTAGGACACTTCCGGTTCAGCTAGGAGAAAACCCTACAATACTAGGACACTAGGATAGTCAATACCCACGGGAGCACCGGAGTACTCGTGTTACCTAACCCAGGGAAGCGGGGTGCATAGGTGCCAAATCATGTCGGGTTTCCTCGCTGTTTCCAATGGAGAGCTGCAAAGAAGTGCTGCAGGCGACCAGGAGAGAAGTGTCCAGATGGATCCAAGGGTGGATCGGAGCTGTGAAGAACCTGAAAGCAGGGGGGACAGATTCTGGGTCACTAGCCAGTGACCGGGATGGAACCAGGACGGAACCAGATGATGTTGAGTGCTTCAGGTGAAGATGTTCAAGATTGTCTCCGCAGCCACAAGGTCCAGGAGGTGTCGACGACGACCAGGAGCTGGATTCGAGCTGTCCCACCAAGGATCTGGATGTCTGCGGCGTCGGAATCCTGATTGGGCCCAACAAGCCGTGGCAAACGCAGCCCAGAGAAGATTTGCTTCAAGTCAGACCAGCAAGGTCTGGAGTGCCTCTCTTTTGCTTAGAAGCAGGAGCAAGACTGGAGCAACCAGGCAAGCAAAGGAAATTCAAGATGGCGTCATCAGAGGGCTCACTAGCCAACGGGTTAGCAACCGGGATGACGCGTCGAGCAGGAAAATGTAGAAGGGCCCCACGCAGAACTCGTGGAGTGTGGAGGGCTGATCTTCGGTGTAGATGATGCTTGGGTCTGGGGTATCTAACTCCCCAATGCACAACTTCGAGAAGGCCTCAGGAGCTGTGCTGTTAGCAAGTAGCCAGATGGCCAGGATGTCCGGTCCCATGTCTCTCCCGCCCACCACGGGTCTCAGCTTTGCTGTGGATGTGGGTCGAGGTCGGAGAAGTCTGGGAGTCCAGTTTCTGTGAAGCAGAGTCATCGGGATTCCTCAGGAGCGGTGGCAAAGCAAACCGGCAGCTTACTAGGTGGTGCCTGTTTGCACAGGGTTATCACTCCTTGACCACAAGGGAGATTTTTCAGTCTTCTTTTCTTGTAGAATTTCAAAGGTCCAGGAGTACAGCAACAAAGTTTCTTCCAGGGGTAATCTAAAGTCTCTAGACTCAGCTTCTACCTATATACTGATCTGGGAGGATGGATTCCCTTCTAGGTCCCTCCTATGGGTGGGACCAGGGAATGGGCTGGTTACACCCCTTTCCCTTTGTCCAGTTTCGGGCCAGAGCTGGGGCCGCAGTGCCCCAGCAACTGGTTTGAACCGGGCTATGCATGGGACACCTTGTGTGCCCCAGGCAGTGTCTGGTTTCTTTCAACCCACCCTGCCCCAATACACTAAGGCCTGTCGGGGGAGGTGCTCGCACCTCCCAAGGCAGGAAACCTATTGTCCAGGCCTCCCTCGCTGGAAGGGCTCCCAGCTGCAGGAGGTCAGACTTGTGTCTGTGGCAGCAGTATCCATTTTGTGATGCTGAGGCTTCGTTTAACTTTAACCGGGCAAGCTAAGAGTGCATGTCTTCTCCCTCTAGAAGGGTAGAATGCTACCCCTGTCGCCAGAATTGGCAAGGGGGTAGTATTCCAAAGCGTATGACACCTTACACGACATGTTTCGCTAAAGCCAAACCAAAGTTAGCAATAACCGCAAGGATTATAATGCACTTAAAAGTATATGGTATGGCGTTATCATAGAACAGCTATAAGGACAGGGTTCCGAAAGCTGCAGATAGGCTCAGCTCATGCTAGAGCACCAGCTCACATAATACCAAGCACTCTTCTTTCAGGATTGTCAAGGCCTGCCATAGGAGTGACTTATAGGTATATATGTGTCTATATGTAAAGGCAAGTATAGGGATACTATATCTAAGCAAGGGGTGATTACACGACCTTGCCCCAGCTGAGTGATCAGCCAGTTGTGTCAATGTGGAGGGCCAGCCAGGGGTGGCATAATTCATACTGCACCCCCTGGTAGGCCCTGGGTGCACCTATGCCCTGGGTACCTTAAGTACACTGTACAGGGACTCATAAGGTGGCCCAATATCCAATTAGGCATGTACCTAAAGTACATGGTATCAATTTAGAGAGAGAACAGCTGGGCTGTGGGTCTGATTAGCAGACCCACAGCCACACTAGAGTCGAAAAACCAGAGTAACAGGACAAAAAAATGGGGGTGACCATAGGAAGCAGACCCTACTCTCCTACACAACCCTCCCACCCACCCCCAAACGCAGGGACATTAAACAAACCTTGACCAGTTGAGTCTTCATGTTCTAAGTGGAAATATCTAGAGAGTCCATCTGCATTGCCATGGTCAGTTCCAGGTCTATGTTCCACTGTAAAGTCCATCCCCTGTAGGGAAATGGACCACCTGAGTAGTTTGGGATTTTCACCCTTCATCTGATTAAGCCAAAGTAGGGGCTTATGGTCGGTCTAAATCTTGAAGTGAGTTCCAAACAAGTGTGGCCTCAACTTCTTCCGGGCCCAAACCACAGCAACGGCCTCCCTCTCAATAGCTGACCAACGTTTCCCTCTAGGGGTCAGCCTTCTGCTTATGAAAGCAATGGGCTGGTCTTGACCATCTATATTCAGTTGTGAAAGTACAGCTCCCACACCCAACTCAGAAGCATCTGTTTGGCCTATGAACTCTTTGGAGTAATCTGGACTTTTCAGAATAGGTGCAGTGCACATGGCCTGCTTCAGGTCATCAAATGCCTTTTGACAGCTAACTGTCCACTGAACTTTTTTTTGGGCATCTTCTTTGAGGTCAAGTCATTAAGTTGTGTCACAATGGACCCATAGTTCTTAACAAACTTCCTGTAGTAAACAGACAGGCCCAAGAAAGCTCTGACCTGTGTCTGGGTGGTTGGAGGAGTCCAGTCCTTGATGGTCTGGATCTTGCTCTCCAGTGGTTGAATCTGACCCCCACCTACCAGGTGCCCTAGGTACACAACCTTGCTCTGCCCTATCTGGCACTTAGTAGCCTTGATAGTGAGACCTGCCTTTTGCAGGGCCTCTAAAACATTCCTTAGGTGGACCAGGTGATCCTCCCAGGTGGAGCTAAAGACAGCAATATCATCTAGATAAGCTGCACAATAATCATCCAGACCTGTGAGAACTTGATTCACCAACCTTTGGAAAGTGGCAGGTGCATTTTTCAAACCAAAGGGCATTAACACGAATTGATAATGACCTCCTAGGGTAGAAAATGCAGTTTTGGCTTTTGCATCCTCAGCTAGTCTGATTTGCCAGTAGCCTGCTGTCAGGTCAAATGTGCTCAAAAACTTGGCAGAAGCCAATCTGTAAATGAGCTCATCTGCCCTGGGTATTGGATGGGCATCTGTCCTAGTGACAGCATTGAGACCTCTGTAGTCCACACAAAACCTCATCTCTCTCTTATCATCTTGGGTGTGAGGCTTTGGCACAAGGACTACTTGACTGGCTTAATGGCTCTCCGAGGGACTGTAGAACTTGTCTGCAGTCCTGCTGCTGCTGGTCAGAGAGGCTGCCTGCCAAGGCTACTCCATCTACTGAACTATCAGGGTTCTGAGAAAGCAGGTCTGGGAGAGGGACACTCTCTTCCTCCTGTCCCTCATCTGTAGCCATGAGCAAGCCCATGTCTGCCCTGTCAACATACGCCTTCAGTCTGTTGACATGAAGCACCCTGTGGGGGCTTCTGGGAGTCCCAAGGTCCACCAAGTAGGTGACTTCTCCCTTTTGCTCAACAATAGTGTGGGGTCCAGACCATTTGTCTTGGAGTGCTGCTGGGGCCATTGGCTCCAGCACCCACACCTTCTGTCCTGGCTGGTACACAGTCAGTACAGCCTTTTGGTCATGCCAAGATTTTTGGAGTTCCTGGCTGGCCTCAAGGTTTTTTGTAGCCTTCTTCATATACTCAGCCATCCTGGAGCGGATACCAAGTACATAGTCCACTATGTCATGCTTAGGCTTTTTGAGGTAACTCCCATCCTTCGTTCACAAGACAAAGGGGTCCTCCTACAGGATGCGCAAACAGAAGTTCAAAAGGGCTGTAGCCAACTCCCTTCTGTGGGACCTCTCTGTAGGCGAACAAAAAGGCAGGGTAGAAGGATGTCCCATCTTCGCCTAAGCTTTTCAGGTAAACCCTTTATCATCCCTTTTAAGGTCTTGTTGAATCTCTCCACAAGACCATTGCATTGTGTGTGATAGGGTGTGGTGAACTTGTAGTTCACTCCACACTCCTTCCATATAGCAGTCAAATATCCAGACATGAAGTTTGCACCTCTGTCTGAGACAACCTCCTTAGGAAAGCCCACTCTTGAGAACACTCCCAGGAGGGCCCTTGCCACAACTGGAGCTGTTTTGGTCCTTAGGGGAATAGCTTCTGGATACCTGGTGGCATGATCCACTACCACCAGTATAAATCTGTGCCCAGATGCTGTTTTGGGATCCATTGGTCCAACAATGTCTATCCCAACTCTCTCAAAGGGAACCCCTACCACAGGTAGTGGTATAAGGGGGACCTTTGTGGTGCCACCTGATTTGTCACTGGCTTGGCAGGTGACACAGGAGCGACAAAACTCCTTGGTATCTTCTGACATGTGGGGCACTGAAAGTGAGGGACAAGTCTGTCCCAAGTCTTGTTCTGGCCCAAGTGACCTGCTACGGGAACATCATGGGCTAAGGTAAGAAGGAAGCCTCAGAAGTTCAAAGGTATGACCAACATCCTGGAAGCACCAGGCTTGGGGTCTCTACCCTCTGAGTACAGAAGCCCTTCGTCCCAATAGACTCTATGGGTACCTTGAGCATTCCCAGCAGCCTCAGCAGCAGTCTGCTGTCTGAGGGGTTCAAGAGAGGGGCAGTCTAACTGTGCCTGCCTCAGATCTGCCCTTGAAGGTCCCCCAGTCCCAAGAAACTCAACCTGGTCAGGTTCAAGTTCTTCTAGGACAGTTCCTTCTTGGATCTCAGAATCATCCTCCTGGGAGGGCTGATCCTCAACCTGAGGCAAGGGAGAAGGCACTGCCTTAACCCTACTGCTCTTCTTCTTGGATGGTGTCTGGTCCATTGTTACATGATCCAGCACCTGTTCAGTTCTGCACTTTTTGGCCTGTGACCTGGTCACAGCAAGGACATGTGCTGATATTCCCAGCATTTCTGCATGGGTCCTATGCTCCACCTCAGACCAAACTGAGGTTTCAAGATCATTTCTCAACAGGCATTCAACAGGAAGGTCTGAACTCACAACAGCTCTTTTGAGGCCAGTTACCACTCCCCAGGAGAAGTTAACAACTGTCATACTATGGGAGGTAGTGGCATTGCTAGCATTGGTCACTAGGTCATTCTCACCTAGTATGATCTGTCCAGAGTCCACAAAGTCAGGCATCACCATGGTGATACTGGCACATGTGTCCCTGTAGGCCTGAGCCATCTTATTGTTAATCAATGGTGTCTGTCTGTACTTGCCAAGGTTACTGGGGCTTACAGTAGAGGACATTGCCATGTCCACATCACAGACCAGAACAGCCTGAGTTGGTATTCTGACTAGACCAGAATCCATCTCAGTTCCCAGGGTCAACCTTACTACACCCTTTTGCTGGGAACCACCACTAACAGCTGGACTAGGGGTAACAGTTGCCTTAGCGGCAATGGTGGTTGAAGCTGCATCCTTTTTGGTGCACTCACTAAACCAGTGAGTACCTGTTTTACAGTAATTGCACCAAGGTTTCTTTTGGCCTTCTTTCTTCTTATTCTTCTTGGGACCCCCTCCACCTGAGGTTTTTGGGGCCTGGTGAAGACTTCTGATCTTTTGGTTTCTGATCACTACCCTTCTGGTCTGCCTTTTTCTGATCACCACCCTGGTTCTGGTTCTTCTGCTTCACCCTGGTTCTGACCCACTTGTCTGCCTTCTTTCCCAATTCTTGGTGAGAGGTCAGATCTGAGTCAATCAGGTGCTGATGCAACAGCTGGTTCTGACAATTGTTAAGAATTTGTTCTCTCATGATCAAATTATACAATCCTGTATAGTCCTTAACTTTACTGCCCAGTAGCCAGCCTTCCAAAGCCTTAGTAGCAGAATCTACAAAGTCAGTCCAGTCCTGAGTCTGTGTCTTCTGGGTATCTCTGAACAACAACCTATATTTCTCAGTGGTTAGGCCAAACCCATCAATTAGAGCACTCTTCAGGACAGTGTAGTTTTTAGCATTCTCGTCACTAACTGTGAGGAGCTTGTCTCTGCCTTTTTCTGAAAAGGAGAGCCCCAAGATTGCTTCCCAATGACTTTGGGGTACCTGCTGTTCTTTGCAAGCTCTCTCCAAAGCAGTTATCCATTTGTGGATGTCATCCCCACACTTGTAAAGAGGGACAATCTTGCTTAGGTTTCCATTGTCATAGGACCTATCTTTATCCTTAGGGATAATGCTGCCAACAGTGGGTTCTACCCCCCTCAACTTCTGCTCTCTAGCAAAAGCTAATATTTCCTTGGCCAAGGCAAGCTCCTGCCTTTCAATCCTAAGATTGACCTCTTTCATTCTGGCCTGGTGTTCTCTCCTCTGAGGGGAAGTCATTGTCCTCTGAGCAGAGGCATCAGATCCTACTGAGTGGACAGAATGATGAGATTCCCTGGACGGGGATCTCCTTCTGCTAGTGCCAAGGTTAAGTCTGCTTGAGGGTCTGAATAGGTCTTGCCCATTCTGAGCCCCATGCAAGCTTAAGTTTACCTGGTTCAGTTCACCAACTTGAACCTAGCCATCACCTCTATCCTCTTTTTTTATTTTATTTTTATTAAACCAGGACGGTACACAGGATACACAGTCATTTATAATAAGGACAAAAACGATATTATCATATTATCATAGTCTCCACAACAAAGCGAAAAGATAACTAAATAAATAAATAAAAATAAATAAATAAACACGTGAGTAACAGAATACAAATGGCCAGTGGCCGTTATAAACTAAATGCTATTACTCATATTTGGATTAATTCCATCCTTCCAATGTGATACCGGAGACCAGATTGCATCTCCCAACCTCCTGGCTTTCAGTCCTCTTGTAGCATAAATTGAAGTCTCATAACTATATACCGCTAAAAAGCGGGCTAGCCACATCTGGAAGCTGGGAGGATCTGAATCTTTCCAACGTGCAGAGAGAATGCTTCTTAGTACAGCTGTCCCGATAAATAAGAGTCTTTTCTCCCCTCTTGACAACTTTAGAGAACTATCATATCCCATTAGATATAGACAGTCAGACTCGGGAAGTCTATGACCAAATAGTACCTCCCAATAGCCTGCAATCATACTTTTAATTGAATCAAGCTTGCAACAGCCACTGAACATGTGAATGCTGTCAGCAGGACCCGTTGAACATCTGGGGCATAGATCATTTTCTCTTTTTCCCCAAGCATGTAGCTTAGCCGGGGTATAATACAGACTAAACATAGTTTGGTACAGCTGGGCTTTAAGGTTACTAGACATAAGAAAACAATTTGACAACTCAATACATTTATACACATCAACATTCGGATTCTCGAGCTTCACTGCCCACGTTGCTTCAATTTTCTCAAGATCATCCTGAATTTCAGTCATTAATATATCATATAGTTTACCAATTCTGATCTTAGATCTTCCCATTAAATCAAGCAGTTCGATATTTGACATATCGACTGATGATTCGTTAGCATTAAGTTTAGCAAACAATTGAGCAAATTTAAGATAATCTCCATTGAGCAAATTATATTTCATTTTCAGATCCTGAAAAGTAGTTTCAAAACCTTTAAACAAAAAATCATTAACCGTTTGGATACCGAGGAGTTCCCATTTTTTTGCTATGACGTAAAAAATTAAGCCAGATGTGAGAGTCGAATGCCACAAGGGTGTATACCTGTTAATTTTACTAATATGCATATGCTTATTAATCTTATTCCAGACTTTACGGGCACTGGTTATGGTTCCAAATTTATGATTATTTTTGTAATATGAAGAATCTGTATATCGCAGAAACAAACCTTCCGCATTACTCCCGAGCAAAAGCTCATATATCGAAGGTATTGGTTTGATTCCCCTATTGTCAAACTTTGAATTAATCAGCATTGCGAATATTTGTAAAAAGGCAGCCCAGTGATACAAAATAGTATTGGGGATGGCAGGCCCTCCTCTCTCGAGTGGTAGGGACAGCAATTTATGTGACCTCCTAATTTTACCGTGCTGACAAATAAATTTAGACATAAGAGAGTTTAACAATTTTAGGATCTTATCATCAATGGCTAGTGGAATGGTCCGAAACGAGTATAGAAACCTAGGAAGCACGTTCATTTTTAAAAAATTAGCTCTACCAATAATTGAGAGATACAGGCTATTCACACGATCTAGATCAGATTTAATTCTGTCCAGGAGAGGATCAAAATTTAATTTTATAATACTTTTGATATCTGGACTGATCACAACTCCCAGATATGTGGCTTTATTGGCTACTCTGGCATCAATGTAATCAACATTTTCAGTACATATTATTACTGTTTTCCCTTTATTGAGACAATAACCCGAGTAATTACCATACTCAGAGGTCACACTCTCAATTATGATCATAGCCTCAGAAGGATCAGGTGTGCCATCACCTCTATCCTCATCGTCATCTCCAGTACTATCACTCTCATCTTGTATGAGATCTGGGGAATCCTCTGTGGTGGGGTGACCCTCATCTGCATTGGCTGCAGGACCTGAGCTAGAGGCTTTCTGAGCATCATATGCTTCCATCAGTTCTATCAGTTGCTTGAGGGTAGGGTTTACACCCTGTTTTAACCTCCTAGATGTGCACAAGTGCCTTAAATCTTGGAAGGTTAGGGTATCATATCTGGAAGGTATCCTTAAAGGATCTACCTCCACTGGTGTAGAACCACTTGGTTCATTCCTCAGAGACATGATCTAGTGAGGTGTGGTGTGTGCACCTACCTACACTAAATGTATCTACTCAACGTCTAAACAAAACACGCGGGTTCTCATAGACTTTCAATAGGAACGTAAAAGTTATAAAGTGTTAGGTATAGGACACTTCCGGTTCAGCTAGGAGAAAACCGTTCAATACTAGGACACTAGAATAGTCAATACCCACGGGAGCACCGGAGTGCTCGTGTTACCTCACCCAGGGAAGCCGGGTGCATAGGTGCCAAATAGTGTCGGGTTTCCTCGCTTTTTCCAATGGAGAGCTGCAAAGAAGTGCTGCAGGTGACCAGGAGAGAAGTGTCCGCAAGGATTCAAGGGTGGATCGGAGCTGTGAAGAACCTGTAAGCAGAGGGGACAGAGTCTGGGTCACTAGCCAGTGACCGGGATGGAACCAGGACAGAACCAGATGATGTTGAGTGCTTCAGGTGAAGATGTTGAAGATTGTCTCCGCAGCCACGAGGTCCAGGAGGTGTCGACGATGACCAGGAGCTGGATTCGAGCTGTCCCACAAAGGATCTGTCTGTCTGCGGCATCTGAATCCGGATTGGACCCAACAAGACTTGGCAAACGCAGCTCACGCAGGAAGAGAAGATTCGCTTCAAGTCAGACCAGCAATGTCTGGGGTGCCTCTCTTTTGCAGAGAAGCAGGAGCAAGACTGGAGCAACCAGGCAAGCAAAGGAAATTCATGATGGCGTCGTCAGAGGGCTCACTAGCCAACGGGCTAGCAACCGGGATGACGCATCAAGCAGGAAAATGCAGAAGGGCCCCACGCAGAACTCGTGGAGTGTGGAGGGCTGATCTTCGGTGCAGATGATGCTCGGGTCTGGGGTATCTCAGTCCCTAATGCACAACTTCGAGGAGGCCTCAGAACCTGCGCTGTTAGCAAGTAGCCAGATGGCCAGGATGTCCGGTCCCACGTCTCTTGCGTCCACCACGGGTCTCAGCTTTGCTGTGAATGTGGGTCGAGGTCGCGAAGTCTAGGAGTCCAGTTCTTGTGAAGCAGAGTCGTCGGGATCCTTCAGGAGCGGCGGCAAAGCAAACCGGCAGCTTACTAGGTGGTGCCTGTTTGCACAGGGTGGTCACTCCTTGACCACAAGGGAGATTCTTCAGTCTTCTTTTCTTGTAGAATGTTGAAGGTCCGGGAGTACAGCAACAAAGTTTCTTCCAGGGGTAATCTAAAGTCTCTAGACTCAGCTCCTACTTATATACTGATCTGAGGGGCTGGATTACCTCCTAGGTCCCTCCTATGGGTGGGATTAGGGAAGGGGGTGGTTACACCCCTTTCCCTTTGTCCAGTTTTGCGCCAGAGTGGGGGCTGGAGTGCCCTAGCAACTGGTTTGAACCGGGCAATGCATGGGACACCTTGTGTGCCCGAGGCAGTGTCTGGTTTCTTTCAACTCACCCTGCCCCAATACACTAAGGCCTGTCGGGGGAGGTGCTCGCACCTCCCAAGGCAGGAAACCTATTGTCCAGGCCTCCCTTGCTGGAAGGGCTCCCAGCTGCAGGAGTTCAGACTTGTGTCTGTGGCAGCAGCATCCATTTTGTGATGCTGAGGCTTCGTTTAACTTTAACTGGGCAAAACTAAGAGCAGTGGCGGTTCTTCCATGGGGGCGTTTGGGCGCCGCCCCCCTGCTTTCTCGCCGTGCGAGAAGGCAGAACAATGGTAGTTATCATATTATATAACTACCATTGTTTCTGCCTTCTTGCACGGCGAGAAAGCAGAACTTCCTGGTGTAGAGTTACTCGAGGGCAGGGGGGAGTGGCTTGGGGGAGTGGCTTGCCCATTGTTGTTAATACTGACTGTTTGGGCAGCCTGAGGCCGCAGCAGCAGCATACAGAGAGAAAATGACGTAGTCTGGGGCAGCCGGCCGCACCAATGAAAAACGCGGCAGTGGAGAGGGAGGCTGCCTGCTGCGCCGCCTTCCTGATGACGTGCTGGTGCTGCCTGCAGGACTTGAAAGCGAGGACGGCGGGAATCGGGACGAAGTCTCTGGAGTCTGCTGGTCGGTAAGTTAAGTTTACTTAACTTATTTACATCACGCTGTGTTTTTGTGTTGCTAATACCGTTTGTACTGGCAAACGGGCATTTATTTTCCTTCTTGCTGATTCATAGCAGCCCTGACAGAAAGCACTGATAAAGCAACATAACGCTCTACCAATGCTTGTTAAACAATGCCTGGTTTCTAAAGGGACAATATTTCGCAGCTAAAAGTAATCTGCAGGTTGCTTTGGTTGTTTCCGCGGGGTCAGTCTAGGTTCGGGGATATGTTCCATTCTGATCTGACTACTGGCATCCAGAAACTGGTGGTGTGAACTTGTGATTAGGATCTCCAAGCAAGGCATAACGTGTACTAATTACACTGTGCCGAATGGGGCTTTGTGAAGCTCTATCTGGAACTAGAAAGTGGGCTGTGTTTGTTAAGAAGTGCACGTGATCTGAGTGTTTTGTTCTAATGTTGAAGTTGTCCAGTTTTGTAGAGCCACAAAACAAAGTTCTTTTTGAATCCTGGGGTCGAGACTGAGGGGTGGGAAATGGAGTCTGGATACGTGCACTTGGAAATGGTGTGTACACTGAGCCGTTGTTGTCAATCCTTGCCTTTCGGGCAATCCATGGCACTTGCCCGGCCTACCTGAGCAAAAGACTCAAGATATCTTCTTCAGTGAGGCATTTGAGATCCAATAGCCTCCGATTATTGAATGTCCCCCGATTCAGGCTGGCCCGTAGTGGTGGTAGAACTTTCACCGTTATTGCAGCCAGGCTCTGGAACAGTCTTCCTCTGGACCTCAGGTTCATCGAATCGGAACAAGTCTTCCGACGCAAACTAAAAACCTTGCTGTTTCCCAAACGTTAACTTAATTATAGCTTCCCTGCTGGTCTTTTGGATGGCTCTGAACCTGGTAACCTCTCTTGTGATTTGACCTGTAATCTTAGCGCCGGGACACCCCCGCTGGAGGTAGCCGCGCGCTTTACAAGCTTCTAAAATAAATAAATAAATAAATCCTATGACAAAGCACTGGTGCTGTTGCATCACTCACTCAGAGTCGACATGGTGTGGTGGCTCAGTGAGTAAAACACATGATGTTGAAACAACACAGCCCACTCATCCTCATACGGTCGGTAAACTGTCTGTCATTAAATTAAATAATAGTTACCTCTCTTGCGGAAACGGATGCATTTGTCCAGGTAGAATGTGCAAAAGGAAGAGGTAGAATTCAGCACACGGGGAATGAAAGGGGTGGAATGACTCCCAGCACTAACGGAGGACAAGGGAAGTGACAGACCCTGTCTGTGTACTGGTGGAATAGGAGAGAAATCAGAGAGTATATGTTGAAAAAGATGAGTGGAAAACCAGAGAGTACAGTGCGACAAAGAGAGGTGATAAAAAAAATCATAAGTAATAGAGACAATTTAACAGAGAGAAATGCAGCCTGAATTTGAATATGAATAGGCACTGAATTAAGACATTTGAATATGCACTGAATTAAGACATGTATGTCCTTCATGCGCAAATCTTCTTCACATAACTAATTCTTCCTGACCTTTGATGCACATTTCTGGTAGTAAATAATCAGCACATTGGGAAATTAATTTGATGGTTGATGGTAGATCCGATTTGTGGTGCACACGCACCAATGTTATAATAGTAGAATAAAGTGTGGTAATCTTCCTGCATACCTTTCCTCTGCCAAGTGCGTCTAGTTACCATAATTTATGTAAATGAATACCCTGAATAACTTTGCCCTCTTTTGAACTTCCCAGTGGCTGATTCCACTAATTCATGTTTGCGTTCTTTTATGCATTTGTCAGAGACAGCTTGAGTCGTTTTATAACGCAATATATGCAGTTATCATGCCTCCTATTCTTTTCACCCAATCTATTCTGAGTTGATACTATATTCTTACCTTGAAACGTAGGATGTGTCCATTTTAATCTGTAAATTGCCCCCTTTCCATGCCTTATTTCTCTTGTTCAAGTCATACTTTTCGATTTATCACGCTCTGATTTCTCAGCAGTGTTAACATCGCATTATTTGTGTTTGCTATGATTGTAATGCTACTTTAAGAAAGCCTCACACCAATTGCGTGACACTTAATGCCCATTCTAAGTGTATCCCATCATCATTTTAAATCTTACATTCTAATGTAATAACTGCACTGTCACAATTGCTTTATTAACCTTACCGCTTTCTCAAATTTGCTTGAAAATTCTCCCTTTGTCCACTCTTTTTTCAAAATTTTCTCAGAGGGTGAACCCCCCTTAGGTTGTTCGGGCTCGCTCGCTATGGTGCAGTATGAAGATCATTTTACGCCACACCACTTTCAAATGTCACCAGCCGCCACTGACTAAGAGTACATGTCTTCTCCCTCTAGAAGGGTGGAATGCTACCCGTCGCCAGAATTGGTGAGGGGGTGGTATTCCAAAGGGTATGACACCTTGCACGACATGTTTCCCTAAAGCCAAACCAAAGTTAGCAATAACCGCGAGGATTATAATGCACTTAAAAGTATATGGTATGGCGTTGTCATAGAACAGCTATAAGGACATGGTTCCGAAAGCTGAAGATAGGCTCAGCTCATGCTAGAGCACCACCTCACATAATACCAAGCACTTAGCCTTCAGGATTGTCAAGGCCTGCCATAGGAGTGACTTATAGGTATATATGTGTCTATATGTAAAGGCAGGTATAGGGATACTATACCTAAGCAAGGGGTGATTAAACAACCTTGACCCAGCTGAGTGATCAGCCAGTTGTGTCAATGTGGAGGGCTAACCAGGGGTAGCATAATTCATGCTGCAGCCCCCGGTAGGCCCCGGGTGCACCTATGCCTTGGGTACCTAAGGTACAGAGTACAGGAACTCATAAGGTGGCCCAATATCCAATTAGGAATGTACCTAAAGAACATGGTATCAATTTAGAGAGAGAATAGCTGGGCTGTGGGTCTGATTAGCAGGCCCACAGCCACACTAGAGTCGAAAAACCAGAGTAACAGGACAAAAAAATGGGGGTGACCATAGGAAGCAGACCCTACTCTCCTACAGGGACACAATCTGCTGTTAAATGGCTGCATTTTTTCTCTAATCCCCCGCCCCAACCTTGCTCGAAATGTAAGCTATTTACATTCTTTAGATGCCCTGAGATAGCTGCTAGACTTAGCTTGATTGTATCGAGTCTTTTCGCCAGGGTGCCAATGGGCTCTTTAATAAAGATAGTTAAATGAGGTGTTCGTAATTCCATCCATATTATTGGATGCTTGGCCTTTGTTTTTACTTTTAATATTAGAGGTTCTTCCAGGTTCTTTTACTGTGCTAAGGGCTAGATGATCATTTCCCTGGTTAGACTTGATATTGGGCTTTGATCTTCTTGGAATAATAGGACCCTCATGAATCTAAGGTAATAAAGATAAGGGGGCCTATAAATTCTTAGATACACACGCTCTTTTATGTGGAGGTAATGGCGCAGCATCAAGATCAATTAATGAAATCTCATCCCCCCCGCTTGAACACAGCCATTCTGATGTTCCACGATTGCCTCATGTGATTTTAATTTTGATACCCCATCAAGCGATCTAAGGGTGGGAGACTGATCTTTACTGGAATTGACCGAGCTATGCGATTCTTTGTTCAAAGCCTCCGTTGGAAATTTGCTTTTCTAAGGCACCCACCGCCCCAGTCAGATATTTCATTAGCGATGTACTGGAATTCTTAGCGTTGTTTGATTTTTGACCAGTGATTGGGCTACGCAACTTTCTTTTCCCATTATCGAATCCACTAAGCAGCCCCCTCCCTGTTGGAAAAGCAAACTATAATCCTCTGTAGTTCCTGGTCCAAGATATTGCAAAAGGAAATAGAAGGAGAAAAAAGGCCCCCACTTGCAACCCCCCCCCAAAAAAAAACAATCGTAAGGGATTATTAACGTGAGATAATTTAACCCCTAACTCATTTACCTCTAGAATCCCCCTGGTCAATTAATCAATGTAAGAGAGCCCACAACATTAAAATTACATAGATCAAGGAACAAGAAATGTATCAGGCACCAAATATACTTGTTATGTTACCAGTCTTGGGAACTAGTGTTTTTGCACCGGGGAGCCAGGGATCCAAGAGCTGTGGCCCAGCCCAGCCTCTTGCGGCCGATGATGGCCAAGGACGGGCACGCCCGTGGCCCAGGCTTCGCCCGCGCGTGTCCCGCGCTGCAGGAGCCCCAAAGCGTCTTTATGCGCCTCCTGTCACACGAGTGTTAAGCGCCACCCGGGGATGCTGGGAATTAGAGTCCCGGGCTGGGTAGGGCAGCGTTGCAGTCCCACTCGGACTGATTGTGGCGGGAGAAGATGGTTTCCAATGGTGGCAAACATCTGTATGGTGTGACAAAGGTCCCGCGCTGTGGGAGCCCCAGAGTGTCTTTATGCGCCTCCTGTGATGTGAGTGTTAGGCGCCACCCGGGGAAGCTGGGAATTGGAGTCCCGGGCTGGGTAGGGCAGCATTACAGTCCCACTCGGACTGATTGTGGCAGGAGAAGAAGGTTTCCAGTGGCGGCAAACAGCGGTATGGTGTGACAAGGGCCCCCTTCAATGGGTAGCCATTTTAGGGTTTTTAGGGCGGGGGAGATGTGGTTGAAGCATTTGCAGTCAGAGATGAGTCTAGCAGCTAGGTTGAGAACCGATTTGAGTGGAGTAAGGTGGACTTTTGATGTCCCGGCAAGGATAGCGTCACCATGGTCAATTCGCGACTAGACCAGCGATTGGACAATGGTTTTAAAGTCATCAGCCGTGATGATGGGTTTAATTTTGTTGAGATGACGGAGAGTGAAGAGTGCTCCTTTTGCTGAGGTTTTTATGTGGGAGGTGGGCATGGCTATTATCAATGGTGATGCCAAGAGACTTAACTGAATTGGAAGTGGTGAGAGAGCAGTTGAGCGCATTAAGATCAGAGATCCAGTCTTGTATGAGGAGTGGGTTGTTTTTAGGCTAGAGGAGAATGATTTCGTTTTTTTAGGGTTAGGTTTGCGATGGTTATGGTGGAACCATGATTGGATCTTGGTCAGGGTGTCATTTAGGTGGAGGATATCAGAGTGGGATTTGATCTTATAGCAAAGTTGTGTGTCGTCGGCATAAAGGTGGTAATTAGGGGGGGTGGTCAAGATGGCGGCGCGGTAGGGCGCTTGTTCGGGAGCTCCTGCCTACCGCCAGCTTAGCTCAGCACGGCCATTCCGGGCTCAACCGGCGCCGAACCTGCCGTTGGGAGTTACCCGGAGCCCGGCGCCCTGTGGGCGGTCGCCGCACAGACCTTTGGAGGCGCCAGGACTGCGGGATGTTCCGCCACGCACCCACTCGCTTCTACCCACGCCGCCACTGTCGTGGGAGCCCTTCACCAGGGGTGCCATGTGGGTGTCCCTGGATCCACCGGAAGGTTCGGCCTGCCTGCTCAGATTTCGCTAGCCATACAAGAGTATGTCCAAGGCCCGGAGCGTGAAGGTGAAGCCCTTGAAGGACATCTTTGGTCGCACCCAGTCCGACCCGGACATGGCGACGGCGGGCTCTGAAAAAGCGACGCCCAGACGACCCTATTCGGATGTGCGCCGTGATGTGGACTCCATCGGTGAACAGGTGGTCGCTCTGGAGGAGAACAGTGACACCACGGTGGCGGACCTGTCAACCCTTCAGCAATAGGTCCTCCGGCTTCGGGATCAGAACATGGGTATGCAGCTCCACCTGGAAGACATCGAAAATCGGTCCAGGAGGCATGCATTCGAGGGGTGAAGCCCACAGATGACACTGGGGACCTGTTTGCCTTTACTTCTAGCCTATTCCGGCACATCTTGGGTGACTCCCACACGGCGGAAATCGTCTTGGACAGGGCACATAGGGTGGGTCCGCCCCGGGGCCCTCGGGCTCCACCTGCGGACATATTGGTCTGCGTGCAGGACTTCAAGACAAAGGAACTCATTCTCTCGAAAGCAAGAACCCTGCACCCAATCTCCTTACAGGGCCACTCACCGGTATTATACCAGGACTTAGCATTAATCACGCTACAGCGGCGTAAGCAGTTCCGACCGGTGACTGATCACTTGAGGCAGCACGGGATTGCATATTCCTGGGGGCATCCCTTTCGCCTTATCTTCCGGCTTAACAATAAGATCCATCAGTTTCGCTCTCTGGAAGACGCTTGTCGCCTATTGGGTTTGACGCCCCCGGAGGCTGAGGAGGCAACTGCGGATTCGAGCATGAAACCCACGACATTCCCTTCAGGATGGCAGCGACAAACCAGGAGGCGGCGTCAACGGAAGCCACCGCTTCCGAAATAGTTCAGAGTCAGCAGGATGACCTGGCGACTGCCATTGTGGCCCTCGCGAACAAGACCCCTGAGGGCACTTGAGGATCTGGTGAGGGGACGCCTATGGCACCTTGTTGCAGCTTCTTTGCTCGGCTGGGTGGGCTGTGGGAGGTGGGGTAGGGTTCTTTGTTCCCCCTTTCTTTTTTTCTCACTGATTGACCATGCTCCCCACCGGGTTGCATCTACTAGATGCCCCCGGGCAACAGACATTGGACCTTCTTTAGTTATGGGTTGTTGGGTTTTGGGTGGGGGAGGGAGCATGTTGGGTTGGGTTTTGGGACTCCCGTCCTCTTCGGCGCCGAGACCTGGAGTCCGGATTTGCTGTTCGCTAGGAGGGGGGGGGGGAGGCATGGGGGGAGTTGGGGAGTGGATTGCTGTTCCCTTGTTCGATTTTTTCTGTTAGTACTTGGGTGGTGGGTTCCCCTGTCCACACTTTTCTTCTTGGTTAGAGCACGCTACATTCAGAAGCTGTCCATACTTCCCCTTTCCGGCATTCGGCCTGCAGACGGCACTCCACGCTAATGACCAAACATTGGATTTTAGATGACTCACTCGCGACTTACAATCTTATCCCTCAACGTGCGAGGGCTGAATAATCCCATAAAAAGACGAGCAGTTCTGTCCCTTCTGGAGCATTCTGCCGCAGACATCTGCCTCCTGCAGGAGACTTATTTGTTACATAAAGATCAACATCGGCTGAAGTCCCGAGCCTTTCCCATACAGCTGTTTTCCTCCCTCTCCACGAAGTCTGCGGGGGTGGCGATTTTGGTTTCTAGAGCATTCCGGGGCAGGGTGCTGCAGTGGGAGGCGGAGATCAGGGGGCGCCTGCTGGCCTGTCGGTTCCTGGTGGCGGGTCAAACCCTGGTGGTGGGCTCAGTGTACGCTCCCAAAGAAGGTCAGGAGACTTTCTACATAAAGCACTAACAGCAGCCACGGCCAACTCTGAGCGGCACATACTTTTGGGGGTGACCTCAACCTTGTTTTCCTGCCAGCGGTCGGGCCAAGTAGGGGCTCTCTCCAAGTCCGGCCTTGCACACCTCTGGGAATTAGATCTTGTTGACTTGTGGAGACACCTTCACCCACATAGCAAGTCCTACACTTACTAATCGGTGGCGCACAAAACCTACGCCAGACTGGACTACTTCCTGTGCTCCTCCTCACTGGTGGCTCTGGCGACGGACACCGACATTCTTCCGGCGTCGCTATCGGACCACTCCCCAGAAGTGGCTACCATTTTGCTTCCCGCTGTCCCTACACCGCAGCGGCATTGCCGCCTTCGGTACTCCCTTCTCCATATACCATCGACGGTGGACAAGATTAAAACGGCCATTGCATAATTCCTAGACCATAATGCTAATGCCAAAACCTCCCTGGCAACGCAATGGTCTGCCCTTAAGGCTGTCTTGAGGGGAGAATTTATCTCCATTTCCGCCGTCAACAATAAAGAGCGAGCGCTGAAAAGGGCGGAGATTTCGCAGCGGGTAGTCGAGCTGGAACAAATCCACCAGCGTACTGTGGCAGCGAGGGCGTGGTGCCAACTGTGCCTAGAGCGGAAATTGCTAGCCGCTCTGGACCAGGATAAGGCAGAATACGCGGCTCTCTGCCTATGTCACGCTTACTATTCCGGAGGGGACAGGTGCGGCGGCCTCCTAGCGCACAAGCTGCATGAGCAACGCCAGAGGCATGGGGTGCAAGCCATTAGTTCGGCACAGGGCAACCTAGTTTCGGACGACGCGGCCATAGCAGAGGCTTTCCGAGCGTTCTAAGAGTCACAGTATGCGGGCGACTCGCTCGACGTGCGTTCTAGCCTAGAGTACCTGAAGGGTGCACAGCTTCCCTCATTAAACCCCGCACAGGCGGCACTTTTAGACAGGGAGATCAGACTGGAGGAAATCATCACGGCCATATTGCGCCTCAAATTGGGGAAATCCCCCGGCACGGATGGGTTCTCGGCTGCTTTTTATAAAACCTTTTGCCATCAGGTGGCCCCCCAGCTGTGGGACCTTTTTAATTCTTTTGCCCAACCTGGGGCTATCCCGGAGAAAATGCTGGAAGCTTTGATTACTGTCATCCCGAAGTCCAGGAAAGATGCAACTCGCTCTGGCTCGTATCGGCCAATCTCTCTTCTTAATATTGACTTCAAACTGTATACGAGCATATTGGCAGGGCGGCTGGCGCCCTATATCACACAACTGGTGGAGCCGGATCAGGCCGGCATCATCACACAGCGTCAAACTAGTGACAATACCAAACGGATCCTTCACCTCATCGAAGCCGAGTCGCGAGTGCGACGGGACTGCATGCAGCTCGCAATCGATGCCAAGAAGGCCTTTGATAGGGTCCACTGGCCCTATCTGGAGCAAGTTTTACATCTGTTCGGCCTTGGGAGTGTTCTGTGCACCCGCATTCTGAATTGTTACCGGTCGCCTAATGCCACGGTACGCTTCAATGGCCATACGTCCTCCCGCCTCCCTGTCGGTAGGGGGGCTCGACAAGGGTGCCCTCTTTACCCCATTTTTTTCGCTCTTTACATGAAGCCGCTAGCCCAGAGAATTCAACACCACGCTCTCATTGCGGGAGTTAAATTTGGGGGGGATGTTCATGAGATTAGCTTATACGCAGATGATATTTTACTCACCATTACCGACCCTGTCCAATCCCTCTGGCTCTCTTTATTGAACTACACTGTTTCGCACAGGCATCCGGGTTTAAGATCAACGCCGATAAATCGATTGCCCTTAACATTTCTCTATCCGACTCAAACCTCGCCTCCATTCGGGAGGAGCATCCCGTACAGTGGTCTGACACCACAGTCCCATATCTGGGTGTCCTCCTAGGCCCCACTATCCCTGCTATCGTCAAGGCAAATTATACCAAGCTCCGCACACTAATCCGTGGGGAGCTCCGGAGATGGAAGGGCTAGGGAGGAACTCAGCCATCAAAATGTCACTTCTCCCCCAGATCCTATATCTGTTTCAGACCCTTCCCTTGTGTCCTCCGGCGGGCTGGATCCAGCAGACGCAGTCCGACCTGGCACATTTTATTTGGCAGGGCTGCAAACCACGCTTCAAGCAGACTATTGCGGTCCTCCCGCCGGAATACGGTGGAGTGGGAGTGCCTGACCTGCAACTTTATTTTTATGCGTCACAGCTCCGCTACTTGGTGGAGTGGCACCGGCTGAGTCTGGTAAACACTGGCTGTTCCAGGACCAGGCGGTGGCGGCTATGCCCTTACAAGGGATCCCCTTTCTCCCGAAGCATCACCGCCCACCCAACCTATATGCGTCCTACATCACTAGCACTGTTATGGAGGCATGGGACTGAGCCGCCACCAAGCACGAACTGACGTCCTTCCCCTCTCCCTTGACTCCGCTGTTTAATAATCCTGACTTCACCCCAGGATTAGATCCTAAAGCATTTGAGAACTGGCGGCGTTCCCCCTGCCGGTCTCTGGGGCACCTTTTTAACCTAGATGGTATCCTCTCGTTCCAGCAAATGAGAGACGAATATGGCATTCCTGAGGCGTACAGGCTACCCTATCTGCAGGTGTGACACTGGGCGCTTCACCCACAGGTCTGACCGGAAGCACAACAACACCTTACCCCTTACGAGAAGTGGCTGGTCACTCGCTCTTCGGATAAAAAGCTAGTCTCCGACCTATACCAACATCTCCTTGTAGCGAACATTCACACCTACAACGCGGGCAGGGTTCAGTGGGAACGGGACCTGGGGAGGGCTCTCTCACACAAAGAATGGTGTGGCATATACTATAGGGCCCGACACTCAGACTACCATGCAGGCCTCACTGAAACACTGACCAAAATCACCACCTATTGGCACCATACACCAGAGCGCCTCCACCAATTCGACTCCCGCATTAGTGACCGCTGCTGGAGAGGGTGTGGGGAACTAGGCACACTAGAACACCTACTTTGGAGTTGTGACCAGCTTCACTCCTACTGGACTACAATCCTTGATGATATCGACTCTCATCTGGACACACAGCTCCCTCGTTTCCCCGCGTATATACTCCTGGGGCTGCCAAACTCCTTGATGTACCCTCTGAAATCGCGGCGGGCCACCTCATTGACCTCGCCCTGAGGGCGGCCACACAAAACATCTTAGCACATTGGAGATCCCCATAAGCCCCCCCCACACAGGCTGGTTACACAGGCTGTGGATGGTGCTCGGCATGGAGAAGTTATCTCTTGTCCTGGCGGGCAGAGGAGAGGAATTTCCTGAGCTGTGGAGCCCCTTCTTGATTTTGCTCACTGGCGACTTCTACGCTTGGCAGATACACCAATCCCTGAGCAGAGCGGCCCCACACGCTTGCAGAATCCCAAAACACGCTAACTTTCTATCCAATTTTTTTCAGTTTTTCTCATGATTTGTGGACAGTGGAGGGAGGGGGGAGTTTTTTTTTTGTTGATGGTTCATCCTTTTGTGTTCTGCATGAATCTGTATTGTTGACCAGCTACTAGCAATTACTTGGTAAGATTATATTCGCCGACTCGAGAGTCTGTATCACACTGTCTTGACGGAGCAGGAGATCCTGTTCCCCTAGTTTTGTCTGAAATTCTAATAAAAAGATTTAAACCATAAAGGTGGCAATTGATTCCTGCTTGTTTGAGGAAGAGGGTGAGGGGTTCCATGAAGAGGTTAAAGAGAGCAGGATCCCTGGGGGACACAGAGAGAGATCAGAGTTGGGTTGAAGAGGCAGTTCTCAATTTTGATTTGTTGGGTTCTGTGTTGGAGAAAGGAGGAGAACCAGTTGAGGGCAAGGCCATTGAAGCCAAAGCGGGCTTTAAGGGTGTTAAGTAAGGCAGTGTGGTTAACAGTATCAAAAGCAGTGGATAGATCGAGGAGAATGAGAAGGCATGACTCACCTTTGTCGAGTAAATGATGTATGTCGTCCCATATATTGAGCATGGCAGATTCTGTGCTGCTTCATTTTCTGAAGCCAGATTGCAGTGAGTCAGAGGTCAAAAGTTTTGATGTGAATATCTAGTTGGAGCAGGGCGCATTTTTCGAGGGCTTTGGAGAGAAGAGGGAGGTTAGAGATGGGGCGGAGGTTATTTGGGTTGTTGGGATCTGCCTTAGGATTTTTGGGAATGGGTGTTATTTGACCCAGTTGGAGGGAGGAGGGAACACACCCCGTGGCCAGGGAGGAGTTAATAATGGTGGTCCAAGAAGGGGCAATGATATGTTTAAGTTCTTGGACAAGGTTATGGGGTAGAGGGTCTTTGGTGTGGGAGGATGGTTTCAGCTTAGCGATGATGTTATAGACTTCGTGTTGGGTGACAGGGTGAAAATTATGACAGGAGGCACTGTTTTTATGTTGCTGGGGGAGAGAAGGGTTAGATTCCGTTGGGAAGGAAATGGACGGGAAATGGACAGGGACAGGGGAGGATTTGTGGGGGGTGGAGATACTGGAGAAAAGTTATAAGAAGGTAGTGGGTAAGGAGAGAGCGGATTTAAGATGAAGGATTGGTCTATTTTGGTGATTTGATCAGAGAAGAACTTAGCAATTTCTTCACATTTCTCGTTACTTGATGCTGAACTATCAAGGTTGCTGTGAGGTAATTACAGGCATCGCACATCTGGTAACCATGATCTCCAGGGTTACTTGCTGTATGCAAGTATTGTTTCCACCGACACACACAGTCAGGGAGGTGCCGTTATGGCCTTCATTGAATGTTCCTTTAATACAGTTATATACTTTCTGCAGAATGAAAGCCATGCTTCTACAGAAAACGTTACCTAAAGGGTTTCCACTCAAATACTCATATAGAACTGATACAAATAATGTTCCGTTTGCTCGAATCCCTGGAGTGGGGGGTAGTGTAATTCCAAACATGCAACATAAATTAGCACTAATCCTAGAAGCAAATGAAGGGCTCGCCTCTGCTCATGCAGGTGTTCCCGCCACAGTATTGTTATTAAAACAGAGGTACTGGTGGCCCAGTATGAGGAAACAGACCAGAAACTACGTCTTTGACTGTGAACTATGCCAAAAGATGAAAGTCTCTACTGTGAAAAGTCCTGCGCAGACGCCCCTGTTAATTTCAGATAAACCATTAGCTTGTGTTTACCTGGATCACTGCGGTCCTTTACAAAGGGATGGTAACTATAAATATATCATGGTCGCAGTGGTTTTGTGTTTAAGGTTCCTTTGGATGTGGCCTCAGCGCTCGGCTGATGCTCGAACTGTTATAAAATATTTGCGAGTCTTTATCGGCACATACGCAATAGGCACACTACATTCTGACCAGGGCCCTGCGTTTAGCTCTCGAGCTTACAAAGAAGCCATGGCCAATTTGGGTGTTGAATTGCGCTACTCTAGTCCATTTCATCCTGAGTGAAATTCTGTTGTGGAAAGAAAAAACCCGGGACATAAAGCAGTGTATAAGAGCTCAGGTATTAGGTTCGGGTGACGGTGGGTTAAACATCTAATTGGGGTTCAACGTGCTCTTAATAACTTGCCAAGATGTTCTCTAGGGGGTATCACTCCATATGCGGTCCTATTTGGGACAAGACTTAAATGAACTAACAACGAAACAAAGCAACGTGTTCCTGAAGCCAACCACCACTGGGGAAAAACCAACCATCCCAGCAAGGCCTATCTGGATCCCAAAACTTGGTGATCCAGCCAGAGAAAAGATCGCGGACAAGAAGGAATTTGGGCCTTCTTACAGACAACCAGTACCTGTCCTAGCAATCCACGGAACAAGAACAGTGATACTGCGGCCCCTTGCTGGTAAAAAGGAGAATAAGTTTGTGTCTATCAACCTGATCGAACCACACTATGTGGCCGATACTAAGCAGTAGGCCAAGTGGACTCCGACAATGTAGCAGACGCACTCCTCTAGCTACAATCCAAGAGGTTCAAACTGAGAGGCTCATCACCATTGAAGTATCTGCAGTGAGAAAAGAAGGACTAAGCAACAAAGCTATGGAACTCGTTCTCTTGAGACCCAAATAACAGTTCGTCCAGATACACATGTCTACAATGAAGTAACAAGTGATCAAGTGGTTCCAGCGATTTCAACAAATCCGGATGCAATTCCAACCATTGACAGAACTGCCTCTGGCTATTTCATTAACTTTGATACGTTTTCTGAGGATCCCAGCGAACCTGAAACGACACCAGCAAAAAGAACTTTCAAAGAACAAGCAACTGACTATTTTATCTCCTGAAAAAGACTTATCTGGTTTCACCATGAATTAAACTATGGATTGTGTTGGGAATATTTTTTCTCTCTCCTTTGGTTAGCTCTAGTAATAACTTTGGGTATGCTGATAAATGGAAGATATGTAAAGATGGGCACAGCCAGTACACGAATGAACTTACTTCTGAAGCCACACAAACCATCCCATCATGAACAAAGAGACTTGTCAGCTGTGAACATCCCCGCCGTTCCTATACCTGATGGTATTGCTTGGGACAAAACAGAATATGTCATTTTTGGCCCATTACAGCTGTTGAAGATTCCACACTTATTCAAGATTTCATTAAGTGACTTTATTACCTCTAGTACCTTTTCTGATGATTGGGACTTCGAGACTGTTAATAATATGATGTCTGCAGTATTCACAAATCATGAATATTTAGAAGGTTCATTAGAATATGAACAAATGTACTGTTATAACCATTATGGTCATCATTTCCTGCACAAATCTACAATGCCTAGAAATGTATATATGTATAACAAATGGGAACATTGTCCTACACCTCCAAAGGGTAGCCCAAAAACGTTTGCGAATAAGTTTCCATATTTTTCAGGGTTCAATGTATCCAATGCAGAAACAATTATCTTTAGAACTGTGAACAGAACATGAATGAAAACTATGTTAACAAATACAAAACAGATTTATTCTGCAGCCTTTTATGCCCAACTGTCTAGACAAGGTTTCGACTTTTGGAAAGACAACATTGAGACAAAAACTGTCTGGAGTTCAAAAGATTGGCAAGTGCAGGGGTAGAAGCTTTGTTTAGAGCCTTTTTCATCCCTGCGCAAATTATGTTTTTGAATGACACTGTCCAACAAACGTCTTGCCTTGGGTTAGCCAAGATCAAGGACTTGAACACACCGAACATACCAATACCTGCGAGTAATAGCTCTACACGGGGGGAGTTCGACGTACATAATATTTTGCATCACAACAGATCCGATCCAGATTGGAACAAATGGTTGCTCTGGCCCATAGACACAAATAACTGTCAAGATCGATTCCTGAACAAAACTCAAAGTTTCAAAATCAATAGGCCGGACCCAAGATATGTTCAAAGACAGCATCCTGGGGTAATAACAACATACAGTGTAGGGAAGCTATGCCTTGATTGGCTACAGAAAGCTACACTACAGGGTGTAAAACAACACTTATCTTTACTTAAAGAAGGCACAGACCTTAGGGAATTCTTGTTAGGACCAAGAAAACCGCGTCAAAAATATTTTATATATGCCGGTATATATGCTGCATATAACGAAATATGGAAGATTACGCAAGCAGAGACCGCAGAACGAATACGAGAAATTTGATCGTATTAATTTAGAGAAATTTCTCTCTGTAGTTGACAATGGGTTAATGACTCTGTCGTCCAGGATATATTCATTGGACAGCATAGTATCTTCTGCCATAGATATCAAGTCTCAGCTACATTCTATCATGCTATTGGTTTGGACACTCCAAAACTTGCATTCAGGCTATGTGCCTTGGCGTTTAACCCTATTAGTGCCCATTGAAAATCCTTCAGTGCCAAGCCATTTAATGACTTTTTGGAGTGCTTTGCTTTAACATGCTGTAGTTTGTGCAATTATGATTATAATGTTGGGAAACTATACATTTTTGGTTTCAGTACTTCTTGAACTATTAATTTGCATATAAAACTTATATTTATAAAACACCCTGAAGTCACATGACACAATTCAAGATGGCCGCCAGGTGACTGTGAAAATGATAAGTGTAAATGACCGCGTTGGTAAGGTAATAAAAAAAATTGTGTTTTCCCAAAGCAGATACTCAGAAATATTTATTAGTCCGTTTGCTCACCTGGTAATAGGACAGATTTTGATTTTGATTTTGTATTTTGTGTTTTTTATGGCTCTTTGTCAAACTATGACATAGATATAAAGCACAAACATTGTTCATGTTTTTCTATTGTTGTGCAGAATCTAAACTTATAAGCCTAGCAGAATTGGTTCACAGAAGTAAAATGGATGTTTCAGAGACTACCATTAGTAAATTTATGAAAATACATATTTTTGCTACTTTTGACAGCACTTTACATGCTACATAATGGCCGACATGCTGTTTCGTCTGTTGGTGTTTTTCATATAATGATCTCAGTCTTGTTATTGGACATATGTTCAACATCTCCAAATATATTTTCTGACTTTTATGCACAGTAGTGATGCATATTTTGTGAATGGTTGGCATATGATTCCATGCATATAACTCCTGAAGGTCACAGTCCTCGACCTTTGACCCTAAATGGTAGCTACTGGAAGTGTGCAAAGGATATATCTTTGTAACAGTGAAATTGTTTTTGCAAAGTGAGGTATCTTTGCAAAGGTCATTGTCTGATCTCACAGGTCAACAAGTCAAATTTTATAAGAGGTGAAAAAAACGTGACCTTTGACCCCTAAATACACTTTTTTTAACCTTTTTTCTGTTTATTCTGTTACCCTTGGATCAATTTCAACAAGTGTGGCATTATTAGACTCGGAATGCAAAGTACTATTTTTTCCCTTCTTCAAATTATTGTAGAGGTCATAAAATTTGACCTTTGACCTCTATTTGCCCTTATTATAGATATTTAAGGAGTTTATTCCATTATGGTGAGACCATTGTTTACAATTGTTGCAGTTGTTGAATTGTAATGATAATTACATACATTGTTGTTCATTAAATTGGTGGGTGAAGTCATATGGTTTGACCTTTGACCTCTATTTACACTGTTTTAAGTGTTTCATGGTCCTTAATCCATTACTGTTAGATCATTTGTTACAATTGAGGCATTATTGGAATTGTAATGATGAGTACCGGCATCCTCCTTAGTTACTGTGTTGGAGGAGGTTATGCTTTTTGGCCTTTGACCTCTAATTATACTTGTTTAGGTGTATCAAGGTCGTTATTGCACACTACCCTTGGATAATTTGTTACTAGGGTTCCATTATTGTAATTGTTTTGATAAATACTTGTGTTTTCATTGGTTTCATTGGTGTCGGGGGATCATGTCAGTTGACCTTTGACCTTTAATTACACTTTTCTAAGTATTTCAATGCCATTAATGCAATACGGCTGGATCCTTCCTGCCCTCTACACCTCTACTTACCTCTGCTATCATTGGTCTCTCGCCTGCAAGCTCCGGTGCCATGCCTGCAGACTTTTTGTCAAAAGACGAAACTTCATTGAGAAGCATTGTGCGCCTGGCACTTAATTGCCACCCAGCACTTGGCCACCCCTGTGCCCCTGGTGGTATATGTTTGATTCTGCTTTGAAGCCCCCCCTGTGCTTGTGCTAACCCCCAAAGCTTGGCATCTGCAATCAATCTACTTCTCTGCAAGCAGTGTGGCTCTAGGCATTCCCAGTCTCCATTGGAAAGCATTGGGCCAACCTCCGACTTTGACCTCTGCACCAAGCTGCCCGGTGCCACTGGTGGTGCAGTTTCGGTACTCTCCTTACCCTTTTCCCTAGCTGACCTTTCCAAGTATACTATGAATCCTTATATGGACGACCAGACTTGTTAGACCTGCATGGCCTGGCAGCATTTCTTGAGAGCCGGTGGGGGATGGTGGTCAACACAGGTTGCCAATGGAGACTCTTTGATGCTCTACTATTGATGGAGGCTTGGGAGCCCCTGACTTCGAATGTTATTATTTATCCGACAAACTACAGTGGGTGGCACAGTGGCCAGCTGGTTCCTGCCAGGATGAAACAGACTTGACGGGTAGATTTACTCCTCAAGAAGCATTACTAGAGAAGCTTCTGGCTTGAAAGGCTGACGTTCCATGGCACGGGATTCTGTTGTCTGTGGTCCTGGAGCGTTGTAAGCGATTTATACGACAAACAGCTGGGACCCCCCAAACAGCCCAGAATTAACACTGCTAGGGTTGTTTGTTGTTATAAGTTTACCCTTTGTTTTAGTTGAACGGCCACTGCAATAGTTCCTATCTTAGACACTTGCGGAGCACTGCAAAATGGCAAAACATCTTATACAGTTTCCTGGTATCCTGGAAACTCCCTTAGAGGTATTTTGCGCACAGGGAGAATAAATGACTAACATTAAGGTATCTGGATTAATACGTCAGACAGGCAGAATCAGTATCCCATGGACACATGTTGAAACCCTGTGGTACCACCAGGTTGCATGTGGGGTCATATCTCATACTGGGGATAAATGTAAGGTGATTGATTAAATTCTTGTAAAGTGGTATGAATATATGATTGGAATGTCAAGCTGCAGACACAATACATATGTTTTTTGCATGTCCACTGTTAGCTCCTTTCTTAGAGGCAATTCAGACATTTCTCACCATAGTGCTTGGGTATTCATTCACTCTAATGGGGGAACATGTTTTAATTGGGGTAACCTCGGATGTGTTACCAGAGGGAAAAAAAGCTCTTATATTTATATCTATTGCCATAACGAGGGCTTATATCACTCAAGAGTGGATCAGTCCCTCTTCTCCCTCATTTGAAGCATGGAGAGCACGCCTCTTAGCCTCATATAATATAGAGGAAGCTATATATAGAACAAAAGGTAAAAGGAAAAGATCCCTTGGTATGAAAATCTGATGCATTTTATCTTTTCTTTTCCTTGATCCCGGAATGTGTTCTTCTATTTTTCGGTATCTTTCTCTTACTTCTTTTTTTTTTACTGCTAAATCTTATTTATTTGTGTATTTGATGTATTTGCTTTGTTGAAGTAATCCTGTATGGCTTGCAAAAAAAAGTGCAAAATGACAATAAAAAAAATAAAAAAAAATAAAAAAAACAAGTATACTCTCTTTAGACCAACATGACCTGGCAGCATTTCTTGTGGGTGGTGTGTAATGGTTGTCAAAACAGGGTGCCAATGGAGACTCTTCAATGCTCTCCCATTGACAGGCGCTTGGGAGCCCCTTAGTTTTATTATTTGTCTGCCCAATTACAGAGGGTGGCACAGTGGCCGGCGGGTTCCTGCTGGGAGGAAACAGGCCTGACGGGTAGATTTACTCCTCAAGAAGTATTACTAAAGAAGCTTCTGGCTTGAAAGACGGACCTCCTGTGGCTGGGGATTCTGTTGCCTGTGGGCCTGGAGTGTTGGAATCAATTTAAATGACGAACAACTGGGAACCCACTATACAGCCCAGAATTACCACTGATAGGATTGTTTGTTGTTATACGTTTTTTTTTTGTTTTGCTGAATGGCCACTGCAATAGTTCCTATCTTAGACACATGGGGAGCACTGAAAAATGTCAAAACACCTTATTCAGTTACCTGGAATCCTGAAAAATCCCTTAGAGGTATTTTACGCATAGTGTTAATAAATAACTGACCTTAAGGTACCTAGATATATACGTCAGAAAGGCAGAATCAGAAACCCATGGACATATGTTGAAACCCTGTGGTACCACCAGCCGGGGATGCATTTGGGGTCATATCTCATACTGGGGATAACAGTTAAAGATATTGATTACATCCTTGAGAAGTGCTATGAATATATGATTGGAATATATTTTGTAAAATGTCTATAAAGATATGTTAAAAAAATAAAATGTTGGCACAGCCAGGAGAGACCAAACAGGAGCGAGTTTGCCTTGAACCAACTGTACAAAGTGGTGCTGAAGCTCTGCTGGCAGCAAACACACCTCAGTGAGGGCATTAGCTCAAGGCAAGCTGCCATAATCCTACAAGCTGTCCCTAGGCTAAACATGTGTACTTGATGGTTGTTGAAGACCCGGTCCACCTAGAGGGAAGAAAGAGAGAGAGTGTGCCTATAATCTGACCCTTTACTAAACATTGTTGGTACAGCCAGGAGAAACCAAAGGAGACGGAGTTTTCATTGAACCAACTGTACAAAGTGGTGTTGTAGGTCTCCTGCCACCAAAAGGATCTCAGTGAGGGCATTTGCACAAGGCAAGCTGCCATAATCCTACAAGCTGTCCCTAGGCTAAACATGTGTACTTGATGGTTGTTGAAGACCCGGTCCACCTAGAGGGAAGAAAGAGAGAGAGTGTGCCTATAATCTGACCCTTTACTAAACATTGTTGGTACAGCCAGGAGAAACCAAAGGAGACGGAGTTTTCATTGAACCAACTGTACAAAGTGGTGTTGTGGGTCTCCTGCCACCAAAAGCACCTCAGTGAGGGCATTTGCACAAGGCAAGCTGCCATAATCCTACAAGCTGTCCCTAGGTTTAACATGTGTACTTGATGGTTGTTGAAGACCCGGTCCACCTAGAGGGAAGAAAGAAAGAGAGTGTGCCTATAATCTGACCCTTTACTAAACATTGTTGGTACAGCCAGGAGAAACCAAATGAGAGGCGGGTTGCCTTGAACCAACTGTACAAAGTGGTGCTGTGGGTCTGCTGGCAGCAAACGCACCTCAGTGAGGGCATTAGTTCAAGGCAAGCTGCAAAGCATGTACCTACAAACTTTCCCTAGTCTAAACATATGTTGTTGATCGTTGTTGAAGTTCTGGTCCACCTAGAAGGGGAAGAAGAGAGAGAGTGTGTGCCTACAACCTGTCCCTGTAGTAAACATTCTTGGCAGAGCGAGGAGATCCAAAATGAGAGGCAGGTTGCCTTGAACCAACTGTACAAAGTGGTGCTGTGGGTCTGCTAACACAACAGTGATGGACAGAATGTGGATCAATGTCACACATTCACCCCAGTCAAAATATCTGGGCCCAAATCCATCGTTTTTCCACTCCACACCACCCTGGGTTAGACAATGGCGATATGCAAATCAGCGCTGACCCTGTTGCCCCATGGGAACAGTCCAGTCCGAACTACAAAAGCCATGTCCTTCCCAGAACGGAAACAAGCATCCGAGGACCGGCCCGGTTTCGAGGTAACACCTCTCATCAGCCCGGCTAGCTTGCTTCCAGTGGTGTGGAGTGCCTGGGACTCACGTCTGAGCATCCCCAGTACACTTAGAGCGGTTACTGCAAACACAACAATGATGGACAGAATGTGGATCAATGTCACACATTCACCCCAGTCAAAAGATCTGGGCCCAAATCCATCGTTTTTCCACTCCACACCACCCTGGGTTAGACAATGGCGATATGCAAATCAGCGCTGACCCTGTTGCCCCATGGGAACAGTCCAGTCCGAACTACAAAAGCCATGTCCTTCCCAGAACGGAAACAAGCATCCGAGGACCGGCCCGGTTTCGAGGTAACACCTCTCATCAGCCCGGCTAGCTTGCTTCCAGTGGTGTGGAGTGCCTGGGACTCACGTCTGAGCATCCCCAGTACACTTAGAGCGGTTATTGCAAACACAACAATGATGGACAGAATGTGGATCAATGTCACACATTCACCCCAGTCAAAAGATCTGGGCCCAAATCCATCGTTTTTCCACTCCACACCACCCTGGGTTAGACAATGGCGATATGCAAATCAGCGCTGACCCTGTTGCCCCATGGGAACAGTCCAGTCCGAACTACAAAAGCCATGTCCTTCCCAGAACGGAAACAAGCATCCGAGGACCGGCCCGGTTTCGAGGTAACACCTCTCATCAGCCCGGCTAGCTTGCTTCCAGTGGTGTGGAGTGCCTGGGACTCACGTCTGAGTATCCCCAGTACACTTAGAGCGGTTACTGCAAACACAACAATGATGGACAGAATGTGGATCAATGTCACACATTCACCCCAGTCAAAAGATCTGGGCCCAAATCCATCGTTTTTCCACTCCACACCACCCTGGGTTAGACAATGGCGATATGCAAATCAGCGCTGACCCTGTTGTCCCATGGGAACAGTCCAGTCCGAACTACAAAAGCCATGTCCTTCCCAGAACGGAAACAAGCATCCGAGGACCGGCCCGGTTTCGAGGTAACACCTCTCATCAGCCCGGCTAGCTTGCTTCCAGTGGTGTGGAGTGCCTGGGACTCACGTCTGAGCATCCCCAGTACACTTAGAGCGGTTACTGCAAACACAACAATGATGGACAGAATGTGGATCAATGTCACACATTCACCCCAGTCAAAAGATCTGGGCCCAAATCCATCGTTTTTCCACTCCACACCACCCTGGGTTAGACAATGGCGATATGCAAATCAGCGCTGACCCTGTTGCCCCATGGGAACAGTCCAGTCCGAACTACAAAAGCCATGTCCTTCCCAGAACGGAAACAAGCATCCGAGGACCGGCCCGGTTTCGAGGTAACACCTCTCATCAGCCCGGCTAGCTTGCTTCCAGTGGTGTGGAGTGCCTGGGACTCACGTCTGAGCATCCCCAGTACACTTAGAGCGGTTACTGCAAACACAACAATGATGGACAGAATGTGGATCAATGTCACACATTCACCCCAGTCAAAAGATCTGGGCCCAAATCCATCGTTTTTCCACTCCACACCACCCTGGGTTAGACAATGGCGATATGCAAATCAGCGCTGACCCTGTTGTCCCATGGGAACAGTCCAGTCCGAACTACAAAAGCCATGTCCTTCCCAAAACGGAAACAAGCATCCGAGGACCGGCCCGGTTTCGAGGTAACACCTCTCATCAGCCCGGCTAGCTTGCTTCCAGTGGTGTGGAGTGCCTGGGACTCACGTCTGAGCATCCCCAGTACACTTAGAGCGGTTACTGCAAACACAACAATGATGGACAGAATGTGGATCAATGTCACACATTCACCCCAGTCAAAAGATCTGGGCCCAAATCCATCGTTTTTCCACTCCACACCACCCTGGGTTAGACAATGGCGATATGCAAATCAGCGCTGACCCTGTTGCCCCATGGGAACAGTCCAGTCCGAACTACAAAAGCCATGTCCTTCCCAGAACGGAAACAAGCATCCGAGGACCGGCCCGGTTTCGAGGTAACACCTCTCATCAGCCCGGCTAGCTTGCTTCCAGTGGTGTGGAGTGCCTGGGACTCACGTCTGAGCATCCCCAGTACACTTAGAGCGGTTACTGCAAACACAACAATGATGGACAGAATGTGGATCAATGTCACACATTCACCCCAGTCAAAAGATCTGGGCCCAAATCCATCGTTTTTCCACTCCACACCACCCTGGGTTAGACAATGGCGATATGCAAATCAGCGCTGACCCTGTTGCCCCATGGGAACAGTCCAGTCCGAACTACAAAAGCCATGTCCTTCCCAGAACGGAAACAAGCATCCGAGGACCGGCCCGGTTTCGAGGTAACACCTCTCATCAGCCCGGCTAGCTTGCTTCCAGTGGTGTGGAGTGCCTGGGACTCACGTCTGAGCATCCCCAGTACACTTAGAGCGGTTACTGCAAACACAACAATGATGGACAGAATGTGGATCAATGTCACACATTCACCCCAGTCAAAAGATCTGGGCCCAAATCCATCGTTTTTCCACTCCACACCACCCTGGGTTAGACAATGGCGATATGCAAATCAGCGCTGACCCTGTTGCCCCATGGGAACAGTCCAGTCCGAACTACAAAAGCCATGTCCTTCCCAGAACGGAAACAAGCATCCGAGGACCGGCCCGGTTTCGAGGTAACACCTCTCATCAGCCCGGCGAGCTTGCTTCCAGTGGTGTGGAGTGCCTGGGACTCACGTCTGAGCATCCCCAGTACACTTAGAGCGGTTACTGCAAACACAACAATGATGGACAGAATGTGGATCAATGTCACACATTCACCCCAGTCAAAAGATCTGGGCCCAAATCCATCGTTTTTCCACTCCACACCACCCTGGGTTAGACAATGGCGATATGCAAATCAGCGCTGACCCTGTTGCCCCATGGGAACAGTCCAGTCCGAACTACAAAAGCCATGTCCTTCCCAGAACGGAAACAAGCATCCGAGGACCGGCCCGGTTTCGAGGTAACACCTCTCATCAGCCCGGCTAGCTTGCTTCCAGTGGTGTGGAGTGCCTGGGACTCACGTCTGAGCATCCCCGGTACACTTAGAGCGGTTACTGCAAACACAACAATGATGGACAGAATGTGGATCAATGTCACACATTCACCCCAGTCAAAAGATCTGGGCCCAAATCCATCGTTTTTCCACTCCACACCACCCTGGGTTAGACAGCAGCAGTTGGGCAGCAAACGCACCTCAGTGAGGGCATTAGTTCAAGGCAAGCTGCAAAGCATGTACCTACAAACTTTCCCTAGTCTAAACATATGTTGTTGATCGTTGTTGAAGTTCTGGTCCACCTAGAAGGGGAAGAAGAGAGAGAGTGTGTGCCTACAACCTGTCCCTGTAGTAAACGTTCTTGGCAGAGCGAGGAGATCCAAAATTAGAGGCAGGTTGCTTTGAAACAACTGTACAAAGTGGTTCTGTGGGTCTGCTGCAGCAAACGCACCTCAGTGAGGGCATTAGCTCAAGGCAAGCTGCAAAGCATATACCTACAAACTTTCCCTAGTCTAAACATATGTTGTTGATCGTTGTTGAAGTTCTGGTCCACCTAGAAGGGGAAGAAGAGAGAGAGTGTGTGCCTACAACCTGTCCCTGAAGAAAACATTGATGGCAGTGAGAGGAGATACAAAATGAGAGGCAGGTTGCCTTGAACCAACTGTACAAAGTGGTGCTGTGGGTCTGCTGGCAGCAAACGCACCTCAGTGAGGGCATTCGCTCAAGGCAAGCTGCAAAGCATGTACCTACAAACTTTCCCTAGTCTAAACATGTGTTGTTGATGGTTGTCGAAGTTCTGGTCCACCTAGAGGGAAAAAAGAGAGAGAGTGTATGCCTACAACCTGTCCCTGTATTACACATTCATCGCAGAGCGAGGAGATACAAAAACGAGAGGCAAGTTGCCTTGAACCAACAAGCTGTCCCTAAGCTAAACGTGTATTTGACTATTGTTGAAGTTCCTGGTCCACTTAGGAGGGAAAAAGGAGTATGTCTATAACCTGACCCTGTGCTCATCTTGTTGAAAGAGTAAAAACTAGATCCGGATTCCTAGAGCGTATACGAAGATGCTTCCCAGGAGGTCCACAGATTTGGTATACCTTCTAGTCACCGACTTACCTGAATGATGCTTCTTTGGTAACATCCAACAGTCTTTCCAGCGTGACGTGATTATTCATCTTCTTCACCTTCATCACAGACACCATCCAAGTGTTCTCATGAGTACGGTTTCCAGCATGTGAAGAAAAAACATAATTTAATGATTAAGTACTACTAGTCACACATCCCCAAATCGCACAAATCCATTTATTTGATACTCGCCCTATTACTATGCAGAGTTGGATTGTAAGAAGCATTTTTAGAAACAGAGCATCCCATCAAAAACTCTCATGCAGAACACTGTTGGTATTAGTGAAACCATGTAGTGCTAAACCAAGGGCAATAAAACCACTTCTAAAAAGACATTGGTCACCATCTCTCACCCCCACATCAAACGTGACTGACTTTCCACTGGTTTCCAAGTACTCTAAAATTGCTATAGGCTCCCTCAACACAATTCCAACCTATACTTGTCGAGGAAAATACTTCAAAACTCCATCAAGGGTAGCAAGGACTGTATAAATGCAAACCTTTTTCCCTCTACTATCTCTCCACTATTCTACTCAATCATAATACCTGACTAATATCCACCACTTAAATTACTTTCATATTTCACTATACTAATTATCCACTAATCCTTTATGGTTTCTGGAGTAGCGTGCTACTCGCCAAAAAAAGCACTTCAACACCCCATATGGGGTAACTAGTGTTATATAAATATAAACCTTTTTCCCTCTTCTATCAATTCGCTATCCTTCTGAATCCAAATAAGTGACTAACATGTCCACTACTCAAATTACTTTCACATTTCACTATACTAATTCACCACTAATGCTTTTTGGGTTCTGGAGTAGCGCGCTACTCCCTGAAAAATCGATTTGAAGCCTGGTCAGGGGTAGTAAGCACGAAATAAGTGCAATTATAATTACACTTACAATTGAAGTTACCTATGGAATTTCAACATGTCCAGTTTCAGTAAACTGTGCCAATTAAAGTTGTGCAGGGAGCAGTTGGTGCATGATCTAAAATCATATCCATAAAAATGCTAGTCGAGCCATCCTCCTCCCACTGTCTGACATGTCACAATCTTCCCTCAAGCCTGTTGAATGGCTATTACCATTTTACGCCATTCTATACTAACCTAAGGTGTTATCACCCATTCAAAGACATACATAATCTCAGTTTACTTGCAGCTGAGGACAGCTCACTGTCCTCCTATCCTGCTGCTCCCTCATAACTTCTCTACAACTCAAATCCAGCTTTACCCTCTGCCCTGTACCAAGCCCCTCCTCGAACTCACATGCTCCTTAGTCAATAAATCTCTCAGTAACTCTCCACTTTCTCCTAACTTTCTCTTTCTATCTGCTCTGGGACCACTCTATCCATCATCTCACTTCTCTGTCCTGAGTTCCGTCCTTCTTCACCTAGAGCTCTTACTAATCTCACCCCTGGGAACCCCTTCCCATTTGTGAATTTGTGACTGCATTACCACCTACTTGAAGTAGGTGGTAATTTGCAAGTGTTTTGTGACCGCAATTGCTTTCGCAAAACATTGGTACATAGCTTTGCGGTCGCTATTAGGAAGGGAATGCCCCTTCCTAATAGCGAGTCGCAAACCAGTATTTTGCAAGTCGCTGTTTGTACATTGGCCCATTCTTTTATAGCGTGCGCAAACGGGTCTAAGACCCGTTTACGCACACTAAAAAGTATACATCTGGCCCAAAGACTTTAAAACCCCTTGCACAATGCTGCTTCCTTGTCTAAATCGCCCTGAGATATCTTGTGGCCCTCGCATAACTTTATGCAGGGGCACTAAATGCTGCCAACCAAGCTCCACTAATTATTCAGTCTGCATGCGCTTTGAGACTCTTCCTGAGTACTTAGCTTTTTAGTACACTAGGGAGCAAGTTTACTTTTTGGAATTCGTTGATGATATCCCTTCATCATCTCCAAATACGAGATAGGGGCTCTCAGCTAAACACATTTCATGTGCCTTCAAAAATTAGTTCAGAATTAGAAGGCATTATGAAAAAATATGTGCAACCATGCAGTAAAGTGATTTTACTCTACTCTTGCCACACATGCTCAAAATGTGTAAATGTGCAAAGTGCAAAGTTTGTGTCATTCTTTTTGGCAAAACTGAAATCTGTTGAGTTTCCATTGCCAGACTTACCATTTGAGACTTTATCCTGGTTCAAAGCATTCTACTCACACAGCTCGGACTGAACATCCTTTGTACAAGTGCACAAGGTTTTCATTTTCTCACCGTCTACCCAACTCCAGTAAACTCATAAATCAGCGCAGATTGACACAGGCCCAACTAACATAGGCTAGAATCACAAATTCACACCAACAGCGCAAGAAAAACAGATGAATTCCAGGCATCTGTGACTGTTACTTGGAGGCGCAAGCCAGGTTTAACCATGGGACCACGCTTCTCATTGCAAGGCATGCTCTCATCCTACCTGCCATGTTTCCTAGGACCATGTGTAATGTGCAACTCCAGTACACATATGTTTAATTATTCTGGGGCCTGTAGTCCTGTTTTATAATGAGGTAAATTGCACTACAAGCACCAAAATTCAAAGGAAACAACAGGACTTTAGCAGTATATCATGCATGGACCTAGAAAACGTGAAAGAGCTGCTGTCTCCTCGTGTGCGTTGTTTAGAATATGTGAAACTAGGTTCTGTAGGTAGAGACCAGCACCCTACTTCCAAGCATGGTTCTAGGGGTCGGGGACAATATTCCACTGGCTTGTACACGCAGAGCAGCTCAGATTGAGGGATATAAGAGAAGGTGCCAAGTTTGGGGCTGCGCTGCAGACCTGAGGGATTTCAATTACATTGCGCATTAGATAAACACGAACTTTGCAATAATACCCAGCCAAAAAAAGCGATGAAAAGCCTGAAGGAAAAACAGATATTTTGCTTACTTCCTGAACAAATCATCTTGACCATTTGCAAAACACAACTTATGAGGCTCGTTATCTGTTACTAAACTGTTATAATGAGGCCAGTGGAAAAATTAGTTGATTGTAGTTATTTTATAAAATGCATGCTGCCGTGTGTAATTTTTAAAAGGGTAACTTTTGAAAGGTAAGCTCTTCAGATAAGTAGAAACACCTGCTCAAAGCTAACCAGTCTCCTTCATTGCTCCCTCGAGTGAGCAGATGCATGTTACAGGGCCCAGTTATAACCGCCAAAGCTTTTGCAAAGGATTGTAAAATGACGATGGACAACAGCTTGCAGATATTGTAGTTCGGCAAAATGAGGAAAGTATTTTTCATTTATTATGGTGTAACCTTGCCTCCTCACAGCCGTTTGTGTATAATCTCTCTAACTTTCTCCAGTGCGTACCTCATCGGCCTGGAACATGACACAGATTATGTCCATTTAAAACCATTTAAAACTCCTTTCTTTTTTTCAAAAACTCTTAAATTGTGTACTGTCCCTAGGAATAATTGTGTGGCTTGGGACAGACATGACTATAATGGAGGGAGGAGCTCAAAACCGAGTGTCTGCAAGCTGAATAGATCGGATCGTGGCTAAGCATGGGCGGATTTTGCAGATCCACGATTCGCGGATTTGCGTATTCACGGATCGTGGATCCGCAAAATCCGCGGATTTTGCGGATCGGCGGATTTGGGGCGGGGCTTCCATGCCAGGACCATCGTGCCAGATTGAACCCTGCCCTTCATATTTATTCAAGAAGACGCCACCGTTTTGTGCCATACCTCTACTCAACTGGAGTACTTTCTACTGGATAATCAGTAAGTGCTACCTCGTTGGGTAAATGTATAGTGCTTTTACTACACTACAGCTACCTAAAGTGCCAGAGAGTTGTCAACAGCGACCAGGTGTGTGTTACTATGCAATCGCGCCGAAGGGCGCAGGGGTCCCTTGAGTGAGCTATCATAGTGGGTAAATGGCGGGAAGACGGTGCACACCTCGAGTGTGTGGGCGGGGCCAAACGGACGGGGCTTCCATGCGAGTGCACATGCCTCTTGTGTGTATAAAAGGTCAGAGACCGATCAGAGCAGCAGATAAAGATACAGAAGCTCCTGGCCACAGGAACAGCACGAGGATTGCGCTCGTGAAAGTCAAGGATGCAAAGGCCTATGTCCAGCATCACAGCTGATTTTCGATGGTATATCTGGGAAGAAGGCACATCTGCCCAGCCTTGACAATGCTCACGATTGTTTTTGGGGCCGATGAATGAGTCACTGAATTTAAGCTTCAACTAGGGCACATGCTTAACTGATATCTGTAAGTGCTTGCGGTTGAGGTTTAATTTTTGTGTCAGGACCGTCGTGCCCGAATGAACCCTGCCCTTCATATTTATTCAAGAAGACGCCACCGTTTTGTGCCTGTTGTAACTAATTTACGATAGCGCCGGCAAGCTGCCAGCGCCATCCTAAAATAGTTACTAAATTAGCTTCAACAGGAAGCTCTAATTGATAAAATAAAGCAGGCGCTCGAGCCCCTGCTTTATCTTATCTATTAGAGCTTCCTGTTGAAGCTAATTAAGTAACTATTTTAGGATGCGCTGGCAGCTTGCCGGCGCCATCGTAAATTAGTTACAACAGGCCAGCAAGGCTTGAACTTTTGACCGAGGAATCCGCCGCTCGCGGATTGCGAATTTTTGGTAAATTCGCGAGAGTTCGCGGATCGCGGATTTACCGAAAATCCGCAAAATCCGCGAGCGTAACGGATTTTGCGCTCATGCTTAATCGTGGCACTTTCAATTTTACATTCCGAAATAAACAATTGAAATAAACTTGTCGAAGTACCTAATTCAATGGTGCTATTTAGTGAGCCATACCTGCACTGGTTTCTTGGTGTTTTCCGATCAAGGCCAGAAGCGGTGGACACGTCGAGCACGCATGCTTGCTGCACTGTCTCTGGGGCATACGGCAGATTTCAACAATGACTCAGAGCTGCCTGCGCCCTCTACTGGTAAACAAGGGCCAGTGCAGCTTTCAGCTGACGCTGCTTTTCATTCCGAGAACAAGATTTCTCCACTAGTTTTAAGTGAGGAAATCTCCGTGAGTGGGTCACAATATGGCCTAATACTGCTTTGGAACGAACGAGGGAGGTGTTCTAGATTGGCATTTGAGGTTAGTTTTCATTTTCAAGTGACACAGCAGGAGAGAAACTGCTCCCAAATGAGTGTGAGCTCCTGGGCCGATCTGATCGGCCTGAGCACTTTCACTTTTAACACAGGGCCGATTAGATCGGCCCGTGGCACTGCTTAGGTTAATCAATACTACGTCACTGTTTTCAGAATTCAATCTCACTGATAAATAGATCAAATTGGCACAAAGGGGAGCAGACTATACGGTGCTGAGTATTGAAAAACTGGAAAGATTACCGTTTAAAGTGGCAGAAAAAACAGCTACTGAATGGATAATACATGGAACATTCACTCAGCTGGTTACAATTTTCCATTTTCAGTATTGCCTAAAACACATACCAGCAGGCAAATATGAAAGGTTGGGTCAAGAATAGATCAAGACATCCTGGGATTTACCATACACACACGGATGTTGGAGTGGGGGACGTGAAGTGTTTTCTAGCGGTTTAAACTGTGAAAACGCACTAAGCGGTTCTCTCCTTTGTCAGGGTATTAATTTACACAGGGCCTGTGATGGTTCCTCTAACAACTTATCCTGCCACCTGCAAGGTTCACCAGCTGCAGTGATTGATCCAATTTTTGCACAACTTTCGAATGGAAGTTACCTCATGTTGAACGATCACAGTTGCTGTGGCATGTTGCCAGGGATTCCATATCTAGTAACTGTGTCATCCAGGCTCACTTGCTGAAAGCAAGTATTGTTTCCTCAAACCAAGACAGCCAGGGAGTTGCCTCTATGGCCTTCAATGAAAATCTCTTCTATACAAATCGATACTCTAAGCAAAATGAAAGCCATTCTTTAGCAAAAAACTGTGCCACTGACCTCGGCCAAAGAAACCTATGATCTACAAGTCGCAAGGACTTCTGTCGAGATACATGCCCTTTTGAATACAAACTGCCCTATACATTTCTCAGAAATGTTAGGTCATATCTCAAACATGTCTGATACGAGCAGTATTGTACATCTATTAAAGAACGTATGTTCAGGACTGTTAGCACCTTTTCAAGCAGTCCTCGGAATAATTCCAAACTTCGTGCACTCTGTGTTTGGCAGACTGCCCCTCCTTTTGGGACTCATGGCAGGAATACTATTGTTGCTCCTACTACTATGATATGTCAAGCCAAATCACCAACGCCACTCCAAGCACCACAGAGAGAGCTCTATTGGAGATGAAGTGTCGTGAGCGCATCGTTCAAATTCTGGGTTTACCTCCTCTATGAGAATTAAATACCACATGCTTTCTGTCATTCAGACCAATCTGGCAAGATTGCATCTTACCTGCTCTACGCTGCCTGCTTTGTGGTGAAGAATGTTTGCTAGACATCTATCTAACACTCCCATCAGTCATGCCTACTGATATCGATACTCTACTGGACCCAGTAACGGCCCATGCTCCGTGTTGTCCCCAGCGGCTACCAATTCTGATGACGGCATTCATTGAGTTCTCACAGACGCAAAATTCTGATGCTGAGGTACGAGATGAAATAACAGGTGCGCAGGTAACATCGGATACAAACATTGCTGATGCGAACAATGCTGAAGGCGATGCTTTACATCTATGTGCGGTTAATCTTCTAAACGAGATATTCCAACTTTCACCTACAATGATAGACGACTTTTTGTCTACGGACATAGAAGATTTCATGTTTTCTCCCAGCCCTAAAACTGACTTTTGATTTTGGCACACAATGTTCTGAGAGACTTGGAATTTGACCTTAATTTTTCAAAAACAAAGTTCTAACTTTAGAGCTCTTTTTCCAATGATTAATTTTTTTTCTCCAAGTTTGTATTTTTCATTTTTTGGAACAAGTAATCTGCTTATAGTAGAACTATTCATAGAGAACAAAAATTCCTTGAATACTTCCGGAGATAATATGTGACCTTGTCCACAAACAAACAGTTTTATGTAATTTGACATGAAATGGTTTCGGCCCTTTTTCTTCTGTATTTACGAACCATTTCATAAATGTATATTTTCATGATTCATTCAATTTTTATTTCAAATGTCAACATATGCTTAGAATGAAACATTGCTTTAATGTGTACAGCACCAATGCATTTTTCTATGCTTACAACCAGTTCTAATGCAATTTACAAATGTATTTTGGACATGTTTTTAGCACTTCATGTGTAGATTTATTTTAGATATGGTTAACATGTTTAGACTTTAGTAACGTCGTACATATGAAATTGGAGTAGATGTTGTGTATCCATTTAGATTATGTATGAATTTCACGATTCATGCCCTTATATAGGTACAGTTCACATTGCCCCTATTTAGACATAGAAATCCGGCCCTTATTTAGGCATAGTCCATGCTACCCAAATACAGGCATGGCTACTTACATCCGTTCATCTACGTCACAACGAGTTCCTGAAGACTCTTAAGCCTTTAGGACTTCCCCATGCTTGAATATTGATTTCTCCAAGAACTCATTTATTATGCATAAAAATCTAGGGCCCGATGTAGGGAAATCTGATTTACCGACTCTAGAATACCGAATTTTACCGATTCGGTATTCTAGATTCGGTAAATCAGATGTAGGTAAAAAATCGGTAATTATTACCGAATCTGTATGATTCAGTAATTACTGAATCGGTATTTACCGATTCGGTAATTACCATTGAGTCCTATGGGCCTTGAGGCCCATAGGAATCAATGTCAATTACCAAATTGGTAAATACCGATTCGGTAAAATTACCGATTTTGCAAGGGGGACAGGGTGTCACTTTGACACCCTGTTGCACCCCTGATTCTGGCTTGTGTGCCATGTGGCACACATACATGCCCTAAGGGCATGTATGTGTGTCACATGGCACAGGTGTACATGCACAGATGTGCATGTACACAGGAATTCGTTATTTACCATGACACAGTATGTCATGGTAAATAACGAATTCTGAAGGGCCTGTGGCACTGTTTTCAGTGCCACCTACATTACAAAACAGCGTTTCGGTAAATTTACTGATTCGGTAATTTACAGAATCGGTAAATTTACCGAATCGGTAAATTTAAGGCCCCCTACATCTGAAACTCCAAATACCGGTCGGTAACGGCCGAAATCGGCCGTTACCGACTGGTATTTGGCCTCCTACATCTGACCCCTATTCCTTAGGGGTTCATTCTTGACGTTCTTATGTCCGACTTTTACGTCAATACTGGCATTCCTAACCACCTTCAAGGTATAAATATACCTTCACTTGCTATGGCAAGGCAGGGTGCAGTTCGACTACCTACTTGCACGCGGCTTGCCACGGCAAGTCCCGAAGGAAGCCAACTCCCCAACTGACGCACTGACCAGACGCTGTCATCCTCCTCGCCGAGAATCCAGCTCCAGTGTTTCTGACTCCCCTTGCGGGATGTTAGGGATCGAGTCCCGGGAAAGAGATACCAACCTCTCTCATTCTAAGGTATGGAGCTGATTAGAACATAGAGAAACCTTTGGCAATTATTGGCACAACTAAACTCTTTTTCAGGGTGGGGGAGATGTGGTTGAAGCATTTGTAGTCAGAGATGAGTCTAGCAGCTAGGTTGAGCACCGATTTGAGTGGAGCAAGGTGGACTTTTGATGTCCCGGCGAGGATAGCGTTACCATAGTCAATTCTCGACAAGACCAGGGATTGGACAATGGTTTTAAAGTCATCGGCCGTGATGATGGGTTTATTTTTCTTGAGATGACGGAGAGTGAAGAGTGCTCCTTTTGCTGAGGTTTTTATGAGGGAGGTGAGGGCAAGGCTAGTATCAAAAGTGATCCCAAGAGACTTAACTGAATTAGAAGTGGTGCGAGGGCAGTTGAGCGCATTAAAATCAGAGATCCAGTCTTGCTTGGGGAGTGGGTTGTTTATAGGCGAGAAGAGAATGATTTTGTTTTTTTAGGGTTAAGTTTGAGATGGTTATGGTGAAACCATGATTGGATTTTAGTCAGGATGTCATTTAGGTGTAGGATATCAGAGTGGGATTTGATCTTATAGCAAAGTTGTGTTGCGTCGGCATAAAGGTGGCAATTGATTCCTGCTTATTTGAGGATGAGGGTGAGGGGTTCCATGAAAAGGTTAAAGAGAGCAGGACAGAGAGTGGATCCCTGGGGGACACCGAGAGAGATCAGAGTAGGGTTGGAGTGGCAGTTTTCGATTTTGATTTGTTGGGTTCTGTGTTGGAAAAAGGAGGAGAACCAGTTGAGGGCAAGGTCATTGAAGCCAAAGCAGACTTTAAGGGTGTTAAGTAAGACAGTGTGGTTAACAGTATCAAAAGCAGCGGATAGGTCGAGGAGAATGAGAAGGCATGACTCAGCTTTGTCGAGTGAATGATGTATGTCGTCCACTATATTGAGTATGGCAGATTCTGTGCTGCATTCTTTTCTGAAGCCAGATTGCAGTGAGTCAAAGAGGTTAAAAGTGTTGATGTGATTATCTAGTTGGAGCAGGTCACATTTTTCGAGGGCTTTGGAGAGAAGAGGGAGGTTAGAGATGGGGCGGAGGTTATTTGGGTTGCTGGGATCTGCCGTAGGATTTTTGGGGATGGGTGTGATTTGACCCAGTTGGAGGGAGGCGGGAACACACCCCGTGGCCTGGGAGGAGTTAATAATGGTGGTCCAAGAAGGGGCAATGATATGTTTAAGGTCTTGGACAAGGTTAGGGGGCAGAGGGTCTTTGGTGTGGGAGGATGGTTTCAGCTTAGTGATGATGTTATAGACTTCGTGTTCGGTGACAGGGTGAAAATTATGACACGAGGCACTGTTTTTATGTTGCTGGGGGAGAGAAGGGTTGAATTCCGGTGGGAAGTAAACAGATGGCAAATGGGCTGGGACAGAGGGAGGATTTGTAGGGGATGGAGATCCTGGAGAAAAGTTATAAGAAGGTAGAGGGTAAGGAGAGAGCAGATTTAAGATGAATGATTGGTCTATTTTGGTGATTTTATCAGAGAAGAACTTAGCAATTTCTTCACATTTCTCGTTACTTGATGCTGAACTATCAAGGTTGCTGTGGGATGATTCCGGGCAGTGCACATCTGGTAACCGTGGGCTCCAGAGTTACTTGCTGTATGCAAGTATTGTTTCCACTGACACACACAGTCAGGGAGGTGCAGTGTTGTTATGGCTTTCATTGAATGTTTCGTTAATACGTTTATATACTTTCTGCAGAATGAAATCTATGCTTCTACAGAAAACCGTGCCCTTAACCTCCGCTCGGGAGACTTTTGACATTCAGATCGCAAGGTCCTCGGCTGAGATACACGCACTCATACGTATGAACTGCCCGTTCTATTTTGCAGAAATGGTTAATAGTATCTTTAACATGTCTGATATGATGGGTATAGTCCACCTATTTAAGACCATAGGTTCAGGACTGTTAAGCATCTTTCAGACGGTCCTCTGAGTTAAACCAAACTTTATACACTCTGTATTCAGAAGCATTTTTGGAGTGCATCCGCTAATCCTGGTTCTAATAGCAGGTATCCTGATTGTCATTTTTCTGCTTCGCAATGGATGTCCCAGTCACCAAGGAGATGGAAAAAGCACTCCAGGAGCGTAAATACCGTGATCGCATGGTACAACATCTAGGCACACCTAGCCTCTGAGAACTAAGTGGTTCTTGGTTCTTGTTGTTTAGACCAGTCTGGATGGACTGCCTCTTACCTGTTCTCCGATACCTGATCTGCAGAGAAGAATGTGTGTTGGACCTCTGTTTGACATCATGTGCGCAACCAGACGTTGATGCTTTACTGGACCCAATAACTGCCCATGTTCTGCAGTGTCCCCAGCGTATTCCAATGTTGATGGCGACATTCTTAGAGCCTCCACAGGAAGTCTTGGCTCCTGTTAGAATGAATACTGGCTCCTCCATTGACACCCAGGCTTTGGATGGCGCACAGGCTGCCCTAGCATCGACTGCCGGCAGTACAGAAGATCATCTGTGCTCAATTGACGTAATCTGCAAGGTGTTACAGGGATCGTCATCTGCGAAGACAGGCAGAGGAATGTTGCTTCTTCCAGCCAGGATACATAAATATTTGGCTCGTCGTGTGCTGGGAAAAATTCGGCCTTCTGAAAAAAAAAACCTAAAATTTGAACTCCAAAACAAATTGACACTTTTTATGAACATGCATGGCTTTCAAACACTTGTAGTAGTTTGAACTATACATACGGACACATAAGAGCTATGGCATGAGTGTCGATTTCCTTTATCCATTTTTCAAGACTTTTAAAACTTTTTAACATTTTTTAGCAAAGCTATTGCTTTACTGTAGTTATTTGCATACCAGTGCCTAGTCAGCCTACTAGTATGTTTAGAATTTAATGATGTCGTCCAGTCGGATGAGGAGTGGGTGTTATATTCCATATAGGTACCCTAATATAGGCTCGGGTAACATCATAACCCTTCTCCTATATTCTTCCCTACATTACATACATAATGGTTCTTAGGGAATTACCTTTTACCTAAATACGACACTGCACTCTAAAAGCGTAAGTAAGTAAGATCTTTATTGTTTAGGTTCATTAAAACCATTACAAAAAATGCATTAAAACAAGTCTCCACAACAGAAGTAAAAAGAGAAAATGTAAAAACAAAAAGTTTTGGTTAAAAGGTAACAGTGCTAAGATCAATCAAAAACGAGGATGGCAAATTGGTCATAGCAGCTGATCACAGCCCGAGGTTTCCTCCTAGCCAGCTACCTGGCATGGTTGTTTCCGTTCTGCTAGTTTCAGGAATTTCACCAGCTTTCCATTTAGCAGCGGAAGACCAGGATCGAAACAAGCAAGGACTGCTTGTCTGCGTGAGTGGATACTTAGTTCATTAAAGGCTGTTTTTAACAGAGCTGCTCTCTCCTCTTTCAGCCTCGAGCAAGTGCATAGTAAATGTTCTAAGTCTTCAACCCCTATTCCACACAGCCGGCATCTAGTCCCATAGTTTGTTCTCAGCCACGGTGGTAGGTGTGGAATAGCAGGTAGAATCCCTAGCCTGTGTTTTAAAAAGGCTTCTTTTGTTTTCCAGCCATATCCCAGACCAAAATATGCTAGGAGCCCCGGTGTTTTGTATGTGCACAGAGTCATTCAGGCATGACGCCTGCGAGAAAAGGTGGCTTTATCCTCCACATGCGAGTGTCTCTGTAAGCTCTTGTTCACTACGTGCTTAAATTGCGCATGCGATAGAGGAATCTCCCATAGCTCTTTTAGACCTGTGATGCTCAGGGACTCCTCTAAGTATTTTTTTGCCGGTGGTCTAGAGGAGCTAATCAGGTGTTGCCAGAGCTGTTGATTCAGGGTGTTTTCTGCTGAATTCTTTATTTTGTGCCAACACTTTATGTATGACCCTCTTCGTGCAAGTGTTTGGCTCGTCAGACCAAATTCTGAATGAATCTGAGCTTGTGAGGTATAGGATGGCAGATTGAAGAGAAGTCTGTAGGCCTTTGATATGGTTGTATCTAGACGTTTTGCGTCAGTACCTCTCAGGGCCTCACTGCCATACGTGATTGCTGACTCTATTTTAATTTTGGCCACTCGAAGCAGTGGCAGTGAAGTCTCACCGCTCAAGTTGGACTTTGGCTGTTTCAGTGTCATGGTTATTGACATCCCTTTCCTGTTATTGGCCTCCAATTGGTTTAGTTAGCGGCCGCCTTTGTCCACTATGATCCCAAGGTATTTGTATTCCGAGCAGTTGGAGATTACTTTTGTGCCAAAGGACCAAGTGTGCAGCGTTTTGTTCCTAGTTATGTACAAGACTTTGGTCTTATTGATGTTGACTTCTAATCGGTTGTTAACGGTGTAACCGTTGAGCGTGTTGATCAGATTTTAAAGACCCACTCTCGTGTGGCTGACCAGGATAACGTCATCAGCATAAGATATGCTGGACAACGCTTTGCCCCCTAGCATGGGGGTGTGGGAATTGCAAGCCTCTAGTGCGGGTGGCAGGTCAGCTGTAAGTAGATTGAAAAGTGTAGGAGCTAGCACACACCCCTGCTTTAGGCCTTTTGTAGTTGGAATACGCCTAGAGAGGTGCGAGCCATTCCCGAGCTTTACTTGGACCCACGTGTTCGTGTGCAATTCAATCAGGAGACTTAGTAAAGGCGAGGGGATCCCACAAGAGGCCAGTTTTCGCCAGAGGATTCCTCTGTTGACATTATGAAAGACCGCCTTAAAGTCCACAAAGCAGAGATGGAGAGCCTGTTTGGTCGCTCTTGCCTTGTCGATGAGTAATGAAATGGCAACCAGGTTTGTTGTTGTTCCGGTGTCTCTGCAGAATCCCGTTTGGCTAGAAGGTATTAAGCTAGGGTTTTTTGCCCATTCTCGCAGCTGGGTCAGTAAGAGGCCCGCAAAGTATTTAGCCTCAATGTCTAGGAGTGCGATCAGGCGGTAGTTTTTTGGGAGTGTTCTGTCCCCCTCCTTATACATCGGTGAAATGATTGAACCCCTCCATGAGGCAGGAAGGCGCCCCGTATTCCGGTTCGAGTTTAAAGAGGGCCGGAGGAATTCCATTAGGCCCGGCTGCGCCGTCTTTCTTACCTTTGGAAATTAATTTCCTAATTAGAACCGCAGAAGGTTCAAGTTTGGCATCTTCACGTGGTGAGACTGTTTGAGGTGGTTGACCCTCCAGTAGAACCTGGGGCTCACTTGTTTTTGCGACCTGTTGATTGAAGTGTTCGTCAAGAAAGGATTCCCAAGACGATTTGGTTATATAAGATGTTATGCCATTACTTTTCGGATTTAACGTTTTGTTTATGATGGACCAAAATTGGGCGCTGTTGTTGACCTTGGAAGCATAGTGGAGTTTTGCCCAGAAGTCTTCATCATTGGTTCTTTTGATTACCCATTTCAGCTTTTTGAGATCAGCACGATGCTTATGGATCTGCGCTAGAAGTATTCCGTCTCCCGGGCTTTTCTTCAACAGTCTTAAAGATTTGTTGATCGCTTTTTTGTGGGATTTCATGGCCAGTTTCTGGGTTCCTGAGATCCTCCTTGTGACACCAGATGCAAATGATGGAAAGTGCCGTACGGATGTTGAATAATTATTTGCAAACTCAGTCGTGAATTTTTCCCAACCTGCTACTGTATTGCCCGAGGGGTAGTTTGAATAGTTTAATTGGCTTTTTGAAGCTTGAAGTGCCTCCAGTGTATTTGCTACCGAAGTTTTGATACGTTTGAGATTTATAGTGTGACTGTCGTGCGGTCCTGTTGCATTTGAATATATGGCCTCAGGAAGGGCTCCTAGGATGACTTCTTGAGGGCGATGGTCACTGTCACCCTTGTCCCCTAAGTTGAAGCCCAGTACATAATGGAACAGTGAGAGGGATACTAAAGTGTAGTTATTGTAGAGGTTGTCTTCCCTGAGGTGAATGAGGACACAGATGGTGAGTCATCAGGAAATCTACCATTTAGAGCCCTTAGGCCCATATGCTCCAGATCTTCCAGTAGTGACTTTGCAAGCTTGGATGCTTTGCATTGGCTGCTAAATGATTGAGTTGGTATGTTCCAATGGTATGACTGGGCCTGAATATCACTGTTTGCGGAAGACCCTAAGATGCATTAGTTAAAGTCTCCAGATAGAATTAGGTTTGTTGATGTTCGAGTAGTGATAGCATGATGTAAGTGGTCCATTAGAAGTTTCCCCTCATGTCTCTTATTTTTTGGGTTAATGTAAGTGTTGGTCAGCTGGATCTCTTTCTTTATGCCCCCAAAGTTAAGTGATAACTCTACTGTGTTTGTGGCAGACGAATTGGTGGTTTGAGCCCGTGCTTTACCAATAGTTGATATTTTGAGGTAGGTTGCTAGGCCTCCTGACAACCGACCAAACTTGCTTTTCCTTGTTGCTGCAGAGTGGTAGCAGGTGTAACCCTCTAGATGAACCAGCTCTTCCAGCCATGTTTCCTGGAGGAGGATGATGTCAAATGATTTCACATATTGTAGGAAATCAATGTCCGCTACTTTGTTGTTAAGCCCGTTTATTTTCCACGAGCATAGTTCCAGGTGCGATGCGTCTGTATGCATATCCGGCTCTGTTAAATTACCTTGTCATTGGGGGTTCATTGTTGTATTACTTATTCTAAAGAGCCGATGTTCAATCATGCGGTACGTGTTGGCGGACCTTGAAGTGTTCTCCGCAGGTGTCGCCTGAACTGCTGTAGGAGAGCGACCCAATGCGCCCCTCAGCACAGACCTTGTCATTGAAGTTGTGGTGGGTGGTTCCTGCTTGGGCCTCTCGAGCAAGGGCAACGGGTATCCTGTATTATAGTGGACAGCTGTGTTGATCCCCCATGTTTTAAGGAGACCTTGCTCTTCGAAGATTTTATTAGCGATTTCAGGCGAAATCCATGTGGCTTTTGTCGCCTCGTTCCCATCCAACCTGTCAGTTCTTATGAATTCTATAGAAAGCAGGTCCGCTGTAGATAAGTCTTTTAGCGCTAGTATGGTGTTGAGTAGTCGTAGTAGGTTCCCTCTGTTTAGGATGTCAAATCGTCCCTTTGATTGGTACTCAGGAGTGAAAATGATGCTAGTCGGAAGCTTGTTTGGAACATGCGACAGATCGGTTAACTGGTTGTTAGGGACTTGAGTTCTTAGATTGTTATAGTCAAACTGAGGCAAAGTTCCAATGGAACTATCTCCAGAGGGGAAAGTTATTGAAACGGGCACAGAAGGAGCTGCGGTGATACTTGCTATGGTGGAAGAGAGCTTGGTTTGGGGACTCGGGAGCCGAGGTTCCGTCAGTTCTTGGGGGCGGGACCTTTCACAGAGGGACATGATTGGGTCATCCCATACAGGATCCATAGTCTGATTTGACTGTACCACTCCAGGCTCAAATATTCGAAGTGGAATCAGGGGGCCCCCATCGATCGCTTTGTTAAGGCCATGCTTGTCCGTCGTGTTCTGCTTCCCGATGTTCCCGCCTGGTGAGACTCTGCCGTCCTCCAACGTGGAAGCAGCTGTACTTGCTATCGCATGTACTCCGTTGGGGGAAAGTCTGGGGCCCGTAGAAAGTGAATCTTTTCTAAAGTTGCTTGCTGTCTTAGGACCCATGACCTGATGCTCATGTATTTTTCTCTGCTGAAAGAGTGAGTAAACTTCTGGCATACTTGCTACTGTTTGTTTTTTCCGGGCTTTCCTTTTCTGCTGACGCCGCCCTTTCACATTGAGGGGCGGCTTGTTGACCTTTCGGGGAGGAGTGGAACAAGTTGACGTGCGAGCTGGTTCTGGCGCCAAAGAGCCCGCCGGCGACACCAATAAAACTCTTTCAGAGGTACTTGATGTAGTTGGCCCTCCTGTTGGTGCTGCATGGAAGGCTGTTTCGGCCAGATTGATTCACCGGGGCCTTGCGTTTGTCCCTTTAGGCAGCCCTTCTATTAAACAGGATACAATTTCTGGAAGTGCTGCGAGTTTATCAATAATGGGACCGCAACTGCATGCCAACTTTGTCTCCTGCTGAGCTCTGCTGATTAGCGAGTTTAATTGGCAGAGTTTGTCATCTATCCGCCCGACAAAGACGGCCAAGGTGTAGAGTAGGGTCAACTGTAGGTCCATTTTGTCCGATTGGAAATGGAGAGTATCAACGGTTCGTTGCATAATGTTGAGCAGGATGTCCCACGTGTTTGATACCTCAGTCGCTTGGGATCTTGATTGTGGCCCGGTACCAGTGGCCTCTTTTTTTGGAGTTGAAGACAGTGAAGAATTCGGTAAGGAGGTTGTATTTGAAAAGAAGCCCTCCCGGATTTGGCCCCGTTCTGTGGCCTGGATGTTGTTAATTGATTCCGCTATTGGCGAAGATAGATTATTGCCCGTAGTCGGAATGTATGCGGCAACTAGATCGGCCCATTCTTGTGAACCCAAGTAGGTTGTGTTGGCGAGGCCGTCGCTCCCAAGGTTTGGTAAGTTTGCCACGTCCTCCTTGCTGTGGCCTGGCTGATCTTTAGCAACTCCTTCAGGGGGCTGTGAGTGGGAGCTTGTACTGTCCTGTTGGACTAGATGGCTTTCATCTGCGATCGGCAAGTGATTTAAGTTGCCTGGATCTTCACTGCTTAGGACTTCTTGTCATTGTAAAACCTCCCTGCCACTGCTGGTGGTAAAAATGGGCTGAGAATATTTTTGTGTCAGACTGATTCCACATGAGGGTGTAACTGTTAGTGCCGGTGGAGAATTGAGATCCGTGACAGAGGAAGATAGATGAAGGACAGACGTGGCACCCCTGTTGCCTTCCAGGGGCACTGAAGGTGTGCCAGTGGCCAAGTAAGAGAGCTTGCCTTCAACTGAAGCCCCTGTTTCCCCCGTTGTCGCTGAACTCGATACAGGTTGGCCAACAAGTGTAAAAGAGTGAGTTGAAGTGCGACTAGCTTGGTCCAAGGATTGAACAGTGTGCGAATCCACCGGGGATAGGGGGAAGAAGTGAGTCCTGGAAGCCCAGGATTTTCCCACTGGTCGAGAAGATGGTGGAGAATGGATCCTTCAGAAAGTTGAATTTTGGTGTGATCTTCGGTTGTCGAAGAATAGGACGAGGAATCGCAACTGGTGAGACTTGATCGGTAGACGCTCTAGGTTCTCCTTGGAGGCAACCTTCTTTGGCAATTTCTGTTTCATTAATGCTCGGTGCGGTCTCCGACTTTGCTTTCGACTTGGTTTAAGTTTTGGGCTTCGGCTTGCTCTCGAGATGGACCCTTTTCTTGCCTGACCTCATGTTTAGTTTGGCGGGTAACTGCGGGCTGTCGGAAGTCGGAGGTAATCGCACACCACTCCGGAGGGAGTAGGGGGTCAGAATGTTATGGTGCTGACTGTCCTGTAGGATTGTTTATCTTTGTCCACGCTTTCTTCTCCCCTTTCCCAGCACGCCCTTACCACAGGGACTCTGCTCACTGGAGCTAAAGGGCAGAGGCTGGGGCTGAAAGGCTAGGCCTGAACGGCAGGCTGGGTGGATCGCCCAGATCGTTTATCAGAATTAATAAGTTTGTGAGTTTGTGAGATGAGCGACCCACAATGGGCTGTTAGGGCTGCAATGATTTAATGGGTAGCAGGCTATTGTTTGGTGCAGATTAAAGGTAATCTGTCAATAAAGGGGACTGGCCTCCCCTTTGCTGGTGGACTGCTGGTAATGGTATCTGGAAGGTCTAAGGAGTCTTCTGCCTACTCCATGGGTCACAGCGGGAGTCGCAGCAAGGGATCCACAGGTTGTGCGAGACACCTTCCCACTTTCTCTGGCTCCACTGCCGTCACCGGTCCTCCCCGCCGCTGCACTCGGCTCCACTCCAGAAATTCTGCTGCAGCTGCAGTCCCACTCCGGTTGCAGGCCCAATGCAGGTGGTCGACTCGCAGAATCCCGCAGCCTTTCCCCGGCCACCAAGCAAGACCAGCTGATCAAGACCAGGCGATGCTGGGCGATGTGCCTTCACGCCGTGGCCCACAAAGGCGCCCCACAAAGTTACCCTGCCAGTCGATTCAGCACGGCTTGGCGCAACGCCCCCGTGAGTTCAACCAGCTCCCACCAGAGCCCTCAGGGAAGGGGGGGGGGTGTTCAGGGGCGCTCTAGATGCTGGATGCTGGATGCTGGATGCTGGACGCCGGACCCAGCGGTTCCCAGCAACCCGGTGATCCGGTGATTCCCCGATCAGTGCACCAGAAGGCACTTGGCTGTTATATGCACTCGCAGCCCCTTAGCCCAGCACGGGCCCGGCTCAGTACGGCTCAAGACCGCTACGCCAATTCCGCTTCAGTTCCGGAGCCGGGTCTGATCCACACTTCCCTCTCTCGGCTCTCCCGGCTGCTCGGCGGCGGCGGCTCCGCTCGGCCGCCTGGGAGTTGCAGAGGAGGTGCCGCAGTAGCCTCCGTTGCCTTTGGTGAGCTCCGGCTTCAGCGGTTTTTCGGTGGACCTCAAACGGGTTTTTCAAACAGGTCTTTCACGGACAATGATAAGCCGGCGGCCGGCAGCCCGTTCTTCCGCAGCGGCTCGCTGACCTGTTCGACCAGTTTGAAATGGCGTTCTGAGTTCGCAGCTCTCTGGCTCTCTCTGGTGGCTCCAAAAATCCATCCACTCTAAAAGCGGGATTTTCCCTGGTTAAAATCTCATACATTATGCATGAGGATTCTTGGAAGCACAGCAGGACTACCGTCTCCTGTACAATATCTATGTTTAAAGTTAATTCCCACGTTATCCTAAGTCTGAAAAAGTAGCACAGCAAGGTAAAACGCCTGGTTAGACCTTTGGGTATATAAACATCACATCTTGCTAAGACAGACAAAGGAGATTAGGACTTCCCTGCCGGCACACTGACAAGAGACGCTGAGGTTCCTGCATGCATATACTCCAGCTCACAGTGGTCTAACATCCCTTGTGGGGTGTCCAACCGGAGACCAAGACGGGGTCCCTCAGTCTCTCAATCCAGGTAATGGGGTTGACTTTATCCTAGAGGGATTCTTGGTTTAACACCTACATACACGCTAGGTACACTTAGGTAATCTAGTTAGGGTAGTATCGTAGGAGTACGCACTTTTGATTATCATGTATTTTATATACTCGTTTGCATTCATGATTATTGCAAAATGGTAGAGATCTACCATCCTTTTACTTTCTTAGTGCTTCTAATCATGAATATCTATTTCTGTCTAGTGGTTGTTGCAGCTCATCTATTTTACACTGGGATAACAACTGTTCAATAAATACTTATTGAAAACCAACCAGACCGTTCATTCTGTGTATCTCTCTGAGACTAAGTGAGCACGAGTGACTGAAGGAAAAGTAGTACACTGGTTTCACGGTCCTGAGGGATCAGGGCTGTCATGTTCGATGGTTTCCAAGAACTATTTTCTCCTTGGTAAGAGGAGATTCTAGTGGTACTGTGAGCTAGCTGATACAAACGCCAACATACCCGATGGGGGTGTTTAGAATCTGTCTGACACCAATCCTAAAGTGTATGTTATCCAAATGTGCAGATCCTGTATAGTTTTTATAGGAACTACACAGCACTATAGATACATACGGATGTATGACGGTACGACGCGGACTTTGACAACGCGTACCGTTACCACGCTAGTTTTACAACGCAAGTCGTTACAACGACTTGCGTTGAGGGGCGCTGGATTGTAAATAGTTTTATTTACTATTCCAACTCCAGTCCCCGTGGACTCTAGGGAAGGAGTTGGATAGTAAATTAAACTATTTACTATCCTGGAGCGCCCCCCAGCCCAAGTCGTTGTAACGACTTGCGTTGTAAAAGTAGCGTGGTAACAGTACCGCGTTGTTAAAGTTTTGTCGTAATGGATGTTCCCCGATACATACATTTATATGTATATATGACCTCTTCTGTCATAAGCCTGTATAAGGGTCGTTTATACTCTGCTTCTATACAAGACAATAGGACAATGTGTCAGTCCACTTCAACCTTTGGCTCTCTTGCCCAGCAGAAGATAGCATTTGACTGATCACAATTGCACATTTACTTGAAAAATTAGTGTGCGTCAATGACAGGGCTTGGGGTCCAGTCCTTTAGTTTCCATTTTCCTCCTTTAATAGTCCCGATTTAATGTATTTCCTTCTCCGTTTAATTTAATTTCTTAGTGCATACTACAGACTGTAAGACATTGCTAAAGAGCCACTTGCTTGTGTATCTGCAGTGCATCACATCCCACACAGCCATTGTATCTCAAACAGACGATCATTATGGAATGGCATTGTCCATAGTGTATCATTGTGTTACGATTCCAAGATGGACAACACATTAGTTCAAAACGTGGCGGCCATGCTGGAACTTTAAAACAAAGATACAGTACGCACAATACCATTTCCAGAAAGCCACCTGCTTCTTTGTTTAATTTTGTTACTGCAAGCACATTTCTGCTCCGTTTAGGCAACAGCATGATTTCTTTTTTCTACTTGCATTCTTTTATTTTATGTTGCATAAGTTGTGTGAGAGTTTTATTGTGAATGTGTAAGTGGGTGAATGATGCAAGAATGAGTCAGTGGCTTGATTAATAGATAATCCAAGGATGAGGAACAGAATGCATGTATGATGACTTAAGTGCCTAAACTTATCACTGACTGAAGCTAGACCTTTTGGCTTTGCCAGTTCTCGGTATTATATAAAACTATTCTTTGGGGAAATACCAAAATACAAAAGAGAAATGTACTCATTCTTTAACTTTTTTCCTTATTGGTGACATTTTAAAAAAAATGTCCTGCTCTCAAGCATTCCTCATATTTTATCACTTCTAGGGCCTGGCCCCCCAAAATATATCACCCTAGCTACGGGCCTGGCAAAAACCTATACTCAATACATGAGGACTGGGTTCATTATGGGCGCAATACAATAATTACAGTAATAGGAATGATCTTTATATTAGAAAACGTTACGGTAAAGGCCGTTAGCCTGATGTAGTTATTGTGAAAAGCATATTTTAACATCAAGTCTTTTGAGAGTGGGTTGTTATTTCTCTGTATGAAAACCTGCAAAGATGGATTTTGCTACATGCAAATTCACAGACTACTGTAGTAGGCAAGGTTTTTGGTTATCCCCTCTAACAAACCGCATGTATAGAAGATTTGGTCTGTGAGAATCCTTGTTAGGTCCTCTTAAGAGAGATAATATTTTGCTTAGCCAATTTTAATTTTGTATATCTTTGTACTGTTATGATTGATTGCCTGGCAGTTGCCTTATGGAAAAGTTTACTCTCAAAAGAGAAGTCCTATATTGGTTACTGTCATCACCTATAGGCCTAATGTGTGTACTGGGAAAAGTTATGTCTGTTGCCATAGGTCTGATCTATTTATTACAAAAAGTTATGAAAAAAGCAATGGGCCTAGCTTTTTTTATTGTTAAATGCATATGTTAAAGTATGTAGCCCTTTAACAGAGGGTTGTTATCACATTGTATTACAGACTACAGACAGGTGTTGTGTTACCTGCAATCTCATTGATTACTGTAGTAGACAGGGGTTTTGGTGTTGGCCACCCACACAGAGAAACATTCGGGATTTTCACTATGATGATTCTTGTTAGGCCCTATTGAGAGGGGTTATAAATTGTATTGCATTTTCGCTCTAGTGAAGGATATGACCAAGACTTCGGAGGAAACAAGTAGCATGATAGTATCCGACTCGCAGTGCGAAGAACTAGCCTGTTTCTTTGTCAATAAAGTCAAAGGGATCTATAATTCTTTATATCCGGACTGATCCACTACGACCTCTAGCCCCGCCATAGGCTCACCAGTTCTCCCATACTCACTTCAAGCCCTCCCACTTATTGCGCAGGCAGACATGGATCTCCTGGCTTTAAAAGTAAAGTCTGGATCTCCGGAAGATCCCGTCAAACCTGAAATGTTTAGACTATTCCAGGACTCCATTCTGCGGGAGGGGCGGGGGTTGATCAACAGTTCATTTCAGTCAGCCTCAATCCCCAAATCTTGGAAACATGCCAAGGTAGTCCCCCTGTTAAAAAAAACCACTTTGGACCCCTCCAGGCCAGATAGTTTTAGACCTATCCCTTTACTTCTGTACCTTGCTAAGGTGGCGGAAGCACATGTGCATTACCTCTTGACCCGTTACCTGGAGTCCAATGGGATTCAAAACGGATTCCGCGCTAAACATAGCACGGAGTCTGCTTTATTGGCTGTCACGGAACATCTTAGGGTGGCACAGGACCTGGGTAATACCTCGATTTTGGTCCTGCTGGATTTGAGTGCGGCGTTCGACACGGTCTCCCATGGGATCTTACTCAGGAGACTTTGGGAGATCAGAGTCAGGGATAGAGCTCTGGATTGGTTTGTGTCATTTATATCCGACCTTTCCTTCCAGGTACATGCTCCGCCGTACTCGTCCAGCAGGCTCCCTCTTGGTTGCGGGGTTCCGCAGGGGTCTGCGCTCATCCCCACACTGTTTACCGTGTATGTCCGCCCCCTGGCCTTGCTGGCTCGGGAATGTGAGATCAAATTAATATCGTACGTGGACGACACACAACTTATCTTCACCTTTTCAAATGACACTGTGGCGGACCGAGCCAAATACCAAGAAGATATCTTGGCCATTTTAAGCTGGTTGTCAAAGAACTGTCTCCAGCTGAATTCATCCAAAACCGAGGTACTCCTAATTGGCAGTGATGCACAGAAATGGGACGAGCATTGGTGGCCCCCTACACTGGGACCGCCTCCCATTCCTAAGAAGGAAGTCAAAAACTTGGGTGTGATTTTGGACAACTCACTTGCCCTAGAGTCCCATGCAAAAAAAGTGGCAGGCACTTGCTATGGCCGCCTACGTTCCCTCAAGCCCATCCTCGGCTTCTTTGAGCCTCCCACCCATCAGATCATAGTCCAGGCCCTGGTCTTATCCTATCTAGACTACTGCAATGCTCTTATGCTTGGCTCCAACTTGACAGTGATAAATAGGCTACAAAGATCTCAGAACGCTGGACCCGCCTCCTGTTCGCACTTCCAAAACACTGCCACACATCCCCGATCCTTCATCGCCTGCACTGGCTGCCTGTAAAACAACGTATTCAATTCAAGACTCTCTCCCTAATTCACAAAATCCTGTACTGTGTCGGCCCCCAAACCCTGCAAGGACTCTGTTCCTTTTATGCCCCTACGCGTGCTCACCGCTCGGCGGACCTTTTCCTTGCTCGTACTATCAAGATCCAGAGGAGCAGAGCGGGAGGCCGCTCATTTATGTATCTGGCCCCGAAACTCTGGAATTCGATCCCCCTAAGAGCACGGGCCACCACCAACCACATGCTCTTTCGAAAGCAAATTAAAACCTGGCTGTTTTCTTCCATCTAAGACACTCTCACTGGCTTTGGATGTTCTGTCATCTGGCATGTCTGTAAGCGCTGGGACGCCCCGTGGCTGGGGTAGCCATGCGCTATACAAACTAGCTTAACATAACATAACATATTCCAAACTGTGTTTTCTACATGTTTGTAATTATTTATGGTCTAGCTTGACAGTGCAGCCGTTGCCAGACAATTCTGTGATCATCACAAGAGAGGGGTTTGGCTCCACCCACATGTTGGGAGCCAGGAGTGCATGTTTTGATAGGGTAGAAGTTGTGTGATTCCACAAAAGGTGTTTGTACACCAAACAGCTGTGAGTTTGAACTATCAGGGGCGCAAAAATGGTACTATAATGCTATTAAAGTGCCTCAGATAATTTGTGATGTTTTCCTCTAGCAGCTGCACAGAAAGGAGGAGGGCAGTTAAGACACTAATTTGTAGTGATCTTTTAATCTACACCAATATTTTTCTACAGTTCCTTTCTTCCTTCCACACAAATGCATTTCATTCCAATGCTATTTACTGGTAATGCTTTACATTACCATACAACATTCTGTTAAAGCCAGATAAATTGGGATTCCCAATGCTTGTTTTAAATGTTTGCATGATGTTTGCCAGTTTATATGCAGTTGTGAAGCCAATGGCATAGGCTTATCATTTTGTTGAGAAAAGTTATGACAGACTCTATATGTTTGATCTGTTTACCATGAAACATTATGAAAAATCCAGGAGGGCTGACTTACTATTGTGAAAAGGATGCCTTGTTATTACAGTGTGCAAAAGCCTATAACGAAGTATTTTGTTACATGGAATCTCACAAATGAACCCTTGAGCTATATATGCACTACAATAATCCTTATTAGGCTCCCTTAGGAAGTGTTTTATATTCTGACAATTATAATTCTGAAAATTCACCTGGTTCCCCTCCCCTTATACAGGGTTTTTCACTTACGAACACACTTCGTTATATTTCATGGAATTTGCCGCTATAAAGAATAAATTAGGCAACCCTGTTTGGATGGTAACTATCAAGAACTTCGATGTGGTTTGCTCTCAGGAGACCTGGTCGCAGGAGAACCTTTTTATAGAAGGCTTCCAATCATTTTGTTTACCAGCCTCCTCAGTGAGTTCAGGCTAAGCCAAGAGAGGCTTGGGGTTCTTGTTTCTTTACAGAATGGACTCTTGAAAGCAGAAACGTTATTGTTTCCAAGTATTGCGCTTAGTAATTCCAGGTTTTTTGGATGTCCTTTTGATTGATTTATTTTTTAATGATTGATCTAACCACCCTAGAGATCAGAATAAGGATCTAGATGCATTTGTGTTGGATTATTTTTCAAGTTATCTAAATAGGGAGGCAATCCTTTTAGTGGGCGATTTTATTTGTGTTATTTGCCCATTATGAAACACATGGGCGTGTGGGATTTCAGATAGATCAAATGAGAAATTAACCCACTTCCTACATACAGTTGGCCTCATTTATGCGTCACTTTTACGCTTTTTGTGACGCACCAGCAGCGTAAATAATGTGCCTTGTTGCACCATATTTACAAAGGTAGATGCGTCACTTTGTAAACCCCTGCGCCACATTATACCTGCACCAGGTATAATTTATGCAAGGGGGGGCGTATTGACGCAAGGAAGAGTCGTAGAAGTGACGAATCTATGAGATTTCACTGCGTCACTTTTAGGATGCCGTTGCGTCAAAATCGTGCGCCTGCCTCACAGCAGGCGAAAGACTGACGCATGCCCTTTCACATGGGGCTTGCCTTATGTGAAAGGGAGCATTGCTGGAGTTGCATCACTTTTGTGACACACTCCAGCAATGCGTCACTTTTGCACTTACAGATACATCAGAAATACTGACGTATCTGTAACTCCTTGCGACATGATGCGTCATCCATTAAATATGACGCATCATTGGTGTCGCAAGGAGTGCGCAGTGAAAAGTGACGCATCGCTGTTTTCACGCAGCGATGCGTCACTTTTCATAAATGAGGCCCAGTGTATGTGGATACTTTGAATCACAGCTTTATGAAGTTTAATTAAATTTGAAGTGCCGATTACGCTAAGGATATAGGCTGTCCCTGTCTTACATTCACCGGTAAAGGAGGAGACTCTATAATTGATTTTTTTTTTCTTCTCCCCTGGACCCATATGTTCTTGATTCTTTCACAATGCCTTCATTACTAAGTGATCATAACCCCAGTTTCTTGGTCCTTCTGGGTCACGCTACAAAACATTGGGTACAACCGCCCCACTACATTAAAACTTTTCAAAAAATACAAGCATTCATCCTAAATGAGAAGTTTTGGGGAAACTTAATGTGTCAGAGCAAACAGGATATTATGATCTACCTATCGCAGGATATCAATCCCGTCGATACGGTCAAGAGTTTTGAGGGTATATGCAAACAGACTGCTAGTCAATTTGTCATTAAGGCTAAGCAAGGGATCCTCCACCCTTCAAATGGCTTTCCCCAAGTTATACAGCAGCATTATAAAAGCTCAAGGAGGCCCTTAAAGAGTTATCACACAATGTTCATCAAATCAAATTGCTTAGATCATTGTATAAAGCATTTGTTGGTGCTAGAAAACAGGAGGTTAGGATCCAGGCTTTGGACGACTTACTTATAGTATCAGCATGAAGAGACACAAGGGCCTTCTGGGAAGTTATCAATATGCCCTTTTTCAGTGATAATTCCACTTGTCAGACAGAATGTCACATTCCAGCTACTGAGTGGCTTGACCACTTTTCGGGAATCTTTGGTAACGTTCACCCTTCTCAAGATACTCAAGGGGTTTTTGAGACCCCAGATGAAGAACTAGCCTTAAGCAACACCATTACCGTAGATATGGTAATGACGGCCTTTAATAAATCTACTTCTGTAGTGTATTTCCTATATTCCCAATAGGCTCTGTGCATTGGAATAATATGCACTAAAGATTTGTCATAGGACTGAATGTCTATATCGAGTATACTAAACTTAATTGTGTGTGCCAGCTAACTCAGAGTTCACTAGAAACTTTCTCGAGTAAACAAGAAGGGATTAGTTTCTGACAACCGCATAAACATGACAACTTTGTTTCCCCTAGGACTGGAACAAATATCTTCAGAGTCGTGGAAACAATATATAACTATTTCACTCAGTCAATCTCGCATGCTTTGTTTCTACAGAGTTTGCACAGAAATAGAGAGACGGACATTTCAATAAAATGGTTTATTGAATAGTCTTCTTTCTCATGCAAAAGAGGTGAACTGCTACAATCGTTAGACAGAATGCAAAGTATAATACGTACAGCGTAAACAGTAATATAAAATAATACTGTAATAGCATTGTCTGTTGTTATGACATATATAAAAATACATACATAAATAACACCGGCTAAAATACTCAACTGGTGCTTCTAAAATACGCCTTCCCCAGGGTACCTAACCTAGGTCTAGTACGAGGGAAGAAGTAGGTGCTGTCTTTAGCATAGGTTTAGTTTTGCCAAGATTTGCCAAAGGTGTCTCTAGGTTCTAATCAGCTCCATACCTTAGAATGAGAGAGGTTGGTATTTCTGTCTCGGGACTCGATTTCCCAACACCCCGCAAGGGGAGTCAGAAACACTGGAGCTGGATTCTCGGCAGGAGGATGACGGCTTCTTGGTCAGTGCGTCAGCTGGAGAGTTGGCTTCCTTCGGCACTTGCTGTAGCGAGCTGCTTCGTGCAAGTAGGTAGTCGAACTGCACCGAACCACACCGTGCTTTGCCATAGCAAGTGAAGGTATATTTATACCTTGAAGGTGTTTAGGAATGCCAGCTTTGATGTAAAGTTGGGCATATGAACGTCATGAATGAACCCCTAAGGAATAGTTGTTCATGCATAATAAATGAGTTCTTGGGGAATTCAATATCCAAGCAAGGGGAAGTCCCTAACGGCTTAAGAGTCTGGTTTTCCAAGAAATCGTTGTGACGTAGATGAACGGATCGAAGTAGCCATGCCTGTATTTGGGTAGCAGGGGCTATGCCTAAATAAGGGCTGGATTTCTATGCCTATATAAGGGTAATGCGAATTGTACTTTTATAAGGGCAAGAATCGGGAAACTCATACGGAATCTAAATTCTAGCACAACACTTCAGGTAAAGCTCCAGGGCCTGACAGGGTACCTGTTGATGTGTTTATTTAGGCACCTCTTTTAACATTTTTTTTATCACAGTGTTGCTTTAGGTCGTGTTCCTTCCTCTTGGAAGGATTCAACCATAGTCCCAGTTTTTAAGAAGGGCAATGGAAATTCCCCTGCCTGTCATACACCCATATTCCTCATGGATTCACTGGTAAACATTCTAGGGAGGATAATCCTACATCTTCTTGAGGAATGGGACAGTGACACTAAGTTTTTTTCAGAGGTCCAATTCAGGTTCTGCCCGGGGGTCAGAACCGTGGAACAATCAATGAATTGCCTAATGATCTCAGACAAATTCGTTCAAGATAAGGGCGGGACAATCCATGTGGCATTTATGGATTTGTCCAGTGTTTTTGACCTGGTTGACAGGAAAACGCTCTGGATGATGATGGGGAAATCTGGGGTTAACCCAGCTTTTATTGACTTTATAATAAGATTATACCAGGGGACAAAGACAAAGGTGCGTTTTGATTTTAACGGAGACTGCACCCCTTTTTTCTTTCCAAATAAGGGAGTTAGACAGGGCTCTATTTTAGCTCCTTTTCTTTTCCTTTTTTATATTAATGTCTTAGAGAGAGAACTGGTGGCCAGGGGTAAAGGTCTTTCACAGGTCGGTAACTGCTGTGCTTCTTTATGTGGACGACGTGGAACTTTTAGCCCGCACAGTGAATGGTCTTCAGTTGTTAATATAAACTTTTAATGATTTTATGAGGGAGCTAAATCTTAAAATTAACCATACTAAGTCCTACACCTTGATCTTTGGGCACAGCATGACTCTTTCTTGTCCTCATAATGTTGCCGGATTTTCTATAACAAAAGTTCTGAATTTTAATTACCTTGGGATATTGCTGTCATCTGATTTTGACCCGGAGAGCTGGTAAAATGGAGGGTGCAATAGAAGCGATCTTTGATTTTCCAAGAAATTATGCCATAAACCTATAAAAGAGTTAATTGCATTATATAGATCATAATGTGTATTCCTGGGGAGATATGAGGAAATAGTCTGGAGATATACGACGCCTGGTATATTGCAGACTATAGAGAACAAGTTCTTATGCAGGTTATTAGCTATCCCAGGGAGTACATGTAGTCTAATTACTCATTTTGGAAACTGGCCTTTCTTCTTTAGAGGATATAGTCTCGGTTGCACCTTTACACTGGTGATTGAAATTATTGAGTTCCCTGTTTACCACGTTCACAAAAGAGATTTTGGAAGACTGCAAAATAAGATCATGCATCTCTTATCCCTTGGTTGACTCACATTAAAAAGTCTTTAGGTGACCTGCGATTATCACTCTTTTTTCTCTCTCCAACTGAAATTGTTTGCATTGCTAAAAATTAGTTAAAAAACGCATTTTTCAATTTAGATCTCAAAGTAGATTTTCTAATCCATGTTCCTCAGTTACAGTAGCCCGCTATCTGAAAGAGACAATTAGTTAAAAATTCCTTACCTTAGAATTACCCCCAGGCGTCAGACTGGATCTGGAGAATTGTTCTGTACCAGTACCCCTGCAAGTCGGTATGTGGAGTCGGGGGACTCTGCATCCGTCGTCGGCATCGTGGATGCCGGGCTGAGGTTGCAGTGTCTACTTAGACGCCATCCCTGTGCGCTGACGTCAGTTCTTTCTTTTTCCACGCCAGCCAGCGCAGATCCAGAGAGAGCTTGCTCCCAAGTAATTTTTTGACTAAACTTTTTGCGACTTTTGTCGATTAATTTTTTTCTCCTGGTGCACGAGAGATGTCACATCGATGGACTGGATTCAAGCCGTGTGAGGCCTGGAACCACCTGATGTAGGTTACGGACTCCCACCTCATGTTCCTCTGGTGCCTGGAACGTGACCGTAACCCGAAGTCGTGCTCTGACTGCCGTTCAAGGACATGGTCGAGAGGAAAGTCCCGGGACCGGTTGCGGAGTCACTGCCACCACTCATCATTGAAGTCTTCGCACTCCTCGGGTACGTTGAAACACAAGAAGAAGGCGAAGAAGCATCGTTGCTTTTAGCCTTCTCCCCTTCTGTCAGTCGATGCAACGCGGGTCCTGGAGCGTCATCGCTCTCCAGCTCCGTCGCCGGAGCCTGCGTCTGGGATGGCTCCAGGCTTACCTCCTTTTCAAGGAGCCGGAGTGTCCCCTGCCCAGCTTCGAGCCTTTTAAGAGGCTCTTCATAGCATTTTTGGGCAGCCCAACTACGCAGGTGCGCCTTTGGGCCTCACAGACTTGGCTGGGGGCCCTGGGCCTTCGAAGCCGGCAGCTCCGGCGCCGGAGGGTCCCAGAGGATCCAGGGCTGGATCTGGATCGGCACCGCTCGACCTCACAGTACCTTTCCTGGCACCGATTCCAGTGACGTCGCCCCTGGTGCGGTTTGTGACCCCAACCAACCTCAACCCCATTCTCATCCCCGATTCGGACCTGGCACCGGACCGATGTCGCTCGACATTGGTACCGGCGCCAGGGGGTGCCTCTGTACCGCTGTTCATCCCTATTGCCCTGAGTGGCAGCCTGAGGAGGGGGAGGAGGACTGGGAGGGGTCTGGAAACCCTTTCGCTAAACAGCTTGAGGAGCCGGACTGGTGAGAGGAGCTGAGCGATGCCAGTGGTTTGGATACCTCCCCAGAGCCTGGCATGCTCCCCACCCTACCGTGGCTATGGGGGAGGGAGCATCTTATGCAGTGGTGTTGCATAGGGTGGCTGAGGCCTTGGGCCTTGAGCTTCCTACAGTGGCTATCAGGAATAACCTCCTGACAGAGGAACTTCAATGGGCAGCTGCCTCTTCGGAGCACCTGGTGCCTTTTAATGAAACCCTCTTGGACATCTTTCTAGGCACTTGGTCCAAGCCCAGCACATGGGCTCCTGTGAATTGGATGATTGCCAGACGCCACCTCCCTGCCTCTTGCAACCCACTTTTCCTCTCCCAGCACCCTTCCCCCGAGAGCTTAGTTGTTCAAGCCTCGTCTTCTAAGGGCGCATTCCATACTGCTCCCCCAGATAGGGAATCCAAGAAGCTGGACCACCTTGGGAAAAATAAGTTTTCTTCCGCCAGCTTAGAGCTGCGGTCGGTGAACACCTCAGGCCTCTTAGGCCATTATTCCCACTTGGTGTGGGATATGGTTGCCCAAGTGCTACCAAAAGGCCTGGAGGAGGCCCAGGCTGTTATCACCTGCGCAGTGGCAGAGTGTCGAGACGCAGCTAAGTTCGCCATTTGGTGTGAGCAGGATACCGCCGACTCAATGGGCAGAACGGTTTCCATGTCAGTAGCCTTGAGACACTACGCCTGGTTGAGGACGTCTGGTTTCTCTGGGGATAGCCAATCTACCCTTTTGGACATGCCCTTTGATGAAGTGAAATCAGAGTTCCCTTGAACTAAACTTTAAGTACAAATGACAACAACAATCTATACCTGAATGAAAAGATTTTTAACAAAACCACAAGTTGATTTAAAAATGAGGATCACAATTTATTATGTATACAAATAATAAAATACAATAAAAATACAATGATCACTGGACAACACAATCCTAGAAGCTAAAAAAAGGGGATAAAAAACATTTCATAACATATCTAAACATTCAATTATGACCCGCATGATTGGTACACAAAGATAGAAACAGTAAGACATAAAAATTGTACAGTACTAATCGTATATTCAGACTCCTATTTTCTAGCATCGATGTTATGTACTCAAATAATAGATGTATCGACAACGATGATAGAGTCTTGAATTATACTGGACAGGAACCGCTATCAGGAAGGGAAGGTGTTTTTAGACATACTATTTTAGCTCAATAATCTAATGTTAGGGGAAGGATGTCTTACCCTTTAATGAATAGGGATGGGTCGGCTCCCAAACTGCGTCCCTCTGTCTGTGGGGATATGGCAAAATGTATAACATCAGGGTATTTAGCCTAAGGTACAGGGTATAAGGAGAGAACCAAACATAATAAAAATCTGTACAGCTATCCAACTGCATCTGATTGCTATTAGGAAAAGTTAGTTGAATACCTTAAAAGTGACAACGATGTAGCATCTGGTTAATTAATGATACCAACTCCCTACACGGAACGATTTAACACGTCTCCTTATCTTTAAAGCACCAGGGGATAGCCTGTAAATCAACGTGAGAAAGTCTAGATCAGTCTAAAGTACTTGCGCTAACCGTGTGCCTTCACGGTCTGTTTGTAATGGCAATATAAGGATAGAGTTCGGCATACCTGGATTAATGGCCGTGAAAGGGTGACTTTAAGCTGTGACGTCGAGCCGTATGAATTGCTCCAATGTCAACAATGGAGGGCTCGACCCTCTTTACACTCTGGCACTTATTGCTGAGATTTTACCGCTATTTAGAAAGAAAAGTGAAATGCCATGTAAGACAGAACTTTTCTTATGTTTAATGAGTAAAAACGTAGATAAAAATATAAGGGAGGAATTAGCGAACTGTATAGTTCCGGCTTACCATTTAAGTCGGGTTGTGGCACCCAGCTTCTGTGTTTTCCGTATCGTGTTACAAAAGTACGGCCAACACGCCCGGTTTAAATATCTGTCCCTAAGATTCAGATTGGTCTGGTGGTAAAAACTTCCGGATTGGTCGTGGCCCAAGCTGTAAATTAACCTAAGAGGAATCATCTATCTCTCCTCCTATTGGATCGCTCGTAGTCACAGGTGACGTGCTTGCCTAACCTAGTTCTCTCTGTGGTCCGCATTGTGGCGGGCCTCAGAAACTACGTGAGAACGGTATTGGTGGTGGCCCTAAAGCGCTATTCGTCTAGCCAAATTCACTATTCAAGTATGATTTTTAAGGTATCCATTACGATATAAGATGCTGCTGGGTCGTTTTTATGTACTCCACATAAGGAAACAGAATATTCTAAATAATAAAAAAACTGAAAAAAATATTGGTAATGGATACTAGCTAAAATATAAACCAATAATATGGAAACACGGTAATTTCACCCTACCTATTTTAACGTGGTGAAAAACGGAATTCTATTTCATTTCAGGAGAGAAGCTGAAAGGTTGATGTATTAAGGGGGGCAGACCTGGATGTGACATGTACTAAATGCACTTGGCCCAATCTTCTCTGGTGTTCAATCCTTTGAAAATGGTATTAAGATGGCAGAAAGGGGGAGGAGCTTGGCGGGCATCCGTGATGGCCGCTTGAGCACAGCGCTCTCCGGACCCTCGCCGCTCCCGGCGATTTATCCTGACTAGATCCTGATTTCTTGTAAGAATTCAAGTAGAGGACGTTTGGCTGATTACCCTGGCACTTTTCGGAATTTGCTTTGGATCTCGTACTCCTGAGCTACGGTGGTCTGAACTTTTGGGCTCCGCCCTTGAGGTGCGCCCGGGACGGGGTGCAGATCTGTGGCCGTCCTGGAATTGAACAACAACGGCAGGAGATCTGGCCTTGTGAGACCCCCTTCCTGAGTTTCGGTTTCGATTCTGTCTCGACCTGTGCCACGAGTGTGCGTATCGCGCTTGGCTGAGACCTGGAGACAGTTCGGACACGGGGCTTTCCTCTTGTCTATTTGCTGGTTTGGTGGCCTCCTCCCGAGTTGAGCCCTTCTTTTTGGTGTACTTTTGATCCTGAGTTTTGGGTGTTTGGCCCGTCGACCCTGGTGGCTTGTCCCGTGACGCATCTTCAAAATGGCGGGCAGAGGGGACAGAGAAACGCGCAAGACGAAAACACCTCTGCGCGGAGCGCCGGTTCAGACGAACGTCATGGACCGTTATACACAATCTAAGGGGTCCCCCGGAGCTGCCCTACCTGGCCACAGTACGGCGTCTGAACGAATTTTGGAAGAGTCGGCGGAGCCTTCCCTACAAGATATCATGGGCGCCATCTCGGGAGTGAGGGAATCCACCGGCCTTCAGTACGAGGCCTTGGCCCACAAACTTGACACCGTGGCCATTGAGGTGAATCTGATTCGTGCTGATCTCGGCAAGACGAATGAGAGGGTGCAGTCATTGGATATTAAATCATCTAGCCTCACGAAAGACGTCTCGGAGCTCCAGACAGAGGTTGGGAATCTTCGTCGGGTGAACGACTTCATGACCCGACGCCTGGAGGATTTTGAAAACAGGGCACGTCGCTGCAATGTTCGCCTGGTTGGTGTACCGGAAAACCCTGAACCCCACTCTGTTGATCTCCTGGTTGAGGGTCTGATTTTAAACCATCTTGCCCCCTCCGGGCTTACCAAATTTTTCACGGTTGAACGCGCACATCGTGTCCCGGGGGGCAAAGTTAAGCCGGGTGCTCCGCCAAGGCCTATTGTGGCTAAACTGTTTCATTATAGGGATCGGGACGCTATCCTGCAGGCCTCACGGGTGAAGGGCCCGGTGGCCTTCGAGAATGCCACAGTGAACTTCTACCCGGACTTCTCCCAACAGGTTCAAAGACAACGGATGGAGTTTCGTGGTGCTAAGAAACGTCTTCGAGATCGGGGTCTACGCTATGCTATGCTTTTCCCCACCAGACTTCGTGTCGAGTATAATGAGCGTACTCTGTTCTTTGATAGACCGGATGCTGTTAATGACTGGCTGGACTCCTTGCCTGACCGTCCTCCTGAGACTGAGTCTGCCGCTCACCCTGGTGGTGCCGAAGGTGGTGTGGAGATCTGATTGTTTGACTCTGATGTCTCGTTTTTAATACGTTCCCAGGAGTGGTGGCCGGCGTACCTCTGCAATGTGATTATTTATTTTTTGTGTGTTGATTCTTGCTCTTACTGTAGTCTGGGGGCGGGTGGAACGGAGACCTTTCCTCCTCCGGGGTCTTTGTGTAGACTAGGGGTTATGGGGCGACAGGCACACTGCAGGTTGGGGTGGCTCTTTAGCTTTTTGCAGGGGTGCAGGGTGGGGGGTGTTTCCTTTCAGCTTGGGGGAGGGGGGATGGGAAGTTCTTATTTTTTTGTGTGTTGTTTTCAAGGCGAATTGCTTCTGTCTTTACTGATGTTTCTGATGTCTAGCTCTTGGATGGGGGGTCCTGGCTCGGGTGGGTGGGATGGGGGGTAGGGGGTTGAAATTTGTTTCCTGGAACGTTAATGGCCTGGGAGATCGCATCAAGCGCAGTGTGGTGTTGAAATATATAAGACGTTTGTCACCGGACATTGTTTTCCTGCAAGAGACCCATTTGATTGGGAATGTATGTAATGCAATGAATAGATGGGGCTACAGCCTTGTGGCACACTCGGGGTTTACTTCGGGATCCAGGGGTGTGGGCATCCTTGTTCGTAACTCCCTCCCTCTGGCGATAGATGAGGTGATTCGGGATGATCGTGGGAGATATATTGTTCTGGTGGGTAGATATGAGGGCCGCACCCTGTCCCTCTTTAATGTTTATGTCCCCCCAGGCTTGCAAACTGCTACTTTCACTGATTTAGGCAGTGTCCTGTTGGACCTTCCTGATAGTGTACTCTTTCTTGCCGGTGACTTTAATTCAGTGCTTTCTGGCCTTCACGATCGCCATCCCCCCAGGGATACCCCGCATGCCCAGCGTTGGTTGGGTGGGTTTTTGGATACTTTTGGCCTTGTGGACTGCTGGCGATTGTTACATCCTACTCAGCTTCAATACACTTTTCACTCTGGTGCCCATGGTAGCCTATCTCGGCTAGATTATTTCCTGATGCCCGCTGCCCAGTCGTCGGCGGTCCGTGAGATTATACATTTGCCAAGGGGCATCTCTGACCACTCGCCGCTCTGGCTTCGTTTTGAGGTTGGGATAGAGGCAGTGGGCCGAGTGGCTCCCATTAACCCATGGTATCTCTCCTCCCCTGACACTCGTGCCCTCTTGCTCAAGTCCATAGATGCTTATTTCCTGGAAAACGAGGGGTCGGTCCCTTCGGCGGTGTCCCTGTGGGAAGCCTTCAAAACTGTGATTCGTGGACAGGCCCTTTCTTTGATTGTTGAAGCTAAGAATGCCGGGAAGAGGGAGGTAGTGGACCTCGAGGGGGAAATTTCTGCCTTGGAGGACGAGTTGGGATCTGGTGTCACGCCTGAGAAACTTCATGCCCTGGGTCTAAAACAGTTTGCATATAAATCCCTAGTTACTGACGCTGCAAAAGTGATGTTTCGTGAGCAACAAGGCAGATTGTATGATGTTGGTGATAAGGCGGGTAAACTCCTGGCGTGGTTGGACAAGAAAGAAAGAGCTAATCGTGTGGTGCCTGTGATTCAGTCTGCGAGTGGTGAGAATGTGATTGATCCGATCGCCATTGTAGATCGTTTTGCGGAACATTTCCGTGTTGTGTATGCTCCTGTGTCTGTGAGGGATGTGGCTGACTCTCGCCTCCTTTTGCGTGATATTGCATTGCCCTGTGTCTCTGATTTGGACCGTATCGCTTTGGACTCCCCCTTTACGGTTGATGAAATAGCTACTGCCATTCGTTCGCTCCGTTCGGGCAAGGCGTTGGGTCCCAATGGTTTGCCTATTGAGTTGTACAAGTTGCGACCCGATAAAATGGCGCCATATCTCCGCGATATGTTTTCGGAATCACGTGAGCGTAACCTCCTTCCCTATGATCAGCGTTTGGCGACGATAGTCGTCATCCCTAAAGACGGTAAACCTCGCGACCTTTGTTCCTCATATAGACCCATCTCCCTGTTAAATGTTGAACCCAAGGTTCTGGCGAAACTTTTGGCGACCCGACTCCTATCGGTTCTTGGGGACTTAGTTCATCCGGATCAATCTGGTTTTATCCCGCATCGCAACACTGCTTTGAATCTACGTCGTCTTCACGGCGTGATAGCGAGGGCGGGGCTACTGACTGAACCGGCCATTTTGGCGTCCTTGGATGCCTCCATGGCCTTTGATACTGTGGAGTGGCCTTATTTATGGGCGACTCTTGAGAAATTCGGTTTCGGGTGCGAGTTTATTAGCTGGATTAAGTTATTGTATGCGGAACCTTTGGCGCAGGTTGTTGTGAATGGTAGGGTTTCTGCTCCCTTCCCCCTGGGCAGGGGCACCCGTCAGGGTTGCCCCTTGTCCCGCTACTGTTTGCGCTCGCCCTTGAGCCGTTGGCGGCCTGGCTCCGCTGGGAACCGTCCCTTAAAGGGATCCGTTGGGCCCCGGACTTCGAGGACCGAGTCTCGCTCTATGCGGACGATATCCTCTTGTATCTTACCTCCCCTCGTAAGTCTTTATCTGTTTTATTTGACGTTCTTGTGTCCTTTGGTGCTAACTCGGGCCTCGTAATCAATTGGACCAAGTCCTGTGTGTATGTTTTGTCTGGTGTCTTGCCTCCATTACCGAGCAGGCTCCCTCTTCAGGTGGCCCGGGATGGTTTCAAATACTTGGGAGTTTTCGTTACTCTGGACTCGTCTCTTCGCTTTGATCGTAATCTCCTTCCTCCGTTGCTTCGACTGCGTTTGGACGTTGCTCGTTGGCGCAGGCTTCCCTTGTCTCCCCTTGGTCGGGCAGCCCTGTTTAAGATGATGTCGTTACCGAGGTTTCTTTACGCTCTCCAGAATTATTATGATCCTGTCCCTCAGTCCTATTTTCGGGAGATTGAGACCCTTCAGAGACAACTTGTCTGGGATGGACGCCCGCGTATTGCTCTTGCTAAGCTTTCCATTCCTTGGTATGACGGTGGCATTGCACTCCCCGATATTAAGAGGTATTATTGGGCCTCACACTTGTCCGCTATCAACCACATCATGTTCTCGCCGGGTAGTAATCCGGCGTTTGAGATGGATAGACTTCAGCTTCCGGGAGGTGACTTTAACAGAGTGCTTTACTCTCGCCCTGCTGGGCGCCATCTTGTGGGTCCTACGTCGATTGCTTTGGCGGTGTGGCGGGCCGCGACTCGGAGCCTGGGCTGGGAGGATCGCTTGACGTTAGCCACGCCGCTTTATGCTTCCGAACGTCTGGGCGGTCTTTGGTCTACCAAGGGTTTCGATCGCTGGGACATGATTGGCATTTCTAAAGTGGGAGATGTGTATTCCAAGGGCTCTGTGCGAACATTTCAGGCCCTCCAGGCTGAATATGGCTTGAGTGGTCGGGAATTCTTTCGATACCTACAGGTTAGGCACGCCTTGACCGCTGTATTTGCTCCTGGTGAGATTCCGCCTGATTCTTCCCCCCTTGAAGACCGTGTCCTTGACGGACATCTTCCTGACAGCACTATCTCCCTGATTTATAAGAAACTGATTAATAATCGGACTGATCTGTTGGTCCGACTTCGGGAGGCTTGGGTTCGTGATGGTTTGGAGCTTGATGACGAGGATTGGCAGTCGGCCCTCTCTTCTCCCAAAGAGGTGGCTATCCCGGCTCGTCTCCGTTTGGTCCAATTGAAGATCCTTCATCGGGTGTATGTTACGGGACCTCGTTTGCTTGTGATGGGTTTTTCTTCCGATGGGTTGTGTAAGCGTGGATGTGGTTTGAGTGCGACTTTCCTACATATTCTTTGGGAATGCCCGATGGTGGTTGCTTATTGGACGGCTGTGCTTGAGGTTATGGCTGTGGTGACAGGGGTGTCCTTGTGTCCGGAACCTCGTCGTTGTCTTTTGAATGTCTGGGAGCCCACTGACTGCTCGGTGGCCCAGACTAGGTGGGCCACCCTGGGTTATATGGTTGCGAAGCGAGATATTGCTCAACTTTGGGGGGCCTCCAAGCCCCCTGAACTATCGAAATGGGAAGACAACATGGATTGGTCTATGTTCCGTGAGAAGACTGTCTACGTGGCTAGGGGCAGGCCCAGGGCATGGACTAGGGTGTGGGGTCAATGGAATGAATATCGTGGTGCCATCTGTACTCCTCCCCTTGTGGATGACATTGAGCTTTCCCGGTCTCCTTAGGCGAGCGTTCTTGGAACCTTGCATATAGGGGTTGTGCTGGTTTCCCGGCTCTCCCCCCCCCCTTCTTTTTCTCCTTCGTGCCCCGTCCCCCCCCCCCCATCCGGGCTCTTTGGAGCTTATAGCTTTGATTCCATTTTTGTTGCTGTCCCCTCCCGTCCTTTGGACTGACCTAAAAAAAAAAGAAAAAAAAAAAAAAAAAAAAAAAAGATGGCAGAAAGACCATTGTCCTCTTGTTTTCCTCATTTTGTCAATATCTCCTCCTCGCCAATATATAGATGTTAGCAATCAGATTAAAAATATAGTCAACAGGAATTGGCTTATTTTAAAATTTAATTCAGAAAATAAACTGAGCAAACCACTTTTCTCCTTTCGGAGAAATAAAACCCTGAGGAACTGTCTCGTCCATACGTACAAACCCCAGAAAGAGACACAGCTCACACTGACAGGAACAATGGCATCAGGCAATTACAAGTGTGGGAATTGTTCTATTTGCCCCCACTGTATTGTTAACCACAGTTTTGAATACAATGGCAAAAAGTTAATCCCGAACACGTTTAACAACTGTCGTAGTCAGAATGTAGTCTACCTGCTTGTGTGCCCCTGCAACTTAGGCTACGTAGGGGAGACTAGCAGGGAATTACGTACGCGTGTTCTCAAACACAAATCAGCAATTCGCACTAACAAGTGCAACGCGCCGTTGACCACTCATTTCAGATAATTGAAGCACTCTTGTGAGGACTTGAGATGGTTCATTTAGGAAAAAATTAGAACAACTAGTCGAGGAGGAGATATTGACAAAATGAGGAAAACAAGAAAACAATGGAATTTCTGCCATCTTAATACCATTTTCAAAGGATTGAACACCAGAGAAGATTGGGCCAAGTGCATTTAGTACATGTCACATCCAGGTCAGCCCCCCTTAATACATCAACCTTTCAGCTTCTCTCCTGAAATGAAATAGAACTATTTCCTGTGTAACAGTTTTTCACCCACGAAATGCGACCATTTTCAGTGAATCCACTGTGTTGGGCTTTGGGCCTTTGTTTTCCAATTCCCCAGCGTTAGAGACATGGCTTCCCTTGAAACGCCCAGTGATAATAGTCCTTTCTCTCTTTCATCTTTGGATGTGTAGCAAAGTATTATAGAGAGAATTCCGTTTTTCACCACGTTAAAATAGGTAGGGTGAAATTACAGTGTTTCCATATTATTAGTTTATATTTTAGCTAGCATCCATTACCAATATAATAGCGCGTTAGGCCACCACCAATACCGTTCTCACGTAGTTTCTGGGGCCCGCCACAATGCGGACCACAGAGAGAACTAGGTTAGGCAAGCATGTCACCTGTGACTACGAGCGATCCAATAGGAGGAGAGATAGATGATTCCTCTTAGGTTAATTTACAGCTTGGGCCACGACCAATCCGGCAGTTTTTACCACCGACCAATCTGAATCTTAGGGACAGATATTTAAACCGGGCGTGTTGGCCGAACTTTTGTAACACGATACGGAAAACACAGAAGCTGGGCGCCACAACCCGACTTAAATGGTATACAGTTCGCTAATTCCTCCCTTATTTTTTTTATCTAAGTTTTTACGCATTAAACATAAAAAAAATTCTGGCTTACATGGCATTTCACTTTTCTTTCTAAATAGCGGTAAAATCTCAGCAATAAGTGCCAGAGAGTAAAGAGGGTGGAGCCCTTCATTGTTCACATTGGAGCAATTCATACGGCTCGACGTCACAGCTTAAAGTCACTCTTTCACGGCCATTAATCCAGGTATGCCGAACTCTATCCTTATATGGCCATTACAAACAGACCGTGAAGGCACACTGTTAGAGCAAGTACTTTAGACTGATCTAGACTTTCTCACGTTGATTTACAGGCTATCCCCTGGTGCTTTAAAGATAAGGAGACGTGTTAAATCGTTCCGTGTAGGGGGTTGGTGTCATTAATTAACCAGATGCTACATCGTTGTCACTTTTAAGGTATTCAACTAACTTTTCCTAATAATAATCAGATGCAGTTGGATAGCTGTACAGATTTTTATTATGTTTGGTTCTTTCCTCATACCCTGTACCTTAGGCTAAATACCCTGATTTTATACATTTCGCCACATCCCCACAGACAGAGGGACGCAGTTTGGGAGCCGACCCATTCATATTCGTTAAAGGGTAAGACATCCTTCCCCTAACATTAGATTATTGACCTAAAATAGTATGTCTAAAAACACCTTCCCTTCCTGATAGCGGTTGGCTCTTTTAGTTTGGTAAACATCTCCAGAATTCAGGTTTACATAACTTACTCAGCTTAAACTAGCAGGCTGCATTTGTGGGATGCCCTTAGCCAGTGGAAACCCTCTGTATATAGACTTACTGTATCCCCATGGGGCTTTTCTCCTGATTCATTTTCCATTCAGTGCCCTAAACTGTATAGACATTGGGGTTATGTGTTACTTATTGATATCAATGTATTCTTGGAATCCATGTATTACGAAGGTCATGTAAAGGAGATGTTTTTTTTTTTTAATTAAATGTGTTTTGGTGTTAGCACATGTGGTATATAAAAGACACTTAGAGTCTTCCCCTAACATATTGTGTATTTATTCTAGGGAAATCTCAATGACCCCTTGGTTACGACAGATATTGTGCAAAGTCTTGATAAAGGTGGCCTATACTTTGAGAAATCCACCGAAACGCGTCGACGCTTTCCTGTCCAGTATAATTCAAGACTCTATCATCGTTGTCGATACATCTATTATTTGAGTACATAAGATCGATGCTAGAAAATAGGAGTCTGAATATACGATTAGTACTGTACAATTTTTATGTCTTACTGTTTCTGTCTTTGTGTACCAATTATGCGGGTCATAATTGAATGTTTAGATATGTTATGAAATGTTTTTTATCCCCTTTTTTTAGCTTCTAGGATTGTGTTGTCCAGTGATCATTGTATTTTTATTGTATTTTATTATTTGTATACATAATAAATTGTGATCCTCATTTTTAAATCAACTTGTGGTTTTGTTAAAAATCTTTTCATTCAGGTATAGATTGTTGTTGTCATTTGTACTTAAAGTTTAGTTCAAGGGAACTCTGCTTTCACTTTGTCACTTGACCCCACTTCCCTTGATCAGTTTAAGGGGTACCTCTATAATTTTTAACTATTACAGTACAACCTTCTGGTTGGAGAGTAAGCATGGGCGGCAAATCCGTTACGTCCGCGGATTTTTCGGATTTTTGGTGAATACGCAATCCGTGTATTTTACGTATTTTCCACAAAATCCGAAAAAATCCGCGGATGTAACGGGTTCAAAAGTTGAACCCCCACCCACTCATGTAATGGCGCCAGCAAGCTGCCAGCGCCGTTGTAAAATAGTTACAAAGTTAGCTTGCACAGGAACCACTAGATAAAACGAAGCAGGTGCTGCTTTATTTTATCTAAGTGCTTCCTGTGCAAGCTAACTTTGTAACTATTTTACAACGGCGCTGGCAGCTTGCTGGCGCCATTGTAAACACACACATGGTCGCTGGAACTAGTTGAAGCTCAAATGCAGTGACTCATTCATCAGCCCAGAAACAATCGAGAGCGTCGTCGAGGCTGGGCAATGTGCCTTCTTTACCACATCTACCGTCGAAAGTCAGCTGTGATGCTGGATAGAGGCCTTTGCATCCTTGACTTTCACGAGCACAATCCCTGTGCTGTTCCTGTGACCTGGAGTCTCTGTATCTTCATCTGCTGCTCTGATCGGCCTCTGACCTTTTATACACACAAGAGGCATGTGCAGCACAATCCCTGTGCTGTTCCTGTGACCAGGAGTCTCTGTATCTTCATCTGCTGCTCTGATCGGCCTCTGACCTTTTATACACACAAGAGGCATGGGCGTGCACTCGCATGGAAGCCCCGTCCGTTTGGCCATGAGTAGGCACATTGTGTTCGCACGGGTTTCTGCACGTTCGCGAGCGTTTTGTACAATAAAACCCTCACGAACTAGCAGAGACCCGTGCGAACACGCTAGGATCCGCGGATTTTGCGTATTGTCCGCAAATACGCAAATCCGCAGATCCGCGGATTGCCAATACGCAAAATCCGCTCATGCTTATTGGAGAGGAGTTCGTCCTCCAGTGACTCTATTTCTAGAGCATCTTCACGTATTCTACGCATTACTACTTGTTCATCATGGATAAACTTAAGACTTTTGGGTTCTCAGAAGACCAATATAATAGACTCATGAACCTGAACCCCAAGATTGGCGGCTCTAAAGGGCTCAACAATACTAGCCACGAACAGCTAATCAAAATCTTAAACTTAGAAAAGAAGTTGATTAGAACTGAACTCCACGCAGAATTCTGGATTAATTATCTGAAAGAAGGACTTATCCCGATAGGGTTACAGGTACGAAATGAGCCTGGGCTATTCATTGAGCACCCAAAATTCATAGAAACTTGGACACTCATTGCCAATCGATGTAGCCGAGATTGGCTTATATTAATCATAGAAACGGCCCAAGAAATTATTGAATTGGAAAAACAAGAAATAGATAAACTTGAGGTAACATTAAAACAGTCCCCTGCATTAGAAGATGCTAAAAAAAACTTTATGAATTAATCTCGATGTAGAGGGATATAGAGAATACCTCACCAACAAGAAACTTAAAAAGTTTAAAAAGGATATTGAAAAGTATACAGAAGAGGGAGTGTATCCATACACACAGAAAGATTACTTTACAAATAAGAACGAACCCCGCTGGGAACCCTCCAATTATCAAAGACCGGTCTACTCTAGGAACAACAATAAACGTATTACATTTTCTGAGACCTCCGGCTCTAGCAGCGAGGAGGAGACAGAGAGACCACAGGAAAACAGAGGCGGCCCAAACTTTGAACGGGAACCTTTTTTAGAAAGGCGCCCAAACCGCGGGCAAAGGAACTACAGAGGATACAATCGCCAAGAAATGCTGAGGAACCATCAACCTCAAAACAGCTCCCGGGAGTACATAGCAACCCGGAGCAAACAATATTGGAGGTAGATGAATTTCCGATTGTGAATCTCTCTAGTAGGGCCCTTAGCAGTGCAGAGCAAGAGGTACTTCAAAAAGGTTTTAGTTTTGCCCCCACCAATACCCATTCTCTTTTCAATATAGAAAGTGACCTCAAAATGTTTTTAGGAAGATTCGACTGAATAGATCCTTTGAAAACCGCAACTACGACCCCCCCCAAGTGTTACAGGATTAAAGCCTAGATCAACCTTCTGCCCAAGTATCCAACAATTGGATAAAAATGTGGAAATATTCGAGAAAGTGGTAGAGGTTGAGGTTAAAAACGTATTTGCTTCTTCCCACAATAAGGGTTTCAACAACAACTTGTCGAAAGAACAACGCACAGCCCTCACTAGGTTGCAAAACTGCAAAGAATTAACCATCAAACCCGCAGATAAGGGTGAGGGTGTCGTTGTGTTCGATACTCAGAAATATGATAATAAAATAAGAGATCTTCTGAGTGTAAAAGAACATTACGAAAAAAGTAAATTCCTGGAACTCAGTAAACTGAAAGGAGAAGTTGCGAGCCTTCTCAGTGAAGGCAGAGAGGCAGAGAGAATGGTTTAATTAGCGAAAACGAATACAAGTTCCTTTTTAACCAACATCCAGTAACCCCCGCTATTTATGGACTCCCCAAAATCCATAAAAATCCGGCTGACCCACCTATGAGACCTATCATTAGTGGGATTGGTTCCATATAGGAACCACTGAGTCGTTATGTGGAGTTTTTTTCTACAGCCAATTGTGAAAAGACAAAGGTCTTATCTCAAAGACACCTCACATACAATCTCCGTATTCGAAGGTAGAGGGTTCAAGAGGGTGACCCAATTTTTGGTCACCCTAGATATTGAAGCCCTCTACACGAATATCCCTCAAAATGACACCATTGAGGTTATTGCCTCTATTTTAGAAACTGAAGATTTGAGAGGAGGTGACTATAATTTCATCATGTCATGTATCTTTCTGATTTTAAAGAGGAATTTTTTTCTCTTTAAGGATGAACTTTCCCTCCAGATTAAGGGGACCAGTATGGGGGCTACTTGTGCCCCCAGTCTGGCCTGCTTATATGTGGGAAACTTTGAGCAGACACATATTTTTAACGAGGTTGCCCCGTTCTTTGAGAACATCTGTTGCTGGCACCGTTTCATCGATGATATTATCTTCATCTGGAGCGGTGCCAGCGAAGAGTTATGCAGATTCCATGAGTGGCTCAATTTAGGTGATCCTAATTTAAAATTCACCGGACATCATAGTAATTCCAGGGTGGAATTTTTGGACATTATTATCAAGGAGGAAGATGGGAGTCTCAAAGTTGAGCTTTTCACTATGCCAACAGACAAAAATTCATTATTACATTACTCTAGTAACCATCCGAAGGCACAAAAGGATAATGTGCCCTTTGGTGAGTTTCTCAGATTGAGAAGAAACTGTTCCAATTTAGAGGACTTTTATAAGCATTCAGAAACAACCAAAAGGAAATTAAAAGAAAGGGTTTACCCTAACAAATTAATTAAAAATTCGTTTAAACGTGCAAGTTTTTACAATAGAGAAAGTCTTCTAAACCAAAACAAAAACCGATCCAACACTAAGATTGATAGAATTACCTTTGTGACCCAATATACAGATGTTAGCAATCAGATTAAAAATATAGTCAACAGGAATTGACTTATTTTAAATTTTAATTCAGAAAATAAACTGAGCAAACCACTTTTCTCCTTTCGGAGAAATAAAATCCAGAGGAACTGTCTCGTCCATACGTAAAAACCCCAGAAAGAGACATAGCTCACACTGACAGGAACAATGGCATCAGGCAATTACAAGTGCGGGAATTGCTCTATTTGCCCCCACTGTATTGTTAACCACAGTTTTGAATACAATGGCAAAAAGTTAATCCCGAACACGTTTAACAACTGTCGTAGTCAGAATGTAGTCTACCTGCTTGTGTGCCCCTGCAACTTAGGCTACGTAGGGGAGACTAGCAGGGAATTACGTACGCGTGTTCTCGAACACAAATCAGCAATTCGCACTAACAAGTGCAACGCGCCGTTGACCACTCATTTCAGAGAATTGAAGCACTCTTGTGAGGACTTGAGATGGTTCATTTAGGAAAAAATTAGAACAACTAGTCGAGGAAGAGATATTGACAAAATCAGGAAAACAAGAGAACAATGGTATTTCTGCCATCTTAATACCATTTTCAAAGGATTGAACACCAGAGAAGATTGGGCCAAGTGCATTTAGTACATGTCACATCCAGGTCTGCCCCCCTTAATACATCAACCTTTCAGCTTCTCTCCTGAAATGAAATAGAACTATTTCCTGTGTAACACTTTTTCACCCATGAAATGCGACCATTTTCAGTGAATCCACTGTGTTGGGCTTTGGGCCTTTGTTTTTCAATTCCCCAGCCTTAGAGACATGGCTTCCCTTGAGACGCCCAGTGATAATAGTCCTTTCTCTCTTTCATCTTTGGATGTGTAGCAAAGTATTATAGATTGAATTCCGTTTTTCACCACGTTAAAATAGGTAGGGTGAAATTACAGTGTTACCATATTATTAGTTTATATTTTAGCTAGTATCCATTACCAATATAATAGCGCTTTAGGGCCACCACCAATACCGTTCTCATGTAGTTTCTGGGGCTTGCCACAATGAGGACCACAGAGAGAACTAGGTTAGGCAAGCACGTCACCTGTGACTAGGAGCGATCCTATAGGAGGAGAGATAGATGATTCCTCTTAGGTTAATTTACAGCTTGGGCCACGACCAATACGGAAGTTTTTACCACCCGACCAATCTGAATCTTAGGGACAGATATTTAAATTGGGCGTGTTGGCCGAACTTATTGTAACACGATACGGAAAACACAGAAGCTGGGCGCCACAACCCGACTTAAATGGTAAGCCGGAACTATACAGTTCGCTAATTCCTCCCTTATATTTTTTAATCTAAGTTTTTACGCATTAAACATAAGAAAATTTCTGTCTTACATGGCATTTCACTTTTCTTTCCAAATAGCGGTAAAATCTCAGCAATAAGTGCCAGAGAGTAAAGAGGGTGGAGCCCTTCATTGCTGACATTGGAGCAATTCATACGGCTCGACGTCACAGCTTAAAGTCACCCTTTCACGGCCATTAATCCAGGTATGCCGAACTCTATCCTTATATTGCCATTACAAACAGACCGTGAAGGCACACGGTTAGCGCAAGTACTTTAGACTGATCTAGACTTTCTCACGTTGATTTACAGGCTATCCCCTGGTGCTTTAAAGATAAGGAGACGTGTTAAATCGTTCCGTGTAGGGAGTTGGTATCATTAATTAACCAGATGCTACATCGTTGTCACTTTGAAGGTATTCAACTAACTTTTCCTAATAATAATCAGATGCAGTTGGATAGCTGTACAGATTTTTATTATGTTTGGTTCTCTCCTTATACCCTGTACCTTAGGCTAAATACCCTGATTTTATACATTTCGCCATATCCCCACAGACAGAGGGACGCAGTTTGGGAGCCGTCCCATCCCTATTCGTTAAAGGGTAAGACATCCTTCCCCTAACATTAGATTATTGACCTAAAATAGTATGTCTAAAAACACCTTCCCTTCCTGATAGCGGTTGGCTCTTTTAGTTTGGTAAACATCTCCAAAATTCAGGTTTACATAACTTACTCAGCTTAAACTAGCAGGCTGCATTTGTGGGATGCCCTTAGCCAGTGGAAACCCTCTGTATATAGACTTACTGTATCCCGATGGTGCTTTTCTCCTGATTCATTTTCCATTCAGTGCCCTAAACTGTATAGACATTGGGGTTATGTGTTACTTATTGATATCAATGTATTCTTGAAATCCATGTATTACGAAGGTCATGTAAAGGAGATGTTTTTTTTTTAATTAAATGTGTTTTGGTGTTAGCACATGTGGTATATAAAAGACACTTAGAGTCTTCCCCTAACATATTGTGTATTTATTCTAGGGAAATCTCAATGACCCCTTGGTTACGACAGATATTGTGCAAAGTCTTGATAAAGGTGGCCTATAATTTGAGAAATCCACCGAAACGCGTCGACGCTTTCCTGTCCAGTATAATTCAAGACTCTATCATCGTTGTCGATACATCTATTATTTGAGTACATAACATCGATGCTAGAAAATAGGAGTCTGAATATACGATTAGTACTGTACAATTTTTATGTCTTACTGTTTCTGTCTTTGTGTACCAATTATGCGGGTCATAATTGAATGTTTAGATATGTTATGAAATGTTTTTTATCCCCTTTTTTTATCTTCTAGGGTCGTGTTGTCCAGTGATCATTGTATTTTTATTGTATTTTATTATTTGTATACATAATAAATTGTGATCCTCATTTTTAAATCAACTTGTGGTTTTGTAAAAAATCTTTTCATTCAGGTATAGATTGCTGTTGTCATTTGTACTTAAAGTTTAGTTCAAGGCAACTCTGCTTTCACTTGGTCACTTGACCCCACTCCCTTGATCAGTTTAAGGGGTACCTCTATAATTTTTAACTATTACAGTACAACCTTCTGGTTGGAGAGGAGTTCGTCCTCCAGTGACTCTATTTCTAGAGCATCTTCACGTATTCTACGCATTATTACTTGTTCATCATGGATAAACTTAAGACTTTTGGGTTCTCAGAAGACCAATATAATAGACTTATGAACCTGAACCCCAAGATTGGCGGCTCTAAAGGGCTCAACAATACTAGCCACGAACAGCTAATCAAAATCTTAAACTTAAAAAAGAAGTTGATTAGAACTGAACTCCACGCAGAATTCTTGATTAATTATCTGAAAGAAGGAGTTATCCCGATAGGGTTACAGGTACGAAATGAGCCTGGGCTATTCATTGAGCAGCCAAAATTCATAGAAACTTGGACACTCATTGCCAATCGATGTAGCCGAGATTGGCTTATATTAATCATAGAAACGGCCCAAGAAATTATTGAATTGGAAAAACAAGAAATAGATAAACTTGAGGTAACATTAAAACAGTCCCCTGCATTAGAAGATGCTAAAAAAACTTGATGAAATTAATCTCGATGTAGAGGGAGATAGAGAATACCTCACCAACAAGAAACTTAAAAAGTTTAAAAAGGATATTGAAAAGTATACAGAAGAGGGAGTGTATACATACACACAGAAAGATTACTTTACAAATAAGAACGAACCCCGCTGGGAACCCCCCAATTATCAAAGACCGGTCTACTCTAGGAACAACAATAAACGTATTACATTTTCTGAGACCTCCGGCTCTAGCAGCGAGGAGGAGACAGAGAGACCACAGGAAAACAGAGGTGGCCCAAACTTTGAACGGGAACCTTTTTTAGAAAGGCGCCCGAACCGCGGGCAAAGGAACTACAAAGGATACAATCGCCAAGAAATGCTGCGGAACCATCAACCTCAAAACAGCTCCCGGGAGTACATAGCAACCCGGAGCAAACAATATTGGAGGTAGATGAATTTCCGATTGTGAATCTCTCTAGTAGGGCCTTTAGCAGTGCAGAGCAAGAGGTACTTCAAAAAGGTTTTAGTTTTGCCCCCGCCAATACCCATTCTCTTTTCAATATAGAAAGTGACCTCAAAATGTTTTTAGGAAGATTCGACTGAATAGATTCTTTGAAAAACGCAACTACGACCCCCCCCCAAGTGTTACAGGATTAAAGCCTAGATCAACCTTCTGCCCAAGTATCCAACAATTGGATAAAAATATGGAAATATTTGAGAAAGTGGTAGAGGTTGAGGTTAAAAACGTATTTGATTCTTCCCACAATAAGGGTTTCAACAACAACTTGTCGAAAGAACAACGCACAGCCCTCACTAGGTTGCAAAACTGCGAAGAATTAACCATCAAACCCGCAGATAAGGGTGAGGGTGTCGTTGTGTTCGATACTCAGAAATATGATAATAAAATAAGAGATCTTCTGAGTGTAAAAGAACATTACGAAAAAAGTAAATTCCTGGAACTCAGTAAACTGAAAGGAGAAGTTGCGAGCCTTCTCAGTGAAGGCAGAGAGAATGGTTTAATTAGCGAAAACGAATACAAGTTCCTTTTTAACCAACATCCAGTAACCCCCGCTATTTATGGACTCCCCAAAATCCATAAAAATCCGGCTGACCCACCTATGAGACCTATCATTAGTGGGATTGGTTCCATATTGAAACCACTGAGTCGTTATGTGGAGTTTTTTTCTACAGCCAATTGTGAAAAGACAAAGGTCTTATCTCAAAGACACCTCACATGCAATCTCCGTATTCGAAGGTAGAGGGTTCAATAGGGTGACCCAATTTTTGGTCACCCTAGATATTAAAGCCCTCTACACGAATATCCCTCAAAATGACACCATTGAGGTTATTGCCTCGATTTTAGAAACTGAAGATTTGAGAGGAGGTGACTATAATTTCATCATGTCATGTATCTTTCTGATTTTAAAGAGGAATTTTTTTCTCTTTAAGGATGAACTTTTCCTCCAGATTAAGGGGACCAGTATGGGGGCTACTTGTGCCCCCAGTCTGGACTGATTATATGTGGGAAACTTTGAGCAGACACATATTTTTAACGAGGTTGCCCCGTTCTTTGAGAACATCTGTTGCTGGCACCGTTACATCGATGATATTATCTTCATCTGGAGCGGTGCCAGCGAAGAGTTATGCAGATTCCTTGAGTGGCTCAATTTAGGTGATCCTAATTTAAAATTCACCGGACATCATAGTAATTCCAGGGTGGAATTTTTGGACATTATTATCAAGGAGGAAGATGGGAGTCTCAAAGTTGAGCTTTTCACTAAGCCAACAGACAAGAATTCATTATTACATAACTCTAGTAACCATCCGAAGGCACAAAAGGATAATGTGCCCTTCGGTGAGTTTCTCAGATTGAGAAGAAACTGTTCCAATTTAGAGGACTTTTATAAGCATTCAGAAACAACCAAAAGGAAATTAAAAGAAAGGGGTTACCCTAACAAATTAATTAAAAATGTGTTTAAACGTGCACGTTTTTACAATAGAGAAAGTCTGCTAGACAAAAACAAAAACCGATCCAACACTAAGATTGATAGAATTACCTTTGTGACCCAATATACAGATGTTAGCAATCAGATTAAAAATATAGTCAACAGGAATTGACTTATTTTAAATTTTAATTCAGAAAATAAACTGAGCAAACCACTTCTCTCCTTTTGGAGAAATAAAATCCTGAGGAACTGTCTCGTCCATACGTACAAACCCCAGAAAGAGACACAGCTCACACTGACAGGAACAATGGCATCAGGCAATTACAAGTGCGGGAATTGTTCTATTTGCCCCCACTGTATTGTTAACCACAGTTTTGAATACAATGGCAAAAAGTTAATCCCGAACACGTTTAACAACTGTCGTAGTCAGAATGTAGTCTACCTGCTTGTGTGCCCCTGCAACTTAGGCTACGTAGGGGAGACTAGCAGGGAATTACGTACGCGTGTTCTCGAACACAAATCAGCAATTCGTACTAACAAGTGCAACGCGCCGTTGACCACTCATTTCAGAGAATTGAAGCACTCTTGTGAGGACTTGAGATTGTTCCTTTAGGAAAAAATTAGAACAACTAGTCGAGGAGGAGATATTGACAAAATGAGGAAAACAAGAGAACAATGGTATTTCTGCCATCTTAATACCATTTTCAAAGAATTGAACACCAGAGAAGATTGGGCCAAGTGCATTTAGTACATGTCACATCCAGGTCTGCCCCCCTTAATACATCAACCTTTCAGCTTCTCTCCTGAAATGAAATAGAACTATTTCCTGTGTAACACTTTTTCACCCACGAAATGCGACCATTTTCAGTGAATCCACTGTGTTGCGCTTTGGGCCTTTGTTTTTCAATTCCCCAGCCTTAGAGACATGGCTTCCCTTGAGACGCCCAGTGATATTAGTCCTTTCTCTCTTTCATCTTTGGATGTGTAGCAAAGTATTATAGAGAGAATTCCGTTTTTCACCACGTTAAAATAGGTAGGGTGAAATTACTGTGTTTCCATTTTATTAGTTTATATTTTAGCTAGTATCCATTACCAATATTTTTTTCAGCTTTTTTATTATTTAGAATATTCTGTTTCCTTATGTGGAGTACATAACAACGAGCCAGCAGCATCTTATATCGTGAAGGATACCTTAAAAATCATACTTGAATAGTGAATTTGGCTAGACGAATACTGCTTTAGGGCCACCACCTATACCGTTCTCACGTAGTTTCTGAGGCCCGACACAATGCGGACCACAGAGAGAACTAGGTTAGGCAAGCACGTCACCTGTGACTACGAGCGATCCAATAGGAGGAGAGATAGATGATTCCTCTTAGGTTAATTTACAGCTTGGGCCACGACCAATCCGGAAGTTTTTACCACCCGACCAATCTGAATCTTAGGGACAGATATTTAAACCGGGCGTGTTGGCCGTACTTTTGTAACACGATACAGACAACACAGAAGCTGGGCGCCACAACCCGCCTTAAATGGTAAGCCGGAACTATACAGTTCGCTAATTCCTCCCTTATATTTTTTATCTAAGTTTTTACGCATTAAACATGAGAAAAGTTCTCTCTTACATGGCATTTCACTTTTCTTTCTAAATAGCGGTAAAATCTCAGCAATGAGTGCCAGAGAGTAAAGAGGGTGGAGCCCTTCATTGTTGACATTGGAGCAATTCATACGGCTCGACGTCACAGCTTAAAGTCACCCTTTCACGGCCATTAATCCAGGTATGCCGAACTCTATCCTTATATTGCCATTACAAACATACCGTGAAGGCACACGGTTAGAGCAAGTACTTTAGACTGATCTAGACTTTCTCACGTTGATTTACAGGCTATCCCCTGGTGCTTTAAAGATAAGGAGACGTGTTAAATCGTTCCGTGTAGGGAGTTGGTATCATTAATTAACCAGATGCTACATTGTTGTCACTTTCAAGGTATTCAACTAACTTTTCCTAATGATAATCAGATGCAGTTGGATAGCTGAACAGATTTTTATTATGTTTGGTTCCCTCCTTATACCCTGTTCCTTAGGCTAAATACCCTGATTTTATACATTTCGCCATATCCCCACAGACAGAGGGACGCAGTTTGGGAACCGACCCCCCTATTCATTAAAGGGTAAGACATCCTTCCCCTAACATTAGATTATTGACCTAAAATAGCATGTCTAAAACACCTTCCCTTCCTGATAGCGGTTGGCTCTTTTAGTTTGGTAAACATCTCCAGAATTCAGGTTTACATAACTTACTCAGCTTAAACTAGCAGGCTGCATTTGTGGGATGCCCTTAGCCAGTGGAAACCCTCTGTATATAGGCTTACTGTATCCCCATAGGGCTTTTCTCCTGATTCATTTTCCATTCAGTGCCCTAAACTGTATAGACATTGGGGTTATGTGTTACTTATTGATATCAATGTATTCTTGAAATCCATGGATTACGAAGGTCATGTAAAGGAGATGTTTTTTTTAATTAAATGTGTTTTGGTGTTAGCACATGTGGTATATAAAAGACACTTAGAGTCTTCCCCTAACATATTGTGTATTTATTCTAGGGAAATCTCAATGACCCCTTGGTTACGACAGATATTGTGCAAAGTCTTGATAAAGGTGGCCTATAATTTGAGAAATCCACCGAAACGCGTCAACGCTTTCCTGTCCAGTATAATTCAAGACTCTATCATCGTTGTCGATACATCTATTATTTGAGTACATAACATCGATGCTAGAAAATAGGAGTCTGAATATACGATTAGTACTGTACAATTTTTATGTCTTACTGTTTCTGTCTTTGTGTACCAATTATGCGGGTCATAATTGAATGTTTAGATATGTTATGAAATGTTTTTTATCCCTTTTTTTATATTTGTATACATAATAAATTGTGATCCTCATTTTTAAATCAACTTGTGGTTTGAGGTACTGAGATTCTGAACCCGTTTCATAAAAGTCGTCGTATCATGACGATTTTGGTATCAGCGGACCGAAAATGGCGAGTGTAAGATGTACGAGTGTTTTTGTCATGTTCGAGTGACGAGATCACCATGAAATCAGGGATTCCGTTCTGAACCCTTGGGTTCCATTTTGTGTACGGCAGCCATTTTGTGGTTGCCCTCACATAGGCTGATGACTAAGGCCGAACGAGTCCTTGGGACACGTACACTTTTAACTGACTTCTGTGTGACCTGGGCAAGCTGACTCCGTTGCCCGAAGCAAAACTTGTTAAGCCAGTTCCTTTCCCAGTAGCTGATCAAGATTACGAAGTAAGGCACAGGACACCATAAACCTTTTCATTGCACACAACTATGTCTTATCTTGTTCACACCTGTCTCTGCTCCTTTCTTTATGGTCCGTTTATGAGGGGGATGTGCCCGTTTTTATTATGGGTTCAATCGATCTGTCTGATGAAGAATGTTAGATTTGACCAATAATTGATTATGGGCTGGACAAACTGCGAAATGGGCTTGTCATCATGCTCCTGCTGTTAATTTGTCGTGAAAACATATGAGTGGTCAACTGTAAATAAGGAATGTTTGCCTGAAGCATAATATTTGGTATAAAAGGGGATGACTGGCTTTGTAAAGTTGAGCAGTCTCCTGAGAACATACACCGTGTTGTACTTCTAGGATCTCTGTTACAGGCTGCAGCTAATAAAATTGATCTTTGACGTCACCAAGAAGTACCCCGTGTCTCTGTACTCTAAGACAGGTGGACCCGGAGACTAGAGCGTTTCCCCTGGCGCCGCTGGGTTCTAAAAACCCGGTTCTTAATTTGGCGCCCAACGTGAGGCGACTTCAGCGGTACCGGTCCAAGCCTGAGGTTCGTGAGGAACTTTGTGTGAAAATTCTGGAGGAAGGCCTGCCACTTCATCGACCCCTGTATGTCGTCATGGTCCGAAAGTCTTTGCTGCGAGGTTCCCCGCTTTCCGACGGCTACAAAGGACTGCTGCCCTGACTGTCGCCCTGTCTTGGACCCTTTGATGATTTGTAAAGCGAGACGATAGACGGGTCTTCTGGTGCCGACATCGATACCTCAGTTAAGTATGAGTGGAGCGTCTCCCAGTCCTTAGTTTTTGGGTATCCCCTTGGGATCTTTGTTTGGAACTTGCAAGTACCAAAGCCGAGGGATTCGTGTATTCACGAGACTATCGTTTTCGATAATCCCTTGAAGTTTGAAGCTAGACTAGAGAGCGAAGATGCCTGGTCTTAGCAGACTTGGAAATTTGTTTTGAAAAAAACAAAATATATCCTGAGCTAAAGATTCATCAGTGTCAAAGTCCAATTATTAAATCCAAGAAATCAAGATATCTTCATTTCGTCTTCCTTTATTTTTCTTATGTTTCCAAATTTAGATCCAATCTTCACCAAGAGAATAAACAATAGCCGCTGCCAACACGTGTTTCGTCTAGGTCTGGTGACCTATTGACTTCGTCAGGGCATGTAGGTAGGCGTAGGTGTAGGTTAGCGTAATTCCTTAGTTACATCCAAAAAGTGGGTAAAGACGAGTACAGAGAGAAAACGCTTCAGCTAACGATGCAGTACGCTGCCTGCATCGTTAGCTGAAGCGTTTTCTCTCTGTACTCGGAGGATACGTGCGAACCCTAAAATACCTGAATGGGTCGCTTTTGGAATTGAGATACATGATGACTGTTGGATTTTTTACGTCGTTCTTAGCCCCTGATTTTATTGGATAGTATTGCGCCCACACACTTGCACTATAATCGTGCCCCTCACTGCTTGTAGAGCTGATTGCAGTGTTTGTACTACTGCCACTCGAGGCGCCTGCCGCCATCTTGGGGGAGGTTGGACTCTCACCATACTACTGCCATAGCGCTCTAGTGCTCTCATTGGACAGCAGGTGAGCCTCTATTTAGGGCGAGCACCTCGAGCTTCCCGACCTTTGGGAGAGGTGTGTTTAGTTCTAGATTGCGTGTTAGCGCTAGAGGGTAACTAGGTGCATAGCGCTACAGTAATTTTAATAATTCCCGTTTTTTTTATTTTTTTTAAATCTTCGTTCTTAGCCCCTGATTTTATTGGATAGTATTGCGCCCACACACTTGCACTATAATCGTGCCCCTCACTGCTTGTAGAGCTGATTGCAGTGTTTGTTCTACTGCCACTCGAGGCGCCTGCCGCCATCTTGGGGGAGGTTGGACTCTCACCATACTACTGCCAGAGCGCTCTAGTGCTCTCATTGGACAGCAGGTGAGCCTCTATTTAAAGCTCACACCCTCCGCGCAGCGGTGACGCGCAGCGGAACGCCTGACTCTCGCCTGAGTCAAGCCAGAGTCTGCCCGTCTGCGCCCGTCAGCGCCAAGGAGGCGTGAGAGGCGGGAGACCCTGAGCATTTTTAGTCCGCCGTTCACCCGGACATTATGGCTTCAGGTATGTCACGTGACTTTCTACTATCATTTCGAGAGCCTCAAGCATCTTGTAACTGTGTCATATCTCCTCACAACTGGCAGGGCCCTGTCTGCTGTGCTCAGTGTCACAGGACTTTATTTCCTGAACCTTCGGTGGAAACATCGACAGAAAACATATTAGCACGGGGTGGATTAATTAATGCTCGCTCCTTAGCGAAGAATGCCCAAAACATATGTGATCTCATCACCGAATCACACCTAGACTGGCTACTAATTACAGAAGCATGGCTTAAGCCGTGGTGTAATCCGGACGTAGCAATAGCCCTTCCTCCTAATTTTCATATCCTGCGGCAGGATAGACATGACAAACGAGGAGGAGGTCTTGCTATCATTTATCGTAACACTTTTAATTGCTCTATCCAAGAAATAAAGGATATAAAAGAGGCTGAAGCACTAGTTTTTTCTCTGAAAATACATGACACTTTTGTTTTCTCTGGGGCCTTGATATATCGGCCACCGGGCTCCCCCGCCAAGTTCTTGGACACAGTAGGGGATGTGCTGAGTGACCTAACTCTTAGGTTTTCTAATTTCTCGCTGTTGGGTGATCTCAACATGCATCTTGAGTCCCCCAGTGCCCCTGGGGTGAGCTGCTTTATGGACACAATTGAAGTGTTAGGCCTTACCCTTAGGAATTGTGAATCCACCCATCAGGCAGGACACCTCTTAGACTGTGTCTGTTCAAATTATCATAATTTGATGGTTAAATCTCCGTGCCCCCAACTATGGACAGATCATTACTTCATCCCCTTTAACATACTTGGAGTTCTGAAACCTAGTACAATTTCTACAAAAGGTAATAATTGTCGTAATATTAACATCACTATAGACTGGAAAGCATTAGCCAGCAGGTCTGATGTTATAGAAAAACTTAAGGACAGTATGCCAGTTATGACTGGTTATACGTCAACAGACAATCAAAACCTTTGCAACTGGATTGCTGGAGCGGGTTCTCTGCTAAAAACAGCAAGAAATCAGAACCTGACTCCTAGAAAAAAGAATGCCCCATGGTTTTCAACAACTTTAAAACTTGAACTAGGTGAAGTCAAAACTCTCGAACGTAGGTGGCGTCGAAATTATGACTCTCACGCTCGTAATATCTACCTAACAGCAAGGCGGAAGTACCATATAGGAATTAAGTTGGCGAAAAAAAACTATTATCTTCAGGCTATATCTTTAGCAGGACAGGAACAAAAAGCAATTTTTAAGATTGTCAAGGACTTCATGGACCCCTCAGCTCTATCGCTGGAGATTCCTCCCTCACAAGAGTTATGCAATGCGATTTCTGATTATTTCGTGAATAAAATCCTTGACATTACAAACACCTTCCCGCCAGTAGCTACCACAACGACGGCGGTTGAAGTGATAGCGAAGACGACATCTTCTTCTTGCTTCGATGATTTTGTTCCAGTATCCTTGGAGGAAACTGCTAAATTGATTTCAACCAGTAAATCGGGATACCCCTTCGATCCCTGCCCCCCTCCGGTGTTGCATCTCCTAATTGAGATGGTGAACCCAATGATCAATCGGATCATTAACTCCTCTTTAGAGACGGCAACTATCCCCAACGAATGGAAACTTGCCGCTGTCAAGCCACTCCAAATAAAGGCCATTGCCGACCCTACTACTCTTGCCAACCTACGCCCGATTTCCCTGTTACCCATCTTATCCAAACTGACTGAAAAGGTTGTTAATAACCAGCTTACCAACTTCTTGGAGAAGAATAACGTTCTCCATCCTAATCAGTCAGGATTTCGGTCAGAACACTCTACCGAATCTGCCCTACTTTTTACCGCAGAAACATTAAGGGCAGCAATGGATCAGGGAAACAAGGCCGTCCTTATCCTATTAGACCTGTCGGCAGCCTTTGATACGGTCTCACACACCATCTTAGTGGACCGTCTGGCTGCCGCAGGGATAGGAGGACAGGTTCTGGCATGGTGTAGGAACTTCCTTGCCAACAGACGCCAAATAACAGTGCTAGGCCCATATCAATCTGAGGTAAAAGAAGTCAGGTCAGGGGTCCCTCAGGGCTCTAGCCTGAGCCCGGCTCTGTTCAATCTCTATATGGTGCCCCTGATGAAGCTGATCACGTCATTCAAGATCAGCTCTATTTCATACGCTGACGATACCCAATTGATTTTGGTGCTGGATAGGGAGCGGCCTGGTGCCGAGGAAGATCTCAAGGACTGTCTTACAGCAATCTTCAAGTGGATGTCTAATAACCACTTAAAATGCAACACCGGAAAGACGGAAATCCTTCCTGTAGGCAAGAATAATCTCTTTTCCCCAATAGCTTGCTGGCCAGCAGAAGCTGAAGTGCCCCCCAATACAATTATATCTGCCCGTAATTTGGGCATCAAATTTGATCACCAACTGTCTTTCAAACCCCAGGCCGTGGCAGTAGCAGGTATGTGCTTTCAGATCATCAAAGCACTAAGGAAGTTTTTCGATCTTCTTCCCTTACCAGCGAGGAAAACTGTCACAGTGGCATTAATTAGTTCTAGGCTTGATTACTGCAATGGACTATATGCTGGAGCAAATAAATCTACTCTCCACAAACTGCAAATGGTCCAGAATGCGACAGCCCGCTTGGTACTGCGTCTGCCTCGTAGGTCATCTTCCTCGGCAGCCCTAAATACTCTTCATTGGCTGCCAATAGGGAAAAGAATCTTGTTTAAGATTCTCCTAATTACCTTTAGGGCATTTCATCAACGTGGCCCAACCTATTTATGTAATGGGTTTAAAAGTTATCAACCAACTCGCTGCTTGAGATCTGCTCATCAGAATCTACTCACCCCCCCTCATTTTAAGTTGATGACAAAGGGTGGTAAATCCCTTTTTGTTTTAGGAACAAAGGCCTGGAATAAACTTCCCTCTCAGATGCGATTAATCTCTCAGGAAGCCCCATTCAGAAAATCATTGAAAACCTGGATCTTCTCCTTGCCTGATGCCACCAGTAGAACCCTAGTGTAATGTGTGTTTGGAACTGAGTGACATATTTCTCCCTTTTCTACAACTCCTCCATCTGAGTTGTCTGTGCGCCAAGATACTCCTTGGAGTGATAGCTGCGCGGTAGAAATGTCCCTTACATTACATTACATTGAGCACGACCCCCGTTTCAGAGCGTAAACAGTTGCGTAGCCAACTGCCTGATTCTAGAGAGAAGGAAGTATTGGATCATTTGGCGCATAAATGGGTTACTGACCCTACAAGATATGAGTTAGAGTCTGTTATGGATGTCTTCCGCCAATGGGAAGCACCGAAGCAGAGATATGTTTTCGACAAAATGTGCGTTTTACTTTGTGAAGAATTGGAAGATGGTGATTTGGGACCCAATCCACCTGAGTGGTGCCGTGTACGGTTCAAGTTTGCGAAAGGTACGATTGTGGGTCTCGACGTTGAAAGAGCGGTAGCGACACTGCTTTCATTCAGGAGCGAGTCTCCTTGTCAGTCATTGTTTGAGCCTGATCCTTCTGTTAGGAGGAAAGTGAGACAGTACCCAATGAGGGAGGTTCCTCCGGTGTGGAAGGAAGCAGTTCAAGCTGATGCTGTTAATAATATTGTAGCTGCACCGGCTCACTTTCAGCGTGTTTGGGTACATGTTCCATGGAAGAGAGCTGAAGTCTTGGCTCTTAAACAGACCTTACCTGACCCCCGTAAAAATCCTGCAGGGTACTATAAGGAATTATCACAGACTGCAGACTCATGTGTTATGAATTTAGCTGATATAGACATGTTGTTTGGAAATGTGGTCCCATAGCCTTTATGGGGATTGATTCGTCACACGGATCATGCGCAAGAGTTAGGTGATACCTGGGTTAATATTGCCGCTGCGGATGGTCGACAAGTTGGTGGTGCTAAACCTGAGCCTGTAGTTGCAGAACTCCCTGGTAAGATCGTTACATGAAGACTTTAATGCCTGCGATGCGTGTAAATTGGGATAAACTGTCTGCATGTAAGCAGAAGAAAGATGAAGGCTTGTCTGACTTCTTCACCAGGTTTGAAGAAACATTCATTGACCATAGTGGTCAAGACATAAGTACTGAAGGTGGTCAACGGTTGTTTGTCAATAAGTTTGTGCATAATTTGCTTCCCGAGTTATGTACCAAGTTGAAGGATTCCGAGAGTTCGTGGGCTGTTTCCTCATCAGCACAGATATTGGCTACTGCACAATACTACGAAAATAGGGATAAGGATGAGAAGGATAGAGCAGAGAAAAAGACTAAAGAATTGAAGACGAAGGTTCTTTTACAGCAAGCGTACCCGCCTCGTAGTGGTCAGCGTAACTATCAGCAACCTCAGCAGTCTCAGCGAAACTCGCAAAGGTTAGAGCCTTCTCAACCACGTTTTCCTGTAGGCCCTAATCAATGTGCATATTGCAAAGAAGAGGGTCATTTTAAGAGTAGTTGCCCTGTTTTGTTGCAGCGTATGAATGGTGTTACTAGTGTAAGAGGCCGGGGTGTTCCGCAAGCTTCTAGAGGTAGAGGACGGGGAGGTTTCCCCCAGAGCGCGCGTTCCTTTCCTCCTCAAAATTCAATGAATAGTTTTGATCAGCAGAATAACGCATCTGGTAGGACGACTCAGTACTATAATGATGACTACTATGTCGAAGGTGAGAATATGAAGGGTAATGATTGCTAGGACAGCCATAGACAAAGAGAGGGAGTTGTTTCAGTTCCAGTAGATCAGAGTGGACCTTATGTTGAAGTGATTACATCAGGTGTGTCAGAGCCTTTTCTGTTGGATACTGGTGCTACAAAGAGTTCTATTATGCACTCTAAACTCCCTGGCACACCTTTGTCTGGCTTAACGAATGTTTCGGTAGGTTTTTCTGGCGCCCCAGTTAGAAACCCGGTTTCTAGTCCTATGTCTCTTTCTGTTGGACCTTGTGAATTCAAAGCACCCCTTATTCTGACGACAGGTTGTGGTGAGAACTTGTTGGGATTGGATCTGTTGAAAAGATTGTACGCGACATTGTATTGTTCTCCTTCGGGAGTACAACTTACATTGGGTAAGAAAGTGTCTTCCCGCAGGATATTTGTCGAAGGATAAACTTGGTACAGAATTGTCATCTCTTCCTAATATTCTTTGGGCTACTGGTCCTAATGATGTGGGTCTTTTGAAAATACAGCCATATGTTGTGACGTTGAAAGCGAATGTTAAAATGCCACGTATTCCCCAATACAAGATCTCTAGTGATGGTGAAAGGGCGTTGCTAGCGATTATTCATGACCTGATTGAGAAAGATGTAATTGAAGAAATGAGAGGTAATGTGTGCAATAGTCCGGTTTTGCCTGTTCTAAAAAGGACTGATTCTTCACAACCGCCTGTATATAGGTTCGTGATCGATCTTCGCGAGGTGAGTAAGATTGTAGTTGCTCAATTTCCTGTCAATCCAGATATCACTGCCTTACTGACCATGATTCTAGCTTCAGCCACGTGGTTTTCGGTGATTGATTTGAAGAATGCTTTCTTCAGCATCCCGATTGCCGAGGAGAGTAGGGATATTTTCGGCTTCTCTTTAGGAGGTCGAAGCTTCCGGTTCAAGCGCGCTCCTCAAGGCTATTGTGAGAGTCCATCAATATATAGTCAGGCTTTGAAAACACAGCTTGATACGATTGTTTTACCTGATGGTGCTGCTCTTATTCAGTACGTCGATGATTTGTTAGTCGCTGCAGATACTGAGGAGATTTGTAAAGAAGCCACATTGTCGTTGTTGCGTCATTTGTCTGATTTGCATCATAAAGTGTCTCTTTCGAAATTACAGTATTGTGAACAAGAAGTGACCTACTTAGGTCATCTCTTATCGAAGGAGGGAAGAAGACTGACCCCAGAACGAATTCAGGCAATTGCAAAATTGAATGTGCCAATTACACAGAGAGAAGTGTGTGCTTTCTTGGGTATCACGTCATATTGCAGACAATGGATACCAAATTTTTCTCTACTGGCCAAACCGCTGGTGGCATTAACTTGTAAAGATACACCGAATCCCCTCCCGTGGTCCGATGATTATCAGAAGAGTTTTTCGGAATTGCTCGATGAATTGTGTTCGGCTCCTGTGTTGGGTACCCCCGACTACAGTAAGCCCTTTACACTGTATGTCCACGAGAGAGAAGGATGTGCGTTGTCAGTGTTGACACAATCTTTTGGGGACAAGCAGCATCCATGCTCGTATTTCTCGTCGACTTTGGATCCGGTAGCTAGAGCGTTGCCGAGCTGTTTCAGAGCCACGGCGGCAGCAGCTGTTTCTATTCGACAGTCTGCTGGTTTGGTGATGAATAATACGTTGATTGTAATGGTTCCACATGCAGTGGATACTTTGCTAAACAGGACCAAGACACAGCACTTAACTAGTGCTCGATTGTCGGGTTATGAGTTGTCACTTTTAGCGAGTCATGTGCACATAAGGAGATGCAACACGTTGAATCCAGCAACGTTATTGCCGATTGTAGCAAAGACAGATGTTTCTGAACAGCATGATTGTTTTCTCAGGACAGAAGAGGAAACGAAAGCGAGAGTAGATCTTAGGGACACTCCTCTTGTGAAGTGTGATGGTACCTTATGGGTGGATGGTTCATGCTTCAAGCTTCCAAATGGTGATACGCCTGCGGCATATGCTGTTATGACTTTGCATACGGTTGTTGAAGCTGCACGTATTCCACATAATTCAGCTCAAGCAGCAGAGTTGATTGCACTTACGAGGGCGTGTGTATTATTAAAAGGAAAGAAAGTGACCATATATACAGACAGCCAGTATGCGTTTGGTGTGGCTCATAGTTTTGGACGATTGTGGAAGGAACGTGGGTTCCTCACTTCTCATGGAACTAAAATTCAGCATAGTCAGTTGGTGAATGAGCTTCTTGAGTCACTTACTTTGCCGTTGCAAGTTGCGATGGTGAAATGCAGTGCACATAAGAAGGTTACCGATGATGTTGGTCGTGGTAATGCATTTGCGGATGAAGTCGCGAGGGAAACGGCAAGAGATGTGACGAGTCGAATGTATGTTGCGGGTCTGGCGAGATGAGTAGCGGATAGAGGAATGTGTGAAGATACAATAGAGAGTGTGAAGTCTTTTCAAACTGAAGCTACAGAGAAAGAGTTGAGTGTGTGGAGAGAGAGTACGGGTAAATTAGACGCGAATGGTTGTTGGGTTGAATTGTCAGAGCATCAGCGATGGTTGTTACCCGATGCGTACGTGCTTGCAGTGGTTACAATGGCGCATGGAATGGCTCATATTAGTATGAAAGGGATTTGTAAGTTGTTGGCTGCAGTATGGCAAAATACTGGAATTCCTAAGTGTGCAGAGAATGTGGTCAGGAATTGTATGGTTTGCCTGAAGGACAATCCTGGCAAGGGAACTCCAACTCCAGCTGGTCATTTTGCGCCTCCGACGTATCCGTTCGAGGTTTTGCAGCTAGATTTCATCCACATGGAGAGGTGCAACAATTTGAAATATGTACTCGTGGTAGTCTGTGCCTTTTCAAGATGGGTAGAAGCATATCCCCTGAAAGATAATACTGCCTTGTCCACAGCTAAAGCCCTTGTCAAAGAGTTTTTCCCTGGGTATGGTTTGCCGAGAATGGTCTGGAGTGATAATGGGAGTGAATTTGTGGGTCAAGTGATGAAGAGAGTGCGTGAAGGCCTAGGAATCCAACAAAAATTCCACGCTGCAAATCACCCCCAATCAGCTGGTCTAGTGGAGTGCTATAATGGCACCCTCAAATTGAAGTTGGCAAAGATACAGGCGAGCTCTGATCTTAAATGGCCCGACGCGTTGCCATTAGCACTTTTATTGACAAGAATGACTGTACATTCACGAGTGGGACTTAGTCCCTATGAGATCGTTTTTGGTCGCCCGGCAAACATATGGGGAGTGCCGAGGTCGACGAAATTCAGTGAGATTGAACACCCTATACTGCTTGATTACTTGTATGACTTGACGGCTAAATTGCGTGTCTTACACCAACAGGTTCATGATACACTGCCTCAGGCTTCTGAAGATCCAGGGCATGCAATCGATCCTGGATCGTGGATACTGATCAAGAACTTTCAGCGGACAAAGAACAATCAGCCCCGCTGGATTGGTCCCTTCTTGGTGCTTTTATCCACGAGAACTGCAGTACGAGTACAAGGGAAGAAAAACTGGATACACGGCGTACATTGTAAGAGGGTTCCTTTGCCTCTGCCGTACGACCAGTGGGTCCAGGAGGGCATTCCTGATTCGGAAACTGAAACTGTACCTCGTTTTCTGCCTTTTAGCGATGCACGTTTAATTGGGACAAGTTCTGAGCATGAAAGTGACGATCTTTTGCAAGAAGCCGTGCCACCATCAGTTCGACTGGACACTACCGAGCCTGAACTCTTATTCTGCGATCACACAACACCTGGCAAAAGCCGTTATAATTTGCGACCAAGAGTCATGGGACTAATAAAATAAAAATCCTTTTTCATTACTATTTTTGAAAGTTCAGCTCTCCCATCTGAGAAACTGTTTTGACCGATTTTTGTTTGTCGGACCGCCATCCGGGTTCAGCTGTAGGGTCGCGGCGTCAAGTCTTTGGAGTGCAAGCCGAAGACACAAGGTCGACGGTTCTGGTTGGTCCTAGGGCGTTTCCCTGGACTGACAGACGCATTCCTTAGCACGGAACACCCTACCTCCGCGAGCAGCATGGTTAGAGGATGGAGTTTTTCGAGATGGAGAGACGTGTTAATGAAATGAATTTTAGAGGCCAAATGTATAAAATAATGAGCAGAAAATGTTTCTTAATATTGTGTATTCTCATGTTGCTTAGCATAATGATGTTTTTTATAGGATATATTATATTCTCTTTTCAAGTGACGTTTGCACCCACTACACAACCCATACCTTCTTCTACTGTTTCTTCGCATTCTTTTCACCCTCTGCCTTAACATGAATCCATTAGAAGATTGGAATTTGCTAATAACTCTTTCGTTCAGCTTCTGCACCAACATCAGCTAGTAGTGAACACGACTAACTATTGGGTGTGTGGTCTTATGCCTCATACTACTGATAAAGGTATTCCTTATCTGGTCCTGCCATTCAGCTACAATGGTTCTGTATGGGCATACAGAACGATGTTCATCTATGCGCGTGAAGTCCACCCCCTACGTTCTGTGAAAGATAATCCAAAGAATAGTGCTCTAGTTAAGGGAATAGTCGACATGATTAGAGGAGCTAGTTCTTATGAGACTATCCCGAGAGATGAGACACTAGCGTATATTGGATGGAACGTGACTGGATATGGAGTTAGTCTGAGTGAGAACCAGCGAGCGAAAGATCCTCTCCGATCTGGATCGTACCCCATCAGGGTCATCTTTGCCTGCAAGGTAATGGCAAGAATCTGAGAGCTCAGTTAGGGAAGAGTATCTGCACTGAGACGTATGTTTTTGCGTCCCAGACTTCCCCATCGCTCCTGGCAGCTAAGGGTACCTATTTCATCTGTTATGATAGAGCATACACATGGTTGCCCCCTGATTTCTCAGGCACATGTTTTGTCTCGTTCCTGTTGCCTCCCACCTACACAGCTGCTGCAGATTACCACAAGACAAGTGTAGTTAGAGGTGTCTTCAGTAAGGAAGATACTGCAGGACAAGAATTAGGAGATTTCTTGAAGGGTTTTCTGCCGTTTTGGGGACCTATGGTGAACAGCAGGAACATACGGCAATTGACGAGAGAGGTTGAGTCCACCGTAGTTGAAACTGCCGCTGCCCTTAGTAACTTGACTGCTGAGCTCCAGTCGGATCGTCTTATGACTCTTCAGAACAGAGTTGCGTTAGATGTCATACTTGCAGATCGAGGTGGGGTATGTAAAGTGATCCAAACAAGTTGCTGTGTTTTCATTCCAGACAATGCTCCAACAGTGTACCAGGCCATTTCCAAACTGCACAAGATTTCCGAATCTATACATGTGGACAAAGGAGATTGGTCGTTGATGGGACGGTTCTGGGAACTGTTATCGACATGGGGATGGAAGATTCTGATGGTCATTGGGATGATCTTAGCCATCCTTTTCCTGTTCTGTCTTTGTGTACAGTGTGCTCCTGCTATATGTGGTCTCTGTGCTACATCGTGTGTAAGGAAACCTGTATCAAGAGACGTGCTAAGTAATAGGATGATGCTACAGCAACATCTTGATGACCTGATGAGTATAGACCTGGACTCAGACTGACATGGGTTTAGGTTATTGCCTATGTAAGGGCAAAAGGAGGGTCTGAGGTACTGAGATTCTGAACCCGTTTCATAAAAGTCGTCATATCATGACGATTTTGGTATCAGCGGACCGAAAATGGCGAGTGTAAGATATACGAGTGTTTTCGTCATGTTCGAGTGACGAGATCACCATGAAATCAGGGATTCCGTTCTGAACCCTTGGGTTCCATTTTGTGTACGGCAGCCATTTTGTGGTTGCCCTCACATAGGCCGATGACTAAGGCCGAACGAGTCCTTGGGACACGTACACTTTTAACTGACTTCTGTGTGACCTGGGCAAGCTGACTCCGTTGCCCGAAGCCAAACTTGTTAAGCCAGTTCCTTTCCCAGTAGCTGATCAAGATTATGAAGTAAGGCACAGGACACCATAAACCTTTTCATTGCACACAACTATGTCTTATCTTGTTCACACCTGTCTCTGCTCCTTTCTTTATGGTCCGTTTACGAGGGGCATGTGCCCGTTTTTATTATGGGTTCGATCGACCTGTCTGATGAAGAATGTTAGGTTGACCAATAATTGATTATGGGCTGGACAAACTGCGAAATGGGCTTGTCATCATGCTCCTGCTGTTAATTTGTCGTGAAAACATATGAGTGGTCAACTGTAAATAAGGAATGTTTGCCTGAAGCATAATATTTGGTATAAAAAGGGATGACTGGCTTTGTAAAGTTGAGCAGTCTCCTGAGAACATACACAGTGTTGTACTTCTAGGATCTCTGTTACAGGCTGCAGCTAATAAAATTGATCTTTGACGTCACCAAGAAGTACCCCGTGTCTCTGTACTGTAGGACAGGTGGCCCCGGAGACTAGGGCGTTTCCCCTGGCGCCACTGGGTTCTAAAAACCCGGTTCTTCAGGTTTTGTTAAAAATCTTTTCATTCAGGAATAGATTTTTGTTGTCATTTGTACTTAAAGTTTAGTTCAAGGGAACTCTGCTTTCACTTCATCAAAGGGCATGTCCAAAAGGGTAGATTGGCTATCCCCAGAGAAACCAGACGTCCTCAACCAGGCGTAGTGTCTCAAGGCTACTGACATGGAAAGCGTTCTGCCCATTGAGTCGGCGGTATCCTGCCCACACCAAGTGGCGGACTTAGCTGCGTCTCGACACTCTGCCACTGCGCAGGTGATAACAGCCCGGGCCTCCTCCAGGCCTTTTGGTAGCACTTGGGCAACCGTGTCCCACACCAAGTGGGAATAATGGCTTAAGAGGCATGAGGTGTTCACCGACCGCAGCTCTCAGCTGGCGGAAGAAAACTTCTTCTTCCCAAGGTGGTCCAGCTTCTTGGATTCCCTATCAGGGGGAGCAGTATGGAATGCGCCCTTAGAAGACGAGGCTTGAACAACTAAGCTCTCGGGGAAGGGTGCTGGGAGAGGAAAAGTGGGTTGCAAGGGGCAGGGAGGTGGCGTCTGGCAATCATCCAATCCACAGGAGCCCATGTGCTGGGCTTGGACCAAGCGCCTAGAAGGTTTTCATTAAAAGGCACCAGGTGCGGGGCATGTCCAAGGGGACGAACATGGCACACGCAGCCTAATAGAGCTCCGTTCCGCCGACGATTAATCCGACATTTATCCTACGTCTCCCCAACCCTGAGACGTCTCTACTAAGATTTATCAGCGTCGGAAGTGGTGGGGAAGCCCCGACGGTGGTTTGCCGAGCCTCGGACGCCTGCCCAACGGCGTTCCGAGACCTGAGGTGGAGAGGCCTGCCAGACCTACAGAAGCTGGGACCTCGAGTCCGGGTGTCCCCGGGCGGAAGTGCGGCGTGGCTGATACAAACGGAGAGCAGTGGCCGGACCCCTAAGCCTGACATACAGAGGCCCGCAGTGAGTAACTTGTGCCTCGCAGAGGGCACAGGGCTCCCGACATCGCCGCTGCGGCGCCCGGGACTCAGAGGCTGTGCAGACTGCGCGCTGAGGGGTGCGGGGGGGCCGGGTCGGCCTTAATCGGCGGTCGTGTCGGACCGCGGGGGGGGACTGTTGCGCTGTGGACATTGCAGAGGCGCTCTCCTATGTGTTCCCCCCCCCCGGCCCACCGGCAGATCATGGATGGCAGTGGTAGCGCCCATAGTTAAAAAGGCGGGCGCGATGCTCTGAGCCCAGCAGCGACTCTGCACTCCATACACGACGCGCCATTGCCTGCCCCTCTCTCGGCGGCAGAATCGGGCCGCGAGGTTTGTCACCGAGGACGGAGGACAGTGAGGCTGGGACCTGGGCCCTGCATGACAACGAGCCGGTGGTGACGTTGAGGGCCTAGTGACAAGGGCGGATGCTCCGGCGTGGACCCAGTTCCTACCGGGCTCTTTGAGGGGAGCGACTGTGCCCCTGGAGTGGCCCCTGGACAGAGTGGTGACACAGGTGCCCCCAGCATTGGGTATGAAACAATCGCTCGTGGTGAGTTAAGGAGTCGCAGTGCCACTGAGGCGAGGAGAAAGCGACACCACGAGCGACGGCGCTGACTGCCCTGTGAGTGGAAGATACCCTCCCCAGCGGCTCGGACAGCGGGGGGGCTCGGACGTGGCACTGAGACCAGAAAAGTTGGAACGACCAACCTGCACCCCTGCTGGGCTCTGAGCCTCGGACGCATATCCAGTAACAACCATGACAAGGGGTGGCAACAGTGGAGGGACCTCGAAACAGGGCACGATTGATAAATGTACTGGGCCAACTGGAGGAGCCGGGGCATCCAGAGGCCCTCAAGGGTTCGGCCCAGACAATGCAGCCCTCATGGCAGCGATAACACAATCTAGAGACATGCTAGATGCGAAAATTGGGGCAGTAGGAGCTGACGTTACTTTGCTGCACCAAGACCTGCGTAATGCTGTAGCCCGCATCACTGAGGCTGAGACCAGAATTACGGGTGTGGAGGACGACATGGCGACACTCAAGAAGAAGGTGGCCAACATGGAAGGGATACAGAAGGGTCTTGCACTGCGGGCGGAGGACGTGGAAGGACGTGCTCGGCGGAACAACCTGCGGTTCGTGGGTCTTCCGGAGGGCTGCGAGAAGGGCGACATGGAGGCCTTTCTGACCCAATGGTTGGAGGGGTGGCTCCCTCCGGAGTCCCTTTCACGCTGTTTCATAATTGAACGTGCACACCGAGCACTGACCCAGAAGCCGCCGATGGGAGCTCGCCCGCGGCCTGTGATAGCCAAGCTGCTCAACTATCACGACCGTGACACAATCCTGCGACAAGCGAGACTGAAGGAGCCTTTGCTGTTCGAAAACCATAAGATCCTCATATTCCCGGACTACACCAGACTGGTTCAGCAGCAACGTCAGTCCTTTACCGCGGCTAAGGCGCGGTTGAGGGACCTCAATATCCAGTATGCCTTGCTTTACCCGGCCCGCCTACGAATGATCTTCCAGTCCCGGACTCAATTCTTTAACACTCCGGAAGAAGTTTTTGCCTGGACGGATGAAATGGTCCACGTCAGAGTGAATACCCCTCCGGGTCGAGACTCGGACTCATCATCCACGGGGGGGGCCCTCGAGGACTCCCCGGCGGTCGCGGAGCAGGAGTAACTGGAGGGCATGCACCAAGAAGAATCCTCCTTCTGATGCTGGGGCGGCGGAGGCGGACGAAACCACGGACACTCGGAATCCGGACGCATGAGTCCCAAAGACACTTGGCAGTCTATAGACACGGGCCCTTGTGAGGGGTCTGGGGCCGGCATCCACCTCTTGGGCGAAACCCCTTGCAAACTATTGACTATGCAACTTATGCTATAAGTAACTGAGTAGCTATGAGACGTGGGCTGGGGGACGACGACAGGAGGGCGGTCGAAACCTCTTAATTAGAGGAGTTTGTTCAGTGGGGGGTGAGTTGGGACTGTGTGGGTAGTTCATGGGGATCCATTGGGGTGGTGGGTCTCTAACCTCCCGTTGGGGGATGGAGATCATCTATACCGCGACAGGAACTTCAATGATTCTGAGGTATGGGGTGGGGGGAAGGAGGGAAGTTGACAGGGTGTTTGGGAACGGGATGGGGGTTGGAGGGTTTGTTGGGTGTCAGTTGCAAGGGAGCAGGGGGGGTGGGATGCTTTAAACTGCACAGTGTTCTTTCAGGTCCGATTGCAGCGAGATGTGTGTGTGTGGCCCCGAAAGCTCGAGTCGTTTTATGTTCTGCTCATGAATGGCGGTTGACCCTTCTGAATCAAGCCTACAGAGGGCATCGCTACGTGTTGTGAGCAGGAATGTACGGGGAATGCTGGACAAGATAAATGGAGGGGCTGTCCTGAGACAGGGGAAAAGAGATAGGGCAGACGTGTTGCTGCTGCAAGAGACTCACCTTATGGGCTCTAAGACCCTCAGTCTACAGCGCTATGGATATCAGCAAATATATCATGCAGGGTTTGTGAGGGGATCTCGAGGAGTAGCCATCTTGGTGCACCGTAGGTTGTCCTATACTCACGAGACTCAGTGGATCGATGCACAGGGCAGATACGTGTTTGTGCAGGGCAAGATAGGCACAGAGCCGATAGTCTTCTGGAGTGTTTACGCCCCACCTCCGCTGCAGGGTGCCCTCATAGAAAAATTGTTTAGTGTGTGGACCGAGATACCAGATGTCATGGCAGTGGTGGGTGGGGACTGGAATGATGTGATGAATGCACGGATGGATCGACATAGACTGGGGGATGGGGTGCTGTCGGATGCACCTACTAAACTGAATGGTATGTTGAGAGGGATGGGATGGGTGGATGCATGGCGACACCAACACACCCAACATCATGAATATACATATGTCTCGGCAGTACACAAGTCCTTCTCCAGAATAGACTACTTATTTGTCCCCCATGCCTGGGTTGGGAGGGTGGATTCCACGACCATACTACCGCGTGGCCTCTCGGACCACTCCCCGGTGGCGATTGACCTCCTCCTCAATAGGAGACGGCAGCCGTTTAGGTGGCGCCTCTCCACATGGCATCTACAACAGGAGGACTATCAGACCCACATGAGGGAGGCTATTGCCCACTATTGGAGTGATAATGACAACCGCGATACTGATGACATGACCCTCAGGGAGGCACTGAAGCCCACGCTTCGCGGGGTAGACATTACTTGGTGTGCGGCAGCCCGTAGGACGCGCAGGGAAACTAAAGCGAGGGCTGCGGATCGAGTCTGCGACCAAGAAAGAAGATGTGAGACAATTACTGCTGGCGCAGCAGTCGTATGCCTCCTTGCTGTCGGATGAGGCTCGACAGCTGTGGTTGGCGACTCAGAGCAGGATCTACCAGTGGGGCGACAAGTCCAGCTCGAAGCTATACAGACTTTGCCAAAGCACTTTTCACGCGCAGTCCCTGCCATGTATTCGGGATGAGAAGGGAACGCTTATGACGGCCCGACGGACTTAGCGGCCGGCTTTGCACAGTATTATGAGGCCCAATACGCCCCGAGAGATTCTCTCGGCGGAAGACATTGACAAATTCCTGGCTGATCTCCCGCCACGATCAATCTCGGATGAAGGGCGGGCTCGCCTTGAACTTCCTTTGTCGGCGGAGGAGCTGGCTACAGTCCTCGGGGAATTAAATGTGGGCAAGGCCCCCGGACCCAATGGTTTCCCTTGCGAATTTTTTAAGGAATTCCACCTCCAATTAGGTGCGTATTACGGCAGGGCGCTAGAGGCAGCTAGAGAGTGTGACCGACTCCCGAGAGACTGGCGACATGCTGAAATAGTAGTCTTCTGCAAGCCGGGGAGACCTCCTAACCGGCCCGAATCCTATAGGCCAATATCGTTATTGAACTCCGAAGCGAAAATATTGGCAAAGGCGCTGGCTAATCACCTTCTTCCATATATCACTGATCTGGTCCACCCGGACCAGGCCGGATTTATGCCCCATAGGGCAACACGACACAACATTAGGCACGCGCAGGTGGCAGTTGAGGCGGCCCGTGCGGCAGGAATTCCTGCGGCTCTTCTACTGGCCGACATAGATAGGGCCTTCGACTCGGTGAGCTGGGTCTATCTCCGTGCACTCCTGTCCCGTCTAAATCTGGGACCCCACTTTTTTTCATACCTACAGCTCCTGTACACGGGTCTAACGGTGTCAGTGAGAGTGGCTGGGACAGTGTCCAATTCCTTCCCTATAGAGCGGGGCACCAGGCAAGGGTGCCCCCTCTCGCCCTATCTATTTGCCCTAGCTATGGAACCATTGGCGACATGGGTCCGAATCGATGCACAGGTGCGGGGCATTGAGTGGAGAGCGGGACCCTCTGATAGAATTGCACTCTATGCGGATGACGTCCTATTTTTTCTTACAGACCTGAACAGATCCGGGCCACGGGTCCTTGATATCATGCGAATTTTTGGGGAGGTGTCGGGCCTCCACTTAAACCTGCGTAAGTCGGTGCTCTGGGATCTGGGGGAGCGTCGTGGCCTAGGATCCTGGGCGGCGGCACTGCAAGAAGCGACGGGAGGCCTTAAATATTTGGGAGTGTTCCTATCAGACATGCGTGGGGTCTCCTGCACACGCAATGTCGTACCTGTATGGGAGCGTGCCCGATCGGACTTGGCTGCGTGGCCCCGCATGCCCCTGAACGTCTACGGCCGATCGGCCATATTCAAAATGGTAGCCCTCCCACGTCTTTTGTACCAATTACAAAACCATCCATACCCGATTCCACCGCAGTGGTTTAGGCAGGTGAATTCGACACTCAGTCACTTTCTCTGGGCTGGGGGAGTGGCGAGAGTGGCGCTCCGCACATGTTTCCTTTCCACGTATTGTGGTGGCCTAGCAACGTCAGACATCCTGTCCTATTATCAAGCTTCTCACCGTATTAATACTAAATGAGTGGTGGTATGGGGATTGAAGTGATCCGGTCTATGCCCTAGAGAGGTACCTAATGGATCCTGACACACTACATGTCCTACTCTATTCGGCGGATAAGAGGAAGAAGCTTCCGGTGGTCACTCAAATTGTGTTTCATATATGGCGTGGAGCACTCCGCCGCATGGGTTGGTGGAACAGGCTAACAAAGGAAACCCCATTGTGGCAGAATGGGCAACTATCGGCATTGCTGTCCCTACAGGGGTTCCGTGGCTGGGACGGGATTGGCATCTCGGCCATAGGCCACGTCGTCAGGGGCACGACCCTCAAGTCGTTCCAGGAGATGCGGGACGAGTATGACATGCCCAGGACCCAGTTCTTTCGGTATTTACAGTTCCGACATGCTATCACGCCCACCTTACAAGGCCTTGACTCAATGCCCGAGTTTAGCCCCTTAGAGGCCAAAGTATTTATGGGGGAATTGGAAAGCAAGAAGATATAGTCTATTTACCAAACACTAGTTACACATTGTTCACCCTCCCTGGATACTATACGGGCCAAGTGGGAGAATGATTTGGGTGCATTTGAGGAGGAAGACTGGAGAGAGGCACTTGAGGCTCCGAGAGGGGCAGCCATTTTAGTACGCCTGCGCTTCATTCAGTTCAAATATTTACATAGGGCCTACTTTACCAGGGAACGACTGTGGAGGGCGGGCATGATAGCGTCCCCGGATTGTTTGCGATGTGGCAGAGAGAGGGGCACATTTCTACATACAGTATGGTCGTGTGGTGGCCTACAGGGGTTTTGGTCGGGAGTGTGGGACTGCCTGGATGAGGTGTTAGGTTGGGAACTCCCCCGCACGCCACAGCTGGGCCTCCTCCATGTATTTGAACAAGTGGGGGGAAACATCTACAAAAGACACTTGCTGTTGTTGGGCCTCACTGTGGCCAAGAGAGATGTGGCTCGAGCCTGGAAAGACCCCAGGGCCCCCCTGTTGGGAGTATGGAAAAGGGGACTGGACTATTATATGGGGCTAGAGCGCCCGATTTTTGAAGCCAGGGGCTGCCCCCAGAAACACTATAAGATTTGGAAGAGGTGGGCAGATTATAGAGGACTGTGGCTGGAACCGCCGCCACGGGATGACCCTGACAAACGAACTTTAGACACTGCACCCGGGTGAGGGGGCATAAACACTACTTGATATTTGATGTGCCTTTTACTTTTGGACTGTTTAGTCGCTGTGCAGGGGGGAGGGGGGCTTTGGGTGGGGGCAGAGGGGAGGGGGGTTGTAGGCTAGCTATTTTTATTTAAATAGTTGTTTGAATCATCTACACTGTACATATCATTTTAACGCTCACAGTTTCTCCGGTTCTTGGGGCGCTGTGTTTGTCATGCAACTTTTCAACAACTCAATAAAATTTTGTTCTGAAAAAAAAAAGGCACCAGGTACTCCGAAGAGGCAGCTGCCCATTGAAGTTCCTCTGTCAGGAGGTTATTCCTGATAGCCACTGTATTATTATTTAGAATATTCGGTTTCCTTATGTGGAGTACATAACAACGAGCCAGCAGCATCTTATATCGTAATGGATACCTTAAAAATCATACTAGAATAGTGAATTTGGCTAGACGAATAGCGCTTTAGGGCCACCACCAATACCGTTCTCACGTAGTTTCTGAGGCCCGCCACAATGCGGACCACAGAGAGTACTAGGTTAGGCAAGCACGTCACCTGTGACTACGAGCGATCCAATAGGAGGAGAGATAGATGATTCCTCTTAGGTTAATTTACAGCTTGGGCCACGACCAATCCGGAAGTTTTTACCACCCGCCCAATCTGACTCTTAGGGACAGATATTTAAACCGGGCGTGTTGGCCGTACTTTTGGAACACGATACAGAAAACACAGAAGCTGGGCGCCACAACCCGACTTAAATGGTAAGCCGGAACAATACAGTTCGCTAATTCCTCCCTTAAATTTTTTATCTAAGTTTTTACGCATTAAACATAAGAAAAGTTCTGTCTTACATGGCATTTCACTTTTCTTTCTAAATAGCGATAAAATCTCAGCAATAAGTGCCAGAGAGTAAAGAGGGTGGAGCCCTTCATTGTTTTGTTTTTTTTTTTCTTTTTTTTTTTTCGTTCAAAAACCTTTATTTGAGCAAGCATAAAAATACAAGAATGGGCCTACAACCTCACGGGCTGGCCGCTAATAATAAGGCACAAGGAATAAATTAGAAATGTACTCCCGCGGTCAGGCACAAATCAAATACCAAGCATTACTCCCAACATATCACAGAGCATATTGAATTTTTGTTTTATACAAAAAGAAAAACAAACACTAAAAAGGCGAATGCACAGCAATCAAGGTCAGCCCAAAGAACGGAGGGGATGGTCAACACTCAGGAGAACATACCAAGAGCCCTGAGGCTCTAACAAGGTCGGGGGGGGGGGAGCAGCGGGGAGAATCGAAAATCCACAACACAGTATGAAACGGTTCCGGGAACGCTCGCCTAGGGAGATAGGACAACATCAGTAGTGCCTACAAGAGGAGGGGTACAGATATCCCCATGATATTCATTCCACTGGCCCCAAATCTTCGTCCACGCCCTGGGTCTGCCCCTGGCCACATATATAGTCTTCTCACGAAACATGGACCAGTCCATGTTGTCCTCCCATTTCGAGACCTCAGGGGGCCTGGATGCGCCCCAGAGTTGCGCAATATCCCGTTTCGCAACCATGTAACCCAAAGTAGCCCACCTGGTCTGGGCTACAGAGTAGTCAGTGGGCTCCCATACATTCAACAGACACCGTCGTGGCTCAGGCCGCAGGGCAACACCAGTCACAGCAGTCATCACCTCAAGCACGGCAGTCCAGTAGGCCGCCACAACTGGGCACTCCCAAAGAATGTGTAAAAAAGTAGCACTCGACCCACAACCACGCTTACATAACCCATCCAGGGAAAAGCCCATTGTCACCAGACGCGGACCAGTGACATACACTCGATGGAGGATTTTAAGTTGAACCAAACGGAGACGGGCAGGAATGGCTACCTCCTTGGGAGAAGAGAGTGCCGATTGCCAATCTTCGTCGTCCAGTTCCAACCCATCGCCGACCCAAACCTCCCGAAGTCGGACCAATAAGTCCGCCCGATTATTGATCAGCTTCTTATAGATCAGGGAAATGGTGCTATCAGGCAGGTGCCCATCAAGGACACGATCTTCGAGGGGGGAAGACTCGGGCAGGGCCTCATCAGGAGTCAAGACTGAGGCGAGGGCGTGTCGGACCTGCAGATAACGAAAAAATTCCCTACCATTCAAACCGTATTCCGCCTGGAGGGCCTGGAACGACTTCACACTACCTTTCGAACAGACATCACCCACCTTACATATCCCAATCATATCCCAGCGGTCGAAGCCCTTAGTGGACCAGAGACACCCCAAACGTTCCGAGGCATAAAGCGGCGTCGCCAGTGTCATTCGATCCTCCCATCCCAAACTCACATTCGCGGCTCGCCACACAGTTACTGCAATCCTAGACGGGCCCACAAGATGGCGCCCGGCTGATCGAGAATAAAGCGCTCTATTAAAGTCCCCACCCGGCAGCTGGAGCCTATCCATCTCGAATGCAGGATTTCGACCCGGTGAAAACATCGCGTGATTAATAGCAGACAACTGGGAAGCCCAATAATATCGCTTAATATCGGGGAGCGCCAAGCCCCCGTCGTACCAAGGGATGGTGAGTTTCGCGAGGGCAATACGTGGGCGCCCGTCCCAAATCAATTGCCTTTGAAGACTCTCGATCTCTCGGAAATAGGTCTTGGGGATGTCGTCATAGGAATTCTGGAGCGCGTAGAGAAACCGCGGCAAGGACATCATTTTAAACAGAGCCGCCCTGCCCAGAGGAGACAAAGGAAGCTTACGCCAACGGGCCACGTCCAGTCGCAATCTAAGCAACGGGGGGAGGAGATTACGCTCAAATCGGAGCGAGGGGTCCAGCGTAATGAAAATCCCTAAATATTTGAAGCCAGACTGGACCACCTGGATAGGAAGTCTGCTCGGCAATGGGGGTAAAACACCCGAAAGAACATACACGCAGGACTTGGCCCAGTTAATAACGAGGCCTGAGTTGGCACCAAACAAAGTGAGAACATCAAATAAAACAGACAAAGATTTACGCGGGGAGGTGAGATATAAAAGAATGTCGTCCGCGTAAAGCGAGACGCGATCCTCAAAGTCCGGTGACCAGCGAATCCCCTTGAGCGAAGGCTCCCACCGAAGCCAAGCAGCTAATGGTTCCAAGGCGAGTGCAAAAAGCAACGGAGACAAGGGGCAGCCCTGACGGGTACCCCTGCCAAGGGTGAAAGGGGTCGAAACTCTACCATTTACCACTACTTGTGCCAGAGGTTCAGCATATAATAACTTAATCCAACCAATAAACTCAGGCCCGAAACCAAATTTCTCAAGAGCCGCCCATAGATAAGGCCATTCCACAGTGCTAAAAGCCATTGAGGCATCCAACGATGCCAAAATGGCCGGCTCCGTCAGAAGCCCCGCCCTCGCAATCGCACCGTGGAGACGACGTAAGTTAAGAGCCGTGTTGCGATGCGGGATAAATCCGGATTGATCTGGATGGACCAAGTCACTAATGACCGTCAGGAGGCGGGACGCCAGGAGTTTCGCCAATACCTTGGGCTCAACATTCAGCAGAGATATGGGCCTATAGGATGAACAAAGGTCCCGCGGTTTACCATCCTTGGGGATGACAACTATCGTGGCCAATCGCTGATCATATGGGAGAATACCCCGTTCCCGGGACTCCAGAAACATGGCGCGAAGATATGGCGCCAGTCTGTCGGGACGCAACTTGTACAGTTCAATTGGCAACCCGTTCGGGCCCAATGCTTTGCCCGAACGGAGTGAACGGATGGCAGTAGCTATCTCATCAACAGTAAAGGGGGAATCCAACGCCACACGATCCAAATCGGAGACACTAGGCAGAGCTATATCACGCAATAGAAGGCGAGAGTCAGCCACATCCCTCACAGACACAGGGGTGTATACCACACGGAAGTACTCAGCAAAACAGTCAACTACTCCAATCGGGTCCGTCACACTCTCACCACTCGAAGACTGAATCACGGGCACCACACGATTAGCTCTCTCCTTCTTATCCAGCCAAGCCAGCAATTTACCCGCTTTGTCCCCCACATCATACAAACGACCCTGTTGCTCCCGAAACATCACTTTAGCAGCATCCGTGACCATAGATTTATAGGCAAATTGTTTCAGACCCAGGGCGTGGAGTTTCGCAGACGTGACACCCGATTCCAAAGCCTCCTCCAATGCAGAAATCTCTCCCTCAAGGTCCACCACCTCCCTAATTCTCGTCCCTCTTAGCTTCAACAATAAGAGAGAGGGCCTGCCCACGAATCACCGTCTTAAAGGCCTCCCACAGGGACACCGCTGAGGAAACCGACCCCTCGTTATCCAGAAAATATGCGTCCAAAGACTGAAGCAAAAGGCTGCGGGTCTCGGGGGAGGTAAGGTACCACGGATTGATGGGAGCCACCCGGCCCACTGCCTCTACTCCAACCTCAAAACGGAGCCAGAGCGGAGAGTGGTCAGAAATACCCCTGGGTAGGTGTACAACCTCACGCACCGCTGGCGACTGAGCCGCAGGCATCAGGAAATAATCCAGTCTAGACAGACTCCCATGGGCCCCAGAGTGAAAGGTGTATTGAAGCTGAGTAGGATGCAAAAGCCTCCAGCAATCCACCAAACCAAAGGTATCCAAAAACCCACCCAACCACTGTTGGGCCGCAGGAGTATCTCTAGGGGGATGGCGATCGCGGAGACCGGAGAACACCGAATTAAAATCACCAGCCAGAAAGAGAGTACTATCAGGGAGGTCCAACAACACACGGCCCAAATCAGTAAAGGTAGAAGTCTGCAAGCCGGGGGGCACGTAAACAGTAAACAGGGAGAGGGCACGACCCTCATAGCGACCCACAAGGACAGCATATCGCCCCCGATCATCCTGAATCACATCATCAATAGCTAGGGGGAGGGAAGCCCGAACAAGGATACCCATACCCCTAGAACCCGAGGTGAACCCCGAATGTGCTACGAGGCGATAGCCCCACCTATTCATCGCATGACAAACATTGCCTACCAAATGAGTCTCCTGCAGGAAAACAATATCAGGAGATAAACGTCGTATACATTTCAACACCACACTCCGTTTGATACGATCCCCCAGACCGTTAACGTTCCACGAAACAAATCTCAACCCGCTACCCCCCATCCCACCCAGCAAAGCCAAAACCCCCCACCAATGAGCATGACACAAGAAACATCTTCAAATACAGGACAAAGTCGCCTTGAGAACAGAACACACAAACAACGAACTTCCCAACCACCCACCCCCCAAAGAACAAGAAAACACCCCCCACCCTGCACCCCTGCAAAAAGCTAAAAAGCCACCCCAACCTGCAGTGTGCCTGTCGCCCAAGAACCCCTATTCTACACAAAGACCCCGGAGGAGGAAAGGCTCCGTCCCACCCGCCACCCCGATCAAGACCAATAACGAGAAATGAACATACATCAAAGCACATAAGCAGTAGAGGAACGTAGGCATACACTTCTGGAAAGAGTTATTCAAAACAAGGCACCAGGCAAAGACGAAATGTTCAGCTCTCTACACCACCTTCAGCACCGCCCGGGTGGACATCGGACTCAGTCTCAGGAGGTCGGCCAGGCAAGGAGTCCAGCCAGTCATTCACCGCATCCGGCCGATCAAAGAAGAAAGTTCGGCCATTATACTCAACCCGCAGCCTGGTCGGAAAAAGCATAGCGTAGCGCATCCCCATGTCCCTAAGACGCTTCTTGGCACCACGAAATCCCATCCGCTGCTTCTGGACCTGTTGGGAAAAGTCCGGATAAAAGTTCACCGTGGCATTCTCAAAGGCCACCGGGCCCTTCGCCCGTGATGCCTGCAGGATAGCGTCCCGATCCCTATAGTGGAAAAGTTTTGCAACAATAGGTCTCGGCGGGGCACCTGGCTTACCCTGGCCCCCGGGAACACGATGTGCACGCTCCACTGTGAAAAATTTACTAAGGCCAGATGGAGAAAGGTGGTTTTGGATCAGGTCTTCAACCAGGAGATCAACCGAGTGGGGTTCTGGATTCTCCGGAACACCAACCACGCGAACATTACAGCGACGTGCCCTGTTCTCAAAATCTTCCAAGCGCCGGGTCATGAAATCGTTCACCCTACGGAGATTGCCAATCTCCGTCTGTATCTCAGAGACGTCCACCGTGAGGCTGGATGATTTGATGTCCAATGACTTCACCTTTTCGTTCGTTTTCGAGAGATCGGCTCGAATTAAGTTCACATCGATGGCCACGGTGTCAATTTTGTGGGCCAAGGTTTCATATTGTTGGCCTATCGACTCCCTCATGCCAGAAATGGCGCCCATGATGTCCTGCAAGGAAGGCTCCGTCGACGCATCCAAGACGTGGTCAGACGCACTGGGACCAGGCAGGGCAGCTCCGGGGGACCCCTTAGAGTGGGTATAACGGTCCATGACGTTAGATTGGACCGGACCCCCGCGCAGAGGTCTCTTCATCTTCCGCGTCTCCCGGTCCCCTCTGCCCGCCATTTTAGAGATGCGTCACAAGGAGATTCACCAGAGTCAACGGACCGGGCACCAGAAAGGGAGGCCCCGGGAGCAAAGGACCGCAGCAAAGGTACCACTGGGAAAGGGACAGCCAAATAGGAGAATAGTCCAGCCAAAGGCCCGACAGCCGACTCGTGCCCTGGACCCAGCTCTGGCCCGACCCTCTCGCCGACGTCCCAGTCAGAGGCAGAATCGAAACCGAAACTCAAGAAGGGGACCCACAGGTCCAATCCCCCTGCCGTTGTTGTTCAACTCCAAGACGGCCACTGAACCTCACCCAGTCCCGGGCGCACCTCAAGGGCGGAGCCCAAAAGTCCGAATCACCGTAACTCAGGCACCCGGTGTCAAAATAAATTTCTGAAAGGTCCAGGTAGATCAGCCCAACGTCCTCTATACAAATCCTCGTGAAAAATCAGGATGTATGCAGGATATTATGCCGGGAGCGGCGGGGGTCCGGGGAGCGCTGTGCTCACGCGGCCATCTCGGATGCCCGCCAAGCTCCTCCTCCGAGCCCTTCATTGTTAACATTGGAGCAATTCATACGGCTCGACTTCACAGCTTAAAGTCACCCTTTCACGGCCATTAATCCAGGTATGCCGAACTCTATCCTTATATTGCCATTACAAACAGACCGTGAAGGCACACGGTTAGAGCAAGTACTTTAGACTGATCTAGACTTACTCATGTTGATTTACAGGCTATCCCCTGGTGCTTTAAAGATAAGGAGACGTGTTAAATCGTTCCGTGTAGGGAGTTGGTATCATTAATTAACCAGATGCTACATCGTTGTCACTTTTAAGGTATTCAACTAACTTTTCCTAATAGTAATCAGATGCAGTTGGATAGCTGTACAGATTTTTATTATGTTTGGTTCTCTCCTTATACCCTGTACCTTAGGCTAAATACCCTGATGTTATACATTTCGCCATATCCCCACAGACAGAGGGACGCAGTTTGGGAGCCGACCCATCCCTATTCATTAAAGGGTAAGACATCCTTCCCCTAACATTAGATTATTGAGCTAAAATAGTATGTCTAAAAACACCTTCCCTTCCTGATAGCGGTTGGATCTTTTAGTTTGGTAAACATCTCCAGAATTCAGGTTTACATAACTTTCTCAGCTTAAACTAGCAGGCTGCATTTGTGGGATGCCCTTAGCCAGTGGAAACCCTCTGTATATAGGCTTACTGTATCCCGATGGGGCTTTTCTCCTGATTCATTTTCCATTCAGTGCCCTAAACTGTATAGACATTGGGGTTATGTGTTACTTATTGATATCAATGTATTCTTGAAATCCATGTATTACGAAGGTCATGTAAAGGAGATGTTTTTTTTTTTAATTAAATGTGTTTTGGTGTTAGCACATGTGGTATATAAAAGACACTTAGGGCCCGATGTAGGTCGGTCGGTAACGGCCGAAAATCAGTATTTTCGGCCGTTACCGACCGGTATCGAGGTTTCGGGATGTAGGAGTCCCAAAAACGCCCGAATCGGTAAAAATTCCGATTCGGAAAAGTTACCGTGTCGGAAGTATATCGATTCGGAAATTAAACCGATTCGGCAAATATACCGAATCCGTAACCAAACAGAATCGGTAAAAAATTAGGGATTCGGAAAATTCACCGATTCTGTACTATACCGATTCGGAAAAAACAGAATCGGGAAAAATTCCGATTCGGTAATGTTATCGAATCGGTAAAATTACCGATTCGGTAGAATACCGATTCTACTGAAGAGTGAGATGTAGGAAAGCACTGAAATACCGATTTTGAGTCAAATTCGGTATTTAAGAATCGGTATTTACCATAGATTTGAATCAGGTGGTAACCAGGTGCAACCTATAAAAAAGGACCCAAAATGCATTTCTGCTTGCACCATGGCAGCTTTTTATGTCATAGCAAGACGGCTACGGCTACAGCAGGATGGAGAGAGGGAATGGCAGAGAGAGGAGCAGGTGTATAGAGAGCGTCTCACCCTGTCCATGCAGACAGATGCAGAGATCCTACAGAGGTACAGGCTGGACCCAGAGACCATCTTACAGCTCATTAGGGACCTCAAACCCCTGTTGCAGCACCCCACCCCAAGGACACACGCAATCCCAGTGCACGTGCAGGTGCTATGCAGCCTACACCAGCTTGCGTCTGGCAGCTTTCAAAGTGCAGTAGCTGCGGTAGGAGGGGTGAGCCAGAGCTGCCTGTCCCGGTTCTTCCACAAGTTCCTAGACGCCATGATCGAAAGGATGGACCAATACATTTCCCTCCCTGCAACCCATGCAGAACTGGTACAGACAAAAGCAGACTTCTACCAGATGGCAGGATTCCCCCACATCATTGGCTGCATAGATGGCACACACATTCCGATTTGTCCCCCTGCTGACACAGAATACATATACCGTAATCGGAAGTCAACGCACACCATAAATGTGCAGGTGATTTGTAATGCCAAGTGTGTCATCACTGACGTGGTAGCAAAATTTCCAGGGAGTACACATGACTCCTATATCTTTCAAAATAGTGGCATTTATGCACGGCTGACGGCAGGGGAATTCGGTGAAGGATACCGCCTAGGTAAGACACAGTGTCAGACCCCCATAACCTAAATATCAGTGTGAAGTACATGTATGCATGTGAGTAATGTTACCCCATTCTCTTCTAGGCGACAGTGCATATGCCCTCCGCTCATTCATTCTCACCCCTTACCTCAACCCCTCAACACCCAGCGAAAGGAGGTATAACCGTGCGCACAAAAGCACAAGGAATGTAGTTGAACGGACCTTCGGCATCTGGAAGAGCAGGTTCAGATGCCTGCACAAGACCGGAGGTGCTAGACAATATACCCCCATCACCTGCTGCAAGATAATTGCTGTATCTGCAATGTTGCACAACCTTGTGCTCAAGAAGGGCACAGAGGTAGAGTTGTCTGACTACGAGGACCCTGACGATGACATAGCTGTGCCACTAACACAACCTGCTGGAGTGTCTACACCAAGTGACGGGAGGTACAGACGTGAGGAGATAACAGACAACTATTTCTGAGTGAGTACAGATGCACAGACACGTCAATGTATGTGGAACAAATAAAAATTTACTAATGTTGGCACAACGTTACTGCACTGATGTGCTACAAATTTAACTATAACAGAATAGGTGGGAATTGTAAATTGTCCGGTTTGCCTCACCCACCCTGGCAGTCTTACTTCTTGCTGCGCTTAGCTGACCCACTTGGATGTGGCTCACCCCCTTCTGTGTGTCCGGCTGCCTCAGCGGAGCGCCTGCTGCTCCGGCGCGGCTCAGATACAGCGCTGGCCGGGCTGCTGCGGCTGCTGCTGTCCCCAGCCTCGCCCACGTCCAGGGCAGGATTCACCACCGTGTTTGATATTATTAGTGTCTCCATGGCAGTGGTGATGCGGGCCATGCCCCTGGTCATCTCAGCAGTGTTCTTGGTGAGGCAGTCCTCCATATTAGCCCCTCGGCGGCATAGCTGGGCGGTTGCTGCAGCAAGGCGGTTGAGTGACCGGTTTTGCATGCGGGCATCCCTGCGCCTACAGTGCTCGTGCTCCTCCATCTTAGTGCATAGCTGGGTAATGGCAGTAGTCATGCGCCCCAGTCCAGTAGCTATTTCCTTGTTGCTCTCAACGAGACTCTTAAACCCCTTTCTCATCTCCCCCATGTGCAGGTTGTGCTCCCGCAATTGGCGATGGCAAGCCAGGATCGACTTGGCCTGCATCCTTTGGATCCGGACCATACTCCCCTCCAGCCCTTGGAATACACTGCCCTCCCGTGCTGGTAAAGCAGGGCTGGATGTGCGTGGCCTGCGCCGATTGCTGCTGGCCTGCTGTGTGGGCTGGTGTGCCACGGGTGTTGCAGGGGTGGGTGCTGGAGCCTGAGCCGCTGCTCCCTCCATGATGTTCAATGGTGCAACGGTGATCCTCCTGGCAGGAGATGTGGCAGGTGCTGGGTGGGTCTGTGTTGGGGAATTTTCGGGTGAGAACTGCACTGGGGGCGTTAGTGACAGTAGGGGGGAGTGGGGAAATGAGAGGGTATGTCCTGTGTCATCCTCATTGACCCCGGCACTGCTGTTCTCCTCCTCCTCCTCCTGTGATGGTAGAATGCTGCTTTGCCCTGCCACCGCACTGTCTGATGCCGCTGGAGCTGGAGCTTGTGTAGCTGCTGCTCCACTGCCTGATGGTGCCCCTAGGTATACATTAGCATTTGTGAACTGAGTGCAAATGTCTTACAGTCACTACAATAAAAGCATTGCACATCCCATTTTCAATACTCATTTTCTAGGTGCATTTCATTTGAATGTGCACTGGCATTTGTTACTACATTAGCTTACTACAGTTACCATGATGCATTGCTCATGTATGTTGCTAGCAGTACTGGGCTGGGGTTTGGCTGTGCATTGGGGCTAAAGGGGAGGTGTCTGGTAGGGTTTGTCATGCTGCGCATGCTTCTTACCTTTTGCTGTGGATCTGGAAGAGCTGTCCAGATCGCCAACTCCCACCACACTCTCTTTCTCAATTGTCGTGGACACAAGTTCCGCAAGGTCAGTGAGGGGTGGCACGGGGTTACTGCCTCCACCTGTTAGTCCTGCCTGCTTGTGCAGCTCGGCCAGTTTCCTCTTGGTGAGGCTGCGAATGTCGTAAAACCTCTTCTTGAGGTCGTCCAGGCTCCTGGGGGTGACACCAACTGCGTTCACCCTCCCACCGATTGCAATCCACAGGTTCCTCTTGGTGCTCTCTGGGAGTGTGAGGGACAGCCTCCCAAACAGCTGCCTGTGTACCCTCACCACCTCCTCCACCAACACTTGCAGCTCCTTGTTGCTGAACTTGGCCTTGCGCTTGCGCTCAGCCTTCTGGCTCTCAGAGCTGCTTGCCATTTCCACACAGTTCTGGATAGTGCTACCACTGCTACTCACTCTGAATGCTCAGCTCAGGCTGCCTCTCCAGAAAGTTCTAATGAGTTTCACCTGCCTGGGTAGCCACTCCCTGCTAGGGTGGGGTAGGGTGCTTCCACCTCATTGGCTGTTGTCATCAGTTTCACTTTTTCTTTCTCGCCGATTCCGTGTTTGCCGATTCGGTATTTACCGATTCGGTATTTGCCGAATCGGCTACTACCGAATCGGTAAATACCGAATCGGTATTTGCAGTGCATTCCTATGGGCCTTTTGGCCCATGGGGGTGTATTGCAATTACCGATTCAGTATTTGCCGAGTAGGTAATCGGCGATTCAGTACTTACCGATTCGGCAAATATCAATTCGGTAAGTATCGAACCACGATACCGATTGTTACTGATTCGGTAATTTGCAGAATTTTTTTACCTACATTTCATTTACCGATTTCAAAATACCGATTCGGTATGATTCGGTATTTTAAAATTGGTAAATGCGTTTTACCTACATCGGGCCCTTAGAGTCTTCCCCTAACACATTGTGTATTTATTCTAGGGAAATCTCAATGACCCCTTGGTTACGACAGATATTGTGCAAAGTCTTGATAAAGGTGGCCTATAATTTGAGAAATCCACCGAAACGCGTCGACGCTTTCCTGTCCAGTATAATTCAAGACTCTATCATCATTGTCGATACATCTATTATTTGAGTACATAACATCGATGCTAGAAAATAGGAGTCTGAATATACGATTAGTACTGTACAATTTTTATGTCTTACTGTTTCTGTCTTTGTGTACCAATTATGCGGGTCATAATTGAATGTTTAGATATGTTATAAAATATTTTTTATCCCCTTTTTTTAGCTTCTAGGATTGTGTTGTCTGGTGATCATTGTATTTTTATTGTATTTTATTATTTGTATACATAATAAATTGTGATCCTCATTTTTAAATCAACTTGTGGTTTTGTTAAAAATCTTTTCATTCAGGTATAGATTGTTGTTGTAATTTGTACTTAAAGTTTAGTTCAAGGGAACTCTGCTTTCACTTGGTCACTTGACCCCACTACCCTTGATCAGTTTAAGGGGTACCTCTCTAATTTTTAACCTTGCCCTTTGATGCCCATCACCTGTTTGGCGAAAAGCCGGACTCAGCACTCGAGTGCTTTAATGATTCTAGGTGAACGGGCAGATCCTTGGGCCTCGCGGCAACCTCTCACCCCAAGCAGTCTACCTTATGTCCCTTTCATAGCTACAGAAGGGGTGCCCCACCATGTTGCACCCAGTCTGGCCACAGGACTGTGCAAGCTACCCAGCCTCTGCGTAGCCGCGGACATGGGACACAGCGACGCAAGTCTGGGGGCCAGCAGGCGGGCCAGTCCACCCGTACCCCCCTGCAGCATCCTCTAAACCTTCCTAATCCGACCTTCCAGAGCCATCAGTTGCCAGTGTGTGGCAGGATCGCCATCACCTCCCCCACTGGCAAAACATCACGTCGGACAGGTGGGTTTTGCAGATAGTCCAAAGTGGCTACTCCCTCCCCTTCGAGACTACCCCTGCCTCCATGCCACCATCCTTCCATTGCATGTCGGAGGATCACTTGGCACTTCCCTGCCAGGAAGTTGCAGCTCTCTTGGCCGAGGGAGCTATCGAAAGGGTCCCTGTGCCAGAAATCGGTCGTGGTTGCTAGTCCAACTACTTTCTGGTACCCAAGAACTCAAATGGTGCATACTAGAAAAAGTCCAAAATAAAATGGGTCAACTGATGGAACTTACTCGGAAAAAACGAGAAAGTTTCTGGATTTTTCATTTGGACTGTATCCGAAAAGGATTAAATGAGGAAATATCGTGGTACGTGACCAAAAAGTAGACGTTATGGGAAGGATGTATTAATCTTTGGCATATGTTCTCTCTAACAATCATGCTACGGTAGACTTGAAATAATTTGCACTTTCATCTGTAAACCTTTTTAACAGAGCATATATAAGAAAAGGTAACCATGCACTATGCACTAAGACTCTTTGGCAATTAAATGAGCTATATCCTTTGACTTTATTATCATGTCAAACGATGCCTCTATTAACTATCTCTCAACAGTAACTGTTGAAAATTACCACATAAGACACATACATAACTAGTGTGGGACTTTAATATTATTTGGTTCTTTTGGTAAAGACACGTTGTTTTAATAATATGTCGATAACTATTGTAAGCCGATTCCAAATGAACATATGTCAAGGTTATTATGTGGAACCTCGGAGCAAATTCCAAATTAAATATACAGCTAAGAAAACATGTAAAGATTTTGTAGGCTTTGGGTCCGGCTTAGCCTGTAAATAATCGAGTTACATATATTCCATATGGGATGGAATCAGACGATATTTCAACTACCCCCTTACTTCAGTAAATGAACAAAGAAGAGATATGACTAATATTGAATTGTAGAGTCAATATAAACTGCTCTCGAAATAAACTACTCTCGAAATAACATCTTTTCATATTGAGCTTTTCGTTCCGAAATATACGCATTTAACTGGGGAATTCGAGAGGAAAATAGATCCATCCCTCGTTGTATTTACCCTTATAAGATGGCGTCTATGCTTGTAGGCACAGCACATCATTGTAGTTTGCCGTTTTTTATGTTGATGGTAAAAGAATCACGTGATGATTAATCTCGCGCCGAAACTACCGGTTTAAATACCGATCGGCATCACAGTGTCAGTGCTGGCGTTTTTTCGAGCGTATACAACCCTTTCCGAAATATACGGTAAGTCTTATACCAGGTGGGATATTTCTCGCTATCGTTGGGCTTCTTAATAGTGCCAAGCTCTGTTAATCTACTATTTGGCTAAACCAGAGGCAGCTCTTTTGAAGTCAGGGAAATTTATGTGATTGCAGCCTCGGCTGATTCCTTTGACATGGCGCTTTTGAAAAAGCAATCGGGGAGGGTTCCCTATAGCTATATAAGGGGAAGCACCCTCGGGTGGTCTCAAAGCAATACGAAACAAACTAGTGGAATAAATATAACAAACATAACTATTCCGCTTTATTAAATTCTGTGATTCCACCCGTAGAAAATTAATAGACTAACTGGAGACAACATCGACCCACTATCCCTATACAATCATTAGGAGGTATATGAGCAAACTATAGCCATTTACGTGTCGAGTGTTTAACTTTAGGAGTGTTTCAAATGGATGTATCTTCATAAACACTTTGAGATGTATTGTCTTATTTTCCATAGGTAAAGAAGATAAAGGGGTGTTCATATAGATAAATTCTCCCTGACTATGACTAATAGAACAAAGAAGTGAACTTTGGAAAACAAATTAGAGCGCAATTCTATACAAAACAGAAGGTTAGTGCGCAATTGTCCAACTGTTTGGCTTTCTTTTCAAATTAAAAAAAAGATCTTCACAAACAGAATACTGTCTAGACTTACACAACGACATAAATTTCCAGATAATTCCTGTTGGAGAGGAAAAGAGTTAAAAAAACTGAATAGAGAAGCCACTCGAAAAATAGCTTGGATTAAAAGATTGTAGCTGTGAGTTGTGGTAAGAGTCACTTCCTAGATCCCTACTGTTAAAACAAGCCTTGGCAAGATCAGTGTTTTTGTAACAGACTGTACTTTCATTCTAGGAGCCCTACTAAATTTGAGGCCTCCTGAGAAACTACGTATTTCACAGACACTTGTATTGGAGGGTAAGAAAAAATTCTTTGTGATAGCAGATAGCGCAGATCCCTCTAGTGTGGGCTACTATAACAACAATGGGTGGATCTATGGAGGGTTAAATCAATGCTCTGCCCCCTTGTGTTTTTTTAAAAACAATTCGGATGTCAAGCAGTGAGACCCAACAGCTGTAGGTAGGGTCTTTCTCTTCTAAACAGTGACAAGACAGCATATGTCTTTTTTTGTAAATAGTGATAAGTAATCACATGTCTTTTCTATAAATGTTTTGATTCTTAGCCAACCGTTTGTAAAATATATGTGCACGTAGACTCTAATCAGGTCATAGACTGTAAGAATGAGATTATGTTATTTACTGTCCTCCTGTAAATATATTGGTAAAGGATATGCACAACAAGTTGTGTTTATTATTACAGATATCCTGTATTCACCCTACACGCAGAAAGTGATTCTGTAAAGTTCCTGAGGACGGTGGTACAAGCCCACAGAAACGCGCGTCGACCGATCTAGCGTGTAAACCCACATAACATTCTGTGGTTGTCACTCAGTGAGAGTTGTTCTCTGTTAAAACCTTTATACAGAAGGAGTGGTTGTTTGTTAAACGGTGTGTATGCAAGAATATGTATGAATGACTGGTGTATGTAAATTGGGTGTAGGTATCTGTTTAGTTTTATAAAGTTTTTTGTACTGTACCAAAAAATGAAAAAAAGTATCATGATGGTGTATGTTTTTATATTTGTTCTGATTATTAAAAAATTAACACTATGAAGATGTAAGAAAAGAAATTTTGCTATATGGAAAGTCTTTATGATATATTCATTCACTTCCTACTCTGAAAAAAAGAAATACATTTTGATAAATTTACAAACACTTGTTACTGGCATATCTTGGAGGACACGCAATATGTATATGTACTGAGACATTATGCTTAAAATATGAAAGCCACAAGGGAAAGCTGTTATTTTCTGTTTATTTATATTTCCCCTCTTTTCCCTGGCTCCAAGTAAATTAAGAGGGGGTCCCCATTCTCATACTACTGCGTCCTATCTTAGACCTCAGGGCCCTGAACTGTTTCCTCCGGAAGGAGTATTTCAAGATGCTCACTTTGGCTCAGGTCCTGCCTGCCATCGACCCCAGAGACTGGATTGTGGCATTGGACTTGCAGGATGCCTACTTCAATATTCCCATCCTGCCGCCCACAGGCATTACCTACGGTTCACGGTAGCCCTTTTCAGTTTACTGTGCTCCTCTCTGGCCTTACCATCGCCCCTTGGGTGTTCACGAAAGTGATGGCGGTGGTCGCAGCTCATCTGCACAGATCAGGGGTTCCAGACTTCCCCTATCTCGACAACTGGTTGTTGAAGGCGGGCTTGCCCCAAGCAGTCGTCTCCCACCTCCAGACTACGGCGGACCTTCTGCACTTGCTGGCATTCACTATCAACATGCCGAAGTCACACCTGACTCCCACTGAGAAGCTCCTTTTTATCGGAGCAGTTCCAGATACAGCATGGTTTTGGGCTTATCCTCCCAAGCAGTGAGTCCGGGAATTTTTAATGGTGGCTCAAAAGCAGGATTGGGTAGGCGGAAGATGCCTCTCTCTTCCCCAACGAAAATTAACAGTAGTGACTGATGCGTCACTCCTGTTATGGGGTGGCCACCTGGGAGAGGCAGAGATCTTCATTCTCCATTTCAACCTTTTGGAGCTACGGGCGATCCAACTTGCACTGAAGGCATTCCTTCCTTCTGTCAAAGGAAGAGTAGTGCAGGTGTTCATAGACAACACCACTGCCATGTGGTACTGCAACAAAGAGAGTGGGGTGGGGTTGTGGACCATATGTCCAGAGGCTCTTCGCCTTTGGACATGGCTTGAACATCAGGACATATCTCTTGTGGTTCAACACCTGGCAGGTTCCCTGAATGCCAGGGCAGACAAACTCAGCCATTGGTGCATGATGGATTGCGAATGGTGTCTTCACTCTGAGGTGGTGCAAGTTCTCTTTCAGCAGTGGGGAGACCCTTGTTAGATCTGTTCGCCACCGAGGAGAACTCACAATGTCAGCAAATCTGTGCTTTGGAGTTTTCAAGGTGGCACTCGCTCGACAAAGCTTTCCGTCACAAGTGGAATAGCGGCCTCCTGTACACCTTTCCGTCTGTACCACTTCTGCCCACAGTACAGATGAAGACCTGTCCAAAATCCTCTAAACTTAATGATAAGACTGTTGCCTATTGGGAACAACAGTCTACAGCCACACATAACGAACAAGAATGGTCGACACTATGGAGCTCGGTCTCATGTAATAAGATCTCCCCGGTCCTCTCACAAACAAAATATTGGCTACTACATAAGGCTTTTTGGACCCCTGCCTGATTATTCCCATTAGACCTCTGGGATGACGCGTTATGTTGGAACTGTAACAAGGAAACAGGGGATTTAGCAAATCTTATCTTTCAATGCCCAACACTCAAACCATTCTGGGAGAAACTCCTTGACTTTATAAATGGTTTGTTTGGTTGTACGCTAATAAAAGAATTTTCCACCCTACCCATGGCATTTTAAGAGCACAGACTTGAGAACTGAATCCGATAAAGATCTACTCGACCTGCTACTAACAGCAGCAGTGAAAATGGTCCTTGCCAACTAGAAAGACACAAGTAAGACATCATAAAAAGGCTGGATCAACTGGATCACCCATCTCAGAGGAGCGGATAACATAGCACTACAGAACTCTCCCTGAAAAACGGCATCCAGAAGGATGTGGAACTCTCTCGACACGTACCTAGACTCTTACGAACCTCCATGAATATAAGATAAACAGCTGCTACACAACCTGGTACTACCTAAGGACGCACCACTGAGACAATTGTACTTAACTGGTTTAACTACTCTCGCCTACTCTAGGCTGCCGCAAGGGGGGAGGCCTACCAACACCAGGCTGACTGTGTGCCAACATCTCCTTAGAATGTCAGATGTAATTATAAGAAATGTAATTCTCTCTGCCCTTCTCTTAACTCCTCTTCCCCCTTTCTTTATCTTTTTCTGTCTGACTCTTTCTTTTTCTCTTATTATCGATTTGGGGGGTTAGCTAAACAAATGTGACACGCTGTCTTAGGACACTGATGTATAAACTTCACATGGGACAACCTATGCTAACCCTGTAACAGAAGTGCTATTGTGTTCTTGTATATAATAAATATAACATGTTGAAAGAAAAAAAAAAGTACTGAAGAAGATCAATCGCAATTGGGCCCAAGGCATTCTTGTGGCTCCAGACTGAGCATGAACAGTCTGTTACTCTGAGCTTTTGAGCATGGCCATCGATCCTCCGATCAGACTGCCTCTTCGGGAGAATCTTATGTTGCAGCAGCAGGGGACGGCCCTCCACCCAAACCTGTCTAGTCTCCACCTCCTTGCGTGGAGACTGATTGGCAACAGTTGACAGCTTTTGACCTTCCTCCCGAAGTCTGTCATGTCATCTTGGCAGCCAAGCGTCCTTCCACTAAAACGGTATACACCTGTAGATGAAACAAATTTGTGGCATGGTGTGCAGCAAAGGCTGTGGATTCCTCTTCTGTCCCTCTTTCAGAGGTTCTCCTCTTCCTTCTACCTTTGGTCCAGGTGGGCTCTGCTCTGGTCACTCTTAAAGACTACCTTTCAGCCATCTTGGCCTGTCTGCGCCTTCCTGATCAGCCTTCGCTTTTCAAGTCTCCGATTGTTAATAGATTCCTAAAGGGCATTAATCATCTCTTTCCTCCTTCTCCTTTCATAATGCCCCAGGGGGACTTGAATCTTGTTCTTACTTACCTTACGTGTGCTCCCTTCAAGCCACTACATTATTGTCCTCTTCATCTTCCTACCTTGAAGACTGACTTCCTGCTTGACATCACATTTGCTCGCAGGGTGAGTGAGCTTCAGGCTTTCCTATAGCCTCCTTTTCTTGCAATTCATCCGGACAAGGTGGTCCTTTGCACTAGGCCCTCTTTTCTGCCCAACATGGTTACCTCTTTCCACATATGTCAGACCATCACTTTGCCCACCTTTTTTACGCCTCGGCATCCTTCCAAAGAGGAGGAGAGGCTCCACAGTCTGGACCCAAAATTTGCGCTGTCCTTCTACCTTGACCGCACTAAAGATTTCCGGGTGGAAGATAAACTCTTCGTGGGTTATGTGGGCACTAATAAAGGTCGAGCCGCGTACAAACGAACCATCATCGATGGATTGTCCTATGCATCAAAATCTAATATTCTTTGGCAAAAATGGGACCTCAAGTAGGACTGCGCACCCATTCTACCAGGTTCACCAAATATTATTGCCTGGATAGCCAAGTCCGGAGAGACGGCTATTTTGGACATTCTGTTCTCCAGGACTTTCTGAGGTGAACTTGGTTTGCAGACCCGCCTCCAAGGTTGGCATTGCTGGGGTATCTATTCGAAGGTAAGGGATCTATAACTAATTGTCTCTTTCAGATGAACAAGTTACTTACCTTTGGTAACGATATATCTGTAAAAGATATATATAATTATAGATTCCTCCTACCCATCCTCTCCGTTCTGCGAACTGACTTCTAGTGTAAGGGACTTCATTTCAGGGCCCTAGTTTTATGCACCAGTGGTCAGTGTCTTGCATGGCTCTACCCTTCTGGTGTGGGAAGTTGTGACAGAACTGACATCAGCGTGCAGCGGCGGCATCAAATAGACACTGCCACGTCTTTCCGGCGACCACAATGCCGACGACACCACCTACTGATGCCCTGGGGTACTGCTACAGAAACATCCTACGGATCCAGTCTGACGCCTGGGAGTAATTCTAAGGTAAGGAATCTATAACTAATATATGTCTCTTACAGATATATGATTACGAAGGTAAGTAACTTGTTCATTTAGACTTTAAAGAAGAAGTGAGGGTTGAACAATATCTCCTTTGGGTCAATAACCCTGAACACAGGTTTTATCTAACTCGTCTTAAATTAGGTACAGTCCTTTTCCTGGGAGCCCACCCTCAGCAGGGTTCATGGCTTCACAGTTTACCACACTGTCCCTGCAATGGAGGCCGATCGATATCCCCTTAATAGGTCCAGCTGATAATTGAGGTTTTCCCTTTCCTCTTAAACTTACTTTTACTGCATGAGCTTACGACATTGCAAGTGCAATTAATAGCAACATGTAAAGGGTTTCTTTTCTTTAAACATCGACATCCCCTTAATAGGTCCAGCTGACAATTGAGGTTTTCCCTTTCCTTTTAAACTTACTTTTACAGCATGGGCTTACGACATTGCAAGTGCAATTAATAGCAACATGTAAAGGGTTCCTTTCCTTTAAACATCGACATGGTCACAGTGGCAGACTGAAGAGTGGCGGAAAGACTTACAATAATGTAATGTGATTTATTAAACTGGACATATATAAATTATAAATTATATATGCTCTATTCTTCACAGTAAAAATTACCGAAGGATAAGTGACTCACACCTGGAGTCACTCAGAAACCTATCAGGGTTTGGACCTCTCGACTGGTATGCGCCATGGTGGTCGATTGAGGGTAAATAATGGGTTATTACGTGTGGTTTGGGATCACTCATACTTTAAGCCTCTCTCTTTAGGCTTTTTTATATTGAAGGATGACAACCGTGTGTGTGTTTGTTTTTAATATGTTTATTTCAGTTGTGAAGACAACGCATGTCCAATGCAGTGGCTTAAAAATGTGTGACGCCCTGAAGAAATTGCCTGAATGTGAGTTGGCAATGAAACATGTCGGCAAGTGGAGTGTGGCTAGATAGGTATTAGCTACTCTCACTTTTTTAACATCCCACAACCAACACGAAAAGTGACAGAATAAAGCTAAGTTCCGTGTTGTTTGTGGCTTTTATACGTTTTTCTTTTGACACTATTTGTGTTGTTCGTGGTTCCTACACACTGCATTCCCTCACAAACACTGTTTTGTTTGTTTTTTGGACACCTGTTTTTCTTTTGAGCTTGATGGTGCCAATGATGAGATCAGGGCAATCCTGGTAAGTACCTGCCAGGGTCCCGTTGGTGGTTCGCCCGTGAGGCGCCATCTCGCTCACACACACTTTTTTCTATCTACTTGAATTTGGCACATAGGTGTGTGTTATTTGTTGTCTCACAACTGTCTTCACTTGTTTTCAAGGGATTGGGCATATGTTTTTATACATGGCATAACATGGATGTACCTCCTACCTCATCAATTAAAAGAGAGGAGTTATTTGCAAAAGTTTTGCCTGTGATGGTACACCATTAAGTGATTTATTCGTGGATGCCTTTGTGGTCTAGGTCTTGTTTTGTGAATACCTGTAATGATGCAGCCAAGCAAACACTTGTTCGTTTTCTGTTTTTCTGTAGGTTTTCTATTTAACCCCGAATCCTTTCTTTATGCCCGTTTTGCACTCATTTGGTGTTATTTCGGATAGTATTTGTCTGTCTCACTTTTAATTCCTTGAATCTGAACTGTGCTGTTTTGGCACTACAAGAGTTATCCGTGGAGCTTTAAAAATCAAGGAATGTATGAGTTAAGTACAATGCAAATTTTTAGCCATAGTAAGTTCTGTGGGTTCCTCTATGCCTCTTTGTTGATTACTTGCAAATATAGTCTTCGAGCACTGATCATTGTAGTTTTAAGATTAATTTTAAATGTTTTTACCTATTTTTATGAGTTTTATAAATTTTTACCGTCTTAACAACAATGTATTTGTATGTATTGCTTGTTTGTATAATTATTTTATGGCCTTGTGCCGTATAAAGTTATACTGACTGACTGACTGAATTTGGTACATATTTGTAATCTTATTACAGTGTACCTTATGGTTGCCTTATGGGAATGCTAATGCACCACAAAGTAGGTCTAAGTTGGGTACGGTGATAAGGCGCTCACTATACATTCATTCATTCATAATCTTTATTCGATTTTAAAAATAAATTCATAAAAGTCACAGCATTAAAACTAATACACAGATCATCTTCAGCGATTCCATACTTATTTGAAATCCCCCTTAAGAAAACATGTAATGGAAAAACAAACTGTGGGAGAATTTATCAGCTGCAAATGCAGTAAAGCAGGTCTCACTCAATTCAATTGTTTTAAACCTATACATAAAAACGGATATCACAAGTTATTATATTTAGAGCAGAACATAACAATATGCAGTGTGTCATTAATAGAGATATTGTCGCAATTACAGAGGGGCAAGTCGGTGTTCATAAAACAACCATGATTAAAAGGCAACAATCGAGGAAATAAGTTTAGCCTAAAGTAAGTTAACAGATAATGTTGATGCTGTGTCATTTTTCCAAATCCAATAGGGTTCTATATTGCTTACAGTTTTCACTAAAATCACATGTTGCATTGAATGTTTCAATAATGCAGAATGCTCACTATATGTCATCAGCTTATCCCTAAGAGAGCTAGGACCTAACGTAACACTGGCTGTAGGATCTTTATGCAGAACATACAGAAAATAATTAAAAGCAGATCGACACCCATCTGAGCCATCAAGGACCACAGCTTAGAACAGTTTTCTCTGTCAAAGGCAGAGCTAAGGTCCATGAACCATATGGATGGCCCCCTTCTTGGCCTTGGTATATTTACTAATTAGCAAATAGAGATTCAAAGTTTGTTCTATAGTGCTCCGGCCAGGACGAAACCCATACTGTAGGTCAGACAAAAGGCCTCTCACCTCAGCCCATGGCCGAAAGGTGGTTTAATAGGATTTGACCAATAATTCTCACTTCTGAATCTATCAGGGAAATCGGCCTGAAACAAGCGGGATATGACTTGTTGCCCTTTTTAAAGATAGAGACTATTATTGATGGGGACCAAGTTAGTGGGAGAGTTCCAGTAGCTGCTGAATTTTGGTGTAATGTCAACAAAGGGGCCCACAGATCTATACAGGATCTAAAAAGATCCCCTGGTACCACTGGCGTAACGAAAAGTGAGGGGGCCTCCCTGCACGGTACTTAGAGGGGCCCCCTCCAGGCTCAATCAGGAGCTCTTTGGCCAGAGTGCAGTGCCGAGTGGGCCCCTTTGAGCTAGAGGCCCCCCCCACACCGCAGGGACTGCGGGGGCCTGTGTTACGCCCCTGCCTGGTACCCCTTCTGGCTCTGGCGCTTTGTTTGATGGTAACTGAGATATGGCGGGTCTGACCTCTGATAGAAGAAATCAATGTGCTGGTCAATCCTCAAATCCCTTCCCGCCTCACGTTTCTTATCCAGGTTATAGATGGCCTTGAAATTATAAAACCAGGCCTGAGATGAAACAGGACAAGCCTGGTTAGAGAGGTGATCATTGCTGAACAGAGGTGAATTGACGATACGTCAAAAAGCAGAGCTGTCACACTGAAAACTTGCAGTTAGTAATTTATCTCACAACTCCTCTTTAAGCTGGGTTTTACGGTCCTTAAAGGCCGCTCTGAAAGCATCCCTGACCCTTTTCACCTCCTCTTTGCAGCATGGCCATACATGCAGAAATTTCCACAGATTCTTATGAGCTTTAGAGCACCGGCTCTCAAATTATCTTTCTACATGTGTTATCAGGGGTGGAGCAGTCTTACAGAGCACGGATTTAATGAAACTGCTGATGTTAAAGAATAATTTTAGGATACTCTGGGGTGATTCTCCATCAGACAGGCTTGACTGAAAATCAGCTTGACATGCAAGAATCCAGTTTTGAATAAAAACTAAGGGGACAATGGAAGCCCACCTCACCCTTTTACCCTGATTGGTCAAGGTGATGGGTAAAATGTATAAAGGCGCTACTCCCAGAGATTTTTTGGCCCAATGAAATAAAGCTGTTAAGCTGTTAGCGGATTGTGATCGCTCAGATTGTACTTTAGAACCATGAATTCTAAAAGTGCAGAAAAAATTAACAAGAATATAATCAATAAGAGTGTAGTGCCCCCCCTTTAAATGTAGGTATACTCTTACTCAAGTTGTCCGGGCTAATAGCCATTAGATTTGTTAAATTAAACTCAGAAATTAGGCTATCATCTTGACGGGTATGTTTGAAATGTGCCTGATTATCAGGTGAATACCCAGAATCTAAATCTCTACACATTGTGCAGTAGTAACAAGTATGTAGATTAAAATCCACGGCAACCATGATTACAGTAAATGGGGGCTCTGATTGGTAAAAATCTTCAATATATACTTTAAAACTAACAATGGCATCTGGCTCATTATTCAAAGTAACTATGTTATAGAAATTAATAAGAAGGAATCTGCACATATTGGGAAATGAGAGAATGATGCCCAAAGTGTTCTTGAGATTAGACTTCAGGACCTATATTTTACAGTTGTGGGCTAAATTTATTTGGGTAGTAAGACCACCTCTAGCACGTCCACTGGCGAACGAGTTGCTGGAACGGAATATGAGGAGAAACCATCCAAATGTAGTCAACCCTGTACGTTCCATGTTTCCTGAAAGCAAATAAAATCATAATTCTTCAACATACTAAGCCATCCAGCATCTGAGAGCTTGCATCGAACTCCAGCTATATTCCAACTGAGAACCCTAACAGTGTCTTGACTTAAAGTCTTGGGTGCAAAGTTTAAAATATCAGCACAGGGAGTAGAGCCAAGTCAATCTGGGTCTTCCAACTCACTCAGGGGTAAATAACGGTTGAAGAAGGGTAGTATCAGAAAAGGCGGGCGGATCGGTTGGCTCATGGCATGATTTTGTCTGAATCAGGTGCTAATCTCTCCTGGCTGGAACTTCATTGCTGTGTGGTGGATAGAAAAAGCCCAAAGGGAGAACAGAGAAGCAATCCATTGATGCACCTTTTTCCCCAATGCTCGAAGAATAGAACCAGCTCGTTCAGGATTGATAAAGTTCACTATTTTACTGTCACCTGCTGATGTTTTTTGGGACTGGCCTATCCAGCCAACCCTCTGCGCCATTATGATTTCTTCTACCAAAATCTGAGTGGAAGGTTGGTAAGCATTCACCCTTCTTGCCAACCAGTGGTCTACTTTATTCTTAAACTGAGGGTAGTTTTCCTGTGCATCCTTCTTCAAAGGAGGTACATCCACCAATGCAACCATATAAGGGGTGACCGCCGGGGGTAGCTGGATGGTAATATCAGAGGGATGATCCACCAAATGAAGATTTTGAGATGTACTAGGAGCAGCCGTTCCTATATTACAATGATTCCTTTGAGTAAGCACTTGGGCTGGGATTAAAGGTGACCGACTGTGATTATCCCCGGTTACGTGAGAGGGAACAGATTGATGATGATTACAGGTGCTCAAAGCTGAGGGTAATGAGGCTCGAGATGGAACCTGAGCCTGGGACAGGGGTAATGTTCCTGCTCCTAAGTTACCAGCAACTTCGCTCAATGAACTCTCAGGGCCAGATGTAGGAGAGCAAATACCGGTCGGTAACGGCCGAATTTGGCCGTTACCGACCGGTATTTGGGTTTTCACATGTAGGGGCCATTATTTTACAGAATCGGTAAAATTACCGATTCGGTAAATTTACCGATTCTGTAAAATACCTAATCGGTAATTTTACCGATTCGGTAAATCCAAATGTAGGTGACACTCCTGAGAGTGTCACAGGCCCTTAAGAGTCGGTATTTTACCACCCAATCCTATTGAGTGGTAATATACCGAATCCAGGTGTGCATGCACATCTGTGCATGCACACTGTGCAATGTGACACACAGACATGCCCTTAGGGCATGTATGTGTGCCACATGTCACACATGCCTTTACTTCGGGTGCTAGAGGGTGTCAAAGTGACACCCCCAGCACCCTTGCAACATTCGGTATTTACCGATTCGGTAAATACCGAATCGGTAAATACCGAATGTTACCGATTCGGTATTTCTAATTTAAAAATTAGCTACATCTCCCTCCTTAATATTTACCGATTCATAAATACCGAATCGGTAAAATTCGGTATTTATGAGTCGGTAAATGTCCCTCACCTACATCTGGCCCTAAGACCTGAATTCAGCATGGTTCTAACAGAGTCATTGGGCCGGCTGCTAATGCTTAGTTGTAGATTGTCCACAGACCCTTTTAAACAACCTTCTGTTTGCTCTAGTACAGATTTCTGAGAGCCAAAATCATTTAGAGCCTTGATCATCTTAGATTCCAGATTTCTCAAGAGTGCCACAAGAGTGCCCTATGTTATGTACCTCCCAGGAGCTGTAACTATATTAGGAGCAGATATAGCTGAAATCTTCTTAAGGCCGTTTGTGTTCTTCCTGATAAACTTTCAAAGAAAAGACTGTGACGAATTAGATGTTTTATGTTGAGCCCCGTTTTACGAAAGTTATCAGCGCATTTCAGTATGGCATCACTAACAGTAGGCTGTGCAGCCTAGTTGGTGAGAGAACTCGTCAAAGGAACTTGGATAGCAGAAGCAGGCGAAAGAGATGCACTAGTGGTAATGTTGACAGGAGCAACAACTGCCTCACTTTGTGCCTCTATATCATGCGATAAAACACAAAGATTAACAGCAGCTCTATTTCAGCATTACTACTCTCATTCGAGAGCACCCCCGGGCCCACAACTTGATCTTGAAGTATAGTACTGCTAGCGCTTGGTTTTTTTTTCAGTCCCTTTAGAGGTTTACACATTTCTCTTCCCCATCCTTAAAAAGTTGGGCTAGGGGGCGTGGCTAGCAGCCGAGCAAGATGGCTGCTGACTAGAGGAGCTCCGGGGGAAACGTAGCCTTCCACGCCGATCCGCATACTTATCCGCAACATTTATGCACCCCAAGAGCCGACACTGATGACCAGGACCAAGCGAAAACTTCCGGCGCAACTCCGGTAAAATTCCGAGATCGGGTGCAGGTGCTGGCCCAGAGCGAACTGCCGCGGCCTACTGCCCAAGTGGAGACCGGGGCCTAGATTGACGGGCCCTCCCGGTGCGAGAGGCGGCGGTGGTGAACTAATCCACACAGCAGAGTGAGCTCTGGGACGGCCGCGGCTCACGGCGGACAGAGGCACACCACACGCATGCACAGGAGCACATGTAAGTGCCTGAAACACCGGGATCTCAACACAGCGATGAGCGGAGGCGAGGTGGGGCCTAGCAGCAGGAGCACAGCCGGGGACTGAATTAAATTGAAGGCCCCGACATCCGAAGAGCCCGGAAGCGCAGCGGCCCACACAATAGCGGACATCTCAAACTCTTCACGCTACCACGGGTGGGGGACCACAAAGTACCACCCCCCCCAACTGCCCACCTGATAAGCGATCCCTGGCGCCAAATGAGACCCTGAGGCTTCGCAGAGACTGGCTCTGCGTAGTTGGCGAAATTCCTGCAAACGGGCGTGCAACACGATCCTCTGATTGAGCGCAGGAACAATCCTTGAAGAAAGGGGTCAATCAATGGCCCACCCCCTGCTACCGCCCACTCGGGGGGACTCCTCAAGACCTTGCTATATCAAGGGGGCGGCCCTGAATATTCCTACTGTGACACTCTGGCAGGACGGGGCCCACGCACTCAGAACACGCACTCCAAATTGGACAAATATGCTTATGGGAAGGACTTTCCACCAATTCCTGAGGGACGGAATTCCTCGGGGAAAGCCACAGAGGGCGATGGGTCCCAAAAAGTTACTTCAGACGACATAATGGCGGCCCTAACAAATGTTCAGGCCACAGTGGGATCCATTTCCACGGACGTTTCCCTGCTGCGGGCGGACTTCCAGAAAATGTCAGCTAGGGTCACAGATATCGAACAGGTCACCAAACCCTTGGTGACGGACACTACCACGCTGCACCAAAGGGTGTCCCTGCTCGAACTCGAAAATAAGTTAATGGTGGAGAGGCTTGACGACCAGGAGGGACGCTCTCGCAGGAACAATGTTCGCATTCTTGGGATTCCAGAAAGTGAAGGCGCCTAAGCTATGGACCTATATGTTGAAGACCTGATAAAGACCTGGATGCAGCCCAAAGGACTGTCCACTTTCTTCTCCGTGGAGAGGGTCCACAGGGTTCCAGGCGGCAGGCTAAACCAGGAGCACCCCCCAGACCGGTGCTCGCACGTCTGTTCAACTTCCGCGACAGAGACGCAATATTGCAAACTGCAAGAGTATCCCCACCGATTTGAATCCAGAATTCGACAATCTCCTTTTTCCCAGACTATACAGCAGCGGTCTCACAATGCCGGCGAAGTTTCTTGGAAGTTAAAAAAGCATTGAGGGCTCATGACCTGCCCTATTCAATGTTATTCCCGGCAAAACTCAGAGTGGTAGCGGAGGGCAAGACGTGGTTTTTCGAAAAACCGGAAGAAACACATGACTGGCTTGAAGGATGGCGACGAGGGGAATGACCACGCCGCGGGAATAGAGACCAATGCTGCAGAGATGAGATTGAAGTACCAGACAGCCAAGATCCACGACAATCGGACCTGGAGGGCTCACAGCGGTCGGAAACGAACGATCCTGGCCACGGATGAAAATGTGAATGTTTGGACAGTTCACCCACGCATAGACACAGCTGTGGTCGCATCAGCTTTGGACACTGGATGGAAGCGGGCTATGGAGGGGAGGGAAGACCTACACCCCCCCTTGGACTTCTTAACCCCAGCAAGCAAGTACACTGTTTTGGGGAGGGATGAAGCACTCTGCTGAGTTGGGGTGGCGGGCGGTTTCGAGTCCGTCAGGCAGGGAGGCAGGGCGGGAGGGTGGAACACAGGGTTGGGAAGTTTGGGTTCTGTTTTTCTTTGTTCTAGTTTGTTACGGCACTCATGACATGACAAACTATCTTCGGATTAACGGGTCCCCACATGTCACAGATAGGAAACGGTTCACGCTCCTCAATCACCACATCAATGGCAACACACACCCCAGCTGACCACACCCAGGACACGACTCCTGAAGCTCAGGTGACTCCCCTCACGCTATTGACCTGGAATGTTAATGGGCTAGGAGACAAAATTAAGAGGGGACTGATGCTACTGGCCCTAAAATGCCAAGCTCCCACACTAGCACTCCTGCAAGAAACTCACCTCACGGGCACAGCATGTAAGGCGCTAGACAGGCGGGGGTATAAGATGGTGATACACTCCGAGCACTCATCGGGTTCCAGGGGTACGGGTATTTTGGTCCGGAAAAACTCTTCCTTCATAGTACTACAGACCAGGAAGGATGATCAGGGTAGATTTGCTGCACTGCAGGGTCAATGGGAAGGTAGGCTTATTAATGTGATATCGGTGGCACTCCCAGCCCTTAGTGACTTTTTACTTAATCTGCCGGAGGGAGACCTCCTTATTGTAGGAGACTTTAATGCCACAATGGATGCTAACTTTGACAGATATCCAATCAGGACACAGGCACCTAGAGTCTCTCCCTTACAAAGCTTCACGGAGGCATTGGGGCTTGTCGACATTTGGAGATATACCCATCACACAACACGTCAATACACGTTCCACTCTAACGCACACAACAGTCTGTCTCGAATAGACTACTTCATGACATTGGAATCTAATCTACAGAATGTTGAGGACATTACGATTAGGCCCAGGGACATATCATACCACTCACCAGTTGTGGTGACCATCTCTTACCGCCATAAATCCCGTCGAAGATTCTACCCTATCTACCCTGGGTACTTACACATCCCAAAAATTCAGAAAAAACTCTGTAAAGACACAAAATATTTTTTTGCCGAAAACGCTGCATCGGTCAGTTCCCCGTCGATGGTGTGGGAAGCATATAAGACTGCCATTAGGGGGAAAGCGATAGTAACTATTACGGGACATAAACGAGAAAAACAAAAAGAGCTAATGGACTTAGAACTAGATTTACACACAGCCGAGTCAGACCACGCAACGGACCCTACACCTGATGCGGCACACATTCTGCATCTTAAGCAACAACAATATAGGGAATACCTGCGAAATGAAACAGTATCTGCCCTTACAGCAACTAGGCATTGGATATATGAAATAGGGGATAAGGCAGGCAAACTCCTGGCATGGCTGGACAGACGCGAGGGGGGCAATAGAGGTATAGTGCAATTACGGACGGCAGCGGGACAGCTCATGACAGACAACAGAGCATTTCCGTGAGGTTTACACATCGACGTCGGGGGTATCGGAGGCCGAGGCCGCGGCATTCCTAATCAATATAGGAATGCCCAAACTGTCGCAAGAAGCTTCTCTAGAGTTAGAAGCGGATCTTACAGAGGACGAGTTGCAAGTAGCAATCAGTTCGCTGCAATCAGGAAATTCGCTTGGACCCAATGGGATCCCGATAGAATTGTACAAACACCTACTAAAAATTGCATCGTGGCTGGCATGATGGAGAAATAGCACTCCCGAACATCCAGATGTATTACTGGGTGGCACACCTCAAAATCGTTAACCAATGGATACATGCCTCGCAGGCAGACCCCGCATACAGGACAGATAGGGCTCAACTGGGAACAGGAAATATGCTCGCAGCTCTGTACAACAAAGGGCAAGCTACAAAACTGATGGGACCCACAAAGCATACAGCCATGCTGTGGCACGCAGCGCAGACACGGATGGGGTGGAAGGGGGTCATTACCAAACTCACCCCTCTCTGGGACACCAAACGGTAGGACACCTAAGAAAAAGCAAAGGGTTTGACCAATTGGACACTATAGGTATTTCCACGGTGGGAGACCTTTGGGATAGGGGAAATGTGCTGCCATTTGACCAGCTCTGGCAATAGTATGACCTAGGCCCGACAGAAACTTTCCGCTACGCACAAATACGCCACGCACTACTGGCGGTATTACCACAAGACACTGAAGTCCCTGAGGCATCCCCACTAAAAGATCGACTGCTTACGGACCACATGCCCAAGAGCGCCACGTCCTTTACATGTCGCAAAATAATCAACAATCTGCCAGACCCTACAGCCCCGCTAAGAGATAGGTGGGTGGTGGACGTGGGAGACATGGATGAAACAGAATAGCAGGAGGCCCTGGCCTCGCTCAGAGAGGTAGAAATACTTGCAAGGCTTACACTGGTGCAGTTAAAGATCTTACACCGCACATATCATACTAGAACTACACTGCACAAAATGGGGAGAGCACAACATCCATATTGCCTCAGGGGGTGTGGGGAGGAGGGATCCTTTTTTCACACGTTGTGGGACTGCTCAGAAATAGCAGATTATTGGCGGGCGGTACTACGAACAATGTCACAGACAATGGGGGTGTCACTTCTGCCAGAACTGCACAGATGCCTCTTAAACGTGTGGGAACCGAATGATCTCGCGCGTCCTGGACAAGCATGGGTCATGCTGGGACTCACAGTAGCAAAACGTAATATAGCGCAGAAATGGGGGTCGGTGGAGCTACCCTCTCTAGCGACCTGGTGTTGGGATATGGACCTCAATATGCTAGCGGAGAGGACAGTCTACATAAATTGGAAATGCCTTTGGAAATGGACCAGAATATGGGCAGCATGGAGTGCATACCGGGGAGACATATGTGATCCGATACCTGACTCTGATGTGGCCAGTTCAGATGAGGAGCCTGGGGATGAGTAGAGTGAGTGTGATAAGCATACTGTCTAGGGTTATGATTGATGACGACCAATCGCATGAGGGGTTGAACATAGATATATATCAATGGTTCTACAAACTAATTGTAATGTATGGTTATGAGCATCATGTTATTTTTGCCGAAGTTCTGAGTGAAAACAATAAAAACAGATTTAAAAAAAAAAAAAAGTTGGGCTAGCTCAGGCTACAAGCTGGCAAACTACATAGGAAGGAGCAACTCCTAGGGCACTGAAGGGTCATGAAGTCAAGTGGTATAAAACAAAAGTAGCACTACTCACCGTCTCCAGATTCCAAAGTCCAAGGTCCAGAAGTAAGAGAGTGGGCCCAGTCCAGTTTTTTCTGGGCGACGTCAGGCCTGGGCGCATCCCGCGCGATTCCCACACTACGAGAGCCCAACAGCCGTTTCCAAGCACCTCCTGGTGCGAGAAGGGTGGTGGCGGCTTCCTCCTGCAGTCCGCCCCCAGTCAGCTACAACAATGGGTCCCGAGTCCTGATATTTGCTTTTCCTTTTGGAGTTTATTACCCAACTTAACAGAAGATATGTAACCGAAAAGTCCCTCTTCTTTTCTTCTTTTCCTCTGGAATTCTAGCTTTTTTGGGCGTTTTTCTCCATCCAGGTGATCGGGCGAAAATAAAAAGAAACAAAAGGGGCACAGGTCAGCGTTAGATTTGGATTTCTAACAATATCAGGGGAGTGAGTGTAAGATGGACACCATAGAAAAAAGGCGAGCGGATTGAGGGAATGGATAGTGCCTTCACCCGTGAAAACAAAAGAGGTAGAATATAGCAAAACATCCTTGGGTGTCACTCTCATACAGGCTTAATCGCATGTGTGTTCCCTCTGGAAGGACTGTGTCCGTACCTCTACTAGCCTCCCACCTCCCAAGAACCGAGCACGCACTTGTAAAAGCCCTACAGGAATGTGGCTGGGCGCTAGGTGAACGTTGGCCTCCTGGAGTATTTGCAGCCATTTCTGCCCCGGAGTCTGTGCTCCACAGACCCCGGCTCCTCCGGAGAGCGTTCCCACTTTGTTGCCCATGAATCTCTTTCTTTATCACCCGGTAAATATCAGCTTTCAGCCTGCTTGAGCCTCCTTCCTGCTCACTTCACTCTGCACACCTTGCCTCAGCTTGGTTACCCCCAGCGTCGCTCAGCCTGGCCCTCGTGCCGAAGGCTTCCAGAGGCTCCCAGCTGCATGCAGCCTCCACGGACGTCCCCGATGCCGTCTCCCGCTGATCGCCATCTCCCGCTGTTACAAAAACGATAGAATAGTTGTGTTTGACTCCATCTCATCTTGCCTCCACGTCTTACTTTGAAGATTGGCGACGATCCAGCCTGAACCCAGCTGTCTTCTCAGCACAGGAGCGGGTGTTTCAAAAAACCCATGCAGCACTTCATATTATTCATAATATCATTGGTGGCATCCCCACGCACTGGTCCACCAGCGCTTGTAGTCTCACCCGCTGCCCTCCAGCACTGATATATATATTTAATTGTGGATTGTTGTATTTTGTACATGGAACCTCACAAATTAACGTTGTTGGCGAGGTTAATGTTGTTGGTTACTGCTACTGATCATGGTGATAGAAGGTTTGCACTGTGAGAACCCTTGCTACACCCTCTCAGGAGAGAGATTAGTTTGTTTTGCCAACTGCAATATTGTATATATTATGGCTGTATATCTAAAGGTTGCCTTGTGGGAAAGCTTAAGCTCAATGTGGATTGCCTGGGTTGATTAAGATGACAACTCAATACCCCAATACAAAAGGGTATAGGCCTGAATGTTTGTTACAAGAAGTTATAATAAAGGCAGTAGGCCTGACATCTTTATTGTGAAAAGCATATGTTGAAGTCAATAGGCATTTATAGGTGGATTGTGGTATTTTATTACATGGAATCTAACAGATTACTGTGGTTGGCAAACATTGAGGGTTGGTTACTCCCTCTGACAAACCGCAGGGATAGAAGACTTGCACTGTAAGAATCCTTGTAGGCCCACCTAGGAGATATATTACTTTGCTTAGTCAACTGTCATTTTGTTACATTTTCAAATTTGATGTCTCTATGCCTGATGGTTGCCTTTTGGAAAAGCGTACACCTAATAAAGTAGGCCTGATTTGGTTATGGTGATAAACCAACAATAACAGCCACAGGCCTTATTGGTTCTCTGGGAAAGGTTAAGCCACATGTCAAACGTCTGGTCTGTTTAATGTAAAAAGTTAAGATAAAGGTTGAAGGCCTGATTGTGTATTATGAGAACTCATTGTTTGGGCGGTAGGCCTGGCATGCTGATTGGGAGAAGCATATCTTACAGTCAATGAGCATTTAAGGGTGGATTGTTATCATTTTATATAAAAGCCTACTGAAAAGAATTTTGTCACATGGAACACCATAGATTACCATAGTAGGCAAGGGTTTTGGTGCTGGATACCGCTATGATAAACCATGGGTACAGAAGATTTATACTGTGAGAAGTCTTGCTACACTTTCCTAGGAGGGTTATATGAAGGTAGTAGGCCTGATTTATTTACTATGTAAAACGTATGTGAAAGCAATAGGTCTTTAAGGATGTACTGATTTTGCACATTGTTAAAGCCCGTAGTCCTGTATTTTGATACATGAAATCTCACAGAATACTTTTGAAGGACAGGATTTTTATTTGGCAACCCCTTTTGACAAAACCTAGAGGTATAAGACTAGCACTGTTATAATTCTTACTAGGATCTCTTTGGAAGGCCTGACAGCCTTAACTGTCTGTCACCGTCTTGTAATACACAAATCATTAAATAATACATACATCTATTCTAGGAAGTGGGAGAATGTAGGGTGGCTTCTTCCAAGTGTTCTTTGGGAGGAATTGTGCAAAATGTCCACTGCGTTGTTTTTCTTTTCTTCTTTGGGGCATAGCGCTGTCATAAATATTCCAAGGTATCTACCAAGGTTTGGGCCCTGTTTCTGAACTGGCTTGGACCACTGAACTATGCAAAGCGAAAAAAGGAGCCAGACAGATTTATTTAGCTACTTATAGTTCCAAACAGCACATCAATTCTGAATGGTTCTCTATTTTATTTTAGCTTTTCATATTTTTTAGAAAACATTTAAATACTTGAAATATGTCATCAAGCAAACAGTCGTCAGACAGTGAAAATAAACATGCAAAAAATGACAATTGTGCAAAGATATATACAAGTGCTATACACAATCAACAATTAGATACTATATACTATATAAATCTGTCTGGCTCCTTTTTTCGCTTTGTCATAAATATTCCAGCATGGTATGCAATAATTAGGTTGACATCTGAGGCCTGATCGGTGCAGGTGAACAACCCAAGCATCTTCAGATGAATCTATTAGTTGGGCTGGCTTAGTTTCCTACTGTTCGTAACAGGGGTTTTCTTTTTGTATATGATATTGTTTAGTGACTTTTGCGAGGGAACATTAGCCGCTGGAACGTCCAACTCTGATATGTTAATAGGCAAAAAAGCGGCACTCTGATAACTCATCTAACTAATGATTGTTGTATGCCCATTAATCACAGCCAAAACTTAGGCAAGCAGCGGCTAATGTTCCCCCGCAGTACCATTGTTACCAGAGGTGCTGCGACCTGAAGGCTGTGATTATAGCCGGCCTTTTTCTGAAATTAGAACACTTAGGCAAGGTGTATGGTCATCAAACTACGCTTTTGGCCACATTATTGTCTAGGTGCAATGTATTGTTTATGTGCAATATATTGTACATCCTTGAGAAGGGGTAGTGCTGTCTAACATGAGAGAGAGCTGTATGAGCTAGGAGTGCTCCACCATATACCTTTGGTATTTGATCTGTTTTTAAATGTTGAAGGTTTATTGTTACATCACAGAAGTTTTAGTTTGGTGTACGTTTCCTTCTAGAGCGGTGCCTCCTTTGTCCTGAGTTGTAGCCAGGTGGAGTGAGGTCTTTTCCTCCATACTCACAAGGTAAGATGGTGGTTATAGCTCAATTTTTGAGCGTGAGCTTGATGGTTTATTTTGATACCACACAGCTAATAGAGACTGAGTGGGTATGCTCTGTTCAAAGATTATGTTGTGTATTCTCTCACTTTATTTATTTTTTCCAGACTATTTGAGAGCTACGAGGAATTCTGGATTGTGAGTACTTTGACTCACACTGTATCCTTTTTCTGTTTTATACACTTTTTTCTGTTGCATACACTTTTTATAGCAGTAGCTTTATTGTTTATTGAGGTCCTGATGAAAGCACAAGGTTTATCTTTACCGCCAAGTGCTGAAACATGTCGACCGCTTTTATAGAGGACGGCTATTTGTTAAAACCGGTCTTTACCACTGTTTTTAACTCTTGATCGTAGCAGACATTAATAAAGCTTACAGTTTGTCTACGCATCAATTTTATTCTTCACTTCACTTTTTCTGCACTGCACTTTTATTCTTGTCCCATACACACCACAATTTACATTCTGCTCATCTTGGCATCTATACCTTTTCAACATTCTTGAGCTCCGATGTCAATGGAGTAAGAATGTTAGTCTTTACAAAAGGATACCCAAATGATGAAGCTGATCTCCAGGTTTGGTGAGTGATGGGAATCTATTCACATAAATCATATGTTTTTCTTTTGAGTCTTGGTCTTTGTTGAGCATTCCCTACCTATCCCCGTTTTCTAGACATTGGGATATATCATGTATTTATAAGTTATGATGGGGCTGCATATCCCGGTTAGTCTTTAAACTTTGGCCTTTTCAAATTTTTTGTATGTTTTGGATTTTTGTACGTGCCTTCATATTTTCTGGTTAAAGTGATAGTAGCTCTCCTGAACTGCAATGTGTGAGCTGATTTTAAGTATTATCGAAAGTCAGCTAAATAAATTATGATTTTTTCGGGGCTATAGTTGTTAGTTTGTTTTATATATGTTCATATTTCATTGTTGCAACTTGCACTTTGTTTGATCGCTAACAGTGCATAAATTAATGGCATGTTTTTATTTTGATTTAGCCCCTGTGTTGTGTGATCGTGTGTACTTGACTGAGTAGTGGAAGGCACAACTTAAACATGTCATCCATCATACATGCGTTAATTTGCATTGAGTTTAGTAAATTGTTATTGGTAACATAAATGATAACTGAAACAAATGGGTTTTTATTTGAGGGGTGAAACCCTTCTCAAACAATAATAACAGGCTTTGCCAGGGTGAACTAAAAAAGTCACTAAATTAACCTGTGCTTAACCATCTGGTAGCTTGGCACAAAAGCAGTCAGGCTTAACTTACAGGCAATGTGTTCAATATTTATGCAGCACACAAACAACAATAAAGTGGAAGCACAACCTAAGAAAAATCCCAGACAAATTTAGAAAGCTAGATATCATTTTAATAAATACTCCGACACTAAAAAGACAAAACTCCAATCGGTAGAACCGGAGATGAACAATTTCAAAGGTTTTTGTTCGTATTGCACCTTGAAGCCAAAGTGACACTCACAGTCATCTGGTCATACTAGAATGGGGGAAATTCACACGTTTAGGTCGACCATAATGAAGCACTGGCTGAATACAGGGACCTGGACAGTCCTACTGAAAAAGATACCTTCTCAAAGTACCATGCAAAGAGTACAGCTCGCAGTGGTGGAGGCTGCAAGGAGAGCTTCGCATATAGTTGTCGCTGAAGCACAAAGAGCAGCCTGTGCATCAAGGTCCATCGTCACTGTAGCGTGAAGATCCTAGCAAGTGTTGCAGACACTTATTGCTGAAGCTTCGCATTGGCTGTCATCGCCGGCTGTCGTTGCTGTAGAGTGAAGTGCAGATCTCTCATTGGCAGTCATCGCTGGCAGTTGTGGTAGCATGAAGAGTTATGTTCCCCCAAGCCCGTTTGTGGTTGTGAACAGCCCAAAACTTCAGGATTTCTCCCTTTTCTTCAGAGGAGTGCACTTTGATGCCAGCCAAAAGTCCAGGACCTGGGGAGGCACTTCTTGGGCATCAGGGACTTATTCTAGCAGAGGCCAGCAGGGCTCGGGGAGGTTGAGTTGCAGCAAGTCAACTGAGCAGTTGGAGAGAGGCCATTGGACCTGTAGGTCAGAACAGGAGGTCAGCCAGCAGACCATTGGAGTCAGTCAGGGAAGCCTGGTATGGCAGGCCCAGGACCAGACTTCCTACTCAGAGAGCAGGACAGTCCATCTTCTCTAGTGTTGACACGTGCATGAGAGTACTGGAGAATTTGACTAAGGATCCAATACTTTTAAATGGTGCCAGCCTTTGAAGAGGGTTAAGCTTTGTGACTTTCCCCCACATCTGGTTCTGGAATTTCCTTCCTTTCCCAGCCCTGGCTTAGAGGGGTCTGGGGTCGCAAAAGGTTGGTGTCTAGTTCTTTGTGAGTGTTTTGGAGGCAGCCCCTTTGAAATGCAAGTGAGGCAGGGAACAGCTCACCCCCACCCATCATGGCAGGATTGCCTACCCTTTGATGCCAACTACACCCAGGATACCGGCTGCAGTCACCAAATGGTTAGGACAAGAAATGACTACTTTCTAAAAGTAGCAAACTTGGGGGTTGGGCCCTTTTACACACAGCCACATTGGACCTCTAAAATATTTCACATAATAGAAAAAAATGGCTGTGATTATTCAACCTTCTTCTTTACAAACTAGTAGTGGTTTGAAACGCTCCAACGAAAATCATTTGGGACATCTTTACAAAATCATTTTGGGTTGTGGGAAAATACACTGAATTAAAATCCCACTCTTGCCAAATAACTTTGAAATCCCCAAGTGTCTTCCAAGAGTGTCATGGCATTGAGAACAACTGTGACAGTCACCTCTGGTTTTGAATATATCATTTGACTGGTACTGAATGTTCCATTAAGGGCTATGTTGATATTATTCATTTTACATGGAATCATTACTTTAGTTGATGTTTTTCTGTTTGGATGCACAACTCAGTGGTTTGTTTAATTCATTTCTTTGCTATGTACGGTATTTCAATTAAACAGTTTTGTCTTGTTCTGTGGGGTATATTTTTCCATTGGAAAAAAGGTTGAGAAGTATCCCTTTTCATGATATATCGAAAGTTCATAATATGCTATTTAGAATATTACTGAATAAATTGTAAAATAAATACATGGGCCAAGAAAATAGATTCAATTGTCCTGGTTTGTACAGAAGAAGGTTGAATAATCACAGACATTTTGTTTCTCTCATGTGAAGAAATACTTATTAAAAATGGCATTTTCAGAATTGTGACTTAAAATCCCACTTTACCATTAAATATGGTTTTAAATTACAATTCATTTGAGACCAAACTTGACATTTCTACCTGTTCTGAATCAAAAGTGAGCCCGTATTAAATGCAATTAGGTAACTCACTGTTATCCTATGGGATATGTAGGCCTTACAGCAGTGAAAAACAAATGTAAGAATTTTTTGCCACCAGAACTTGTACAACTTAAACGTATAATACACTGCTCCCTGTCTTAAGAGCTGTTTAGGGCCAACCTTATGGGTGACTTACATATATTTAAAAGGACGGTTTTAAGCGTGACAAAAGGTTTATTTTGCCAAATCAAATTGGCAGTTTAAAACTGCACACAGGTTGCAATGGCAGGCCTGGCACATGTTTCAAAGGGCTACTTAAGTGGTTGACATAATACGTGCTGCAGGCCCACTAGTAGCATTTAATTTACAGGCCCTGGCTACATGTAGTACCACTTTACTAGGGACTTATAAGTAAAGTAAATGCACCAATTGGGTGAAAGCCAATTTTGCCATGTTTTAGAGAGTGAGCACAAGCACTCTAATATTGCTTAGCACTGGTAATGTGTGGGGAGTCCTAAAGTAACAAAAAAACTCATTTGAGCAAAACAGGATGTTATAAGGCAAAAGGTCTGTGGGAAGACCACACCAAAAGGCTGTCAGGCCTAAGAATAATAATTTTATATTCTTATAATAAAAAGATGTCATTTTATGTGTGGTTAGTAAATGTTAGGGTTTGTCTAGTTCTTCATATTTGTATTATGTGCTACTGGTGTTTCTCTTGCTGTTTTATGTGTAATGACATTTAGGGGTATATTCTCAAGAACGTGTGATAACTACCGCAAAAGTAGCGTAACACAACTCTTCACATCGAAGTCTATCGCCGGAAAATAACTCTGTGTTAATGTGGTATTCCCAAGCCGACAGCACCATGCGATAGCCCACGACAACGCAGCAAACGAACGCGTTAAAATCAAGGCGATGCCCCAAAAATGCAAAACACTAACGCGAAAAAAGCGGCGATGACGCCAATCGCGTTACAGAAATCTGCCAAAACCAGCCACAGGGCTGCAATCTCTACTCCACATGCGGGAAAATGCACTACAAAAGTTCAAAAAACCACATACAAAAACCAAACAACAGCGAAGCACAATGGAGTCAGCGGGAGCAAGTGCAGAGGACAACCAGAACCCCACAAGCCCCCCGGAGGTCCAGCCTGGGACTTCGGGGTCAGGGAAGGGCAAGGACAAGAAGAGTAGAATCAAAAAATTCAGTCCGCAGGAAAACAGGATCCTGATAACGGAGGTGATAGAACACCATCAACTACTGTTCGTCAGCTACACTGTGTCACTGGCAACAAAAAATGGAATATGGCAGACTAATGTGGACAAGGTGAATGCAGTCGGAGTGCTAAAGAGGACAATGGAAGAGGTTAATAGGCACTGGAATGATGTCAAGCGCAAAACCAAGCAGAAACTCGCAAACCACCCTAAGGCAGCAATGTAGACTTGAGGTGGCAGTCCAACGCCACAGGAGGAGCTGGAAGAGATGGAAGAAATGGTATTCACAGTCATCAGTGGGAAGACGGTGGCAGGAGTCGGGGTCCCGGACACTGTTCAATAGGACCGGACACAACAGCAACAGGGTGATTAACAACCAGGGACTGAGAGAACGGGGGGAGATGGCACAATGGCACAAGCATAGCACATCTGTGGAGAAACCATGCCCTAGACCCCCAACTCCCACCAAGACACAAATGCACCCAAGGATGCAACATACCAGCATTGTATAAGCACAGAAGACAGAGGCACACCGCATGTAAGGGATCCGGCCGGGGCAGCCAAATCAGAGCTGCAGGGGTGCCTCCCCCAAAATGTAGCACACACATCACATGCAGAGCACATCAACATTGACAACGATGTGGCACAATCCGCAACACATACACAACAGAACGGAGGACACAACTGGTCCCGCTTGTGTGCAGTAACTGGCCAGTCACATAAGGCATTGCAGGGAAATGTGTGTTGACAATGTACAAGTACAAACACACAACAGTGATGTGGTCGAAAAGTCCACTGTCCCGCATCATATAGGCAGATCCCCACAAACAGTCACAATGTACACTGTCATTCAATCTGCATGTAAACATGTACTATGCATCAACATAAATGTGAACACAATGTTAAACTGCATCTCCCCTTAACATTGCAGAGGGTAATTCAATACCTCCTGCAGAGCAGTCCCAACCTCTCTTCCTGATGACGAAGAGGACAACCACACCTTCGACTCCGACGCCCTCCATCAGCTTGTGGAGAGCCTCCGCAGTCCGCTTCCAGGAGCACGCCAGCCCAGCAGCTACAGGGAGAACCCACCCCCTCCACAGTACACACAGCAGGCAGCACTCACCACCACGGCTGCCTCCCAGGACCCCCACGACCAACACATGGCCTTACAACTCCGTGTGTTGGGGTGCCAGAAGAAGCTGTCCGAACAGGTGCAGGTGGTGTTCGACCGCATGGCAGCAAAACTAGAGGCCATACGTGGGTGTCTAAGTCCCATCAGAGACCAATCACAGTCCCTAACGGACACCAACAGTCCGCTCCATGCCCTCCAATGAACCATGGCTGACATCGCCAGGGTCCTGACTCAGAGGCAAGAATGACTGTCCAGTCGTAGTGGCTCCAGCGAGCTCACCTGGGAGTTGGGACTCATGCAGAGGCTCATGGAGTACAGGGAGCGTAAGCATGCAAAAACAGCGGCTGACATGGCTGCGCACCAGTGAGAGGTAGCTGGGTCCCTCAATGCCATAAAGACCATCCTTATGGCATTGCTGGCACATGGCCTAGCGCTGCTGGATGCTGCTGCTACCACTCCATTCACATCTCCTGTCCCTGATGTGTCAGTGCTATTCAGTGTGGCGTACATTCCACCTCCGGCCCCTGGGGTGTCACTGCCACACAGTGCTGGAGACAGACCACCACCACCCACATGTGAGGCACCTGAAACAGCAGAGGACAAAGATGCAGATGAATCTGCCCTCGTGGTCAGAAGGAAGCAGTAGCATTCCTGTCCGCCATAAGGCCTGTTTCTGCTTGGTTCTGCCCTCTGCATCATCCCCTTCCACTGTCCCCTGATGCACTCAGCGACAATCACCTTGAGCCTCGACTGGGACTGCCATATTCTGTTTGGTCACCAATGACACAGATATCAGACTGCAGACTGAACTCTTCCTCTACTGATGTACTTGTCATTCCCCGAAGGACTCTGGCTGGCCCTCCACGGGCCAACGCTGCAAGGTGGGGTTTGCATGGCCCTGTACTGCTCCAGCTACAACACTCCATTGAATGTGCATTAAACATTCATTTACACAACAATGTGTCATGTCTATGATCTTGCAAGTGTGGAGGTATGGATGAATGTAGGGTCAATGATTTCACGTTACGTCCATGTTGCTTATGTTGTGGGACTTGGGTCATAGGGTGACACATTGCTGATTGCATGCCGGGTGGCTGTTGGGATTTAGGGCTTTATGGAGCTCGAGTGCCCTCCTCCCTCTCCCCCTTGCTTCCCTTCTATTTCCTTTCTCTGCCTGGCTGCTTGCATGATTGGGTGCACATGAGAAAACTGGGTTGCCTATTACGCAGCAAGTATTTAAAGTCCCTACCTTCAGGAAGCAGGCGCTTGGTTTCGTTTACGGTCCCTTGCCTTGGGACTTCTGGTCCCGTCAGTCTCACCTGTGCCTTGCTGTTGGACCCTTGGCTGCAAACACCTCTTGGCCTTCTGGTGTTGGGGTTCGAGTGCGGTCATTTTTCCTGTGGAGATTGACTTGTCCCCATTTTTGTTTGCCTGTTGCAGAATCTTGGAGGGTTCTCCTGAATCGGCAAAGGAAGATATGGGTACGAGGGGAGTAACACAGCTGCTTTCCCTCCTTCCCTTGACTGAGCTTCCTGCATTTCTCCAACCTATCCGCCTCGTTATGTGTTTTGGGTGGAATCACGGAGTAACTGCAGGGCAATAGTTTTTTGGGGTCTCCGCTTCCTTAGTGCAGGTTGTTTAGGTCTCGCCTACGCAGCGCACATGCGCTGAATAGGCAAAAAGACCTTTAGTTATCGGTACGGCTTTTCAGCCAAAAACGTGTACGCGTACCATTGCCTTCAATGGCAACGCATGCACGTGTGGCTATTCACTTGCGAGAGCGAGCACTGCCATATGGTATCAATTATCGCTCTTGCAAGTGAATCACGCAGGCCCCCCTCCTCCCCCTGCTGCCGCACGAGGCACGTGCGTGCCTCCCCCTGCTGCTGCGCAAGTTTGAGCTTGTTTTTTATTATTTCAGCAAAAGCTGGCAGCAGCAAACCGCTCCAAGGCCAATTGTTCCTTTTGAACAGCGTGGCAGCTATTTTGTTTTTATTTTCCATTCTAAAATGACCATTTGCATCCTTGGAAAGGTAAATGGAGGCTACCTATGCCAAAACGGCAATTCACTCACCGATCCATTCACTCTTTGAAGAGGGATTCCAGCAGGTGCTAAAAAGATGTGGGTAACACAGTGTAGGCTGTTTGAAGCTGATAAAAGCTCAATACAGGCTTTGAATCCCTGCTTAAAAGGTGCAGGGGTGGCCCGTGTATACGCAGGGACTTTACCACACATGCTGCTTCTGTGAGACCACGCATGACCCGCAGCAACGTGCCTCAGGCGTTGATGCACCTCCCTGCCGGGCAGCGCGAGAGCTGCACTCCACGGAAACACAGGGCCTGGGTTTTATTTTCTAGCCAAGATGAATTGCAAATGTATTTCTCGATTGTGCCGCAAATAAGGCAGCATGGAAAAGCCAGGAAGAAGTGCGTAGGGCACAGCTGCTCCGAGAGCCTGCATGAGATGCTAGAACAGGGCATCAACAGGGCTGAACAGTGGCAGACGAGCAACGACAAGTCAGTACACCGTCAGATGTATCCCAGGGGTGTACCCGATCTCTGGGGTCCTCAATGCCCCCAGTATATACCGCTGACATCCATAACTCCATCTGGCAGGCCTAAGGCATTCGAGAAAAAAACAGAAGTACTGCGAGAAGCATTGCAGAGTATGTGGGCAGTAATGCTAGCCATGAAATCATCTGCTGACCTCTGACCTTTGTGTTTTCTCTGCAACCAGGATTTCATAGAAATATCTTGTGTGATTCTCCTGGGACAGACCCGTTGTGTAAGCACTTTCATTCACCTTTCCTGCTTCCTCGTCAAGTTTTTTACTTTCCCTTCCTCATAAAAGGGAAGCGCTGCATTCACTGTGAATGTTTTCTGTGTGGGAGGCAGGAAGCGGCTTGCGCAGGCTCTCTGAGGTGAAAATGTGCCGACTCTGTACTTTCTATGTACAGCAACATGCAAGGCAAGGCCACTTTATAAAAGTATGGAACCAAATAAAAAATGACCACCAAAACCAAATATCGCAACTCTTATGGTGAGAAATAAATAATGACACAAATTCTACTGCGTGGATCTACCTAAGGGAGGCGATAAAGGAATTTGCGATCACGCCAATATGGGAAAACAATATAATCAAGTCATCGTTCAAGAAAATAATTAATAAAACTGCAAACCATCTATCCATCTTAAACGATAAAGCTATCCTCACCAAAAGAAAACAAGCATGGACGATAATTAATGGATACAAAAAGAAGGAAATCCAACAATACCTGGTAACACCATGGACAGAAAAAAACAAAAAGGTCCTCCTCAAAGCCAGATTTGGAACTATGCCAGGCCTATGTCACCTTCCCCCGTGGGAGAGACCGAAAACCCAAAAGAAATGCAGACTGTGTAACAACGGTGAGAAAGATATGCTTCATCTTCTCTGTATCTGCCCTACGCTTTTACAGGAGAGGAAATCGTTACTAAAGTATCCCTTCAAAGTACGTGGTATAAGGACATGTAGACAGGCCTTGATCAATTGCATGAACTCGAACGACATTATTTTAAACGCTATCTTTGTAAATGATATAAATGTTTAATGATAGTCAAAAGCAAATTAGATGTTATACCTATTGTAGATATTTAATTACTTACAAAATGACATTTTTTAGTGTTTTTATTCGAGAACACAGTTTTTAGTCTTTGTCTGAGATGTGTAATATTGTAAGATTTTAAATAATCATCACAATAAACAATGTACTTATGTACAGTAACAGTTGTGATTAAAGGAATTCATATCATTATACAGAGGGATACCCTGCATGAACTAGGGAAAGGCGTGTCATAAGTGAACCCAGATATTCCAAAGTAACACTCAGTTGACACTCAGTTGAGAGGCCTCTCAACTGAATGGTCGAGTAGGCGCTCGCACGTCGCTATGCCATTTCGCTGTGTGCCTGCAGGTCTTTTTAAATTAGAGGTGGACGAGCCATCGAATTAACAGCAGACCCGAGCCAGAGCCAAGCCAAGGGTGTGGCTTGGCTCTTAGAGCCTATTCACGAACTGAACCTTGAAAATATTAGGCGCGTAATTAAATCATGCTACAAATATCGTGTTAAGTATGATAAGGTGCCTTCAAAATTCCAGGAAGGGTATATATTTAACTCAGAGAAGCGTTTTATCTTATTACAGATTATTGGCAGAGTGGTTATTGAAAGTGCAAGTTTTTCAACATGAACTGAAAAACATTCCTGCCCCCATCCAGATAAGGATGCGTGCTAGAGAATTTACAGGGTAGTCAGTTGCCAATACCCCTAAATGTGGCCTTGATTCTTAATATAGAGAGCAACATTATAGGCTAATAAACACATGAGAATATTGTACAGTGCATATTCAGAACTCACACATTCGAAAGTGTTCTTCTTATACCTAATAATGAACAAGCATTGGCATTGCCAATAGGTCTCGCATTTGGGACCTTATAAGTGTTTAGTTATCCAGCACAATATCCTTGGTGCAACAACATCAACTGTTGCATGGCTAAACACTTATGAGGTCCCAAAGGCGAGACCTATTGGCTATACCAATGATTGTTTTTTGATTCACGCTGTGTTTCTTTTTCCCCCCTTCCTTTTTGGAACTTTACAAGAAGGTGTTGTGTTTTTGGGGTTATGCTGAATTTGAACTTACCGCATTCTATGCAACAAGAAGAATTAACCCCCCCCCTTGTTCCCCTTTATTCGCCTCTGTGTATTGGAGTCAACCAATATGTTTTTTCTACTCTTTTGAGACAACTCCACCCAACAAAAGGGGTAAGATTCAGTGTGTGGGTTCTTGTGTGCACCTGGGTATGTGTGTTTATTTAGCTGAGATTTCACGCTATGTTTTTCTTGAGTAATACTCTTTTGTCCTTTCTTACTTTTAAGGGTCAGCTGTGCTCTCCTGACGCTGTTTGGGTGGTGGATAAGAAGTCAAGAAGGAGAACCTGTTTGACTACAGTGCTTTGTTGTTTCCTTGTGTATCCCCCCACCTTCTCCCGGCACTGGGGTTACCTGTCACCATGATTTATGAGTCGGATGTAGGGTGCCTGCAGTGAGGGTAGCGGATTGAGAAATTGTTCGCTCCTGCAGTGCTGGGCGTGTTGGCATCGGAACAGTGGAGCCGACATTAGAACAGGGAAACACGCATTCGTTACTTCCTTGTCCAGGTCCGAACGGAAGCACGCCCACAGCCCCGGGGTCATTGTTCACACCCTTAAGCTGGACTGGCATATGCCAGGCCAGCCCACTCGGCTCACCTTACAGGGGGGACGACAATGCTACATATCCCAGGTTTCCCTGTAGGGATCTGCTGCTCATAGGTCTAGTTGTCCACATGCCACAGTCACTCCCTCACGGCTGGTTCACACCCACACCACACCCATTCGGCACCAGCTTCATAGGACATGTGACCCAGCCAATAAAACGGGCCTGACGCACGCACTGGCCACCATTTCCACTCTCTGTGTGGGTATCAATTTCAATTTCAATTTAGTTTTTATTTTTGTTACGGAACTCCTACGGATGTCCACCAAAGTACTCCAGTACAGTAAAAAAAAACATACATTAAATAATTTTTTTAATACACCAATAAATAAAAACAGAGGAAAGAAAGAAAACATACTTTGTAATGGAGACAAAATTCTACATTGGCCAACCAGCAAACATTACACATACCAACTAAGCTCTTTAAAAAATGTCCTAATAAATGGCCAAAAATGTTTTAAAAAATTCAAATATTCTATGGCAAACCATTTCATTTGGTGGAGACAAGGCAAAAGATCGAGCCTCCTGAACAGAGTGAATATTACATTTGATAAATGATGGTCTTAAAAACAAACGCCTTGCTCTTAGAAGTTCCGGACACACAAATAGTACGTGATTAAGATCCTGTATTTGAGAACAGCGGAATTCGCAAATTCTCTCATCTCTAGGAGTTTTTTCCCAGATGCCCGTCACTTCTCTCAAGGGCAACAGGTTGGTTCTTAAAAGTAGTATCAACCTTCTAATTCCATGTGTGACATTCCATGAAAGATAGGGCTGAGGTCTACTCCCCATCGCACTCGCACAGATCACCTCGTTGCGGGCTTTAGGTTGATTTAAGGCTGTGTCTCTTACCGTACTAAGCGTGCTTACTAACTTCTTTAGGAATGCCTTCAATACAGGCTTAGACATGGGTGAATCACAATTTAAACTAAGCCCAAATGAGTCCTTTGGATAGGGAAATGATCTGAAGAAAGCTGGTTTATCTTTTAATTTAGCAAAGATATCCATCTTCACGGCGGCCCTTAGGGTATCCTCATCCCCCCCAAAAGAGGGAGTTCCCTCACCTTAGGACCGCTGCCAAGGATGAAGTATAAGAAGAGACTAGATGGAATTCCAAGCGAAGAACATGAGGGCAGCCAAAGAATTTAAGTTAAAAATTTGGCGGAAAATCTGGCCTTCAGCCTTATCAAAAGCAAGCCATTAATTCTTGTCCAGTACTTCTGCAGCATATGTTAATGTAGGAGGGATTTTAACCTTAAATACTGATAGAACATGATTAAAATGACGTCTCCCACACGTTTTATAAAATCTGTTTAAAGCTCCAGCCTGGGTGGCGGCCTTACCAACACACCATTTGATGTGCTCTGAGTCACGCCCGTTTTTTTAAAAAAACCTTCCCCAAATACAAATACGAATTGACCAATTCAAGTTCTTCCTGTCCCAATGACCACTTATACCCTTTCTTTATTCTGAGACCTTTCTTGCGAAAGACAAAAATTTTGCTTTTGGCAATGTTGATTTTCAGAAAATGGTCCTCCGCATAATTGGTCAGGGCATCCAGACGACGCTGCAAGCCAATAGGAGTAAAATCGAAAATTGCAACGTCATCTGCATATAGTAGAGAGCCAATGGACATTGTACCAATTCTGGGGGCATCCTCTCTCACTGAGTTTAATTTGCCGGGGAGGTCATAAATATAAAAGGAAAACAACAAATTTCAAATCTTTATTTCGATCACATGATCATAAAAGATATACAAAATAACTACATTAGATTAAAATCCAAATTAGAAGTAAGTCATTAGAATTAAAAGCATTAAGAATTAAGGGAAAAAAGGCGGAACGAAGAGACAATGGTGATGGGAGAGGTAGCAATGTATCAAGGTATAAAGTTTTCAAGATTCTCCAGCCATCTTTATCAATCGGTTTCGAGTGTGCCACATTGCAGTTAAAAATGTTGCCACAGCAAACACAATTGGCGGAGATAAGTCTGTCTTTAAAACTCTATACGCGGGTAAAAATGTTCTAAAACCCAAGTTTTTAAGAAGAGGGACGAGCCAAAGGAAAACAAAAGAGGGGCCAACAGGCAACCCTGCATAAAATCGTTATATGTCTTAATCCTACAAGATAGCCCCTGCGAGCCTCCATTCATCACTTGACACTAGGTGTCTGTGTGTAATTCTATTATAAGGCCCAGGAGGTGGTATGGCATACCAAGATTGGAAAGATTTCTCCACAGCATCTGACGATCCACTTTATCAAACGCAGTGGAGAAATCAATGAATGTTGTATAAACTAAAATACTTCGTGAGAAAACATATTTCTCTACGATGGACTGGACAGCCGCAATGTTATCCAGCGTTCCATGGTTCTTTCTGAAACCTGCCTATTCTGGTGGTAAAATGTTCTGATCTTGGGCCCACTGCTGCAAATGCTGAAGTATACTTTTTGCAAATACTTTGCCCGAAGCATCCAGCAGCGCGATTTGTGTAAAGCTAGTCAGTGACCTTTTTGGGCCCTTTTTGAACAACGGAACTATAATACTCCCCTTCCAATAGGAGGGAATACTAATCGTTTGAAAACAGAAGTTAAACAGTGACGCCAGAAAGGCTCCCCATGCAGCTGGTTCTTTTTTGATTAGCATAATCGGGATACCATCCGGTCCTTGTGCGCCGGAGGTTCTGGCATTCTTTATATAGCCCATCACTTCATCCCTTGACGGGGGACCGTATTCAACGAAAACAGCCTCCTCTATTACAGGCATCTAAAAAAAGCACTGAGCTGTTAGGTTTATATAATAGTGAAATATAGTCCACCCACTCACTTTCTGGGATCGGAATGGGGAGTGCCCTCTGTCTAGAATCACAATATTCTGCAATCAGGTGCCAATACTTTTTTGAATCTCTGGCTCTCGCAGCTTCCCTCAACCCAATCCATTTAGAATCCATCTCGTTTCTCTTTGCTCTGAGTTTATAACGGCTTCTAACTCGCTTAAGGCGATTAATTTCCTGTTGCATACCCATGGAAAATAGTAGATGTTGTTTTCGAACTAAATGGTTAATTTCTCGATTTAATGCCTTCAGAAAAGAGGTGTCCTGATTTACCCTTCGGGGGCCAGTGGAAACTGAGCCTAAATTTGTTATCTCCCTCATTTGGGCCTCAAAAACTTGTATAATTTTAGAAGAAACATGGCCCTGCTGTTCTGAAAAAGTTTTTTTCACTATCGCGCCTACCTCAGCGGCATTTTTTTGTGTCCAAAATGATCGGTCATTAGGTTTATTAAAAACCACAGAGCCCCGGCACCAGTTCCCTTAATTCAGTGCAGGTAGATTGAAGGCCAAAGTCAAGCTTATTACACTGTGATCACTCCATACTGACGGGGAAACCTCTAAATTTTCGCAGACCCCAAACATTTGATAGGAAAGAACTACATAGTCCAATAGGCTTTGTGTGCGATGAGATTGAAAAGTAAATTGTGCTATTTTATCGACTGGCATCCTCCCGTTTAGAATGACCAAGTCTGCACTTCTAATGTTATCAAGCAAGAGGAATCCCCGTTTATCCGTTTTTATTTTATCCGGTAAAAAGGATTCAAGAATATGCCAGATTTCCTCTTTATCTGGATTAGCATAAATTTCCTGCGCGGATTTGGACATTTTTGCATTTAGATCTCCCACTAATACCACTAAGTGGCATTCTTCCGTGGTAGCTATCTCATTAATATATAGAAAGAGTGGGCTCAACAGACAGTCATAATTTTTCCCAGGGGGGATATAGAGATTAGCTACCAGGTAGAAGGTGGGCCTGCCAGACTCTCCCAAACATGCCAGCTTCAGGCAAATACAGAGATTTGATGGATGGTAAAAAAGTTTCTGATTCCAATTAATAGAATTCTTAAGCAGAATGAAGACCCCCCCCCACTAGCATGTTACTTTGGAAGTGCTTAGCATAACAAGAGCAATTAAAAAACACATCACAATCAAAATCCTTGCACGCCCAAGTCTCTTGTAGGCATATAATCAGAGGATTTAAAGATTTTAAGAAGTTCAATTTTCCCTCGTCATGACCCAAGCCAGCCATATTCCTGGACAGAAGTAACCCCCCCCCCCCCTGGCTACCTCAAAGGAGCCCTTCTTTCTACCTCTGTACAGTTAGTATTCAGGGTTTTTGCTACCCAACTCCACTGGGCTAAATCATCTTCTATGTTAGGGGTCTGACGCGTGACTACAGAATCAGAGACCAAATTTATTGAGCGGCCCTTTTTGTTTAGTGAGACCATGATATTTTTGGCATTACCCAAAGGGAACTCAAAGTCGGGGCCCATAGCGTCCAACACCACAGAATTATCGGGTCTCAGAGCTTGTGAGCGCAAAGTTGTACCACACATGGTAGAATATTCCTCAGAATTTGATACAGATATTATATCTAGCCCTCGTTTTAAAAAGTGCTCACAGTTCTGTATGGCCAAATTGGCCACTAACAAGGAGCAGAAGGTAACTCTGGAGAATCAAACATTCTCATGCTGAATAATATTCACATTTAAAATATCTCTGCTTTCTAAAAACTTCAGTGCTTCTATTTCAGAGAAAAGTTTGAGAATGAGTCCTCTATTTATTGGAACGGATTCTGTCTCAAATAACCAAATGAGATCCACTATGGGCGAAAAAGCGGTTTGCACCACATTGTTTTTCTTTACAGCATCTCTTTGGGAAATCCATAGAGGTACCATTATTAGCCACGTATGCTTCCGCATTGGACTTAATCTGCGTTTGAGACTCCACCTCTAGGTTACCATCTTGTCTAAACCCCCGCGCACTGGACCATATTTGAAATGTAGGGACCCCACCACCCAGTATTGTTCTCCATCCCAAAGGATCGCCCCCCTGACTAAGCTGAAGAGGATGGGGTACTAGCGGAGACTGCAGCGGAAGACTTGATGGAGCTGCTGCTATTCCAGTAGCCCCCACTCTCCCAATAGGAGACAGATGTACTGTCACGGGGTTCCTGGATGCACCTTCCCCAAGTATCAGTTTAGGACCACCCTCCTCTATTGTAGTCTGTACAACACTCTGGCTATCTGGGATCTGTGAAAAATGTAACTTTGACACTTTTCGTTTAGGGAATCGTCTAGTCCTTTTTCGTTTCTTTTTCCTATTTTCTTCCTTGTGGTTTGTTGCAGAACCTCCTCTCTTCCCTGCTTTTGATCCTGTTTTCACTGAAGAATTGGGAGGTTGGGCCTGTAAGGCGGATGGAGTTGGGGCCTCCCCCTCTGTCTCTCCCCCGCCTTTTTGCCCAACGTAACCTTCAATTTTCTCTGCTTCCTCAATGGCTCCACTAGCTCCTTTATTTCCCTTAATGAACAAAGGATAAGGTTTTAGTGTGACGTTTCCTGAAGGGGGACCCGCTGCAGCCTCCTCAAAGAGTGAGCTTAGACAGAGTTCTTCATTTTCAAGATTACAGAAAGGTTCAATCGGGGACAATGAGAAGAGAGGTGTTCCTGCTTGTACAGTTGCATCTCACAGCTCTCCCCGTGGTGCGAGTAAAGGGGGCCTAACATCTGTCTGTTCTTCCGGTCGCACCGGCATATTAGAGGGGGGAATAATGGTGTCTAATCTTTTTACTTTTTGGACTTTTTGAACAACATTACAGAGATCCTTTCCAGCATATGATCTGAGCTTAAGACAGATTTCTCCAGTAAAGACAGAATAGAACTTAATAGTCTTTCGATACAAATGAAATATTCTAAAGGCACACCATCCCTCTCATTACCCAGCTTTGGTTGTGGACAAGGCAAAACTACATTTTGAACATCATGAGCATCATAGACAGACTTGAGAGAATTACCGTTCAAGAGGCTTGTACTACAATATAAAAGAGGCAAAGAGAGACGCCTAGGAGAGGCGCTTACAATAGGAGGGTTCTTCTCCTTCGGACTGCTCATTAGATGCCCATCCTTCACAGGGTGAGCGCGAGGGGCTCCCCAGCCCCTTGTTTGAGCTTCAATGTCAATGTCTGGGAGTGTAAAATCTTCCCTTGGATAACATTTTCCACAGACTGAAGCCGTATCCACCATTGCAGGGACATCCCTCCCGAGATCCTCTAGCGCACCCAAGCACACCCTCTTCACTAGAGCCCTTGCCGGTTTTCCCCTCCATAGGGGCAACAAATGCAGCCGCAGTCATGCTGTTTGATTTTTTCCTATTCAGGGAGATGGTTTGCTGACTCTGCTGGTTAAGAGGATGATCTTAATTCATATTTGCTTGCAAAGCAGCGCCCGATGCAAGAGTGCTCCATTTTTGATAGGTTCAAAGCGATGTGTTGGCTCAGTTGAGACTGTGGGAGCCGTTGGAATGAATGGTTACCACATAAACCAGGACCCAGATTTGCACGTGAAGAGGTGTCAGGTGAAAAACTACTTGAACCCACTTTTGCGCCTGATCTTGTCTTGCCTCTGGCCCCTTCACAGGACAATTTCAGACTCCCCGCAGAACCATAAGGGCTTCCCGAGCTTCCCCTGGAGACAGGAGGGGTGGAGTTACTACAGTAAACTTGGAAAACAAACTTTCTTGCCCCAATGTTGCCTCCACAGGAGCAGTCCGGGGAACTTTCTGAAAGAAACCCTTGATGGTTGGGTGGGATTTATAGCAAAGGTGCTGTAGATTTCTGGTTCTGCTATATGATCGCCTCAATTTCCTTGTACAGATAGGAGACGAGGTAAGTATGTGACCAGAGCGTAATTTTCTAGAAGTCATCTCACGCACAAGATAGAAACTTTCGCCTCTCACCCACCACCTCTGCTCGAGTGCTTGTAAAATGCCCCCCCTGCAGCACCAAACACCTGATGCTGCTGCTGTAACTGTGACTGTCACCCAGCAGATAATCAAAGATAATCAGCTGACCCCGCTGTTCCTTGGGGCTCCTGCCACTGCGGAGAGTCTCTACGCGGCTCCTGCCGCTGTTGGGCTAATCCCGCAATTCAGGCGGCTCTTGCCGCTGCTGGGTTGGCTATTGCTGGCTGTCGTTGCCCTCTCGCCGCCGCAATAGAGAGGACCTCACAACCGCAGCAAGTTTCAGCCAGCAACCGGCAATATGGCAATGCAGCAACCGGGGAGCTCAGCAACCCACAGCTCGGAACAGAGTTGGCGAACTTTTGAAAGACGCTTGCACTCAATCGAGAAATGCGCTGCAGGGACAAAGCCAGGGACAGGCACTTCCCTAAATCCCACCAGCCGGAATGGAACAAGGCTAGAAGACAGTGCACAGCAAGGCTGCCTGGGTAATAAACAGCTAGAGATGTGCGGGCCACACTCCGACCACCCCACGCTTTAAGGCTTTAAGGCTTTCTGCTTCAGCTCTAGTCAGGCTTATCAGACTGCCACTGCTCCAGGCCCCCCGGCCTCACCTCTCAGTGTTGGCTATGGTGGACGGCGTGCTGTATCTGCTACTGCCTGGCTACACTGTACAGCCCTTCAGCCTTTTCAAAGCTGCTGCATAGCGTTTTGTGACCGCTCCACTTTTCTCCGCTGTTTCCAGCACCCACCAGGAGCACTCACTCCTTTCACACAACTCGCCGGTGAAGTCAGCAGTCAGCAATAGTCGTTCAGAAGCTGCAACGCATCTGAATCATGAGGATGGCTGGCTGACTGGCAATGGCTCACTGCTTGCGGTTCGCAACAAGGGCAGCGAGGGCTCTATCCTGTCTGCCTCCTTTCTTGCCTCTAGTATCTTGCTTTAGGTGACCACGCAGAAGAGCAACTGAGGGAATCATGGCACCCTCTGAACCAGCAAGAGAACCTCGAGGCCAGCTGGCGTGAGCACCGGGGAGGGACACCAGAGAGGGCCAAAGTCTGCACTCGCCTGTACACACCTGTGCACGGTCAGTCTGTCAGCTGCGCTAGACGCGGTGCGCTGAAACCCCTGCAAGGAAGCTGAAGTCGGCCGAATGCCGAAATCTGAGTGCCGGGAGCCATAATTCGACGTCCTCCCGTGTCCTCCCGCTCGCCTGTTCTCTCGCTGAACGCTCGCTGAAATCAGAGCGAGAATGAAAACCAGCACTGGATTCTCTTCCGACCTCCAAGGATACACATGAACAAGGGACTGTGTGGGTATCCTTTATGCATGAGGGCCTAGGGCCGTGCCACCTCACATTGTCCAGTGCCGGTGGTGACATGATGGCGTCCGCACTACGGGACTCAATCATAAAGGGTCCATTGCTAGCGGTGCACAGACTTGGTGGCACCGGATGCACTGCGGCAGGCACAGGCACACCGCCACGGGACGGTGTCTTTCGGTGCACTGAGATAGGGGCACCTTCAGTGCTGAGCGGGTGTGCAGCCTGCGATGATGCGCCGTGCAGGTGGTCCGGAATGGTGGAATTGGCGTGAGCCCTGCTGGACCGCAGTGTGGGCCTGAGCCAGCGGGAAGTGAGGGCCCACCGACACGTGGCGTCGCCTCATGGTTAACAGAGTTAATGGCACCTGTTGGGCTGAGAGAGTGTGCAGCCTGTGATGATGCCCTGTTCAATGATGTGTTCTCTGCCATTGTGAAATCAAGACCCAGAATCATGTGTGTGACCTGGTGGCACTCGATGCATGGCTGCACAGATGTGGAAGGTGCCTTGGTCGCGGACCCCAGGCTTGGTGCTCCCACCGGCACGTGGTGTGCCTACTTGGAGACATGACGGTGTCAGAAGGTGAGGACTGGTTGAGCAGGGGCAGACAATCACCGCTGGTCTGTGGGAGGGGCTGGGGTTCGGCAGTCTGTGTGCGCAGGGACGGGCAAGCGATGATGGCATGTGCTACTGTATGGACTCTGCCATTCTCTGGCAACTGTTTCAGATGACTGACCTGGGGGACTGCAGTGTGTACCAGCACATGGTTGGAGACACACCAGTGGCTGCAGCTGAGCAGTAGGGCCTGAGTCCGCAGTGTCGGCACTCGCTCTCCCTTTCTTTCTTTGTCCCTCTATCTCCCTCTCTTTTTCTCTCCCTCTCTACCTCTATCTTTCTCTCTCCCTCTCTTTCTCGATCCCTCTCTCCATCTCTTTCTCTATCCCTCTCTCCCTCTCTTTCTCTCTCCCTCTTCCTCTCTCCCTCTCTTTCTCTCTCCCTCTTTTTTTATGTCTCTCTTTCGCTCTCCCCCACTCCCCTCCTCTCTCTCTCTCTGTCGCTCTCCCTCTCTGTCCTTTGATAGGCACATGACACACCTTCTTATCTGTCTTTCTGTCTTGCAGGCTGTGACTTACGGAATGCCCGGAGAAGACCCGCCGTGCTCTTCATGGTTGTTTTTATTTTTGTTTCATCTGTAATAAAGGTTTTTTTTGGTTATATGATGTGGATGTGTGTTTCCATTTTTCTGGCCACACCTGTATGTGATGTTCTGGGATTGTGCGACTTCAGGTGATTTGTTTGGGTCATGGTTTCTTGGAGTTGATGTGCAATCTCTTTGTCCAAAGGGAGGGGGTGGTGAGGCCTGGGAGTGGGGGGTGACAGTGTGTGTTGTTGCCTTCTTGGTGCTCCAGGCTGCATGTTCTGTTGCTCGGGCATCTGTTGTTCTTCATGTTTGCCTATTGGCTGTGCTCCCATGGCTGCTTCCGGTTGTCGTCCAACTTTGCAACAGGTCTGAGCAGGTGTTCGTTTCCTGCTGCTAACGCGCCTTATCACCTGTTTTGTGTTCTTATCGCAGATCTGGCTGGTCGTTGAGAATGTTGTGGAGTGGTGTTGTTGCGGCATTTTGCTCAGGAACGTCTACTCTGCATCTCATTAGCAATAGTTGCCAGGGTCATCTGTGGCGATGTTTTTTGAGGATGCTATAGCCGGAAAACTGGTGATATTGGCTGTTTGCACCTGCTTGTGAATGGGCCGGTAATTTTATCACAAGTTTGGCTGTGATAAAGTGCTGATAACTCGGCGATAGCTCCTTGAGAATATGCCCCTGAATTTTTTTAGGTCTGGTATGCCAGGGAGTTGGGCAGTTGCCTGTTCAGGAACATTTGGTATAATATTTTTTTTAAAAAGCAACAACCCCAGCACACATCAAGTATAAGGGTATGACTGCAGTAGCCACCGTAAGTCAAATAATTATAACAAATATTGAAAATGTGTTTCTTTTGTCCTTTATTCTTCTTTTCGCTTCGTGGTTTTCAGTATTTTTTACAGATTATAAGCCAACACGTGTTTCGTCACCAGCAAGGGGATTACCCCATGACTTTTTCAAGGCTGAATAAAATACAGAGTACATAATCAACATACAAGTTGGTTTGACGCAAACCAGTACAACTGTTTCACCCGAGCAAGAAACACCTATCAGAAAAAGTGCATACTTTATGCCAAATAATGCCAAAAAGATCGAGAGGTAAGTAAAGGCTTACCTGAAATGAACAAGACGGAAACCAGAAGAGTGACACTATCTATGTTGCGGTGACACAAGGGTGTGTGTGCAGGTGACGACAATATGAAACCAATTATTTAATATCATTGTCCATCTTTCCTTTAAAAAAACCTCAAACGCGGTGCAGTCAAAACGTGAAAAGCACCTGTGATCAAAATATTCATACAAACATCAAGTATATATGTGTAAATACACCAACCTCCTGAGTCTTGTATTCTGTTTTTTCTATAAACGGGGAGCAAGGAGTGTTCAAATTAGTCCAAAATTCTCAATCATCAGATCTCGCAAAACAAGAATAATACTGACACAGCCCATCAAGTATCTAAATGCCTACTTCAAATGTGGTGATGATTTCAACCCACATGGTCTGTAGGTAAAGTCAGTATCAAAATGAGTCCAAATACCGGATCCCGAATCTTGAACTGTTGCCTGTGAGGTTAAAAAACTTGAATACCCTAATTTACTGAATTCCTGTTTGTAAGAAGTGGACATATATCTAGAAGGCTACCCCAACAGGGTCCTATCCTACTGTAGGGCAACACGTTAGTAAAGAGTACGTCTGAAGTCTATCAATCAGAAACGACTTCTGGTAGTTAAAAAATTGTACTTTTAAACAAATATTCTTGTAATGCGGCCATGAAGCCATATTTCAGTCGATGTACATCCTAGTATCAAATTCGAAATGTGCGGTGTCTCTAAGATGCACCAGCGTATTCAGTAGGGGCACATTTCAATCTGAGACACGAAATCTACCTTTGATTATAAGAAGCCGATGCTGTATAAGTCCAAATGACAGACACGTTTCACTAGGTACCCCTTAATCTCAGGCTCTTAAAGGCATCCCTTTTACTGCTCTAGTATCACCTAATCCCCAAGCTCCTTACCATGTGTGTGAATGGCGATCTCAAGTAGGTGTAGCCTCAGGTGTCCTAGAGTACAAGAGAATGCGTCTCGTTGAACCCAGTTTAAAATAGCCGTAAATGTTAAAAGCCCGCGAGAACTGCCGGGCATGGGATACTAGAACCAAACGTATCCGTATGTCAAGGGCGCCATCTTAAAGTGGTGAATTACTCACTTTGTGCGCGGTCTTATAAACTTAAAGTTATCATTGTTTAATCATACTTATAAAAGTAATGTCTGACAAATTGATTTCATATTGTAAAATCAAAAATACGCTTTGTGAGATCTTGACTGTGATGCTCAGGATATGGGCAGAACTTGGTAACTTTGTCTCTTGAGAGACGGGGTGTATTCTTAATTTAAAAGAACACCAGATATGTCCGCAAAGGTTCTTCAGACAGTATAGAGTGGCGATGCTTGAAAAATATCCCCTTATTGCGATTTATCAAAAATTTTAAAACCGATCATATATTCAATTCCATTCCTAAAAGCGAGCCATCTTAGAGTGAGAAAGCTATTGAATAGGTTATTTCCTCAAAAGTCACCTATTATGAACTGATCTATGTAAGCTAACAAGTATACTTGTCGGACTAGACCTAAGTGTCCCCCATGTTGAATTTTATGGGCTAATCATGGTCAAGACATTAGAAATGCCAAAGGGTATTGCTGAGGGTGTCTATTTTCTAATGAAAACATTATGATACCCCAAAGAAAGAGACAAGGCATTTTCATTGTAAACAAATTAACTCTGTATTACAAAACATTTAAGTCCTAGTATAAGGGCTATAACAATACATATACAGTCAGTTATTCTTGTACATTCACCACAGATTCAACGTCCTATGTTGTAGAAGTAATGTTAGTACGTTCCTATTAGTTGCAATCAGATTTTCATGTACAGCCAGGTCAGAATCCACGTCCTCTCTTGTTAGGGGTATGTTTATGTGTTCCTTTTAATTACAAATTAGGATGCCAGCATCCTCATACATCCATTCCCATACGTTATTTGGACTTACATTCAGAAGATCAACATGAAACTAATTCAGATCACTTTTCTTACTTACTATGATGTTATCTCCCCAAGAAATAATGGAGATCCTGGTCAACATTGAGACCCGTCTCCGTACTTTGTAACCTAAGTATTCAAAGTACCTCACTTCTTCGTAGCATTAATTCTCTATTTTCTCCCCTAGGGTGTCTCAGAGTTTGGTCAATCCCATAAAAAACAAAGTCTTTTGTTCTCTTCTGGGATGCACATTCTACAATGTGTGCAGGAATAGGATATCTCACATCCCCCTATATAACCGCCCGCATGTGTTCTCCAATTCTTTCCCTTAAGGTTCTGATTGTGCTGCCCACATACTTTTTACCACATCTACACTCAATCACATACACTACAAATTTAGTGTTGCAGTTAATGTAGGGCAGGGTCTTATATGTTCTGTTATCAGGACCGGTGAAAGAATTTTTCTTGTTGCAAGCCCATTTGCAAGTCACACAATGTCCACAGATGTAAAAGCCAATGGTGTGTTGTGTTAACCAAGTTGTAGGTCCCTTGGCTCTCAGGTAACTAGGGCCAAGCAGATTTCTTAGGCAGACACCTCTCCTATATGTGATATCATGGTGTGTACTAATAGATCCAACAAGGGATGTAACATCTTTCAGGATATGCCAATGTCTATTCAAGCTGCACGTCAGTTCCCTGGATACAGCATTATAGTTAGTAATCCTACGAGTCTTGTCATTCCTAGTTTGCGTTTTTGGCGTTTCTTTCAGAGTATCCTGTCTGTGAATAGCTTGTATCCTTTGTCTGGCTTTCTCGAGTGTGTATTTCTTATAACCTCTTTTGCTAAAATGGTCCATCATCCCATTAACACGTTCCTCAAACTCTGGATTGTAGCTGCAATTACGTCTGGCCCGGGTAAGTTCCCCGAAGGGGATTGTCCTGATCTGATGGGCAGAATGAGCACTAGTAGCATGCAAGACTGCATTGCATGCTGTAGTCTTGCGATACAGACGTATGTGGATCTGGTTCTCCCTGATATAAATCTCAGTGTCTAAGATTGTGATTTTATCCTTACTGAAATGTGACGTGAACCTAATGTTGTAATCATTACTGTTCATTTGTTCAATAAAGCTCTCCTGTTTCTCTATGCTTCCTGTCCATATCATGAGGCAGTCATCAATATCTCTGCCCCAGAATAGGATTGCGTCATTCCATGTGGAGCCCCTGGATCGCCAGATCCAAGTCTCTTCTAGCTAACCCATAAAAAATTTGGCATACGAGGGAGAGAACCTGGAGCCCATGGCCACTCCCTGTTTTTGTCTATACCAATTGTCTTTGAACAAGAAAACATTGTTGTCCAAAATTAGTTGTATCATGTCCATAAGCATCTCCGTGTGATCCCAAGTACTTGCTGATCTGGCACCCAAAATGCTCCGAATGGCTCTTAGCCCTATGTCTCTTCTGATGCTCGTATACAATGCAGTAACATCTAATGTTACCATGAACATATTCGCTTTCCATGTTAGGTCTGTCAGAGTTCCTAGAATGTGCTTGGTATCCCTAATATAAGATGGTAAATTGCTGACTAGGCGTTTCAGGAAAATATCAACATATTCAGAAATTCTATCTGTTGGACCTTCATTGCCTGATATAATCGGCCTGCCCGGTTTTTGTGAATTATTCGGAATGCGTACATGCATGGATATTTTGGACGATCGACCCTTAAATGTGTAACCTCAGTATTATCCAGTAATCCCATCCCATGCCATTGCTTGAGGTTTCTGGGAATATAGTCTGTGAATGTCCATACAGGGTTCTGGGGAAGTTGTTCATAGCACTCACTATCATTAATTTGTGAAAGTATCTCTTTCTCATAATCTATGCTCTCCATTACCACTATATTCCCACCTTTGTCAGCTTCTCTAATGATGATTTTGTCATCTGTAATAAGGTTTTTCAGGACCTGGTTCTCACCATAGGTTAGGTTATCAAACCCTATACGGGGCTGTCTTTTCTTATTCATGTGTTTGTCAAGATCTTGTAAGACTAGTCTGTGAAAGATGCCAATGTTGTTCCCAGTGAGTAGGGTGGGTGTCCATCTAGACTTCTCATTTAAACCACTCGAGATATAGCAGTCACTCACAACATTCAGATCTCTCATAATAATGTCTGCACTTACTAGTTCATCCTCACATTCTGTCAAGGACATCAAAAGCCTTGTGTCTAGTATGTCCTGAATCGAAAGGTCACTTGATTCAGGTGCTCCATACTGTTTGCCAAGTCCTTTATTTTCAACATTCAATATTTGAAAATATTTTTTAATTTTAATTTGTCTCACAAATTTATATAGGTCAATTTTAACATCACATATATCTCCGTTGCTACTAGGGCAGAATCCCAAACCTTTAGTTAGCAAAGATATATCATTATCAGACAAGCATTTATTCGACAAATTCATCACATTAACCTTCCCTACTTCCTTTGGTTTCAAGATCTTGTCCTCATTCCCTGGCGGTCTCCCCCTTGTGCCTCCTCTTTTTCACCTCCTTGTTTTGGTCCTGGCGTGGGGCGCCTGTTCTGTTCGCTGTTCCCTATTTTGATGCGCTGAACTTCCCTTAAAACACGGTTCTCACTGTTTTGTGTGTCGACCGATCCTTCCCCTCTCTCTGACTCTCCCCAAATGGTGGCTGGTGTGTCTAGGGACGTGGAGCTTGAACCAATAGAGGTTCCATTTTTCTCCCTCTCATGGTCGCCCTTAGGAATCAAATGATCGTATTTCTTTGCAAATGTAAAACTATTTGCGTAGTCATATTTGTCTCTTTTCAATTTTTCCGATTTCCGTATTTTAATTTCAGATTGGTGGCGCTGTAATACTTCATTTAGGATGGTATAATTTTTCTCTGTTGCCTCAGGTAAATTAAGCTGTTTGATTTCTAGCTCTAATGTTTCAATCACCTTCTGCAGTCTAGTTACTTTCCTCTCACTATTTTTAATAAGGATGGTCATCAACTTATTGGAATTGTTGGTCAATTCCTGCTCCCAGGCGACCAATAGATCGGCGTGCAAGTTGTCATATGTGGGTATGATCTGGGATCTTAAACCTCAGGGTATTCTCCCAACCTTAATGTATTGGCCAAGGTGGCCCCATCCCACCACTTTGACATTTCATTTTTTCTCAATCTCGCTAGGCGAATGCATTTATCCTTTAGGCCTTCTCGTTTCAATGCATTCTCCCTAAGCATTAAATAAGTAGCACCTTTGTTACCTGACAGATCACTAAAAAGATTTTCTGCTTCTCTATCCCTATTTGCCCTATCTTTATCAAAAGAGGTCATGGTGCACCCAAGCTGCCCCCTAGTGAAACTGACACTTGAGAACGAACAGTGGTATGCTTTTAGAGAAAAGGAGCTGCAAGAGTGATGTCACCCACTATCTGTGTCTCAACAATTATCTATCGGATGGTGCTGTAAGGTGGGGAGAACCACTAGCCTTCCCAAACTTGTGCAGCCTATGTCACACTTTCAGTACAAAAACCAACAACTCCAGCACACATGAAGTATAAGGGTATGATAGCAGTAAGTCAAATAAGTATAACAGATATTGAAAATGTGTTTCCGTTGTTCTTTCTTCTTCTTTTTTTCTCCTTGGTTTTCAGTATTTTATACAATTCCTGTTTGTAAGAAGTGGACATATATCTAGATGGTTACCCTAACAGGGTCCTATCCTAGTGTAGGGCAACACGGTAGTAAAGAGTACGGCTGAAGTCTATCAATCAGATTGTGTGGGTTACAGTACTGATTTTTAAGGAATATTATTGTATTTTAAAAGTTGACAAACTTTTCTAACTGAAATTACCAATGTTATCCTATGGAAGGAAATTCAAGTTGCAGGTACAGCAGGTTCTCGTTACTTTTGTAATCCAGTACTGGACTCCTAGGTTCAGCACTGGGACCTCTATCTAGGACAGGTAAGTAGTTACGTTTTGGAAGTTGGTACGATTTTTAAAGAATATTTGTAGTTTGCAAAAATCGACACTTGGAAGAAATTTCACAGAAAAACAGTAAATGGTTTCCTATGGAAGAAAATTCAATTTGCAGGTAAAGTATGTTCACGTTACTTTTATAATCCAGTACTGGACTCCTAGGTTCAGCACTGGAACCTCTACCTAACACAGGACAGTAATTACGTTTTGGAAGTTGGTACAATTTTTATTTTTTTTTTATATTTTTTTTTTAAACATTTTATTTTCAATAAGGCATAGAAAAACATGTACATTCACATCATTGATTTACAGTTCTTCATTATTCCTTAAAGCAAGTCAGGAGCCGGCGAAGTCTCATCATTTGCAAACGTTTGCGATAACCATACAAATACAGGAACAACAGTATAGCTCAACAGTCACGCGCATCCGACAAAACTTTTCGTGCCGGTCCAGTGCGCAATTCGGCCCTTTAGCCTACAGCCCTGAATGCTTGGCAAAGTCGGCAAATAGAACTAAAATCTCAACTGTGAAAACCTAACAAGTGTCATCATCTTATGAGAATGTTGTAGCCATGCACAGACAAGTCCCCACCTATTGCACATAGTCCGTATATGTGTTCATTGGTGTCTTCTAGGTCCCGCCCCATCCCACCATAACTCACAGTAGCACATATCAGTCCCTCCCACCTATTCATCTTCATCATCCGACTCCATATCTTCGCCCTCTGGCAAGGGTGCATATGGCTCCCCCCTGTATTTGTTCCAAGGCAACCACACTTTATTCCATTTACGGGGACAAGCCCGCAGCACATACACCGCCCTCTCCTTCACCAGCAGTATGTCCATATTTCGAATCCAGCCATGTACCGTAGGCACGTCTGGGGCTCCCCACTTCTGTGCAATGTCTCTTTTCGCTACTGTCACAGCTAATGTGACCCACAACTTTCCATACCTGCTCAGGTCTGTAGGGTCCCAAACGTTCAATAGGCACTTACGGGGTTCAGGGAGAAGTGACACCCCAAGGACTTGGGATATCGTGCGCATGATTTGTCTCCAGACTTCCCGGATCAATGGGCAGTCCCAGAGTGTATGGAGTAATGTACCCTCCTCCCCACAGCCTCTTAGACAGAAGGGGTGTGGCGCCCTCTGTATCCTGTGTAGAAGTGTTCTGGTGTAATAGGTGCGGTGTAAGATCTTGAGAGTTGGTACAATTTTTAAAGAATATTTGTTGTTTGCACAAATCGACACTTAGAAGAAATTTCACAGAAACACAGTCAATGGGTTCCTAAGGAAGAAAATTCAGGTTACTGGTAAGTACGGTAAAAATTACTTTTCAGGGTTTGTGCTGGGTTAAAAGATGCAGCGCTGTGGTCTCTCCTGATAACAGGTGATTAAATCGGAATTCGTTGTTCGGCTGATTTTAGGTGAATATTTTAAAGTTCCAAAACTCCACACTTAAAAGAATTTTCAAGTGAAGCCAGTCAATGTTAGCCTATGGAAGAAAAGTGAGTTATCGGCTTCTAGGTAAGTACTCGACTGGCAGAGTTAAGGTTCTGGGCATAGACTCAGAGGTCTCCCAGGGTCAGCTAGGTGCAGTTGGTACACCCTCAGCGGCACAGGGGCAGCCGGGTGCAGAGGTAGTTAGGCCCAATGTTATCCAATGCAGGTAGGGGGCCTTCGGTTGGTGGCTGCTGGCTCGCAGTCCACGTGGGTGTGGGAGCTGGGCTCCTGGTTACTTGCTCAGGGCAAATGGGAAAGTAGGGTAGGACAAAGGTTGAACTTCCAGGGGCATTCGGGCGGCTGGGTGCAGTGTGCTTTTGAGCCGTCGTGGACTCAATGTTATTCAATGGAGATCTTGAAAAGGGAAAAAAAAGGCTGCAGGCTCGGGGACGGAGGATCTTCTGGAGTGACCAACACTTCGAGGGGTAAGTTGGAATCTTGGAGGGTAGGTAGACCGCCCGGAGTTGGGCACAAAGGGCCGGGGTCGCCGGGTGCAGGGGTGTCTTTTGGCGTCGAGAAATCTTACCCTCTGCTGGTCACGGTTGGGGGGGTACCTCGTTCTGAGGCTGCAGGTGTCATCTGGTTCATCGAGGAGGTTCTTTGAGCACTGGACTTCGGGTCCCAGTCGCCGGGGGGACGTCCTCGTGGTCTTGTGTCACTCAGGCACAGGCCAGGTTCAGCGGGTGCAGAGGGTGCTGGCTTCGTAGTTCCTGGCTGGCACCAGGGGTATTGCTGTTGGAGCAGAGCCACTGCTCATGGGAGTCTCAGTCTTTCAGAGGGTCAAGGCAGGCAGGTCCTCTGGGGTTTTCAAGGTTGCTGCTCGCAGGAGTCGGCAGGATTTAGAAGGAGCAGGATCAAGGATTGACAGACCTGTAGGGCTGGGGCCAAGTCAGTTGGTGTTGTCCTTTTATTAGCAGCTGCACGGCGGGTCTTCTTCCTCTTGATCTTCATTCTTGTTTTCGTATTGGGATCTGTTGAAGGAAGGTTCAGGGTGCCCCTAAATACTAAGTTTAGGGGTTTTACGGGTAGGGTAAGGGCAAGGACCAATGGGTCCCTGTCCTGGGGTGAGTACACCCCCTATCCTGCTCCTCTCCTGTGGGAGGGGGCAGTAGCCTAGTACTAATTGGGCAGGGCTCCCCATCTTCAAGATGGTGAGAGCCTGGAGATGTGCTTCACCTCTCCTCCCCCACCTGAAGGGTGGGGTTGGCAGAGGCTGGCACACCCCTGTCCCTCCCTTAAGGTTTCCCTCCAGTCTTCCTGCCAGAGTGGGGGTCAGAACCGGTGGGGGCCAGTTGCTGAGTACAGCAAGTGGTCTGGAGAAGCTCACAAAGGCGGTATGCCTTTGAAGCTTCCCCCTGCCCATCCTGGGGGAGGAGACCTAGTACCTTGCCCAGGATGTGGATTGTTGCAAGCCCAGGAGAGCAGGGGACTATCTACCCAGAGGTCCAGCAACATGTCTGCTGTGTGGCAGCCTAGGCAGCCTCTCAGCCAAGACGTGGATTGTAGGTCAGGTTTCAGGGGACATCTCTAAGTTGCTGTAAGCGCAGGGAGGTAAATATGCTGCATAGAAATAGAGAACAGACTCGCTCTTGAAGCGAGAATTAAGGCCTACGGCAGCCACGGAGGGGTCGTGTTTACGATATCACATCTGATGGCACCTCTGTAACAGGAAGACCAAGCTGAGAGTGACCCTAGTATAACGGGGTTACAAAGATTCATGTGACAGAAACATCTTGCAGGCATGAATTTTCATTTTACAAACCTGTGCAATCTTCCATTTTAATCCACGGGCAGTGAACGAAGAAACCAACTCCCAGAGTAAGATTACATTACGAAACGAGGTGTCCCGGTGCCAGGGAGCCATGTGGCCATGCTATCTTAAGGACCCCAAACTATCTGTGGATGTAAATAACGCACACTGCAAGGACTGATGGCGTTTCCAATGCTCGCAACCCTGTAGACTTTTTTTGAGCACATCCTGTTCTCAGCTTCTCTCAAGCAGCGTCAGAAAAAAACACCCTGAAAACATTGACTCAAGTCTATTCGCACATGTTGCTTTTCTCTCTCCATTTCAGTTTTGTCGTTTGTTATTTGTCCAAATAACTAAGAGGAGGAGTAAGACCCTGGTGGAACAGGCAAACCTTCAAAAACATCCGAGAGTAGCAAACAGTCGATACAACGTTCACACTGTGCAAAAGCAAAACAATAAAACCCCACAAAACAAAGTTGGAGCATTTCAATTTGAGGGAACAGACTGTTCTTAAAACATAACTTACAACATTAAAAACACCAACATGGAAAATGGATGGCTGATAACCGACTTCCTAAGGTCTTCCCCTTCAGCCAGTCTTGGTCTTCCATCAAACAACTAGCTGCCTGCGGGGATTTTCAGGTCTGAAAAAAACGACAAATCCCAGAATTCTAAGCGCAATTTCCCCCCAATATATACACTTGTCACTCTGGACGTTTGCTGCCTTTATACGTGCATTGAACACAGTATGTGTATACAGGCTGTGGAACATTTTCTGAAAACAAGATCAATCTCCCTTCTATACCATTCTGAAATGTTGGTTGAGATGATTCGGTTCTGTCTCACCAACAATTTTTTCATCTTTGATGATGCAGTGTACAGGCAGTCACAGGGCACCGCGATGGGCCCCCGGCTTCGTCCCCAGCTATGCAAATCTGTTCATGGGCTGGTGGGAGGAGCAGGTGTCCGGGTGTATGGAAGAATTTGAAACTAACGTGGTCCTGTGGCTGCGGTACATAGATGATATCTTTTTAATTTGGAAAGGAGATGTTGATTCAGCTAAAACGTTTGTTTGGGGTATTGAACATTAATTCATGTAACCTCAGATTTACTGAGGAAATCAGCAAGACATCGATTGAATTTTTGGATGTCTCGGTAAAGGTAAAATATGGCACCCTAGCTACTAGCATACATAGAAAGAAAACATCAGGGAATAGTATTCTATGCGCCAAGAGCTCCCACCCATGTAATTTGGTTGCTAGTATCCCATACAGGGAATTACTACGGGCCAAACGCAATTGTAGTACTTCACAGGCGTATGAGGCCGAGAGAAAGGTCATGTGGGCACGCTTCAAAGAGAGAGACTATAGGGAGACAACTATAAGGGAGGCTAGTAACAGAGTAGAGAAGGTAAAACGGAGTGAACTTCTCAATCCCAACAAACAAGAAAGTGCTAATGGAACTGTGAGATTCATAACCACTTTTTCTGGGCAAGCCAGTGAAATCAGAAGAATCTGTAAAAAGAACTGGCATGTATTGTCTACGGACGTGCACTTGCAAACTCAGGTGGCAAGTAACCCTCAAATTACATTTAAAAAGAGTAAATCATTGAAGGATGACTTGTGCTATAACCATGTTACGACTAGTGACAGGGAGAGAGATCGAGGTCAACCAGGGTTCAGATGTTGCAGGAACTGCAAGGCATGCTGCAAAAGTCATGATTGTAGGAAAATGAAAATACAGAATACGGACAGAGAATTTGTCATTAGGAAACCCCTAACATGCAATTCCATGTATTGTGTATATGTACTCAAATGTCCCTGCAATAAATTGTACGTGGGCAGCACAATACATTGTGCAAAAAAGAGGGTACTGGAACATTTTCGGGCGATCCGACATAACAACAGATCATATCCGGTAGCACGTCATTTTCACGAATTTCATTTTCAAGACGAGAGTCTTTTGGAGATGATAGTAATTTACTGTGTTGGTTTGAGTGTTAGAGGAGGCAACCAGGAGTTGTCTCTTCGTCAACTTGAATCTAAATACATTATTGATTTTGACTGTTAGGCGCCAAATGGGCTAAATTCCAGTGAAGAACTGGCGATCCACTTAATGGACTGAATAAATTGTGAAGAATAGAAGATAGGCTGTTTTTTGAAATCTTAATGATTTTATTAATTTTAATATTTTCAGATATGTTTTCACGTTCGACTATGCCTCTTGAAGAAAAACCAATCCAGGCTGGGGCTCCAGAGTTGGACAATAACTGAGTGGCGGCAGGGTGTGCAGAAGCCCACTTGGGCATGAGTTTTCAGTTTGTAGAAAAGAGAATGTATTATACTTTGGTGTTTCCTAGATAGATATATTTGAATATGTGTATAACAGGTATGTCAGCAAGTATATAAATGTTCTTGCTGGCCCACTGGGGCTAAACTTTGGGAGCAATTTTTAGTTTCTTAATATAGTATACTGATATGGACTGGTGTTCTCAATCTACAGTTGGATGAAATACAATTGTTGTTTTGGAACATATAAAACTCGTATTTGCCCACTTGGGCGAGACAGAAATGTGACATCAACTGCATTGTGCAGACTACGGGACATTTTATCTCCGGTATGCTGGCAAACTTGGTTTCTATTATTATTGAAAGATCGTAACAGTTTTAAAAAGCTGCTTTGAAGTAACTTTATGAACAACTGGTGAATTGTGTGAAAGGAACACGGAACTCGCAGGCAGGACGTCATTGGTTCGAATTTCTAGTGACGTGGGGGATGTCTGGAAATTTACGAGACGATATTGTGTTTTGTAATAATATGGGAACACATAATGGATAGTCGTTATGAAAAACGAACTGCACATCCACTCTAATAATAGAAATAAAAATTGTGATCAGTATTAATGGTCAATTGCAGGTAACATCTAATATGTATTATGCCTTGCTCATTGAATGCACGCATGTACATTGTTTTGTTACGCGACTTATCTTATGACTGTTAGACACAGCATATAAGCAGGAATTGTTGTTAGACAGAAGCCTCGGAAAATGAATGAGAAAGATGCTATTGTAGGAACTATTCAAAATGGCGGCCACAGTCTAACAATTTTGTATTGGTTAGCACTGGGGTGTAAGTCCTCTGTTGATGACATGCAGAGAGTATAATTGGTGGAGTGTTTTTGTAAACATTTTGTACACGTGATCAAGGCGTCAGCCAAAACGTGTTGTGTTTGCTTTGGACGATTAAAATATCAAGCTGCATTGAACAGCCGAGTGTTTGGGCGTTCTTTGCGATTATGAAGAGTTGTGGAAAAAAATATATTTGGACAGCTGGTAGCCCCAGCCCGGACCGCCCGTGAATCTGGCCAGGCATATCCTTAACCAGAACTGTGGAGATATATAGGAGAGCCACAAGGTGGAGAGACACCGAAACGCGTAGATCATTTGCGCTATTGCCCTGTGAAACTTTGAGCAATAAAAGGAGATTGCTGTTAAAATCAAACCTGGTTGTGCGACCCGTTTTTCCCTTGGTGGGGAAAAGTTATTGGTATATATATATATATATATATATATATATATATATATATTTTTTTTTTTGTGTCCAACTCTCCTTCAAAGAAGGAAAAATGAAAACGCACTCACGATGTCAGCAAGAGTTTCCTTCGGATTTATTTACCAAATGGCATTCAGTTGTTTCAGAAAAAAGCACCGACGCGTTTCGCTGTGCACACACAGCTTTCTCACGGTCAATACAAAACACATTAGAGGGGCTCTCTAATGTGTTTTGTATTGACCGTGAGAAAGCTGTGTGTGCACAGCGAAACGCGTCGGTGCTTTTTTCTGAAACAACTGAATGCCATTTGGTAAATAAATCCGAAGGAAACTCTTGCTGACATCGTGAGTGCGTTTTCATTTTTCCTTCTTTGAAGGAGAGTTGGACACAATTAATTAAGGCTGGGCTCAGCCGAGGATAACGCACCGAAGCGAAGTAGCGCCAGGGGTCTGCAAAATCGGAGCCTAACTGGGAACATATATATATATATATATATATATATATATATATAAACATGAGTTGACGAACATTGAGACTAATTTATTATCGTTGGGGTTATCGTTTTGTCCAACTTAAAACATTGACTATGTACAAACTCGGATTGACATTTTTTACTTTTTACGTAAATTGAAGCTGAAGAAATGGTTTCACTTGCATCCTGTGATGCCTAAAAATAACATTACAACTCAGAACCATTCTTCCATCAATATTTCTAATGTGACAGACTTACAAACATTATCTGAGTTAGATGAAAATGTTATACACCATGATGATCCGTTCCTTAATCTATACAATGCTGATATTACTATTGATGATGCAGGCTTCAGTGGTTTTAAACCAAAATCAAAATTTGTACCGATAGTACATTGTGACGCACTAGATGTTTTTGAGAAAAGTGTAACAAAGGGACTGAAGAAAGTTCGTTACAAGAAAAATGCAAGAGCTAAACGCAATCTCACACAAAAACAAATAGATGCAATTGATAATTTGAAAAAAGATCCCTCAATTGTCATCAGACAATCTGACAAGGGGGGAAATGTGGTGGTTTGGGGAACAGGTGAATACATCACGGAAGGTGTACGTCAGTTGTCTGATCCAGCTTGTTACAAGAAAGTTGATATGAGCGAGATTGAGATATCAAAATCACAATACGATGAAATGCTTTGTGATTGGAAAGACAAAGGTTTATTAACATGGGACGAATATAGTAGTTTGAGGTGCAAATATGCCAAAACACCAGTTTTGTACCTCCTACCGAAATTACACAAGGACCCCAATAACCCCACTGGTAGGCCCATAGGTTCATCTATGGGCTCTAAATTGGAGATGACTTCTAAATATATTGACTTTTTTCTTAGACCTTTTGTGATTGCCTTGCCAGCGTATTTGAGGGACACTATGCACTTTTTAAACATGATTGAGGGATCGCAGTGGGAACAAGATTTCTTGCTGATCACCTTAGATGTGACAAGTTTGTATACCTCCATTAAGCATGACTTGGGGATTAAAGCAATCAGACATTTTTTAAGAGCAAGATCAATCTCACTTTTGATGCATACTGAAATGCTTGTAGACATGGTGGCTTACTGCCTATCTAATAATTATTTTTTCTTTGATGATGAGTTGTATAAACAGTTACAAGGGAGAGCAATGGGCACTTGCTTCACCCCAAGTTACGCCAACCTCTTTATGGGGTGGTGGGAGGAGCAAGTGTCCAATTGCTTTGAGCAGTACAATGACCATGTTGTTTTGTGGTCAAGATTTATTGACGATATTTTTGTCATTTGGCGTGGTGATCGTAAAAGTGCAGATGAATTTATTCAAATCTTGAACACAAATGATTTAAATATTAGACTAACATCTCAAATCAGTGAACAGACCATAGTATTTCTAGATGTGGAAGTAACTGTACAAAACAACTACCTTGTAACCAAACTTCACAGAAAAGAGACTGCTGGCAATTGTCTTCTTTTTGCATCCAGGGCACATCCCTACAGTCTTATTCAGAGTATCCCCTACGGGGAACTCATTAGTGCTAAAAGAAATAGCAGCACACTGGACGAATTTGAGAAAGAGAAGATTACTATGTGCAACAGATTCAAGGAAAGAGGATATGCGCAGAAGGTGATAAAAAGAGCTGTAAACAAAGTAGATATGTTGGATAGAACAGCACTTTTAAATCCTAAGATCAGATCTGACGACAAAGAGAGTCAGGCCAGATTTATTACCACATATTCCAGTCAAGCATTTCAGGTACGCAAGATCCTCAAACATAATTGGCATATACTAAAAACGGATCCTATTTTGGATAAATGCCTACATGAAGCCCCGCAAATAACTTTCAGGCAGGGCCTGTCTCTAAAAGACGAACTGAGTCGCAATCAGATAACATGTAAATCAAATGAACGGTTAAACACATATTCAGGCTTTGCATGTTGTATGCGATGTAAAGCATGTACATACAGCAAAAATTGTTCCAAAATAAAAGTGCCTAACAGTGATAGGGAATTTATCATCAAAGGGAATTATGACTGTAATACAGAACTTTGTGTTTACTGTTTAATTTGCCCGTGTAAAAAATTGTACATCGGGAGTACAAAAAAGAAAGCAAAAATGAGAGTCTTGGAGCACAAACGGGCAATAAGAAATAATAACGAATTATATCCTGTAGCTCGTCATTTCAAGACATTCCATAATCAGAATGACAAACTGCTAGCTTTTGTTATCTTAGATGCTATAAAACCTCTGAGAAGGGGAGGGGACAGAGAACATCAATTAAGAGTCCTAGAATCAAAATATATAATAGATTGTGAGACTCTTATGCCGGTAGGCTTCAATTCCAGTGAAGAATTGGCAGTTCACCTTGGATGACTAGGTGCGTATAGAATGAGACTGAGGTAGAAAATAACAGTATCAATAAACAAATACCATAGAAGTGTATTATACATAGGCATTAATGATAGCAAGCAGCCCTTTGGAGACTCCCTGTATATAACTGAAATGTAATGTTATTAATTGTATTATATGTCTTTTTTCCTTTGTTATACAAACTGTAGCATATTTTTTGTTTGCACCTGTTCTTAGAGCAGATTTTTAAAAAATATTTTTACTAGGATTACGAATCAATGTTTTCTGAATAGATGAATTTATTTTGAGGTCATCAATCAAGATCTCTCAACAATCAAGAAATTTGTATTGATCAAGAAAGATGTCTCTTGCCCACTTGGGCTAAACAGTAATCTAGCAAAATGTTATATGTGTTATCATTATAGCCCACTTGGGCGACATGTGTATATAACAGGGAAAATTTTGGATTGAGAAATTGTTTGGATATTTCAAATACATCCGACTTAAATCAATGTTATAAGTCATAAGCCATTACAAGATGGCGACCTGAGTAACTTCCTGAAACCATGCTAGTCCTAATTCTTTTACTATCACTGTGTGTATGTAAACGGAAGTACGATGTGCAAACCTTACCGTGACCAAGCCTTACGGCAAAACGCGTCGGTTTGTGACTTTTCGTTGCGAATAAATTGAATTTTGAGCATCCTGGAGTGTCCTGAATACCTTTTTTAATCGAGAAAGGTTGTTGCAGTGTATTATAAAAACGCCGGTTTTTACGAAGGACAGCCGCAAAGCTAAAGCCTTGAACTACCGGCATTGGTGGATAGAAAAATATATATTTCCAACAAAGCGATCCTTCCGCAATAGGAGCGCTCCACAGTGTGTGCTCGCCCCAGGGCTGGATCAAAGCCCGAATTTCAATTATTACCACAAAATTGGGCAGCACAACCGGATACTTTCAGGAAGCTTTATTTTTCAACACAACACCCCACCGACGCGTTTCAGCCTCACGGCTTTTCTCACGGTCAGCAAGTCCCTTCTCACTTTTCAGTTATATACTGCCCCACCTTAGCCTTGAGGTGGCATTGTGGGATATGTAGTTCTTACTGATTTAAAACCAATTTTTCACAGATAAAAAGGACAGGTGTGTTCACATATGTTCATGTATAGTACATAGCGTCCCATATGCATTTCACCTAGGGTATACTCTTACAATATAGTATTCATAAACTTTTCGATTTTGATTTCAGATGTATAGGGTATAGTACCCAAATTTACACTGTTTTCTGGTCAGTTAAGCGCATTTATTAATCCTACTCCAGATGTATGTGGAGATCTTCTCCAAAGTTCATCCCTCTCGGATGATTTGTGCGGAACAGAACAATGAAACGTGATTCCATTTGACGAAGAAGTCGGGTTGTATCACCTCCTCTCTCTGGTTTTGTGAGCATTATTAGAAAAAAAAAAATATATATATATATATATTTTCAACCAAATGCCCAAAAGCTTTTAGGAACGCACTCGATAAAAGAGCTCACCATCCGGTTCTTTCAAAGTTTAACTCGCACTTTTATTCCATCTGTTGAATGCCCAACGTGTTTCAAGACACACCGCCTCGCCTCTTCCTCATGGGCTGCTTTACAAACAAATGTTTCACAGACAGCTTCCTTCAGCATGCTAATTATTTAGTGGCCCCACGTGGGCCTGGCTTAGTGCATGTTAATTGATTATGCATGCTGGTACCTGTAGTCCCAAGAAGAAAATTCGTTTTACCCACAGTAAATGAATGCTAGGGTAGGAATGCTGGTGTAAGTCATATTTTCCTTAGCTCTTTAAGCTGAGACAGTTTGGAAATAGTTCCATCTTGCAGCCTCTCTGCTTCCGAGATTGTGCGTCCCCCACGACAAGGCAGCTGTGTAAATCATGTTTTCAACCAAATGCCTAAAAGCTTTTAGGAACGCACTCGATAAAAGAGCTTACCATCCAGTTCTTTCAAAGTTTAACTCACATTTTTTCTCCATCTGTTGAATATATATATATATATATATATTGTGATGTATTCCTATAGGTTCTGTATCGATCCCCCTATTACTGACCCTATTCTGGTTAACAAGTTAACTAGCAGCCGTCCCATGATGCAGAAATCCCCCATGATGCAGAAACTGTTATCTGATTAAGCCACACTACGGCACAGGAACGTGTTATCTGATTAGGTCATAACGCTTGCCACCTAATTAGACAAGCGATATTCCTCCAGCCCCTGATAAGGCATACGGAGTTCTCAAAACAAATCAAACCTATGACAACCTGGGAAAAACCCTGCGGCCATTGTTTTGATTTCACCGAGAACTTCAGCAAAAGAATGTGCTAACGACCAAGTCGTATGACATCCTTATTGACGTATCTATGTCCATCCTTACGTCAATCTCGGCACCTTAAAGGTATAAATATTACCGATATTGCCCTATGCAAACACACGCGGTGGTGACGAGATCGGAGCAGCCAGACTTGCCGAAGCCCAGAGCAGAGCAGACCCCGCTGGCGCAGCCCCGCCTTCCTGACGCGCTGAGAACGACACGCTGCCTTTCTCCTGCCGAGAAATCTAGCTCCGGCGCTTCCGGGTAGCCCTCGCAGGCAGCCTGGAATATCGAGACCAGAAAGAGAGATACCATCCCTCATTCATCCTAAATTCCAGGTACAGAACTGAATAACCCCTCGCAGAGAATTCTTGAGTTAGTCACTTGGCAAAACAAACTTAACTTAAACTGCTACTTTCTATTCCCGCCCACGTATTAGGCTTAGGTCAGGTACATTGGGGTAGGCGTAGTTAGAAACACCAGTTGAGTACGATTAGTCAAATGTATATATGTATGTATCTATTTTATTCATTTTAAACCATCATATGGCTTAGAAACCATATAAATGTTTTTACAGTATTATTTTATACTTCTGCTTTTAATGTATGCACTTTACTTAACCATAAGTATTGCAATGATATCGATTCATTTCTCTTGTACAAGAAAAGAGACTGATCAATAAAGAACATCTTTTATTGAACACGCCCGTCTCTTCCTTTTCTCTACAATCTGATGAGACTAAGAATGCACGTACTGACTGAGTAAAATAAATTGCCTTTTGTTCACACGACTCTAGAGATACACTCTTGATTAGGGGAGAGCAAAGTTGTCATGTTCTATGGTTGTCAGAAACTAAATCCCTTCTTGTCTATCCAGGGAGGTTCAACTCCTCCTTGCCTATTCGAGAAAGTTTCTAGTGAACTCTGAGCTAGCTGGCAAACCCAAAACTTTAAGTCTAATATCGACAGTAGTAGACCTAGTTAACGTCTGGTCTAGGCCTATACTATTGAAGGTATTATTCCAATGCGCAGAGCCTATTGGGATGATAGGAGCTACACTACATGGCGCCCAACTGGTTTGGAAAGGGCGATAAAACTAACGTAAGACATTTAGAGTAACTCAGTCATGCTTTCTCACTCAGACCCCTTTTTCCCATAATACTCCAAAGACGTCTGGAGTGTGTGAAAGGTAATATCCGCCAGACCTCGCAGGAGGAAACTCCTATGTATGGTTCTTGGTTTAAGTCAACGTTGAAGGATACACTGTTCCAAAATATTGTGCGTCTAATCTTTGTTTCCATAAGAAACCTGATCTGCAAACAAAAGAAATAACCTTCCTGTCGGTAAAATGGTAGACAGTGATGATGAAAGAGAGACAGTTAGAATAGCAACTGAACTCGCAGAAGCTGATACTGCCATGCAGGAAGCAGACCCGGGTATAATACTCATCCCGGTCATCAAAAGAAAATCTATAACCTTAAAACTTATAGAAAATGGACTGACACCTAGAGGTGGCACAGTCATATTCGTAATTGAGGCACACGAATATCGGCAGACAGAGGTATACTATTTATGGATAAACTTTCCAGCAGCAAATGCTGTAACAAAGTACTTCCACTATTACAAAATAGAGGAACCTCCTAATGAGTACACTCCTTTCGAGGAGGTGGAAGTACCACTCAAATTTCAAGAGCACCTGCTCTTATTTGATGGCGCCCTAAAACATAATAATCACATCACCAGGCTCGGTCCTTTAGGTAGACCAGGAGCAACGTGGCCGGTCCTAGCCGGATACACACCACATCCAGACATCGACGGGATGTCTGCAGCAGAGCTTTTAACACAGCTAAAACAATTAATAAAATTACACAGACAATTAGTCCAATATGTGATGCGGACTTCAACAATCCAACCAGCAATTAAAATTCCACAGCTGACCCCTCACCAGGGGAACACAAATAAAATTACACCACAGAACATACAGTCCTGCCTAGGTAAAGTACCGGCTAAACGGGAACAAATACCATTCTGGTTAGCACAAAAAATCACCCAAATAGAGGCGGTGTTTCCAGACACCACCCCGTTAGAAAAACACAGGATTCTGACTATCTGTCTTCCAATGGGAATCGCACCACACGTTGAGGACTGTGACACTTGGGGTACAGTCTTTGCTTCCATTTACACAAAAACGCACGGTGTTCCATCCATCCAGATGTGCTAAAACAAATTCAGGATGAATACGGTCCAGAACCCACTTTAACTCTTGGTATGAAATTACTGAAAGACTTCAAGCAGGTCTCGGCTATATTATTAGCCAACATAAAGGGAGAAGCAGCAAACGTGGCGATCCGCCAGAGGTTAAAAGAGACAGATATAGCAGACCAACCAGCTGAAATTGCCAGAATCATAGAAAAATCCTATGAGGAACTAGGTAGAGATAGTTTAGGTGGAATACCAGTAAAACCACAACTGATTGAAAGTCCTGAAAAAATATTTTTTAACAATAATTCAACATCACAAAAAAGAGCTGGGATGGAAACAAACAATCCAATCCTAAAGAAAAGAAATTCCAGTCCAGAGGAAGATCTCCTCGGCGGAGAGAAAAATCTCCGAACCAAAGACACAGGTCACCCCAAAGTGACCCCTCTGGGAAAAGATATAACCTTAGAAATAGGGATAATATAAAGAAGCCTGATAGATATCAAGACATTGATACACGTCCCTCTCAATCTTTTCAGACTTCCTCGCAGAAATCGGAAAGAAGAGGACGATCAGAACAAAGAGAAGAGCACGCCAAGTCCAAAGACAAGGAACCTGCTCATCTAAAAAAGAAATTACAATTTCCAAAAAAGAAGGTAGCCAGCATTAAAATAGTTAAGAATGCCGAGAATTCTGAGGACACAACTGAAAAACGGAGAATGGGCTCAGACAATGCTAGACAGCGCAGCAGAAGTGAGCATAGCTCGCAAAGTCCTTATGAATCATCTGGAGACAGTGGACACGAATGAATATCTTCAAGTGGAAACTGCAGACACCAGAGTTAGCAAACCTCACAAATTATATGAAATAACATTACGTATAGAGGGGGATAAGACTAGAAAAATAAGGGGACTATTCTGGGATAATCTCTCCAAGGGCTATGAAATCCTTCTAGCTGAAAAAGACTGGCCACCAGAGTTTGTCAGGGATTGCCCTCATGGCGAAGAAATAATTATGCCTGCCTTTTCAAATCATATCCCAATTCATAAAAAATACACACTTGCTAGAAAGTGGGCAGTTGCTCAAGCTCCTGCTTTATATAAAAATCACGTAGGATGGGATGAGGACTCTCCTCCTCACAAAATCCAGTTAAAATCACAACCTACTGCACAAAGACAGTACCCAATTAAGCAAGAAGCTAAAAAACAGGTAAAAGAAATCCTAGATCAATTAGAATACCAGGGGGTGATTGAAACTTGCACCTCACAAATGAACAACCCTTTGTTTCCGGTCTCCAAACCAGACAATTCATATCGTTTAGTTTTGGATTACCGACACCTTAACTCATGTTGCAAAACTTTTGCAGTGCAAGACTCGCATAGTGCTGCACTAATGAATAACATAGTGCGCAAAAAATACAAAACAACATTAGACATCTCTAATGGATTCTTTTGTCAAAACATAGCACCAGAGAGCAGATATTTGACTGCGTTCTCAATAAATGGCACTCAAAAACAATTCTGTCGGTTAGCCCAGGGGTACAAGAACAGCCCGGGAGTATTCTCAGCGAGAGTAACAGAATTACTACAAACATATGATGACGAAGCATTATCTTATGTCGACGACATATACTTAACAGATGATGACTTGGATACTCACTTGAAGAGAGTGAACACCATAATACTTGGGTTCGCAGCAGAGGGTTACAAATTCAATTTAAAAAAAATCCAGAATTGCCCATCTAACAGTCCTGTTCTTAGGATATGAATTATCAAGTGAAGGCAAAAGCCTGGCTGACAATTTCCTAGAGAAATGTGCCGTACTCCAAGCACCTAGAACACTAAAAAACCTACAGTCAATTCTAGGCTTCCTAAATTTCGGAAGAACATACATTGCAAATTACGCAGAAAGGGTCAAACCCCTTTATGATCTAATAAAACCAGATTTTAAAAGAACCAATTGGACTCAAATACACACAGAAATTCTGAGATCCTTACAAACAGACATGCTAATTAAAACAAAATTAGAAACACGTGATAACACACGCAATCTTGTGATTCGAGTCATCCCAGGAAGATGCGGATTCACATACCTGACCTCTAATGAGGGAGAAAAGGTACCAATTGCATTCAAATCACCCTTGTACACAGAAGCTGAAAAGAAGTTCAGTATTAAAGAAAACATTGTTCATGCAGTTCAAACCGCAATAGCTAGAGAAAAAGATAAAGCTGACGGTAGACATATCACAGTCAGAACAGCAGAACCAGCCTTTGAGGCACTAACAACACCGTGTAATTTACCAACAACAACATTGAATCCGGAATGGATACAATGGGTGAATTCAATTACAACGGACAAAGTATACTACTATTTTGATCCAGAATTAAAAGAATTAAAAAATCTAGAATATGAAAGAACATTCCCTCTGCCAATCGACATTCTGCCCTTACGACAGTACGCCTGTGTAATCTATACAGACGGACATGCTCAACCCTCCGTTTGGGGAGAACAAGCATACAACCCCACATGTGGGATTACAAAAGAAGTGTGGCGCGGAGGTAAACTAAGACCTCTATTAACAAAAACACACTCAGTAGAAACTAATTCAGAACAACAGACTGAAATATTAGCATTAAAAATGGCGCTAGATAATGCGGATCGCGAATTCCCGACACTTATAGTGTCCGATTCATATTACTGCGTCAAATCATACAACAAGGATTTGCAGACATGGATTCAAAACGGTTACAAAGATGACACAGGTGCAACAATAAAGCAAAAACTGCTTTGGGAACAAATAGTTCTGTTACAAAAAGAACTACCAAAGACTCACGTGACACACTCACTGAGTCATCAGCGTGATGGCGTTCACGTTGCAGGGAATTCATTGGCTGAGACAGCCACAGCGGTAGCAACTAAATCGGCTTCCGTAGCTAGAAAAAAGCGTACATTAAAATACATTGACGGTGAAACAGTGCTGGCGGTGAAAACGTCATCAAAAGGCGACTGCTCAGCGCTACCGATCAACTATCCACTCAATTATACATACATAATCGATGCAAACTCCGTCCCTTTTGCTCGAATCCCTGGAGTGGGGGATAGAGTAATTCCAAACATGGACAGGAGAACCTTGTTAATTGCAGACGCACATATGGGCGAGGGTCTCGGACACCTCAAACTAAAAGATTCTCTGGAAGAATTACAATCAAGGTACTGGTGGCCAGGCATGAGCCTGCAGCATACCATTTTTGTAAAGAACTGCCCAAACTGTAACAGAAATCGCAGTGGTGAGCGAAACGGCAAAAAAACGTGGCAATTAACTCCAGAAAAGATCAACAGTAAAAAGCAAAGCGTCCGATTAACATATACAGGCTAGTTTCCACTTATAATGTAGATCCTCAGCACTCGGCTGACGTCTGGACTGTTATACAAAGATTTGCGAGTCTAAATGGCATATACGCTAGGTACATGCTACGTTTGACCAATGTTTTCACATTAGCCTTCAAGCCTGTGGGGAAACATGGCCAAATGAGCATAGCACAGCGGGATTCTTCTCACTTCCTTCCTGAGGGATAGGGGATGGTGTAAAGAAAAAACCAAGGCAGAAAGCAATCTATAACGGAAAGGATATTAGGTTCGGGAGCTGGGTGGGTCAAACATCTAATAAGTGTCCAACGTAGTCTAAATAACCTGCCATGAAATTCTCTGAAGGGATTCAGTCCGTACGAATTATTATTTGGAACTAGGATGTTAATCTCTGACCTCGACAGTCAGACTTCAGTGGTAAAGGAAAAAAGCTTTGATATCAAAGACCGTTTGGCTATTTTACAGGACTTAAACGAAACAAGAAAAGACCTGAGCAACATAAAGTTGAAACAGCAGCCAACAACCACTGAAGAACCACCACCTGTCCCAGCAAGACCTGTCTGGATTCCAAAAGTCGGGGATCTAGTCAGAGAAAAGATCGCGGTAAAGAAGAAATTTGGGCCTTCTTACAGAAAAGCAGTTCCTGTCTTGTCTATCAACGGGACAAGATCAGTAGTACTACCGCCGCTTGCTGGTAAAAAGGAGAACCGAGTTGTATCCATCGACCTGGTAAAACCACAATCATGTGGCCGATAACAAATAGTAGGCCAAGTGGACTCCCAATAAGTAGCAGAACACCAAGGTTTGCTACCAATACAGAGGTCCTAACTAAGAGGCTAATCACATTCGAAACGCCTACAGAAGAACAACAAGGACTATGCAACAATGCAATGGAACTTAGACCTCTGAAAACCCAAATAAAAACATTTAGCAGAGACACACCAACCTACAATGAAGTAACAAACGAATATGCAAGAAAGAGTAATCCTGAAGCAATTGGAACAATTGACAGATCTTCATCCGGCTACTTCATAAACTTTGGTGATTCCTCTGAAGACCTCAGTGAATCAAAAACACAGCCATCAACAAAAACCTTTAAAGATAAAGCTAAAGAACTTTTGAAACAACTGAAAGAAACATATCTAAATTCTCCATGGATTGAATTTTGGGTGGGTTTTGGTGCATTTATCCTCATACTCATCATGGTACTAACTTTGGGACGCTTCATTGAGGGAAAATATGCTAAAATGGACACAGCAAGTCAGAAAATCAACTTGATCCTCAAACCACACACATCTTCACACGTCGAGAAAAGAGAACTTTCTTCAGTCAACTTCACAGCCAATCCTATACCGGGTGGGGTAGCATGGGACAACACTGACTACGAAATCTATGGTCCGGTTGAAATCCTGAAATATCCACACCAAATCAAGATCTCATTGAGTGACTTTGTAAAACCAAGCTCATTTGCTGATGATTGGGACTTCGAAAGTATAAATAATATGATGTCTGACCTAGTGATGTCTGCTAAATTTACCAAACATGATTATTTGCAGGGTTCGACAAATTATGATAGTATGTACTGTTACAACCACTATGGTAACCATTTTCTACATAGATCTGCACAACCTAGAAATGTTTTAAATTATAATCAATGGGAACATTGTGCAACCCCTCCAAAAGGAAGCTCAAGAACCTTTTATGACAAATATTCATACTTTTCAGGTTTTAACACAAGTAATGCTGAAACATTTTATTTCAAATTGTCAAATAAGACAGGGACAAAGACCATGATAACAAACACGAAATTGATTTATTCAGACTCATTTTTTGAACAAATGAATACTTTTGGTTTTGATTATTGGGACAAAAATGTTGAGTTGAAAAGTGTTTGGGGTACAAAAGAATGGCAAGTACAAGGTATAGAATCTTTGTTTAGAGCCTGCATGATCCCAGAACAAATTATATTTTTAAATGACACTGTTCAACAAACTACCTGTCTTGGCTTAGCCAAAATCAAAGACTTAAATAAACCGTCTATTCCAAAACCAACAATGAACAGCAATAGCTCTACAGATGAAGAGATAGACGTAAACTATGTATTAAACCAAAACAGAACACATCCTGATTGGAAACAGTGGTTGATCTGGCCCACAGATACTAATAACTGTCAAGACAGATTCCTGAACAAAACACAGGGGTTCAAATTGACCAGGCCAGACCCTAGATATCCCCAAAGACAACACCCAGGGATAATCACCACCTACAGTGTGGGCAAATTATGCCTTCAATGGCTACAAACTTCCACACTGGCAGAAATTAAGCAACACCTAACTTTACTTACTGATGGTGCTGACTTGCGTGATTTCATTATGGGACCACGCAAACAGCGTCCAAAGCGTTTCATAGCAGCCTCTGTATATGCAGCATACAACGAGGCCTGGAAGGTGACTCAAATTGAGACAGCAGGAAGAATACGGAAAATTGACCGTATTAATTTGGAAAAATCACTTTCTGTAGTGGACAATGGGTTAATGACTCTGTCCTCCAGAATTTTTTCTCTGGACAGCATTGTGTCTTCAGCAATCGACATAATATCGCAAGACTTACTGTTGTTACAACACGGTCAGTCTCAATTGCGTTCTATTGTACAGCTTGGCTGGACGTTACAAAATCTGCGTTCAGGCTATGTGCCCTGGCGTTTAATCAACACAACGTCACTATTCAATATCTTTAACCTTACTGATAAACAAATCAGTATGGCACAGAAGGGTGCTGATTATACAATCCTGGGCATTTAGAAACTCGAAAGATTACCAGTGACAATGTCAGAACGACCTGTCAGTGAATGGATAATACATGGGATAATTAATATTGCAATATCAACCTTCAGGTTTCAATACTGCCAAAAATATATACAGGCTGGCATGTACGAAAAATTGGGGAAAGGGTACATTAAAACAACATGGAACTTGCCCTATTCACATGCATGTGTCAGTAATAAAGGACAGAAAGTGTTTCTTAGTGGCAATAATTGTGCAATGTCACTAAGCGGTACACTTCTGTGTAATGGAATTAGTTTGCATGGAGCCTGTGAAGGGAACTCAAATAACCTTTCATGTCACCAGCAAGGCGCACCTGCAACAGAGATAGAACCATTCTTTCAAAGACTCTATAATGGGAGTTACATTCTAATTGTAGATCGCAGATGTTGTAGTCTTATGCCCGGGACTCCTTATCTCGTAACTACGACTGCGAAGGTCAAGTGCTGTGGACGCTTATTGTTCCCCAGCTCCTTTCCAGACAGGGAGGCAAGGGCATGGCCCAACTTGAAAATTACTTCTATTCGAATAGATACTTTAAGCAGAATGAAAACAGTGCTTCTTCAGACGCCGACCAGGCTCATGTCATCAAAAGAAACGTATGATCTCCAAGTCGCAAGGACGACTGCAGAGATTCACTCATTGTTATCAACTAATTCCCCCATAAATTTCGCAGAAATCCTGAATGAGATCTTAAATATTTCTGATACCAGTGGAGTCTCAAAGGTATTTAAGACAGTATTTTCGATGGCATTAACACCATTCAAAGCCATACTGGGTATTTTTCCAGATTTCGTCCATTTAATTTTTGGCGGACTTCCCCTCATTTTGGGACTAATTGCAGGAATCCTATTCTTGGTCCTAATTTTTCGTTATGGCAAACCGTGTCACAGACAAAACACCTGCGACAAGGGAAGAAACAATCCGAGCCATTGGATACCGGGACCGGATATCAAAAATCCTGGGACTATCCCGGCTTAGAGACCTGAACATGACTTGGTTTCTATCATTTCGACCAATGTGGCATCGATGTGTTTTACCTGTATTAAGGTGCCTGCTATGCGGAGAAGAATGCGTGTTAGACACATGTCTGACGCTACAATCGGATGCGCCAATGGATGCAGAGACATTGTTGAGTCCAATCAAGGCTCATGCTTTGTGCTGCCCTCAGCGGCTACCAATCCTGATGACGGCATTCGTGGAAACTTCACCACTACGATTGAGGGGTAGTGAAGTTCAAGATGAAAGCAGCATCGATCAGGTACGACCTTCTGTCAGCCATCCTAATCAGAACGTCAATGGAGACAATCATGCGCACGAATGCATGGTTACACCTTTTTCCGAGTTAGTGGAACTCTTCCAGGAAGCTGTTGACAGCTTTTTCGAAAGCCTAAATGATATGATGTTCTCACCAGAGCAGAAATAGAGACTTTTGAGCAAGCTCGCACATGGCGTTCCCTGAATTTGGCCTTCAACTCTAATAATAAAGTCACATGAACAATTTTCCCTCCAGTTCACGGACAGCAATTTTTTCAGCAGCCCCAAAAATATTTTTACGATTTTTCGGGACACTTATCTTCTGCTTAAAGTAAGAACTATTCTTAGAGAACTAAAATTTCTATTTTTAGATCCTTTATAGACATTAGCTGCCCGCTGGTATGTTCATAAATATTTTATTCTGTGATGGAATGGTCTCGAACCTTTTTTCTGTATTAGGAGCCATTTCATGTGTAAATTCTCATATACAAATTAGTGATAATGTATAGATATGCGTGATTACTTTAGCATTATTCTACAGCTTGAGTGCATATAATACTGCTTTTTCCGTATATTTGATAATTTCAAAATGCAGTTATGTATTTTGGGGTGGTAAGGTATACACTATACTCTACAGTATGTTTTACTATGCCTAGATTAGTAAATATGTCCATAGTTAGCGTGGAGTGGGTGTGATGTATTCCTATAGGTTCTGTATCGATCCCCCTATTCCTGACCCTATTCTGGTTAACAAGTTAACTAGCAGCCGTCCCATGATGCAGAAAACCCCCATGATGCAGAAACCGTTATCTGATTAAGCCACACTACGGCACAGGAACGTGTTATCTGATTAGGTCATAACGCTTGCCACCTAATTAGACAAGCGATATTCCTCCAGCCCCTGATAAGGCATACGGAGTTCTCAAAACAAATCAAACCTATGACAACCTGGGAAAAACCCTGCGGCCATTGTTTTGATTTCACCGAGAACTTCAGCAAAAGAATGTGCTAACGACCAAGTCGTATGACATCCTTATTGACGTATCTATGTCCATCCTTACGTCAATCTCGGCACCTTAAAGGTATAAATATTACCGATATTGCCCTATGCAAACACACGCGGTGGTGACGAGATCGGAGCAGCCAGACTTGCCGAAGCCCAGAGCAGAGCAGACCCCGCTGGCGCAGCCCCGCCTTCCTGACGCGCTGAGAACGACACGCTGCCTTTCTCCTGCCGAGAAATCCAGCTCCGGCGCTTCCGGGTAGCCCTCGCAGGCAGCCTGGAATATCGAGACCAGAAAGAGAGATACCATCCCTCATTCATCCTAAATTCCAGGTACAGAACTGAATAACCCCTCGCAGAGAATTCTTGAGTTAGTCACTTGGCAAAACAAACTTAACTTAAACTGCTACTTTCTATTCCCGCCCACGTATTAGGCTTAGGTCAGGTACATTGGGGTAGGCGTAGTTAGAAACACCAGTTGAGTACGATTAGTCAAATGTATATATGTATGTATCTATTTTATTCATTTTAAACCATCATATGGCTTAGAAACCATATAAATGTTTTTACAGTATTATTTTATACTTCTGCTTTTAATGTATGCACTTTACTTAACCATAAGTATTGCAATAATATCGATTCATTTCTCTTGTACGAGAAAAGAGACTGATCAATAAATAACATCTTTTATTGAACACGCCCGTCTCTTCCTTTTCTCTACAATCTGATGAGACTAAGAATGCACGTACTGACTGAGTAAAATAAATTGCCTTTTGTTCACACGACTCTAGAGATACACTCTTGATTAGGGGAGAGCAAAGTTGTCATGTTCTATGGTTGTCAGAAACTAAATCCCTTCTTGTCTATCCAGGGAGGTTCAACTCCTCCTTGCCTATTCGAGAAAGTTTCTAGTGAACTCTGAGCTAGCTGGCAAACCCAAAACTTTAAGTCTAATATCGACAGTAGTAGACCTAGTTAACGTCTGGTCTAGGCCTATACTATTGAAGGTATTATTCCAATGCGCAGAGCCTATTGGGATGACAGGAACTACACTACTATATATATATATATATATATATATATATATATATATATATATATATATATATATATATATATATATATATATATATATATATATCTCGTAAGGTACATTGACGCAAAGTGTCACATCGTAAGAACTGAACAGAACTAAGCTAAAACTACCATTTTAAGTATAGTATTGTGGATTTTTGTCATTTGTGGTCTTGTGTTAAGTCTATGTAAAAAAGACTTATTTTTGATATAAACCTTGTGTGGTGTCCATCTGTAGTGTTGTCACTGGATTACTGTCAGGGGCCACTGTGACTTGTTGCCTGTCTGTTGGGACACACCTGTGAGCAAGTTAAAGTTAGATGCTGCACAGGTGGTGTCCACAGGTGAAGGGAAGGGTTCCCCATGGATTAGCATGGTGGGCCCTGAGAGTATGGACAGAGGATTTGAAATCGGTTAAGATTGGGGTAGAACTGGAGTATGTCCCTGCTGTTGCGGGCCAGGTCCATGTTCTATCGCCCAAAGCAGGGAAGCCCATCAAGGTAGTGATTGGTCTACCCTGCGTTTTGGCTGGAAGGGGGTTGTGTTGGACTTGGCCCATTTTGCAGGGTCATCCCTGAACTTTTTGCCTTCCTCTTGTATTTTTGTCTGACCTTTTTGTGTTGCTTTAATGACTCTGGGCACTTTACCACTGCTGATCAGTGCTAAAGTGCATGTGCTCTCCCTATTGTAAATTGATGTATTAATTAGTGATTCCATGATTGGCTGGTTTGGTTTACCTGTCAGACCCTATACAGTGCACCAGGAGAGCCCAGGGCGTGTAAACCAAATGCTGCTAGTGGGCTTGCAGCACTGGTTGTGCCACCCAAAGGAGCAACCTGCAAAAGTGTGTCTAAGGTCTGCCATTGCATAGGCTGTGTGCAGTCTGGTACTGCATGCTGACTGGGCAAGTGCACCCACTTGCCAGTCCCTAAACCGTCCCTTTTCTTCATATCAGACACCCCCATGGTAGGCCCAAGGGCAGGGTGCATTGTAAGTATAAGGGTGGACAAGCCCTGATGCGTGTGGCATGTCCTAATAGTGAATTACAGCCATTTTCGTGTTTCACTATTGCAAGGCTACCTTTTCTCTATAGGCCAGAATGGGCAGTTAGATTATTACATCTTATAATCCTAACTGACTCAGGGAACATGGTAGAAATTCGAGTTTAGTATGCCTGAACTCAGAATGATAAAATACATATTTTGGTGAAGTTGTTTTTAACATTCCGTGTTTGACGATACAACTTTTAGAAAGTAGGTATTCTCTTGTCTAGCTATCCAGGACTGCCTCTGCTAGGGTGTGATGTGAATTGCATGTCTGGAGTTTGAGTGACAGGGCTAGGGGATTCCAGGAGTCAGGATGAGTCAGCCCAGTGGTGAATAGAGAGATCTGCATCTAGATGGGAGGGAGGAGTTGCACCTGGGACCTGAATAGGACAGTGCCTGCCCCCCACAGTGCTGGCTCCACCCACTGTGGTGCGTCTGATGTCTCTGCCCTGCACTGTGAAAGAAGAGAAGGAATCATGTCAACAAAGTGCTCCAGGGCTGTGATTTCCCTCCACAATGCTGGCTCCACCTCCTGTGGGGCGTCTGATGTTTATGCCCTGTACTGTGAAAGGAAAGAAGGAGTCATGTAAACAGAGTGCTCCAGAACTGGTTTGGACTGGGCAAAAGCCCCTCTGCCTTCAGAGGACAAAGGATTTTGGTGTATAAGTATTGGGACCCTGATCCCAAGAAAATAGATCACTTTTGGACTACAAGAAGAAACCTTTGCTGAGGAGAGGAACCTGAAGAAACTGAGGAGAGACTATCCTATCCCTAAGCTGAAGTGCTGCTTGGGGGATTGGCCTGCAGTGGTTGCCTGACTGCCAAAGAAAGAAGAAAGAACTTTGTGTGCTATTTTCAACTTGTGAAGGATCACCAAGGGATTGGAACAGAGCTTGCCTCCTGCAGAAGTCTCAGGGATAACAGACTTCAACCCCCAGCTCCCCAGAGTTCTTTTGGAAGTGCCTGCTGTTGCTTTGGGCCTTCTGAGGGACTGTGTGTCGCAAGGAGGGGGAAGAGCGATTCAACGAGGAAAAAGCGTGTCACCGTCGCTGCTGCTACCGTCGCATCGTGAATGTAGGCGCTGTAGTTGTCGTATTGCTCCGCATCGAGAGAAGCGTCTCACAACGAAGAGGAGGCATGTCGCCGTCGTTGCTGCTGCCCTCGCATCGTGAACGTCGGTGTTCTAGCTGTCGTATTGCACTGCAACAAGGGAAGTGTCTCGCAACGAAGAGGAAGTGTGTCGCCATCGCTGCTGCTGCTGTCGCATCTTGGATGTCGCCGCTGTAGCTGTCGTATTGCACCGCATCAAGAAAAGCGCCTCGCATCCACTGAGAAGCGCACCGCCATCGGAGCTGCTGCCGTCGGATTTTGAATGTTGCCGCTGTAGTTGTCGCATTGTGCGGAAGCCTCTTGCAACGTCGGAAAAGAGTGTCACAGCCAAAGATGTTGTCGTCGCATCACGGAGTAAGGGTGTCGCCGCTGCAGCTGACGCATCGAATCAACACTTCTCGCATCATCGGAGAAGCGTGCCGCATCTGGAAGATCTTCACGTCTTTATTTCTTTGCAGCGGAACTTTGCAGCATTTCCATTGCTGCAACACTTTTGTTGTAGAAGCGCAACGCATCGTAAGGCTCAGTGACGCAAAGTGTTGCATCTTAAGAACTGAACAGAACTAAGCTAAAACTACCATTTTAAGTATAGTATTGTGGATTTTTGTCGTTTGTGGTCTTGTGTTAAGTCTATATAAAGAATACTTATTTTTTATATAAACCTTGTGTGGTGTCCATCTGTGGTGTTGTCACTGGATTACTGTATGTGGTCACAAATGCTTTAAACACTGCCTCTGAGATAAGCCTGTCTGCTCGTGCCAAGCTACCAAGGGGGTGAGCAGGGGTTATTTAAGGAATGTACCCCCTTACCCTGGTTAGAAGCAAGGGTCCCTATTTGTCACAAGTATCTACCTGTGCTAACTAGAGACCCCCAAATCTAACAGTAATGATTACATTAGGTTCACGTCACATTTCAGTAAGGGGAAAATCACGTTCTTAGACACTGAGATTTTATATCAGAGAGAACCAGATCAACAGCTGACTCTATCGCACGACTACAGCATGCAATGTAGTCTTGCACGCTACTAGTGCTCATCATGCCCATCAGATCAGGACAATCTCCTTCAGGGAACTTATCAGGGCCAGACGCAATTGCAGCTACAGTCCAGAGTTTGAGGAATGTGTTAATGGGATGATGGACTGTTTTAGCAAAAGAGGTTATAAGAAACACACACTCGAGAAAGCTAGACAAAGGATACAAACTATCGACAGACAGGGTATTCTGAAAGAAAGGCCAAAAATGCAAACTAGGTATGACAAGATTCGTATGGTTACTAACTATAATGCTGTTTCCAAGGTACTGACGCGCAGCTTGAATAGACATTGGCATAGCCTGAAAGATCATACATCACTTGTTGGATCTATTAGTACACGACCTGATATCACATATAGGAGAGGTGTCTGCCTAAGAAATATGCTTAGCCCTAGTTACCTGAGAGCCAAGGGACCTACAACTTGGCTAACACAACACACCATTGGCTTTTACATCTGTGGACATTGTGTGACTTGCAGATGGGCTTGCAACAAGAAAACTTCTTTCACCGGTCCTGGTAAGAGAACATATAAGATCCTGTCTAACATTAACTGCAACACTAAATTTGTAGTGTATGTGATTGAGTGTAGACGTGGTAAAAAATATGTGGGCAGCACAATCAGAATCTTAAGGGAGAGAATTGGAGAACACATACGGGCAATTATATAGGGGGATGTGAGATATCCTATTCCTGCACACAATGTAGAATGCGCATCCCAGAAGAGAACAAAAGACTTTGTTTTTTATGGGATTGACCAAACCCTGAGACACCCTAGGGGAGTAAATAGAGAATTAATGCTACGAAGTAGTGAGGCACTTTGGATACTTAGGTTACGAAGTACGGAGACAGGTCTCAATGTTGACCAGGATCTCCATTATATCTTGGGGAGATAACATCATATTAAGTAAGAAAAGTGATCTGAATTAGTTTCATGTTGATCTTCTGAATGTAGGTCCAAATAACAAATGGGGATGGATGTATGAGGATGCTGGCATCCTAATTTGTAATTAATAGGAACACATAAACATACTCCTAACAAGAGACGACGTGGATTCTGAGCTGAATGTACATGAAAATCAAATTGCTGATGTAATTAATAGGAACGTACTAACATTCCTTCTACAACATAAGACGTTGAATCTGTGGTGAATGTACAAGAATAACTGACTGTATATTTATTAAGTTATAGCCCATATACTGGGACTTAAATGTATTGTAATACACAGTTAATTTGTTTACAATGAAAATGCCTTCTGTATTGCCCTCTACATTTTGTTTTTTACACTAAGTGTATTTCAAAAATATCCCAAGCTCAGGAATGAGACTGACCAGTAGTATGACTAGCATGTCACTTAGAATGAGTATCACATGGAGGATGAGCGAGTATTAACCATACCAAATTGGAGAAATCACGGTAGGGTTGGTGGACAGACTGTATACAGTGGGACTTTTAAAATACACTTTCGTATTACTTCTTTTAGGGTCTCCGATACTTCACACAAATAGCAAGAGACCCTTAGCAACACACTTTGGCTGCACAATATCGGGGAAATCACTGTATGGATGTTGGACAGATTGAATGCGTTGTGACCTCAATATAAATGTACTTATTCCTTTCTTTGGGGTATCGTAATGTTTTCATTAGAAAAAAGACACCCTCAGCAATACACTTCGGCGTTTCTAATGTCTTGACCATGATTAGCCCATAAAATTCAACATGGGAGACACTGAGGTCTAGTCCGACGAGTATACTTGTTAGCTTACATAGATCGGTTCATAATAGGAGACTTTTGACAAATAACCTATTCAATAGCTTTCTCACTCTAAGATGGCGCGCTGTTAGGAATGGAATATATGATTGGTTTTTAGATTTTTGATAAATCGCAATAAGGGGATTTTTTTCAAGCATCGTCACTCTACACTGTCTGAAGAACCTTTGCGGACATATCTGGTGTTCATTTAAATTAAGAATACACCCCGTCTCTCAAGAGACAAAGTTACCAAGTTCTGCCCATATCCTGAGTTTCATAGTCAAGATCTTGCAAAGAGTATTTTTGATTTTACAATGTGAAATCAATTCGTCAGACTTTACTTTAATAAGTTCGATTAAACAATGACGATATTAAGTTTATAACAACGCCCATGAAGGGAGTTATTCACCAATTTAAGATGGCGCCCAGGACATACGGATACTTTTGGTTCTAGTATCCCATGCCTGGCAGTTCTCACGGGCTTTTAACATTTATGGCTATTTAAACTGGGTTTAACAAGACCCTTCTCTTGTACTCTAGAACGCGAGAGGCTACACCTACTTGAGATCGCCGTTCACACACACGGTAAGGAGCATGTGGATTTTGTGATACTAGAGAGCTAACAGGGATGTCTTTAAGAGCCTGAGATTAAGGGGTACCTAGGTAGAACGCTTCTTAAATCTTACGTTCCATATGTATTAATAAATTACTCAATAGAGTGTCTGTAATTCGGACTTAGACAGCATCGGCTTCTTATAATCAGGGGTGGATTCCGTGTCTCAGATTGGAATGTGCCCCTACAGAATACGCTGGTGCACCGAAGAGACACCACTCATTTTGTATTTGATACTAGGATATACGTCGACTGAAATATGGCTTCATGGCCGTAATACAAGCATATTTCTTAAAAAATGTACAATTTTTTAACCACCAGAAGTCGTTTCTGATTGATAGACTTCCAAGGTACTCTTTACTACCATGTTGCCCTACACTAGGATAGGACCCTGTTGGGGTAGCCATCTAGATATATGTCCACTTCTTACAAACAGGAATCTGGTAAATTAGGGTATTCCATTTTTTAACCCTACAGGCATGAGCTGATCCAGTTGGGGGCCTTGTCTCGGATCCCGGCGTCATGAAGTCTGTGTGTTAGGTTGTGGTGAGAGACTGTGTCAAAGGCCGCTGAAAGGTTGAGTAGGATGAGCGCTACTGTCTCTCCTCTGTCCAGGAGGGAGCAGATGTCGTCTATTGGGACGAGGAGGGCGGTTTCCGTGCTGTGGTTCTTTATGAAGCCAGATTGGGAGGAGTCAAGGATGTTGTGCTCTTTGATGAAGGTGGCGAGTTGGCTGTGGATGGCTTTCTCGATGACTTTTACTGGGAACGGGAGCAGGGAGATGGGTATGTAGTTCTTGAAGTCGGTGGGTCCGTCGAGGGTTTCTTCAGGAGGCGGTTGATCTCAGCGTGCTTCCAGTTGTAGGGGAAGGAGGAGCTCGTGAGGGAGCGGTTGATGGTGTGACGAAGCATGGGGGCGATGGTGTCAGCGGCTCAGTTCCAGATGTGATAGGTGGAGGGGTCCGTGGGGGCCCCAGAATGGATTGACTGCATCATCTTCAATGTCTCTTCGGTGGTGAGGGCTGTCCAGCTGTCAATCGTTAGCTTCAAGGTGTCTGGGGTGGTTGGTCAGGGTTCTGTGTGTTGGCTGTCTTTGTCAAAATTGTCATAAATGTTCTTGATTTTGTGGTGGAAGAAGGTGCTGAGTTTGTCGCAGAGGTCTTGTGAGGGAGGGATGTCTTTAGACTTGCTGATGGGTTGGGTGAACTCCTTGATGATGCTGAAGAGTTGTTTGCTGTTGTGCGCTTGCGTGGAGATTCTGTCTTTGATCGCTTTCTTTCTTGTATTTCAGATGAGTTGGTGGTGGGCATTGGTGGTGGCTCTGAAGTTGTTGTGGGCTTCTGTATTTTTGGAGTTTCGCCAGGCCTTTTTGAGGTGACGGCATGTGCATCTGGACTCTCGGAGTTCGGTGGTGAATCCGTGATAGAGTTGGTGAATGGTCCGCAGAGTCCAGGGAGACGGAAGAAGAGGTTTTCCCGGAAGGTGGTGGTAGGGCTGGCCTGTATCTTGAAGTGTAGGTGTTCCATCAGGTCTGTGGGCTCGTCGGAGAGTGGATTTGTGGACAATGGTGATTTCCCCCCCCCAAGGGCGAGTGGGGGGGTCCGTCCAGGAGATTTTGTATCCTTGGGGAGTGGCGTTGCTTATGTCAGGTCCCAAGGTGGTGTTGGTCCAGGTTTCAGCGAAGAATGCGACTTCTGGGGTGGTGCTGTTGAGGAGGTCCCAGATTTCAATGGCGTATTTGTGGAGGGATCGGACATTGAGGAGGATGCATTGCAGGGTCTTTTGTGCGGTCGCGTTGTTGCGGGCGGGTTGTGCTGGATCTGTGGTCTTGGCTGTGGTGCAGGAGTGGCGACTGCGGTGACAGCTGAAGGGTCCGTGGGTGTCGGCTGGTGATTCTAGCTTGCAGTTGTTGTTGCGACCTGGGTTGAGTGCATAGAGTGCCGCTGGCGGTTCGGAGGTCCAGGGTTCCTGGCACTGGTCGCGTTTGGGTTGCGGATGGGCACAGAAGGGCTTCCCTTTGGTGCTCCCGCACAGCAGCGGCCATTAGGTAGTGGTCAGGGAAATCTGGAAAGCTGGGAGGCGGGAGCGGGGAGGGGAAACTGGCTTGGGCTGGTCGCGCTGGGGCAGCATTTTCAGGAAAAAAACAGGAGAGAGTAAAGAGCAGAGTGAAAACAGAGTAAAAGGGAAAAGGAGGATGGAAAGTGACAGAGAGTTACAGTAAAAGGGTAAAAAATGAAGGTGAAAGGAAAAAGCAAGCAGAAAAATGGAGCGAGAGAAAGACTGAGAGGTCCACTGGACCACCAGGGATGAGGTGCAGGTATAGCCTGTGGGCAGAGAAGGGCCTTGAACACCCTCTACCTGATGCGGCGTGTTGGGAGCTGGTGTAATATGTAGTGCAGTATGCAAGTCATTTCTTTCCCTCCAACCTCTTTCATCTAGGTTGGATTGAGCGCCAAGATACTCCTTGGAGTGAAAGAAGCGCTATAGAAATGTTCCTTACATTACATTACAACACTCGAGAGTGCAGGGGCTCAGGAGGGCCTCACTTGATGGTGGAGCTGTGAGGGTGAGAGGGCAATTTCGCTGACAATAAGTAAGTGGTCTTGCTATATTTGTAGGATGGATCCAGATATTTTTACTTTTTTTGTTGATGATCAATTCAAATTATTCTTTGCCTCGTCATGTGCAGTTCTCTTATAAATAATTCTCTGTCTCATCAGCGACTAGTTGCCAACCATGAAAAACTACAGTGTTTGTGGTGTGTATAAATGTTTGAAAACGTGGAAATGTTGTTCCTTAATATTCCTCTCCTCAATATATATGCTTTAAAATGTAAACTTCCTTGTAATACAGTTTGCACTATTGGTAATAAATCAGATAACATGCACATTACCTAATAGCATGTAGACATCACATACACTTGAGGCCATAATCACACAAGCAACAGGAATTATTTATAGCGTGCCAAAGGAACCCCAGTGGATTCAAAACATTCTACCTGGTCATGGATTTTGTAGTCCACAGCCTTCTGGAACTTGTAGTTTTGTGCTTTTTTTCTATTATATGTGTGCAGTGGGGAAAGTCAAGCCTGGTTAAAGGTGTTCTAAAGAACATGGGGGTGAGAGAGCAGGTCTGGCAATATATTAAAAGTTATGCTTTAAATGTAGCACGATTATGACACAGATCTGCTTAGAGCGATTGAAGCAAATTCAAGATGAGTACCTCTCAGTGAATATTTGAACATGTAGTGCAACAGCATCGTATGGTTCCAAGCTATGTGTGACAATGACATATTCAGCAAGTCATCACGTTTTAGCAAATATTACTTGCATGGTATAGCTTTAAATGTCCCACCATAACACAGCTGTTGGCGTAAAGCCAAAAATAGCCAAAAATGTCACTCACAACAAAGAGCCACTTGGCAAATCTGCTCTGTGTGCACTTCGTTCTTATTTGCCAGGTGAAACTTCCAATGAAGGACAGAAGGAGCACACATTTTATAATGACCTCTCCAGGTGTTAATAATGCCTAACTCAGTGGTCTGTTTTTTAATGTGATAACATACTGGTTACCATTGATTGCAACCCTCCAAAACTTTTATTGCGGCACCTTGGTACACAATGGACCTCTTCTCCTCAGAAGCACATGCAATGGTGCTTACATGGCTTGCTGAGAGCAGCTGCAATCGCCAACTATCCATGGCCAAAGTGATAAGTCTGTTATGGATCACCTTCCCCTAGGTTTGATGTGGGTGCACAGTGAAGGTGGTGAACGCAGACATTGTAGACAGGAGGAAAGCTAACTGTATTTGTGATATGCAGGGTGAAGGGCAAATGTTTAAGCTTCCATCAGACACAGAACAAATATAACATAGACAACTGAAGAGGTGTGCACGCAAAGAGGCAACATCAAGAAACTTAGGGGCTGATTTACAAGCTGATTGCGCCGCAGTGTGCCTGTCCTTATTTACAAGGACATGTAAATCCCCTCGGTGTGGCTTTTCATGGCCTAGTAAATATGGCACTCTCTTTTTTTTCCTCTGTGTGAAAGGGGCGTTCCATGAGTGTTGAGGTGGGTGTTCCCATGCAACATTTATGGAATCTGGCACATTCCCAGATTTACAAGGTTTCATAAACCTGGGAATGAGTCAGAATTCTATGCCTCACCAGGGGAGGTGTGAGGGAGGCGCAACGTGGGAAAATGCTTTTTTTCCACTTGTTTTTCCGTTTTCTACGTGTACTGCGTCTCTCGTGATTGGTTTTGTGCAGTAAGGTGTCCCTTCCTACTCACAAACAATCACCCCTACAACGCAGACAACTTGCACCATGAAGCAAGGGTGCCTGCGTTGGCACACGGCAGTCCATTGAGCGCCAGCACAGTGGAAAAGGACAGAAATGCATCGTATCTCATAGATACAGTGCATACCTGCCCCATTCTTTTGTTGCAGGGCAGTGCAGCAACATTCCTTGCGGCGTAGCCCTGCGCCAAAACCATGTAAATAAGGCCCATAGAGTATAGAAGCTCCTTTTGAGCAACTGGATGACAGTACTTTAAAACAAGCATTGGCATAGCCAATAGGTCTCGCCTTTGGGACCTATTAAGTATTTAGTTATGCAGTACAATCTTCTTGGTGCAACAACATCAACTGTTGCATGGCTAAACACTTATAAGGTCCCAAATGCGAGACCTATTGGCTATGCCAATGTTTGTTTTCCTGGGCCCCCGCTTGACTAATCCCTCTGAAACTTTCATGAAAAGTGCCGAGGTGGCTGAATATCTTTTTGTTTAGAAAGTTATTTATAGATTTGTCAAACAATACAAAGCTATTAGCATACCAAAAACACTTATTCTATGATAACTAGGTCTAAACTACCTGCACATTGGCAACAGTAGGTCAAACATACACCTAGAGAGCTTTGAGAATAGGGACGATAATATTTTGACACCGACCTTGCAGAGTTCATTAGGCTGTAAAATGTATATGTCCATCACTGGTATAGCGCCAAACATATGTTCACAATGAAGGTAACTATGGGAATTTGGCCACAGTGTGGCAACGTGATTTTCCCCAAGAACTAGAATATGTCAAGGGTAGAGGTTTTGCGTTTATCCACTGCAAAATCTACACATTGAACAAGCACCACCTGTTTTTATTGAGATTAGTTATTGGAATATAAAATAAAAGCCTACAATTTTAGCAGAGCCATTCACAACATTTACTCGGAAATTAAAGGTAGAAAATTAGCAGTGGTACAATTTGAAAAATTATATTTCTTCAAATCTGCTATAATCTGAAATTTAGCAAAATATAACTGCTGGCAGATTTTAAGCCCCGCCATAAAAAAGCTGGCCTAAGATTATCGTGTTCATAAATGGAGCCCCTGAATACACAGTCCGTGAATATTCAAAGATTTGACGCAAATTAAGACTTGGTATATCTAAAATCCTGTATAATCACAAAGATGGCGTAATCAGTCTTGCTAGAACCAAAAACGCTGACTAAATAGGAACCTAGCATAGCCAGAGAAGCGATCAGAGCTCTAATACTATGCGAATACTTCCATGATCAGTCACTTCACTGCATTCTCTACATATGGCAAGTTACGTTTTTTAAAATCTGACAAGTCGATTTCTCAAAAAACTACCTAACTGGACAAGTAGATTTTATAAAATTGCATCCTCTCGACCCAAGTCAGGAGTCTAGTCAGACAGGTAAATAGAGAAGAAGAAGTGTCAACATGCACAGAAACACTAAAGGCAGCACGCCAATGAGAAAGCTCACCACCACCATGCAGGTTAGACACAAACGAATTCCAGATTCTAGTAGCAAGTAGTTTAAATACAAAACACTGCTGTACTGTTCAGTCTATGTCCTGGACCAAGAAAGAGCCACGTCACACCAGGAGCTTAGCCGCACAAAACTACAGCTTGTGGGCTGAGTACAATACGCAAGGAAATAAACTAACTACAGTTCACAAAACCGTGCACAGTACTGCAGAGACAACGGGAACCACGGGGGCTGACAGGTGCATTAAAGTGTATGCCGGAGGTTTGCACTTGTGAGGTCTGCCATGTAAAAGGCATAAGGTACATCACGTTATAATTGTTAACAGAATAATGTACCTCTTGTTAACATGTTTTATTTACGGTGCTATGCTCCCCAGGTAGGTCTATAGAAACTGACATCTTAAGATTTATATTGAACTGCGTGTGTAAAGCTTGAGTTGCGCTTGTGCCTTTTGAGGGCAAGGATTGGAAGAAGTGTGTGAATGCATGTATGTGTGCAAAGCCTGTGCTATAATCTGGTGGTTGATTAAGTCTGCGCTGGCTGGTGTGAGCAGGTACAGTTGTGCTGTGATTCAAGAATAACGTTTGCGATGTGAGAGGTGTGCCATTACAGCAAAGTTTGCTTGCTGCAACGTGTGCATGTAAAGCATGTGCTGTCACGGTGTGTTTGAAGCCTGTGGTATTAGCTGTTTCACGTTCAGTTTGTCATGTGGGCAGCTGTCAATACAAAAAACACAGGCTTACACAGACGCTGCCTGTGCAGTCTATTAGCTTGGGAAGCAGGAACAGCTGCAGGATCTGTGTTTAGCACAGGAAAGGCGTGCACTGTGACTGTTAACACAAGCATCCCTCCGTATGCTGGACATTAATGCACTTAAGTGCAAGCCGAGCAAGAAAGCACCGCCACCAGCGCCTGCTCCGTTGCTAGGTGCCACCTCGTGCTGCGGATATACTTGCTAATCCTCACGAAACGCCACACTCCGAACCAAACATGAGGAAACTCAGTCAATCTAATTTCAACGCACAACAAAAACAAGCAGACACTGAAAGTCGTCGCTGCAAAAACACGAATAGCAAAGACAAGTTTGAAAAATACACTCAGACATAATGGCCATATACTCTTGGGCCAATTACATTCCGTTTTAGAAAGGAGACTCACTATTACATCCTATATCTGGCCGGTCTTGGCATGCCTCTGGGCTTATTTACTTCCACGAGTGGCTCATTTGTGAATGAGCGCCACAGGAAACAATCCCGTATAGTTAGCCGGTGTTCGCCATCACCTAGCTGGCCTCTGTTGTAGCCTCACAGCTTTCCTGTTGACAAAAAGCCACAATCCGAAAGCAGCCCGGGCTGAGCGTGAGAGGGTGGGAGCTGCCCGCGCATGCACGCTCCAAGCCCCAGCACCAAAGAGGAGTGCGGCATCTGAAGTCCCGGGTCCCAGGAGGGGGCCCGGGTGAAGACCAGCGCTGCAGAGGGAGATCGAGGATCGAGATGACCCCCTGGCTGACGACAGAGACACGGAACACACTAAAAGAGCCCGGTGAGTTTGGGGGGGAGGGGGGTGTGTGTGTGCGTGTGTCTGTCTGTGTGTGTGTTGTGTGTGCCTGCGTGTGTGCCTCTGTGTGCCTGCGTGTGTGCCTGCCTGTGCCTGCGTGTGTGCCTGCCTGTGCCTGCGTGTGCATGTGTTGTGAACAGCCGGCCGGGATCGGAGCGCATGACCTGATCCGATTCCGACCGGCTGCGTGTGCATGACAGTCTGTTGTCTCTGCCTAGTCCTTGAGAGGGAAAATGACTGAAATAATTGCAATAGATCGCTTTGCGACAGCAGGGGCTTTCGCCCCTGCAATCGCAGGTGCAATCGCAGGCGCGACCTAAAAAGGAAAACATTATCGGGCTGGACTGAAGAAATGTAAAAGTAATGTCCATGCATTACAGATTTTCTCTTGTAGCTGTGCTCCTGCCATCTGTATGTCAATTGTGAAAAACACCATGATGCAGCAACTGTATGCTTGCAGCCACCGCTAATGCCCAGATTCACTCTTGGTGCATGTTTACGTTGGTGCTGCACAAGTTCCAGTTGTTTGTTCTTTGCCTGATCTGAACGGCACATCTCCTTCCCTCAGTTTTTGTGTAGGAAGTGTCTTCTGCCAGCTCTTTAATCTCCCACTATGTTCAACGCAGGAGAAGCATGCACGTTGACTGATATTAAGTTAATTAGTTGCCACAAGCATGCTATAGTCGGTGGACGTAAATGTGAATTATACTATTGCAGACCAGTGGATTAACAGGGCTGGCTGAAAACCCATGTAAGTATGGATTATAATATATATATATATATATATATATATATATATGCTTATTAAAACATAACTTTTTGGCTAATGCCAAACCTAAAAATCCAACACCCAACTGCTGTGTGGCAAAGAGTTGCAGATAGGTGCGGCCGCTGCAGGTAAGAGCGGTGGGCTGGTGGTTCGGGGCCGGGGGTTGGAGTTGACAGACAGAATAGGGAAAGTAAAAGAAAAAATAAATAAAACCCCTTACCTTGCGCTTGTGGCATTGCCCTATTTCCCTATTCTGTCATCTGTCAACTCCCGCCCTGCCCCATCGATTTTACCTGCACCAGCAGTGCCTGGGTACATAACAGCTGCACAGAAGCACTGCCATCCCTAGAGATTAAAACCAGGGCTGGCGCCAGGTGCATTTGGTGCCCCTTCTCCAATAACATCCTTCTCCATGATTCCCTCTCTACCACCCTCCAATAGTGCCCCTCATCTCTCCATAGCCCCTCTCTACCCTATAATTTATATGTTTTGTAGCACAACTCATACCAATGTAGGGTGTCAAAGCAGCTTACATCACACACATATTAAACAAAGACACATGTTATACAAAGACAATGTATTTTAGACGGACAAGGGAAACCCAGCGGGTAGCCAAGAACCATGGGTATGACTAAGTTATAGAAACAAGGGTTCCTAGCTTTTTTGAATTCTCTGCAATAGAATATAGCAACACAATGGAATACTATATGATAACATGTTCCTGCCCAGCCGGACCGGAAGTTTATTTTTCAAACAATGTCAGTTTTGACGCAATATTTACAAACAATTAGTATGACACAAGCCTGCGCCGTACTTAGAAGAGGAGAAAGTAGAAAAAGGTGAAAGGGGTGTCTTCAGGCAAGGAAAAAGAGCAAAACAGGGCACTTTATGATAGAAAGGAAATAATGACAGTGTCGCCTGGAGTGAAACAAACAATTCTAAATTATAGGGTGCTACATGAATGTACACTCATAGGTGTCGACGTTTCGATCCCTTCGCTCAATTAATTAATTGGGATCATCATCAGGACTTAACAATTTGGTTTGCCTGAATATAACAAAGCCTGTTGAGGAGATAAGAAAAACAAGCACAAGAAGAAAACTTTAGAGAGATTTTTTAAGAAAAGGAGCAGTAACGCGCATGTCTTAAAATACCTTTTTCAACTGTGATCGCAACTTGTGACATGTGCTTTGGTGACTGTGACTTTGTGAAGCCAAAAAACGGGTACATAAAATATATTGGCGATTTGACATTTTATTTACATACTGTTCCTCGGATTCGCAGTGATTCATGTGCAGAAGACGCGTGATGTTTGTGCATAGCGAGTGAGTGTGGGGATTGTGCAGTGGTATGTATAGTGACTATGGGATCCTCGTGGCTCGGTGGGCTGCTGTTGGAGCCAGGGCACATGCACATCTGGTTTTAATTGTGATGATGGGCATTAGGGCACACTTGGTCAATTCAACAATTACCTCTTTATTTGGTAGAGGTTTTGACTGAGGCGTCAATCTTGTTAGGGGCGCCAAGGGGGAGCATCCAGCAGTGCTAGAGGGTTTTAATTACCCATCACGATTTATGGTCAGGCTGTGGGAAAAGATATATATTTATTTCAATGCCAGTTAATAGGTAGGAGAATCACTAGGTAAACTCTTCAGAATACCTACCCATTGTGGGCTCGTTTTGAAACACGTTGGTTTTCAAACGAATCTGGGGGCGAGGAGGCTCAAAGGTAGAGGAAGTCGATATGAGCGTGCTGAAATGAATAATAGTAATACAGGTTTTTGCCTTGCCACACAAATGATTTTGGGGGTCTAATAGAGCCAGGGTTAAGGGCATTATTACCTTATTGAACTCTCTTGGGGGCTCGATGGCCAATGATGAAGGATCCGCACATGTGTACTTCAACCACGAACAATGTCGCAAATACTAAAATATAAATAGAAGGCAAAATTTGCAAGACGACGCGACACATGTGCGGATCCTTCATCATTGGCCATCGAGCCCCCAATGCCCCCAAGAGAGTTCAATAAGGTAATAATGCCCTTAACCCTGGCTCTATTAGACCCCCAAAATCATTTGTGTGGCAAGGCAAAAACCTGTATTACTATTATTCATTTCAGCACGCTCATATCGACTTCCTCTACCTTTGAGCCTCCTCGCCCCCAGATTCGTTTGAAAACCAACGTGTTTCAAAACGAGCCCACAATGGGTAGGTATTCTGAAGAGTTTACCTAGTGATTCTCCTACCTATTAACTGGCATTGAAATAAATATATATCTTTTCCCACAGCCTGACCATAAATCGTGATGGGTAATTAAAACCCTCTAGCACTGCTGGATGCTCCCCCTTGGCGCCCCTAACAAGATTGACGCCTCAGTCAAAACCTCTACCAAATAAAGAGGTAATTGTTGAATTGACCAAGTGTGCCCTAATGCCCATCATCACAATTAAAACCAGATGTGCATGTGCCCTGGCTCCAACAGCAGCCCACCGAGCCACGAGGATCCCATAGTCACTATACATACCACTGCACAATCCCCACACTCACTCGCTATGCACAAACATCACGCGTCTTCTGCACATGAATCACTGCGAATCCGAGGAACAGTATGTAAATAAAATGTCAAATCGCCAATATATTTTATGTACCCGTTTTTTGGCTTCACAAAGTCACAGTCACCAAAGCACATGTCACAAGTTGCAATCACAGTTGAAAAAGGTATTTTAAGGCATGCGCGTTACTGCTCCTTTTCTTAAAAAATCTCTCTAAAGTTTTCTTCTTGTGCTTGTTTTTCTTATCTCCTCAACAGGCTTTGTTATATTCAGGCAAACCAAATTGTTAAGTCCTGATGATGATCCCAATTAATTAATTGAGCGAAGGGATCGAAACGTCGACACCTATGAGTGTACATTCATGTAGCACCCTATAATTTAGAATTGTTTGTTTCACTCCAGGCGACACTGTCATTATTTCCTTTCTATCATAAAGTGCCCTGTCTTGCTCTTTTTCCTTGCCTGAAGACACCCCTTTCACCTTTTTCTACTTTCTCCTCTTCTAAGTACGGCGCAGGCTTGTGTCATACTAATTGTTTGTAAATATTGCGTCAAAACTGACATTGTTTGAAAAATAAACTTCCGGTCCGGCTGGGCAGGAACATGTTATCATATAGTATTCCATTGTGTTGCTATATTCTATTGCAGAGAATTCAAAAAAGCTAGGAACCCTTGTTTCTATAACTTATACAAAGACAATGTATCATACAAGTGTAAATCACTCTATAGGAGATGTTGCATAAAACAATGAGGACTACAAAGTGTCAGAATCCCATGTCATTCATACTAGCAGGCAGTATATTTTCAGAGTGTTTGCTTTGGAGAAGAACAAACTCAGGATTTAAAACGTACCAGTGGTTAAGGTTGACTCAACTAATAAGAATATTTCAAACCTCTACCATGCAGTTTGAGTGCAGCACTTTAGTGACAGTTCATAGGTCACTGTGTCTAATGAGGATTGCATATTATGAACTGCAAGTAACAAAAGGATCTCTGTGACAAGAGCAGTGATGGAGCGAGATTCAGAAATGAATTACATTTCAGCTCGTGAAGTTACACTTCCATAATAAAATTAATAATATTAATGATCTGTGCTATGTGTGTATTAATTTAACCTAGTTTTAAGTTACATACATGAGAAATTACATAAAGGGCTACTAACATGTGTGCTCATAAACGTGCATTATGTTGCATTTCCTTGTTTGTGAAAATTAATAAATTAATTGTGTCTATTGTCATGTCACAACTAATTGCAGCTGTTAAAAATAAATGACATGTGCTTATTTTGCTTCCCTGTCTATGTGGTGTCACTCTATTCTCTATAGGTGCATAAAGAATCTTGCTGGATAATAAGAAGAATGGTAGATATAAAATGCTGCTTTATTTGTGCATTACAGCTAGGTAATTTAGACTAATAGGCTAATCATTAGCAATGGAGGGTGACAACAGAACAAACTGTATTTCTTTCATTAATTTCTCTTTTATGTTTGTTTATATAATAGTTATACTAATGAAGCTTAGAGATGGCTGCAGAAAAATAATGCACTTTTAAAAAAATGACGCAAGCAAAGGTGGCGCAGAAAAATGACGCTTTTTGAAAAGAGGCCTGTTGATGAAACCACCACAAGAGAAAATAATTCTGAAAAGGATGAAAAGCCTATGAGCTTTTATTTTGAAAGGTTTTGGAAAGAACTGCTAAAAGATGACTCTGTGGAGAAATTTGCTAACGTGCCACGGAGCTCAGAACAGACAAGCTCAAGGTTGAAAGGAAGAGACGTGATAGATTTGCATTGCTTGAACTCCTTTTCGCTACAAATTGTAGCAGCCTGAGGAAATGCTGCCAAGACTTTTGCATGAACAATGAACTAGTGGATTTGCCCGGACATGTGAGAAGGAGATGTCACAAATTACTGTGGCACGAGGTGGCTCAGCCAATGGAGAGCTAGTATTCATCTGCTGGAATGTGAAAAATAGTTAGCTCAGCTTATTTTAGGGTATAAGAATCAGACCAAACAGCAGACATTTGGCTTACGCTCGAGATCCTAGAGGGAAGTGTTATGCTGATGGACGACATATGTAAGGACAGGAGCTTTTTATTAAATACTTTATTTCTAGGTGATGAGGGTAGAGACAGTGACATAGTTAGGGTTTGGAAATGCTTAATTTTACTTATTTCTGCTAATGAATAATATTTCTTGATTTATGCTCTTTTTATTAATTCTGAATAAACCTTTCTTTATGACTTTTTCTAATGCTTGATAATAAAATTCCAAAACCTGAGTTTTTCTAGATGTGTTCAAATAAACTTTCTAAATGACAAGCTGGTCTTGTTTATTGTGGGTAGTTTAAAACAACATATTTAGATCTTATCGCCTCATGATTCAGTCGCTCTATTGTTGATATGGGCCTAGTGTTGTATGGTAAATTTAGTGGTAGTAGGTAGAAACATTTATGCATAATTTTGGTGAGAGCGCTGGATCAGCAGTAACCCACTGCGCATGATACACAGTTCTGCAATCTGTATGGTACACATTCTTTGCAGAAGGCGTTAACCCTCTGCACTACTTTATGATAAGTAAAAACTGCCACTTGACAAAACTTGATCTCTCTCCAGTAGAAACTGCAATCATCAGAGCTATCTTGTTATTTTTTTATTGTTGCATACAATTTTCTGGCCACCCATGGAACTCTGCAGAAGTTGTTTTTTGTGAATAGCAAAAAATCATAAGCTTACAAAAATGTGCAAGTTTACCTTTGTAAATCAGCCAGAATGAGAAAAACTCTTTAATTCATCAGGCCCTACATTTTTCCTATCATAAACACATGGGCAAATAACACATCGCATGCAATTTGCACATGAGTAAGTACCGCACTATTGGAATCCAGCTTCGGACACTGACAAGAATTTACAACCTAAACAGAATTAGCGCTTTAGTTGTACTCAGAGCCTTAGGCCCAGATTCACAAAGGTGTTACGCAACGCAGTGCAGCACCCAAAGAGGCTGTGCTGTGTTGTGTGACAGGGAGAGGGCAGGAGAGTGCCATATTCATAGATATATGGCCCTCTCCTCCCCTGTCACTAGCGCTGGCACTGAATTCTGCTGCTGTGCACCACTCACACACCTTATTACCATAGTCCTAGGGTGCATGCCTGAGTGTACCATAGGTTTTGTACAGGAAGGGTATCAATCCTGTAACAATACTATAGCTAGACAAATGTAAAACCTTTTCCTATTTTGAATGTGTGCTGTGCAGTGCAGCTCTTTGGAAATCTGATTAAAATGTATATGAAAGGTCATGATGGAGTGAAAGGTTTCAATTTATTTCAATGCAGGTCCTTTACAGGACTTGCCTCTTAGTTATTAGTGATGGCATTGCATAACCACAATCTAATATAAATGAAAAGGCACAGCAGGAGCCTGTCCAGTCATCAAAGCCTGCTTTGTCACCTGTGTACTGCAGAACTATGAACCGAATCAAAGTGTTTAACACAGCAGGAGCGTGCCATGCCTTCACTCCTGCATATCGAGTAATTGCTGCCTCTAGCTGAAGTACCCTGCACAGTAAGAGCATGCCATGTCATGACCCCAGCTCTTGTGTGCTGCAGTAACCTGCACTCTTTAACCCAATGATTACAGCACCAGTACACTGCAGCGACAAACACTTTGGCCTCAGCCTCGGTAATATGCCAACCAGAGGCATTTTCACATCTTGGTCTAAACTGTTCCAAGGCAGGAGCACTCTTTACTTTCAATCCTCTCCCCACCTTGGCAGCTGTGTGTAATGTGCACTGCAGTAAAAGCATGTCACAGTACACACCATGTCATACCAAGGGGTGTAGTGCGGACAGGGCAGGGACCTTAGGGAAAGGATAAGATAGAGGCGTAAATCAGCATTCTCATAATGTTAGTGTAGTTGTAATTGGGGATCCTTGGTGCATAGTGTGTACTCAAGGGGCCCAGATTAATACGGAGTGGAGAAACAGTGAGACATGTGTTGAGAAACATGTGATGGGTTTGTCAACGTCTAATATCCACAGTTTAAACAGAGATGAATTCCATTGCCGGACTAATTATTTTTGTAGGGACCTTAAGCTAAAAAGGTTACCCTATTGCACTTTGAATTACCAAACACAGTGTACCTTTCTGCCTCCTCTGCAATTCAAGGTTTACTCTTAAGATTTGTGTGGAAATGACACAGTGTATCTTTTCGTCCGCCTATGCCATTCATTCTATACTCTCATGATTTGTGTTGAAATGACTTAACTTTAACATTGAAAAAGTACTGTACTTTGAACAATTACTTACAATGTACCCCTCTTTTACACTTCCAACCTACCACCTCCCCTGTCTTACCTTTGATCTTCCAACCTTTGACTCACAATTTTCCATCCCATCTGCATCAATCCCCGATACACCCCGATCCTACTATCTGTCACCCTTGACCCACTAACCGCCACACTCACTATATTAACCACCTATCCTGGTCCTGCCCGACTGTCTTCCGTTTCTTCTCTCCCTCTCTCTCCACTCACTATTTTGTCTACCTCTCTTCCCCTGCCCCTCGTCCATTGTCTCCTGTATTAACCACTTATCCTGGTCCTACCCTACCGTCTCACGTCTCTCCTCCCCCTCTCACTCCACTTACTAAACTCCCTCTTCTGAACTTCGCACCTTCTAACTCCTTCTTTTCAACTTCATGACTCTCCAACTATCCTGTCCCCTACCCATCCACAGCCTACTTGACATACCTTGTTTCCTATTACCCAACTACCACGCTTGCAGCCTTGAGAAAGCCCTGGCTTTTGAGCCCCTGTGCGAAACACGTGTCGGCTGTCTTTCTTTTCCTGCACATGACTGCAAATAAAAGAAAAAATACCAACGATGAGTTCTTATTTTCTCAGTATATATGACGCAGAAAACTACATTTGGAGATGCTACTTCCCCTGAAATCTATATTCGGAAGAGCATAAAACAAATCACACATCACATTACTTGGATCCAGGTGGTATCTGGGTGAACCACCATTTTGCTTTTTGCCGCAACCCATAATCGGGTCATGACCTATTGTGTGTGAACCCTGGTAACACCCACCAACTAAATCATTTATCTACTTATAGTATCAGCATTAAGAGACAAAAAGACCTTCTGGGAAGTTATCAATAGGCCCTTTTTCAGTGATAATTCCACTTGTCAGACAGAATGTGCAATTCCAGCTACTGAGGAGTGGCTTGACCACTTTTCGGGAATCTTTGGTAATATTCACCCTTCTCAAGATACTCAAGGGAATTTTGATACCCCAGATGAAGAACTAGCCTTAAGCAACACTATTACCGTAGATATGGTAATGACAGCCATTAATAAATCTACTTCAGGTAAAGCTCCGGGTCCAGACGGGGTGCCTGTTCATGTGTTTATTTAGGCAACTCATTTAACAATTTTTTGTCACAGTGTTGTTTTAGGGCATATTCCTTCTTCTTGGAAGGTTCACCCATAGTCCTGGGTTTTAAGAAGGGCAATGGAAATTCCCCTGCCTGTTATAGACTCATATTGTCGTAACAGAAGAATGGACAGATGCAGGTGGTATCTTATATGTAGTTTATTAGGTAAGAAGTAAGATACAAACACAAACCCCAACAGGAGCAGCCTCCTTGCTGCTCAGCCCTGCACTCAACTGACATTCATCCACGCAACAGCACTCTATGACATCATCCAGTATACTAACATTCCACTACTAACATTCCACACACACATCCACAGGCTGAGCGGCAAGCTGGAGCAGATACCACACATATCCCTCCTGGATTCATTGGTAAAACTTCTAGGGAGGATAATCCTACATCTTTTTGAGGAATGGGCCAGTGACACTGAGTTTTTTTCAGAGTTCCAATTCAGGTTCTGACTGAGGGTCGGAACCATGGAACAATCACTGAATTACCTACTGATCACAGACCAGTACGTTCAAGATAAGGGCGAGGCAATCCATATGACATTTATGGATCTGTCCAGTTCTTTTGACCTAGTTGACAGGAAAAAGCTCTGGACGATAATGGGGAAAGCTGGGGTTAACACAGCTTTGATTGACCTTGATCCAGCGCCCCTATAGAAAATATGTCATAGCAACGCAACCCAACTCCACAATACTCACCATTAATCATAAAACTCTCACAAGGCCCATAAACTAACGTGACATATTTTTGAGCAACTGAATCATGTGACCTAATTAATAAACCTATTCACAAAATGTATATACATTTATATAAAACTGCAGTAAAATGATTTCACAATGGTTTTTATAAAGCTTTGCATTTAATTAAGTCACTTAGGCAAATGGATCTGCTGATGATAACAAGACCATTGAAATAACAAGACCAGCTTGTCTTTTCAAAATCTTATTTATTAACTATTTATTCAAGGAAAGTGCATTTTATTAGAATCTTTTATTAAAGCAGCATTATTTGAAGAATAGCAAATTGAACCGACAGTTTCAAGCAGAATCAATTAGCATGATTTAATGTAGAATAAACAGTTTTCCATCACCTAAGCCCTAACTTCCCTGTCTAAAACTCACTTCACCTAAAGGGATAAAAGTAAAAATCATTAACCCTATTGATCCTTACGTGCTCCAATGAGTCCGTCAGCACGTCAGGCCTAACAGGAATCCGGGAGAAGAAGAAGAGGAGCCCCCTCCCTCCCATGGGGACAGTTTTTATACCTTTTCTGACTAACTAAAGTATCTTTATCGCACATTTTTTTCTGTCAATCCAAACTTCCAATTGGCTGAGCCATGTCAGTCCACTATTAGGTCATGCTCTTCTGACCAAGTCCGGGGCCTCATCATAGCCCTTATTGTTCTTAGTTTCACCATCCTTTTTTGCTTCCTCAGAATGATACCTTTTCTTCAGAGAGAATCTTTCACTTCCTAATCTTGGCAAGCCATACAGCATTCTGTCCTTGGCAATGACTCCAAGAACACATTCGGCTCGACCGCAATTGTTTCTGCATTAAACGTTGTTTGTTCAGCAAAAAGCTTCTTTCGTCTGCGCATGAGTGAAAACTTCACTCTGGTCAAGTTTCATGAACTGTGGCACTGCCAGCCATTTTCTTTAGGCCCATTCGTAAAACTAATGCACAAACAAACACAAAACATCGATTAATGAAAGAAATGGAGTTCGTTCTGTTACCCACCCACCTTTGCTAATTATTAACCCATTAATAAATGTTACCTAGCAGAAGCAAATAAAGCAACAAACAAATTTATGCAACATAAAGACAGAAAGACAAAACATGAGCACACAGAAATAAGCACATTCCATTAAAAAAACAGCCGCATTTAATTCTGACAAAACAACATACAGGATTAGTTTATTATTTTTCACAAACAAGCATTTGCAACATAGAGCACATATATGAGCACATATATTAGTTCCCGCGTGTCATGATCTGCAATTTAATCTAGGTTGGTTAATAATATTCACTCCACTCACATTAATATAATTATTTTTATTATGGAAGTTTAACTTTGGGAGTTGAAATAAATATATTTCTAAATCTCGCTCCATCAACTCCCTCATCTGGTGATTTCAAAATCACCAAACCACACCCAAAAATTTAGTAACATTTTATCCCATAGAAGAACATGTTTTGATTTTCACTGTGTTAGTATTTCTAAAGTCTTGTCTCAGCTGTTTGTCTGCAACTCTCATATCGAGTTCTACGAAACTCTTCCAGTTCTATTTCTCTCTCCTGCTCCTTTCTAAGCTTGTAAGCTTATATAAGCTTGTATATTCTCTTCTTTTCCCTCAAGTATTTCTTTCTCTTGTGTAACATGCAACTAATTTTCAACAACAGTATCACAAAGACTATAACTAATAAAGGTGTCAGTATTTTGCCAAGAATTGAACCACCAATCTCTTGAAACCAGGTTTTGATTGCTGCAAATCTTTTGCTCAAACGTTCTGAAAAATCATTCTCTTACAATTTCTGATTGCAACTCAGTGATATTGTTGATATACATCTCAATACTCTGACTCTTATCAGGAATATAGGTACAGCAGTGTTGGACATGCAAAATGCCACAAACTCCTCCCTCTTTTGCTAGCAAAATGTCTAAAGCAAGACGATTCTGCATTACCATGGACCGTATAGCAATAAGCTCAGTATCCACTAATTGAAAACCACTAGCCGTGTCAGTTGACAACCTGTCAACAATTGTGGACAATTTTCTGATTCTACCTGCATTCAGGGTTATACCCACTAAAGGTATCACTGCTTCGAAAATGTCTCCCAAAATTTCTGAGAAACTTTCTCTTTTAAATCTGTTCAGATGTTTGCTGATTTCAAATGAACCTTCTGCATTCCTGTCAACATGAAATATTTTTGGAAAAACTAATCCAACAAAACACATCCCATACCAGTGATCTGGGAGGTTGTAATAAGCTTCGTCTCCACATACAAAATACATTCCAGGGAAAATTGGATCCTTGCCACCTTTGAATCCCCAATCCCCCATGATTTTATAAGTGTCCTCACAATGACTTGCACCTACAAAATAATTGTCGAACAATGTATTGTCTCTCCTAATACAAAATTTACCACTGATTGGTTTGTCTATGTGAATAGCAACATTTTCAAATGATTTACCATTAAGTTTTTCATCCTCTAACTGCCAAAATTTAGATTTGGTCTGTTTGAGCATCTCATTTCTTTTATAAATTGCTCTTCTCTCCTCAACTAAATTCAGGAAAGATTTTTCCTCAGTTCTCAATTTACATGTCAAATTATTTCTAAAAGCATACTCATAGGTGAGTTTATTTGTCACGATGAAAAATTCCCTCATCTGTTTGGCTTGTTTGTGCTTATTTAGGCTTTTCTCAATTTTCAGGTTTGCGAAGATTTCATCGTGGTTCGAATAGTAATATTCTAAACGACCAGTCTGATCAAATAAACTAGCTATTACACTACAGGTTATGCCATAAGTAAGAGGAAGCATGTTATAGGTCACTCCCTCCGAAACAGAAGCAGGCAATTTCACACAAATGTAACAGTCTTTAACTTCCATGACCTTTACATACTCAGCCAGGAGTCTTGAAAAAGTATTGCTAGAAAAATCACCAACAGATCTATCTTGGTGAATCTCTGGATTGTGATCAATAACTCTGTTAGTTTTGCCTGTTGCACTATGTTTGTCTTGTTTAACTGAAGCTTTACTCGTCATGTTAGCCTTATACATTTCCTTGTCAATTCCAAAAGGGAAAATGACAGCTAAAACTAACCAAAGCAGGATTATTAGGACCACACAAATCAAAGACATTTTACAGCATCTCCTAAAAATGGAACATCTTGAATTGCTATTAGTAAAAGTGTAAGGCATTTTCACTCTTCTAATAAAGCCTTGCAAAGAAAACAAAAATCAAAAATTTTAAAATGTCTAATTTTCTAAGTACCCCCCTATTTTTTTTTTTAGAAAAACCCACCTACTACCAGCTTTTCTTCGACCTTGTGTCTCACAACAATGTGTTTTTCCAGCTAACACAATTTCTTCGACCTTGTGTCACCTAACACAATTTCTTCAGCCTTATGCCCAAAACAAAAACCCTACATTTTTAACAGAAAATACTTCAATCGTTGTCACTATTGTCATCTATCTCTTCCTGACTACTGCTGTTGACTTCCACTACAGGTCGAATAATGATGTAAGTCCATTCAGGGGACTTGTACTTCTGGTTTGGTTTCACAACTCTCTTTGCCCTACTACTAATGACTTCTATTCTCTTTCCTGATTCACTTTTCTTTTCAGGATCACCTTTTTGACTTGATATTTCATTAACTTGCTCTTTTGATCTGTGTACCAATTTGATTTTCAGACCTTCATTTTCTCTTGGCCAGTTATCACCTTTTCTTGGTAATTTCTTCTTTGGCTCAGTTACATTACACTCTTCTCTCCAAGCTCTTTTTCTGAATTTTCTTATATCAGATTCTTCATCACTCTCTTCAGATTCTGTATCTGATTCTTGAAATTTGTATTTAGGACTTTCTTTACTCAGCAGCTTCACTCCGTTAGGAACTTCATCTTCATAGCTGGTACTTGGTAATTCGTCTTCTTCTTCTTCAATTACCTCTATCTTCCCAGTTTCAGATTTTCTGTTCCTGCTTTCAGAGCTTCTCTTCTGCTTTTCAATACTCTCCTGATCTTGAATCACAACTTGATCAGACTCTTTCTCTGCTTCTTTTTCTAGCAGATCTTCATCATTGTCAGAGTCTACAATCACAATCTCCAAATCTTTTTCATTCAATGCTTCATTCGCAGTTGAATTTTCCAGATGTCGACCTTCCTGTCGAGCTTCAGGATCTGGATTTTTCTTAGGTTCTTCTTCAGAATCTGAATCAGCAGTGGTGTCACTTTCTTCATCAGAATTTTCAGGTGGAGGTACACGAATGGTGTGGCTTGGGTGAATCCACCTTTTCAAACCCTAGCACTTCACTGCATTCATTGTGACAAGAATGACTTGCCTTGCTTTCTGCCACCTGGGTACCAGACAGTTTCTTCTTCGATGAACTTTTGTCCTTACCCAGTCACCTGGTAACAGATCATGTGCTTGCTCTTTTTCTCTTGTTTGAACTTCGGTTCCCACCTGATGGAACACAGAAGTCACGACGTCAGAAAGGTTCCTGCAATACTCTAAAATGACACTATCATTTATACTCATCAGCTTTCCTACCGGAATAAATGCTTGTCTCATGACCCTGCCCATGACAATATCATGTGGGCTTAGACCTGTCTTTTTATCAGGTGTACTTCTCAGAGACATCAAAACAAGTGGAAGTGCATCAGTCCACTTCATATCTGTAGCTAGACACATTTTGCCAATCCTATTCTTAATAGTTCCGTTTACTTGCTCAACAACACCTGATGCTTCTGGTCTGTATGCACAATGAAGTTTCTGTTCTATGTTTAAAGCTTCACAGACCAATTGTAACAATCGGTTTTCAAAATGTCTTCCACGATCACTTTCCACAGTCACCGGAAAACCGTACCTAGGTATAATCTCCCTTAAAAGCAATTTTGCAACAGTGACTGAATCATTGTGGCGTGTAGGAAAAGCTTCAACCCATCTTGAAAACAAACAGATTATTACAAGGACATAACACAACTTGTTGTGTGGTGGCATGTCAATGAAATCCATTTGTAACCTGGTGAAAGGACCACCCTCCCGTCCTATGGTTCCCTTGCTCAGAACTTTTTTTCTGTTGGGGTTCATTTGTTGGCAAATCAAGCACCTTTGGCAAAAAGATTCTGCTAATATTATGAACTTTGGATTGAACCAAGTTTGTCTGAAAAGCCTAATCATGGAATCTCTTCCAATATGTCCCTGACCATGATACATCCTGGTCCCAGATCTGGAGGGTGGAGGAACTGAAATCTTATGCAAATGGATTAATTGAGATAATGAATATGGCTGGCTGGGCCAAAATCAAATGGCTGAGGGACACCAAAATGACCTTAGCCTTGGTGATCATTGGAGCGCAAAAACATCACCCCCAAAAGACGCTTTGAAGAAACTCTACTGGGACTGGGCTGCAGGCCAGCTAATTATGAACTCTTCCCACTGTAATTCCACGAGATTTTTTTTGCTCCTAAAGGATATGACAAGATACGAATCCTATTTTGATTTTATCACCCTCCCAGCAGATAGGGCATTGTATTTTAAATTTAGAGTGGGTATTCTCTCAATTGGTGCTTTCACATCGAAATGGAAATCTGGTGCTCCTCTGTCCCCGTTCTGTGCCCATTGTCATACTAGACCAGAAACGGTGGCTCACATTTTGTTGGAGTGCCCGGACTACCTAAAACCAAGGAAATACTGGCTCAAGCCCCTTTTGTCTAACATGGGAACACGCAGTCACTTGGTTGCCCTTCGTATTTTAATGTCAGATACCTCTCCTGTTATTGTTTGTGGTGTCTCCAAATTTTTAAAACAATTTTGGCTGATTCGTTCCAAGAGGCTGTCAATTTCTGTTTAATTGTTTTCTTAACTAATTTATTCGGGAGTATACCCGGTTCTTAACTTTTTATGATGTATGCATTGACTAGCTGGATGTCTTGGAATATTCTTATTGTATGTAATTTGCTTTCAAGATACTTGTTTATCGAATAAAAGCTTACAACACATGATACATCCTGGCCATGTCAGCAATCATGCTATTTGGTAAAACTGGTCTGCCATCTTTGTAAGACCAAATTCCATCCTCTTCTCGCTGTCTACATTCTGCTTTTAACCATGTGTTTTTCTCCTCATCACTTGCCTCATCTTGTAAATCCTTTACTCCCTGCCATGTTTCAACTACTGATGAGCTCAAGACATGTTCATCATTCTTTTCCCGATTAATTGAACAATTGTTTTTCGCACAATAGGCTTGGTGCAATATTCCAATACATCCAAGCACTCATGGTCAATGTCGTTTTCATTCCTGATTTCCGTTACAGTACCATCAGGCAATAATGTGGAAGGATTTAAATTCACACATCTTGCTATCGAAACATTATCTGATCCCAGAATAATTTTCTCATATTTGGGTAGCCTGTTATTTGTTAAATGCTGCGTTTTGCTTCTGGTAAGGAGAATTTCCACAGAATTGGGTACATAAACTTTTACAGGAAATCCCATTATTATTACTCACTTTGCTCAAGGCTCACACTTGTTGCAGCTACTGCTTTTAAGCAGCCTGGTAATGCTTTTGCAACAGGATCAAGTACTGCTGAGAAGTATGCTATAGGCTTTCTCAGTTTTCCATGTCTCTGAATTAGAAATGACAATGCACATCCTTCTCTTTCACTGCAGTACAACTCAAAATCTTTTTCGTAATTTGGCATGCCTAAAGCTGGAGCTTCACATAAGCTTCTTTTTAGTTTTTCAAAAGCTTCCATCTCAATTTCTGTAAGAACAATTGGGTCTTTTATATCTGATTTTGTTAGTCTCTTCAGTGGTTTTGCGATTACTGAAAATCCACTAATCCATTGGTGACAATAGCCAACCATCCCTAGAAACATTCTGACCTGTCTCTGTGTTTTTGGAAGTTGCATTCCCTGAATCATTTTTATTCTCTCAATTGTCACTTGTCTGATTCCCTTTGCAATTCTGTGACCAAGATATTTTCCCTCTTGTTTGCAAAACTGTAATTTTGCAGGTGACACTTTATGTCCCTCATCTGCCAGGTGATTCAAAAGAATAATTGTATCTGTGACACAGTTATCTCGTGTTTTAGCCGCTACAAGGAGGTCATCAATGTACTGAACTAATGTTGATTTTCCAGGTAAATTTAAATTCTCCAAAGATTTCTTTAGCAATTGATTAAACATAGATGGACTCTCTGCATACCCTTGAGGGATGCAACACCATGCTAATATGCGACCTTGGAACCTGAACGCAAACATTTGCTGGATGTCTGGATGCAATGGAACAGTAAAGAACGCATTGCAAAGGTCAATGACAGTATACCATTCTGCATTATGCGGAATCTGGTAAAGAATCACTGCTGGGTTTGGAACAATTGGGCAACATGGAAGAACTATTTGATTAACCTTTCTCAGGTCTTGAACTATTCTGTACGTTCCATTTGGCTTTTTGATCCCCATAATTGGTGAATTACAAGGACTGCTTTCAATTTCTTTTAGAACACCTTGCTTTATGAATTTGTCAATTACAGGAATAACACTTTCAATTGTCTGAGGTGAGTGACCGTCCTGTTTTCAACAGAAACGGTTGCTCACCTCAGCTCCTCACCTCCGGTATCGTGCTCATTGCGCCTGCCTGCCTGCCTCATTACTGCTTATTTAGATTGTCTGCCGCATTTGTGTATCTGAGCTATCTGCTTTAAACTTTGTGTAGCGCTTGGAAGCGCTCGCCATTGCTGGGCATTACTCTGCATTGGGAATATTTAAATTGTATGTTTAACTGTGCCTGCCTGCTGCCGAGCGCTTAGCGCCTCTCCACTGCTGCATTGTGATTCATTTTCCACATAGCGCTCCTCGGCCAACATTATTTCTTCACCCTCGCAGTATTTGCTGTTGTTACTGCCATTTTGTTTAGCTTGTTGACCCGTCCCAGACCCTCCCTCCACCTCGCTCCCGCCTCCCAGCTGACCCTCCCACCCACAGAGACTAGGAGCTGCCCTCGCCCTCGTGGAAGCTGTGACCGTCCTGTTTTCAACAGAAACGGTCGCTCACCTCAGCTCCTCACCTCCGGTATCGTGCTCATTGCGCCTGCCTGCCTGCCTCATTACTGCCTATTTAGATTGTCTGCCGCATTTGTGTATCTGAGCTATCTGCTTTAAACTTTGTGTAGCGCTTGGAAGCGCTCGCCATTGCTGGGCATTACTCTGCATTGGGAATATTTAAATTGTATGTTTAACTGTGCCTGCCTGCTGCCGAGCGCTTAGCGCCTCTCCACTGCTGCATTGTGATTCATTTTCCACATAGCGCTCCTCGGCCAACATTATTTCTTCACCCTCGCAGTATTTGTTGTTGTTACTGCCATTTTGTTTAGCTTGTTGACCCGTCCCAGACCCTCCCTCCACCTCGCTCCCGCCTCCCAGCTGACCCTCCCACCCACAGAGACTAGGAGCTGCCCTCGCCCTCGTGGAAGCTGTGACCGTCCTGTTTTCAACAGAAACGGTCGCTCACCTCAGCTCCTCACCTCCGGTATCGTGCTCATTGCGCCTGCCTGCCTGCCTCATTATTGCTTATTTAGATTGTCTGCCGCATTTGTGTATCTGAGCTATCTGCTTTAAACTTTGTGTAGCGCTTGGAAGCGCTCGCCATTGCTGGGCATTACTCTGCATTGGGAATATTTAAATTGTATGTTTAACTGTGCCTGCCTGCTGCCGAGCGCTTAGCGCCTCTCCACTGCTGCATTGTGATTCATTTTCCACATAGCGCTCCTCGGCCAACATTATTTCTTCACCCTCGCAGTATTTGTTGTTGTTACTGCCATTTTGTTTAGCTTGTTGACCCGTCCCAGACCCTCCCTCCACCTCGCTCCCGCCTCCCAGCTGACCCTCCCACCCACAGAGACTAGGAGCTGCCCTCGCCCTCGTGGAAGCTGTGACCGTCCTGTTTTCAACAGAAACGGTCACTCACCTCAGCTCCTCACCTCCGGTATCGTGCTCATTGCGCCTGCCTGCCTGCCTCATTACTGCTTATTTAGATTGTCTGCCGCATTTGTGTATCTGAGCTATCTGCTTTAAACGTTGTGTAGCGCTTGGAAGCGCTCGCCATTGCTGGGCATTACTCTGCATTGGGAATATTTAAATTGTATGTTTAACTGTGCCTGCCTGCTGCCGAGCGCTTAGCGCCTCTCCACTGCTGCATTGTGATTCATTTTCCACATAGCGCTCCTCGGCCAACATTATTTCTTCACCCTCGCAGTATTTGTTGTTGTTACTGCCATTTTGTTTAGCTTGTTGACCCGTCCCAGACCCTCCCTCCACCTCGCTCCCGCCTCCCAGCTGACCCTCCCACGCTCCGCCCCCCTCTACCCTCCATTTATGACAGATGGAACTACGCGCAGCGGTCACGCCCCATGCGCGCCGAAGGTGCGCCAAAGGTAAGCCCGTCTACGCCCGTCCGCGCCTGGACCGCACCCAGCGCCAGACCCCCTGGTCCTCGCAATACCCACCCCGTCCGCATAACGTTTGACGCCGCCACCCTCACTGCCCTCAACCCCGGCCGGCCACCAAACTGCCACCAAGCCACACCGGGACACACCCATGGACCCTTCACATGCTACTCCTGCAAGTTTGACTGCACCAAGAGCCACACCAAACCGACAAACACCAAACGGACATCCGACACTAACCACCTAAAATGCATCCTGCTCAACACCCGCTCGGTCCACAGACACGCCATCGACCTTTGGAATCTACTAGACACCATTTCTCCGGATGTCGCCTTCCTAACAGAAACATGGATGAACGCCTCATCTGCTCCAGACATCACCATAGCCATCCCGGACGGCTACAAGATCATCCGAAAAGACCGCCCCATCCAAACAGGAGGAGGCATCGCCATCGTCCATAAGAACTCCATCCGCATCTCAACCAGCTCCGACGCCAACTTCACTATCGCCGAACACCTTCACTTCCAGATCCACACCGACCCCAACACAACGCTCAGAGGCACCCTCCTCTACAGGCCTACAGGACCCCATACACAATTCAGTGAAGACATCACTGACTTCATCACCCCACACGCCCTCCCCTCCGAGGACTACATTCTACTGGGAGACTTCAATTTTCACCTGGAAAAGAGCAACGACAGCAACACCACCACCCTTCTGGACAATCTAGCCAACCTCGGACTCAAACAACTAGTAAACGCCCCCACCCACTACGCAGGACACACACTCGACCCTATCTTCACCTCCAGCAAGCACATCTCCTTCAATCACACCACAGCCCTCCACTGGACGGACCACAGCTGCGTTCACTTTAACTACAAAAAGACCACAATCCACATCCACCCTCAACCTACTCTGCGAAGAAATTGGAACAAAATCTCCATCGACCAGATCTCCACATCGCTTCTCCAAAACACCCCTGCCTATTCGTCGAACCCTAACCAAGCAGCCAGTAACCTCACTCAATGGCTAACCCACAGTGCCGACAACCTAGCTCCCCTGAAAAAACGTCAAATCAAGATAGGCAGTAAAAACGCCCCCTGGTTCAACGATGACCTCAAGAGCTCCAAGAAACTCTGTCGCTCCTTGGAAAAAGCCTGGAAAAAAGACTCTAACTCCATCACCAGAGACGCATTCAAAAAAGCCACCCGCAGACACCACCAATTGATCCAGACAGCCAAGAAATCCGCACTCAAAGACCGACTAGACAACAACGCCCACAACAGCAAGGAACTATTCAACATCGTCAAAGAGTTTACCAACCCCACCGCCAACTCCAACGACATCACTCCCTCTCAAATCCTTTGCGACTCCCTAGCTTCATTCTTCCACGACAAAATCGCCGATATCCATAACAGCTTCAACAACCATCCCGAAGACCAACCCTCCCAACCTACCCCCAAAGGCAAACCCCCCTCGAACACCCTTTCTGACTGGAACCCAATCTCCACTGAGGACACCATTCGCCTGATGAACTCCATCCACTCAGGATCCCCCACAGATCCATGTCCCCACCACATCTTCAACAAAGCAGACTCCATCATCGCACCTCACCTCCGAGACGTCATCAACTGCTCCCTCAACTCCGCCACCTTCCCGGAAAGCTGGAAACACGCCGAACTCAGCGCACTTCTGAAAAAACCCACAGCCGACCCCACCGAACTCAAAAACTACCGCCCCATCTCGCTCCTACCATTCCCGGCCAAAGTCATCGAGAAAGCCGTCAACAACCAGCTTGCCGCCTTCCTCGAAACAAACAAATCCCTCGACTCCTCACAGTCCGGCTTCCGAGCCAAACACAGCACCGAAACCGCTCTCATCGCAGCAACAGATGACATTCGAACACTACTGGACAACGGAGACACAGTCGCCCTCATCCTCCTTGACCTCTCTGCAGCCTTCGACACAGTCTGTCACAGCACCCTTATACAACGCCTCAACAACGTCGGAATACAAGGAAAAGCACTGGACTGGATCACCTCGTTCCTTGCCGGAAGAACTCAGAGAGTCCGCCTCCCAACGTTTAAGTCAAAAGCCACCAAAGTCATCTGCGGCGTACCACAAGGATCTTCACTCAGCCCCACCCTCTTCAACGTATACATGAGTCCCCTCGCGAGCATCGCACGCCAACACAACCTCAACATCATCTCCTACGCTGATGACACTCAACTAATCCTCTCACTCACCAAAGACCCGAACACCGCCAAAACCAACCTACACGAAGGAATGAAAGAAGTAGCCGAGTGGATGAAGCACAGCCGTCTTAAACTGAACTCAGACAAAACAGAAGTCCTCATCTTAGGTACTTCCCCTTCCGCATGGGACGACTCCTGGTGGCCAACGGCCCTAGGAAAAGCACCCATCCCAACAGACCACGCATGGAACCTGGGCGTCATCCTGGACTCCTCACTCTCGATGACCAGACAAGTCAACGCCGTTTCATCTTCTTGCTTCAACATTCTCCGCATGCTCAAAAAAACATTTCGCTGGATCCCCTCCGAAACCAGAAAAACGGTCACCCACGCACTGGTCACCAGCCGCCTGGACTACGGAAACACCCTTTACGCCGGTACCACCGCAAAACTTCAGAAAAAACTCCAACGCATCCAAAACGCCTCAGCCAGACTCATACTAGACATCCCGCGTAGAGACCACATTTCCGGTCACCTGAAAGACCTCCACTGGCTCCCCGTCAATCAGAGGATAACGTTCCGCCTCCTCACCCACGCACACAAAGCACTCTACGAACTTGGACCCGAGTGCCTCAACACGCGACTATCCTTCTACACCCCCTCCCGCCAATTACGCTCTTCCAACCAGGCACTCGCTGCTGTTCCACGCATCAACAAAACCACCATGGGAGGAAGATCCTTCTCCTATTTAGCGGCTAAAACCTGGAACTCCCTTCCCATTCACCTCCGCCTTACTCAAAACCACCTAGCCTTCAGAAAGCAACTTAAAACCTGGTTATTCGACAAGTAATTCCCCACCCTTCCTCAAGCGCCTTGAGACCCTCTGGGTATGTAGTGCGCTATATAAATTTATTGACTTGACTTGACTTGACTTGTCTCTGCTTTCATTTTATACTGTGGAATGTTTGGAAAATCTATTCCCTGTTTCACTGTAATTTTAACTGGGTCTACATTTTTCATCAAACCCATCTCACTTCCTGTTAAATCCCAAATTTCAGCTTTAACTGTCTTTTTCAGTTCTTCAGGTAAATTGTCTTTATCAAATGCAGGAAATAATTTACTTTCCTCTGCTTCAACCATTAGCATTGTCAATTTGTAAAGCCCATCTTCTAATGTTTGCAGCTCAATACCTTCCGGTGAGCAATATATTTTGCAATTCATCTTGCATAGGATGTCTCTTCCTAGCAAGTTTACAGGACTGCTGTTACAAACTACAAATCTGCGTTTGTCTTTAAATTTGCCAATTTCTACCTTTACAGACGCTGTTAAATCTGTTTTAATTTGTTGATTAGCTACACCAACTACTTGGATGCTTTCACCAGAGAGAGGCAGGTTTTCTATTTCCACTGATCTAACAGTAGAACGGGTAGCACCAGTGTCCACAAGAAAAGTGATTTCTACATCATTCACTTTGCCATTTACAAATGGACCAGACTGGTCAACTTCAAGAGTGGCTCCAAGCACACACTCTTCCCCCTCTCTCAGGCACCGTCATAAGTAATCCTCAGAATCACTTCCACCGTTTTCTGTCATCAAAAATTGTTGAGAAACATTTCGCACAGTCACTCTTTGCGGTCTGATTACCTGATCACCTCCGCTGAATCTTGTTTCTGAATTATACCTCTGACCATTCACACAGTTTGGAAGAGGAGGTTGTGGAATCTGACTCTGCTGATTTGCTAACTGTCGCTGTAGCTGTTGCTGCAGATTCAACTCATTTAATTGTCGCTGTAGTTGTTGCTGCAGATTTACATCATTCTGCATCTGTGGATTTAATGATGCATTTTTTAAATTTCTGGGCGGATTTTTACACTCGCGCTTCCAGTGTCCAATTTCACCACAGTTAAAACAAGGTAGCTTTTGTTTTAGCTCTTCAATATTAACATTCAATTTTGGTTTATTAAAATTTCCCTTAAATTTTCCTTGACCCTGATTCTGATTCTGATTTACATTTTTGTTTTCCAAATTTGCAATCTGCTGTTCAGCTACTTTCACCTGTGCCCACATTGCCTTTTCCTTAAGCTTCTTTTGCTTCGCGTCTATCTCGTCACTGCAGTATTTTGCTTTTCTCAGTATATCATCAACTGAGAGTGATTGCCATCCGACAATACCATTTCTAATCATATCACCAATTTCAGGTCTCAGGCCATAAACAAATCTGTATATAAAGTGGCTCATGTCCTTTTCACTTAATTTTTCATAGCCACTGTACTGTTTAAAAACCAACAGTAGTCTCTCATAAAATGAATGTACTGATTCTTTTGGCTCCTGCTTTGTTCTGTCTATTTTAACCCAATCAACTTCTTTCGGGGGAATCTTGTTTTTCAACCAGTAAATCACTATATCATACAGTCCCATGACTTCTGATGATGGAGTACCTGTTGAAGCATCTCAAGCAGGTTCTACTTTTGGCCAACTTACAGCAATTTTACATTCTGTCCAAAGATCTGATGGGACAACAATGTCAAAGAATCCATCTAGATCAATCCACAGAACTTTCGAAACCTTTATGAATCTGTCCACCTGTCGATACCATTCCACTGGCTTTTCTCTCAACCGAGGAAAATCATTTGTGAACAACAAGATGTCCTGTCTAGACCAAGGAACATGCACATAACCACCTCCTGCTATTTCTCTCATTGGGTACTGATTAGCCAGCATGCACCTTTCTCGCCTTTCTTCCTCTCTTTTCTTTGTCCATTTCACTCTCCATTTACTTAAATCACCCAATTTTTTATGTACACAATCAAATCTTTTATATGCAGAATTCTTCCCATCACATCAAAATTCTCAATGTCTTTTTCAGAAAATTCTAATCTGTAATCTTTTCCCAAATTTTTCTGTTTGCTCAAGTCAATCTCTGATTCTGCAGCTAATTCTTCTAACTGTTCATATTTATTTTTTGTTTTCCGTTGTACGCTTTTGCAAATGAATAACAATTCATCATCTTGATAATGCTTTAAACTGTCAGGACCAATTGTGCCAATTATGAATTCCTCTAAATCTGCTTTCAGTCTCGCGACATCAAGCTTTGGTGTTGAATCTGTTTTCTCAACACTCTTTTCTGGGGTTTCAGTATCAGATTCTGCACCCATTGGTGTTCTGCATAATGAACCTGGATTGAAAGTTAAATCAGGCATCATTGTTTTTTCTCGATGTATTTCAGTTAATTCTGAATAAAAATTTTCAGCCACTTTCTGAATTTCTGCATTTAATGAATAGTCAAACCTGGATGTCTAATTTCTCCCTGATCAAATACAGGTTCAACAGGACCAATCGTTACTGGAACTGTTACTGCTTCCATGCCTTTAGTTAATTGCCGAAATAATTCTTCTTTTGATCGTAAATATTCTGAAGCACTTGGAGTTTCCTCATTCTTCCAGCACCCATTAAGTCTCTGGAAGTCTCATTTCTTGAAATTGGAGTTTCAGGAAAATTTCTACTTTCACCATATGCACTAGAATTAGTTCTTGTTTCTACTCTTTCAGGAGTTTCTGTATTATCCGGGTAAAATCTGGGTGATTCCTCATTAAGTGGAGGTGCACTTGGGGTGGTTCCTGTAGAAACCATCAGGGTAGACCATAAACAAGCTGGTTTAAAAGGAGTCTGTTTCTGATGATTAGTCATAACAATCTCTTCTAAAACTGGATCTTCTAATTTACTTTCTTCAATATTATTTTTCTTTTGGGTATTCTTTTGACCTGGTTTTTCAGTAACCATTACTCTCACTGGGTACAAACCATCACACATGTCTGCCTGTCTCCATCGACGCATTCTATCTTCATGAGTTTCTCTTTTAAAATTTGATTTTGGACTTCTTATTATACCACTGCTTTCCCGTTAAAGTTCAAACATCTCATCCTCCCATTCAACTAAAGCTTTAAATTGTGTAGGTCTAGGCTTTGGCACAAGAGCCATCATTTTTTCTCTTAAGTTTTTCAAAACTCTCATATTAAATGAGCCATCCTCTGGCCAAGCTAAAACACCATCATTCTTGGTATAATCCATCCAATTATCAAACCAAAGGCAAGTATGATAACCATATTCGCCTTCCATATAGGCTGCGGGTGTTTTGTACTTATGAAGTCATTTTTCACCTCGCGTTTCAATTTTCTTATCAGGTGAAAATATATTTTTCAATTTCTGAAGCGATGTAAGCTTCTTTTCCTCTTTTCTGTAATAATAACTCATGTTTTTAATCAAAACCGCTTAATTCAAAATGATCGTAAATGTTTCCTGGTTGTTCCGCAAAATCAGCCAATTCGTGCGCGAAACACACCAACAAGCCAATCAGGTTAAGCTACGTCACCACCTTGCTCAACCAATAAAATAGCTGCTTTCAGGAAGAGCCAATCAGCTAACAGCTTGACTCAGTCACGTGAACCAATCAGTGCGCTAGCTGTGACGTATGCTAGCCAATCACAGCGCAGACCCTGTGACGTACACAGCCGCTGCAGCTTCTCGTCTCTCGCTCCTTGAGCTCACCCCTCCTTCACAAAATATTTTCACAGCGCCATTTTAAGAAAACTTTTCAATGAATTTCAGTTAATACCAACAGAAAAACAAACCATTTGTCTGTTTCGCTAAAATAAAGTGATAGCTTATACAGTCATTCAAGTATTCTTTTGCATGGAATAGACAACGCTACTCTCACAGAATATTCAATCGCTGATAAAGTATGACTACTCTACCCTTCTAACAGGTAATAACGAACTTGTTTCCCTCTGAATGCACATAAATTAGCAATTCAAAGTTTAACTCGAACGGAATTACAAAATCATTTACGCACTTTCAAACGGCGAAGTTTCCCTAACCATACATACATGAAATCCTGGCAGGACTTTAACCAACCATAGAAAACCACAATTGCAAGGAAAATAAACGACGTCACTTTACCCTTCACTCAAGTTTGGATAAATTCTACTACTCTTTTCACAGTGAGTTTTAAAACAGGCTCTAAGTCCATATACTCGAAAGTTACGATTTCATAGACAATCCTCACTATACATTCTACCTATCTACCTAAAATCCCTAAACGTGTGCTGTACGACCACAACACTAGTGATATATGACAATACCACTATTTTGAAACAGAACAAATGCACTGTGCAACTTCACTTGTCACACCACTCATATGCGGGCATAACTAGAATTTTCCACACTGCAGGAAAAAACCTTTCGACAACATATAACAACTTTGACAACTTAACATATTTTAGTCATGGATCCTATGTAATTACCATGTAACATGTTGGTTACCATAGCAACCGGACTCTGCTACCAGAGATTTGATCCAGCGCCCCTATAGAAAATATGTCATAGCAACGCAACCCAACTCCACAATACTCACCATTAATCATAATACGCTCACAAGGTCTATAAACTAACGTGACATATTTTTGAGCAACTGAATCATGTGACCTAATTAATAAACCTATTCAAAAAATGTATATACATTTATATACAACTGCAGTAAAATGATTTCACCATGGTTTTTATAAAGCTTTGCATTTAATTAAGTCACTTAGGCAAATGGATCTGCTGATGATAACAAGACCATTGAAATAACAAGACCAGCTTGTCTTTTCAAAATCTTATTTATTAACTATTTATTCAAGGAAAGTGCATTTTATTAGAATCTTTTATTAAAGCAGCATTATTTGAAGAATAGCAAATTGAACCGACAGTTACAAGCAGAATCAATTAGCATGATTTAATGTAGAATAAACAGTTTTCCATCACCTAAGCCCTAACTTCCCTGTCTAAAACTCACTTCACCTAAAGGGATAAAAGTAAAAATCCTTAACCCTATTCATCCTTACGTGCTCCAATGAGTCCGTCAGCACGTCACGCCTAACAGGAATCCGGGAGAAGAAGAAGAAGAGGAGCCCCCTCCCTCCCACGGGGACAGTTTTTATACCTTTTCTGACTAACTAAAGTATCTTTATCGCACATTTTTTTCTGTCAATCCAAACTTCCAATTGGCTGAGCCATGTAAGTCCACTATTAGGTCATGCTCTTCTGGCCAAGTCCGGGGCCTCATCATAGCCCTTATTGTTCTTAGTTTCACCATCCTTTTTTGCTTCCTCAGAATGATACTTTTTCTCCAGAGAGAATCTTTCACTTCCTAATCTTGGCAAGCCATACAGCATCCTGTCCTTGGCAATGACTCCAAGAACACATTCGACTCAACCGCAATTGTTTCTGCATTAAACGTTGTTTGTTCAGCAAAAGCTTCTTTCGTCTGCGCATGAGTGAAAACTTCACTCTGGTCAAGTTTCATGAACTGTGGCACTGCCAGCCATTTTCTTTAGGCCCATTCGTAAAACTAATGCATAAATAAACACAAAACATCGATTAATGAAAGAAATAGAGTTTGTTCTGTTACCCACCCACCTTTGCTAATTATTAACCCATTAATAAATGTTACCTAGTAGAAGCAAATAAAGCAATAAACAAATTTATGCAACATAAAGACAGAAAGACAAAACATGAGCACACAGAAATAAGCACATGCCATTAAAAAAACAGCCGTATTTAATTCTGACAAAACAATATACAGGGTTAGTTTATTATTTTTCACAAACAAGCATTTGCAACATAGAGCACATATATGAGCACATAAATTAGTTCCCGCGTGTCATGATCTGCAATTTAATCTAGGTTGGTTAATAATATTCACTCCACTCACATTAATATAATTATTTTTATTATGGAAGTTTAACTTTGCGAGTTGAAATAAATATATTTCTAAATCTCGCTCCATCAACCTTTTAATAAGAATATACCAGGGGACAAACACAAAGGTGCGTTTTGATATTAACAGAGACTGCAACCCCTTTTTCTTTTCAAATAAGGGAGTTAGACAGGGCTGTATTTTAGCTCCTTTTCTTTTCCTTTTTTATATTAATGTCTTACAGAGAGAACTGGTGGCCAGGGGTAAAGATCTTCCACGGTTCGATAACAGTGCCGTCCTTGTGCTTCTTAACGCGGACTACGTGGCCCTTCTAGCCCGCACGGCGAATGGTTGTTATTATATACTTTTAATGATTTTATGAGGGAGCTACATTTTTAAATTACCTTTACTAAGTCCTACACCTTGATCTGTGGGCCTAGCAACTCTTGTCCTTATAGTGTTCTATTACAAAAGTTTCGAATCTTAATTACCTTGGGATATTGTTGTCATCTGATTTTGACCCAGAGAGCCGATAAGATGGAGAGTGCAATAGAGGCAATCTTTGATTTTCAAAGAAATTAGGTCATTAACCTATAAAAGAGTTAATTGCATTATATAGATTATAATGTGTATTCCTGGGGAGATTTGAGGAGATAGTCTGGAGATATACGATGCCTGGTATATTGCAGACTATAGAGAACAAGTTCTTATGCAGGTTATTAGCGATCCCAGGGAGTACCTCTAGTCTAATTACTCATTTTGGAAACTGCCCTTTCTTATTTAGAGGATATAGTCTCGGTTGCACCATTGCAATTTATTAAGTTCCCTGTTTACAAGGTTCTCAAAAGAGATTTTGGAAGACTGCAAAATGAGAGCATGCATCTCTTATCCCTTGGTTGACTAACATTAAAAAGAATTTAGGTGACCTGGGATTATCACTCTTTTTTCTCTCCCCAACTGAAATTAATTGCAGCACTAAAAATTAGTTTAAAACTGCATTTTTCAATTCAGATCTCAAAGAAGATTTTCGAATCCACGTTCCTCACTTACAGTAGCCCTCTATCTGAAAGAGACAATTAGCTATAGATTCCTTGCTTAGCATTACCCCCAGGCGTCAGACTGGATCCAGAGAATTCTTATGTAGCAGTACTCCTGCGCGTCGGTAGGTGGCATCAGTCGCCTCTGCATCTGTCGCTGGCATTGTGGTCACCAGGATGACATTGCGGTGTCTACTTAGACGCTGTGTCTGTGCGCTGACGTCAGTTCTTTCTTTTTCAAAACCAGCCATGGCAGATCTGGAGAGAGCTTGCCCCTAGTCATTTTTTGACTAAACTTCTTTCGACTTTTGTCTTTTTATTTTTGAGTCTTTCGACTCCTGGTGCACGATGGATGTCACATCGACCGACCGGATTCAAGCCGTGCGAGGCCTGTAACCCCCTGATGTAGGTTTCAGCCTCCCACCACGTGTTTCTCTGGTGCCTGGAGCGCGACCACGACCCCAAGTCGTGCTCTGACTGCCGGGCCATGAATCCGAAGTCTTTGCGGAAGCGGTCCATAAAACTCTTGGAGGCCCGGCAGTCTGCTCTGCGTTGTTCAAGTACATGGTCGCGAGGAAAGTCCAAGGACTGGTCATCGAGCCAACACCACCACTCGTCATCTAAGTCTTCCCACTTCTCAGGTATGTCGAAGCACAAGAAGATGGCAAAGAAGCATCGTCGCTTTTCACCTTCTCCCCCTCCATCGGCCGATGCCACGCGAGACCCGGAGCATCGTCGCTCTCCAACTCTGTCGCCGGAGCCTGCTTCTGGGATGGTTTCACTCTTCCCTCCTTTTCCCAGAGCGGGAGTGTCCACTGCCCAGCTTCAAGCCTTTTAAGAGCTCTTCATGGCATTTTTGAGCAGCCCAACTTCCCAGGTGCGCCTTCGGGCCCCACAGACTCGGCTGGGGGCCCTGGGCCTTCAAAGACAGCAGCTCCGGCACCAGATGGCCCCTGAGGATCCAGGCCTGGAACCAGATCGGCGCCGGTCGAGCTAACGGTACCTTTCCCAGCACCGATTCCAGTGAAGAAGCCCCTGACTGCGCTTGTGCCCCCAACAGACTTCAACCCCATCCTCACCCCCGATTCGGACCCGGCTACGGACTGATGTCGCTCGACGTTGGTACCAGCACCAGAGAATACTTTTGTACCGCTGTTTATCCCTGGCTTTCCCTATCGCCTTGAGTGCCAGCCAGAGCAGGGTGGGGAGGACTGGAGGAGGCATGGAGACCCTTTAGCTGAGCAGCTTGAGTTGCCAGACTGGCGAGAAGAATTGAGTGATGCCAGTGGTTTGGACTCCTCCCCAGACCTTGGCATGCTCCCCCCCTACCATGGCTATGGGGGAGGGAGCTTCTTATGCAGTGGTGTTGCATAGGACGGCTGAGGCCTTGGGCCTTGAGCTTCCTACAGCGGCCATCAGGATTAACCTCCTGACAGATGTACTTCAATCAGCAGCGGCCTCTTCTAAGCCCCTGCTGCCTTTTATGAAGCCCTCACGGACATCTTTCTGGGCACTTGGTCCAAGCCCAGCATAGGGTCTCCTGTGGATTGAATGATTGCCAGATGCCTCCACCAGGCCCCTTGCAACCCATTTTTCCTCTCCTAACAACCTACCCCCAAGAACTTAGTAATTCAAGCCTCATCTTGTAAGGGCACATTCCATACTGCTCCCCAGATAGGGAATCCAAGAAGGTGGACCACCTTGGGAAGAAGATGTTTTAGTCCACCAGCTTAGCGCTGCTGTCAGTGAACACCTCATACCTCTTGGGCTATTATTCACACACAGTGTGGGATACGGTTGTGCAAGAGCTGCTACTATGCCCGGAGGAGGCCCGGGCCGTTCTCACCCATGCAGTGGCAGAAGGTCAATACTAAGCTACGTTTGCCCTACGGTGTGGGCTGGATACTGCGAACTCTCTGGGAAGAACAGTTTCCATGTAAGTAGCCTTGATACGCTATACCTGGGTGAGGACGTCTGTTTTCTCTGGGGATGTCCAATCTACCGTTTTGGAAATGCCCTTTGATGGCCGTCTCCTGTTCGGCGACAAGGCGGACTCAGCACTAAAATGCCTCAAGGATTAGAGGGCTACAGGCATATCCTTGGACCTTGCCACAACCTCTCGTCCCATGCTGTCTGCCACACCACGTTCCACTGAGTCTGGCCACAGGGCTACGCAAGCTACCCAGCCTCTGCATAGCCACGGACATTGGACCCAGCAACGCACGTCTTGGGGCCAGTGGGCGGGCCAGTCCACATATATACCCCCTCCAAACCCTCCTAGTCTTACCTTCCAGGGCCATCAGTTGCCTGTGGGCGGCAGGATTCGCCAACACCTCCCCACTAGAAAACACCACGTCAAACAGGTGGGTTTTGCAGATAGTCCAAAGGGGCTACTACCTCCCCTTCGAGACTACCCCTCCCTCTATGCCACCATCCTTCCATCGCATGTCGGAGGGTTTTCTTGGCCAAGGGAGCTATCAAAAGGGTCCCTGTGCCAGAAGTCAGTCGTGGTTGCCACTCCCTCTACTTTCTGGTACCCAAGAAGGGCAAAGGCCTGCATCCTATCTTAGACCACAGGGCCGTCAACCGCTTCCTCCGGAAGGAGAAGCTCAAGATGCTCACGTTGGCTCATGAACTGTCTGTTCTTGACCCTGGATGGCAGCGTTGGACTTGCAGGAAGCCTACTTCCATAGTCCCGTCCTGCCTGCCCTCAGGCGTTACCTACGGTTCACGGTAGGCCATGAGCATTTTCAGTTTACTGTGCTCCCCTTTGGCCTTCCCAGGGCCCCTCGGGGATTCACGAAAGTGATGGGGGTGGTCGCAGCTCATCTGCACAGGTCAGGGGTTCCGGTCTTCTACTATCTCGATGACTGGTTGATGGAGACGGGCTCGCCCCCAGCAGTCGCCTCCCACCACCAGACTACGGCGGACCACTTGCACTCACTGGGGTTCACTATCAACGTGCCAAAGTCACACCTGATTCCCTCTAAGAAGCTCTTTTTCATCAGAGCAGTTCTGGATACAGTACAGTTTCAGGCTCCCTCCCGAACAGCGAATCCAGAGATATTCGGGCTATGATACCGGTGAGAATGACCCTGATTCTGCTGTGCCTCATGGCCTCCTACGTCCTGTTGGTGGCTCAAGCCAGGTGGCATAAGCAGGCTCCTCAGTGGGACCTGAAGTTCCAGTGGGCACAGCATCAGGGCAATCTTTTCAATGTCATCCAGATCTCGGAGGGGACTGCATGTCAATTGCTGTGGTGGCTCACGGACCAGGATTGGGTCAGCTGCAGATGCCTCTCGCTTCCCCAAACTGAGTTCACAGTAGTGACGGGTGCGTCACTCCAGGAGTGGGGCGGCCACCTGGCAGAGGCAGGGATCAGGTGTCTCTGGTCTCTGGTGAAGTTCAGTCTCCACATCAACCTTTTGGAGCTCTGGGTGATCCGGCTTGCACTGAAGGCATTCTTTCCTTCTGTCAAAGGAAGAGTAGTGCAGGTGTTCACAGACAACACCACTGCCATGTGGTACTGAAACAAACAGGGCGGGGAGGGGTTGTGGACCCTATGTCAAGAGGCTGGTGCAAGGTCTCTTTTTTCAGTGGGGAGAGCCTTGGGTAGATCTGTTCACCACCGAAAAGAACGTGAAATGTCAGCAATTCTGCACGTTGGAGTTTCCAAGGTGGCACTCGCTCAGCAATGCTTTTTGCCGCAAGTGGAATTGCGGCCCCCTGTACGCCTTTCCGCCTTTACTACTTCTGCCCATAGTACTGAAGAAGATCTAGCTCGACCGGGCTCAAGTCATGCTTATGGCTCCAGACTGGGCATGAAGAGTCTTTTAGCCCAAACTCTTAAGCATGGCCATCGATCTTCCAATCAGACTGCCTCTTCAGGAGGATCTTCTGTCACAGCAGGAGTTGAAGGTCTTCCACACAAACCTGTCCAGGTTCCACATCCTTGCGTGGAGATTGAGCGGAAACAGTTGACAGCTTTCCACCTTCCTCCCGAAGTCTGTAATGTCATCTTATAAGAATCAAACAGGGTCTTGACTCCTTACTCAGAAAGGCTGAGTCCAACTAGACTGGATAAACAACAAAAAAGCCAAATTCTGAAATAATTTTACAACTTTTTCAAAAAGAGAGAGAGCTGCTTTGATTAAAGCAAAAACAACCTGTTTGTCATTAACACCGTCAAGGTTTATTCATAATTATGACATGATTATTTTTCATATTAGCACACTATTTGTTGTGCTTGGAAAATGCAACATACAAAATACACTACTGTTTTTATATACAATATATACAAGAATATACAATTTCAAACATATGACCACCTTTAAGTCCAACATCTGGTTACCCCTAATCTTGTTTTGTACAGATTTGGCTTCACGAGAGTGCTTGTGATTATTATAAACTGCAAGAAATTGTCAAAATATGAAAAGAAATATTTAGGATTGATTTATTTACCGATGTTGTGACGCATTGTTTTTTCCTTATTCCATTGTATTGTTTTCACTGTTTGTAAGGAGTGTGCATGAATGAATGGTTAAGTATGTTTGAAATTGTATATTCTTGTATATATTGTATATAAAAACAGTAGTGTATTTTGTATGTTGCATTTTCCAAGCACAACAAATAGTGTGCTAATATGAAAAATAATCATGTCATAATTATGAATAAACCTTGACGGTGTTAATGACAAACAGGTTGTTTTTGCTTTAATCAAAGCAGCTCTCTCTCTTTTTGAAAAAGTTGTAAAATTATTTCAGAATTTGGCTTTTTTGTTGTTTATCCTGTAATGTCATCTTGGCAGCAAGGCGTCCCTCCACTAAAACGGTATACACCTGTAGATGGAACAAATTTGTGGCATGGTGCGCAGCAAAGGCTGTGGATTCCCTTTCTGCCCCTCTTTCAGAGGTTCTCCTCTTACTTCCATCTGTGGCCCATCATGGCTCTGCTCTGGGCACTGTTGAAGACTACCTTTTAGCCATCTCCGCCTTTCTGCGCCTTCCTCATTAGACTTTGCTTTTCAAGTCTCCAATTGTAAATAGATTCCAAAAGGGCATTACTCATGTCTTTCCTCCTTCTCATTCATAATGCCCCAGTGGGACTTCAATCTTGTTCTTACTTACCTTATGGTTGCTCCCTTCGAGCCACTACATATTTCTCCTCTTCGTCTTCTTAACTTGAAGACCGCCTTCCTGCTTGCCATCACATCTGCTCGCAGGGTGAGTGAGCTTCAGGGTCTTTCCTCTAAGCCTCCTTTCTTTGCAGTTCATCTGGACAAGGTGGTCCTTCGCAGTAGGCCCTCTTTTCTGCCCAAAGTGGTGACCTCTTTCCACATAGGTCAGATCAACAATTTGACCACCTTCTTTCCACCTCCGCATCCTTCCAAAGAGGAGGAGAGACTCCACCATCCGGACCCAAAATGTGCGCTGTCCTTCTACCTTGACCACACTAAAGATTTCCGGGTGGATGATCAACTCTTCATGGGTTATGAGGGTGCTAAGAAAGGTCATGCCGTGCACAAACGGACCATTTCTCGCTGGGCTGTCCTATGCATCAAAATCTGCTATTCGTTGATGAAAAACGAACCTCCAGTAGGACTGTGCGCTCATTCTACCACCAAACATTATTGCCTAGATAGCGGAGTTCAGAGAGACCGCTGTTTTGGCCGTTCTGGTATCCAGGACTTTCAGGTGTGAACTTGGTTTGCAGACTCATCTCCGGGGTTGGCATTTCTGGGGTATTTAATCCAAGGTAAGGAATGTATAACTAATTGTCTTTTTCAGATGAACAAGTTACTTACCTTCGGTAACAATATATCTGAAAGAGACATATATTAGTTATATATTCCTTACCGCCCCACCCAGTCTCCCCGTTCTGTGAACTGACTTCTAGTGTAAGAGACTTCATTTCAGGGTCCTAGGGCCAGATGTAGGTCACCAAATACCGGTCGGTAAAGGCCGATTTCGGCTGTTACCGACCGGTATTTGGTGATTGAGATGTAGGGGGCCTAAATTTTACAGAATCGGTAAATTTACCGAATCGGTAAATTTACCAATTCTGTAAAATACCGATTCGGTAACTTTACCGAATCGGTAAATCTATATGTAGGTGGCACTGCAAACAGTGCCACAGGCCCCTAAGAATTCGTTATTTACCATGTAATACTATTGCATGGTAAATAACGAATTAATGTGTACATGCACATCTGTGCATGTACACCTGTGCCATGTGCCCACAGACATGCCCTAAGGGCATGTATGTGTGTCACATGGCACACAAGCCTGAATCAGGGGTGCAACAGGGTGACAAAGTGACACCCTGTCTCCCTTGTCAATTCAGTAATTTTACCGAATCGGTATTTACTGATTCGGTAATTGCCATAGGTTCCAATGGGCCTCAAGGCCCATAGGAATCAATGGCAATTACCGAATCGGTAAATACCGATTCGGTAATTACCGAATCATTCCGATTCGGTAAAAATTATCGATTAATTACCTACATCTTATTTACCGAATCTAAAATACCGAATCGGTAAAATTCGGTATTTTAGAGTTGGTAAATAAGATTTACCTACATCTGGCCCCTATTTGTGTGCACCAGTGGTCAGTGTCTTGCATGGCTCCGCGCTTCTGGCTTGGAAAGTCATGTTAAAACTGATATCAGCGGGCAGGGCGGCATCTAAGTAGACACCGCAACGTCATCCCGGCAACCACGACGCCGACGATGGACGCGGAGTCGACCAACGCCACCTACTGATGTGCAGGGGTACTGCTACTGAAGAATTCTCCAGATCCAGTTTGACGCCTGGGGGCAACTCTAAGGTAAGGAATCTATAACTAATATATGTCTCTTACAGATATATCGTCACGGAAGGTAAGAAACTTGTTCATTTAGACTTTAAAGAAGAAGAGAGTGTTGAACAATATCTCCTTTTGATCACTAACGCTGAACACAGGTTTTATCTAACTCGTCTTAGATTAGGTACAGTCCTTTTCCTGGTAGCCCACCCTCAGCAGGGTTCATGGCTTCACAGTTTACATCCCTGTCCTGGTAATGAGCCCACCAAACATACGCCTATTAATTTTCTGTTTTTCTGTAGGTTTCCTATTCATCCCCAATCCTTTACTGCCCCTTTCTTTGCTTATTTGGTGTTAGTTCTTAAAGTATTTGTCTGTCTCACTTTTATTCCTTGAATCTGAAATGTGCTGTTTTGCCACTTCAAGTTTTATCCATGGGGCTTTAAAAAACAATAAATCTATGAGTTAAGTACATGCAAATTATTAGCCATAGTAAGTAATGTGGGTTCCCTCTATATTTGTTGATTACTTGCAAATGTAGTCTACGAGCACTGATCAATGTAGTTTTAAGATTAATTTTAAATGTTTTATTATAATATTTTTATGGAGTTTTATTAATTTTTACTGTCCTAACAACAATGTATTTGAATGTATTGCTTGTTTGTATCATTTATGGCCTTGTGCCGAATAATGCTACAGTGACTCACTGACTGAAATTTGTACATATTTGTAATCTTATTACAGTGTACCTTATGGTTGCCTTATGGGAAAGCTAATGCACACCAAAGTAGGTCTACGTTGGGTATTGTAATAAGGCACTGATATACATTCATTCATAATCTTTATTCGATTAAAAAAACAAAATCATAAAAGTCACAGCATTAAAATTAATACACAGATCATCTTCGGTGATTCAATACGTATTTTAAATACCCCCTAAGAAAACATTCAAGGGAAAAACAAGCTGGGGGAGAATTTATCAGCTGTAAATGCAGTAAAGCAGGTCTCACTTGGTTAAAATTCAATTGTTTTCAAATTGGACGTAAAAACTTATATCGTGAGTTATTATATTTAGAGCAGAACATAACAATATGCAGTGCGTCATTAATTGAGCTATTGTCACAATTACAGAGGGGCAAGTGTTCGTAAAACAACCATGATTAAAAGGCAATAATTTAGGAAATAAGTTCAGCCTAAAATAAGTTAACAGACGACGTTGATGCTGTGTCATGTTCCAGGTCAAATAGGGTTCTATATTGCTTACAGTTTTGACTAAAATCGCGTGTCGCCTTGAGTGTTTCAATAATGCGGTATCCTCACGATCTGCAAACAGCTTATCTCTTAGAGCTACTTCAGCCCCTTTGCCATCAAGGGGAGTTATAGTGGAAGGGTTGCTATGCGTGTCAGGCCTCCCCAAGATCCGCATATTGTGAGCAATTTATACCAGCCTTTGAATCAGGGAGGATTTATCCAATTTAAGCAATCCTGCAGGATTAATCTGCTGAAACCAAGTTCCTCTTTTAGCCAGATGGAGTGCCAGAGTTAAGACGAAGCTGATCAATAATATAGTGTAAGCCCAGTACTTAATGCCCAATTTCATAAGGAACACTTTGTGGAACACTTAAAAGACCCCTTAAATATGTATTTTCCGCTACTTGAATTGCATCTACCCATCCATATCCTCACATTCAACTGCCATAACTCGCTAAAGGGATACAGTTGGCCTTGTAAATTTCCAAGAGCAATTGTATATGGGTGTGCCAGAGTCGGCAGGAAAAATCTACTGTGCTAAATATCGCTCTATTAAAAGACAAAATGTTCTGGGTTATGAGAAGATGACAAATTAAGGCAGTAATCCAATTGGATCTGCAAATAGCTGAACGTATGTACTTGGCTAATTAGGTGGCCGTCTATTACATGTTTAATTGTTTTCCTGCTGGAAGGGCCAAACTTCATGAGATGTGATTTCGAAAAATGTGTTGTCAAATCAAGACCAGTCATAAAAGTGACAAAAAGATTAAGAACTTTTTGCAAGCCATTCGATGTCCGAGCAGTTAAAACTGTATCGTCTGTGTAAAGCAGGGCCAGTATAAAGCGGCCTCCTACTTTAGGGACCTTCACATCCGAAACTATCAAGGCTTGCTTTCATTGATTAATATAAAAGATTAATTAAAAAGGAGCTAAAATTCAGCCCTGCCAGACCCCACGCCGCAGCTTAAAGTGCTCGGTGCATTCCCCGTTAGCACCAAACCTAACACTGACTGAAAGATCTTTATGTAGATCGTACAGGAAATAATTAAAACCAGTTTGACATCCATCTGACCCATCATGGATCACACCTTAGAATGGTTTACTCTGTCAAAGGCAGAGCTAAGGTCCATGATGGCCAGACGGATGGTCCCCTTCTTGGCCTTGGTATATTTACAAATTAGCAAGTAGGGACTCAAAGTTTGTTCTATAGTGCCCTGGACAGGGCAAACCAATACTGTAAGTCAGATAAAAGGCCTCTCTTCTCAGCCCAGGCCAGAAGGCAGTTTAACCGATCATTTTCACTTCTGAATCTATTAGGGAAATCGACCTGAATAAAGCGGGATCTGACCTGTTGCCCTTTTTAAAGAGAGGGACAATTATTGATTGGGACCAAGTTAGTGGGAGAGTTTCAGTAGCTGCTTAATGTAGGTGTAATGTCAACAAAGGGGCCGACGGATCTATACAGTTTTTAAAAAGGTCCCCTATTACCCCTTCTAGCCCTGCTGCTTTGTTTGCAACTGAGAGATGGCGGATCTGACCTCTGAAGAAAAACAATGTGCTCGTCAGTCCTCTAATCCCTTTCCGCCTCAGGCTCCTCATCCAGGTTATAGATGGCCTTGAAATGATCAACCCAGGCCTGAGATGAAATAGTACAGGCCAGGTTAGAGAGGTGATCATTGCTGAACAGAGGTGAATTAACAATACCCTAAAAACAGAGCTGTCACGCTGACAAATTGCAGTTAGTAACTTATCCCAGGGCTCCTCTTTAAGCTGGGTTTTACGGTCCTTCCAGGCCATTCTAAAAGCAGCCCTGACCTTTTTCATCTCCTCATGGCAGTTTGGTCTCACATGCTGAATCTTTCCACGCATTCTTATGAACTTTAGTGCACCGGCTGTCAAACCATCTTTCTACATATGTTACCGGGGGTGGAGCAGTCTTACAGAGCATGGATTTAATAAAACTGCTGATGTTCTAAAATGATTTCAGGATAATCTGGGGTGATTCTTAATCAGACACACAAGACTGAAAATCAGCTTTACATGCAAGAATCAGGTTTTGAATAAAAATTAAAGGTACAATGGAAGCCCACCTCACCCTTTTGACCCTGATTAGTCAAGGTGATGGGCTCATTATATAAAGGTACTACTTCAAAAGATTTTTCGCCCCAAAGAAATAAGGCTGTTAGCGGATTGTGATCGCTCCGATTGTGCTTCAGAACCGTGAATTCTAAAAGTGCAGAAAAAAACAACAAGAAACAATATAATCAATAAGAGTGCAGTGTCGCCCCTTAAATGTGGGTATACTCTCACTCAAGTAGTCCTGGCTGGTAGCCATTAGATTCATTAAATATAACTCAGAAATTAGGCTATCACCTTGATGGGTATGTTTGAAATGCACCTGAGTATCATGCGAATACTCAGAATCTAAATCTCTATACATTGTGCAATCGTAACAAGGATGTAGATTAAAATCCCCGGCAACCATGATTACAGTAAATGGGGGCTCTGATTGGAAAGCATCTTCAATGAATACTTTAAGACTAGCAACGGCATCTGGCTCATTATTCAAAGTAACTACATTATAGAAATTAATAAGAAGTAATCTGCACATATTGGGAAATGATAGAAGGATGCCCAAAGTTGTCTTGAGATTAGACTTCAGGACCTCTACTTTACAGTTGTGGGCTAAATTTATTAGGGTGTTAGGACCACATCTAGCATGTTCACTGGCGGGATGAGTTGTTGTAACTGAATATGAGGAGAAACCATCCAAATGTAGGCAACCCTCTATGTCCCATGTTTCCTGTAAACAAATAAAATCATATTTTTTCATAATACTCAGCCATCCAGTATCTGAGAGCCTGCTCTGAACCCCAGCTATATTCCAACTGAGAACCCTGACAGTGTCTTTGACCGAATTCTCGGGTGCCAAGTTAAAAATATCAGCACTCGGGTACAGCCAAGTCAATCTGGGTATTCTAACTCACTTGGTAAATAACGGTTACTAAGTTGAAGAGTGGTAGTATCAGGAAAGGCAGGCATATGGGTTGGCTCATGGCATGATTTTTTCTGAATCAGGTGTGAATCTCTCCTGGCTGGAACTTCATTGCTGTGTGGTGGGTAGAAAAAGCCCGTCACAGGGAGAATAGAGATTCGATTCATCCACCTTTTTCCTCCAATGCTCAAAGAATTTAACCAGTTGTGCAGGATTATTAAAGTTCACTATTTTACAGTCACCTGCTGATGTTTTTTGGAACTGGCGTATCCAGCCAACCCTCTGAGGAATTATGATTTCTTCTACCAAAATCTGAGTGGAAGGTTGGTAAGCATTCCCCCTTTTTGCCAGCCAGTGGACTACGTTCTTCTTAATCTGAGCGTAGTTTCCTGTGCATCCTTCTTCAAAGGAGGTACATCCACCAATGCACCCATAAAGGGGTGACTGCCAGAGGTAGTTGGATGGTAATATCAGAGGGGTAATCCACCAAATTAAGATTTTGAGATGTACTAGGTGCAGTCAACCCTAACGATTCCTTTGAGCACAAACTTGGGCTCAGACTTAAGTGGGCTGACCAGGACTATCCCCAGCTACGCGAGAGGGAGCAAATTGATGATTATTACAGATGTTCAAAGGCGAGGGTAATGAGGCTCCAGATGGAACATGAGCCTGGGACAGGGGTGCTGCTCCTTCTCCTAAGTTACCAGCAACTTTGCTCAGAAGAATTCCAAGACCTGTACTCGACATGGTTCTAACTATGGGGCCGATTATGATGGCGGACGGACCTGAGTCCGTCCGCCACCATAGAGCAGGAGGGAACCTCCGCATTGCCTGCGGAGTTCCCTCCTGTGCAATTAGGATGTGACCGCCACCCTGGCGGTCACATCCTCTATTTTTACCATTGCGGCGGGTGCGGCTTCAAGCTGCATCCGCCGCAATGGTAAAAATGCATACATTGCATTTGTATGCAGAAAGCGGCAGGCACCGTGCGGTGCCTGCCGATTTCTGCATACAAATGCAGGGGGGTACCATAGGTACCCCCCATGTGCACCCCCCACCCCCCCTTCACCTAGGGGGCCCGCAACGGGCCCCCGCAGTGAAGTTACACATGCTTTTCCACGGCGGAAAACCCGCTGCGGAAAAGCATCTTTTAAAGCCCTTCCTAATATGGCGGACGGTGTCTGAGAGACACCGCCACCATATTAGAGCTTTTCCGTCGCGGTTGTAAGCCAACCGCGGCGGAAAAGCTGCGGACGGAAACCAGGACCCACCAGCCATCCTAATGTGGCGGTGGGTCTTTGGTGGGTCCGCTGCGGTTTTTCCGCATCCTCTGGGCCGGCGGTGGCTTCCGCCGGCCCGGAGGATGCGGAAAAACCGCAATCATAATAGGCCCCATAGTCTTTGGGCCGGCTGCTATTGCTTAGTTGTAGATTGTCCACAGACCCTTTTAAACAACTAAGGGGGGCATTAGCATGTCGGGCGGCCCGCCAAATGTCCCGGGTTCACCCCGCAATATTAGTATGGCGGGGTCACCTTGGCGGACAGAATGACTGTCCGCCGCTTTTCCGCGAGTCGGATTGCCGGCCGGACGAAAAAGGGTCACAATATGGTGGTGGTGTCTTCCAGGCACCGCCATCCATATTAGGATGCTTGCGGTCTAATGCCTTTCCATGGCGGAGACTCCGTCATGGAAAGGCATGTGGGAATTCACTGTTGGGGTCCGTTACTGGCCCCCGGGGGGGTGGACTGCACTTGGGGGTACCTGTGGTACTTCCTACATTGGCATGCACAAGATGGCAGGCACCACGCGGTGCCTGTCACGTTGTGCATGCCAATGCACAACATGCATTATTTACATTGTGGCGGGTGCTGCTTGCAGCACCGCCCGCCACAATGTAAATAATGTGGAATTCGACCGCCAGGGTGCCGGTCGCATCCTAATGGCCCCAGTTGGACCACCGCACCTCTGGTGGTCGGTCCCGTTTACCGGTACGGTGGCGGGCGGAATTTGCCTGCCTGCCATCGTAATGGGTCCCCGACTTAGGAAAAGTGTCCTTCTTGTTGGCATTTATTTTGTGTCAGGACTTCATTGTTTTTGCATTGCCATTTTGTGTCAAACACCTCCGCACGACCCTCCTGGTCATTTCCGCTGATGTCTGATGAAATTCTCGCTGTCACGACCACCCTGCCCTTCCTGCTCCTTGTGGTTGAGTCAATTTCGAAAAAGGGGAACAAACAATTGACCCCACCACCCCAGGACTGAACTCCTCCACACATCCACCCTGTTTTGCAAGACTTGGTCACGCCACAGTCCCAGAACTTGTTTCTTTCACATATCCTGTTGTTCAAGATCTGTCTGTTCTCTCACGTATATATCCTGCTTTGCAAGACCTGTCCGTAATCTTTTGTACCATCTGTTGCAGCCCTCGTCCTGCCTGAACAAAGAATGGTGTAACTGCATTTTGACTCGGGGGCGCCAGGCCCCCACCCAAACTGGTTTCTTAAGGTGGGAAATGTGTATATAAGGCATGTAAGCTGCGGAGTAAAGCAGCAGCCTCCTCTGTCTTGTCTCCAACAAGCTTGGGACTCTGTTCCATAGCCCGGGCTATTTAAATAAAACTTGGTTCCTCCTGCAGATGAAGGCTCCTGTGTCTCCTTTTACTAAATAAGGAGAGTATGGAAGACTTGGGTGGTTCCCCCGCCGCAGAGACCCAGTAAGTGGGTGTAAATGGTTCTTCACTACTGATTGCTCTAGTACAGATATCTGAGAGCCAAAATCATTTAGAGCCTCGATCATTTTAGTTTCAAGATTTTAGAAGAGTCCCACAAGTGCCCTCTGTTATGTCCTTCCCAGGAGCTGTAACTATGTTGGGAGTCGATATAGCTAAAATCTTCTTAAGGCTGTATGTGGTCTTCCTGATTGACTTTGCAGGAAGACAAAGTGAGCACCGGTTTTATGAAAGTTATCAGTGCATTTCAGTATAGCATCACTAACAGTAGGCTGTACAGCCTGGGTGCTGAGAGAGATGGTCAAAGAAACTTGATAAGAAGAAGCAGGTGGAAGAGATGCACAAGTGGCAATGTTGACAGGAGCAACTACCACCTCACTTTGTGCCACTATGTCATGCGATAAAACACGATGATTACCAGTCAGCACTATTTCAGCACTAGTAATCTCATCGGAGAGCACCCCCACAGCTTGATTTAAGAATGTCAGTATAGTATTGCTAACTCTCTGTCTTTCTTCAGTCTCTTTAGTGGTTTCCGCCTTTATCTTTCCCATCCTTAAAAAGTTGGGCTAGCTCAGGCTACAAGCTGGCAGGCTACATAGAAAGGTACAAATGCCAGCGGACTGAAAGGCCACGAAGTCAAGTGGTATACAACAAAAATAGCACCACTCACGATCTCCAAATTTAAAAGTCCAAGGTCCAGAAGTAAGTGAGTGGGCCCTGTCCTGTCTCTCTCAGGCAATGACGGGCACAGACGGAGCCCGTCTTGTCCCGGGACCATTCCGCACTGCGGGAGCTCAACAGACTTTTCAAAGCACCTCCTCGTGCGAGAAGGTTGGTGGCGGCTTCCTTGGCCGCAAGGAATGACAGGGACTTGTAGTCCACCCCTAGTCAGCTACAACAAAGGCTCCTGAGTCTTGATATTTGCTTTTCCTTTTGGGGTTTATTAACCAACTCAGGAGAAGAAATGTAACAGAAATGTCCTTCTTTTCCTGGAGAATTTTAGCTTCTTCACGTGTTTTCCTCCAACCAGGTGATCGGGGGAAAATAAAAAGAAACAAAAGTGGCACAGGTCAGCAATAGGTTCAGATTTCTAACCGTATTAGGGGAGGGAGTATAGGATTGACACCACAGAAAAAAAGGCGAGCGGATTGAGGGAATGGATAGTGCCTTCATCTGTGAAAACAGAAGAGGTAGAATATACCAACTCGTACTGGTTTAATCACATGTGTGTTCCCTCTGTAAGGACTGTCTCTGTCCCTCTACCCGGCTCCCACCACCCAAAAACAGAGCATGCACCTGTGAAAGCCACAGTCTTCCAGGAACGTGGCTGGGTGCTAGGTAAAATCATTGGCCTTGTCTTTGGGGCAGTGTCTGCCCTGGACTCCGTGCTCCACAGAGCCAGCTCCTCCGGAGTGTGTTCCTGCTTAGCTTCCCACGAGTCTCATTCTTTATCACCGGGAAGATTTGAGCTTTCAGCCTGCTTGAGCCTCCTTTCTACTCACTTCACTCTGCACACTTTGCCTCAGCTTGATTACCCCCAGCGTCGCTCAGCATGGCCCTCCTGCCGGAGGCTTTCAGGGGCTCCCAGCTCCAGCCTCCAGGGATGTCTCCGCTGCCGTCTCCCGCTTATCGCCGTCTCCTGCGGTTACAAAAACGATAGAATAGTTGTGTTTGACTCCATCTCATCTTGCCTCCACGTCTTACTTTCAACATTGGCGACGATCCAGCCTGAACTCAGCTGTCTCTTATTCACAGTATCATTGGTGGCATCCTCATGCACTGGTTCACTAGTGCCTGTAGTCTCACTCGCTGTGCTCCAGCTCTGATATATATTTATTTGTGGATTGTTATTACTCTGTATGAACACACACAGATAGGTATTTTGTACATGGAACCTCACAGATTGACGTTGTCTGCAAGGTTATGGTGTTGGTACGGCCACTGACAAATCCTTGTTACAGAACTGCCGGTGGTCCCCTCGGACTCCTGTAAATACCTCACACTCCCCATTTCCAACAAAACCTCACAGCAGTGCAAACTTCCCATCTTTTACCACCCCCCTGGCAAGAACGACACCTTTACAGACCTTCTCATGTAAATCATCACAGCCAAGGTGTCCCCAAACTCTAACGTCATTTTCCGTGGCGACTTTAACTTGCATTGGAACGATCCTAAGGACCCTCAGGTCAATGCCATCAGACACTTCTTAGCCGATCAAGCCCTTACTCAAGCCTGCTCCCTTCCCACTCATTCCAAAGGTGACACCCTAGACTGGATCATTGCTAAGGAATCAGCTGTCAAACTTATTTCCATTGATCCTTGTGATTGGTCTGACCACCACGCCATCACCTTCTTCCTGCCCAGCACCCATAAATCATGGACACCTCGACCTGTGATTCCCATACGATGGGTTAGGGACATCAAGAACCTCGACCACGAGAAACTGACAGCGCGTTGTGAGTCTAACCTCCCCCCCCCCCACAGTGCACATCGGTCACCAATCTAGCGGACCATTATTCCTCCACCATAACTGACATTCTACATGACCTGGCACCTCTAAAATTAAAAAGAACCCAGATCAAGGACCGAAATCCCTGGTTCAACGGATCCCTTAACAATGAGAGACGATCCGTTTGACAGATGGAACGAATCTGGAAGCAACACCCATCTGCAGCACATCTTAATCTCCTTCGACAGGCCAGAAATGCCATACAACAAGAAAATCCTCAACACTAAAAAAGATTTTTTCAGAACTGAACTGGAGAACGCCAAATATCGTCCTCGCAGGCTGTTCGACTTGGTCAAACAACAATCAAACAAACTAGCGAAAATGACCAAAGAAACTCCTAAACTCCTAATATCAAGCCAGAAGTCTCCACTTTCTTCTGTGAAAAAATCTCTGCTCTAGGAAATGAACTTAAATCCGCATCCCACCACCAAAATCAAAATCAGCCAACTCCACCTCCTCTCTCCACTTTGTCCTCCCAAATCTCACCAAAAACGAGCGCACTGGTCCAACTTTAAATTATATGACAATCACTCTATCTCGCGAATTCTTGCCTCCTTAAAATCGAACAATCACTTTAATGATCCTCTCCCCTCTAACTGCCTAGCTGCCGCCACTCAGGCAATCATCCCTTCCTGGACCGCAATATTCAATGCCTCCCTCCTACAGGGCTCAATCCCTGATTCGCTCAAGACTGGCCAAGTTGTTCCCATCCTAAAAAAGCCCACGCTGGACCCTGCCGCCGCTGAGAACTATAGACCCATATCTAACATCCCACTCCTTGCCAAAGTTCTGGAAAAATGTGTGCAACAGCAACTAAGTCTACATATCCACAACTTTCACCTGCTAGATGACTTCCAATCAGGTTTCAGACCTGGGCACAGCACAGAAACCACCCTCCTCCACATTGTGGATGACGCCCTCCAAGCCCTAGACCTAGGCAAAACCTGTCTCCTAATCCTTCTAGACCTTTCCTCCGCCTTTGATACGGTGAACCACAAAATTCTCCTAGAACGCCTCAAACTCAGGATGGGATTGGATGGCACCATCCTTGAATGGTTTAAATCATTCCTCCGAAACCGCTCACAGAGAGTCCTCATCAATGATGATCTATCCGCCCCCTCGCCGGTTTCTGTTGGAGTCCCACAAGGATCAACCCTCTCGCCCACCCTCTTCAACCTTTACCTTGAACCACTCTCTGGGGTGCTTCGTGCCGCCAACATCTCCTATATTATGTACGCCGACGATACACAGGTCTACATAAAAATCTCTTCCCCTGAGGACATTCTCTCCCTTATCGAGGCCCTGAAGCTGACAGTCCATTGGCTCACTGCCAACCAGCTGAAACTCAAAGCAAATAAAACCGAATTTCTTCTGATCTCCCTACCCAAAACCAATCCAGACATCCAGGAATGGATCAAGACTATCACGTCACTAAGCTGCCCCCCTACCATTGTTGACTCGGCGAAATCCCTTGGAACACAATTGCCAAAACGGCTAGATTCCACCTGAGCTACCTAAGAAATCTAAAACCCTTCCTCGATGCGTCCGACCTTAAAACAGCAACCCAGGCCACGGTCATTGCCAGACCTGAATATGGATGCTCTACTCTTGCAGGGCTACCCAAGAACTCTCTGGCCCCATTGAAAGCCTGCCTCAACACCGCCTCCAGACTCCTAACCGCTCAAAAATATTTGACCACATCTCTCCCCACCTCAAAGCACTGAACTGGCTTCCCCTTGAGGCCAGAATACAATTTAAACTGGCCCTCATTACTCACAAAGCTCCGTACTCCATTTCCCCATCATTTCTCGCACAAAAACTCATGATATCCAGAGTAACCAGAAACTACCGATCTGCCAAAGACCTGCTGCTGCAACCAGCACGCTTTTGAAAGACAAAACCTACAATCGAGCCTTCTCTGGGGCCGCACCAAGAATCTGGAACTCTCTCCCACCCTCCATTAGAAGACTTCCATCCTTGGTACACTTTAAAAAGGAGACCAAAACGTTCTTAATGGGAAAATGCCTCATCTAATGAACACCTTTCAATCATTCCCTCAATGAACTGAGACTGCGTGTATGTTATACATTCCTGCTTTAATTGTTTCACTACTTACATATTGATCCCACACGTAGCTTGGACCTTTGACAGCACGCTCTTCAGGTATAATACAGCCCCCTGTATTTTTTACCTGCTTGCTTTTTTCCCGCATGTAGCTTGAACTATATACTGCGTGCTCCTCCCTTACAATGTATCCCAACCTTTCCCAATGTGATCCCTCCCATCCCATGCTTTGTATTCCCCCCTCCCTAATCCTGTAAAGAGCTCTGATACCCTCACAGGTCTGGTTCGCGCTCTATAAAACTATAAAATAAATAAATAGTGGTACAATATTTGCAATGTGAGAACCCTTGATAGACCCTCCCAGGAGAGAGATTAGTTTGTTTTGCCAACTGTAATATTGTATATTTTATGACTTTACATCTAAAGGTTGCCTTGTGGGAAAGCTAAAGCTCAATATGGATTGCCTGGGTTGGTTATGATGACAGCTCAATACCCCAATACAAAAGGGTATAGGCCTGAATGTTTGTTACAAAAACTTATAAAGAAGGCAGTAGGCCTGAAATATTTATTGTGAAAAGCATATGTTTAAATCAATAGGAATTTATAGGTGGATTGTGGTATTTTATTACATGGAATCTCACACATTACCGTGGTTGACAACATTGAGGGTTGGTTACCCCTCTGACCAACTGCAGGGATAGAAGATTTGCACTTTATGAATCTTTTTAGGCCCACCTAGGAGAGATATTATTTTGCTTTGCCAACTGTAATTTTGTTACATTTTTATGTCTCTATGCCTGATGGCTGCCTTGTGGAAAGGTGACGCCTAATAAAGTAGGCCTGAGTTGATTATGGTGATAAACCAACAATAACAGCCACAGGCCTTATTGGTACTCTGGGAAAGGTTAAGCCATATGTCAAGCGTCTGGTCTGTTTAATGTAAAAAGTTAAGATAAAGGTTGAAGGCCTGATTGTGTATTATGAAAACTCATTGTTTGGGCGGTAGGCCTGGCATGCTGATTGGGAGAAGCATATCTTACAGTCAATGAGCATTTAAGGGTGGATTGTTATCATTTTATATAAAAGCCTACTGAAAAGAATTTTGTGACATGGAACACCATAGATTACCATAGTAGGCAAGGGTTTTGGTGCTGGATACCACTATGATAAACCATGGTTACTGAAGATTTGTACTGTGAGGAGTTATACTTTCTTAGGAGGGTTATATGAAGGTAGTAGGCCTGATTTATTTACTATGTAAAACGTATGTCAAACCAATAGGTATTTAAGGGTGTACTGATTTTGCACATTGTTAAAGCCTGCAGTCCGTATATTGATACATGAAATCTCACAGAATACTTTTGAAGTAAAGGATTTTTATTTGGCAACCCATTTTGACAAAACATAGGGGTATAAGATTACCACTGTTTTAATTCTTACTAGGATCTCTTAGGAAGGCCTGACAATATTAACTGTCTGTCATCATCTTGTAATAAAGAAATCATTACGTAATACATACATCTATTCTAGAAATTGGTAGTATGTAGGGTGGCTTCTACCAAGTGTTCGTTGGGAGTAATAGTGCCAATTTCCACTGCGTTATTTTTCCTTTCTTCTTTGGGACATAGTGCTGTCATAAATATTCCAGCATGGCATGTAATAATTGGGTTGATGTCTGAGGCCTGATCGGTGCAGGTTACCAACCCGAGCATCTTCAGATTAATCCATTAGTTGGGCTGGTTTAGTTTCATGCTGTTCGTAATAGCGGTTTTCTATTTGTATATCATATTGTTTAGTGACTTCTGTTCCAGGGATGTTTGCTAAAGCTGTTAACTTTTTATTGTGTGCAAATTTTAAGTAAATTAAATATTTTATACTCAGGGTGGATTTGTGTACATGCCTTGATATTTTTTGGTGAAAGTGATTGTAGCTTTCCTGAACTGCAGTGTGTGAGTATATTTTAAGTATGGTTGAAAGTCATCTTAATGGTGGCAATAGTTGTTAGTTTGTTTTAAATGTGCTAATATTTAATTATTGTAATTTGCACTTTGTTTGTTTGCTAACTGTGCAAATATTAATGACATGTTTTTATTTTGATTTAGACCATGTGTTGTGTGATCATGTGTATTTGACTGAGTAGTGGAAGGCACAACTTAAACATGCCATCCATCATGCACGTGTTAATTTGCATTACGTTTAATATATTGTTATTGGTAACATAAATGATAACTGAAAAAAGTGTTTTTTATTTGAGGGGTGAAACCGTTCTCAAACTACAATGACAGTCTTTGCCAGGGTGAACTACAAAAGTCACTAAATTAACCAGTGCTTAACCGTCTGGTAGCTTGGCACAAAAGGAGTCAGGCTTAACTCACAGGCACTGTGTTAAATATTTATGTAGCACACAAACAGAAATAAAGTGAAAGCACAACCCAATAAAAATCCCAGACACATTTAGAAAACTAGATACCATTTCAATAAATACTCTGATAATAGAACCAGAGATAAACAATTTCCAAGGTTTTTTTCAAGTATTGCACCTTGAAGTCAAAGTCACACTCACAGTCATCTGGTTATACTGTTTAGGGGGAAGTCACATGTTTAGGTTGACCATGATGAAGCACCTGCCAGATACACAGACCAGCTCAGTCCTACTGAAAAAGATACCTTCTCAAAGTATGGTGCAAAGTGTCCAGCTCGCAGTGGTGGAGGCTGCAAGGAGAGCTTCGCATATAGTTGTCGCGGTAGCATGAAGAACAGGCTGGGCATCAGGAGTGGTCGTCACTGTAGTGTGAAGATCCTGTCAAGTATTGCGGACACTTGTTGCTGAAGCTTCGCATTGGCTGTCATCGCCTGCTGTCGTGAAACGCGGCGACGAAAATCCTTGGGGACATCTTCACAAAATCATTTTGGGTTGTGGGAATATATGCTGAATGAAAATCCCACTCTTGTCAAATAACTTTGAAATCCCAAAGTTTCTTCCAAGAGGGTCACTGCATTGAGAACAACTGTGATAGTCACCTTTGGTTTTGAATATATCATTTGACTGGCTCTGAATGTTCCATTAAGGTCTATGTTGATATTGTTCATTTTATATGGAATCATTACTTTAGTTGATGGTTATTGTTTGGATGCAGACCTCACAGTTGTTTGTTTTATTTGCTTTTTTGCTATGTACGGTATTTAAATTGAACATTTTTGTATTGTCTTGTGGGGTGTTTTTTTCATGGAAAAAAGGTTGAGAAGTCTCCCTTCTCATGATATATCGAAAGTTCATAATATGCTGTTTAAAATATTACTGAATAAATTGTAAAAAAAATATATGGGCCGAGAAAATAGATTCAATCGATCTGGTTTGTAAAGAAGAAGGTTGAATATTCAAAGCCATTTTTTCTGTTATGTGAAATACATTCTAAAAGTGTCATTTTCAGAATTGTGAATTAAAATACGATTTTACTGTTAAATATCGTTTCAAATTACAATTCATTTGAGACAGGAACTTTACATTTCCAGCTGTTCTCGATCAAAAGTGAACACATATTGAATGTAATTAGGTAACTCACTGTTATCCTATGGGATAGGTAGGCCTTACAGTAGTAAAATTCAAATGTAAAAGTTCTTCGCCAGCAGAACTTGTATAACTTAAAAGTATATGTCCCACTTTTTAATACACTGCTCCCTGTCTTAAGAGCTGTTTAGGGCCAACCTTATGGTTGACTTACATATACTAAAAAGGCAGGTTTTAAGCATGAGAAAAGGTTAATTGTCTCACGTAGCAGCTGTACTGCAATAGTATAGCTGTCACCCTGAGCACAAGTTGGTGCTGGTCCCCAGCAAGTTTTATCCAAATAATAGTTCAAAGAATCTTAAATTAACCTGTAAGTGTCTTTATTCGCACTTCTCCATAGTTAATATCCAAATAGTATCCAAACAATAACAATTCCCCAAAAACCGGCCTTAACGGCAGAGCAACCAGCAGCCTTATGAAGTGGGGCGGTATAGTAACGTATTTTTGTGTGTTTAGAAACTCGAAGCGCAATGAGCGACAGTGATTTAGAAACCAAACTAGGTCGATAATGCGAGTTTGACTTAACTTAAGTAATGGACATTAACAGACGATTAAAATACTCGTAGAAATGAGCATGTATTACGTTTAAATGGATTGCAAAGTTTATTTAATCACGTGTTTAACTTGTTGGATTTACTCATTTGATTTAAGTGGGCTTTGGATATTGATCGAAAGTATTTTTTGGATTCACAGAATCATTTCCCTGATGAAGGCGGGAGATCCTGCCGAAATGCATTGGATGTCATGAATTGGGAGTTGTTATTGTTTGGATACTATTTGGATATTAACTATGGAGAAGTGCGAATAAAGACACTTACGGATTAATTTAAGATTCTTTGAACTATTATTTGGATAAAACTTGCTGGGGGACCAGCACCAACTTGCGCTCAGGGTGACAGCTATACTATTGCAGTACAGCTGCTACGTGAGAGTATTCAATACATTCCAGGCGGGGAACGATACCCTGGTTGCACGGAAAAAAAATAAAAAATTTCGGATTAAGTGGTGCACTATCCTACACCTTCACGCTCAAAAGGTTAATTGTGCCAAGTCGAAGTGGCAGTTTAAAACTGCACACAGGTTGCAATGGCAGGCCTGACGTATGTGTTAAAGGGCTACTTAAGTGGTTGCCACAATAGGTGCTGCAGGCTCACTAGTAGCATTTAATTTACAGGTTGTGGGTACATGTAGTACCACTTTACTAGGGACTTATAAGTAAAGTAAATGTACCAATTGGGTGAAAGCCAATTTGACCATGGTTTAGGGAGTGAGCACAAGCACTCTAATATTGCTTAGCACTGGTAAAGTGTGCAAAGTCCTAAAGCCAACAAAAACACATTTGAGCAAAACAGGACATTAGAAGGCAAAAGGTCTGCGGGAAGACCACACCTGTCGGCTGTCAGGACTAAGAATAATATTTTTATATTCGTATAATAAAAAGGTGCAATTTTATGTGTGGTTAGTAAATGTTAGGGTTTGTCTAGTTCTTCATATTCGCTTGTTATTTTATGTGTTATGACAATTAATCTTTTTAGGTCTGGTATGCCAGGGAAGTGGGCAGTTGCCTGTTCTGGAACATTTGGTATGATATGTTTAAATACTATTCCTTTTGGTTCTTAAGAGCTCATATTGCACTCTTTCCTGTCCTGTAAAATAATACTGTCTTCTGTTTCAGTATTATTAGTGAAATGGTAGCTTTCATAATTTCAGTTTTAGTGAAAGCCCGGCCAAAGCATACATTTGCATAATATTTTGTGCATTTGTAATGTGTTTTTCTACTGGTGATGCTCTCCTTTCTAGAAGTATATCATCTATAATTTAATAACAGCTTCCCTTTTTGGGATTTGATTAATTTTGATGTTTCCGGTACCTTAGCCGTCAGTTATCGAATATAAAAAATATACATGAACTTTTTTTTAAATACATGTTTTATAATTCTGTATAACATTTTTACATTGCAGCTGCACGATTTTTGATGTTGCTTTTGGCACAGTTTTTGTTTTTTGCAATCTGTAGAAAGGAAGAAATGTGTTAGTTTTGTTGTTTGATTTTGTAATTTAAAATGTTGTTATAAAATTGTTAGTTTTACCTTTTGTTCACGTATGTTAAAGCATTATTTTTAGGATTATTTTAGTAGTGTTATAGTTACAATGCTTACTTTTGAGGTGATCTTTGCTGTATTTCAAGTAATATGGTGCCTGTGCCTTTATTTTATTTTCCTTTTATGGCTTTTTTTATTAGAGAATGTTGTTGGGGAAATTAAAATGCAGCATAGTTTTAATTATTTGAGATCTTAAAAAAGTTACAGTATTTTATTTCTTTTGTTACATGTCATTTATTGTCAAAATTACTATGGGGCTCATTAGGATGGCGGACGGACCTGCGTCCGTCCGCCACCCCAGAGGAGGAGGGACCGTCCGCAGGGGCAGCGGCAGTCCCTCCATGCTAATTAGGATGTGACCGCCACCCTGGCAGTCACATCCTGTATTTTTAACATTGCGGCGGGTGCTGCTTGAAGCAGCACATGCCGCAATGTTAAAAAAAACATGTTTTCCTTTGCGTGCACGAAGCTGCAGGCACCGCGTGGTGCCTGCCGCTTCATGCACGCAAAGGCAGCGGTACCATAGGTACCCCCCATGTGCACCCCCACCCCCCCTTCACCCCTGGGGGCCCGCAACGGGCCCCCAAAGAAAAGTCTGTATGCCTTTCCACGGCGGAAATGCTGCCGTGTAAAGGCATAGGACCGCTGACATCCTAATATGGCTGGCGATGTCTGATAGACACCGCCAGCCATGTTAGAGCTTTTCTGCCGCGGTCGGAAGGCGACCGCAGCGGCAAAGCGGCAGCCGGAAAAAAGATCCCCAGCCATCCTAATCTGGCGGGGGGTCTTTTTTCAGTCCGCAGCGGATTAACCGCAATCCTAATGAGCCCCTTTGTTTGTAGCATTTAAAGTTTTTTGAAATACTGAAATATTCTTTTATAGAATTGCAATCCAGCAGAGTGATGTTGACCTGTTATAATTGTTATTCTGGTAAGCCTTTTCGTGTGTGTTTTTGTGACCTTTTATGGTCTTTTTTAATTGGAAAACCATTTCTGTGTGTTAGCTGTTTTTAAGTTTAATTTGATAGGTTTGTTGGAGACTAGTTTAACTTTTTTTGCACCATTTATGGCAAATGCTAATTATTGTTTTGATTATATTTTGTTGTATATTAATTTAATTTTGATCTATTTTTATATCTGTATACAACCTTAATGTAATATTGTTTGTTGTCCGTAGAATTATGTAGATTTTCCAGGGCTCCATATTTTTTTTTTCATGATTGTTGTGTTCCCTTAGGTTTTATGTGTTGACCATATTTGGTATTTCTTTACATTTTTTATATTGTTGTATTTTAGATATTTTGATGTGAAGTTTTAGTCATCAATATTAATGTCTTTACTGTTTAAATATAGGGTCACTATATTTAGATTTCAATATTTGTTTGCTTATATTTGTGATGGTCGATCCTGTTTTTCTCAAAATAACATCATATTCCATCTGGCGGCTTCAAGCCAACATAACTTTTAGCTTTTCTTGTATGTGTATAATTTGTTTCTTCTGACCAGAAGCTGTCATAGTGAGTTAATATTCTCAACAATTATTTTGTTTGCAACAAATGTCTAATCACTATGATTTTAAACTATTTCAAACTGTAACATGTCCTTGTTTCAATAAGTCATATCTATCACTTTCCCTTCTAGGGAGTGTCTGTAATTCCTATATTTGTAGGATGGATCCAGATATTTTCACTTTCGATGATCAATTCAAATTATTCTTTGGCCCGTCATGTGCAGATCTCTTATAAATAATTCTCTGTCTTATCAGCTGCTAGTTTCCAACCATGAAAAACTACAGTGTTTGTGGTGTGTATAAATGTTTTAAAACGTGGAAATGATGTTCCTTAATACTCCTCTCCTCGACATATGTGTTCTAAAATATAAACTTCTTTGTAATACAGTTTGCACTGTTGGTAATAAATCAGATAACATGCACTTTCCCTAATAGCATGTAGACTTTACATGCACTTGAGGCCATAATTACACAAGCAACCGGAATGATAGAGCGCCAAATGAACCCCAGTGGATTCAAAACATTCTACCTAGTCATGGATTTTGTAGTCCACAGCCTTCTGGAACTTGTAGTTTTGTGGTTTTTTTCAATTATATGTGTGGAGTAGGGAAAGTCAGGGCTGGTTAAAGGTGTTCTAAAGAACATGGGGGTGAGAGAGCAAGTCTGGCAATATATTAAAAGTTATGCTTTAAAGGTAGCATGATTATGACACAGATTTGCTTGGAATGATTTAAGAAAATTTAAGATGAGTATTTCTCAGTGAACATTTGAACATGTAGTGCAATAGCTATCATATTTTTTCCATGCTATGTGTGACAATGACATATTCAGCAAATCAACACACTTTAGAAAATATTAATTGCATGCCAGGACTTGTACTTTCAATTTTATTTATAGGAACCATGGTGTGAGGAGGAGCCTGCCTTTAACCCCGTAATCAGCCCCCGCCGGAGTCTTTTCAGAGAACTGCCTGGCCTGGACCATAGAGGGTTAACTAACCCGGAGACCTCTTCCCTACAGGAAAGCCACAGCCAATGGGAGGCGACCAGGACCATTAGGAGGGCGGAGAGGACGACTGGAGGGGGAACCCGAAAGACGCGAGGACTGGAGAGGAGGACGCGAAAACCACGAGGAAATCCGGCTACACGGAGGACCCGCCTGTGGACACCGAGGACACACCTGTGGACGCCGACCCCCCTGAAGCAGACAGAGATGAGGCTGCCGACGGAGAGGCTGAGACCTGGTCCGGGGAGTGGTGGATACCCCCGGAGGATGCCCCAGTGCCGCTGTAACTCTGGAGACTTATGGCTATCACGGTGCGTGAATCGGGTAAGGGGTTGGAGGGAGGGAATCGGCATTTCAGGGTTGGCGTTGGGATTCAAGGTTTTTCCCTTTCTGTTCTATTGATTACTGTTTTGGGTAGGGGCACGGGCATGCATATGAATGCTGGGACGTCCATAGAGGTCTTGACTTATGTCCATGTCCTTGGGCTGTCAGAATAATAACGGCGAGTAATAACCCTTGTGCCAGTGAGGATGTATTGTGGGTAACGGGTGCTGAAGAAGTCCGTGTTCTGTCCCTAACTTTCATTTCACCTGGCCTAAGAGCTTATACCTGAAGTAAGGACAAGCCACCCGATTTAATCTGCCTATGTATTTAGTTGCACATTGTACCTTCCCCCCCCCACTATTCCCCTGAGCACAATCGGGATTTTCTTTCACAACCTTGGTGACGGTATTCCTTACATAAACCGGGACAATCATACTTACCACCTGTGTTTCTTCTCTCTCCACGCTACCCGGGAAACCACCACCAACACCCACCTGGGGAGAAAAAGACGTTGCCCGAGGGAATCCTAACTCCAATTTAGAAGTTCAACACATGGAAGACCCCACTTTCTGTTTCAACTTTGTTTTGTGTACAGCACCTTAAATAAATACGCCAAAACAGATCCACGCATAAGACCTCCTAGCTTCTTTTTCCGCCCGTCACATGGTTTTAAATGTCCCACCATAACACAGATGTTGGCAAAATGCCAAAAATGGCTGAAAAGGTTGCACAAAACAAAGAGCCAGTTAAGGAGCACACATTATATAATGACGTCTCCAGATGTTAATAATGCCTAACTCAGTGGTCCTTTTTAGGTCGAGCTGGTAAACTGCATCCAAAGGATGCAGGTGTCCAGCTGGAGACCTAATGTTATCTGTTACGGGGGAAGGAGGACAAGAGGGTGTTACGAGCTTTTTCTCTGGATTTGTGTGCGCGAACGCGCACGTTCTGTCTCGCGCCGTGCACATGCGTGCGCATACAGACAGACACTCGCTCACACCCCCCCCTCCTCCACAGTCACACACACACGCACTCCAAGACACATACACACATGCACGCACACACATACATACACAGGGCCCCCCCCCCGCTGCACGCGCGCGCGCACACACATGCCCCCCGCCCTCGCAGCTCAGCAACCCACTCACCGGCTTCCTTGGTGCGGCGGCTCTCCTCAGCTGCAGGGCCCGGCAGCAGGACTCTTCCTCCCTCCTTCAGCACCGGGGCGCAGGGTAGGCTCCTGCCTGCTCCGGTGCTCCAAACAATCACGGCTCTTCCCTGGGAGGTGGGGTAGGCTCCCGCCCTCCTACTTCCTGTTTCCGGTTGTCGCGCCGGCCTGCCTGACTTCCTGGTCGCAGGCCGGTGCATCAGGCGTATGGGGACCCGCGCTGCCTGAGGACTGCTTCCCGCTCCCGTTTTCAGCCCTGCCCGTTCGGAGCTCTTCTTCCCCCGCACATCGCCGCCGCCCACGGGTGCCCACAGCCCCTGTCACATGGCCACCATATTAATATCCATGTCTGCTCTGTCTGGGGGAGCTTCAGGCTGGGGAGAAACGTCTTGGGTTTGGTGTCTGAGCTTTCAGCTTGTCTCAAGCAAAGAGCCCCGTGGAGCTGTGGGGCATACAGGAGCTAGATGCCTCCACCGGCTAGTTACCAGCGCACACCCCAGCTGCTCCTCGTTTTTGGCTGGGCAGCTGCTGGCACGGGTTATTGGTCTGCTTGAAATAAGCTGAAAAGCAGTGAGTGCCCCGGGAGCCTTCAGGGGCACAGGGCGCACCGCTGCATTGCTATGAGATGGTTGCTTCGCTCTCAACTCCCTTCCCTCGGAGGTGTAACTCGAGAGGCCGCAGAAAGAGGCAGCTAAATATAAATCCTTGCCCACCCGGGTGCACCTCGCACCGGTTCGCATCTGCTGAGACCACCCTCCCCAGACAGGCTTCTGTCGGAGCATCTTCCGCTGGAGAACTGCTACTGGGGTGCTTAACTGCGCGGCTGGGCGCTGGGTAGAGGGCACAGGCCGCAGGCCAGGCTCCCGTGGGCGGAGAGATTACACCTGAATGGAAACAGCTGGGGCGATAATGCCACGGCTGTCAGGGACATGTCCCCAAACACGACAGCTTGTATCCCAGGGATTGCTCGGGAATCGTGTACCACCTGACCCGCTGTAAATCACAGGTTAATATTAGAAGGCCGTATGTCCCAGTAGAACCCACTAGCCTAGAACGCACCCCTCCCCGCATCATACCACATATACTCCTACTGCAAGCCAGGGTTCGCCCTAGACTCCATAATGGACAAGTTATACCTCCCACGGAATAGTGCCCCTAAAAATGTTTATTGGGCAAGTGCAGAGGGCTCTCTTGCGTGCAGTCCACACAGCAGACTGTCCCTTCCCAAGGCAGTGGGCTCAGCTTTGTGGCCACGTCCGTGCGTAACAAGAACTGCCTAGCCAATCAGGTAGGAATGTAAGGTAATAAATACTCCTCAGACCCACTCAAAAGGAGGACCACCCACGAACCTTCGAGCAGTAACCCGAAGACAGACGAGTTAGGTATGCGCTTGAACAGTGTGCTGCAAAAAGTACCACGCACCAAAAAAGCCATACATAAAACGCTCAGAGTGGTTGCTTTGCTGGTTTTAGAGATATCAATGGTTCTAGTATCTAGTATGCTTGCAGATTCCCTTCCGGTTCATCGTACGAGGCCAGACAACTTTTTATTTCATATATTGGGGGGGTCCTCTCTTCTGAACTGAAAGTCTTATCAGTCTGAAGTAGCTTCAACCGAGCGGTCAAACAATGAATGGTCAATTAATCTGAACTCTTTACTATATGGCCCACACTAAGAAGCTTGCGCAGCTGCCAAACAGGCTAAATCTGTTGCGTGTTTTAAAATAAGACTTTCTGTACTGTATTTATATATATTTTTCTTAATAAAAATTTGTGAAATAAAAAATAAGACTTTAGCTTCGAGAACCTAGCATTTTTTCACAAACAGTTAATTTCACCACTGCAAAATGTTCCTCAATTTTTTTTTTTTAAGTTTCACAAAAATTGTATTAGTCATACGTAGAACTTGTTTATATTTATGTCTTCAGTTACTAGAATGATTGAGTGAATGTTCTCACTGGGGTAAGCATGTGGATTGATTTATTTTTCATATTTATTACACTACTTCATTAAAGTATATTTGTACTTACTTAGGTCTTGTTCCTTCAGTTTATTATGAACTATTGTCAGTTCTTGATTGTATTTTGAGTTGCCTTAGGTCTTTGCAATTACAACACTGCATCAAATACATATAGTTGGCAAACTGCTGCTAAATCTAGGGCACTGTCCCATGCAACACCAAAACATACCACACAAACATACAGAAAAAACTAACGAAGATAACTCACCCTCACCAGCACAACACATCACAAGACACCACCTGGATTGTGATGCATGTATAACAAGCATTGGCAAATCCAATAGGTCTTGCCTATGCAAATCTATTGGCTCAGTAATTTTTTTTTAATCCATGGTGTACATCAGTGTGTCTGCTGTGCAGCATGGCTGAAAGTAACCACCCTGTCCTGTTTAATTGCTTGTTGCTTCTAGCCCTCTGCCAGTCCCCCGTTGCTTGCCCCTGCAGTCCTACAACAACAAAAAAAGACAAAGCCAGTAGATATCACAATTGTAGTCATGTTGCACAGCAGAGCGGCTGAAAGTAAAAAAAAAAAAAAAAAAACTTTCAACCATGCTGATTTTGTTGCGGAACTGGTTAGTTATTTAAAAAAATTAAACGCCATTATTATTTGTAATAGCGATACATCTAAGTCATGTAAATACAAAACATATTGCATTACAAATGCTATAGGTATCACATTTGCGAAAGTTATAACTATTGGCATTGTAAATGACAAAGCTATTAATTTCGCTATTTTCAAAAACAACACATAAATAAAAACTTTGCCATTTACAATACCAATAGCTCAAACTTTCCTAATGCGAGACCTATTGCATTGCAAATGCTTGTTTATTGTGATAACACACTGGTCCTCACTGATTGCGACCCTCCAGAACTTTTATTGCAGCCCCTTGGTACACAATGGCCCTCTTCTCCACAGAAGGATGTGCGCTGTTACTTACAGGGCTTGCTGACAGCAGTCACAGATTTTTATATGGCAATCGCCAACTATCCATGGCCAAAGTGATGAGTCTGTAAGGGATCAACTTCACCCCAGGTTTGATGTTGGTGCACAGTGAAGGTGGTGTATGCAGACATTGTAGGCAGGAAGAACTGTCTTTGTGATATTCAGGGTGAAGGGGAAAATGTTTAAGCTTCCATCAGACACAGAACAACTATAACATAGACAACTGGAGGTGTGCACGCAAAGAGGCAACATTAAGAAATATAGGGGCTTCTTTACAAGCCGATTGCGCCACAGAGTGCCTGCCCTTATTTACAAGGCCACGTAAAGTCACCCTGTGTGGCTTTTCATGGCCTTGTAAATATGGCCGATTCTTTTTATTCCTCTGCGTGAAAGGGGCGTTCCATTTGTGTTGTGGTGGGTGTTCCCATACAACATCCATGGAATCTGACTCATTCCCATATTTACAAGGTTTCATAAACCTTGGAATGCACCAGATTTCTTCGCCTACCCAGGGGAGGTGTAAGGGAGGGTCAACGAGGAAAAATACCTTTATTTCTCCTTGTTGTTCCCTTTTCTTTATGTGCTGCATTTTGCAGCACACATAGAAAGCGAAAAACATCTCTTGTGATAGTTTTTGTGTAGGAAGGTGTCCCTTTGTGAGAGGAATGGGCGGAAGAAGAGTCTAGGAGGCCGAATTCGGGGCTCAATTGTGGCAAAATTGTATTAGCAGTAGTAGAAACAAAAGCCAGTAAAAGTTGGTGGTGTATTCTCTTCTTCCTTGCGAGGTCTTCGGCAGTGGACTTCCTCCGAGATGGCTCATCTTTTTCCTTTTAGAGGGACACCCCAGGAGTCTCAAGAAGGAGGAAAGAGAAGGCAGTAAGTTATTCCAGTCGTCTACTGTGTTGTTTAGACGGGGCCCTCCACCATCCCCGAAAGTGAGGGGGATGCATGCAGCAGCCAAAAAGAAAAGAGATGCGGTCCACGGAACAGCTCACATGGCAGCCCAAAACGCCAGCACTACAGACGTATTATTCTCTCTCCAACAGTCCCTTAACTTCAGGGTGTTGAAGATGGACCGGTATCAGGTCACGTCGGTATTCAATAATTGGAAAATAAGGGAGACAGAAGCAGGGGCTTGGCGCTATTCCACAGACCTTCTTCTACGAGGGTCGGGTACTTATTAACGAGGTAGGTAGTGCAAATGCCGGTCTTGTATAGGGCCGTGAGGGATCGGGTGGCATGCTAGAGAGTGGTGACTATGCAACTATGCACAGAAACACAGTGGTGTAGCCCATTCCCCAGTTCCCTCTCTTCACTCCCTTGCCGCTCCCGATTCATGTATCGCAACATCCGCAACTCTCCGGAGTTGCCGCAGCTTACAGATGTCCTCCGGGGGTATCCACCACTCCTCCGACCAGGCCTCTGGCCCTTCGTCTGTGTCCTGATCTTGAGGGTTGATGTTTCCCGAAGTCTCTTAGTTGTCAGTCGAGTTGGTCTCTCTTCACTCTCAAACAAGCACGTCGTCCTTGTTCCTTGTTCCTTCCCGCGATCCGTCCTCCTTGCTCCTCCGGATTCAGCACATCTCCTGGGATCTCCGGGACCTACTTACGTGGTCTTGGCTCCACCTCTTCTTGCTCCCATTGGTCTAGGATTCCCGGCTGGGAAGCCCCTTCCTGCACGTGAGAGGCATCAGGCAGGGTTAACTCTTTCCCCGCCGCGTCAAAACAGTGTCCATATGCGCAGGACCCACAGGGTATAAGGGAGGGTGATGTGTAGCCGATGTTCCTTCGGCCCCCTCACACCCTTCCTACTCAAAAACAATCACCCCTACATTGCAAACACCCTTGAACCATAAAAAAAGGGTGCCTGCGTTGGTGCATGGCAGCCCATTGTGCACCAGTGCAGGGGAAAGGGACAGAAATGCACCGTGTCGCACAGATACAGGGCATACCTGCCCTATTATTTTCTCACAGAGCAGCCCAGCAAGATTCGTTGTGGCACTGCCCTGCGCCAAAACCTTGTAAATAAGGCCCATAGAGTACAGAAGCCCCTTGTGAGCACCGGGATAACAGTACTTCCATAAGAGGAAAACATGATCAGGCGGGACTGGAGAAATGTAAAAGTAATGTCCATGCATTACAGCTTTTCTCTTGTAGCTGTGCTCCTGACATCTCTATGTCCATCGTGAAAATCACTGTGCCACCGCAACTGTATGCTTGTAGCCACCACTTATGCACAGATTCACTCTTGGTGCAAGTTTGACCTTGGTGCTGCACGAGTTCCAGTTGTTGGTTCTTTGCCTGATCTGAATGGCACATCTCCTTGCCTCACTTTTTGTGAAGGTATCTTCTTCTGTCATCTCTTTAATCTCTCAGTATGTTCAACGCAGGAGAAGCATGCACATTGACTGACATTACGTTAATTAGATGCCACAAGCATTCTATAGTGGATGGACACTAATGTGGATGATACTATTGCAGAACAGTGGATTAACAGGGATGGCTCAAAGCCCATGTAAGTATGGATAATATATATATATATGTATTCTTATTAAAACAGATGTTTTTGGGTAATACCAAACCTAAAAAATCCAATACCCAACTGCTGTTTGACAGAGAGGTGCAGACAGGTGCGGTCAGTGCAGGTAAGAGCTGTAGGGTGGGGGGCGGTGTGTGGGTTGAGTCGACAGACGGAATAGGGAAAATAAAATAACAAAAGAAATTAATCCACTTTCCTTGTACTTGCCGCATCGCCCTATTTCCATATTCTGTCATCTGTCAACTCCCACCCTGCCCCACTGCTCTAACCTGTGAGGAACTAAAGTCTAAATTAGGCCTTATGAGTAAGTCATAAACACATGGGCACGTTTGGAAATTAGCGTGATGTATCTATTTAGTTCAGTATAAGCACTAATGCACTAATGGGTATCACATAATTCGATATTTAGTGGTTGCTACTCTCTCTATATAAGTACCTACCTTTTGACGGGTATTATAACTTAACCCGACCGACGCCATTTTGTGGCCTAGCCTGACTGTAGTACTAGCAAAACCCATCACGCCTTAGTCAGTGAGGTTTGCAACTTCAAGAAATAGCGTAACAGCTGTAACAAACTGCTGCTCCTGCATTTTAGGCCTGTCAAGGTTATAGGAGGGGGTAGGCCGGATAAGCACATTCCAAGAGACGCTGAACGATAAGCAGAAGGGAGTCACCCTCATCGACCTTGCTTTAATGAGCTGAGCCGAACTGAAGCTGCTTTGTGTGCCATAAATGGTTCTTCGTTTCCAGCAACCTGTACCAACTTGTATTTTTCCTTTTTAGGTAACGGTTTCGAAATGTAACAGTATATATGTGATCTCTTGATAATGTGCCAGCAGTCTTCTCGGCGGACCTCGAGGGGTTAGGTCGCGAGAAGCTCCTCAGGCAGAGTCTTTGTATAATAAATGATTGAACCTTCTTCACTGCCAACTGACTGGTTATTGGTAATTGGTATTGTGGGCTATCAGTAAGTATAGCTCTATATGGTATTATTTATTTTCGGTACTTCAGTTGGCGACTCCGCCGGGACTCCATGTGGGGTCGTCCCTCCGTAATCGGAAAAGAGCGGGACGTTAGAAAAGGTAATCTTGGTCGAGGGGGTGGACTGACCGAAGTTTGGGAGTTACTCCGCTCTCCCGATCAGGGAGCCTCAGCTGCTAGTGGCGCCACGCCGGAGTCCTACGGCTGTAAGCCAGAAGCAGACCGTGTTGGTCTCCAGGAGTTGGCAGTGGAGAAACTTGCAATCGAACCTGAGTGCACCAGGTGAGTGATTCGTCTTGTTTTGTGTTGGACACATTTTGATTTTGGATATCGGTATTTGGTGGTTTGAGACCATGAAGAACTTGGTGGAGGTCTGACGGGTAGTATTGAGACTGCACGGGCAAACGCTCCTGTTTTGAGCAATCTTGGTGAGTAATAGCGATATGAACCAGACGCCTAGGTGTGACTTGTGATGGTTCGCAACCAGACGGACTGCTCTCGGAAATGCTGGCAGTTACGATTTGGTAGCCCTTGGGCAGATCTGGAGCGGCGCTTAAACAGCGGTCTAAGCCAGAATAGTCCAGGAGGTGAACCAGGAAGGCTGCCGGATGGTCCGTAGGTCGGTCTGTGGTTTGAAAACCTGTGTGGCTATCTCTAGGTAATCTGAGGATATGACTACTTGACTTTGGGTTTCTTTTTGTTAAGAATTGGAAAATACACAAGTTCTCCATGAGCAGGAGTCGACGCGCTCTGCCTTTTGTTTGGTGAAGACATGTCAATTTGAACAGTTTCTCGTCTTTTTATGTTGTCAGAAGATTGTTGTATGTTCATTGTATGTGAATAGTTGAAGTTGCTTGAACATGGCCATGTGTATGAGAGTGTTGTAATTAACTTTCTTTTGCTTCCAGACAGAGAAATTAGACTCTAAAAAGAAAAAATGCAGTGCCTCAGTAAGTTATGTTTCTGCTGTATTTGTCGGAAAGGCACCAGATTGGATGAGAATCAGCCGGCCCCTCCAGACGGGAGCCCTAGTCATGATATGCATTGCAAGCACGGGATTACCCCACTCCTGTTTTATACCTTGTGGCACAAATATACAAAGGACAATGTAGAACTGCAATGGCCGTTGACAGGGTCTTTTGATGAGAAAAAGATTCAATATTTACAAGATCGTCTGCTTTCTAAGCGAAGCAGACAAGCCATGTTTGACACCCTTAATATATGGCAGAAAGAAGCAAAGCGCAGGCGCATCAGAGCAGAGAAGTTAGTCAGGATAAAAGCAGGACAGACTGTTAGCCAGAAAGCTGTTGCCTATGAAGACCGGGGTGACTCGTAGAGGCACGAATCAAGCGGTCGAAAAACATATTGACTCGAGCAGTGGTAGGAGGGAAGTCTTGAGATACCTTATTCTCTCTTTAAGGCATTTCCCATCCTTTTCTTATTTTTAATCCTGATAGGGGTACCAAGGGACGTTTAATAAAGTGACTTTTTTTGGTTGGCACCCTTAATCAGTTTTAATCACCTCCATTGAACTGCACTTTTAGTCGCACTATCAGTTTCTGTCACTGGGTGTTTGCACGGCTCACACCACATTTATGTTATGTGTTGGATGTGTTGAACTTACGTGGTTGTACGTCTTGTTTAGTGGAATTTATTATTTTTTCCCCTCCCTAATGCTCCGCCCTGAGTCTGGCTACACCAGGGCGTATTGTAAGCAGGCCCGATGATGAAGCATGTCACATACTTCGGTATGTGAGTGAGGGCAGTTTTTCCAAATAGAGCAATTTGCCCTATAGGAGTTTGGTTTTGTTTTTGTTGAAAACTCTATACACCCCCTTTAAGTGTACATTTGAGGTCCTTGGGGGTCTGGGGTGGTAGAGTCTAAACACTTTTGACCCTCTCCCCCTTTTTTCGTGCTGAGTACCCCTAATATATGGCAGAAAGAAGCAAAGCGCAGGCACATCAGAGCTGAGAAGTTAGTCAAGATAAAAGCAGGACAGACTGTTACCCAGAAAGCTGTTGCCTATGACAAAAATCAGACTGAACAGAATATCGATTGTTTGAATAGACAGTTCAGATTGCAGACAGACTAGAGTTATGTTACTCGAAATGAAGCTGAAGACGAAATAGAGGATTTATTGGACGTTCGATCTCCTCCACTGTACCCGAATTACGTAATGATCAGAATGTAGTAACGAGAAACAGTAGTAGAGACTTCTCGAGTGCCCTATCGATCAGCTCAGGCTGCTGAGGTAGTGGCATTATTACGAGCTTGCGAATTGAGTGAGGGGTTGGAGGTTAACATCTATACTGACAGCCAGTATGCCTTTGGCGTGGCCCATAGTTTTGGGCGGCTGTGGAAGGAAAGAGGTTTCCTTACCTCTCATGGTCAGAAAATACAAAATGGTCCCTTAGTGTTTCGATTGCTCATGGCTCTGACATTACCCAAAAGAGTGGCAATAATAAAATGCAGTGCACATAAGACAATAGTGGATGATATTGGGGAAGGGAATGCCTTTGCTGACCAAATCGCGAAACAAACGGCCCAGTCCACACTCACCTCTATGTTCGTAACTTTCTCTGCAAGGTGGGTGGAAGAATCTAATTTGTTTAATAATACCATAGAAAGTGTGCAAGAAATACAGAAAGAAGCTACCCCGGTTGAGTTGGCTCGATGTGAGCAGGCGGTAGGAAGGTTGGATGAAAATAACTGTTGGGTTGATTTGACTGAAAAACAACGATGGTTATTGCCCAATGCTCTGGTACAGGCCGTTGTAACTATGGCTCATGGCCCTGCTCATATTGGGGCAAAAGGCATTTGTGCCTTATTGGACGCAGTATGGAATAACCCCAATATTCAGAAGACGGCTGTCCATTTAGTCCAATATTGTATGGTCTGTTTGCAACACAATCCGGGAAAAGGAAAAACTGTTCTGAGTGGTAACTTTGCACCCCCGACTTTGCCTTTTGAAGTGATCCAGATGGATTATATCCATATGGAACGCGTCAACAACCTGAAATACGTCTTAGTGGTGGTCTGTGCCTTCAGCAAATGGGTTGAGGCCTACCCGACTAAAGAAAACACTGCCTTGGCAACAGCAAAAGCTCTTCTCAAAGAATGTATCCCTAGATTTGGGTTGCCCCGTTTGATTTGGTCGGACAACGAGGGACACTTTAATGGGGCCCTTGTAGAGCATATCTGTAATGGACTGCAAATAAGACAGAAATTCCATGCAGCTCGACATCCACAGTCAGCAGGATTGGTTGAGAAATATGACGGAATCTTGAAATAAAAAATGGCAAAAATCCAAGAGAGTACTAGCCTAAAATGGCCTGACACCCTACCCTTGGCTCTAATGTCGTTACGAGTTACCCCTCATTCACGATCTGGCCTATCGCCCTATGAGGTGGTTTTTGGGCGGCCTACTAATGTGTGGGGGGTGCCTAGACCAAAATCATTTAAAGATGTTGAATATCCTATGTTGATAGACTATCTGTACACTCTGACTAAAGATCTTCGTTCTAGTCATCAGCAGGTAGCATCTGTGTTGCAGCCCCTGCCGGAGGACCCCGGACATCGTTTGGAACCTGGCCAATGGGTGCTAGTCAAGAAATTTCAGCGAGACACCAGCCTGGCTCCGAGGTGGTCTGAGCCACATCAGATTCTCCTGGCGACACGGACGGCAGTGAAGGTGGATGGAAAAAGACACTGGATCCATATGTCCCACCTGAAGAAATTGCCCCTCCCGCTTCCTTATGATCGGCAGCATCCAGATTAAGCATGGGCGCATTTAGCAAATCTGGCGTACGCGAACTTGCGTATTTACGGATTCGCAATCCGCAAAATCCGCGAACTCTCGCGAATTTGCGGATTTTTGTGTTTTTTTGTGTTCGCAAGGGTTTCTGCCAGTTCGCGAGGTTTGTTTACCATTTCGCAATTGCGAACTTACTTTTCGGCTCGCAACGGCCGCGACTATGTTGTTTCTACGTCTGGTTCATCATCACAGTTTCACAGCACCCTCTGTTTCACCACTGCCACCCTCTGGTACACCCATGCCACCCTCTGGTACATCCTCACTGCCACCCTCTGGTTGGTTTATCACTGTAGATTATGGGGGTGAAAAAAAGCAAGCACACCTGCCCTGCTTCAACTGCCATGAATTAATTTGGGGTTGATTAATGTGTCACTGATTTTTAAACTTCCAGTCTGGCTGGCACCTGCTTCCTTCCTTATCTGTAATTTGCTTTCTGTTGCAGTGCATTTTTTTTTCACAGGACCTTTATGGCCTACTTGTAGCTATTCTAAGAGCCTGCTGTGAGGGTCAGAGCAGGGTCATAGAATAGTTGCAAATAGGCAACTGAACTCTGGAGGGGCCCCTCAGGAAGCACTAGAGTGAATGGTTACTAATGTTAAGATTGAACTGTTGCACCTGCTGATTGCTTTCAGTTTTGCTAAAATCTTTTTTCTGCAATTTCGCGCAATTTGCGGGGCGCGAATCCGTGCGAGATCGTTTTCGGAAGCCGCGAATTCGTGCGAATACACGATTTGTGTTTTGCTGCGTGTTTGTTCGCGTGATTTTTTGCATGTTCGCAAGCCGCTTGTAGTGCAACGTTTGCGAAGTTACCCTAGCGGTCATACATGGGCACGGCCATCTTGTTTGCGTGACGTAATTCTGTTTCCGGGCGCTATGTGTAATCTCGCAAAGTGTGCGGCTCGCTCGTACATGTTCGCGTGTGATCGCGAGGAAAATCTCGTGCGAACTTAGCCACGCGGTCGTGAACGGGCGCGGCCATCTTGTTTCTCATTCATTGCTATGGTTCTGGGCATGTTCTCTGTATCCTTTCTTAATCTCTGCCATCCTTTGCTTGTTTGAAGTTTATTTAGATCTATTTTACTCATTATCTATCCCTCTATTTTTCTAGCTCTATATTTTTGTGTTTTCTGCTACTTTTTGTTCATTTTAAACTACTTTTTTAAACGCTTTTCTTTTCTTCTTCCCTGTTCTATTTCTTATTTCTTATTTTGCTTCCTTCCTGCCCAGACCATGGCAAAGGGAGCCGGGAAGAAGCCCGCAAAGGGGAAGGGTCCCGCACCCCGTGCCCGGCTCCCGTGCGGGCGTTTGAGGGGGGAGACAGTTGTAGCTCGGGAGATTTTTAGTGCGGAGGAGGTGGCCGCACTAGTCTTTCACGTCCAGCGCCGCCTCCCCAAGACCATCATGGGAGGCGGCAGGATCGCTACCGGCTACGGGATCCGGCAGCGCCGGAAGCGGTGGGAGAAGGTGTGACGGGCCATGTTTGAACACTCTGGGGTCCGGCGCACCTATAACCAGGCCACCCACCGCTGGACGGATCTCATGGACCGGGAACGCGACTTGCTGGACGTGCTCGGCGTAGAGATCGCCGGGCTTGATGAGTAGTAGTAGCTATTTCTATCTATTTCATCACTACTCTGTTTTATCCCGCTCTGTGTGTTATTATATTGCAAATTTTTGTTTTTTACCAAGAGCAATAATGCTGCCGATTACATTGTAGATAAATTATATTTCAAAATCTTCTATGCATTTCAGGTGCACTGCTCTCCTTCTCAGTAGCCTTGCTACTATGCTTATTTGTTTTCTATTTTGTGTTCATTTCATTGGCCTGAGAAATTATGTATGAGTGTAGTGTAAAGAACTGCGTAATGCTAGACACTAAGGGTCAGATTTTCAATTACCGGCGCATCCCTGCAAAGTAGCAGGGATGCGCCAGTAATTGTGCGCCATGCCACCACCACCCATGGTGCGCTGTATTTACAATGTGGCGCACCATGGGCCCAAAACGTCACAGAAGCCTTACGCATCTGTGCCGTTAAGGCGGCGCATTGCTGGAGTTGCGTGCCAACGATGGCGCAGCTCCAGCAATGCTCTGGGGTTCCCTATCTCCCCAATGCTGCATCAAGCCATACGTCGGCTTCAAGCAGGCGCAGGGTTTGAGTCACGCATCATTGTCCTAAAAGTGACTGATTGACATCTTGTAGATTTCCCTCAGCCACTTTTAGGATTCGTTCCTGCGCAGGAACACCCTCCCTTGCGCCGAAACGCCCCCTGATGGCGCAGGGCTTTACAACGTGATGCATCTCCCATATGCGTCACTTTGTTAATATACGCCGCACCATGGCGCCTCTTTTGTTCTGCCGCTGCGTCACAAAAGTCATGCAACAATGGAGCAAAAGAGCCGCAAGGGGCTTCTAAATCAGCCCCTACAGACTCAAGTCCAGTCGTTCCTTTAGACACATGGCTATAAGAAGAAATAGTGGTGGTGGTCGGTGTATTGATAGTTTGAGTAGTCACTGATCTGCAAGCACGATGGACTTTGTCTGTCACTTTGCGTGCTGCGGACTGCTGCCTGCCAGGCCTAGGCAAACCTTTTTAGTAGTTTGTCTAGTGAGTTACATAGGAACTTTCCAAGTCAACGGTACACAAATCAATAACGTAGTAGACCACATGAGATCGGTCAATATATCCCGTGGAATAGTTGTCTATTTGCTATTTCGCCAAAATATTTTGCTATTGTTCTTTTGAAATGTTTGATTTGGTTGACAAATATCATCCATGTTTTCTGGTCTTTCTTTCTTTCATGTTGTACATCAGCTCCCCCCAGGGGCAAGAGGACACAGGAGGAGGAGGAGGGTGCTGTTCAGGATGCAGGCCAGGAGCGATCCAGCGAGGGCTCCTTTGCTGGCCCCAGTAAGTTTTAATTTTAATATAGAGTACCTATTTTTTCCTAGCGTTCCTCATTTGATTTTTTCTAAATCGTCTTTGATCTTCTTGTAGACTTTTGGTTTGGCTAGTAGGACAATCCATTCTACTACTGTTGCAGGGACAAATCTGCACAAACAGAACTATGGACACTAAATAATGCATTGCTTAGCTTATCAATTATAATAGGTGCTGTTAGACTTTCCACATACCTCAGTGATAACAGACTTTGTAGTTGAACCCCCAATCTCCTTACTGACTAGATAGTGTGGCAGAGTCATTTAGCTCCCAAAGTCACCGATGATTGATCCCCAATGATGATTAGATTATCCAACGCAGGACAAGAGTACAGAGTCAGAGTCAAGAAGTGTCAGAGGCCCGGACTCATGCTTGCAAAAATTCCACAACCTTTAGCTCATCCACTCTAGTCTGGAGGACCAAAAACCACAGAGTCTATTTAAGTTTAAAAGCTTTATTAAAAGTAAACACATTTCTAAAAATCAACTTTATCATAAAACTAAACGTTTAACTGAAAATGGAAAAGTGCTTAGTGCTGACGATTATTTGGACACATTTCTTGTGGTCGAGCCGAGCTCTCACCTGGTTTGAACTTGATCCTGCTCGTGTTCTTAGAAGTCAAGCTTCAGTCTGTTAGGAGAAAAAGTGGTGTGTGTTAAAAATAAAAGCAAGCATTCATCAGTTGTGCCAAAAACTGCAGCAAGACAACAGCCTTCCCTGGAAAAAGGGACATTTTTACTTTAGAGTAGACAGACACAAATTATTACATTGTATTCTGTTTTTTTCACATTTCTTTATTCCTCCTACACCAAATATTATATAGTAGTGAGTGGTGTATTCTAACATTCTTAAATGTACTTTGTAGGTGGAACATCTGGTGGCGGGGCCAGCGCAGAGGTGGTGGTATTGGACGAGGGGGACAACTCTGGGGAGGAGGCCGTGCAAGTGCCAGACATGCCTGTGAGGGTTCACACGGTGGTGGCGGGCAGAGGTAAGCTATATATTCCTTACTTATTGAGATTGAAGACTGCATAGTGTGCTTTCTGCATGGGTGTATTATAAATCAACCAGGTAGTAGCCTCCTCTAAATGTACTTCGACTTAGCTGTGAAGTTTTTGGCGAGAAGAATCCCAATAAGATCTGAGATGAACTTGATGGATGGGATGAACGAAAAGCGAAAGAAGGGTGTAAGTAAGGACGAGAAATTTAATGATGACTGGCAAAGGAGAATGATATGTGTTTGCTTGGTCCCCGAGGTGGCTGGGAAGGAAAGAATATGGTATGGTGCATGGCTGGGTGAATGATGAAGCAAGGATGGGTGGAAGGAGAACAGCCTGGGTGGGTGAAACAGAAACTGTATGTGTGCATATACTTTGAATGGATGGATGCCTGGATCATGGTATTATCGGACTCTTAGATAGCATATGTGTATCTAGAGAGAGTAGACGTCACTGGATGAACTAAGTGTTACTTTGAAGAGCATGTAACACCGCACCCGCACGTCCGTTCCAGTGTAGGAGAGACAAGGAAAAGAAGTTGTAATTTTGTCCAAATACTACCATGAATAGTAGCAGTAGTTTGTATTGCAACTGCAAGCACAGCATATATCCGGTTATTACGGTGGACACTCCCTACCTCTCTTAATAACTTTAGTTTAGTAGTAGTACGTCATTCATGTGTGGGCACACTGTTCACTCAATAATAAGCAAAGCACCTAAAGTCATCCCATATGTCATCAAATACATCCCATGTGAAGTGATAGATAATCAGATTATTTAGCTTCTTCATTTTCCTTTTCTAGTACTCATTTGCACTGTAGGGTAAAAGCTAAATTAATTAAGCAGTAGCCCTTTTACCAGAGTATTCTCAGTGCCACCCGTAATAGAAAAGTAAGAGCTTTACCACCTGCATGTACTGGACCGGTACAGTAACGCAAGTCTGTCTCAGTCATCATGTTGTGCATCTGTTTTTCTCGGGTGCAAGTTCACTGCGCTGGCATTATGCCGGCTTGCATAAGATAACGTACCAATTTTCCTAAACAAGAGAGAAGAAGAAGAATAAGACTGGTGTACTGTCATAGTTGACTGTAATGGAAGTCCATAGTGCTCGTAGAATTTGTTCCTTAAACTCCCACTAATGTTAGAGCAAGGATGAAGAAGTGGGAGGTTAGATAGATACTGTCCTCAATAGTTATGTACTGTGCTTTCAATTTGCTACTTGTACTGTGACACAACTTTCTGCTCAATCATTTTGTGTTAATCTTAAGGAGCATTGGTTACAGAGTGACTATGTCTTTCTTTCTTCATATAGTTGCTCCTTCCAAATCAACCAGAAGAGCATCAAGGAGGGAGCTGGCTCAAATGGCCCGGCAACGGAGGCTGGATGCCACTGTCGCCGAATATCGGCGGCTGGTGGCCCTGGAGGAGGAGGAGACGCAGTCTACCGGTACAACATCCACTGGTACCGCTGCATCCTCCTCCGTGCACCCACGGGCTGCAAGCCAGCGCAGTGCTCCAGCGGTACGGAGCCGGGCTACCAAAGCCAACCGCCACCGCCAAGCAGCAAAAACAGCAGCTGCCCCCCACAGGAGTTGCAAGGCACGCCAACGCCGCTTATCCCTAAGAGTGTCCTACCTGGAGCAGGAGGTCCATACCTACAAGAACTTGGTGGAGGGCCTCCGCTTTGACCATGCCACCCTCCGCAAGGAGTATGATGCCCTGGCCGCTAAAGTCAACAGCACCCTCCCGTAGTGTAGTGTCCCTTGCCCCTTTTTTAGAGACTTTTGGGGGGTGGGAATTGGGAGTTGGGTTGTGGGACTTTTGAAGGACAATCGTTGGGGTTAGGGAGGGTCTTGCGGGAGATTATTTTGTTAGGGCTACAAAAATATACTTTTTGAAACTTTATCTGGCCATACCTGTTTTTTACTGCTTTTGAGTCTGGTGGGTGGGGGTTTAACAGTAAGTTTGTTTTCCTGAAGAGTCCTAGGACTTTAGTAGTACTACCGTCAATCTCTCGTCTATTCCTAATACTCCATTATACTACCTCCCACCAAACGCTTATCTTACCTGTAATTTGTGTTTGAAAGTAGGGCTAGGCCCAGGGCTGGCTCCACGGGAAATGGCGATTAAGGTTGGCAATCCTGGGCGGATGAAATGTCCTCATTGCGGTGGTACTAGTGGTGTGACACAGTGGCAGTTGCATGCCTATGGAAAAAAAGAAAATGAAACCTGGTTTGTCCTTACTGTAGCATTACAACGGTACGATAGAGAATATAGCAGGTGACAGTACACTAGAACAGTGCCACACAGAGCCTAACAAATGGTAAAGTATTGGAAGTATAACTAGTACTTGCGCTGAATTTCTTTGACATTGGCTACTACTACAAGAAATAGTACTGAAGCTGAGTAAGTCTAGAATATATCCTCGGATTCCTTCACCAGCCTGTTGCTATGACCTTATCCTCCCCAGCAAGTGTGTGGAATTATTGATGTCATTTAGTCACACATCAAGCAAAACCACACAGCCCTGGGGAAGAGGGTTAGGGTTTGGAAAATGGATGGGAATGGGGGTTTCTTTTTGGGTAGGTTTTGTTGAGAGAAAAAAAAAAGCACAGCATGGACAAACAATAATTCAAGATAAAGAAATCTTTGGGTACAAAGCTAACCATAAATCTTTTTAAGTGACATAAAGGAAGTGCCTGCCCTACTGCATGCATTGTTACTGAAAAGTAAGTAGTACTAGAATGCGACAGTACAGGGCTGCAGCGTTTTCACTTGGCTATCTCTGCACTCAGAGAAACACTTCTTATTCTTACATTAAATTAGGTTTAAAAATTAGCCGAAGTAAAACCTATAGAATGGCTGTAGGGATCAGAGAGAGATCCAAGAAATGGAGTCACACTCATAGAAGAAAACAATGGATACTGTATCTGTATGTTGTTGTAGTTGTCCTGTTGAATTTGGTAAGTAAGTTGCATGCAGCAAACAATTCCTCTTATTAGCGGCACTCCTCCATTCCAGCTGACGCTTCGTCCATCAATGTTGGTGACCAGAAGACACCCTGTCCACTGCTTGCCTGGCGGATGCTGAATTGCGGCTCGCTAATGTGAAGCCTGACTCACTCCATCCTTTTTTTCCCCATTGCACAGACTGAAACCCGGCCTGTAATTATTGAACGAAAAATAGGAAGTGCTATTACAACACCACTGATAAATAAATACAAGGTGTGTGCGCTGTGTAGTGCAAAAAGTCACACTTTGATTTTCCAAATAGACAGTACAATATTTTTGAAAGTGCGTACTCTGTCTGAGTCACCTTTTGAAGGATAAATAAGTATGGGCAAATTAATTTAGCGGATCTTTCCCCTCAAGCTAGGTGTACTGTAAACTGTGTTTTAGAACAAAATTAGACCTTCCCAGCAGTGCTCCCGAGTCCCGCCTCCCACCCAGACCCTTACTAAAGCCAGTCGCAAAAATGTAGAAGACCCCCAATCAGATCTCAAAAAAAGAGGCCTAGCAGAAAACTGGTGACAAAACGTACTTTGAAAGTAAAAGTAGGCCCAAATACCCCCTTACCCACCGTGGATTGTATTTCCAAACCACTTGCAAGCAAGCAAAAGTATCCATAGCCAGCATCGCTCCAAGACTCGAAGGCCCCTCCACCCAAACACATGCAATAGACATACTGCTAACCCTAACAAGCCCTAAGTTAAGAATAGTGGCAAAGGCTTTCTTTAACTATGCCAAATCCCCCCTTTCCCACCATACTACTGGTTTAGAGTCTGGTGGGTGGTGGTTTAACAGTAAGTTAGTTTTCCTGAAACTTAAGTCTGTGTCATGTTCTTCCTTTAAGTGTAAATGGCTAAATGTTTTCAACAGTAAGTGCCTCTCACCGAGTAAGTGATCCCCCCTTTCCCACCATGGATTTTCTTCAAATCGCTTGCAACAAAAATTACACATTCCCACGAGTGCTCTAAAACCCCAGAACTCAGTTGCAAAAATCAAGAACACCCAAACACAGGCAATCCTGCTGCTAGGGCTAACCCTAACGAACCCTAAGTTACAAAAAGTGCCAAAACCTTTTTCCTCATGGATGTTGTTTAAACCAGTTTTATCCGGTATTAGACCTTCCCAGCAATGGCCCCAGAGCCGTCAACCCAGGCGAAAACAAGTAGAAGACCCCCAAACAGCCAAAAAGCAAAAGTACAAAAATGTGGACTTTGTCACTTTTGTGAAAATTTCCAAAATCACTCAGCGCGCGCTCTGCAGCTAGGCCCTAACTCCGCCCCGGCCTCCATGGATTTCCTTCAAACCTCTTGCTATCTAAACTATCCATACCCAGTAGTGCTCCCAGACCCCGAAACCCACCCACAAACACCAGGAAGCCCCCCAAACAGGCCCCTGAAAACGCTACATTGAGCGAAAAGTCAGAAAAGGCAAAACCTTTTTTCCTCATGGATGTTGTTTAAACCAGTTTTATCCGGTATTAGACCTTCCCAGCAATGGCCCCAGAGCTGTCAACCCAGGCGAAACCAAGTAGAAGACCCCCAAACAGCCAAAAAGCAAAAGTACAAAAATGTGGACTTAGTCACTTTTCTGAAAATTTCCGAAATCACTCAGCGCGCGCTCTGCAGCTAGGCCCTAACTCCCCTCTGCCTCCATGGATTTCCTTCAAACCTCTTGCTATCTAAACTATCCATACCCAGTAGTGCTACCAGACCCCAAAACCCACCCTCAAACACCAGGTAGCCCCCCAAACAGGCCCCTGAAAACGCTACATTGAGCGAAAAGTCAGAAAAGGCAAAACCTTTTTTCCTCATGGATGTTGTTTAAACCAGTTTTATCCGGTATTAGACCTTCCCAGCAATGGCCCCAGAGCCGTCAACCCAGGCGAAAACAAGTAGAAGACCCCCAAACAGCCAAAAGCAAAAGTACAAAAATGTGGACTTTGTCACTTTTCTGAAAATTTCCAAAATCACTCAGCGCGCGCTCTGCAGCTAGGCCCTAACTCCCCTCTGCCTCCATGGATTTCCTTCAAACCTCTTGCTATCTAAACTATCCATACCCAGTAGTGCTCCCAGACCCCGAAACCCACCCACAAACACCAGGAAGCCCCCCAAACAGGCCCCTGAAAACGCTACATTGAGCGAAAAGTCAGAAAAGGCAAAACCTTTTTTCCTCATGGATGTTGTTTAAACCAGTTTTATCCGGTATTAGACCTTCCCAGCAATGGCCCCAGAGCCGTCAACCCAGGCGAAAACAAGTAGAAGACCCCCAAACAGCCAAAAAGCAAAAGTACAGGTGATTCAAGTTTTAATTATATTAACTTGTGCAAAACAAAGAAAGACAGAAACACAGGAATAAAAGTCAATAAGTACGAAAAAGAAAATGTCTGAATTCATTGGCTCATTTTCAGGCCTAGGTGTCAGGGAAGAAGAGTTCATCCTCATACTCTGCGAAATCATCAGGCAGGAGTTGGTCAGTGTCACCTAACACAGAAGAAATTCCCTCATCTAAGTTGCTGTCCTCCTCGTCTTCTTCCATCGTGCGATCTGGTACTTTGAAATCTGGTGGTATGAGGTGCTCATTCATCTTGATCATTGTCAATATCTCCACATTTTTGGGCGAGAGGCGGGTCCGTTTGCAAGTTACAATGCCACCAGCAGCACTGAAAACACGTTCAGAAGACACGCTTGCGAGTGGGCAAGACAAGTAATGTATAGCCAGGCGGGAGATCTCTGGCCACAATTATTTTTTCCCATGCCAATACGCCAATGGGTCAGCATTAACATAGACCTCTGTTGAGTCATTCAGATAGTCCTGCACCATCGACTCAAAGTTCTCCACGTTTCCTCCACTTTGCTGAATTTTCGCTCGGACCTTTTCAGAACCATAACCAATCTCAGCTAGCCAATCCTCTTCATCACCCGATATTTCTGTTGTGTCTGGTGCAGATGATGCGGTTGCCGGTGTCTTTAACGGCTGAGAGGTCACTTCTGCCACAGCCACAGGTGCAGAAGTGGAGTCTTCTGACTGGGGATGGCCTGCTGATGCTGATGTACTGCCTTTTCCTTCAATTTGCTTCCGTTCTCTTTCAAACCTGATGGCTGACCAGGCTACCCAACGTTTGTACTTTGTAGCATCTTCATCACTAAAAGGAAATAATGCAGAGCCTGCCAGCGCCTTTTTGTAGCGTGGATGCAGAATAGTAGCACAAATGTAATGCTGTTCTGAGTGGATCTTTTGAAGACGTTCATCGCCACGTAGACGCTCTAATAATTTCTCCACCAAAACAAAAGCTTCTTGCTTTTCTTCATCGTTTTGAAACTTTGAAGACACCGCCTTCAGTTTGTGCTCCAGCATGCGCAACAATGGGATAGCTTTTCCCAAATTACAGTCCTCCCTGCTGACTGCACGCGTGAAGAACTCAAAAGGACGAAGCATGTCTGTCAGGCTTTTAACTAGCTCCCATTGCGCCACATTTAACCTCAGGTCCTCCTTCACAGCTGTACCCATTGTTAAGAAATACTGATCGAGTACCGTAAACTGCTCATACAGACGCTCAAGCATGTAGAAGGTTGAGTTCCAACGTGTTGGCACCTCCTGGATGAGTGCTTTCACTGGCATTCGACGTTCATGTAGCAGGCTCCTCGGATGCTTCCGGGCCTTAAAAGAATGGCTGAAATGGTTGCACATTTTTCGGCAGGTGACCACTAACTGGGATGCTGGACTTTCTTTCTCCAAGAATTTTTTAACAACCAGGTTTATACAGTGCGCCAAACACGGCACTCTGAAATAGTCACCCAGTTCCATGGCCTTAACTACTTTGGCGCCATTATCGTGGGAAACATAACCAATGCCGCATTTTTTTGGAGACAGCCAGTGAAAGACCTTTGTGTTGAACTCATTCAAAATGTTTTCTGCTGTATGACGTTTCTCCAAGCCAAACATGGCTAGTGTTGCATGTTTCCGAGCAGCTTTAAAAACTTGGTCCAGGTCAGCACCTGCGTTTAGCTTTGCTTTAACCCCTGAAAAAGAGACCCAGTGTGCAGTGATGCACATGTAATCAGTGCCTGCGCCACTGGTCCACATGTCTGTTGTGAGATGTATAGTGTGAACAGCACTCTTCTGCAAAGCTGCCCCAATCACCTCCAGCACATCTTCATGTAGTGCTGGAACCGCAACTCGGGCAAAATAGTACCGGCTAGGAACCTTCCATTTAGGGCAGAGCGCTGCCACTAATTCGAGAAAACCAACCCCTTCTACAAAAGAAAAAGGTAGAAGATCCAGCGCTAGCATTTTAGCCAGCTTAGTGTTATACAGATGCACCATTGGGTGGTTGCGGTCATATGGCGTGTCTGAAAAAAACATTGTTTTAATGTTGCCCTGGACCATTTTACGGGATGATGATGATGACTTCTTCGACCCAGTTACGCTCGCTGATTAACTTTTTTGCATTGGTGTCTCACTCTGTCCCACACTCTTAGTGTGGCTCCCAGGGGTACTGGGTGTAAGTGAAGTGTGTGACACTTCTTCCTCCTCGTCATCATCAGATGGAACATCAACGTTTTCTCGACTTGCAATTCGGGCTTCCTTGATCTCCGTTAGGTGCGCAAACCATTGGACAGCGTGCTGGCTCTCAAGATGACCTCTCTGGCCTCCAGTCCCATAGTTGGTACCAAGCTTACCACGACTAACTGCAAGCTTACAAATGCTACAAATGGCTATGTTTTCCCTTTTTGTGGAAACACTAAAGAAGTCCCAAACTGCAGTCTTGAAATGTCTGTGGGGGCCGGAGGAGGCGATACTGGTGGTGGCCGTGCTGCTAATGCCAGATGAAGTGGAGGATGTGTATTGCTGAACTTTACTATGTTGTGCACTTTCACCACCACTAATTGAGGTCGAGGGAGGTCCCTTCTGGCGAGTAAGAAATATGGAAGCGGTACGTTGTGGTGTAATAGTTAACATCAATGATTCTGGTGTTCCCATTGCCTCCTCGTCGACTTCATCATCACGCGCAGCAGCTTGTCGGGCTAGGGTCAAAATGTCTGTTTGCTGCATGCCCGCTGGGGCTTCAGTGACGTTAGTGATGATGACTGCGTCGTCGTCGTGAGAGTCTTCAGCAGCAGGAGTATACGCCACTTCTTGTTGAGCGTCATCACACTCCATAACTTTGAGAGTTTCGACGACCTTCCTTTTACGCTTAGCTACCTAAGCGATCATGGTGTGCCTCCTCAACCTCACTCTCAGACGGCAGTGGTGCTGGTTCCCAAGTAAGATCCATATCATCAGAAGATGAAGAAGATGTAGACACCAACACCCTTGATCTTTTCCTTGCTCGGGATGTGGACGACAATGAATGATCATCAGGAGGAGTGGCTTCCTCGAATGATACCTCGGCTTGATTGTCGATTTCCAGATGTGCCCCTACTTCTGGAGGAACAACTATTGTGGCCACTTGTTGTGCCCCTCCATGCACCTCTGCTTGCTCCTCTCCTTGCGCCGCCTCTCCTTCCACATGTACTTGGGCTTGTACTACTTGCACATGTGATTGTTGTTGCGGCTGTGGTTGTTCAACACTCGTCAGATGAGTTACAACAACCTGTGTTGATTCTTGAGGGACATTGCTGCTACTTTCTTGCGATGAGCCAACATCACTGGTCGATGGTGATTGAACAACTATACTGGCTGCCTCTGCAGCACTCAAGGGCTTGGACCTAAGTTGGCGTGGTGGTGGTGGCACTGAGCCCAATGGAGCGGAGGTGCTGCTCCCAGCTTGGTCCCCAGCAGACCCCGCTGCTGCAGCAGGCGTACTTTTTTTTTCCCAAAAAATGTGGCGGTCGTCATCACACCAGTCTCCTTGGCAAGTGGCGCCACTTGCTTCTTCTGCTCCTTACTGGCAACTTTCTTGCTAGAGAAGCTACGGGCAACTTTTTTTGGGGCCATCTTCTTCAGATATCACGCTGAACAGCAGGCCGCAGTTGCACAAGTTGCAGAGTTGTCTGTGGCCACACGTGACGTTGTGCTGCACACACCGCAGCAGGACTTCTTCCCGGCACTGGTCATTCTCTTGTGCACCTGCAAGCAATAGAAGACAGAGGAACATCAGTTATACACCCCAAAAAGTCAAAAAAACACACAAAAATCAGCACAATTCCAGCCCATCCATGGCCTCAATGGTGTTTAAATTCAAGAAGACAACCCACAGAAAGACTAGGCCCATGCACCACTCACTACCCCTGGGCAAAAGGCCCCACCAGCAGCCCCAAAAAACGACAAAAAACACAAAATTCAGCACAATCCCAGCCCATCCATGGCCTCAATGGTGTTTAAATCCAAGAAGACACCCCACAGAAAGACTAGGCCCATGCACCACTCACTACCCCTGGGCATAATGGATGAAAGCTAGGCAAAATAAGTGCAGGCCTCAGACACTGCCTCTCTTCAAAATGGCCCCTTGCACCCCAAGCACATGTTGCCTGTACCAGCACTCAAGATGGCCACCACCACCACCCACATGGCCAGTCCAAATCAACAGTAGCACCCCCAAAAAAACGAAAAACACACAAAAATCACCACAATCCAATGCCATCCAGGATGTTTACATTAAAGAGAGTGAGACGAAAAACACACAAAAATCACCACAATCCAATGCCATACAGGATGTTTACATTAAAGAGAGTGAGACCCCAAAGGCAGACTCAGTCCATGCACCACCCACTACCCCTGGGCAAAAGGCCCCACCAGCAGCCCCCAAAAAACTACAAAAAACACAAAATTCAGCACAATCCCAGCCCATCCATGGCCTCAATGGTGTTTAAATCCAAGAAGACACCCCACAGAAAGACTAGGCCCATGCACCACTCACTACCCCTGGGCAAAAGGCCCCACCAGCAGCCCCAAAAAAACGACAAAAAACACAAAATTCAGCACAATCCCAGCCCATCCATGGCCTCAATGGTGTTTAAATTCAAGAAGACACCCCACAGAAAGACTAGGCCCATGCACCACTCACTACCCCTGGGCATAATGGATGAAAGCTAGGCAAAATAAGTGCAGGCCTCAGACACTGCCTCTCTTCAAAATGGCCCCTTGCACCCCAAGCACATGTTGCCTGTACCAGCACTCAAGATGGCCACCACCACCACCCACATGGCCAGTCCAAATCAACAGTAGCACCCCCAAAAAAATGAAAAACACACAAAAATCACCACAATCCAATGCCATCCAGGATGTTTACATTAAAGAGAGTGAGACCCCACAGGCAGACTCAGTCCATGCACCACTCACTACCCCTGGGCAAAAGGCCCCAACAGCAGCCCCAAAAAATCGACAAAAAACACAAAATTAAGCACAATCCCAGCCCATCCATGGCCTCAATGATGTTTAAATTCAACAAAACAGTTGTATAATGCACCCATAACCAACCCTGGTCCTACTGGATACTGTGGCTACCCACAATATATTTTATTTAATGTTCTGAAAAAGTTCCAAAATTGTAGTTGCAGCAACTGTAATGCCCCAACAAACTTACTTGTGAAAGTTGATTTCTAATCCAAAAGTGATCCAAAGAAAGTCAAAAAGGCCTCAAATCCAAATATCCAGCAGCACCCACAAAAAGTAATCCTTCCAGGTCAAGGTTCAAATGAAAGTGACCAGCACATGAAGAAAGCACTGGGAGGAGCCTGCTGGACAGGAACAGGAAGTTGGAGACTGTGGGGCACTTCCTTCCTCTCCCCCCCAAAAAAAATGGACTCCTTGCAACAAAAAAGTGCAGGCAAATGTCAACCTGAGGAGTGATTCTGATAAAAATCATCATTTTCTGAAGGTTTATGCTGTTTGCTGGTGGATTTCTTGTGCAGAATTGCGAAATCTCTATTTCGCGAGTGCGAGATTGTTCCTGCCCGCCGCACCTACGTGTTCGCAATTGCCAACTCTCTCGATGCGTGCTGTGCAAGGTAAGGTGGCAAGCCGCGATGACGTATTCGCGGGCGCCAACTCCCACGGGATCCCGCAGCAAGATCCAAAATGGCGCAGCACTCGCAAAATATTGGGAAAAACAACTCGGCAAACGCTGAATGACGGAAAGTGAACGCCGTGCGCCACGCGCCGCAATATTGTATCACCAAGCAAAAAAATTCGCCGCGTGCGAATTGACGGATTTTCGGCAAATTCGCTAGAGTTCGCGGATTGCGAATTTACCAAAAATCCGCAAATTCCGCAAGCGGAACGGATTTTACGCCCATGCTTAATCCAGATGGAATTGTGACACAGGAAAGTGAGAGAGACACCAGATTTGTTCCTTTTTCCGCCGCCCATGAAATTGAGCAGAGGCTAGAAGAAGGAGTGACGGGATCGAGTGAGGCAGCACCAGTGGAATCTGCAATTGCCCCTGATCCTGTCGTTGTCACTTCTCACAAAGTCAGTAGTGGCTCTGATGAAGGAAACACACCTTCTCTTGTGTTATTTGCTGATCAGGAAGTCCCGGGTCATGTCCGTTACAACCTGCGGCCGAGAAAACATCACGGTACCTCAGACGAAACGGCTAGGAGATAAGGAAAGACTTGAGTAAATAGGGTTTGCTAGAATTCTTTTCTGAGGTACTGAGCGAGACACTGGACTGAACCTGTTGAGAGCTGGAACTTTGATATTTGCTCTGTTCAGAAAGAAAGCCTTTTGCTTACCAGGTCCCAGGTTGTATGCTTGTTTTCCCCTCTGTATCAAGGAATACAACACAAATCGATTGTTTCTTTTAAGATGAACGATAGGAGTCTGCCTGTGAGGCTCTAGACGGACACAGGGAAGAAGAACCCTCTGGCAGGAAGGTCTGCTTTGGCCCAGTGTAGTTTTGGACTTTTAGCTAGGAATGTACCCTTTTGGTCGTATTGTGCCTGAAGAAGAACGCCCTTTTGCTCCGCGACATTTACCTTTTTATGTACCCATGTTTTCTGCTTGGACCACGCGTGTGAAAATAGAATTTGTAGTAACGATAGCGGTTATATTAGTAATCTTTATGAGTGTGTTCATATATTTAGAGAATCAGTATCCGATGCAGACAATGATGAAACCCACAGTTGCCCCTCCAGAACATTTGTTATTTTCGTTAGCTCCCCATAAGGAAAGACATCGTCAGACATATGCTAAAAATGTATTTGTAGGAATGCTCCATCAAACGCATAGTACCACTAATGTTACAGACGGTTGGGTTTGTGGCCTCTTGCCATCAGTCATGCACAAACATGACTTGTTCCTCTCCTTATCCTTATCATATTTAGTCAGTTGTGAAGCATGGTTCCAGATGCTATCGGCCATGTATACTCATTACGTGGAAAATCCTAAACAGTACACGGAGAAGGACTATAACATGATTCTACCATATATTGAGACACACCAAGGTTTTGATCTGGCAGGAAATGATGGGGAGGGATCTTAGATCCAAATGCCTGTATGAATTTATACACTACTCATGAAAACAGTACTTGGTTGAAAAATGAACTTTTTGATTTCACTAACTTCAATCATCCACAGTATTTTCAGCAGTTTATTACTAGAAATGTTACTAGCGATCAAATTATGCCAGTACCCATTTTGAATACTTCCTCTGCTTTCTGTGTACAGGGTATGGGACATGTGCAGGTCGGGAATAGTCTTTGTAATTATACCTACAGAATGAAGAGTTTCAGCAGCCCGCCGTTATTGACCCCTCCAAATGTTTATTTCGTATGCGGGGAAAATGCCTATACTTGGTTGCCTCGAGGATGGGCAGGTCGATGCTATTTGTCTTTCTTGTACCCCCCAGTGTATATAGAACCTTCAAACTATCACAAAACTCACCAATTATATGATTCTAATACAGTTCCTAGTAGACGCAGGAGGCAATTTGAGATGTCCGAAGTTGATCAGACTGATTCTTCATTGCAACAGTTTTATGATGTTGCCAAAGGATTATTTCCAATCTGGGGTCCAATATTCACAAGTAGAGAAGTTAGACGATTGTCCAGGGTGGTGGAGAGAGTCATTAATATTACTACGGATATTATGACAAATATAACAGAAAAACTTCAGGCCACAAGACTTGCCTCGCTTCAAAATTGGATGGTTTTGGACGTTATCTTGGCTGATCGAGGAGGAGCATGCCCCATGATCGGCAGCTCCTGCTGTGTTTATATCCCAGACGCCGCCCCCACAGTTCATTTAGCAATCCAGAAGTTACACCGCTTAGCTTCAGAGATACATGCAGACAATGGGTCCTGGTCACTCTTTGGTTGGTTCTGGAGACTGTTGTCAGCATGGGGATGGAAACTATTAATGATAGTGGCCGGGGCTGCAGGCATCCTATTCACCTGCTGTCTTTGTATGCAATCTGTTCCTGCCTGTTGCTCTTATTGTGCCACTAAACTTACAGCTCTGATGGTCCCCCCTCCCATCTCTCCCAAAACTCAGATGCTCCAACAGGAGATTCATGAGTTTATGGCCATTGATGAAAGGGTTTTCCAAGATTAGCCCCTGATTAGTTAGCTACATCACGCTAAAAGGAGGGTTTGAGGAACTGAAGTCTAAATTAGACCTTATGAGTAAGTCGTAAGCACACGGGCACGTTTGGAAATTAGCGTGATGTATCTATTTAGTTCAGTATAAGCACTAATACACTAATGGGTATCACATAATTCGATATTTAGTGGTTGCCGCTCTCGCTATATAAGTACCTACCTTTTGACGGGTATTATACCTTAACCCGACCGGCGCCATTTTGTGGCCTAGCCTGACTGTAGTACTAGCAAAAACCCATCACGCCTCAGTCAGTGAGGTTTGCTCCTTCAAGAAATAGCGTAAAAGCTGTAACAAGCTGCTGCTCCTGCATGTTAGGCCCGTCAAGGTTATAGGAGGGGGTAGGCCGGATAAGCACATTCCAGGAGGCGCTGTGCGAGCCCTCCTGAACGATAGGCAGAAGGGAGTCACCCTCATCGACCTTGCTATGGTGAGCTGAGCCGAACTGAAGCTGCTTTGTGTGCCATATATGGTTCTTCCTTTCCAGCAAACTGTACCAACTTGTATTTTTCCTTCTTAGGTAACGGTTTCGAAATGTAACAGTATATATGTTTTCTCTTGATAATGTGCCAGCAGTCTTCTCGTCGGACATCGAGGGGTTAGGTCGCGAGAAGCTCCTCTGGTAGAGTCTTTGTATAATAAATGATTGAACTTTCTTCACTACCAACTGACTGGTTATTGGTAATTGGTATTGGGGGCTATCAGTAAGTATAGCTCTATATGGCATTATTTATTTTCGGTACTTCAGTTGGCGACTCCGCCGGGACTCCGTGTTGGGGTCGTCCCTCCGTAATCGGAAAACAGAGGGACATTAGAAAAGGTAATCTTGGTCGAGGGGGTGGACTGACCGAAGTTTGGGAGTTACTCCGCTCTCCCGATCAGGGAGCCTCAGCTGCTAGTGGCGCCACGCTGGAGTCCGACGGGTGTAACCCAGAAGCTGTAGTGTAGTTCCTATAATCCCAATAGGCTCTGCGCATTGGAATAATATAAACAGCAGTGTAGACGTAGGACTGAGGTCATCTAGGTCTCTACTGACTATATTAGACTTAATTAGTTTTGCCAGCTAGCTCAGAGGTCACTAGAAACTTTCTCGAATGTTCAAGAAGGAGTTAACTAACGTACTCAACTGGTGCTTCTAAGATACGCCTACCCCGGTGTACCTGACCTAAGCCTAATACGTGGGAAGGAGTAAGTAAGTTGCAGTTTAAGTTAAGTTGGTTTTTGCCAAGAACCTGATTCAAGAATTCTCTTAAGGATTTAGTCAGCTCCGTACCTTGGTAATAGAATGTAGGAGGTCTTTTATCTCTCTCTCAGGACTCGATCTCCCAGCAACCCGCAAGGGTGACTGGAAACACCTTAGCTGGATTTCTCGGCAGGAGAAAAGACAGCCTCTCTCTCAGTGCGTCAAATGGGAGAGTCGGCCTCCTTTGGCACTCCCATCAGCTGGGCATCGGGCAAGTAGATAGCCGCTCTGCTCCAAACCACCGTGTGTCTCCTTAAGGAAACTGTTGGTATATTTATACCTGAAAGGTGCTGAGTTTGACGTAAGGTTGGACATAAGACGTCACTAAGAACTAACAGTTCTTTCTGGACTCCAGGAGTTTCTGTGCAAATCAAAACAAAAGCAGGGGGATTTCCCGGGCTGCTGGAGGCTTGGTTTGTTTAAAGAACGTGTTGTACTTTCCAGGAGTCTATGGGGGTAGTCTTGCCATATTTGGACTGCATGGGCTATGACTAGATATGGACATGATTCCTATGCCTTTATAAGGATATGTTTTGTTATAACCATATAAGGGCATGAATCGGGGACATCTTGATTAGGGTACTAGATAGATTCACAACACCCACTCCACGTTTAATGTCCATCATTACTAAATACTAAGCAATACTAAACATATAACGATGCATGTGTTTTCCAACCCACCCCAAAATACATAAATTGCATTTGAAATGGTGTATGGTATATACACGAAAAATGAGTATTTATACTGTACGTTTTTTCAAGCAGTGTTATCATTCAGGAAATGCATATATAAATATTGGCTGAATGAATTGCGAAAATTACATTTATGAAATGGCTCTGAATACAGAAAAGAAGGTTGAGACCATTTCATCACATATTTATACAATACTGTACATGTGCTAGAGGCTGAGGTAAAATATTGTCTCTAGTATCTCTAAAAATAGAAGCTCTGTTCTCTAAGAATAGTTCTACTTTAAGCAGAGTACCATGTGCCAGAAAAAAGGTAAATATTTTGGAAAAAATAATTTCGCTTTCAGGGGAAAAAATAGTTCCAAATGTTTTCAGTAGTTTTGTTTATCAAAAACTGAAGGCCGAATTCAGAGTTCAGGGAACGCTGTGTGCTCGTTGTTTTAAAAAGTTATTCTCGTTGTTCAGGAGAGAACACCATATCAGACAGGCTGGCGAAAAATTGGTCTTCAACATCAGGTGAAAGTTCAACCAAGTTCGAAAAAGTTGAAATTGTGCCTATGTGAGAATGATTGCTATCATCGATGTTTGGATCAGCAATGCTCACAGAAGGTTGTACCTCTTTGGTGCTGCTTTCCTCTCGTACTTCACCACCACCTACTCGTAATGGTGAAGTCTCAACGAATGCCGTCATCAGAATAGGTAGCCGCTGGGGACAACACGTTGCATGTGTCGTTACCGGACCTAGCAAAGTATCGATATCCATTGGTACTGCTGATGGTAGTGTAAGACAGACGTCCAACACGCATTCTTCTCCGCATAGCAGACATCGAAGCGCAGGTAAGATGCAATCTTGCCAGACTGGTCTGAATGAAAGAAACCATGTTGTATTCAGATCTCTTAGCCGGGCTAATCCGAGGACTCTAGTGATTTGGTCTCGGTAGCGTATTGCTAGGATCGTCTCTTCCATTGTAGCTGGAGCTTTGTCTGTGGCTTGGCTTGCCATATCGGAGCAGAAGGATCAAAAATAAAATTCCTGCTACGAGTCCCAAAAGAAGAGGCAGGCAGCCGAAGAAGGAATGGACAAAATTCGGAAAAATGCCCAGTACTGTTTCAAAGGGTGCTAACAGTCCCGAAAAAATTGTCTTAAATACATGTGGGATGCCACTGGTATCAGACATGTTTAAGATTTGACCTAACATTTCTACGAAATGCACGGGGCAGTTTGTCGATAATAGGGAATGTATCTCTGCCGCTGTCCTTGCAACTTGCAGATCATACGTCTCTTTGGACGAGGTTAAAGGCACAGTTGTCTGTAAAATAATAGACTTCATTCTGCTTAAGTATCAATTCGAATAAAAGAGATATTCAAAGAAGGCCAAATTGCCACCTCCATGTCTGGATTGCTGTTTGGATACAATACTTGCATACAGCAAGTGACCATGAAAGTAACGCTCACGAGATAGGCTTTTCCTGGCACCATGCCACAACAGCTGTGGTCACTTATTAGAACGTAGCTGCCGTTGGAAAGCTGTATAATAAATGGCTCTATCTGTGTGGTAGGAGTGCCATGCAGGTGACATGAAAGGTTATTTGATGAACCTTCGCAGGCTCCATGCAAGTTAATACCTTGACACAGAAGTGTACCGCTTAGTGATTTTTTACAATTGTTACCACTAAGGAATACCTCTTTTTTCCCTTCACTATAACATTTGTGTGTATAAGGTAAATTCCATGTTGACTTGATGTATCCTTTACCCAACCTTTCATACAGGCCTGCTGGTATACACTTTTGGCAATACTTAAACTGGAAAGTTGTTATCGGAATTGTAATTGTTCCGTGTATTATCCATTCAATGACAGGTCTCTCTGACATTGTCAATGGTAATCTCCCAAGTTTTTCAATGCTCAGAATCGTATAGTCTGATCCTTTTTGTGCCAAACTGATTTGTTTATCAGTAAGGTTAAAGATAGAAAATAATGACGTTATGTTGATTAGACGCCATGGCACGTAGCCTGAATGCAGGTTTTGCAACGTCCAGCCAAGTTGTACAATAGAACGCAATTGGGACTGACCATGTTGTAACATTAGCAAGTCCTGCTCTATTATATCAATAGTAGATGATACAATGCTGTCCAGTGAATATATTCTGGAGGACAGAGTCGTTAACCCATTGTCCACTACAGAAAGTGATTTTTACAAATTTATACAATCAATTTCTCGTATTTTTTCTGCAGTTTCAATTTGTGTTACTTTCCAAGCTTCGTTGTAAGCAGCGTATATACCGGCGTATATGAAACATTTTTGACGCTGTTTGCGTGGTCCCAGTATGAAATCACGCAAGTCAGCACCGTCTTTAAGTAAAGTTAAGTGTTGCTCTATTATATCAATAGCAGATGATACAATGCTGTCCAGTGAATATATTCTGGAGGACAGAGTCGTTAACCCATTGTCCACTACAGAAAGTGATTTTTCCAAATTTATACGATCAATTTCTCGTATTTTTTCTGCAGTTTCAATTTGTGTTACTTTCCAAGCTACGTTGTAAGCAGCGTATATACCGGCGTATATGAAACGTTTTTGACGCTGTTTGCGTGGTCCCAGTATGAAATCACGCAAGTCAGCACCGTCTTTAAGTAAAGTTAAGTGTTGCTTAATTTCAGCCAGTGTGGATTTCTGTAGCCACTCAAGGCATAATTTCCCTACACTGTATGTTGTAACTATCCCTGGATGTTGTCTCTGGGAATATCTTGGGTCTGGCCTGTTCTGTTGTAACCCCTGTAGTTTGTTCAGGAATCTATCTTGACAGTTATTTGTGTCTGTGGGCCAGATCAACCATTTTTTCCAATCAGGATTTGTTCTGTTTTGGTGTAAAACTTGGGATACGTCTATCTCCACACCTGTAGTGCTATTACTATCAGGTCTGGGCTTTGGAATAGACAGTTTATTTAAGTCTTTTATCTTGGCTAAATGTAGACATTTTGTCATAATTTTTTTTTAGAATAAATCAATTTAGTATTTGTCATCATTGTTTTCATTCCTGTCTTATTTAACATTTTAAAATAAAACGTTTCTGGATCACTGTTGTTTAACCCTGAGTAGTATTGGAATTTCTTATAAAATGTTTTTGAGCTGCCTTTTGGCGGGGTTGGACAATGTTCCCATTGATTATAATTAAAAACATTTCTAGGTTGAGCAGATTTTTGCAAATAGTGATGACCAAAATGATTATAGCAATACATTTCTTCATAATTTGATGAACTCTGTAAATAATCACGTTCTGTGAATTTGGCTGACATTACTAAATCTGACATCATATTATTAATATTTTCAAAGTCCCAATCATCAGAGAAAGTACTTGGTGTCACAAAGTCACTTAAGGAACCCTTAAATTGATGTGGATATTTCAAGAGCTCAATCGGGCCATAGATTTCATAATCAGTTTTGTCCCATGCTACCCCACCGGGTATTGGATTGGCTGTGATGTTCACTGATGACAGTTCTCTTTCCTCGATGTGAGAGAATCTGTGAGGCTTTAGGACCAAGTTGATGTTCTGACTTGCTGTGTCCATTGTACTATATTTTCCTTCAATGAATTTTCCCAAACATAGAACCATGATGTAGGAGGAAAAGTACACCTAACACAATCCAAAATTCAATCCATGGTGAAATCAGATATGTTTCTTTTAGTTGATGAAAAAGTTAAGTCATTTTTTCTTTGAAAGTTTTTGTTGCTGTTGTTTCTTCATGCTCGCTTGGATCATCAGAAAAGTCATCGAAATCGATGAAGTAGCCAGATGCAGTTCTGTCAATTGTTGGAATCGCTTCCGGATTTTCATTTGTCTTTGCATTTTTCTTTGTTTCATTAGCATAGTCTGAGGCTACATCGTTGTAGACAGGTGTTTCTTGACGAACTGTTGCAATTTGGGTTTCAAGAGGCACAAGTTCCATGGCTTTGTTGCATAGTCCTTTTTTATTTTCTGCAGGTTTATCAAAAGTGATTAGTCTTTCAGTTTGAACCTCTTGGATTGTAGCAAGATTTGGTCTTATGCTATTTCTTGGGAGTCCACTGGGCCTACTACTTATTATTGGCCACATGATTGTGGTTTTACCAGGTCGATGGATACAACTCGGTTCGTCTTTTTACCAGCAAGGGGTGGTAGTACTACCGATCTTGTTCCGCCGACAGCTAAGACAGGTACTGCTTTTCTGTAAGAAGGCCCAAATTACTTCTTCACCGCGATCTTCTCTCTGACCAGATCCCCAATCTTTGGAATCCAGACAGGTCTTGCTGGGACAGGTGGTTTCTTTTCAGTGGCTGTTGGCTTTAACTTTATGTTACTTAGACTTCTTCTTGTTTCAATTAAGTACTGTAAAACAGCCAAACGGTCTTTGATATCAAAGGATTTTTCATTCACCACTGAAGTCTGACAATCTAAGTCCTGGATGTGCATTCTAGTGCCGAACAATAGTTCGTATGGAGTGATACCTTTTAGAGAATTTCTTGGCAGATTGTTAAGACTACGTTGGACACTTGTTAAATGTTTGACCCACCCATCACCCAAACCTAATACCCTCGCCGTTATAGATTGCTTTATGTCACTTTTTTTCTTTCCACTACCGCATTTCCCTCAGGATGGAAGGGAGAAGAGTACCGCAATGCAATGCCCATGCTGGCCATGGCCTCTTTGTAAGCTCGAGAGCTAAACGCAGGACCCTGGTCAGAATGTAGCATGCCAATTGCGTATGTGCCGATAAAGACTCGCAAACCTTTTATAACAGTTCTGGCGTCAGCCGAGCGCTGGGGCCACATTTTAAGTGAATCTAGTCTTAATAATTATGGGACCACCTTTTTCCTTCTGGAGTTTTGCGTATAGATAGCCTGATGCTTTCTAATAAGGGTATCTGGGCTGGTGTCTCGTCTGGTTCCCCACTGCAATCTCTATAGCAGTTCTGACAATTAGTTGCAAAGTTGTAAATTTGCACGCACATTCCCGGCCACCAGTATTGTGATTGTAATTCTATTACAGATGTCAAGATCTCTTGGTGCCTCAGACCCTGTCCCATATGTGCTTCTTGAATCAAGTAAGCCCTCCGGTTCGTGTTTGGAATTATTCTTTCCCCCACTCCAGGGATTTGAGCAAAAGGAATGGAGTTTGCATCAATTATGTATTTATTTCCGAGTGGATAATTTAGAGGTAAGGCCGCATAGTTGCCTGTCATTGCGGCTTTTACTGCTAATATGGTTTCACCGTCCATTTGTTTTTTAGTACGCTTTTTTGTGACTACGGAAGCCGGTTGAACCGCTGCCGCTGTGGCTCTGTTAGCCAATGAATTCCCTGCAACGTGAACGCCATCACGTTGATGACTCAGTGTATGTATCACGTGAGTCTTTTGTAGTTCTTTCTGTAAAAGAACTACTTGTTCCCAGAGCTTTTTATGCTTTATTGTGGCACCTGTGTCATCTTTGTAACCATTTTGAATCCAGGTCTGCATGCTCTTATTGTAAGACTGGACGCAGTAATGCGAATCGCACACTATTAGTGTGGGGAATTCGCGATCGGCATTTTCAGGCGCCATCTTTAAAGATCTTATTTCAGCTCGCTGAGCTGTAGAGTTTCTGAGTGATTCAGTTTTGGTGATTATCGGCCTGAATTTACCAAAGCGCCAGCGACCTTTAACAATCGCGCACGCTGCATTGTAGGATTTTTTATCCACATCGTAGTGTTGTGCAAATCTGTCCATGTAGATTACACAGCTGTACTGTTCGAGAGGCAGAATTTTTATTGACAGAGGGTATTCACGTTCGTATTCTAGATTTTCTAGTTTTTTCATTTTGGTGTCAAAATAGTGTTTCACGTCTTCTGCAGCAAGATAATTTTCCCATTGTATCCATTTTGGATCTAATGCCATAGTTTTCAGATTGCGTGGACTTGTTAATGCCTCAAGCACTGATTCTGCTGTTAAAACAGATATCCTTTTGCCTTGGGCTAGGGCTCTTTCTTTTGCTACAGCAGTTTGAACCGCAGTTAGAATTTTTTCAGTAGAACTGAATTTCATTTCAGCTTGTGTGTACAAATGTGATTTGTAAGCTATTGGTACCGTTTCTCCCTCATTAGAGGTCAGGTACGTGAATCCGCATCTTCCTGGGATGACTCGGATTACAAGGTTGCGTTCGTTTGCGCATGTTTGCAGTTTTGTTTTAGTTAACATGTCTGTTTGTAATGATCTTAAAATTTCTCTGTGTTTCTGAGTCCAATTGAATGGTTTGAAATCAGGTTTTATTAATTCGTAGAGTGGTTTAACCCTCTCTGCATAATTTAGAATGTATGTTCTTCCGAAATTCAGGAAACCTAGTATTGATTGTAAGTTCTTCAGCGTTTTTGGTGCTTGGAGTACAGCACATTTCTCTAAGAAAACGTCTGCTTGGCTTTTGCCTTCACTTGATAATTCATATCCTAAAAACAGGACAGTTAGGCGAACAATTCATGACTTTTTAAAGTTGAATTTGTAACCTTCAGCTGCGAACCCAAGTATTATGGTGTTCACTCTTTTCAAGTGTGTCTCCAGGTCATCCTCCATTAGATAGATGTCATCGACATAAGAGAATGCCACATCATCATATATTTGTAGTAACTCTGTTACCCTTGCTGAGAATAATCCTGGGCTATTCTTGAATCCCCGTGGGAGTCGACAGAATTGTTTTTGCGACCCCATTGTTGAGAAAGCGGTCAAATACCTGCTTTCAGGTGCAATGTTTTGACAAAAGAATCCATTAGAGATATCTAATGTTGTTTTATATTTTTTCCGCATAATGTTATTCATTAGTGCTGCACTGTGTGAGTTTTGTACTGCAAATGTTTTGCAACAGGAGTTTAAGTGTCTGTAGTCCAAAACTAGACGATATGAATCGTCTGGTTTGGAGACAGGAAACTAAGGATTGTTCATTTGTGAGGTGCATGTTTCAATCACCCCCTGATATTCAAGTTGATCGAAGATCTCCCTGACTTGATTTTTAGCTTCTTGCTTAACTGGGTACTGCCTTTGTGCAGTAGGTTGACTTTTTAACTGGATTTTGTGGGAAGGAGAATCCTCATCCCATCCTACATGATTTTTATTTAATGCAAGAGCTTGGGCCACTGCCCATTTTCTAGCAAATGTGTATTTTTTATGAATTGGAATATGATTTGAGAAGGCAGGCATAATCATTTCTTCGCCATGAGGGAACTCCCTGACAAACTCTGGTGGCCAGTCTTTTTCAGCTAACAGGATGTCATAGCCTTTAGATAAGTTATCCCAAAAGAGACCCCTTATTTTCCTAGTTTTAGCCCCCTCTATACGCAATGTTATTTCATATAATTTATGGGGTTTGCTAACTCTGGTGTCTGAAGTTTCCACCTGAATGTATTCATTCGTGTCCACTGTCTCCAGAAGATTCATCAGGATCTTGCGAGCTATGGTTACTTCTGCTGCGCTGTCTAGCACTGTCTGGGCCCACTCTCCGTTTTTCAGTTGTGTCCTCAGTATCCTCGGCATGTTTTATTGTAATACTGGCTACCTTCTTTCTTGGAAATTGTAATTTTTTACTTTGATGAGCAGGTTCCTTGTCTTTGGACATGACGTGCTCTTCTTTGTGTTCTGACCGTCCTCTTCTTTCCGATTTCTGTGAGGAATTCTGAAAAGATCAAGAGGGACGTGTATCAATATCTTGATATCTGTCAGGTTTTCTCAATGTATCCCTATCTCTAAGGTTGTATCTTTTCTCAGAGGGCTCCCTCTGGGGAGACTTGCTTCCTCGTTCTGGAGATCTATCTCTCCGCTGAGGAGACCTTCCTCTGGACTGAAAACGTTTTTCTCTGGGAGTGGATTGTTTATTACCCTCCCAACTCTTTTTTGGAGTATTCAGATTATTTTTAATGAAGGTTTTTTCAGGATTTTCAATTAGTTGGGGTTTTACTGGTTTCCCACCCAAACTATCTCTTCCTAGTTCTTCAAAGGATTTTTTTTATGATTCTGGCAAATTCAAAAGGTTGTTCTGCTATATCTGTTTCTATCAATTTCTGGCGGATCGCCACAGATGCTGCTTCTCCTTTTGTGTTGGCTAATAATATAGCCTAGACCTGCTTGAAGTCTTTCAGTAATTTCATACCCAGAGTTAAAGCAGGTTCTGGACCGTATTCATTTTGAATCTGTCTTAGTACGTCTGGTATAACTGCCATAGACGGGACACCATGTGTTTTTGTGTAAATGGAAGCAAAGACTGTGACCCAAGTGTCACAGTCCTCCACATGTGGTGCGATCCCCATTGGAAGGCAGATAGTCAGAATTCTGTGTTTCTCATGAGGTGTAGTATCAGGAAATACTGACTCTAATTGAGTGATTTTTTGTGCTAACCAGAATGGAATTTGTTCCTGTTTTGCGGGTATTTTGCCTATGGCTGATTGTATATTCTGTGGTGTGATTTTATTTGTGTTCCCCTGGTGAGGGGTTTGCTGTGGAATTATTATTGCTGGTTGGACTGTTGAAGTCCGCATGACATATTGGACCAGTTGTCTATGTATTTTAATTAGTAGTTTTAGCTGAGCTAAAAGTTCCCGGTCTGACATTTTTTCTATGTCTGGATGTGGTGTGTAGCTGGCTAGAACAGGCCATGTGGCTCCTGGTCTACCTAGTGGACCGAGCCTGGTAATGTGATTTTGATGTTTTAGGGCGGCATTAAACCAGAGCATGTGCTCTTGGTAAGTTAGTGGGATTTTAACGTCCTCGAAAGGAGCGTATTCATCTGGAGGTTCCCCTATTTTATAATAGTGGAAGTCTTGTGTTACAGCGTTTGCTGCTGGAAAATGTATCCATGAATAGAATACCTCGGTCTGCCGATATTCATGGGCCTCTACCACGAATATGACTGTACCACCTCTTGGTGATAGTCCATGTTCTATAAGTTTAAGAGTTATAGTTCTTCTTACATTGACCGGAATGATTATAACATTCGGGTCTTCACTTTGGAGACTTGTGTCATCCGCTAGGAGTTGAGCTGCTATTCTAGCTTTCTCCCTTTCGTCTTCACTATCCGACATTTTACTGACAGAAAGTTTTGTTGCAGAGCAAGTTTCAAGGAAACAAAGATTAGGTGCACAATATTTTGAAACACTGTATCCTTCAACGTTGACTAAACCAAAAACTAATACATAGGAATCTCTTCCTACTAAGTTCCGGCGGATATTAACCTTTTACCCACTCCAGACGTCTTTTGGAGTTTTTACGGGAAAAGGGGTCTGTGTGAAAAGCACGACTGAGTTACTCTAATGTCTTGCGTTAGATTATCGCCTTACCAAATGTTGGGCGCCATGTAGTGTAGTTCATATATTCCCAATAGGCTCTGCGCATTCGAATAATATAAACAGCAGTGTAGACATAGGACTGAGGTCATTTAGGTCTCTACTGACTATATTAGACTTAATTAGTTTTGCCACCTAGCTCAGAGGTCACTAGAAACTTTCTCGAATGTTCAAGAAGGAGTTAACTTTCCTGATTTAGACAAGAAGGGATTAGTTTCTGACAACCGCATAAACATGACAACTTTGCTCCCTCAGAATAAAGAGTATATCTCTAGAGTCGTGTGAAAACAATAGGCAGTTATTTCACTCAGTCAATCGTGCATACTTAGTTTCACCAGAGTGCAGAGAAATAGAGAGATGGGCGTTTTCAATAAAAGGTGTTATTTATTGAGCAGTCTTCTTTCTCATGCAAGAGAAATGAGTTGCCACAATTGCAATACTTATCATAAAGTAAAGTGCGTACAGTAAAAGGAGTATTATGAAATAATGCTGTAAAAGCATTGATATGGTTTCTCAGCCTTATGATACCTTAAAACGGATAAAATATATACATACATAAAACATTGACTAATGTACTCAACTGGTGCTTCTAAGATACGCCTACCCCGGTGTACCTTACCTAAGCCTAATACATGGGAAGGAGTAAGTAAGTTGCAGTTTAAGTTAAGTTGGTTTTTGCCAAGAATCTGAATCAAGAATTTTCTTAAGGATTTAGTCAGCTCCGTACCTTGGTAATAGAATGTAGGAGGTCTTGTATCTTTCTCTCAGAACTCGATCTCCCAGCAACCCGCAAGGGTGACTGGAAACACCAGAGCTGGATTTCTCGGCAGGGGAAAAGACAGCGGGCCAGATGTAGGAGCCCTAATACCGGTCGGAAACGGCCGATTTTGGCCGTTTCCGACCGGTATTAGGGTTTTCAGATGTAGGGCATGCATTTACAGAATCGGTATTTTACCGATTCTGTATTTACCGATTCGGTAAAATTACCGAATCGGTAAATACAGACTCGGTAAAATACCGATTCTGTAAATGCAGATGTAGCTGGCACATGTCAGAGTGCCACAGGGCTTTAAGAATCGGTATTTTACCACCCAATCCAATTGGGTGGTAAAATACCGAATCCAGGTGTGCATGCACATGTATGCATGCACACCTGTGCCATGTGACACACAGACATGCCCTCATGTCTGTGTGCCACATGGCGCACATGCCTATTTTTGGGGTGCCAGAGGGTGTCAAAGTGACACCCCCTGCACCCTTGCTGGAATCGGTATTTACCAATTCGGTAATTACCGAATCGGTATTTCCCATTGATTCCTATGGGCTTCACAGCCCATAGGAATCAATAGGAAATACCGATTCGGTATTTACCGAATCGGTAAATACCGAATTTTAACGATTCGGTATTTCCACATCTGGAAATACCTACATCTCCCCCCTTAATATTTACCGATTCATAAATACCGAATCGGTAAAATTCGGTATTTATGAATCGGTACATATCATTTACCTACATCTAGCCCAGCGTCTCTCTCAGTGCGTCAAATGGGAGGGTCGGCTTCCTTCGGCACTCGCATCAGCTGGGCGGCGGGCAAGTAGATAGCCGCTCTGCTCCAAACCACCGTGTGTCTGCTTAAGGCAACTGTTGGTATATTTATACCTGAAAGGTGCCGAGTTTGACGTAAGTTGGACATAAGACGTCACTAAGAACTAACAGTACTTTCTGGACTCCAGGAGTTCGCAATCAAAACAAAAGCAGGGGGATTTCCCGGGCTGCTGGAGGCTTGGTTTGTTTAAAGAACACGTTGTACTTTCTAGGAGTCTATGGGAGTAGCCTTGCCGTATTTGGACTGCATGGGCTATGACTAGATATGGCAATGATTCCTATGCCTTTATAAGGATATGTTTTGTTATAACCATATAAGGGCATGAATCGGGGATATCTTGATTAGGGTCCTAGATAGATTCACAACAAAGCAGACCGTGTTGGTCTCCAGGAGTTGGCAGTGGAGAAACTTGCAATTGAACCTGAGTGCACCAGGTGAGTGATTCGTCTTGTTTTGTGTTGGACACATTTTGATTTTGGATATCGGTATCTGGTGGTTTGAGACCACGGAGAACTTGGTGGAGGTCTGACGGGGCAGTATTGAGACTGCACGGGCAGACGCTCCTGTTTTGAGCAATCTTGGTGAGTAATAGAGATATGAACCAGACGCCTAGGTGTGACTTGTGATGGTTCGCACCCGGACGGACTGCTCTCGGAAATGCTGGCAGTTACGATTGGGTAGCCCTTGGGCAGATCTGGAGCGGTGCTTAAACAGCAGGCTAAGCCAGAATAGTCCAGGAGGTGAACCAGGAAGGCTGCCGGATGGTCCGTAGGTCAGTCTGTGGTTTGAAAACCTGTGTGGCTATCTCTAGGTAGTCTGAGAATATGACTACTTGACTTTGGGTTTCTTTTTGTTAAGAATTGGAAAATACACAAGTTCTCCATGAGCAGGAGTCGATGGGCTCTGCTTTTTGTTTGGTAAAGACATGTCAATTTGAACAGTTTCTCGTCTTTTTATGTTGTCAGAAGATTCTTGTATGTTCATTGTATGTGAATAGCTGAACTTGCTTGAACATGGCCATGTGTATGAGAGTGTTGTAATTAACTTTCTTTTCCTTCCAGAGAGAAATTAGACTCTAAAAAGAAAAAATACCGTGCCTCAGTAAGTTATGTTGCTGCTGTATTTGTCGGAAAGGCACAAGATTGGAGGAGAGTCAGCCGGCCCCTCCAGAAGGGAGCCCTAGTCATGATATGTATTGCAAGCACGGGATTACCCCACTCCTGTTTAATACCTTGTGGCACAAATATACAAAGGACAATGTAGAACTGCATTGTTTGACAGGGTCTTTTGATGAGAAAAAGATTCAATATTTACAAGATCGTCTGTTTTTGAAGCAAAGCAGACAAGCCATGTTTGACACCCTTAATATATGGCAGAAAGAAGCAAAGCGCAGGCACATCAGAGCAGAGAAGTTAGTCAAGATAAAAGCAGGACAGGCTGTTACCCAGAAAGCAGACCTGCTCTATCCTTGGGGTCCATCGACCGAATTACGGGAGGACCAAGAGTGGCGCTGATTGGACGGTCCTAATGAAGACCGGGGTGACCCGTAGAGGCACGAATCAAGCGGTCTAAAACATATTGACTCGAGCAGTTGTAGGAGGGAAGTCTTGAGATACCTTATTATCTCTTTAAGGCATTTCCCATCCTTTTCGTATTTTTAATCCTGATAGGGGTACCAAGGGACGTTTAATAAAGGGACTTTTTTTGGTTGGCACCCTTAATCAGTTTTAATCACCTCCATTGAACTGCACTTTTAGTCACACTATCAGTTTCTGTCACTGGGTGTTTGCACGGCTCACACCACATTTATGTTATGTGTTGGATGTGTTGAACTTATGTGGTTGTACGTCTTGTTAAGTGGAATTTATTATTTTTTCCCCTCCCTAATGCTCCGCCCTGAGTCTGGCTACACCAGGGCGTATTGTAAGCAGGCCCGATGATGAAGCATGTCACATACTTCGGTATGTGAGTGAGGGCAGTTTTTCCAAATAGAGCAATTTGCCCTATAGGAGTTTGGTTTTGTTTTTGTTGCAAACTCTATACACCCCCTTTAAGTGTCCATTTGAGGTCCTTGGGGGTCTGGGGTGGTAGAGTCTAAACACTTTTGACCCTCTCCCCCTTTTTCCGTGCTGAGTACCCCTAATATATGGCAGAAAGAAGCAAAGCGCAGGCACATCAGAGCTGAGAAGTTAGTCAAGATAAAAGCAGGACAGACTGTTACCCAGAAAGCTGTTGCCTATGACAAAAATCAGACTGAACAGAATATCGATTGTTTCAATAGACAGTTCAGATTGCAGACAGACAAGAGTTCTGTTACTCGAAATGAAGCTGAAGACGAAATAGATGATTTATTGGACGTTCGACCTCCCCCACCGTATGCGCCGCAGCGTGTATCCTGCTATTCCCCTTGAGGTGCCCACTGCTCCCCTAGCACCGGCCCCCGTTGTCGCCGTATCTCTAGCTACTGCTGGTAGTTCGAGTGCCACACCTACCTCACTAAGAGATACAGCTATCCTAATTCCCGGTATACAGCAACCCATAGGAAGTTCTAGTGTAATTTTAGCATCCCAAGTGCTATATGGACTTCTCAGTCAGCTGGTACAACACCTGAAATAGGGGACCAGACTCCGTTAGGGAACACAAGTGGACTAAACGCTAGGCGACTATTCACTAGGGCAGCAGTTGGATATACCAAAAAAGAAGCAATAGCAGAGCAGGCAGTTAAATGGATGCAGAAAAATGTGTATACTGTTACTGACTTATGGAGTACCATAAGGGATCTTGAACCCATCATGCAACAGCATGCATTATATCAAATGTCTCGTTACCTTATTGAAATTTGAGAGCAATGTTTTCGAGACGGGTTGGCTCCTTAGATATTGTATGACATTATGGACCGAACTCATACGTTTGATCTAACCCCAGAGGAAGTGTACGGGAATGTAGAGACATTGGTAAAATACCGAAGTAGAATGTTTTTGAAATGCCCCAATTGGGATTCTGAACATCCCATGAGGGAAGTGCATTCTATTTTCCATCCCGAAGTACCTGAATTACGTAATGATCAGAATGTAGTAACGAGAAACAGTAGTAGAGACTTCTCAAGTGCCCTATCGATCAGCTCAGGCTGCTGAGCTAGTGCCATTATTACGAGCTTGCGAATTGAGTGAGGGGTTGGAGGTTATCATCTATACTGACAGCCAGTATGCTTTGGCGTGGCCCATAGTTTCAGGCAGCCGTAGAAGGAAAGAGGTTTCCTTACCTCTCATGGTCAGAAAATACAAAATGGTCCCTTAGTGTTGCAATTGCTCACGGCTCTGACATTACCCAAAAGAGTGGCAATAATAAAATGCAGTGCACATAAGACAATAATGGATGATATTGGGGAAGGGAATGTCTTTGCTGACCAAATGGCTAAACAAACGGCCCAGTCCACACTCATCTCTATGTTCGTAACTTCCTCTGCAAGGTGGGTGGAAGAATCTGATTTGTTTAATAATACCTTAGAAAGTGTGCAAGAAATACAGAAAGAAGCTACCCCGGTTGAGTTGGCTCGATGGGAGCAGGAGATAGGAAGGTTGGATGAAAATAACTGTTGGGTTGATTTGACTGTAAAACAACGATGGTTATTGCCCAATGCTCTGGTACAGGCCGTTGTCACTATGGCTCATGGCCCAGCTCATATTGGGGCAAAAGGCATTTGTGCCTATTGGACCCAGTATGGAATAACTCCAATATTCAGAAGACGGCTGTCCATTTAGTCCAATATTGTATGGTCTGTTTGCAACACAATCCGGTAAAAGGAGAAACTGTTCTGAGTGGGAACTTTGCACCCCCGACTTTGCCTTTTGAAGTGATCCTGATGGATTATATGCATATGGAACGCATCAACAACCTGAAATACGTCTTAGTGGTGGTCTTTGCCTTCAGCAAATGGGTTGAGGCCTACCCGACTAAAGAAAACACTGCCTTGGCAACAGCAAAAGCTCTTCTCAAAGAATTTATCCCTAGATTTGGGTTGCCCCGTTTGATTTGGTCGGACAACGGGGGACACTTTAATGGGGCCCTTGTAAAGCATATCTGTAATGGACTGCAAATAAGACAGAAATTCCATGCAGTGCGAAATCCCCAGTCAGCAGTATTGGTTGAGAAATATAACGGAATCTTGAAATTAAAAATGGCAAAAATCCAAGAGAGTACTAGCCTAAAATGGCCTGAGATCCTTCCCTTGGCTCTAATGTCATTACGAGTTACCCCTCATTCACGATCTGGCCTATCGCCCTATGAGGTGGTTTTTGGGCGGCCTACTAATGTGTGGGGGGTGCCTAGACCGAAATCATTTAAAGATGTTGAATATCCTATGTTTATAGACTATTTGTACACTCTGACTAAAGATCTTCGTTCTATTCATCAGCAGGTAGCATCTGTGTTGCAGCCCCTGCCAGAGGGCCCCGGACATCGTTTGGAATCTGGCCAATGGGTGCTAGTCAAGAAATTTCAGCGAGACACCAGCCTGGCTCCGAGGTGGTCTGAGCCACACCAGATTCTCCTGGCGACACGGACGGCAGTGAAGGTGGATGGAAAAAGACACAGGATCCATGAGTCCCACTTGAAAAAACTGCCCCTCCCGCTTCCTTATGATCGGCAGCATCCAGATGGAATTGTGACACAGGAAAGTGAGAGAGCCACCAGATTTGTTCCTTTTTCCGACGCCCTTGAAATTGAGCAGAGGCTAGAAGAAGGAGTGACGGGATCGGGTGAGGCAGCACCAGTGGAATCTGCAATTGCCCCTGATCCTGTCATTGTCACTTCTCACAAAGTCAGTAGTGGCTCTGTTGAAGGAAACACACCTTCTCTTGTGTTATTTGCTGATCAGGAAGTCCCGGGTCATGTCCGTTACAACCTGCGGCCGAGAAAACATCACGGAACCTCAGACAAAACGGCTAGTAGATAAGGAAAGACTTGAGTAAATAGGGTTTGCTAGAATTCTTTTCTGAGGTACTGAGCGAGACACTGGACTGAACCCGTTGAGAGCTGGAACTTTGATATTTGCTCTGTTCAGAAAGAAAGACTTTTGCTTACCAGGGCCCAGGTGTTATGCTTGTTTTCCCCTCTGCATCAAGGATTACAACACAAATCGATTGTTTCTTTGAAGATGAATGATAGGAGTCTGCCTGTGAGGCTCTAGATGGACACAGGGAAGAAAAATCCTCTGGCAGGAAGGTCTGCTTGGCCCAGTGTAGTTTTGGACTTTTAGCTAGGAATGTATCCTTTTGGTCGTGTTGTGCCTGAAGAAGAACGCCATTTTGCTCCGCGACATTTACCTTTTTATGTACCCATGTTTTCTGCTTGGACCACGCGTGTGAAAATAGCATTTGTAGTAACGATAGCGGTTATATTAGTAATCTTTAAGAGTGTGTTCATATATTTAGAGTACAGTATCCGATGCAGAAAATAATGAAACCCACAGTTGCCCCTTCAGAACATTTGTTATTTTCGTTAGCTCCCCATAAGGAAATACATCGTCAGACATATGCTAAAAATGTATTTGTAGAAATGCTCCATCAAACGCATAGTACCACTAATGTTACAGACTGTTGGGTTTGTGGCCTCTTGCCATCAGTCATGCATAAACATGACTTGTTCCTCTCCTTACCCTTATAATATTTAGGCTGTTGTGAAGCATGGTTCCAGATGCTATCGGCCATGTATACTCATTACGTGGAAAATCCTAAACAGTACACGGAGAAGGACTATAACATGATTCTAGCATACATTGAGACACAGCAAGGTTTTGATCCGGCAGGAAATGATGGGGAGGGATCTTTAGATCCAAATGCCTGTATGAATTTATACACTACTCATGAAAACAGTACTTGGTTGAAAAATGAACTTTTTGATTTCATACACAGTATTTTCAGCAGTTTATTACTAGAAATGTTACTAGCGATCGAATTATGCCAGGACCCATTTTCAATACTTCCTCTGCTTTCTGTGTACAGGGTATGGGACATGTGCAGGTCGGGAATAGTCTTTGTAACTATACCTACAGAATGAAGAGTTTCAGCAGCCCGCCGTTATTGATCCCTCCAAATGTTTATTTCGTATGCGGGGAAAATGCCTATACTTGGTTGCCTCGAGGATGGGCAGGTCGATGCTATTTGTCTTTCTTGTACCCCGCAGTGTATATAGAACCTTCAAACTATCACAAGACTCACCAATTATATGATTCTAATACAGTTCCTAGTAGACGCAGGAGGCAACTTGAGATGTCCGAAGTTGATCAGACTGATACTTCATTGCAACAGTTTTATGATGTTGCCAAAGGATTATTTCCAATCTGGGGTCCAATATTCACAAGTAGAGAAGTTAGACGATTGTCCAGGGTGGTGGAGAGAGTCATTAATATCACTACGGATATTATGACAAATATAACAGAAGAACTTCAGGCCACGAGACTTATCTCCCTTCAAAATCAGATGGTTTTGGACGTTATCTTGGCTGATCGAGGAGGAGCATGGCGCGTGATCAGCAGCTCCTGCTGTGTTTATATCCCAGACGCCGCCCCCACAGTTCATTTAGCAATCCAGAAGTTACACCGCTTAGCTTCAGAGATACATGCAGACAATGGGTCCTGGTCACTCTCTGGTTGGTTCTGGGGACTGTTGTCAGCATGGGAATGGAAACTATTAATGATAGTGGCCGGGGCTGCAGGCATCCTATTCACCTGCTGTCTTTGTATGCAATGTGGTCCTGCCTGTTGCTCTTATTGTGCCACTAAACTTATGGCTATGATGGTCCCCACTCCCATCTCTCCCAAAACTCAGATTCTGCAACAGGAGATTCATGAGTTTATGGCCATTGATGAAGAGGTTTTCCAAGATTAGTCCCTGATTAGTTAGCTACATCACGCTAAAAGGAGGGTTTGAGGAACTGAAGTCTAAATTAGGCCTTATGAGTAAGTCGTAAACACACGGGCACGTTTGGAAATAAGCGTGATGTATCTATTTAGTTCAGTATAAGCACTAATGCACTAATGGGTATCACATAATTCGATATTTAGTGGTTGCTACTCTCGCTATATAAGTACCTACCTTTTGACGGGCATTATAACTTAACCCGACCGGTGCCATTTTGTGGCCTAGCCTGACTGTAGTACTAGCAAAACCCATCACGCCTTAGTCAGTGAGGTTTGCTCCCTCAAGAAATAGCGTAACAGCTGTAACAAACTGCTGCTCCTGCATGTTAGGCCCGTCAACGTTATAGGAGGGGGTAGGCTGGATAAGCACATTCCAGGAGGCGCTGTGCGAGCCCTCCTGAACGATAGGCAGAAGGGAGCTACCCTCATCGACCTTGCTATAATGAGCTGAGCCGAACTGAAGCTGCTTTGTGTGCCATGTATGGTTCTTCCTTTCCAGCAACCTGTACCAACTTGTATTTTTCCTTCTTAGGTAACGGTTTCGAAATGTAACAGTATATATGTGATCTCTTGATAATGTGCCAGCAGTCTTCTCGGCGGACCTCGAGGGGTTAGTTCGCGAGAAGCTCCTCTGGCAGAGTCTTTGTATAATAAATGATTGAACCTTCTTCACTGCCAACTGACTGGTTATTGGTAATTGGAATTGGGGGCTATCAGTAAGTATAGCTCTATATAGTATTATTATTTTTTTCGGTACTTCACCTGCACCTAGGACGCCATGAAAAGGCACACAAAGCGACTTTGCTAGGCCTCGTAGATATGGGTCTGTACTCTGCGCAACCAGAGCTTCATAAAAAATGACTCACCTGCAGTGCAAGAGGCTTATACTGTTTCTCTCTGGAGAACATTTATGGTTGTCCATGATAAGGAGCACCAGGTTCTAGAAATTTTTGTGGGAGGGGGTCCTTACGTGTAAACAATTTTGATGGGTGGTCACCGCATCAAAAAGTTTGAAGACCACTGCCATAGTCCCTCCCTACCCTTTATTTTATGTTTTTGTAGCGCTACTTATACCAATGTAGGGTGTCAAAACAGCTTCCATCACACAAATATTATCCAATGACACATATTATACAAAGACAATGTATCATACAAGTGTAAATCACTCTATAGGAAATGTTACATAAAACAAAGAGGATTACAAAGGGTCAGAATCCCATGTCATTCATACTACCAGGCAGTATGTTTGCTTTGGAGAAGAACAAACTCAGGATTTGAAATGTATCAGTGGTTGAGGTTGACTTAACTAATAAGAATATTTCTAACCTCTACCATGCAGTTTGAATGCAGCACTTTAGTGACAGTTCCTAGATCACTGTGCCTAATTAGGATTGTATATTATAAATTGCAAGTAACAAAAGGATCTCTGTGACAAAAGCTATAACCCACTGCGCATAATACACAGTTCTACGATCTGCATGGTACAAGTTCTTTGCAGAAGGCATGTTAACCCTCTGCGCTACTTTATGATAACTAAAAACTGCCACTAGCAAAAAGTTGATCTCTTCCAAATAGAAACAGCAATCACCCGAGCTATCTTGACATTTTTTATTGTTGCCTGAAAATCGCTGGCCAGCCATGGAACTCTACAGGAGGTGTTTTTTGTGAATAGCAAACTATCATAAGCTTACACAAATGTGCAGGTTTACCTTTGTGAATCAGCCCCAGAATGAGTAAAACTCTTTAATTCATCAGGCGCTACCTTTTGCCTGCCATAAACGTGTGGACAAATAACACGTATGCAATTTGCATATGAACAAGTACCGAACGACTGGTTTCTAGTTTTGAACACAGATAGGAATTTACAACCTAAATAGAATTAGCGCTTTAGTCGTAGTCAGAGCCTTGGGCCCAGATGCACAAAGATGTTATGCAGCTCATTGTGTGACTGGGAGAGCACAGGAGAGCACCATATTGATAGAGATATGCACCAGCCGCGGTACGTGCAGGTAACAGTGGTGGGGCGTGGGGCAGTGTAAGGGGAGATTTTAAGGGACGATGCAGAGGGAAAATTAATTATTTATTTAATTTTCGCTCTGCATCGTCCCTCAGAATCCCCCCTTACACAGCCCCACCGCCCCACCACTGTTACCTGCATGGACCACGGCTGGATATGCCTCTCTCCTCTCCTGCCCTAGCGCTGGCGCTGATTTCAGCCCCCGTGCGCCGCTCACACACCTTAGCACCATAGTGCTAGGGTGCATGCCTGAGTCTACCATAGGTTTTGTACACGAAGGGTATCCGTCCTGTACAAAATACTATGGTTAAACAAGTTACAAACCTTTTCCTACTTTGTATGTGTGCTGTGCTGCACACATGCAAAGTTAGAAAAGCAAGGAGAAATGAAAACATTTCTCCTTCTAACGCCTGCTTTTCAGTGGCATAAATTTATGGCGCTAATTCCAGTCTACTAATGTTAGCAAATAGATTTAGCGTCAAAAAGCTGGTTGCATGGGAACATCCATGTAATGCCCCCTTGAGGCAAAGTAGTGTAAAGCAGCATTTTGTGCTGCTTTATGTTACTTTTCCATTACTTTTTGGGGCATTTATTGATTCCTAAAAAGATTAGGTCAAAAAAGTAAAGCAAACCTGACACTAAACGTTTCTGAATCTTGGCCCGGATTTGGTGCCTGCCTCTGTTCTGAGCTATATTAAAAGCGAAAGCATTTCATTTCAGTTTCATTCTGATGCAATGTTTCCCAGAAGCTGATAAACAAGTCTTTTCCCAGAAAAGGCTCAATTTGGATTTTATCTTTCAGTTCATTGCCGTAGCCACGGGGGCCTAGCAGGGCCGGGCCAACCTTTATTTTCGGCTGGCCCACCTAAAATTCAAGGTCCCAAGCCAATTATTTATAGTTGCACTGTTGTTTTTTTCATACGCAGAGTAACGCTACAGTGCATGGTGTTGCTGCCTACACAGGAATTTAAACATCATGTTACAGCCCTCTCTGACCTGGTACTAAAAAGCTAAATCTACACTCTCCAGAATGGCTTTTCCCGGGTGTGAGCTCATAATGCAGTGGCAGACAGTAGCTGCACATCTCATACTTGCTGATTGTTAACCCCGAGCACTGCTCCCACACACTGTTGTCTGCCTGTTGAGATGGGTTGCCTGCAGGGTCTAGCTGTCAGACTGTGTTAATAGTTGGTAAGTGTAGATTGCTGTGGGCCTATCCTCCCAGACTGAGGAGACTCCTTAACACCAACACAGGTCGCACCTGTCCACACCTGTACCTGCCAGGGTCTGGCTTTAGGGCACAGCAGCGATGTCATGACAATACGGGATCGAAAGCGGTACAGATAGATAAAAAACGAAGAAAGAGGAAGCATGGGCGGCTGAGAGTAAAAATGAGTGAGAGAAGAAAGAACAATGAGCAGAGTGAACGAAGAAAAGGAGAGACAAACCGAGCAGAATGGTGGTCAGGCTGTGGGAGAGAGGAAAACAAGTGGAGTCAGGAAAAGGCAGTTTGAAAGAAACTGCCTAGTTTGGATGTAGTGACGTACCAGTACGACATGCTTTTACTGCAGTGCACAGTACACACAGTTGTCAAGGTTGGGAGGGGTTTGAAAGTAAAGCGCTCTCCTGCCTTGGCACAGTTTAGACCAAGATGTAAAAATGCCTCTGGTTGGCATATTACCGAGGCTGAGGCCAAAGTGTTTGTCGCTGCAGTGTACTGGTGCTGTAATCATTGGGTTAAAGAGTGCAGGTTACTGCAGCACACAAGAGCTGGGGTCATGACATGGCATGCTCTTACAGTGCAGGGTACTTCAGCTGGAGGCAGCAATTACTCGATATGCAGGAGCGAAGGCATGGCACGCTCCTGCTGTGTTAAACACTTTGATTCGGTTCATAGTTCTGCAGTACACAGGTGACAAAGCAGGCTTTGATGACTGGACAGGCTCCTGCTGTGCCTTTTCATTTATATTAGATTGTGATTATGCAATGCCATCACCTATAAATAAGAGGCAAGTCCTATAAAGGACCCGCATTGAAATAAAATGAAATCTCTCACTCCATCATGACCTTTCATCTACATTTTCACCAGATTTCCAAATAGCTTTTTGTCTACAGAAACAGGGGTCCCATTTCCTGGTCAGTTCCATCAGCAGCACAAGTACCACCAATGCAAATCTCCTTTTATGTTCTTATAATCCACTCTCCAATGTTCTCTTTCACACACAACACAGATTCTACACATTTGTAGCAAGTGACTGGTGGAGCAGGTGCAGGGGGCACTGGGGCCCAGAGCTGTGAGCAGTCATCTGCACCCCAGTTATCCATTTATCTTATCCCACAATGAATAAGGATGTGCTGTTTCCATGCTTGCATTAGCTCCCATGTTGCACTTGCCACTCTGCTGAACTACTACACCAAGCCTGAAGCCAGAAAAGAGTGCACAGGCATCATTCAGCGATGCACTTCTAAATAGACTACAACATCCATTAGGCTAGCAGCTCTATCCCCTGTCACATTAACACCAGTAGTCCAGAGCCATTTTAAATCATGGACAAACTTCCAAGGCATCCTTTGCAAAGTGAGCAGTTCCTCGTTCGTCAGACATCTTGCAGGTCTGCATAGAAAAATAGGAATATTTTTTAAAAGTTGACTGTATGGCATGGTCAGGGCATGGGCACTCTTAATCTATTCCATGATGTCTCTCTTTTTATGTCACCAAACCTCGTCTGTCCCACTCCTTTCTCTCTACCTCATTCTGTACCTAATTGCACATCTTCCTCTTGCTGTCTCAGCTGCCATTACCACACCTGTTTACCTCACTTCCCTCAATTTACACCTCTCTACCCTACTTCTCTACAACTCTTTCGCAAACTCACCTCTCCACCACAGTTGCTGCCTATCTCTACACCTCTCTCTACCCCCATTGCTTTCTTCACCCATTATTCAACCTGTTAAGGTGGGTTTGTTCTCAACAAAAATGTTGGCGTACGCTGATGATGTGGCTGTTTTAACTACTAACCCTGCTGATGCAATCCAGGAAATTGAGTTAGCCACCCAGACCTTCGGTTCCTTCCCAGGCTATTCCCTTAACAGGGACAAAACAATGGTTCTATGCACAAAAACATTATATTTGAGAGTCCCTATAAAGTGAAACAGGCTACTTATTTAGGGGTTTGCATGTCCTCTGATGTGAATGAAATCAACCATCTTAATTATACTCCCTTGATTAATAAAATAAAAGATGATCTTAGGAGAGTGGATAATCTACATCTTTCTATAATCAGAAGGGCCAATTACCTAAAAATGACTGTCTTCCCAAAGATACTTTACTTGTTCCGAGCAATTCCGCTATTGGCTGGAGGTAGTTTTATTAAGATCCTTGACTCCTCCATGTCTAAATTCATCTGGAGCTTTGGAAAGATTAGAAGAGTCCTACTACTCTTGACTTTACCCCAAGACAGGGGGGGGTTAGCTATCCCTAGCCTAACTCTATATCTATGGGCAACACCTATTCAACATATGGGTCCTCTGTTAAATTGTAAAGCAGCCACCACATCTACTATTGCATCTTATATCCCTTCCATTTATGAGCGGAGTCTTGGGGCCAAATGCCAAGGGCTATTTTTAAGGCAGATCGAACCATCATACTATAAAAAATTAAGTTAAAGGTAGTTAAAGATGCATGGAATGTTTGGAAATTTGTATCTAAACAACTAGCTATTCCAAAATTTACAAAATACACCCCGTTATGGCGTAGTTCGATTCTCTCAGCCTGCCTTAATGATAGTACTTCTCGGAAGTGGGAAATCCTAGGCATCAACACAGTTGCGGATTTTTATGGCCAAGAAACTTCTCCCTCATTTGAGTGGCTGCAACAGAAGTATACTATTCCAGCTACTGATCTTCTCAAATATTTTCAGATACTTACATGTATTCGCAACTGTATCCCCAGAATCAAATTAGATAGTATTTATCTTTTTGCAATCATTGGGAAACGTTCGACTAGCATTGGTAACATATATCAGATGCTAATCGAAAAAACTCCGGATGACTTAGAGCGGGTTGAGCAAGCTTGGGTTGCAAGGTTAGGTAATCCAAATATCGATATCGACCTTTCCCTGGCCCTTTCATCAAAACTGTTCATTGCCTCTAATCTTAAAGCCCAATACTACAGAGTCATGTACAACCTGTATTATACACCTGCAAAATTGTTCTCTTGGGGTTTACGGGTTGACGACAACTGCCCAAGATGTAGACAACCTCAAGCGAATTTAATTCATATATTCGCCGAATGCCCCTAGTTGGACTTATTAAAGGCAATGATTATGGGATTTTGGACTCAGATATTTGGGCGGAATGTACAAGACTCAGAAACCCTCTATTTGATGGGTCATGATGAATCCCTCGGTCATAGTATTGAGGAACAAAGAACCATCTTTTTAGACACCACAATTTTCCGAAATATTCTTGCTGCCGTTGGAAGGACCCTGAGCCACCTACATTTCAGATGTGGCTTAGTCGATTTCTGGCCACTTATAAACAGGAGATCTCAATTTATGGTACTAGAGGCAAAAAAGCTAGGCTTCTTGGAGCACAGATCTGGGCTCCAATCTCTAGTTGGTATACTAATGTGAGGCCTCCTGTTTTTCATCCCCCGACTTGATTGGTTTATTTTTGCTTAACTTAACCAACATACAATATATTTAGTTATATTCTCTTCTTCTTTTTTGTATCTTATGTTACTTTTTTCTAGACTTTACATCTAGGAATATGTTTGCCACTTTTCCCTTTCTGTTTTTAATGTCCTACTGTGACTGTATTATCTTTTGTACATTTAATGAATTTGTAATATTGAATCTTTTTGTTTGAATTTTGCTCAATAAAAAAAAAAAAAAAAAAAAAAGGAAGATGTCACACAGTGTCAGTCACAGTCAACAGATATTCTTAAGCAGAATCTCTGAACAATGCTTCCTTCACTGGGAGCCTTTCAATAATGGCACAGATTCTTTCTGATTTCAGAGCCATATTCTTGCACATAGCCAACAAAAATTGTTCCCACACAAATTCAACACCAAACTGCACATTTTAATTGGTTGTAGATTTCAAGACTTTGAAACTCACATAACGTTCACCCATCCCCCCAGTGCTCATTCACCAAGTAACCATGGTAACTCCCTCTTAAACCAACACACAGTTCACAAGTTCATTTGACTATGTTGCAAAAAAAATCCATCAAGGCTGCTTGACCTCTCAATCTACTAGCTAATGAAATGCAATGTTTCTTTAAATGACTTTTTCTCAACCATTGAAATGACTTCTTTTTTAAAAAAAAGCATGCACCCTAATTTTCAGTGGAGATTTTTAACAAAGCTCCAATAATTTCTAGTTATTCATCTGCACTGATTCTCAAACATTTTTTTCATAATCAAACTGCCATTTCATTTCCACAACTCATCTGACTAGAAGCACATCTACATTCAAAATGACAATAGTCTGGTTTGTGGGTGATAGCTATGTCCACTGGGGTCAAAAATATGCAGCTAACAGAGGTATTTACAATCTTGATTTACCAAATGTGGACATTGTATGGGTTGGACAAAGAGGATTGAGGAGTCACCAATTGATACCATTGGTAAAATCCTTTATGCATTTACCACACCCTGACCTTATAATTGTGCACTGTGGTGGAAATGACTTAGGCACTTTGACTGGGGTAGGTCTGGAAATGCTTTTAAAGGACATCTTTGGGCAATTGATGTCACTTTTTCCAAAAACTGCCTTGGTATTTTCTAATATATGCCAAAGGCAAAAATGGAACTGGTCCAACCAATTTTGTCCACAGATTGAGAAAGCAAGGAAATATGTAAATAAATCTGTTTCTGCTTTCCTCAGAGGCTATGCTATGGGTTCCATTTACCACAACAACTTGCGTTACAACATGCAAGACATCTATAGGAGAGATGGTGTGCATTTTACAGATGAGGGGAATAGAGTTTTCCTCTTGAATATAAGACTCTGTATTGGTACCTACTTGTAGGTACAAAAAACACCCACATAACACAACAGCTCTTTTCAGAGCTAACTTACCTCTAAACACTCTACATTATTTTTTTACTCTATTTTTTTACACTGTTTTTCCCCGTGGTGCGCTCAGGGTGCGCGTACCGGAGCGCGCACCTGGGAGAGCATCCAGCGCTTACCCCGCGAAAATTTTAAAAAAACAACTTTTTTTTTCCCTTCAGTGTCCTTCTAGGCCCCCCTCAGAAAACCTAGGGGGTCAGGGGGTGTCTACTCTGCCCCCTTTTAATTATAATCCCCTTTCTTTTTTCACCTCTTGTGTCTCGATTCTACCAAGACACAATATGGCGGACTCTCCTGGCTGTTTAGAATGTTGACAGACACCCAACAGCCAATCAGCTTTCCGCTCGCGCACTCCATAGCGCGACGGGTGGGCTCCCCGGTACGCGTACCGGAGAGCGGACGGAGCGCGCCTATAGATATATATGTGTTTTTGAGGTTAATTTTTAAAAAAAACACTGGAGCAATTTTCAGCATATATAGCAAAGGCACATATACGTACCAGTCCCTAAAATTTTGCCAAGTTTGGCGTAATTACTTTCAGCGGTTCGGGCTGTAGACTTGTCAGACTGTCCTATGGAAATTAACATGGGGAAAACACGTTTTGGGACCTCCCTTTTTTCTCAGCCCCCACTTCACGAATCCCCCCGAAACTTTCAGGGAAGGAGCGCAGCGGAGCTGGCCAAAATTTTGGAAAATTACACACAAATTCCTCAACCGGCGCCAGAGTTGTTCCCAATAGAATGTTGCGGATTTCCTATGGTAGCCAATCCTATCTATAACTACCTACTGGCGACCGCCAGTAGGTAATATATATATATATATATATATATATATCCCATCAAAAGTTGCCCTTTGAAAGGGGCCTCAGACTCTCGGAGGGCGGGTTCAGTGTGGCAGGCACGGAACACCCAGCCTAAATATCCAACAACAGCCTTTCCCACACGCAGGCGGTTGTAAATGACTTTCAGGCTCCGTGAATCACTCAATTAAGGAGCCTTTAAATAACATGGTCATTTCTGGAAACAGTTTTCATTTCTCCTGTGACTGAGCTGAAACGCGTTGAGACAGTATGTATATATTCTTTTTAAAACAGATGTTTTTTGCTAATGCCAAACCTAAAAAATCCAACTCCCAACTGCTGTTTGGTAGAGAGGGGCAGACAGGTGCGGCCGGTGCAGGTAAGAGTAGTGGGGTGGTGAGGCGGGCAGGGATTTGGGTTGACAGACGGAATAAGGAAAATAAAATAAAACATAAATTAAACACTTACCTTGCGCTTGCCGCATCACCACATTTCCCTATACTGTTATCTGTCAACTCCTGCAATGCCCCTACCCCACCACCACTCTTGCCTGCACCGGCCTTGCCTGGGTACATAGCAGCTGCACAGAAGCACTGCTATACCTAGGTGGTAAAACCAGGGCCGGCTTTAGCACTGGTGGCGCCCGGTGCATTTGGTGCCCCTCCTCCAATAACATCCTTCTCCACGATTCCCTCACTACCACACTCCAATAGTGCCCCTCATCTCTCCATAGCCCCTCTCTACCCTGTATTTTATGTTTTTTGTAGCACTACTCATACCAATGTAGGGTGTCAATGCAGCTTACATTACACACATATTATACAAAGACACATAATATACAAAGAAAATGTATCATACAAGTGTAAATCACTCTATAGGAAATGTTACATAAGACAATGAAGGTTACAAAGTGTCAGAATGCCATTTTATTCATACTAGCATGCAGTATATTTGCAGAGTGTTTGCTTTCGGGAAGCAAAAACTCAGGATTTAAAATGTACCAGTGGTTGAGGTTGACTTAATTTATAAGAATATTTCTAATCTCTACCACGCAGTTTGAATGCAGCACTTTAGTGACAGTTCATAGGTCACTGTGCTTAATCAGGATTGCATATTATGAACTGCAAGTAACAATAAGGATCTCAGTGACAAGAGCAGTAACCCACTGCGCATGATACTCAGTTCTGCGATCTGTATGGTACATATTCTTTGCAGAAGACGTTAACCCTCTGAGCTACTTTATGATAGGTAAAAACTGCCACTAGACAAAACTTGATCTATCTCCAGTAGAAATCAGAGCTATCTTGATATTTTCTATTGTTGCCTGAAAATATCTGGCCACTCATGAGCTCTGCAGGAGTTTTTTTTGTGAATAGCAAAAAATCATAAGCTTACAAAAATGTGTAAGTTTACCTTTGTGAATCAGCCCCAGAATGACTAAAACTCTTTAATTCATCAGGCATACATTTTGCCTGCCATAAACGTGTGGGCAAAGAACGCGTAGTATGCTATTTGCAGATGAGCATGTATCGAACAATTGAAATCCAGTTTTGGACACAGACAGGAATTTACAACCTAAATGGAATTAGCACTTTAGTTGAAATGAGAGCCTTGGGCCCGGATTCACAAAAGTGTTATGCAACGCAGTGCAGCACCCAAAGAGGCTGTGCTGTGTTCTGTGACAGGGAAAGAGCAGGAGAGTGCCATTTTCATAGATATATGCCCAACCACTGTCCGTGCAGGTAACAGTGGTGGGGCGGTGGGAACAATGCAGAGGGAAATTTAATTATTTATTTATTTTTTCTTCTGCATCGTCCCTTGGAATCCCCTCTTACACGGCCCCACTGCCCTACCGCTGTTACCTGCATGTTCCGCGACTGGATATGCCCCTCTCCTCCTCTGATTTCAGCCCCCGTGCGCCGCTCAAACACCTCAGCGCCATAGTGCTAGGGTGCATACCTAAGTCTACCATAGGGTTTGTACAGGAAGGGTAGCAATCCTGTACAAAATACTATGGCTAGACAAATTTAGAATATTTTCCTACTTTGTATGTGTGCTGTGCAGTGATGCACACATGCAAAGTCAGAAAAACAAGGAGAAATTGAAACATTTCTCCTTCTAACGCCTGCTTTTCAGTGGCGTTAATTTTTGGTGCTAATTCCAGTCTACTAATGTTAGTACAGCCGCGGCCGGTAGTAGGAGTACCGGCCGGGCGGTGACGTGGGGAGGGGGAGGGGAAGGGTGGGGGTAATAATGTATGGATTACGGAGTTTAACAGGTAAGTAAATATATAAATTACTAAAACAAATTTCGTTGCGTGCACTGCATCACCAAATGCGATGCAGTGCGCGCAACAAAATTTGTTTTATTTATGTATATGTTTACTTACCTGTTAAACTCCGTGATCCATAGATTACTACCCCCCACCCCACGTCACCGCCAGGCCGGTACTCCCACTACCGGCCGCGGCTGTGTTAGTAAATAGGATTTAGCATCAAAAAGCATGGGTGCTTGCATGGGAATGCCCATGTAATGCCCCCTTGAGGCAAAGGTAGTGTAAATCAGCATTTTGTGCTGCTTTGTGTTACTTTTCCATTACTTTTTGGGGCATTTGTTGATCCCTAAAAAGATTAGGTCAAAAAAGTAAAGCAAACCTGACACTAAACGTTTCTGAATCTTGGCCCGGATTTGGTGCCTGCCTCTGTTCTGAGCTATATTAAAAGCGAAAGCATTTAATTTCAGTTTCATTCTGATGCAATGTTTCCCAGAAGCTGATAAACAAGTCTTTTCCCAGAAAAGGCTCGATTTGGATTTTATCTTTCAATTCAGGGCCGTAGCCACGGGGCCTAGCAGGGCCGGGCCAGCCTTTATTTTCGGCTGGCCCACCTAAAATTCAAGGCCCCAAGCCAATTATTTATAGTTGCACTGTTGTCTTTTTTCATAAGCAGAGTAACGCTACAGTGCATGGTGTTGCTGCCTACACAGGAATTTAAACATCATGTTACAGCCCTCTCTGACCTGGTACTAAAAAGCAAAATCTAAACTCTCCGGAATGGCTTTTCCCGGGTGTGAGCTCATAATGCAGTGGCAGACAGTAGCTGCACATCTCATACTTGCTGATTGTTAACCCCGAGCACTGCTCCCACACACTGTTGTCTGCCTGTTGAGATGGGTTGCCTGCAGGGTCTAGCTGTCAGACTGTGTTAATAGTTTGTAAGTGTAGATTGCTGTGGGCCTATCCTCCCAGACTGAGGAGACTCTCCCTACCACCAACACAGGTCGCACCTGTCTACACCTGTACCTGCCAGGGTCTGGCTTTAGGGCACAGCAGCTTTAGCAGTGATGTCATGACAATACGGGATCGAAAGCGGTACAGATAGATAAAAAACGAAGAAAGAGGAAGCATGGGCGGCTGAGAGTCAAAATGAGTGAGAGAAGAAAGAACAATGAGCAGAGTGAACGAAGAAAAGGAGAGACAAACCGAGCAGAATGGTGGTCAGGCTGGGGGAGAGAGGAAAACAAGTGGAGTCAGGAAAAGGCAGTTTGAAAGAAACTGCCTAGTTTGGATGTAGTGACGTACCAGTACGACATGCTTTTACTGCAGTGCACAGTACACACAGTTGTCAAGGTTGGGAGGGGTTTGAAAGTAAAGCGCTCTCCTGCCTTGGCACAGTTTAGACCAAGATGTAAAAATGCCTCTGGTTGGCATATTACCGAGGCTGAGGCCAAAGTGTTTGTCGCTGCAGTGTACTGGTGCTGTAATCATTGGGTTAAAGAGTGCAGGTTACTGCAGCACACAAGAGCTGGGGTCATGACATGGCATGCTCTTACAGTGCAGGGTACTTCAGCTGGAGGCAGCAATTACTCGATATGCAGGAGCGAAGGCATGGCACGCTCCTGCTGTGTTAAACACTTTGATTCGGTTCATAGTTCTGCAGTACACAGGTGACAAAGCAGGCTTTGATGACTGGACAGGCTCCTGCTGTGCCTTTTCATTTATATTAGATTGTGATTATGCAATGCCATCACCTATAAATAAGAGGCAAGTCCTATAAAGGACCCGCATTGAAATAAAATGAAATCTCTCACTCCATCATGACCTTTCATCTACATTTTCACCAGATTTCCAAATAGCTTTTTGTCTACAGAAACAGGGGTCCCATTTCCTGGTCAGTTCCATCAGCAGCACAAGTACCACCAATGCAAATCTCCTTTTATGTTCTTACAATCCACTCTCCAATGTTCTCTTTCACACACAACACAGATTCTACACATTTGTAGCAAGTGACTGGTGGAGCAGGTGCAGGGGGCACTGGGGCCCAGAGCTGTGAGCAGTCATCTGCACCCCAGTTATCCATTTATCTTATCCCACAATGAATAAGGATGTGCTGTTTCCATGCTTGCATTAGCTCCCATGTTACACTTGCCACTCTGCTGAACTACTACACCAAGCCTGAAGCCAGAAAAGAGTGCACAGGCATCATTCAGCGATGCACTTCTAAATAGACTACAACATCCATTAGGCTAGCAGCTCTATCCCCTGTCACATTAACACCAGTAGTCCAGAGCCATTTTAAATCATGGACAAACTTCCAAGGCATCCTTTGCAAAGTGAGCATTTCCTCGTTCGTCAGACATCTTGCAGGTCTGCATAGAAAAATAGGAATATTTTTTAAAAGTTGACTGTATGGCATGGTCAGGGCATGGGCACTCTTAATCTATTCCATGATGTCTCTCTTTTTATGTCACCAAACCTCGTCTGTCCCACTCCTTTCTCTCTACCTCATTCTGTACCTAATTGCACATCTTCCTCTTGCTGTCTCAGCTGTCATTACCACACCTGTTTACCTCACTTCCCTCAATTTACACCTCTCTACCCTACTTCTCTACAACTCTTTCGCAAACTCACCTCTCCACCACAGTTGCTGCCTATCTCTACACCTCTCTCTACCCCCATTGCTTTCTTCACCCATTATTCAACCTGTTAAGGTGGGTTTGTTCTCAACAAAAATGTTGGCGTACGCTGATGATGTGGCTGTTTTAACTACTAACCCTGCTGATGCAATCCAGGAAATTGAGTTAGCCACCCAGACCTTCGGTTCCTTCCCAGGCTATTCCCTTAACAGGGACAAAACAATGGTTCTATGCACAAAAACATTATATTTGAGAGTCCCTATAAAGTGAAACAGGCTACTTATTTAGGGGTTTGCATGTCCTCTGATGTGAATGAAATCAACCATCTTAATTATACTCCCTTGATTCATAAAATAAAAGATGATCTTAGAAGAGTGGATAATCTACATCTTTCTATAATCAGAAGGGCCAATTACCTAAAAATGACTGTCTTCCCAAAGATACTTTACTTGTTCCGAGCAATTCCGCTATTGGCTGGAGGTAGTTTTATTAAGATCCTTGACTCCTCCATGTCTAAATTCATCTGGAGCTTTGGAAAGATTAGAAGAGTCCTACTACTCTTGACTTTACCCCAAGACAGGGGGGGGTTAGCTATCCCTAGCCTAACTCTATATCTATGGGCAACACCTATTCAACATATGGGTCCTCTGTTAAATTGTAAAGCAGCCACCACATCTACTATTGCATCTTATATCCCTTCCATTTATGAGCGGAGTCTTGGGGCCAAATGCCAAGGGCTATTTTTAAGGCAGATCGAACCATCATACTATAAAAAATTAAGTTAAAGGTAGTTAAAGATGCATGGAATGTTTGGAAATTTGTATCTAAACAACTAGCTATTCCAAAATTTACAAAATACACCCCGTTATGGCGTAGTTCGATTCTCTCAGCCTGCCTTAATGATAGTACTTCTCGTAAGTGGGAAATCCTAGGCATCAACACAGTTGCGGATTTTTATGGCCAAGAAACTTCTCCCTCATTTGAGTGGCTGCAACAGAAGTATACTATTCCAGCTACTGATCTTCTCAAATATTTTCAGATACTTACATGTATTCGCAACTGTATCCCCAGAATCAAATTAGATAGTATTTATCTTTTTGCAATCATTGGGAAACGTTCGACTAGCATTGGTAACATATATCAGATGCTAATCGAAAAAACTCCGGATGACTTAGAGCGGGTTGAGCAAGCTTGGGTTGCAAGGTTAGGTAATCCAAATATCGATATCGACCTTTCCCTGGCCCTTTCATCAAAACTGTTCATTGCCTCTAATCTTAAAGCCCAATACTACAGAGTCATATACAACCTGTATTATACACCTGCAAAATTGTTCTCTTGGGGTTTACGGGTTGACGACAACTGCCCAAGATGTAGACAACCTCAAGCGAATTTAATTCATATATTCGCCGAATGCCCCCAGTTGGACTTATTAAAGGCAATGATTATGGGATTTTGGACTCAGATATTTGGGCGGAATGTACGAGACTCAGAAACCCTCTATTTGATGGGTCATGATGAATCCCTCGGTCATAGTATTGAGGAACAAAGAACCATCTTTTTAGGCACCACAATTTTCCGAAATATTCTTGCTGCCGTTGGAAGGACCCTGAGCCACCTACATTTCAGATGTGGCTTAGTCGATTTCTGGCCACTTATAAACAGGAGATCTCAATTTATGGTACTAGAGGCAAAAAAGCTAGGCTTCTTGGAGCACAGATCTGGGCTCCAATCTCTAGTTGGTATACTAATGTGAGGCCTCCTGTTTTTCATCCCCCGACTTGATTGGTTTATTTTTGCTTAACTTAACCAACATACAATATATTTAGTTATATTCTCTTCTTCTTTTTTGTATCTTATGTTACTTTTTTCTAGACTTTACATCTAGGAATATGTTTGCCACTTTTTCCTTTCTGTTTTTTAATGTCCTACTGTGACTGTATTATCTTTTGTACATTTAATGAATTTGTAATATTGAATCTTTTTGTTTGAATTTTGCTCAATAAAAAAAAAAAAAAAAAAAAGGAAGATGTCACACAGTGTCAGTCACAGTCAACAGATATTCTTAAGCAGAATCTCTGAACAAAGCTTCCTTCACTGGGAGCCTTTCAATAATGGCACAGATTCTTTCTGATTTCAGAGCCATATTCTTGCACATAGCCAACAAAAATTGTTCCCACACAAATTCAAAACCAAACTGCACATTTTAATTGGTTGTAGATTTCAAGACTTTGAAACTCACATAACCTTCACCCATCCCCCCAGTGCTCATTCACCAAGTAACCATGGTAACTCCCTCTTAAACCAACACACAGTTCACAAGTTCATTTGACTATGTTGCAAAAAAAATCCATCAAGGCTGCTTGACCTCTCAATCTACTAGCTAATGAAATGCAATGTTTCTTTAAATGACTTTTTCTCAACCATTGAAATGACTTCTTTTTTTAAAAAAAGCATGCACCCTAATTTTCAGAGGAGATTTTTAACAAAGCTCCAATAATTTCTAGTTATTCATCTGCACTGATTCTCAAACATTTTTTTCATAATCAAACTGCCATTTCATTTCCACAACTCATCTGACTAGAAGCACATCTACCTTCAAAATGACAAAAGTCTGGTTTGTGGGTGATAGCTATGTCCACTGGGGTCAAAAATATGCAGCTAACAGAGGTATTTACAATCTTGATTTACCAAATGTGGACATTGTATGGGTTGGACAAAGAGGATTGAGGAGTCACCAATTGATACCATTGGTAAAATCCTTTATGCATTTACCACACCCTGACCTTATAATTGTGCACTGTGGTGGAAATGACTTAGGCACTTTGACTGGGGTAGGTCTGGAAATGCTTTTAAAGGACATCTTTGGGCAATTTATGTCACTTTTTCCAAAAACTGCCTTGGTATTTTCTAATATATGCCAAAGGCAAAAATGGAACTGGTCCAACCAATTTTGTCCACAGATTGAGAAAGCAAGGAAATATGTAAATAAATCTGTTTCTGCTTTCCTCAGAGGCTATGCTATGGGTTCCATTTACCACAACAACTTGCGTTACAACATGCAAGACATCTATAGGAGAGATGGTGTGCATTTTACAGATGAGGGGAATAGAGTTTTCCTCTTGAAGATAAGACTCTGTATTGGTACCTACTTGTAGGTACAAAAAACACCCACATAACACAACAGCTCTTTTCATAGCTAACTTACCTCTAAACACTCTACATTATTTTTTTACTCTATTTTTTTACACTGTTTTTCCCCGTGGTGCGCTCAGGGTGCGCGTACCGGAGCGCGCACCTGGGAGCGCATCCAGCGCTTACCCCGCGAAAATTTTAAAAAAACAACGTTTTTTTGCCCTTCAGTGTCCTTCTAGGCCCCCCTCAGAAAACCTAGGGGGTCAGGGGGTGTCTACTCTGCCCCCTTTTAATTATAACCCCCTTTCTTTTTTCACCTCTTGTGTCTCGATTCTACCAAGACACAATATGGCGGACTCTCCTGGCTGTTTAGAATGTTGACAGACACCCAACAGCCAATCAGCTTTCCGCTCGCGCACTCCATAGCGCGACGGGTGGGCTCCCCGGTACACGTACCGGAGAGCGGACAGAGCGCGCCTATAGATATATATGTGTTTTTGAGGTTAATTTTTAAAAAAAACACTGGAGCAATTTTCAGCATATATAGCAAAGGCACATATACGTACCAGTCCCTAAAATTTTGCCAAGTTTGGCGTAATTACTTTCAGCGGTTCGGGCTGTAGACTTGTCAGACTGTCCTATGGAAATTAACATGGGGAAAACACGTTTTGGGACCTCCCTTTTTTCTCAGCCCCCACTTCACGAATCCCCCCGAAACTTTCAGGGAAGGAGCGCAGCGGAGCTGGCCAAAATTTTGGAAAATTACACACAAATTCCTCAACCGGCGCCAGAGTTGTTCCCAATAGAATGTTGCGGATTTCCTATGGTAGCCAATCCTATCTATAACTACCTACTGGCGACCGCCAGTAGGTAATATATATATATATATATATATATATATATATATATATATATATATATATATATATATATATATATATATATATATATATATATATATATATATATATATATATCCCATCAAAAGTTGCCCTTTGAAAGGGGCCTCAGACTCTCGGAGGGCGGGTTCAGTGTGGCAGGCACGGAACACCCAGCCTAAATATCCAACAACAGCCTTTCCCACACGCAGGCGGTTGTAAATGACTTTCAGGCTCCGTGAATCACTCAATTAAGGAGCCTTTAAATAACATGGTCATTTCTGGAAACAGTTTTCATTTCTCCTGTGACTGAGCTGAAACGCGTTGAGACAGTGTATTGTTTGCTGGTTACCGAGGAATTTCATACAATAAAGTATCTTTACTGCATGGAATCAGGCTTCAGTGGCTTTTCTTCGTGTGGGAAAGGGTGTTGTTGGATTTATATACACATACATACATATATATATATATATATGTATATATATATATATATATATATTCTTTTTAAAACAGATGTTTTTTGCTAATGCCAAACCTAAAAAATCCAACTCCCAACTGCTGTTTGGTAGAGAGGGGCAGACAGGTGCGGCCGGTGCAGGTAAGAGTAGTGGGGTGGTGAGGCGGGCAGGGATTTGGGTCGACAGACGGAATAAGGAAAATAAAATAAAACATAAATTAAACACTTACCTTGCGCTTGCCGCATCACCACATTTCCCTATTCTGTTATCTGTCAACTCCCGCAATGCCCCTACCCCACCACCACTCTTGCCTGCACCGGCCTTGCCTGGGTACATAGCAGCTGCACAGAAGCACTGCTATACCTAGGTGGTAAAACCAGGGCCGGCTTTAGCACTGGTGGCGCCCGGTGCATTTGGTGCCCCTCCTCCAATAACATCCTTCTCCACGATTCCCTCACTACCACACTCCAATAGTGCCCCTCATCTCTCCATAGCCCCTCTCTACCCTGTATTTTATGTATTATGTATTTTTGTAGCACTACTCATCCAAAGGTAGGGTGTCAATGCAGCTTACATTACACACATATTATACAAAGACACATAATATACAAAGAAAATGTATCATACAAGTGTAAATGTGGAGAAGTGTGGCTCACTGGTTAGAGGAGGCAGACCTGGAAGCAGAGGTCAGCCCGGGACCAGGGTTCAATTCCCGGCTCAGTGGGGTCTGGAGTCCTAAAAAAATGTCCATGGACTCGACAATTGTCGCTCCGGTGCCTACTCGATTCATGGGTTCACACTCTGCGACTCTGGGCAATAGCTTGCTTAATCTCCACAACGGCCCCTCGCGGCGGGATGCCTGGCTTTCACCTTGCGGATACCCTGCCGGGGTTATCTCACAGGGGAATACCAGGACGGGTTCCCTAAGCAAGCGCTTAGAAACCGTTCGGTGATTTGCGCTATATAAATTCCTGTACATTTACATTTACATTTACATAAATCACTCTATAGGAAATGTTACATAAGACAATGAAGGTTACAAAGTGTCAGAATGCCATTTTATTCATACTAGCATGCAGTATATTTGCAGAGTGTTTGCTTTCGGGAAGCAAAAACTCAGGATTTAAAATGTACCAGTGGTTGAGGTTGACTTAATTTATAAGAATATTTCTAATCTCTACCACGCAGTTTGAATGCAGCACTTTAGTGACAGTTCATAGGTCACTGTGCTTAATCAGGATTGCATATTATGAACTGCAAGTAACAATAAGGATCTCAGTGACAAGAGCAGTAACCCACTGCGCATGATACTCAGTTCTGCGATCTGTATGGTACATATTCTTTGCAGAAGACGTTAACCCTCTGAGCTACTTTATGATAGGTAAAAACTGCCACTAGACAAAACTTGATCTATCTCCAGTAGAAATCAGAGCTATCTTGATATTTTCTATTGTTGCCTGAAAATATCTGGCCACTCATGAGCTCTGCAGGAGTTTTTTTTGTGAATAGCAAAAAATCATAAGCTTACAAAAATGTGTAAGTTTACCTTTGTGAATCAGCCCCAGAATGACTAAAACTCTTTAATTCATCAGGCATACATTTTGCCTGCCATAAACGTGTGGGCAAAGAACGCGTAGTATGCTATTTGCAGATGAGCATGTATCGAACAATTGAAATCCAGTTTTGGACACAGACAGGAATTTACAACCTAAATGGAATTAGCACTTTAGTTGAAATGAGAGCCTTGGGCCCAGATTCACAAAAGTGTTATGCAACGCAGTGCAGCACCCAAAGAGGCTGTGCTGTGTTCTGTGACAGGGAAAGAGCAGGAGAGTGCCATTTTCATAGATATATGCCCAACCACTGTCCGTGCAGGTAACAGTGGTGGGGCGGTGGGAACAATGCAGAGGGAAATTTAATTATTTATTTATTTTTTCTTCTGCATCGTCCCTTCGAATCCCCTCTTACACGGCCCCACTGCCCTACCGCTGTTACCTGCATGTTCCGCGACTGGATATGCCCCTCTCCTCCTCTGATTTCAGCCCCCGTGCGCCGCTCAAACACCTCAGCGCCATAGTGCTAGGGTGCATACCTAAGTCTACCATAGGGTTTGTACAGGAAGGGTAGCAATCCTGTACAAAATACTATGGCTAGACAAATTTAGAATCTTTTCCTACTTTGTATGTGTGCTGTGCAGTAATGCACACATGCAAAGTCAGAAAAACAAGGAGAAATTGAAACATTTCTCCTTCTAACGCCTGCTTTTCAGTGGCGTTAATTTTTGGTGCTAATTCCAGTCTACTAATGTTAGTACAGCCGCGGCCGGTAGTAGGAGTACCGGCCGGGCGGTGACGTGGGGAGGGGGAGGGGAAGGGTGGGGGTAATAATGTATGGATTACGGAGTTTAACAGGTAAGTAAATATATAAATTACTAAAACAAATTTCGTTGCGTGCACTGCATCACCAAATGTGATGCAGTGCGCGCAACAAAATTTGTTTTATTTATGTATATGTTTACTTACCTGTTAAACTCCGTGATCCATAGATTACTACCCCCCACCCCACGTCACCGCCAGGCCGGTACTCCCACTACCGGCCGCGGCTGTGTTAGTAAATAGGATTTAGCATCAAAAAGCATGGGTGCTTGCATGGGAACGCCCATGTAATGCCCCCTTGAGGCAAAGGTAGTGTAAATCAGCATTTTGTGCTGCTTTGTGTTACTTTTCCATTACTTTTTTGGGCATTTGTTGATCCCTAAAAAGATTAGGTCAAAAAAGTAAAGCAAACCTGACACTAAACGTTTCTGAATCTTGGCCCGGATTTGGTGCCTGCCTCTGTTCTGAGCTATATTAAAAGCGAAAGCATTTCATTTCAGTTTCATTCTGATGCAATGTTTCCCAGAAGCTGATAAACAAGTCTTTTCCCAGAAAAGGCTCGATTTGGATTTTATCTTTCAATTCAGGGCCGTAGCCACGGGGCCTAGCAGGGCCGGGCCAGCCTTTATTTTCGGCTGGCCCACCTAAAATTCAAGGCCCAAGCCAATTATTTATAGTTGCACTGTTGTCTTTTTTCATAAGCAGAGTAACGCTACAGTGCATGGTGTTGCTGCCTACACAGGAATTTAAACATCACGTTACAGCCCTCTCTGACCTGGTACTAAAAAGCTAAATCTACACTCTCCGGAATGGCTTTTCCCGGGTGTGAGCTCATAATGCAGTGGCAGACAGTAGCTGCACATCTCATACTTGCTGATTGTTAACCCCGAGCACTGCTCCCACACACTGTTGTCTGCCTGTTGAGATGGGTTGCCTGCAGGGTCTAGCTGTCAGACTGTGTTAATAGTTTGTAAGTGTAGATTGCTGTGGGCCTATCCTCCCAGACTGAGGAGACTCCTTAACACCAACACAGGTCGCACCTGTCTACACCTGTACCTGCCAGGGTCTGGCTTTAGGGCACAGCAGCTTTAGCAGTGATGTCATGACAATACGGGATCGAAAGCGGTACAGATAGATAAAAAACGAAGAAAGAGGAAGCATGGGCGGCTGAGAGTCAAAATGAGTGAGAGAAGAAAGAACAATGAGCAGAGTGAACGAAGAAAAGGAGAGACAAACCGAGCAGAATGGTGGTCAGGCTGTGGGAGAGAGGAAAACAAGTGGAGTCAGGAAAAGGCAGTTTGAAAGAAACTGCCTAGTTTGGATGTAGTGACGTACCAGTACGACATGCTTTTACTGCAGTGCACAGTACACACAGTTGTCAAGGTTGGGAGGGGTTTGAAAGTAAAGCGCTCTCCTGCCTTGGCACAGTTTAGACCAAGATGTAAAAATGCCTCTGGTTGGCATATTACCGAGGCTGAGGCCAAAGTGTTTGTCGCTGCAGTGTACTGGTGCTGTAATCATTGGGTTAAAGAGTGCAGGTTACTGCAGCACACAAGAGCTGGGGTCATGACATGGCATGCTCTTACAGTGCAGGGTACTTCAGCTGGAGGCAGCAATTACTCGATATGCAGGAGCGAAGGCATGGCACGCTCCTGCTGTGTTAAACACTTTGATTCGGTTCATAGTTCTGCAGTACACAGGTGACAAAGCAGGCTTTGATGACTGGACAGGCTCCTGCTGTGCCTTTTCATTTATATTAGATTGTGATTATGCAATGCCATCACCTATAAATAAGAGGCAAGTCCTATAAAGGACCCGCATTGAAATAAAATGAAATCTCTCACTCCATCATGACCTTTCATCTACATTTTCACCAGATTTCCAAATAGCTTTTTGTCTACAGAAACAGGGGTCCCATTTCCTGGTCAGTTCCATCAGCAGCACAAGTACCACCAATGCAAATCTCCTTTTATGTTCTTACAATCCACTCTCCAATGTTCTTTTTCACACACAACACAGATTCTACACATTTGTAGCAAGTGACTGGTGGAGCAGGTGCAGGGGGCACTGGGGCCCAGAGCTGTGAGCAGTCATCTGCACCCCAGTTATCCATTTATCTTATCCCACAATGAATAAGGATGTGCTGTTTCCATGCTTGCATTAGCTCCCATGTTACACTTGCCACTCTGCTGAACTACTACACCAAGCCTGAAGCCAGAAAAGAGTGCACAGGCATCATTCAGCGATGCACTTCTAAATAGACTACAACATCCATTAGGCTAGCAGCTCTATCCCCTGTCACATTAACACCAGTAGTCCAGAGCCATTTTAAATCATGGACAAACTTCCAAGGCATCCTTTGCAAAGTGAGCATTTCCTCGTTCGTCAGACATCTTGCAGGTCTGCATAGAAAAATAGGAATATTTTTTAAAAGTTGACTGTATGGCATGGTCAGGGCATGGGCACTCTTAATCTATTCCATGATGTCTCTCTTTTTATGTCACCAAACCTCGTCTGTCCCACTCCTTTCTCTCTACCTCATTCTGTACCTAATTGCACATCTTCCTCTTGCTGTCTCAGCTGTCATTACCACACCTGTTTACCTCACTTCCCTCAATTTACACCTCTCTACCCTACTTCTCTACAACTCTTTCGCAAACTCACCTCTCCACCACAGTTGCTGCCTATCTCTACACCTCTCTCTACCCCCATTGCTTTCTTCACCCATTATTCAACCTGTTAAGGTGGGTTTGTTCTCAACAAAAATGTTGGCGTACTCTGATGATGTGGCTGTTTTAACTACTAACCCTGCTGATGCAATCCAGGAAATTGAGTTAGCCACCCAGACCTTCGGTTCCTTCCCAGGCTATTCCCTTAACAGGGACAAAACAATGGTTCTATGCACAAAAACATTATATTTGAGAGTCCCTATAAAGTGAAACAGGCTACTTATTTAGGGGTTTGCATGTCCTCTGATGTGAATGAAATCAACCATCTTAATTATACTCCCTTGATTAATAAAATAAAAGAGGATCTTAGGAGAGTGGATAATCTACATCTTTCTATAATCAGAAGGGCCAATTACCTAAAAATGACTGTCTTCCCAAAGATACTTTACTTGTTCCGAGCAATTCCGCTATTGGCTGGAGGTAGTTTTATTAAGATCCTTGACTCCTCCATGTCGAAATTCATCTGGAGCTTTGGAAAGATTAGAAGAGTCCTACTACTCTTGACTTTACCCCAAGACAGGGGGGGTTAGCTATCCCTAGCCTAACTCTATATCTATGGGCAACACCTATTCAACATATGGGTCCTCTGTTAAATTGTAAAGCAGCCACCACATCTACTATTGCATCTTATATCCCTTCCATTTATGAGCGGAGTCTTGGGGCCAAATGCCAAGGGCTATTTTTAAGGCAGATCGAACCATCATACTATAAAAAATTAAGTTAAAGGTAGTTAAAGATGCATGGAATGTTTGGAAATTTGTATCTAAACAACTAGCTATTCCAAAATTTACAAAATACACCCCGTTATGGCGTAGTTCGATTCTCTCAGCCTGCCTTAATGATAGTACTTCTCGGAAGTGGGAAATCCTAGGCATCAACACAGTTGCGGATTTTTATGGCCAAGAAACTTCTCCCTCATTTGAGTGGCTGCAACAGAAGTATACTATTCCAGCTACTGATCTTCTCAAATATTTTCAGATACTTACATGTATTCGCAACTGTATCCCCAGAATCAAATTAGATAGTATTTATCTTTTTGCAATCATTGGGAAACGTTCGACTAGCATTGGTAACATATATCAGATGCTAATCGAAAAAACTCCGGATGACTTAGAGCGGGTTGAGCAAGCTTGGGTTGCAAGGTTAGGTAATCCAAATATCGATATCGACCTTTCCCTGGCCCTTTCATCAAAACTGTTCATTGCCTCTAATCTTAAAGCCCAATACTACAGAGTCATGTACAACCTGTATTATACACCTGCAAAATTGTTCTCTTGGGGTTTACGGGTTGACGACAACTGCCCAAGATGTAGACAACCTCAAGCGAATTTAATTCATATATTCGCCGAATGCCCCCAGTTGGACTTATTAAAGGCAATGATTATGGGATTTTGGACTCAGATATTTGGGCGGAATGTACGAGACTCAGAAACCCTCTATTTGATGGGTCATGATGAATCCCTCGGTCATAGTACTGAGGAACAAAGAACCATCTTTTTAGGCACCACAATTTTCCGAAATATTCTTGCTGCCATTGGAAGGACCCTGAGCCACCTACATTTCAGATGTGGCTTAGTCGATTTCTGGCCACTTATAAACAGGAGATCTCAATTTATGGTACCCGAGGCAAAAAAGCTAGGCTTCTTGGAGCACAGATCTGGGCTCCAATCTCTAGTTGGTATACTAATGTGAGGCCTCCTGTTTTTCATCCCCCGACTTGATTGGTTTATTTTTGCTTAACTTAACCAACATACAATATATTTAGTTATATTCTCTTCTTCTTTTTTGTATCTTATGTTACTTTTTTCTAGACTTTACATCTAGGAATATGTTTGCCACTTTTTCCTTTCTGTTTTTAATGTCCTACTGTGACTGTATTATCCTTTGTACATTTAATGAATTTGTAATATTGAATCTTTTTGTTTGAATTTTGCTCAATAAAAAAAAAAAAAAAAGGAAGATGTCACACAGTGTCAGTCACAGTCAACAGATATTCTTAAGCAGAATCTCTGAACAATGCTTCCTTCACTGGGAGCCTTTCAATAATGGCACAGATTCTTTCTGATTTCAGAGCCATATTCTTGCACATAGCCAACAAAAATTGTTCCCACACAAATTCAAAACCAAACTGCACATTTTAATTGGTTGTAGATTTCAAGACTTTGAAACTCACATAACGTTCACCCATCCCCCCAGTGCTCATTCACCAAGTAACCATGGTAACTCCCTCTTAAACCAACACACAGTTCACAAGTTCATTTGACTATGTTGCAAAAAAAAATCCATCAAGGCTACTTGACCTCTCAATCTACTAGCTAATGAAATGCAATGTTTCTTTAAATGACTTTTTCTCAACCATTGAAATGACTTCTTTTTTTAAAAAAAGCATGCACCCTAATTTTCAGAGGAGATTTTTAACAAAGCTCCAATAATTTCTAGTTATTCATCTGCACTGATTCTCAAACATTTTTTTCATAATCAAACTGCCATTTCATTTCCACAACTCATCTGACTAGAAGCACATCTACCTTCAAAATGACAAAAGTCTGGTTTGTGGGTGATAGCTATGTCCACTGGGGTCAAAAATATGCAGCTAACAGAGGTATTTACAATCTTGATTTACCAAATGTGGACATTGTATGGGTTGGACAAAGAGGATTGAGGAGTCACCAATTGATACCATTGGTAAAATCCTTTATGCATTTACCACACCCTGACCTTATAATTGTGCACTGTGGTGGAAATGACTTAGGCACTTTGACTAGGGTAGGTCTGGAAATGCTTTTAAAGGACATCTTTGGGCAATTGATGTCACTTTTTCCAAAAACTGCCTTGGTATTTTCTAATATATGCCAAAGGCAAAAATGGAACTGGTCCAACCAATTTTGTCCACAGATTGAGAAAGCAAGGAAATATGTAAATAAATCTGTTTCTGCTTTCCTCAGAGGCTATGCTATGGGTTCCATTTACCACAACAACTTGCGTTACAACATGCAAGACATCTATAGGAGAGATGGTGTGGATTTTACAGATGAGGGGAATAGAGTTTTCCTCTTGAATATAAGACTCTGTATTGGTACCTACTTGTAGGTACAAAAAACACCCACATAACACAACAGCTCTTTTCAGAGCTAACTTACCTCTAAACACTCTACATTATTTTTTTACTCTATTTTTTTACACTGTTTTTCCCCGTGGTGCGCTCAGGGTGCGCGCACCTGGGAGCGCATCCAGCGCTTACCCCGCGAAAATTTTAAAAAAACAACGTTTTTTTGCTCTTCAGTGTCCTTCTAGGCCCCCCTCAGAAAACCTAGGGGGTCAGGGGGTGTCTACTCTGCCCCCTTTTAATTATAACCCCCTTTCTTTTTTCACCTCTTGTGTCTCGATTCTACCAAGACACAATATGGCGGACTCTCCTGGCTGTTTAGAATGTTGACAGACACCCAACAGCCAATCAGCTTTCCGCTCGCGCACTCCATAGCGCGACGGGTGGGCTCCCCGGTACGCGTACCGGAGAGCGGACGGAGCGCGCCTATAGATATATATGTGTTTTTGAGGTTAATTTTAAAAAAAAACACTGGAGCAATTTTCAGCATATATAGCAAAGGCACATATACGTACCAGTCCCTAAAATTTTGCAAAGTTTGGCGTAATTACTTTCAGCGGTTCGGGCTGTAGACTTGTCAGACTGTCCTATGGAAATTAACATGGGGAAAACACGTTTTGGGACCTCCCTTTTTTCTCAGCCCCCACTTCACGAATCCCCCCGAAACTTTCAGGGAAGGAGCGCAGCGGAGCTGGCCAAAATTTTGGAAAATTACACACAAATTCCTCAACCGGCGCCAGAGTTGTTCCCAATAGAATGTTGCGGATTTCCTATGGTAGCCAATCCTATCTATAACTACCTACTGGCGACCGCCAGTAGGTAATATATATATATATATATATATATATCCCATCAAAAGTTGCCCTTTGAAAGGGGCCTCAGACTCTCGGAGGGCGGGTTCAGTGTGGCAGGCACGGAACACCCAGCCTAAATATCCAACAACAGCCTTTCCCACACGCAGGCGGTTGTAAATGACTTTCAGGCTCCGTGAATCACTCAATTAAGGAGCCTTTAAATAACATGGTCATTTCTGGAAACAGTTTTCATTTCTCCTGTGACTGAGCTGAAACGCGTTGAGACAGTGTATTGTTTGCTGGTTACCGAGGAATTTCATACAATAAAGTATCTTAACTGCATGGAATCAGGCTTCAGTGGCTTTTCTTCGTGTGGGAAAGGGTGTTGTTGGATTTATATACACATACATACATATATATATATATATATATGTATATATATATATATATATATATATATATTCTTTTTAAAACAGATGTTTTTTGCTAATGCCAAACCTAAAAAATCCAACTCCCAACTGCTGTTTGGTAGAGAGGGGCAGACAGGTGCGGCCGGTGCAGGTAAGAGTAGTGGGGTGGTGAGGCGGGCAGGGATTTGGGTCGACAGACGGAATAAGGAAAATAAAATAAAACATAAATTAAACACTTACCTTGCGCTTGCCGCATCACCACATTTCCCTATTCTGTTATCTGTCAACTCCCGCAATGCCCCTACCCCACCACCACTCTTGCCTGCACCGGCCTTGCCTGGGTACATAGCAGCTGCACAGAAGCACTGCTATACCTAGGTGGTAAAACCAGGGCCGGCTTTAGCACTGGTGGCGCCCGGTGCATTTGGTGCCCCTCCTCCAATAACATCCTTCTCCACGATTCCCTCACTACCACACTCCAATAGTGCCCCTCATCTCTCCATAGCCCCTCTCTACCCTGTATTTTATGTTTTTTGTAGCACTACTCATACCAATGTAGGGTGTCAATGCAGCTTACATTACACACATATTATACAAAGACACATAATATACAAAGAAAATGTATCATACAAGTGTAAATCACTCTATAGGAAATGTTACATAAGACAATGAAGGTTACAAAGTGTCAGAATGCCATTTTATTCATACTAGCATGCAGTATATTTGCAGAGTGTTTGCTTTCGGGAAGCAAAAACTCAGGATTTAAAATGTACCAGTGGTTGAGGTTGACTTAATTTATAAGAATATTTTTTAATCTCTACTACACAGTTTGAATGCAGCACTTTAGTGACAGTTCATAGGTCACTGTGCTTAATCAGGATTGCATATTATGAACTGCAAGTAACAATAAGGATCTCAGTGACAAGAGCAGTAACCCACTGCGCATGATACTCAGTTCTGCGATCTGTATGGTACATATTCTTTGCAGAAGACGTTAACCCTCTGAGCTACTTTATGATGGGTAAAAACTGCCACTAGACAAAACTTGATCTATCTCCAGTAGAAATCAGAGCTATCTTGATATTTTCTATTGTTGCCTGAAAATATCTGGCCACTCATGAGCTCTGCAGGAGGTTTTTTTTGTGAATAGCAAAAAATCATAAGCTTACAAAAATGTGTAAGTTTACCTTTGTGAATCAGCCCCAGAATGACTAAAACTCTTTAATTCATCAGGCATACATTTTGCCTGCCATAAACGTGTGGGCAAAGAACGCGTAGTATGCTATTTGCAGATGAGCATGCATCGAACAATTGAAATCCAGTTTTGGACACAGACAGGAATTTACAACCTAAATGGAATTAGCACTTTAGTTGAAATGAGAGCCTTGGGCCCGGATTCACAAAAGTGTTATGCAACGCAGTGCAGCACCCAAAGAGGCTGTGCTGTGTTCTGTGACAGGGAAAGAGCAGGAGAGTGCCATTTTCATAGATATATGCCCAACCACTGTCCGTGCAGGTAACAGTGGTGGGGCGGTGGGAACAATGCAGAGGGAAATTTAATTATTTATTTATTTTTTCTTCTGCATCGTCCCTTGGAATCCCCTCTTACACGGCCCCACTGCCCTACCGCTGTTACCTGCATGTTCCGCGACTGGATATGCCCCTCTCCTCCTCTGATTTCAGCCCCCGTGCGCCGCTCAAACACCTCAGCGCCATAGTGCTAGGGTGCATACCTAAGTCTACCATAGGGTTTGTACAGGAAGGGTAGCAATCCTGTACAAAATACTATGGCTAGACAAATTTAGAATCTTTTCCTACTTTGTATGTGTGCTGTGCAGTGATGCACACATGCAAAGTCAGAAAAACAAGGAGAAATTGAAACATTTCTCCTTCTAACGCCTGCTTTTCAGTGGCGTTAATTTTTGGTGCTAATTCCAGTCTACTAATGTTAGTACAGCCGCGGCCGGTAGTAGGAGTACCGGCCGGGCGGTGACGTGGGGAGGGGGAGCGGAAGGGTGGGGGTAATAATGTATGGATTACGGAGTTTAACAGGTAAGTAAATATATAAATTACTAAAACAAATTTCGTTGCGTGCACTGCATCACCAAATGCGATGCAGTGCGCGCAACAAAATTTGTTTTATTTATGTATATGTTTAATTACCTGTTAAACTCCGTGATCCATAGATTACTACCCCCCACCCCACGTCACCGCCAGGCCGGTACTCCCACTACCGGCCGCGGCTGTGTTAGTAAATAGGATTTAGCATCAAAAAGCATGGGTGCTTGCATGGGAACGCCCATGTAATGCCCCCTTGAGGCAAAGGTAGTGTAAATCAGCATTTTGTGCTGCTTTGTGTTATTTTTCCATTACTTTTTGGGGCATTTGTTGATCCCTAAAAAGATTAGGTCAAAAAAGTAAAGCAAACCTGACACTAAACGTTTCTGAATCTTGGCCCGGATTTGGTGCCTGCCTCTGTTCTGAGCTATATTAAAAGCGAAAGCATTTCATTTCAGTTTCATTCTGATGCAATGTTTCCCAGAAGCTGATAAACAAGTCTTTTCCCAGAAAAGGCTCGATTTGGATTTTATCTTTCAATTCAGGGCCGTAGCCACGGGGCCTAGCAGGGCCGGGCCAGCCTTTATTTTCGGCTGGCCCACCTAAAATTCAAGGCCCCAAGCCAATTATTTATAGTTGCACTGTTGTCTTTTTTCATAAGCAGAGTAACGCTACAGTGCATGGTGTTGCTGCCTACACAGGAATTTAAACATCATGTTACAGCCCTCTCTGACCTGGTACTAAAAAGCAAAATCTAAACTCTCCGGAATGGCTTTTCCCGGGTGTGAGCTCAGAATGCAGTGGCAGACAGTAGCTGCACATCTCATACTTGCTGATTGTTAACCCCGAGCACTGCTCCCACACACTGTTGTCTGCCTGTTGAGATGGGTTGCCTGCAGGGTCTAGCTGTCAGACTGTGTTAATAGTTGGTAAGTGTAGATTGCTGTGGGCCTATCCTCCCAGACTGAGGAGACTCCTTAACACCAACACAGGTCGCACCTGTCCACACCTGTACCTGCCAGGGTCTGGCTTTAGGGCACAGCAGCTTTAGCAGTGATGTCATGACAATACGGGATCGAAAGCGGTACAGATAGATAAAAAACGAAGAAAGAGGAAGCATGGGCGGCTGAGAGTCAAAATGAGTGAGAGAAGAAAGAACAATGAGCAGAGTGAACGAAGAAAAGGAGAGACAAACCGAGCAGAATGGTGGTCAGGCTGTGGGAGAGAGGAAAACAAGTGGAGTCAGGAAAAGGCAGTTTGAAAGAAACTGCCTAGTTTGGATGTAGTGACGTACCAGTACGACATGCTTTTACTGCAGTGCACAGTACACACAGTTGTCAAGGTTGGGAGGGGTTTGAAAGTAAAGCGCTCTCCTGCCTTGGCACAGTTTAGACCAAGATGTAAAAATGCCTCTGGTTGGCATATTACCGAGGCTGAGGCCAAAGTGTTTGTCGCTGCAGTGTACTGGTGCTGTAATCATTGGGTTAAAGAGTGCAGGTTACTGCAGCACACAAGAGCTGGGGTCATGACATGGCATGCTCTTACAGTGCAGGGTACTTCAGCTGGAGGCAGCAATTACTCGATATGCAGGAGTGAAGGCATGGCACGCTCCTGCTGTGTTAAACACTTTGATTCGGTTCATAGTTCTGCAGTACACAGGTGACAAAGCAGGCTTTGATGACTGGACAGGCTCCTGCTGTGCCTTTTCATTTATATTAGATTGTGATTATGCAATGCCATCACCTATAAATAAGAGGCAAGTCCTATAAAGGACCCGCATTGAAATAAAATGAAATCTCTCACTCCATCATGTCCTTTCATACACATTTTCCACAGATTTCCAAATAGCTTTTGGTCTGCAGAAACAGAGGTCCCATTGCATAGTCAGTTCCATCAGCAGCAACGGCAAATCAACTTTTATGTTCTGACAATCCCCTCTCCAATGTTCTCTTTCACACTCAACACAGATTGTACACGTTTGTAGCTAGTGACTGGTGGAGCAGGTGCAGTGGCACTGGGGCCCAGAGTTGTGAGCAGCCATCTGGATCCCAGATATCCATTTATCCTATCCCACAATGAATACGAATGTGATTGCTATCTATCTCTACATCTCTCTACCCGATTACAACCCCAAATCTATATATACCTAACCCCTCTCCCTGAACCTCACCTCTCTATTTCCATCTCACCTCTCTTTAGTTCTACTCTGCCAATACTGCTCCCCTCAAGCTAATCTCTCTCTTCACCTCACCTTTATGTCTCTTTCTCTCTCTATCTCTCTATATTCCTCACTTATCTCAACCATTTCTCTGCCCTCTCTCTACCTTGCCACTCAATACCTCTCCTCTGCCTCTACCTCATTTCTCTCTTTATCTCAATTTTTTATGTTCTTAGACCTTATGTGATCAACATAAAAAGAACTCTCAGGTGTACTCCTGAGAAATGGGACTTATACTCCACCCACAAGTTGTTTTCTTTGAATACAGCATTTGTTTGGGCAGCTATTGTGTGCTTCCATTGAAACGTTCAACTGTATTTTACTTTTTGCCTTGTGTGGAAGATTATGCTTCATACAGTAGGACTGAACTGGTTGTGGAGGCAAGCTAACGGTCAAGACCTTAGGCCTGATCTGTTTATTTTGAAAACAGTTTGACCAATACAGTAGGCATATTTATTATGAAACGTATATGTTAAAAGTCAATATGCATTTAAGGGTGGGTTGTTATTACTCTGTATTAAAACCTGAAGAGAGGTATTTTGTTTCATGGATCTCATCAAATACTGTAGTACCTAAAGGGTTTTGGTAACGCCTCTGACAAAAAGAGTCTTGCAAATTGTAATTTTATGCCTGATGGTTACCTTGTAGTAAAGATTATTCTCTATACAGTGGGCCTGAATTGGGTATGGTGAAGACCTGTTTGGGTCATTTGAGAAAGTTGTGTCCAATGCAATATATTTGATCTGCTTATAATGAAAACTTATAACAAATTCTGTAGGCGTGGCTTATTTATTCTGAAAAGCATATATTGAAGGTAATAGGCTTGTAACAGTGGATTTTTATCACACTGTGATATAGGCTGTAAACAGGTATTGTATTACATGAAATCACACAGATTACTGTAGTAAGCAAGGGTTTTGGTGTTGGTCACCCACATCAGAAAAAACCTGAAAATAGAAGAGTTACAATACGATAATCTTTTAGGTCCTTTTAAAAGAAGGTATATATTGTTTTGCATACTGCAATTTTCTACAAATTTGAAATTTTTCACATGTATACATGATGACTGGCAGCTTATGAGCACTTCCGTAGACATGTGTTTGTTGTGGTGTCAAGACAATGATAAAGAATATAGCCATACTGATTAGTTGGGAAACGTTAGATTCCATTGTTTTGATCTGTTTATTATGAGAATTTATGATATTAACCAGTAGGCTAGATGTATTGTCAAGTCAAGTCAAGTCAAAGATCTTTATTTCGGATATAAAAGACATCCATAAAAGTACATGTAAAACACAACAATCATCTATAAAATACAATAACACAATCATTTAAAAACTGATAAAAGATGACATAATTAACCATCATTGTACATTGCATCGATTTCAAATGTTGGACGGAAATGGTAATTTCAGAGAGTATTCAGGCTTAAAATGAGAAATACAACAATTAAGTGCAAAATTAATGACTACGATATGTGCAAAGGAACAATTACTTGTGCAAATAAGCAATGTGTAAACTAGGCAAGAAATAGTGAAAAACATATCAGGCCATGTTCATCGATGCTCGTGATCGAACGGCAGCTTTGAGAAAGCAGCTGACTCTGAAGATTACTTCATCAGAGCATAACATCAATAAGTCTCCAAAAGCTAAATTAAAATTCATCCGGGTAGTCTTCCGAAAATATGGGATTAAAAAGTGTTTAGTGTACTTTGCATAAAAGCCACAAAAAAACGTAAAATGTAAAAGGCTTTGTTTCCCGCCTTTATTACAGGGACAACTTAGATTTTCCAAATTTTTATTGAAGCCTAGCGGGAAGCATAATAGATTTTTAATGCTCCCATCCCTAAACCGGAACAGCAGGCTCCTGTTCCATTTGCCCATCTTTTTACACAGGTAGCCTTGCGGCATATCATAGGGCCTATCACTTGGTACCAAAAGGGTATGTACTTTGTAATAGCTGGTTTTACAAACTCGCTCTTTTCCCTCTCTGTACTGTAAAGATTGTACAGAGCCCATTTTACTAAATTCTTGTGTGAGCGATGAATTGTTTGGGGAGATGTAAATAAATGCCCCTGCTCCACACTTGCTAGGCTTTTCTCCACCGCCCTGAGCCATGGTATATGATTGGCCCGCTCGCTTTTTAAGCAATCCGAAATAATATCACGGGTCAAAGAAGCCGCTGAATTCAGCCATATTTTCAGCCAGAACAGGGCGGGTCTGGATCTTATGAAATCCTCTGTGTACGGGAGATTCAGTTCTCGATGGCACACAAAGGTTGGGGCAGAAATAACCCCCCCCCAAAACCTTCCTGAAAAATCTATTCTCCTCGAACTGTATATTGGTGCAGTTCGAGTATCCCCACACCTCAGCACCATAGGTTCCTGTGGGTAAACATTGGGTCTTATAGATTTGTAGCAGTGGTACAATAACCTCTGCATGTTTAGGTTGACGGAGGGAAGTTATAGAATTAATAGCTTTGCCCAATTTGTTTCTCCCCAGGGCAACGTGTGGTTGCCATGAACCAGAATCAGAGAACAACAGGCCTAGATAAGGAAAAGTGCATGTGCTTTTTAAAACGTTATCCCCTGTAAAAATTTGGTTAATTTTATGTTTTGTGGGGCCACAACACATTATAAATGATTTATTAAAATTTGTACAAAGACCAAGATCAGCCATATACGTGACAAATCCTGAGATTAGGGTACGCAGTGCATTGGGTGTGCGGCCCATAAGGACCGCATCGTCCGCATAAAGAAGGGCGGGAAGTGGTCTGCCATTAACATGCGGAACATCACTTGTTAATTTACACACAGTACTACTTAATTCATTTATATACAGAATAAAAGCAAGGGGGCCAGAACGCAGCCCTGTCTGACCCCCCTGCCAATTAAAATATCACCGGAGACTTCACCATCATTATTCAAGCGGACACATGCTCTCAAATCACTATGTAGATGGGCCAAAAATTAAACCAAAGATTCATCCAAACAATAATTCAACAAAACAGACCATAAACGAGAGCGGTTAACAAAATCAAAAGCAGAACTTAAATCCATAAAACCTAAGTACAAAGGGGATTTTTTGGCAATGGTATATTTAGCCATTAATAGGTTTAAATTTAGGCATTGCTCCACGGTACCCACATTGCTTCTGAAGCCCAGCTGACAAGGGTGTAAAATAGCATTATCCTCTGCCCAAATTCTAATCCTGTTGAAGATGACCCTACCTAAGATCTTCAAGGTGTTATCTATTAAAGATATCGGACGGTAACAGCCGGGGTTCATTCTATCGCCTTTTTTGAAGATAGGCACGATAATGCTATTAGACCATGTTGCTGGGTCTGGAGTGTGTGATAGGTTATTGAAGATGTTACACAATAATGGTGCCCAGAAGTCAGGTTCTGATTTAATTTGGTCGATGGATAACCCATCGGGCCCTGGAGCTTTGTTCCCCACACTTTCTGAGATGGCATCTTCCACCTCCATTATGGTGATGTTCAGTGTAGTTGGGGGGGGGGACTACCTATGGTGTTGGGTGGTGCCTCATAGATTTTAGAAAAATGGACCACGCACACATCCCCTGGTATATCACAATTTATGGGGGAGATAATTGTTCCCATTGATCTTAAGTTCTTAACTTCGCTCCAGAACCCGGTAACGTCTCTCAACGACGCTGTGCGCACAAGGGAATCCCAATGTTCTTTCAGTAATTCGTCTGATCTTATTTTCAGGGTGCGCTTATAGCTAGATCTCAATCTCCTCACCACAGACTGGTCCCGTGGATCCGCTGTGAGGGCTGCCCTTAGTTCCCGATTTGCTTTGGAACATGAAGTGTCGAACCACCTTGGTTGTTTATAGTTGGTGGCTAAAGCTGGTTTAGAAATCTTCTTTTTAATGGCCTTACAGAGACATGTAAAGGCCTCAACAATTTCATGTGCGGAACTATCGGTGGATAGACAAACAGACACTAGTAAGGGGCACTTTTTGATGGTACGAGTTAAAACTCCCTTATTATCTATCCCCCTCCAGACCACCCTAAGTTTATCTGTTGATGCCATTACATTTTGGGCCCCGATTTTCCTCTGATTCCCCTGTTTTTTGATGGATTTAAGACTAATTAAAATCGGGTAGTGATCACTATATGGAACACTGGCAACTTCAGCCTTTAGTAAGAGGTCCCCTAGCAAAGATGATATAAATATATAATCTACTAGCAGCCCGTCCCGACGTTGTCCGGGAGCAATTAGGCTTCAGGGCCCCCGCCGGCCCCGACGTTGTCCGTGGGTCCCCCGGAGCCTTCCTCCGTATATTGCAGTATTATACCTCTATGTTTACTTTGTACGCTTTTGTAACCTGCACACTTAACTTTTTCCTCCTGTAATGCACCGTTTGGCTCATTTTTTAATGCTCTATACTATCAGGAGCCTCAGGGGGAAGGAGCAAGGGAACCAGGCCGCCCCCCACTCAAGTCTATATCAACAATAATGGCCTGCCCTTGTACACTCTGTGGTCAAAGAACCCAGATTAATTATGTATTTTAATTCAGTCAGATAGAGGATGCTCTTCAACCTTCTCTCTGCATGTGCTGATCACAGTCACTCCCTCAAATAGCTTTAAAAACCATATATGTGTGTCCGTGTCTGTGTAGCCCACCACCGATCCTATTGCCCCACTATACCCTTCAACTGTCAAAAAGGGGGAAGGAGGGTTGACAGAGCCTCACGGGAGCAACACCCAGGGGAGGATCTGACAGGCTGGTACTCACCTGAATCCTCACTTCTCATCATCAGCTACTGTCAACCAGAAAAGAAAGGGGGATAAAATATGTGCAATTAAACCAAAAACCATTGTGTGTTACACGTGTTAAAAGACCCAATGTGGTGTACCAAACCTCTTTTAGTTGAAATATGGAAGTACCACTGATTAAAAAGAGCTGAGCTAAACTGGCAACTACAGCTTTATTCTCTGCTGTTTGCCCACTCTATTAAAACCAACCGACATGTTTCATCACCGCCATATACTTTACCGGTGATTTCTTCAGGGTTTTTGGGGTCAGCATACGTATTGCACGTCTAGATTCTCCCTTTATTGTACCAGGTGGCCTCCTGTGTTGAGCCTACCCGGCCCCCGTAGAAGAATGTGTGACTCACAAACACCACTAAACCATTAGTGGGTTCCATAAACCGCCTGTAGGTCGGTCTCGTCAACGCGCAATGCTGTGGTCTCTGCTCACCCTGCGTGTCACTTTTTTAATGCTCCGTTTGCTTCCTCTTGCTACCTGCACACGTCACTTTTTCCTCCTATACCTCTATGTTTACTTTCTACGCTTTTGTAACCTGCACACGTAACTTTTCCTCCTGTAATGCACCGTTTGGCTCACTTTTGTAATGCTCAGTTTGCTTCCTCTTGCTCACGATGTACGCTTTTGTAACCTGCACACGTAACTTTTTCCTCCAGTAATGCACCGTTTGGCTCACTTTTGTAATGCTCCGTTTGGTTCCTCTTGCTCACGATTTTCATTTTTGCTTCATTTTTCCACCGCTCACCGCTCCTAAATAAATAAATAAATAACCTACCTCATCCGTCACTCACTGCTCCTCCCCGCCTGTCCGCCGCTCCTCACCGCCTGTCCGCCGCTCCTCACCGCTCCTCCCCGCGCCATGTCCGCTGGTCCTCCTCGTGCTCCTGGACGCCGCTCCTCCCCGCGCTCCTCACGTTGGGCACGCACGTCGCGGCCGGCGCTTCTTCCAAGGGACTACTTTTTTTTCAGTAAATTTTTTTAAAAATGTATATTTATTACGTTTATATAGCCTATGTCCATCTGCACACCCTGACGATTACAACGATGTATCGGGTGTGTGGATTGGCGCTGTGGTTCCCGAGTTTACCCGCCTCAAAGGTTCAAAGTTCTTCCTTTATAATAGTAGTATAGATTGTCGTAGAACTCCCACGCCCTACATAGGTTCGTTGTTCGTGGTGATGTATACCTTTTCCATAACATTAACTAGGTCACGTGTGGACAAATGATTGAGCAATTCTTCTCCTCTTTTACAGCTAGGGGTTCTTGGATGAATGTGGGCATTGAAATCGCCTCCTATACAAATACCGTCAAATTTACCATATTTATGTCCATAAACAATTTCATCAATAAAATCAAATAATCTTATAAAATTAACATTAGGATGAGTTGTGAAATCATTGTTATAAAAATTAATTAAACATAGTTTTATCCTACTAATACATGTCAATGCCTGGAAATTCTTGTCATTAATGGGCAGTTTTTCAATTTTTACTCCAGCCATAATCTTGACCCAAATAGATAGACCCCCACTAGGTCGGCCCATGCCCGGGGCAGGTACGGTTTGGTTATAACAAGTGTACCCTTCTTGGAGCAGAGGACTGGTACACCAGGTTTCCTGGAGCATTAGAACGTCAAAATAGCGGACCCAATCTATCCACTCCTTAATTTTCGTTTTTGCATTAAGACCGGCAATGTTCCAACTCAAAATGGTCAGGTCATCTGATGGTATGGGGGTGATGGTACCCTGTGGGGATGTTAGGTTTTTAGATGGTAACACAGATGCTATTGGCCCATTTGGCACCATTACAATGGGGCAGATTGGCAATTTTATCACAGGGTCAGTTACATTCAACTGATCGCTAGCTACTATATCCGAGGGGATGGGTGGTGGTGGTCAGTCCAAGGTGTCCAGCTCAGATAGTACGTTATATCTGTTAAATAATGGATATGGTGGTGGAGCTTGGCTGAATGATCTCCGAGGGGGCCTATAAAAATAGCCCAGTGAGAGAGGGGTTATGACAGTTGTTGGGCCAGGGTAGGTGTTATTATTGCTAAGTATGTGTTTGGCTGTGCCAGGGTGACGAAAATTAATTACAATGCAATCACCTCTAATGTTCCTAAATAGGGGACCGACGCAACTTACTCGGCGTGCTGACAGTATTTCATTCGAGATGTTGTGGCCTACCCCTTTGTGTTTACACAGCCAGTCAATGCATTTTTTATTCAACTGGACCCACGACTCCCCTTGGCCCTCCTTAAGTGCTGGTGCGCCTGCTAGGATTAAAACATAAGGACATGCATCTGGGGGTAGGTGAAGGGAAGGTCCCTGGGGTTTTGTGGGCCTAATAGCAGCAGCTTGTCCCTTATCGGGGCCAATATTAGTTGGTACTCCTGATTTAGTGGTGGCTGGGGTAGAACCACCCTTAGATGTGCCACCAACCGTACTGATGGAACAGGAGGGCCCGGTTGCCACTGCCGAGATGTGCTGTGGTTTAGTGGCAGTTTGGCTTTTTCCAGCGATGTCATTCCTAGGTGCAGCATTAGGTGTTGGTATACTACTGCTAACAATATTGGCTCCGCCACCCATGATGACCTTACTAGCAGACTCCAGATCTTTCAATAGGCAATCACCCCTCATTAGATCAAGACTAATCACCCCTTTCCTTTTTGCATCTTCCTTTTTTACAAGATTTTCCAGTCTATCCAGTCTTTTAAAAATAGTATTAAACTGTTTGATCATTTGACTTTCCATTTGTTTAAAAATTGTATCAACAATAGTCTCAATGAGATTTCCGTTAGTCTTTGGTTGGGTAGTACTTTCGACGAACGACTCAGTCTGTGTACAGGCAGAAATATGACCCTCTTTTGAGAAAGTTTTTGGGGATGCGACAAGAACCACATCCTCATGTTGCGTAGACTCGTTGATGTCAGTGCCACTCCCTGGTGGTTGATTATTCCCCTTAGACCACATACTTTGTGGGGTCGGCTGGCTCTTATTGCGTGGTGGTTGTTTCCTCTTGTTCACTATTAATTTAGAGGCACCTCTTTTTCTTTTTTCACCTCCAGACTTGTTACTCAAGGTCGAGGGGACAGTAATAGTTTGTGAAACAGGGTCAGGCAAACAGTCAATGATGATAGTGGGACTATTACCCCCCGGCAGTGGCGATGACAGATTGCCAGTCGGAGTAGGTTTCAAAACTGCTACCACAGGTGAGAGCGGAAGAACATTATTGGGTTTTGCTTGTGATAGTTCGGGATGTGTGTTTGCAAGACCCATTGACATTCTCCTCTCAGTGTAGGTGATTTCATTTGTTACCATATTGAAAGCGTTTTCCAACATGCTTTCGAATGAAGGCGGGAGTACTGAAGATCCCTCAGGTGCCTGTGTCACGGTGCTAGTGTTCCGTTTCCCCATTGTGGATTTTAGTCTTTCAAGCTCACCTTATGTAGCAACTTAGAGGGGTGGCCCGCCCGACCACGGTGGACCTCTGAGGGCCTAAGAGGGCCCGCCCTTTGCCCGGGCTTCGCCCGCGCGCTTCCCGCGACGCGGAGGAAGCGCCGGTGTTTTCTGCGCCTCCGTGCGTGGAAGTGGGCGTGGGTGGGCGGGGATTGCCTCCAGGGATTCTGGGGGCTGTAGTCCCCCTACTCGGTAGCCGCAGATGGAGGTTAGGGCGGCGGCGAGGGGAACAGACAGTCACAGCCACAGGAGAGCGTGCGCTCACAGCGCAGGGTATGCTATAGGACCAGGTGTCACCAGGTAGGCAAGCAGGACAGAGCTAGATGTATTGTGAAAGGCATGTGATAAAGGAAATAGGTTTTTAAGTGTGGATCGGTATTACAGTGTTCTAAAGCCTGTAGGCAGAATTTTGGTTACAGGACTCCTTAGTAGGCAAAGGTCTTGGTGTTGTGACCAATGTGAAAAAAAATCTGCGGATGGAAGATTTTTGTATGATAGTCCATGTTAAGGCCTCTTAGGAGGAATTTTGTAATATTTTGACAACAATAATTGTGTATATATTCATTATTTAGTTACCGTATACCTAATTTATGGCATGTGGGAAAGCTTATGCTCAAAACAGTAGGCCTAAATTGGTTATGGAGACAACCCAGTGATAAAAGCTACTGACCTGATTGTTTAATTGGGAAAGTTATTTAAGATGTCATATGATTTGTCTGGTATGTTTATTGTGAATTTTTATTTTTTTGTCCTCATTCGCCCTCTCCTTGCCCTGAGTTTCACGATACCGCCCTTGGGCAACTCATCTCATATGTTAACTTTTTGCTCTTAGGGGGAAGTTTACCACCTTAACTGGTCTTCCTCAAAGCTTGTACCAACCGAGATTTGGAGAAAGCTTAATCATAGGATTTCACACACCTTTATCTTTACAACCCAACCCTTCACCCAAAACATAACAGGAAGGGAGTCCAGAATCTATATCTTTTCTTATGCCGACCCACAATATGCAGCTTAGCAATAGCTCTCATCGATCCTAACCATTTCAATTCTGTTGGAGGATCTGCAGAAACCCATATTTTACATATCTCTCTCCGAGCCAATAGTGTGACATAAAACACTAGTTTTTCTTTATCATCCAAGCCCTTACCTTGTAGGTCCAATCTTCCTGTCATAACAAGTTCAGGGCTTACCTTGATCTGCTGGCCCAGAGCTGATGACAAACACGTACTTACGGCCTCCCAAAATTCTTTTATCACCGGACAGGTAACACACATATGTATGTCATCTTCATTGGGGCTCTTGCATTTAGGACACACCACCATTCCGCCAGTCTTGAACTTCACAAGTTTTCTAGGAGACCAGAATGCCCTGTGGAGTGTGAACAAGTGATTTCTCCTTAAATTTGCAGGTTTAACCACTTTGTACAGTATCGACATTGTTACTTGTCAGTGGTCTTCTGAAGCAATCTCCGGCAAGCACTCTCCCCACAGGGTCTCCGGCAGCGTAAACGGACCATCCTCCAACTCCACTACTGACCAATACCACAACGCGACTTCTTTTTTACTCTGCAGATCCATCCCCAACTTCTCTTCAAAGTCATTATGATGACCAATTAAGTTTTCCTTACCCGCCGCCCAGCTTTGAATCTGTATATATTTAAACCTGGAGAATTTCTGGCCCCACTCATGCTCACAGTAGCCCCATGGAGCTAGGGAGCCCTCGATAAACAGATCTTCCCACCTCTGCGGACCATCAACTTTCAATGCCTTTGCCAACGCATCCTTGGACCAAGGGGGGGCTCCTGGCGTATCCCAGATTGGGCCTATCGAACTGTAGTATGGTATTTTAGTTGCCCTCCTAATTTTAAACCAGGCCGTCGCTAGATCTTTCACTACTCTTAATCTAATTTTTTTTAAGTACTTTGGATCGGCAAATTTATACATAAATCCATGTTGCTTCACATTTTCCATTCTAAGTAATGCAGACAAAAATATCCCTATATCTGAACTCCCCGGAGTAGCCAACAACATTCTGCAATTCTTCAGCAAAAAAGCCCATGAATAGATCTGAAAGTCCGGGGCCGCCAGCCCTCCCTTCAAAAGTTTTCTCCTAATCTTCTTCCATGACAGGCGGGACCCTTTTGACGCCCAAATAAATGACCCTATCTCGCTCTGCAACCTCGCGAGCCAGTCCTTCTCAAATAAAAGCGGCAGTGAGTCAAACAAAATGTTATCTTGGGTAAAACCATCATTTTCACCAGATTGACTCGACCATACAGTGTTAACAGGAGATGCGCCCACCCTCGCAGAGCAGCAGAGATCTCTTTCCTAACTTTAACAAAATTGACTTTGGTGAGCTCCCTTATGTCTTGTGTTATTCTTACTCCTAGATAACGTATCTCTGATTTGCAGGCTATACCCTGTGCAGTTGAATTCCAGGACATAACCTCTGTCTTATCAGCATTTATAAGGTATCCAGAAACAGCCCCAAACTCCTTAGTTAATTCATCTAAACAACCCATCGACTGCTGCAAGTTGGAGGTTAAAATGACTATATCATCGGCGTATAGCCCAATCTTCCTTGACCATCCCTCAAATTCAAACAGGGGGATCCTCTCTGCCTCCCTAATCCTACAAGCTAAGGGTTCAATGTAGAGGTCAAATAAAAGGGAGGAAAGGGAACACCCTTGTCTCGTGCCTCTCATTACTTTTATTGGCTTTGCCCCGTTCACTAATACCCTAGATGTGGGAGAGTGATATAATAGTGCCAAAACCAAACTAAAATGTACCCCCAACTTAAGAGGCTTTATCAGGGCCTGTAGGTATACCCAATTCACCCGATCGAACGCCTTGGCGGCATCCAGCGCGATTACCGCCAAGGGAAGGTTATGTGTAGAAGCCGCATCTATACTCCCTATAAGGGAGAAAGTTAGCTCCTTCAAGTGCCTGCCCTTGATAAAGCCTTTCTGGTCTTCGTGTACTAGCTGGGAGACAACTTTACTAAGCCTATCCGCCATAATCTTTGCAAAAAGCTCGTAATTGCATTTTAATAGCGAAATCGGCCTGTACGACTCCATGTGCTTTGGCGATTTTCCAGGTTTAGGCAGTAGTATAATGTTCGCCTCATTCCATGATGACCGGAGAGAGGCCTTTCCCAGGAAAACATCATTAAATAATTGCGTTAATATAGGTGCTAAACTCCCTGTCAACACCTTATAAACCTCGGCAGGAAGCCCATCAGGTCCTGGTGCCTTCCCTTTCTTCACCTGCTTAATTACGACTTCCACTTCTCCCTGCAGAATCTCCTGATTCAAGGTTTACTGAAGCTCTTCTGACAGTGGTTTCAACGCCTTCACCCACTGGCCTACTGCCTGTACATCTGGTTTAAAATCCTCTCTATAAACTTCCTCAAAGTATCTATAGAAAGCCTCCACAATGTCTTAAGTGTCTGTGACAACTTGTCCTGACTCCCCCTCTTTCACTTCCTTAATCAAATTCCGAACCCGGTCTTTCCTCGCCTTCCATGCTAGCAGTTTGCTTGTCCCTTTTCCGTACTCGAAATGTGCCAGTTGGCTTGCATCCCATTTCTCCTTAACCCTATGACATAGAACCGCTACCAGCTCTGCTTTTAACTCAGCCAATTCCTGCCAAACCTTTCCTCTGCTTCGAGGCCCCCCACACTCACTATCTCTGTCTCATGCTGACGGATTTTCTTTTCCAGGTCATCTACTCTGTTAAAATAAATTCTCCTTTTATTTGCTTCCAAAGCACCTAGCCTACCACGTAGAAAAGCCTTGTATGTCTCCCAGATAATATAAATTTTTGCCCACCCCACATTCTTGTCCAAAAAAACTTCAATCTCCTGGCCTAAACTATCCAGAGTTTCGTGATCATACAAAACTGTGCGATCCAACCTCCAAGCTGAACCCAAGTTACCGCTTTCCACCTTCAGAGACACCGCTGAATGGTCCGAAAGATGAACACCTACATGAGCTGCCTGTGTCACGCTATCCGTCAATCTAAGATCTGTCAAAAAATAATCTATCAGTGATCTATGACTGTATTTTTTATTATAATAGGTATAACCTAAAAGCTGACCAGACCTCTGTCTCCATATATCACACAGTCCTAACTGGGCCATCAAACCCTTCACTCTGTTCGACATTTTCATATTCACCAACGCCCTACTCTTAGATGATTGATCTAACTTATGGTCCAGCACTGTGTTGAAATCACCTGCATTATTGTGAAATGTTTGTACAAAAGCAGTGGGCCTGATTTATTTTTTACGTAACACATTTTAAAGCCTGTTGCCCTTTAAGGGTATATTTGTATTGCATTGACTTAAAGCCTATTTTATTACATGAAACTCACTGATTACCATTGTACGAAGGGCTTTGCAGTTGAATAACCCCTTTGAGAAAGCCTTGAGAGTTGGAGAAGATTTGCACTGCAATAATGCTGGCTGACAATTATTCGAAAGTCCTGACAGGCTTTTATTCTGACAGATTATTGTAAATAAAAGTCTAATCAAAATCATATCTATAGATAAGTAAATATACATGTATATATGTTGAGGGGTTTGGGTCATACCTCTTCTGCCATTAGCCTCTATGAGGGTCATTTATAATCTGCTTCCATAAAAGGCAATAGGACAATGGGCCTGCCCACTTCAACCATTGGCTCTCTTGACCTGCGGAAGATAGCATTTGACTGATCACAATTGCACATTTGCCTGAAAATTAGTGTGCTTCAGTGACAGGGCTTGTTGGCCAGTCCTTTAGTTTTTCATTTTCTCCTTTAATAGTCCCATTTAATTTCTTTCCTTCTTTGTTTATTTACATGTTTTAGTGCATACTACAACCTCTAAGAAATTGCTAATGAGCCACTTGCTTGTGTAAGTGCAGTGCATCACATGCCACACAGCCTTTTTATCTTAACCAGACGATTGTTATGGAATAGCATTGTCCATAGTGTATCATTGTGTTACCATTCCAAGATGGACAACACATTAGTTCAAAATGTGGCGGCCATGCTGGAACTATAAAACAAAGATACAGTATGCACAGTACCATTTCTAGAAAGGAACCTCCTTCTTTGATTAATTTTGTTATTGCAAACATATTTCTGCACCGTTTAGACAGCAGCATGTTTTCTTTTTTCTACTTGTGTCTACTTTATGTTGTGTGTGTGTTTTATTGTGAATGTGTAAGTGGGCGAATGCAAGAATGAGTCAGTGGCTTGATGAATGGATAATGCAGGGATGAGGGACAGAATGCATGTATGATGACTTGTTAAGTACCTAAAAGTATCACTGACTGAAGCCAAACCTTTTGGCTTTGCCAGTGCTTGGTAACACATAAAACTAATCTTTGGGGAAATACCAAAATACAAAAGAAAAATATACTTGTTCTTTAACTTCTCACCTTATTGTAGACATTTTCCAAAGATATCCTGCTCTCAAGCATTCCTCATATGTTATCACTTCTGGGGTGGGGCCTGGCCCTCCAAAATATATCACCCTTGGTACGGGCCTGGCAAAGATTATACTCAATTAAGGAGGACTAAGTTCATTATAGTCGCAATACAATGATTATGGTGATAGGACTGATCTGTTTATTTTAAAATGTTAAGGTAAAGGTAGTAAGCCTGATGTAGGTATTGTGAAAAGCATATTTTAACATCAAGTCTTTTGAGGGTGGATTGTAATTCTTCTGTATGAAAACCTGCAAAGAAGGATTTTGCTACATGTAAACTCACAGACTACTGTAGTAGGCAAGGTTGTTGGTTTTGGTTATTCCCTGCAACAAACTGCAGATATAGAAGATTTGCTCTGTGAGAATCCTTGTTAGGTCCTCTTAAGAGAGATATTATTTTGCTTAGCCAATTGAAATTCTTTATAGCTTTGTAAATGTTATGAGTGATTGCCTAGCAGTTGCCTTATGGGAAAGTTTACTCTCAAAAGAGAAGTCCTTTATTAGTTTTTGCCAAGAACTATAGACTTGACGTGTGTGCTGGGGAAAGTTATGTCTATAGCCATAGGTCTGATCTATTTATTACAAAAAGTTATGACAAAAGCAGTACGCCTAGCTTTTTTTTATTGCATAAGTTAAAGCCTGTAGCCCTTTCAGGTCTCCTTACAAAAACGTTTGGGTCCAATAGCCCCACTGAATTAAAACTTAAAAAAAATAAAGGCATTCATCAGAAGTGGGATAAAATTGATCATGAGAACGTTTGGGTAAACAATGTGTCAGAGCAATCAAGGTATTTTGATCTACCTATTGGAGGATGTCAATCCCCTTGATACGGTCAGGAGTTTTGAGGGCATCTGCAAAACGGCTTAGATCATTGTATAAAGCATCTGTTGGTGCTAGAAAACAGGAGGTTAGGATCCAGGCCTGGGACGACTTACTTATAGAATCAGCATTAAGAGACACAAGGGCCTTCCGAGAAGTTATCAATTGGCCCTTTTTCAGTGATATTTCCACTTGTCAGACAGAATGTCACATTCCAGCTACTGAGTGGATTGAACACTTTTCGGGAATCTTTGGTAATGTTCCCCCTTCTCAAGATACTCAAGGGGTTTGATACCCCAGGTGAAGAACTGGCCTTAAGCAACACTATTACCGTAGATATGGTAATGACGACCATTAATAAATCTACTTCAGGTAAAGCTCCAGGGCCAGATGGGGTGCCTGTTGATGTGTTTATTTAATCACCTCTTTTAACAATTTGTTGTCACAGTGTTGTTTTAGGTCATATTCCTTCCTCTGGAAGGATTCAACCACAGTCCCAGGTTTTAAGAAGGGCAATAGAAATTCCCCTGCCTGTTATAGACCCATATCCCTCCTGGATTCATTGTAAAAATTCTAGGGAGGATAATCCTACATCTTCTTGAGGAATGGGCCAGTGAGACTGAGGGGCATATTCACAAAGACTTATCGCCGAGTTAGCGGCACTTTAACACAGCCAAAGTGGTGATAAATATATCGCCCTATTCACAAGCTGGTGCTAACAGCAGATATCACGAGTTTTCCTGAGATGGCAGCTGCAAAAAACATCGCACAGATGACACCGGCAACTTAGGCTAATGATATGCAGAGTAGGCGTTCCCGTGCAAAAACCATGACAACACCCCTTCGCAACATTCTCAACGACCAGCCAGATCGACGATAAGATCACAAAACATGGGCTAAGACGCGTTAGCAGCAGGTATTTAACACCTGCTCCTACCTGGTGTTAAGTCGGAAGACAACCTGCACCATAAAAATGGAGCCCAGGCCAGAGCCACACTTGAAGAGAACAACAGATGCCATGGAGCTACTGATCATGCAGCTGGGAGCACCAAGAGGGCCACAACTCCCACTGCCACCACCCCCAGGGCCCCCCACCCGCCCGGGTCCTACCCCGGGCACCCTCCCACCCCGAACAAAGACATTTTGCACCAACTTTACTCAATCATGAACAATGCGCCTGATGTCGCACAATTACAACAATTAGCATTCATGTGTGATCTTGCATTCATCTTTGGATTCCCAAACAAAATATTTTATTAAAATGAAACTCAATACAACTATTTGTAAAGAGTCATGGCTTGTCTTCTCTGGACAATCTGTAAATCACAGCCTGCAAGACAAAATTCAAGATAAGAAGGTGTGTCATGCGCTCTTCAAAGGACAAAGAGAGAGAGAAAGAGATAGAGCAAGAAAGGGAGAGAAAGAGAGTAAAAGGAAGAGAGGGAAAGAGAGAAAGAGAGAGATAAAGAGAGAATGAGAGAGACAGAAAGAGAAAGAGATGGACAAAGAGAGAAAGAGAGAGACAGAGAGAGAGGGAGAGAAAGAGAGAGAAAGACAGAGACAGAGAGACAGAGAGAGAAAGAGAGAGAAAGAGAGAGAGAGACAGTGAAAGGGGGAGAGGGAGAGAGAGTGCCGACACTGTGGACCCAGGCCTCACTGCTCACCTGTTGCCACCGGTGTGTCTCCAACAACGTGCCAGTATACACCGCAGTCCACCAGGTCCTTTATCTGAAACAGAGTCTAGAATTATGAATGGCAGAGTTCATACCATTGCATATTCCATCATCGCTTGCCCGCCCCTGCGCACCCATGCCTCACTGCTCACCTTCCGCCACCTGCGTGTCTCCAAGAGGGCTCACCACGTGCCGGTACGAGCTCCTAAGCCCGGACCCGCGACCTTTGCAGCCTCCACATCATGCAGCCCCGCACCGTGGGCCACAAGGTCACACACGTGATTCTGGGTCTTGATTTTGCAAAGTCAAAGACCATATCAGTGCACAAGGCATCATTGCAGGCTGCACACCCGCCCAGCTCTTTAGGTGCCACTAACTCTGTGAACCGCGAGGCAACGCCACATGGCGGTAGGCCAGCGCTGCCCGCTGGCTCAGGCCTACACTGCGGTCCAGCAGGGCTCACATAAATCCTTACCAGTCTGGATCACCAGGAAGGCACATCATCGCAGGCTGCACACCCGCTCAGCACTTAAGGCGCCCCTACCTCAGTGCACTGAAAGTCACCGTCCCGTGGCATATCCAGTGCCACCAAGTCTGTGCAACGCAAGGCATGGACCCTTTATGATTGAGTCTTGTGATGTTAAATTTCAACACAGCGCTTTCAGTGATCATAACCCACTCACTTTAGTGCTTGCTGTCCAGTCCCAGCCGCCAGCATTAAATAGCCAGGCAGGGGGCTCCTTGATTGTGGTGACGGACCAGGGGAGAAGGCTAAGATGGGCCAAGATAGACGCCGTTGCTTTTAATATTTCATTATTTGACAGGGATTACCAGCAAATACTGAAATGTTTAGGTTTAGGAGTGGAAGGGGCAGAGTTAATAGAGGCCTTTAGGAATATTGCAAATCTGGTGGATAACTTGCTGAAATCTGCAACACATGTGTTCAGCGGGGGCGCTCCCAGGTGGTTTGATAGTCAATGCTCTCAGCCTTTAAGAAAGTTAAAAGCAGCACTTAAGTAGACTCCAAGGGTCAGGGAGTGGGTGGCAGCTTGTCATTTAAGTTATAAGCAAGCAGTTAAAGGACGAAAGGGCCAACTCCAGCGCGCAGCCTGGGGAGGAGCTTACCGAGGCAGCGGAATTGAAAGACTGCCCGCTTTTCGAGAGTGATTAATAACCCATGCTTCACGGACTCAAACAAGCAGGGGTTAAGTTATAACATTCTTCCAGACCAATGGCAGCTACACTTCCAGGGATTGCATAACCACTCGCATAGCAGGGCCGAGTCACAGACCCCAATACCAATATCATATACTAATTTTGTGACACTCTACTTGGATGAAGTGAGTCTAGGAATTGAGGGCCTGATGAGGAATAAGGCACCGGGACCAGATGGGATCCCACCAGACCTGTATGTTAGTAACACGGAGGTCTGGGTCCCACTCTTAACCAGGGTACTAAATGCTGCAATAACTTCAGCAATGCCAGCATCTTGGTCCTCTGCCATCATTGTGCCAATCTTTAAGAAAGGTGACAGGGATAGTCCACACTGTTATTGCCCCATATCCTTGATAGATGTTTCAGTGAAGGTCTTGGGGCGGGTGATTTTAAACAGGCTGATGGGTTGGGCAGAGGATAAACACATTATTACGGATTCCCAATATGGGCTTACCACTGGGAAGACCACCATAGACCAATGCCTTTACTTGTATCTCATTACCGCAAAATACACAGTAGCGTGGGGCGTTATACCTAGCCTTTATGGACCTCACTGCGGCCTTTGACTGCGTGAACCGTCGCAAACTGTGGGTAATCACTACACTCCAACACTACAGCTGCTGTTAGATACACACACAGGAAGGGAAGGTAACAGACTTTTTTAAATGCACAAGTGGGGTCAGACAAGGATGCATATTAGCACTGTTTCTGTTTACTTTATACATTAACGGCCTAGATTCCACCTTGAGCGCCATTAAAGCAGACCCGCCGACAGGTGCAAGAGCAGTTCCGGTCCTGCTTTACGCAGATGACGCGGTGCTCCTAGCTCATACCCCAAATGGCTTGCAGCTTTTAATTAATGGTTTCATGAAGTTTATGGAAAACCTGGACTTGTCTCCCAATCTTTCAAAATCGTATGTCATGGAAATGGGGAGAAAGCCAAGTAAACCCTATAACTACACCTTAGGCTCTCACAACCTAGGCAAAGTTCCAGCTTTCGCTTATTTGGGCATGTTTTTTGATGGTCATTTGAATTTTAAACATTTACTGGAGAAGTGCTTGGCCTTGATTAGATCCACAAGTTCCATTGCGAATTTTGCACGAAGGTTAGGATGTAGGCACCCCGGATACGATTTTAAAGTTCTACAATTCAATCTGCCGCTCAAAAGTTTTATATGGAAGCGAGGTGTTGGGATTCACCAAGGCTAATAACTTACAAAGGGAAGAGAACAAATTTCTGAGATGTCTATTGAATGTCCCTCATAGTACCCCGGCATTTAGCGTACAAAAAGAATTGGGGATCAATTACATTTCTGACCTGATCGCAGTTAAGCTCCTTCTATGCTGATTGAAGGCTTGGACAAATGCAGAGGCGGGTCTGACAAGGCTGGTAATCCAGGATTCTCTTTCGCTTGACCACCAGTTGAAAATTTCCTGGATAAAATATGTCGGGGATTCTTTTTCTAATTTAGGGCATGCAGACTTAATCACTAAACTGGACAAAATAATAACTCAGGATAAGGCTGTCATCAAAGATTTGTATATGAAGTTTACCATAGTGCAAAGCAAAGCCACTGAACTCACTAAACACACGGTGAGAGATCATGTTTTAGTTAAAACAACCCAGGGTATAGAATCATATTTAACACTATTGACGAGTGAACAAGATAGAGTTTTAATTACGCGTTTTAGATTACATAATTTGTTGGCGGTGCCGGCAGGCTTTATTATGAATCCAGAAGAGAGAGGGCCCTGTGGCTGCGACAACAGGTCTGCACGGGACACCCTAAATCTAGTTCTTCTGCGCCCGTATTACGCCTATCCTAGAAAAAAATGTTTTTGAAGGGCCTGCTAAGAAAAGTGAGATTTAGGCATGCACGCATAGCTTTATTGTTTTTAAAATTGTCGTCAGATATTTTTACACTTTTTGCATGTCCAATTTTTTAAGAGCTGCTTTAAAGCTAAGAACGATGAGGGGGAACTGACGTTCAGAAGAATTTTGGCCATGCCCTCATACAATTTAGGGCTAATGGTTATAATAGATCATTCATGCTTCTGACTTCAACCTTTTCTCTAATGTTCCTTATATGGGGAAGGATTTTTATTTATAGGCAATGATCCAGGAGGAATATGTATATAAAAATAGTTTTAATCACGCATGTGGCAACCCTCTTATAGTTTGTTTTTGAGGTTTGAGTAATTGTTCTATGTAATGCACCTATTATAGTTATTTGTTGTATGCCGAGTAAGAATGATAATCATGTATCTTCTGATATCTTTTATTGAATGAATTGTTATTTATATTCTTTTATGATTTGTTTTCGAATTAGATAAAGTTTATGAAATGAAATAAGTCTTGTGATGTCCCAGGCGGACGCAGCCATGTCAACTCTGGCAGTGGGGAAAAACTGGGACAGGTAGCGACGTCGTCCCTCCCTTTATATGTAAGCTGAGTCGCCAGCGTAGGGGTGTGAATAATTATCCCTGGGCTCTGGGCGTGGTAAATTTCTGGACGGGACAGTAAACCAACTGATGTGTGTGTCTCTCCCGCAGTGTCGGTGCCACACGGCCCGCAATGGACAATGTTGCAATGTTGCTTGCACCCAGAGTGCGGCCGCGCACTAAGGGATTGTACAAAGAGTGCAAGACAGCGCGGGCTCTTGGTTCATACATGCCAACTGTTGTATGTGTATCGCTATTGGTGCACCATAAGCCTAAGGCCTAGCCTTATTTGCAGCGGGAAAGCCATATCACATTTCCCGAATGCAAACAGTAGTCAGACTAACATTAGGGATAAAAGCACCTTTGTCTCAATACGTAAGGCGGAAGGACATCCGACCTTGTTCTTCTATGCAGCAGACACCCCCTGAGAGAGATACCATAGCAGATGATGCCAATGAAAGCACAACATATCCACACCCCACACACAGAAGTACTTGCCTGAGGTACTCTTGCATGGAATGGCCTTGACACTTACGTACACAACAACCCATACGTCCAAACGTTACACACATACGACTCATTGCTCCGAGCTGTGGCATATCATCCACATAGCTGCCACAGGACAGAAGAGTGCCGGTTCTATGAGAGCCACTAATGCAATGGCAGAACATCCCAGGCACATGCACAACTCCTGTCACTTGGAACTGTACCATGACCGAATGCTGCCTGTTAGTGTCTGATGCATTGGTCTGCATGTTGTGGGCCTTGCCTTCCCGTACTGACAGGCACATGCTAATTAAGTCAACACAACTTCACTAGTGTTCAACTGTGATGAGTGTTGATTAGAATGACAAATCGTGTGCATCAAGGAGCAGTGTACGTACACAGGGAGGGACTGACTGACACATTTCACTTAGAGGTGAGTCCCTATTGCCAGCTCCACCTCTGTGAGCCAGATATTGTGGTTGGGATACTTGCTAATAGACTTGTGCTCTTACGTGTCATCAGCAATGTGAGTATGGTGCCAACTTCTTGCCTTGTGGTTCAATGTGATTCATGACTACAGGCTGTGTCCACCCAGATGAGTGTGAGAAGGTATGCGAAGAGATGTTCTGTTGTCAAATGTGATGGGGGCCACTTCTTTAGGCCTGCCAACGACTTTGACATTTCATACACAGCCCTATTTCTAACATTTCGTGGGGCAAAGTTGTGAATTGCGCAATTGTTGTTTCAGAGCAATGAGGCCACAGCTAGTGCATACATTCCCAGTAATCTCACTGCCTATGTGTGTCACGGTCACGCATGCGCATTGCTTTCATTTCCCAAGGTGTACCTTTTTATGCAATCTATGTCCTTACATTCATCCATACTTTCATACTTGATCGATTATGACCATGACACATACGTGTGAATTTGAATGATTTATTCACATTCACTGGAGTGTCGGAGCTGGAGCAGTACATGGCCATGCAAACCCCACATTACTTTGTAGCCCAGTGGAGGGCCAGCCAGAGTCATTTAGGGATTGACAAGTACATCGGAAGAGGAAGAGTACAGTCCGCAGTCTGAATGCTGTGTCATTGTTAAGCAAACAGAATATGGCAGGCCATGTCGAGGTCCAAGGTGAGTGTCGCAGAGTGTTTCAGGGGCGAGTGGGAGGTGTTGTTACAGGGCATGATGCAGGGGGCAGAACCAAGCTGACACAGGGCATATGGCGGAGAAGATTGCTACTTTCTCCTTCTTACTACACAGGTAGAATCACCAGCTTCTTCGTCTTCTATGTCATCTGTCTGACATGCTTGGTCTGCAGCGCTGTATGCCACTGACACATCAGGGGCCGTAGATGTGTGCGTGGAAGTACCAGCAGCATACATCTGCATTAGTAGCAGCAATGCAATTACCAGGTTCTGCAGGGCATGGAAGATCCCAACAACTTTTCCTGGTGTGCATCTGTGGCAGCAGTTCTTTCCACATGCATCCGCTCCATGTTCTCCATTACCCTCAGCATCTGTGCCAACTCTTGGCTGACATCGCTGAGGCCCCTCTGACTAGACAGTTGTTCTGCTCTCAGAGCATGACTCCAGCGGAATCAGGCATGGATTGTTGGACATCATCGAACAAACTGTGGGTATCCTTTAGGGAGTGTAAGCGGTCCCTGATGTGACTCAGAAACCCACATATGTCATCTAGTTTGGCTTCCATGTGGTCGAACCCCACCAGCACCTGTTCAGCCACCTCCTTCTGTCAGTCCAACACCTGTCCTTGGAATGCGATGTGTTCTTCGGTGAGGTGCCGGGAGCCAGCCGCGGTGGTAGTTGCTTCCTGCTGTGTGGTCTGTGCAGGGGGTGGGGTCTCCTCGATGCAGAATGACTGCCCTGCTCCTGGAGGTGGATTGCCATAGCTGTCTATGAGCTGTTGTAGGGTGTCAGTGTCGAAGGTGTGGGGGTCCTCTTCATTATCACTGATGAGTTGCATGGTCTGCCCTGCAGGAGGTGTTGATTGTCCTTCTTCAATCTGAAGCGGAGATGCATTTTAACATTGTGTTGACATGTATGTTGATGCATTGTTCAAGTTTACATACAGACTGCATGACAATGTACATTGTGACTGTTTGGGAGGAGCTGACTATTTGATGCGGGACAGTGAACATTTGAACTACATCATGGATGTGAGGTTGTACACGTACATTCTCATCTCACAGTTTCCTGCTATGTCAGATGTGATTGGCCAGTTTCTACGCACAAGCGGAACCAGTTGTGTCCTCTGTTCTGAGGTGAAAGTGTTCCACTTTGTACCACATTGTCATCAATGTTAATGTGCTGTTGTTGCTATATGTTGCTGCTCCTTATCCCTTTGGGGCGGTGTGCCTTTGACTTCTTTGCTTCTACAGTGCTGAGATGTTGCAGATTTCGCTAATTTTGGCTCTTGGTGGGAGTTGGGACTCTGGGGCATGTTTTATCCGCAGATGTGCTCTTGCCGTCAGGGGTTGTATGTACATGTGGATGTGAAAGGAGTGTGACCTGCTCCTTTCTGGATGTGTTCCACACTCTGCCACCTCAGTGTTGTGGCATGCATCATGTCATGGTACTTGGACTGCAGCCATGCGATTCCTCATGCAGTGTCACTTGCATTGTCATTGTGGCTCACAGACACGCAGCTTTGCTGGTTTTCACATGTGTGCATGTGTTGGTTGTGAGATTAGTGCTGTGTGGGGAGGGACCCCTTTGTGCACATAGTGGACGGGGGCCTACTTGGTGTTTGTACGTGTGATGCAGTGTGGCAAGGGGATGAGGGACATGATCCAGAGTCATTGTGGGTGTGCAGTGTGCTCTACTTAATTGTGCATGTGTGCCATTGTGCCCACCTCCCCGGTCCCCCCAGTCCCTGTTGGGTACTCACCCTGGTGCTGTTGTGTCAGGTCATGTCGAGCAGTGTCCGGACCCCCAACTGCGGCCACCGTCTCCCCACTGATGACTGTGGACACCATTTCCTTCATCTCATCCAGCTCCTGGTGTTCCGTTGGACTGCCACCTCCAGTCTGCATTGCTGCCTGATGGTTGTCAGCGAGTTTCTTCTTGGTTTTGCGCTTCGCATCATCATTCCAGCGCCTCTTGACCTCTCCAATTGTCCTACTCCTCATTCCGACTGCATTCACTTTGTCTAGGATGGCCTGCCATATTGCAAATTTGCATTTGTCAATGACACGTTGGAGGTGACGGACAGTTGTTGGTGGTGTTCGATCACCTCCGTGATGATGATCCTGTTTTCCTGCAGACTGAACCTCGTCTTCCTCGTCTTCTTCTCCTTGCCCTTCCATGAGCCCGAGGTCCCAGGCTGGTCCTCATGGGGGCTTGTGGGGTTCTGGGCATTCTCTGTACTTTCTCTGGCTTCCTCCATGGTGCTACGAAGTTTTAATTATTTTGTTTGTGTTTTTCGGTGCTTTTATAGTGCATTTTCCCGCATAACTCATGGAAATTGCAAGTCTGTCACTGGTTATCGCTGATTTGTGTATCGTGATTGGCCACATCGCAACTTTTTCGTGTTCGTGTTTTGCGTTTTTTCGGCGTTGCAATAATTTTAACACTGTCATTTGGTGCGTTATCGTGAGACTTTCGCATGGTGCAGCCGGGTTGAGAATACAACCTTAACACAGTGTTATTTTGTCTTGATAGACTGCGATGTGCAAAGTTGGGTTAAGCTAATTTTGCGATAATTATCACACGTTCTTGAGAATATCCCCCTGAGTTTTATCAGAGTTCCAATTCAGGTTCTGCCTGGGGGTCGTAACCGTGGAACAATCACTGAATTGCCTAATGATCACAGACAAGTACATTCAAGATAAGGGCGGGGTAATCCATATGAAATTTATGGATTTGTCCAGTGCTTTTGACCTAGTTGACGGGGAAAAGCTCTGGACGATGATAAGGAAAGCTGGGGTTAACCCAGCTTTGATTGACCTTTTGATAAGATTTTACCAGGGGTCCAAGACAAAGGTGCATTTTGATATTAACGGAGACTGCACATCTTTTTTCTTTTCAAATAAGGGAGTTAGACAGCGCTGTATTTTAGCTCCTTTTCTTTTCCTTTTTTATATTAATGTCTTAGAGATAGAACTAGTGGCAAAGGGTAAAGATCTTCCACAGGTCGGTAACAGCGCCGTCCCCGTGCTTCTTTATGTGGACAAGGTGGTCCTTTTAGCCCGCACAGCAAATATTCTTCAGTTGTTATTATAAACTTTTAATGATTTAATGAGTGAGCTATATCTTAAAATTAACCATACTAAGTCCTACACCTTGATCTGTGGGCCCAGCAAGACTCGCTCTTGTTCTTATAGTGTTGCAGGATATTCTATTACAGAAGTTCAGATTTTTAATTACCTTGGGATATTGTTGTCATCTGATTTGGACCCAGAGAGCTGATAAGATGGAGAGTGCAATAGCAGAAATCTTTGATTTTCCAAGACATTAGGCCATACACGTATAAAAAAGATACTTGCATTATCTAGATCATAATGTGTATCCTTAGGGAAATATGAGGAAGTAGTCTGGAGATATACCACGACTGGTATATTGCAGACTATAGAGAACAAGTTCTTATGCAGGTTATTAGCTATCCCAGGGAGTACATCTAGTCTAATTACTCATTTTGGAAACTGGCCTTTCTCATTTAGAGGATATAGGGCTAGATGTAGGTAGGCCTTTACCGGTCGGTAACGGACGAAAATACCGAATTTCGGCCGTTACCGACCGGTATTGAGCAATCGTTATGTAGGTGATAGAAATTAGGCCGAATCGGTAAATTTACCGATTCGGTAAATTTACCGAATCGGTAAAACACCGAATCGGAAAATTTACCGATTCGGAAACTTTACCGATTCGGAAAATTTACCGAATCGGAAAATTTACCGATTCGGTAAACTTACCGAATCGGTAAAATACCGATTCGGTAATTAAGAATAGGTAAAATTGAAGATTGAGATGTAGGGAGGCTCTGAAATACCGAATTTGCTTCAAATTCGGTATTTAAGAGTCGGTATTGCCATGGATTCAAATCAGGGGGTAACCAGGTGCAGCCTATGAAAATGGACCCACAATGCAATTCTGTTTGCACAATGGCGGCATTTTATGTCATTGCAAGACGGCTACGCTACAGGAGGAAGGAGAGAGGGAATGGCTGAGACAGGAGCAGGTCTACAGGCAGAGGGTGACCCTGTTCATGCTCACAGAGGAAGAGATACTGCAAAGGTACAGGTTGGCTCCAGACACCATCTTGGAGCTCATCAGGGACCTACAACCACTGTTGCAGCACACCACCCCAAGGGCACATGCAATTCCACCCCATGTACAGGTGCTGTGCAGCCTCCACCTGCTGGCGTCAGGGAGCTACCAGAGCGTGGTTGCTGCGGTGGGTGGGGTGACCCAGAGCAGCCTCTCAAGGTTTTTTCACAAATTCCTTTCCGCCATGTTGCATAGGATGGAGCATTACATTTCTTTTCCATTCACCCATGCTGAACTGGTTCAAACCAAATCCGATTTCTACCAGATGGCTAGATTTCCCCATATCATCGGCTGCATTGATGGCACGCACATCCCCATTTGTCCCCCTGCTGCCACAGAATACATCTACCAGAATAGGAAGTCTACCCACACCATCAATGTACAGGTGATTTGCAATGCAAAGTTCGTCATCACAGACCTTGTTGCGAAATTCCCTGGGAGTACCCACGACTCCTATATTTTTCAGAACAGCGGCATCTATGCACGGCTGTCTGCAGGTGAATTTGGCGAAGGATACCTCCTAGGTAAGACACAGTGTGCGACACCTTTTACACCTATTGCAATAAGCAGTACATGTATGCATGTGAGTAAATTATTCCCTTTTCATTTTAGGAGACAGTGCATACGCCCTCCGCTCCTCCATACTCACACCCTACCTCAACCCCTCAACACCCAGCCAAAGGAGATATAACCGGGCACACAAGAGCACACACAATGTTGTAGAGCGAACATTTGGTATCTGGAAAAGCAGGTTTAGATGCTTGCACAAGAGCGGAGGTGCAAGGCAGTATACCCCCATCACCTGCTGTAAGATAATTGCTGCCTGTGCTATGTTGCACAATCTTGCTGTTTAGAGGGGGACTGAGGTGGAGTTATCAGACTATGAGGATCATGACGACGACAATGCTGTGCCTGAAAGACAACCTGCTGAAGTGTCAACACCAAGTGATGGCAGATACAGACGTGAGGAAATAACACGCAACTATTTCTGAGTAAGTGATGACACTGAGAGCTATATTGAAAGCACAAGCTTCTGTTTAATTAGATTATTTCAAGATATGTTAAAGAACAAAAGTGCAACAGTAAGCATTTGACAGAAATGCTCACAGTGAGCAAACACACACAGACAGGTGTTGAATCCACCCACCGTAGTTGTATATTGTCACTAGGCAGGTTGAAATGGCACAAATGTGCAAATGAAACTTTATTAACTATGATTCAAATGTCCAATGGCAGTAGGCCATAGTTACAACTGTTCATTTGCGCCACGCTTTGCACTGGCAGGTGTATGTGGCTCAGCCTGTTCACTGGGCGTTTGGCCTGTACCCTCACCCTGTCGCCTGCTGCTCCTCCTTGGCTCTACGCCATGTTGGCTTGCTTTGCTGCTCCTACTGGTGCTAGCTTCAGTATCCGGCACGTCAATAGCAGAACTTTGTGCACTTTGAGCATTGAGTAGGGCCTCCAGCGCACCGGTCATTCCGGCTATGCCCCTTGTCAACTGGTTGCTGTTATGAGTCAGGGCTTCCTAACTATTGATGCTACGCCTGCATAGCAGGGATGTGGCTGTTGCAAGGCGGTGGATGGATTTCTCTGTTCTCTGTGCGCGCTGCTTCTCCCTGCGCCTTGATGTGATTTCAGAGTCCAGTTTTGAGCACAGTTGCTCCATGGATTGGGACGTGTCATGTATGCCTGTTGCAATGCTTTTGTTAACCTCCACCAGCTCCCTGATGCCCTTGCCAATTTCCTGCATGTTGATGTTCAGGTTACGCATTTGTCTTTGACAGGACATGATGCCCTTGACCTGCATCCTCTGAATCCTGACCATGGTTCCCTCCAGGCCCTGGAAGACGCTGGACCCCTCCCCATGTGCACCTACACTCCTCCCTTGTACTGTGCGGCGTCTACTGGTACTTGGTACAGGCTCTGTGCTGGGCTGCAGTGTGGCAGTGATGTCAGCTTGAGACAAGTTCTGTGAGTCTTCACCCACCATTTCATCAGCAGCTGTCTCCATTTCCAGCAGTGGGGAAACGACATGCCTCCTGCTAGGGTGTGCAGCAGGTGTTTCTACTACAAGGGATGTAGGCATTTCGGGTGATGAGACCAATAGTGGTGACTTTGAAGGAATTGGGGAGCCCAGAATTTGTTCACTGATGTCAGTTTCTTGGGAGGGTGGCTGCCCACTCGGAACACCTGTGTCCTGTGATGCACTGGGCCCTGGCTCCTGACTGTCATCCCTCTCGGGTGCCGTGCCTTCTGCCTCCTCAGACTGCCTTCTGGATGTGTGACCTGTGGACATATGAGCACATATCAGCTAGGTGCAAATGTGTCACAGCCACTACAATTAAACATATGACATTGCACTTTGTACATGCTGCCTGCCCTTCATTTTGTCTGCATTCATTTAAATGACTTGTTGGTTACAGTGCTGTGTGACATGGTCTTTCAATAACTGACTACGTGTACCATGATGCATTGCTACAGTTTTGCACAGACACCCTGGAACTGGGGTAACTTACAGCCTGATTCATGTACATGCCGTTTTGCGTGTCCCTAATAGCGAATCATAGCGATTCGCTATTGAGGACACGCAAAACGGCATTCATGTAGGAATTGCTACTTAAATAGCGATTCCTACATGTTCTTTATTTGCGAGTAGCAATTTGCTACTCGCAAATACTCCCCATTCATTCCTATGGGCCAACAGGCCCATAGGAATGAATGGGGATTTGCGAGTAGCAATTTGCTACTCGCAACTAAGATAGCGATTTTAAGGGTGCCAGGGGTGTCCAAAGGACGCCCTGTAGCACCCCTAAAATGCACTTTTGGACAGGTGTTGCGCACACACATGTCCAAAGGACATGTGTGTGTGCTACATGCAACTTTGAAAAATGCTTTTAAAAGCATTTTTCTGAGTTTTTGCTATTTACCGACAGGTCTGACCTGTCGGTAAATAGCGGCCCCAAAAGTCCAAAATCGCTATTTTGTTTTGTGTCATGAATAGCATTTGAGGAATCTCTATTAGAGATTCCTTAAATGCCATTCCACGCAAATATGCGAATTCTTACATAGCGATTTTTGCATTTGGTATCATGAATACCAAATGCAAAAATCGCACTCGCAAAGGGCCAGATTCTCAGAATCTGGCCCTTTGCGAGTGCAATTTACCTACATGAATCAGGCTGTTAGCTGCAAGGGGTGAGGGATGGATGGGGGTGTGAGGGGGATTGCTGTGCATGCTTCTTACCTTTTTTAGTTGCAGATTTCGCCGAGCTGTCCACTTCTCCCAGTCCAGGGACGCTTTCAGCCTCCAGGGTTGTGGCTACCAGCTCCTCCAGGTCAGTGAGGGGGGGGGGGGGGTGCAGTGTTCTTTCCTCCACCTGTTTTCGAGGCCTGTTTGTGGTGGTCAGCCAATTTTTTCTTTGTGAGGCTCCTTAGGTCATAGAACCTCTTTTTTAAATCTTCAGTGACTCTGGTGGTCACTCCCACTGCATTTACTTTCTGTAAGATTTCCAGCCAAATCTTCCTTTTTGCTGATTCAGGCACAGTAAGGGACTGCTTTCCAAAAAGTCTGTGGTGTACCTTTACCACCTCCTCAACAAGGACCTGTAGCTCCATGCTACTGAATTTTAGCTTTCTTTTCCTTTCAGCCTGCTCAGTGTCCCTGCTGCTTGCCATGTTAAAGTTTTCAAAAAGCACAAGCTCTGTCTGCTGCTGCTGCTGCTCCCAGTCTCTCCGCTCCAACTGCCTTTCCAGAACCTTCTAATTAGTTTCAGCTGCCTGGGTAGCCACTTCCTGGTAGGAAGGGGAAGGGTGGTTGCCTTTAGGTGACCTGGGATTATCACACTTTTTCTCTCCCCAACTGAAATTAATTGAGGCACTAAAAAGGAGTTAAAAATGGCATTTTTCAATTTAGATCTCAAAGAAGATTTTCTAATCCAGGTTTCGTAGTTGCAGTAGCCCGCTATCTGAAATAGACAATTAGTTATAGATTCCTTACCTTAGAACCCCCAGGCGTCTGACTGGATCCGGAGAATTTTTCTGTAGCAGTACCCCTGTGCGTCGGTAGGTGGTGTCGGTCGACTCTGCATCCGTCGCCGCCATCGTGGACGTCGGGATGACGTTACGGTGTCTACTTCGACTCCATCCCTGTGCGCTGACGTCAGTTCTTTTTCCGCATCAGCCAGCGCAGATCTGGAGAGACCTTGCCCCTTAGTCATTTTTTTACTAAACTTTTTTCAACTTTTGTTGGCTTCTTTTTGAGTCTTTTGACTATGGTGTACCAGGGATGTCACATCGATGGACCAGATTCAAGCCGTGCGAGGCCTGTACACGCCTGATGTAGGTTACGGACTCCCACCTCATGTTCCTCTGGTGCCTGGAGCGCGACCACGACCCAAATTCGTGCTCTGACTGCCAGGCCATGAATCTGAAGTCTTTGCGGGAAGTCTTTGCGGGAGTGGTCCCGAAAACTCTTGGAGGCCCGGCAGTCCGCTCTGCGATGTTCAAGGACATGGTCGAGAGGAAAGTCCCGGGACTGGTCATGGAGCCACCACCACCACTGATCATTGAAGTCTTCCCACTTCTCAGGTACGTCGTAGCACCCCCGTCCGTCGGCCGATGCCAAGCAGGACCCAGAGCGTCGTTGCTCCCCAACACCGTCCTTGGAGCCTGCTTCTGGGATGGCTCCACGCTTCCCTCCTTTTCCCAGAGCCGGAGTGTCCCCTGCCCAGCTTCGAGCCTTGTACGGGGCTCTTCATAGCATCTTTGGGCAGCCCAACTTCGCAGGTGTGCCTTTGGGCCCCACAGACTCAGCTGCGGGCCTGGGGCCTTCAAAGCCAGCGGCTCTGGCACCGAAGGGCCCCTGAGGATCCAGGCCTGGATCCGGATTGGCACCGGTCAACCTCACGGTACCTTCCCCAGCACCTATTCCAGTGACGAAGCCCCTGACGGCACTTGTGCCCCGACCGACTTCAACCCTGTCCCACCCACGATTCGGACCCGGCTCCCTTGGGACCAGCATCAGAGAATACTTTTGAACCCCCGTTCATCTCTGGCGTTCCCTATTGCCCTGAGCGGCAGCCAGAGGAGGGTGAGGAGGACCGGGAGGGGCATGGAGACCCTTTAGCTGAGGAGCTTGAGGAGCCGGGCTGGCGAGAGGAACTGAGTGATGCTAGTGGTTTGGATACCAGCCAGACCTTGTCATGCTCCAGCCCTACCGTGGCTATGGAGGAGTGAGCTTCTTATGCAGTGGTGTTGCATAGAGTGGCTGAGGCCTTGGGCTTTGTGCTTCCTAAGGTGGCCATCAGGACTAACCTCCTGACAGATGTACTTCAACAGGCAGCGGCCTCTTCTGAGCCCCTGCTGCCTTTCAATGAAGCCCTCACTGACATCTTTCTGGGCACTTGGTCAAAGCCCAGCATGGGGTCTCCTGTGGATTTGATGATTGCCAGACGCCACCGCCCGGCCCTTTGCGACCCACTTTTTCCCTCCCAACACCCTACCCACAAGAGCTTAGTTGTTCAAGCCTCGTCTTTTAAGGGTGCATTCCATACTCCTCCCCCAGATAGGGAATCCAAGAAGCTGGACCACTTTAGGAAGAAGATGTTTTTGTCTGCCAGCTTAGCACTGTGGTCAGTGAACACCTCATGCCTCTTGGGCCGTTATTCCCACACAGTGTGGGATACGGTTGTGCAAGAGCTGCCACTATGCCCGGAGGAGGCCCGGGCCATTCTCATCAGCGCAGAGGCAGAGGATCAAGACGCAGCTAAGTTTGCCATTCAGTGTGGGCTGGATACCGCCATCTCTCTGGGCAGAACGGTTTCCACGTAAGTAGCCTTGAGATGCTAGGCCTGGCTGAAGGATATCTGGTTTCTCTGGGGATGTCCAATCTACCCTTTTGGACATGCCCTTTGATAGCCGTCACCTGTTTGGCGACAAGGCGGACTCAGCGCTCAAACGCTTCAAGGATTCTAGGGCTAAGGGCAAATCATTGGTCCGTGTAGCGACCTCTCGCCCCATGCGGTCTTCCTTTCATCCCTTTCGAAGCTACTGAAGGGGTGCCCCGTCACATTCTACCAAGTCTTCCCAAAGGGCTGTGCAAGCTACCCAGCCTCTGCATAGCCACGGACGTGGGACCAGTGATGCGGGTCTGGGGGCCAGTGGGCAGGCCAGTCCACATATATACCCCCTCCAAACCCTCCTAGTCCGACCTTCCAGGGCCAGCAGTTGCCAGTGGGCGGCAGGATCCGTCATCACTTTCCCCACTAGAAAACATCTCGTCAAACAGGTGGGTTTTGCAAATAGTTTAAAGGGGCTACTCCCACCCCTTCAAGACTACCCCTCCCTCCATTCCACCATCCTTCCATCACATGTCTGAGGATTACTTGGCCCTTCTCTTCCAGGAAGTGGCAGATCTCTTGGCCAAGGGAGCTATCGAAAGTTTCCCTGTGCTAGAAGTCAGTTGTGTTGCTACTCCCTCTACTTTCTGGTACCCAAGAAGGACAAAGGCTTGCGTCCAATCTTAGACCTCAGGGCCCTCAACCGCTTCCTTCAGAAGGAGAAGTTCAAGATGCTCAGGTTGGCTCATGTCCTGTCTGTTCTTGACCCCGGAAGGTAGCGTTGGACTTGCAGGAAGCCTATTTCCATATTCCCTTCTTGCCTGCCCACTGGCGTAAACTACGGTTCACGGTAGGCCATGAGCATTTTCAGTTTACCGTGCTCCCCTTTGGCCTTACCAGCGCCCCTAGGGTGTTCACGAAAGTGAAGGGGGTGGTCGCTGCTCATCTGTGCAGATCAGGGGTTCTGGTCTTCCCCATCACAATGACTGGTTGTTGAAGACAGGCTCGCCCCCAGCAGTCGTCTCCCACCTCCAGACTACGGCAGACCTGCTGCACTCATGGGGGGGTTCACTATCAATGTGCAAAAGTCACACCTGACTCCCTCTCAGAAGCTCTTTTTCATGGGATTAGTTCTGGATACAGCACGGTTTCAATCTTATCCTCCCGAGCAGCAGGGCGGGATATTTGGGCTATGATACAGTGAGAATGACCCTGAGGCTGCAGGGCCTCATGACCTCCAGCGTCCTGTTGGTGGCTCAAGCTAGGTGGCATATTTGAGCTGCGCAGTGGGACCTGAAGTTCCAGTAAGCACAGTATCTGGGGAATCTTTCCGATGTCGTCCAGATCTCTGAGGTGACTGCATGTCAATTGCTGTGGTGGCTCACGAACCAGGATTGGGTCAGCGGCAGATGCCTCTCCCTTCCCCAACCAGACTTCACAGTAGTGACAGATGCGTCACTCCAGGGATGGGGCGGCCACCTGGGAGATGCAGAGATCAAGGGTCTCTGATCTCTGGTGGAGTCCAGTCTCCATATCAACCTTTTGGAATTCCGGGTGATCCGGCTCGCACTGAAGGCATTCTTTCCTTCTGTCAAAGGAAGAGTAGTGCAGGTGTTCACAGACAACACCACCGCCATGTGGTACTGCTATAAACAGGGCGGGGAGGGGTTGTGGACCCTATGTCAAAAGGCTGGTGCAAGGTCTCTTTCGGCAGTGGGGAGAGCCTTGGTTAGATCTGTTCGCCACTGAAGAGAAGGCATAATGTCCGCAATTCTGTGCGTTGGAGTTTCCAAGGTGGCGCTCGTCAGTGGCGCTTTTCGCTGTGAGTGGAATTGCGGCCTCCTGTACGCCTTTCCGCCTTTACCACTTCTGCCCAGAGTACTGAAGAAGATCAAGCATGACCAGGCCCAAGTCATGCTTATGGCTCCAGACTAGGCATGAAGAGTCTGGTACCCCGAGCTCTTGAGCATGGCCATCGATCCTCCCAATCAGACTGCCTCTTTGGGAGGATCTTCTGTTGCAGCAGGAGGGGAAGGTCCTCCACACAAACCTGTCCAGCCTCTACCTCCTTGCATGCAAATTGAGCGGCAAGAGTTGACAGCTTTCCACCTTCCTCCCGAAGTCTGTAATGTTATCTTGGCAGCCAGGTGTCCCTCCACTAAAACAGTATATTCCTGCAGATGGAACAAATTTGTGGCATGGTGCGCAGCAAAGGCTGTGGATTCCCTTTCTGCCCCTCTTTCAGAGGTTCTCCTCTTCCTTCTATCTTTGGCCCGGCAGGGCTCTGCTCTGGGCACTCTTAAAGGCTACCTTTCGTCCATCTCTGCCTTTCTTCGCCTTCCTGATTAGCCTTCGCTTTTTAAGTCTCTGATTGTAAATAGATTCCTAAAGGGCATTACTCATCTCTTTCCTCCTTCTCCTTTCATGATGCCCCAGTGGGACTTGAATCTTGTTCTTACTTACCTTATGTGTGCTCCCTTCGAGCCACTACCTAATTCTCCTCTTCATCTTCTTACCTTGAAGACCGCCTTCCTGCTTGCCATCACATCTGCTCGCAGGGTGAGTGAGCATCAGGCTCTTTCCTCTAAGCCTCCTTTTCTTGCAGTTCATCTGGACAAGGTGGTCCTTCGAACTAGGCCCTCTTTTTCTGCCCAAATTGGTTACCTCTTTCCATATAGGTCGGACCATCACTTTGCCCACCTTCTTTCCACCTCCGCATCCTTCCAAAGAAGAGGAGAGACTCCACCATCTGAACTCAAAACGTGCGCTGTCCTTCTACCTTGACCGCACTAAAGATTTCCGGGTGGATGATCAACTCTTCATTGGTTATGTGTTACATTGAGGCGTAGATAGCATGGTTGGGAATACACATAAACATGGATTGAGTGGGATCAGATGAATGTGTATGTGTGGACTACATCACACATAATCCTGAGCGAATCACCACGTGAGCTCTATGCCACGAGCCATACATAAAAACCGCTCTCTGGCTCCTCGGTGCTTATCAATCTTGAAAGCTTTACTGAGACTTTAGCTCAACTCTCTGCTTTGTGCCAGTTGTAGGAAGGTATTCACCTTCTCAGCCCTTGTCCCACATTGTTCTGCCAGCTTTGGTTGTGGAGGAGCGCTTCGCAGCCAAACTGAAGGCACCTGGGTCCTTCCTGAAATTTTTTACTGCAAACGCGCTGGAGCGCATCCTGAAGCCGTTACTCGGCTCGGTCCTTTTTTCTTTTTGTTTGATTTCCTTTTTCACCCGCCTCGCGGGTGAAACAATTAAACATGCTAGAGCACATCTAGGAGCCATTTGAAAGGCTTTGATTCTTTAGTATTGATCGGCCTCGTTGTGTGGGGCATTTATTTTACCAAATGGGCTGGAGCGCTTTCCGGAGCCATTTGAAAGACTCAGATTTCCTTTCTGCCATTTTTCTCGTGATTACTGGACATTCTTTACCAAACGCGCTGGGGCGCGTCTTAGAGTCATTATGAGGCTCGATGAAGAATACTGTATTTCTTTTTTGTGACAGTGCACCAACTCACAGGAACAGCGTGAAAGACCCTGAAGGAATACATCTCAGCTAAGTACATTGGGCCTCATTTATGAAAAGTGACTCATCGCTGCGTGAATACAGCGATGCGTCACTTTTCATTCCGCCCTCCTTGCGACATGCTGGATGCGTCATATTTATAATATGACGCATCGTGTCGGAAGGAGTTATAGATACGTCAGTATTTCTGATGTATCTGTATGGCGCAAAAGTGACGCATTGCTGGAATGTGTCACAAAAGTGACGTAACTCCAGCAATGTGTCCTTTCACATGGGGCTACATGGGACAAGCCCTATGTGAAAGGGGCTGCGTCAGTCTTACGCCTGCTGTGAGGCAGGCGTAAGAAATGTACGCATTTGTGTCCTAGAAGTGGCTCAGTGAAATCTCATAGATTTCACTGCGTCACTTCTACAACCCTTTCTTGCGTCAATACACCCCCCTTGCATACATTATACCTGGCACAGGTATTATGTGGCGCAGGGGTTTACAAAGTGACGCATCTACTTAGAAGTGTCACTTTGTAAATATGGCGCAACAAGGCGCATTTTTTACGCCACTGGTGCGTCACAAAAAGTGACGCCCCGGCAGCTTAAAAGTGGCGCACAGCCTCATAAATAAGGCCCATTGTTTGTTCATTCAGGATGCTGTTTCCATGGAGGATATGGTGCAAGTGCAGTTTCTACCATTCGAAGACATGGTTATTTCTTTTTATGGTTTATTTTTTAAGTTTGTGGTTTTTCACTAGTACGAGTGCAGTGTATTTGAAAGTGAGTGCTTACACTTATTCTTATATGCATTACTCTCTCTACAGGCCCTGGCTGCTCTATATATATCTTGAGCTTGTGTTTTGTTACAGGGAACACAGGGCTAGACAGCTGGAGTGACAGGACTAGGAGTGAGGTCTACAACTCCCAGTACATTCCCCATCGTGTGATTTCGCAGCCGCATCTTTATTGTTTTCTTTGTCCCTTTTTCTCCTGTCCCCTATTATGGTGTTGACTGCTGAGTGATACCTACTTACTCACAGGATGCTCCATATCGGGGATAGGGTTACACAGCATCATTCATCGCTCCCGCTGTATCCGGTTTCGAAGGTTAGTGGTTACCCTGTCAGTGGTTTGATATTATGTGAGCGCTAAGAAAGGTCGGGCCGTGCACAAACGGACCATCTCTTGATGGGTTGTCTTATGCATCAAAATTTGCTATTCTATGGTGAAAAAGGAACCTCCAGTGAGACTGCGCGCTCATTCTACCAGGTTCACCAAACATTATTGCCTAGATAGCCGAGTTCGGCGAGACAGCTATTTTGGCTGTTCTGTTATCCAGAACTTTCTGGTGTATACTTAGTTTGCAGACTCATCTCTGGGGTTGGCATTTCTGGGGTATCTACTCTAAGGTAAGGAATCTATAACTAATTGTCTTTTTCAGATGAACAAGTTACTTACCTTCAGTAATAAAATATCTGTAAGAGACATACATTATTCATAGATTCCTTACCACCCCACCCATTCTCCCCGTTCTGTGAACTGACTTCTAGTGTAAGGGACTCCATTTCAGGGCCCTAGTTTTGTGCACCAGTGGTCAGTGTCTTGCATGGCTCTCCGCTACTGGCTTGGAAAGTCGTGTTAGAACTGACATCAGTGTGCAGGGGCGGTGTCTAAGTAGACACCGCAACATCATCTGGACAACCACGTAGCCACCGACGGACGCGGAGTCAACCAACGACACCTACTGACGAGCAGGGGTGCTACTACTGAAAAATTCTCCGGATCCAGTCTGAGGCCTGTGGGTAACTCTAAGGTAAGGAATCCATACCTAATATATGCCTCTTACAGATATATTGTTACTAAAGGTAAGTAACTTGTTCATTTAGACTTTAATGAAGAAGAGAGGGTTGAACAATATCTCCTTTGGATCAGTAATCCTGAACACAGGTTTTATCTAACTCGTCTTAGATTAGGTACAGTCCTTTTCCTGGTAGCCCAACCTCAGCAGGGTTCATGGCTTCACAGTTTACATCCCTGTCCCTGCAATGATGCCACCAAACAAACGCTTGTTCATTTTCTGTTTTTCTGTATGTTTTTATTCAACCCTGAATCATTTATTTACGCCTGTTTTTTGTTCATTTGGTATTAGTTCTTATAGTATTTGTCTGTCTCACTTTTTATGCCTTGAATCTGAACTGTGCTGTTTTGCCACCTTAAGTTTTATCTATGGAGCTTTAAAAATCAATAAATCTATGAGTTAAGTACATGCAAATTATTAGCCATAGTAAATAATGTGGGTTCCCTCTATGCCTCTTTGTTTGTTGATTACTTGCAAATGTAGTATTCGAGCACTGATCATTGTACTTTTAAGATTTATTTTAAATGTTTTATTATCTTATTTTCATGAAGTTTTGTTAATTTTTACTGTCTTAACAACAATGTATTTGTATGTATTGCTTTTATGTATCATTTATGGCCTTGTGCCGAAGAAAGTTACACTGACTGACTGACTGAATTTTGTACATATTTGTAAACTTATTACAGTGTACCTTATGGTTGCCTTATGGGAAAGCTAATGCACACCAAAGTAGGTTTAAGTTGGGTATTGTAATAAGGCACTGATATACATTCATTCATTCATAATCTATATTCGATGTAAAAAATAAAATCATGAAAGTCACAGCATTAAAACTAATACACAGATCATCTTCAATGATTCAATACTTTTTTAAAATCCTTCAAAAGAAAACATGCAATAGAAAACAAACTGTGGGAGAATTTAGCAGCTGTAAATGCAGTAAAGCAGGTCTCACTTGGTTAAAGTTCAATCGTTTTAAAATTGGACGTAAAAACTTATATCACGAGTTATTATATTTAGAGAAGAACATAACAATATGCAGTGTGTCATTAATCGAGCTGTTGTCCCAATTACAGAGGGGCAAGTGTTCGCAAATCAACCATGATTAAAAGGCAATAATTGAGGAAATAAGTTCAACCTAAAATAAGTTAACATACGACGATGATGCTGTGTCATGCTCCAGGTCAAATAGGGTTCTATATTGCTCACAGTTTTGACTAAAATTGTGTCGCATTGAGTGTTTCAATAATGCAGTCTCCTCAGGAGCTGCGATCAGCTTATCTCTTAGAGCTACTTCAACCCCTTTGCCATCAAGGCGAGTTATACTGGAAGATTTGCCATACGGGTCAGGCCTCCCAAGATCCGCATATTGTGCACAATATATGCCAGTCATTGAATCAGGGAGGATTTATCCAATTTTAAGCAAACCTGCAGGATTAATCTGCTGAAACCAAGTTCCTCTTTTAGCCAGATGGAGTGCCGGAGTATTAGCCGACTAAGACGAAGCTGATCAATAATATAGTCTAAGCGCAGTACTTCATGGGCAATTTCATAGGGCACACTTTGTGGAACACTTAAAAGACTCTTTAACAATGTATTTACTGCTACTTGAATTGCAATTACCCGTCCATATCCTCATATTTAACTGCCATAACTCTCTAAAGGGATACAGTTGGCCCTGTAAATTTCCAAGACCGATTGTATATGGGTGTGCCTGAGTCTGCAGAAAAAATCTCCTGTGCTAAATATCACTCAATTAAAAGTCAAAATGTTCTGGGTTGTGAGAAGGTGCCAAATTAAGGCCATAATCCAATTGGATCCGCAAGTACCTGAACGTATCTACTTGGCTAATGTGTGGCGGTCTATTACATATTTCATTGTTTTCGTGCTGGGAGGACCAAACTTTATGACATTTGATTTCGAAAGATCGTTGTCAAATCAAGACCATTCATAAAACTGATAAAAAGATTAAGAACTTTTTGCAAGCCTTTCGCTGTCCGAGCAGTTAAAACTGTATCACCTGCGTAAAGCAGGGCCGGTATGGAGCGGCCTCCTACTTTAGGGACATTATCATCCGAAACTACCAAGGATTGCTCTAATTGATTAATATAAAAAAAAGTATATTAAAAAGGAGCTAAAATACAGCCCTGCCGAACGCCACACCGCAGCTTAAAGTGCTCGGTGCATTCCCTATTAGCACCAAACCTAACACTGACTAAAAGGTCTTTATACAGCTCATAGAGAAAATTAATTAAAACCAGATTGACACCCATCCGAGCCCTCATGGATCACAGCTTAGAACGGTTTACTCTGTCAAAGGCAGAGCTAAGGTCCATGATGGCCAGACGGCCCCCTTCTTGGCCTTGGTATATTTACTAATTAGCAAATAGGGACTCAAAGTTTGTTCTATAGTGCCCTGGACAGGACAAACCAATACTGTAGGTCAGATAAAAGGCCTCTCTCCTCAGCCCAGGCCAGAAGGCAGTTTAATAGGATCCGACCAATCATTTACACTTCTGAATCTATCAGGGAAATCGGCCTGAATAAAGCGAGATCTGACCAGTTGCCCTTTTTAAAGAAAGGATTTGATTTATAAATTTGTATAGCGTGCGTATGCCCGAAGACATCTTGGCGCTGGAATTGGCAGGACGTACGAGTAGGCGGGACCGAGTGATGCTTGTATAAGATTCCAGAAAAATCAGTTGGAAAATAGCCATGTTTTCAGTAGTCTTCTTAAGGACATGTACTGCTTTTTATCCAGATTGGCAGGAGGTTCCAGGTTTTTGCTGTCCCCAATAGGAAGCTTCTGCATCCCCAGCGAACCTGCTTATACTTGGGTATTTGTAGCAGTTTTGACCTTAGATTTCTAGCTGGTAGGTACCATTTCAAGTGCGATCTCAAATATAGTGGTCCTTTACCCTGAAGCGCTTCATAAGCTAGACATTGTGATTTAAATGTGATTCTTTTTTCCACTGGGAGCCAGTGGAGGGCTTTCAATCTATGGGAGACTGATTCATATTTGGGGATGTCCAGTATTAATCTAGTGGCAGCATTCTGCAGTTGCTGCAGTTTTTGTAGATACTGAGATTGTATCACCACATACAGGGCATTGCCATAGTCCAGTCTGGATAGAGCCAAGGTTGTTACAAGTGTCTTTAATGCATCAGGGGGAATGAAAGGGCGGATCTTCCTTTTCATCTTTAAAATACCCCAGAAGGTGGAGGAAAGCTTGTTAATCTGACAGTCAAATGTCAGTCTGTCATCAAAGATCACACCTAGGTTCTTAGCCTTAGGGACTGGCGTCGGGCATTTGCCTAAATTGGCCGGCCACCATCTCGGCGACCAGAAGGAAGGGTTGGAGCCCAGCAGCAGGACGTTTTATCGCCGTTCAATTTCAGGCAGTAGGTCTTTATCCAGGTATTTACCTGAGACATGCAGTTGTTAAAATGATCGGCTGTCTCCTCCACGTTATTTAAGACTGATACAACCACCTGGGTGTCATCAGCATAGGAGACTACCGAAAAACCACACTGCCTAATGATCGAAGGCAGAGGAGCCACATAAATATTAAAAAGTGTGGGGCTCAAAGAGGAGCCTTGTGGCACACCACCAAGCAGTTTGAAAGATTTGGACGCAGAACCACTCAGTTCTACTGAAAAAGTTCTATCCATTAGATAGGATGACAGTAGAGTAAGGGCGTAATCCTGGATACCCAGCTCCGCTAGTCTTCCGGTTTATATTTCGGGCAGTTTGGGCTGGACTGTTCCCATGAGGCACAGGGTCAAGACTGATTTGCATATGGCTGGGTTCAAAATGGAACGGCATGGTGAGCAAAAAAACGATGGATTTAGTCCCAGATCTCTGTACTGGGGTGAATGTATGACATTGTTCTGCATTCTGTCCATCAACTGTGGTTTTGCATTAGTCACCCCGAGTGGGAAGGGTATGCCCAGACGTGGTTCCTGTGCTCTCCATGCCACTGGAATCAAGCTATCCTGGCTGAAGAGGGGTGAAACACTGAAACCGGTCCTAGGATGCTTGTTTCCAGTCCTGGGAGGACATGGCTTGGAAGGTCGGGCTGGACTGTTCACATGAGGCACTGGGTCAAGACTGATTTGCATATGGCTGGGTTCAAACTGGAATGGCATGGTGAGCAAAAAAATGATGGATTTAGGCCCAGATCTCTGTACTGGGGTGAATGTATGACATTGTTCTGCATTCTGTCCATCAACTGTTGTTTTTGCGTTTGTCACCCCGAGTGGGAAGGTTATGCCCAGACGTGGGTCCGTGCTCTTCATGCCACTGGAATCAAGCTATCCTGGCTGAAGAGGGGTGAAACCCCCAAACCGGTCCTAGGATGCTTGTTTCCCGTCCAGGGAGGACCTTGCTTGGCAGTTCGGGCTGGACTGTTCACATGAGCCACAGGATCAAGACTGATTTGCATATGGCTGGGTTCAAACTGGAACAGCATGGTGAGCAAAAAAACGATGGATTTAGGCCCAGATCTCTGTACTGGGGTGAAAGTATGAGATTGTTCTGCATTCTGTCCATCAACTGTTGTTTTTGCATTTGTCACCCCGAGTGGGAAGGTTATGCTCAGACTTGGGTCCCGTGCTCTCCATGCCACTGGAATCAAGCTATCCTGGCTGAAGAGGGGTGAAACCCCGAAACCGGTCCAAGGACGCTTGTTTCCAATCCAGGGAGGACCTGGCGTGGCAGTTTGGGCTGGACTGTTCCCATGAGGCACAGAGTCAGGACTGATTTGCATATGGCTGGGTTCAAACTGGAACGGAATGGTGAGCAAAAAAACGATGGATTTCGGCCCAGATCTCTGTACTGGGGTGAATGTATGACATTCTCTGCATTCTGTCCATCAACTGTTGTTTTAGCATTGGTTAATATGTCATGGTTGACTGTGTCGAAGGCCGCCAATAGATCTAACAAAATCAAGGGGTCCTTCCCTCCTGCATCCAATGATCTTCTAAGTTCCTCTGTAGACATGACCAGAGCAGTCTCTGTTCCGTGGAAGCAAATGCCGCACAAGCCTCAATATATTAACCCAAAGTATAGTCAGAATAACAATTGAATGAATGGTATGCACAGACTACTCCTGCATCCTCCGTTGAGGGATGCAACCCGCCTGCTCGGGAAACAAAACTGGAAAAGCAATGGAGCGGTGCACTACCAGAGTATAATAACATTCAATGATGAAAGAAAATCAGTTTCTTCGTTGGTATCATCCTTTATTTGAATTTATCCAAATGCACAGAAACAAAACATCAGCCAACGCGTTTCGTTCAGGGAATGAACTTCGTCAGGGCAAAAGGTGTAAGGTGAAATGCAACATTAGCGGCGAAAATGGGGTCCGATAGCCTCCCAGGTCGTTAAGGTTATAGAGATGCGGTGTAGGCCTCCATGATAAGGGCAAATGCAGAAGAGCCTGAAGCAAAAGTTTGAGCGTCTCAGTACTTCTTGAAGTCTCTGTTCCGTGGCCCTCTCTGAAACCTTATTGTGAATGGTCCAGGAGGTCTCCTGCGGAGATGAATGTTGTAAGCTGTGTATTAAGCAGTTTCTCCAATACCTCAGATGGGAATGGAATTCTAGATATCGGCCGATAGCTACTAGGTTCCTCAGGGTCAAGGCTGGGTTTCTTTAACAGAGGCTGGACTGAGGTTACCTTCCACACATCAGGAAACAGGCCTGACTATATTATCTCCCTGAACACTAAACTTAGTTGTTCACTGAATATTTCAGGGAACAGATGGAAGACTTTAGGAGGATAGGGGTCTGACAGGGCTCCTGATTTGGTTATCTTCACCACTTGAACAATCTGTTCCACCAAGGTAAAGGAAAGGAGAAACCAGTGCCAGGTGTGCGAGTATTTGGCCCTGGCTTAGTTGTCTTAGAGGAGGAGTGGTTGCTATCTTTGAAGGTTTTATATACTGTATCAACTCTGTTTATGAAAAACTGACCCAGAATATTGCAAAATTCCGGGCTACTAGCTGTCCTAGATTTGGCTGGAAGATAGGGACTATTATTGATTGGGACCAAGTTAGTGGGAGAGTTTCAGTAGCTGCTGAATATAGGTGTAATGTCAACAAAGGGACGCACAGATCTATACAGGTTTCAAAAAGGTCCCCTGTAACCCCTTCTAGCCCTGCTACTTTTTTGATGGTAACTGAGAAATGGCCAATCTGACCTCTGATAGAAGAAAAACAATGTGCTGGTTAGTCCTCAAATCCCTTCCCGCCTCAGGCTTCTCATACAGGTTATGGATGGCCTTGAAATGATCAACCCAGACCTGAGATGAAATAGTACAGGCCTGGTTAGAGTGGTGATCATTGCTGAAAAGAGGTGAATTGAAGATACTCTACAAAGCAGAGCTGTCACGCTGACAATTTGCAGTTAGTAACTTATTCCATGACTCCTCTTTAAACTGGGTTTTACCGTTCTTCCAGGCCATTCTAAAAGCAGGCCTGACCCTTTTCATCTCCTCATGGCAGTTTGGTCTCACATGCAGAATCTTTCCACACATTCTTATGAGCTTTAGAGCTCCGGCTATCAAACCATCTTTCTACATATGTTACGGGGGGTGGAGCAGTCTTACAGAGTACGGATTTAATAAAACTGCTGATGTAAATGTAAATGTAAATGTAGTATACTTGTAAAGCGCACAGCTGCCCCAGCAACGGGGCGTCCCGGCGCTGTATAACTCTGGGGAACCCGTCCTTGCTTTCCCTGTGGGATGGTCCCTTGCTGGGAGTCCCCAAGGTGGAGCCAGGCATCCCCGGAATTGGTGGGGCCGTTGTGGAGATTAGGCAAGCTAATTCCCAGAGTTGCCGAGTGGAACCCCTGATTAGAGTAAGCACCGAAGCGAGAATTATCGAGTCCGCTGACCAAGGTCCACGACCCTGCCGCGTCGGGAATTGAACCCTGGTCCCGGGCTGACTTCTGCTCTCAGGCCTGCCGCCTCTAACCAGTGAGCCACACTACTCCACTGTGGTGTCCTGGCGCTGTATACCGCTGGGGAACCTTAAATGTAGGTATACTCTCACTCAACTTCTCCTGGCTGGTAGCCATTAGATTAATTAAATTAAACTCAGAAACTAGGCTATCACCTTGACCGGTATGATTGAAATGCACCTGACTATCAGGTGAATACTCAGAATCTAAATCTCTATAGATTGTGCAATCATAACGAAGATGTAGATTAAAATCCCCGGCAACCATGATTACAGTAAATGGGGGCTCTAATTGGTAAACATCTTCAATGAATACTTTAAGACTAGCGACAGCATCTGGCTCATTATTCAAAGTAACTACGTTATAGAAATTAAGAAGTAATCTGCACATATTGGGACATGATAGAAGGATGCCCAGAGTGGTCTTGAGATTAGACTTCAGGACCTCTACTTTACAGTTGTGGGTTAAATTTCTTAGGGTGGTAAGACCACCTCTAGCACGTCCACTGGCGGGACGAGTTGCTGTAACTGAATATGAGGAGAAACCATCCAAATGTAGGCAGCCCTCTAAGTCCCATGTTTCCTGTAAACAAATAAAATCATAATTTTTCATCATATTCAGCCATCCAGCATCTGAGAGCTTGCCCTGAACCCCAGCTATATTCCAAATGAGAAACCTGACAGTGTTTTTGACTAAAAGTCTCGGGTTTCCAAGTTAAACATATCAGCACTGGAAGTACAGCCAAGTCAATCTGGGTATTCTAACTCACTCAGGAGTAAATAACAGTTGCTAAGTTGAAGAGTAGTAGTATCAGGAAAGGCGGGTGGATTGGTTGGCTCAAGGCATGATTTTCTCTGAATCAGGTGTGAATCTCTCCTGGCTGGAACTTCATTGCTGTGTGGTTGGTAGAAAAAGCCCGCCACGTGGAGAATTGAGATGCGATCCATTGATGCACCCTTTTCCTCCAATGCTCGAAGAATTGAACCAGCTGTGCAGGATTATTAAAGTTCCAGGCGAAAGAGATGCACTAGTGGTAATGTTGACAGGAGCAACAACTGCCTCACTTTGTGCCTCTATATCATGCTATATAACACAATGATTAACAGCCAGCTCTATTTCAGCATTACTACTCTCATTCGAGAGCATTCCCACAGGTTGATCTTGAATAATGTCAGTATAGTACTGCTAGCTCTCTGTCTTATTTCAGTCCCTTTAGAGGTTTCGGCCTTTCTCTTCCCCATCCTTGAAAAGTCGGACTAGCTCAGGCTACAAGCTGGCAGGCTACATAGAAAGGTGCAAGTCCCAGCAGACTGAATGGCCACGAAGTCAAGTGGTATGCAACAAAAATAGCACCACTAACGATCTCAACATTCCAAAGTCCAAGGTCCAGAAGTAAGAGAGTGGGCCCAGTCCAGTCTCTTTCGGGCAATGACGGGCACAGACGGGTCCAGTCTTGACCCGGTCCAGTCTTGACCCTGGCGCATCCCGCACTGCGGGATCTCAACAGCCTTTTCAAAGCACCTCCTGGTGCAAGAAGGGTAGTGGAAGCTTCGTCTGCCGCAAGGAATGACAGGGACTTGTAGTCCGCCCCCAGTCAGCTACAACAATGGCTCCCGAGTACAGATATTTTCTTTTCCTTTTGGGGTTTATTAACCAACTCAACAGAAGATATGTAACAAAAATTTCCTTCTTCTTTTCCTGGGAATTTTAGCTTCTTTGCGTTTTTTTCTCCATCCAGGTGATCGGGGGAAAATAAAAAGAAACCAAAGTGGCACACAGGTCAGCGGTGAGTTCAGATTTCTAACCTTATTAGGGGAGGGAGTATAGGATTGACACCATATAAAAAAGGCGAGTGGATTGAGGGAATGCATAGTGCCTTCATCCTTGAAAACAAAAGAGGTAGACTATACCAACACTCGTGCGCATCTCGTACGGGCTTAATCACCTGTGTGTTCTCGCTGGAAGGACTGTTACCGCCCCTCTACCATTCTCCCACCACCCATGAACAGAGCATGCACCTGTGAAAGCCGGATGTATGACATTACAACGCATGCTTTTACCATGCATGCTGTTACAACGCAAGTATTACAACGCAAACCTTTACAACGCATAGCGCTTAGGGGTGCTGGATAGTGAATAGTTTAATTTACTATTCCAACTCCAGTCCCCGTGAACAGTAGGGAAGGTGTTGGATAGTAAATTAAATCTATTCCCTATCCTAGAGCGCCCCCAGCGCAATGCGTTGTAATGGTTTGCGTTGTAAAAGTTGCGATGTAAAAGCACTGCATGGTAAAAGTTGCGTTGTAAAGGATGTTTCCCGTGAAAGCCACGTTCCTCCAGGAACATGGCTGGGCGCTAGGTAAAATCATTGGCCTCGTCTTTGGGGCAGTTTCTGCCCTGGACTCCGTGCTCCACAGAGCTTGCTCCTCCGTAGTGTGTTCCTGCTTAGCTGCCCACGAGTCTCATTCTTCATCACCGGGTAGATTTCAGCTTTCAGCCTGCTTGAGCCTCCTTTTTACTCCCTTCACTCTGCACACTTTGCCTCAGCTGGATTACCCCCAGCGTCGCTCAGCCTGGCCCTCCTGCCGGAGGCTTTCAGGGGCTCCCAGCTGCAGCCACTAGGGATGTCCGCGCTGGCGTCTCCCGCTGATCGCCGTCTCCTGCGGTTACAAAAACGATAGAATAGTTGTGTTTGACTCCATCTCATCTTGCCTCCACATCTTACTTTCAACATTGGCCACGATCCAGCGTGAACCCAGCTGTCTTTTATTCACAATATCATTGGTGGCATACTCACGCACTGGTCCACTAGCACCTGTAGTCTCACCTGCTGCGCTTCAGCTCTGATATATATTTAATTGTGGATTGTTATTACTCTGTAACAATGCATACAGATAGGTATTTTTTACATGGAACCTCACATATTGACGTTGTGTGCAAGGTTATTGTGTTGGTACTGCCACTGACAAATCATGGTGATGCAAGATTTGCTTTGTGGGAACCCTTGCTAGACCCTCTCAGGAGAGAGAATATTTTGTTTGCCAACTGTAATATTTGTATATTTTATGACTTTAGATCTAAAGGTTGCCTTGTGGGAAAGCTTAAGCTCTTTGTTCATTGACTGGGTTGGTTATGATGACAACTCAATACCCCAATACAAAAGGGTATAGGCCTGAATGTTTGTTACAAAAAGTTATAATAAAGGCAGTAGGCCTGACATATTTATTGTGAAAAGCATATATTTAAATCAATAGGCATTTATGGGTGGATTGTGGTATTTTATTACATGGAATCTCACGCATTACCGTGGTTGGCAAACAATGAGCGTTGGTTACCTGATAGAGCGGTCATTTTTTCTGGTAATTTCTCAATGCAAAACCCTCATGCTACCTCTTATTTACCGCTGAAAAGGTGTTGGGCCCTTGACACCATGTATTACCTTCAGGAGACTTTAAATCATCATGAACAGTCAAAAATGCAATTATTATTTAAGCCAATAAGGAGAGTTGTTGAGTAATTTAAAGGGTTTTATTTTCTAGTCAAAAGTTAAGTTTTTTCTCTGACCCTTTATTCATTAGTAAAATATCATTCGGGTTACAGAATTTGGAAAACAGGAAAAATAGCATTAATACAAAACATATAACAGTCTGCATATAAGCATTACATGTAGGAAAGAAAATGTGGCGCAAAATATCAGTCAAAATTCTTAAAGAGTTTCTAAGAAAAAATAGTCTTGCAAGGCTAATCAATATTTAAATAGTTTGCAAAAATCTCCCATTAAGAGAAATAAATGCATAAGTCAAATAAATCTTTTCACACCTAATTAATTAGTCAAAGCATAAACTTAAAGTTTAGCATCTAAATCTAAAAAGCCTTTCTATCTGTTGCTGCTCTATGCATCTCTGTGTCTAAAAAGCAAACAGGGAGTGAGACAGCCCGCCATTCACAGGCCTCAAAAGAATGTGGCCTGCAGTGCCAAAATGTGACGTGCCAGGACTTTGGAAAAAAATCACCAGGGAACCCCCCACCTGACTCTCCTCGGACGCCCAAGGCTGCACCCGTGACGATCTCGTAGCTAACCCATAGAATGTCTGGTCTAATCTGTTCCTTCTCTCAAGAGCTCACACGCCCCCCTAAAGCCTAATGAGCCTGGTAGCCAGCTGAGCTAAAGCCAGCCAGTGAGCAAAAAGCCAACCACGACTCCAGAGAGGTCATTATTTATACTCCGATTCTTGGAAAACGACACAAAAATGTTGCATCTTCAGGAAAACTTGTACGTGATTGGTCAGCCATGATGGCATGAGGTCTAACCTTACTGACTCATTGAAAATTCTAGAGCATACCAGTTTTAACAGAAGAAGCACAAATGATTTAATACATTTTATATTTTTGCAACTTTTACTAGGAAAAATGTTTCTATCGTTTTCCTTCCTTCCTGTCACAGCTCAGCAGGATGGATACTTTATCTAACTGGTACATTGGCACAATCAGAAGAATGTTTAAAAGTACTAAGAGGCCTTGACTTCTTCGTGGTTTGAGTAAAACAGATCTGCGCATGCACTCTTCTTTCATGCAAGTCATAGTCTTGCTGGATTCACAGATAGCCATGTTTTGTGTAGGCCCCAAAAATAAAACAGACACAAAAGAGAATATTAATTTCATGTAAATCAGCCCATTATGCTTCCCAACTCCATACTAATACCCCTTATACATGTTTACCTAGCCACGCTATTAGTTTCAAGCAGCTTTTCTATTATTTATGACAACATGCAAAATAAATGTGCAATGTGCAACATAGCATTTTTATGCTTTATTGTAAAATTTAAAAGCACACACAGTTAATACAGCGCACACAGTGAATACAGCGCACACAGTTAATACAGCGCACACAGCAACATGCTTTCATGTTTTAGATAGCTTTTCATGCAACAAAGCATTTAGCCCCTTGTGTAGTGTTTGCTACATTTGTTAATTCACACACATTATAAAAAGAGGTGTTTTAAACTAAACATGTTTATTCAAATATGCAACAAGCCAAAGTATTTTAAGACAGGAATAGTGAATTTAGATTACAAGGATGAGCTGGGAACAGAGAAACACATTCTATTAGTCTTCAAAGCTAAAAAGGCCACTTTTCTCTACACTGCAAAAACACATGTTAATTCAGCACAAGCATTTCAGACTGACTTAGGCCTCACTTTCATATTTTTCATGTGCCATGTTTTTAACTTGCACCAAAATGTGTGTGGCAATTTAAATGCAGTCTGTCTGAAGCACAAAAAATAAAACCATGCCTGACTGCAGATGAAATCTTCTCCATCAGTTACCCCCACTGACAAACCGCAGGGATAGAAGATTTACACTGTAAGAATCCTTGTAGGTCCACCTAGGGAGATATTACTTTGTTTGCTAACTGTAATTTTGTTACTTTTTCGATTTTTATGTCTCTATGCTTGATGATTGCCTTTAGGAAAAGCTTACGATTAATAAAGTAGGCCTGAGTTGATTATGGTGATAAACGAATAATAACAGCCACAGGCCTTAATGGTACTCTGGGAAAGGTTAAGCCATATGTTAAATGTCTGGTCTGTTTAATGTAAAAAGTTAAGATAAAGGTTGTAGGCCTGTTTGTGTATTATGAAAACTCATTGTATGGACGGTAGGCCTGGCATACTGATTGGGAGAAGCATATGTTAAGTCCATTAACATTTAAGGGTGGTAGTAGGCCTGATTTATTTACTATGTAAAACGTATGTCAAAGCAATAGGTATTAAAGGGTGTACTGATTTTGCACATTGTTAAAGCCTGCAGTCCCGTATATTGATGCATGAAATCTCACAGAATACTTTTGAAGTGAAATTTTCTTATTTGGCAACCCATTTTGACAAAACCTAGGGGTATAAGATTACCACTGTTATAATTCTCACTAGGATCCCATAGGAAGGCCTGACAGTATTAACTATCTGTCACCATCTTGTAATAAACAAATCATTATGTAATACAAGCATCTATTCTAGGAATTGGGAGAATGTAGGGTGGCTTCTTCCAAGTGTTCTTTGGGAGGTATAGTGCCAATTTCCACTGCGTTATTAGTCTTTTCTTCTTTTGGAGATAGTGCTGTCATAAATATTCCAGCATGGTATGTAATAATTGGGTTGACATCTGAGGCTTGATCGGTGCTGGTGACCAACCCAAGCATCTTCAGATTAATCCATTAGTTGGGCTGGTTTAGTTTCATGCTGTTCGTAATAGGTATTTTTTTATCAGTATATCATATTCTGTACCAGGGATGTTTGCTAAAGCTGTTAACTTTTTATTGTGTGCAAATTCGAAGTACATTAAATATTCTATACTCAGGGTGGATTTTTGTACGTGCCTTCATATTTTCTGGTTAAAGTGATAATAGCTTCCCTGAACTGCAGTGTGTGAGTAGATTTTAAGTATGGTAGAAAGTCATCTTAATTGGGGCAATAGTTGTTAGTTTGTTTTATATATGTTAATATTTCATTGTTGTAATTTGCATTTTGTTTGTTTGCTAACAGTGCATACATTAATGGCATGTTTTTATTTTGATTTAGACCATGTATTGTGTGATCCTGTGTACTTTACTGAGTAGTGGAAGGCACAACTTAAACATGCCATCCATCATACACGTGTTAATTTGCATTACATTTAGTATATTATTATTTGTAAGATAAATGATAACTGAAAAAATGGTCTTTCATTTGAGGGGTGAAACCCTTCTCAAACAACAATGACAGTGTTTGCCAGGGTGAACTACAAAAGTCACTAAATTAACCAGTGCTTAACCGTTTGGTAGCTTGGCACAAAAGGAGTCAGGCTTAACTTACAGGCACTGTGTTAAATATTTATGCAGCACACAAACAGCTTAAAGTGAAAGCATAACCCAAGAAAAATCCCAGACATATCTAGAAAACTAGATATCATTTTAATAAATACTCTGATACTAAAAAGACAAAACTCCAATCGGTAGAATCAGAGATAAACGATTTCAAAGGTTTTTAAAAGTATTGCACCTTGAAGTCAAATTCACACTCACAGTCATCTGGTCATACTAGACTGGGGAAAAGCCACAAGTTTAGGTTGACCGTGATGACGCACTGGCCAGATACACGCACTAGTTCAGTCCCACGGAAAAAGATAACTTGTCAAAGTATGGTGCAAAGAGTCCAGCTCGCAGTGGTGGAGGCTGCAAGGAGAGCTTCACTTATAGTCATCGCGGTAGCACGAAGAGTAGGCCGGGCATCAAGGGTGGTCGTCATTGTAGTGTGAAGATCCTGCCAAGTGTTGCAGACACTTGTTGCTGAAGCTTCACATTGGCTGTCATCGCTGGCTGTCTTGAAACGTGGGAACGAAAATCCTTGGGGACATCTTTACAAAATCATTTGGGTTGTGGAAATATACATTGAATGAAAATCTTACTCTTGTCAAATAACTTTGAAATCCCCAAGTGTCTTCCAAGAAGGTCACGGCATTGAGAACATCTGTGATATATATAATCAACAGGAGAGAAAGGGCTCGTACGACCACTCTTGTACCCCTTATGAGTAATAGTTGCAAATCAACAGAAGAGTGATTAAAAAAATTAGAAGGATAGTCAATAGCTACCACCAAGTAAAGAAGTTATTTCAGACAAAAAGCAGTCAAACAGTAAGGGTTGCATGCAGAGTGCCACAAGAAGAACCCTCAGACACCAACAAGACAGTCGGTTGCCATTTGTCTTCATTGGGTCCTTTTCAGAAAGTGGTGATTAAAAAATTAAAAGAAGTGTGGACTACTCCCCGAAAAGAATTAATTTTATTAAGGGGGTAGCTCTGACTTCATTAAAAGTCTCAGTGAGAAAAGACGGACAGGAAAGTGGTTATGTTAGTTTGAACCACCCAGCCCTAAACAAAAAACAATATAGGTCGACATGTTTCTGCTACTACGAGCCCAAACTCGGCTCAGCATTCATCAGGACCATACATAACTACATCACGTGGGTGAAGCACGCTAAGGCTTCACTGCCACCTGAGGTAGACAAAATATCGAAAAAGGATTACGACCTTCTGTGTAATCGGGACACTGGAACTTCCAAGTGTTTCTCCTCCTATATGTGAGGGATTTAAGTCTGTGATAGTCAACTCTGGTTTCGAATATATCATTTGAGTGGCTCTGAATGTTCCATTAAGGTCTATGTTGATAGTGTTAATTTTATATGGAATCATTCCTTTAGTTGATATTTATTGTTTGGATGCAGAACTCACAGTTGTTTGTTTCATTCATTTTTTTTTGCTACTTACAGTATTTGAATTGAACAGTTTTGTATTGTCCTGTGGGGTGTATTTCTTCATGGGAAAAAAGGTTGAGAAAAATACATACATGGGCTGAGAAAATATATTCAATCGACCTGGTTTGTAAAGAAGATGGTTGAATATTCAAAGCCATTTTTTTCTGTTATGTGAAATACATTCTAAAATTGGCATTTTCAGAATTGTGAATTAAAATCCCATTTTACTATTAAATATTGTTTTAAATTACAATTCATTTGAGACCGAACTTGACATTTCCAGCTGTTCCCAATCAAAAGTGATCACATATTGAATGTAAATAGGTAACTCACTGTTACCTTATGGGATAGGTAGGCCTTACAGTAGTAAAAATCAAATGTAAAAGTTCTTCGCCAGCAGAATTGTATAACTTTAAAGTATATGTCCCACTTTTTAATACACTGCTCCCTGTCTTAAGAGCTGTTTAGAGCCAACCTTATGGTTGACTTACATATATTAAAAAGGATTGTTTTGAGCATGACAACAAGTTGATTTTGCCAAGTGGAATTGGCAGTCTAAAATTGTACACAGGTTGCAATGGCAGTACTGTCACATGTTTTAAAGGGCTACTTAAGTGGGTGCCACAATACATGCTGCAGACCCCCTAGTAGCATTTAATTTACAGGCTGTGGGTACATGTAGTACCACTTTACTATGGACTTATAAGTAAAGTAAATGTACCAATTGGGTGAAATCCAATTTTACCATGTTTTAAGGAGTGAGCACAAGCACTCTAATATTGCTTAGCACTGGTAAAGTGCAAAGTCCTAAAGCCAACAAAAACACATTTGAGCAAAACAGGATATTAGAAGGCAAAAGGTCTGTGGGAAGACCACACCTATCGGCTGTCAGGTCTAAGAATAATCATTTTATATTTGTATAATAAAAAGGTGCAATTTTATGTGTGGTTAGTAAATGTTAGGGTTTGTCTAGTTCTTCATATATTTATTGGGAAACATCCTGAACAACGAAATAGGAACAACGACTTACCTTTACAACGAATTCTGAATCACGAACAATCTCTAACAATGAAGATTCTAACCACGAAGACCTGAACAACGATTTTCTAAAAAAAAAAGAAGACCGAGTCTCTCTACTGCTTCCGGGCATTGGAAGACAGTCACGTTGTCACGTCACGTCAGTCATCTAAATTCCGCAGGTTAAACTGACGCACTCTATGGCACTGGCTAAAAGTACCGGCACCTCAAAGAATTGCTGCAAACAGGAAGGCGGGTAATCAGGAATTCACAAAGCAACCACCCACTAGGAATCGGAAGTTTTGACGAAAAGGCAGGCGGACTATATGGAGTGTGAGCAAACAGTATGATCAAGAAATGATTTGGTCGTGGAAACAGCGTGTTTAAGAATAAACAGTATTTGAAAAGGTAGGCGGAATTAATTAAGAAAAATTAAAAAATGTAATGCTTTTTAGACATTTGTGGCAATGCATGGTTAATATTTGAAATAAAATAATCTAGTGATAAAAGCAGAAAGCTACGGGAAAAAAAAGGAAAGTTAATATTGTGTCTCCTTGCATAAATAATAGACTTTTTAAAGTACGTCCATGAAATGAAAAGTATGGATAACATAGAAAAAGAAAGTTTAAACAAAGAAAAAATAAAACGTAAAGGAGATGATTAAATAAAAGTACATAGTGGCGAAATATGAAAAAGAGAACAGTAAAAAAATTTAGTGCTTCAGGAAGTAGAAGAATAAACAGTATAGGACAAAACAAGGTCAAATTTAAATTTAGAGAAAAATAATTATTAACACGGGCGTGTGTGAACAAAAAAGACTATACATTAAAATACGTACAATAACATATAAAAAAAAGGGTGAAGAGCAATTAAAAAATATATCGTGGAAGACTTGTTATTACAATACTGCCATCTAATGGACAGTCAGGAGGTGAAACTTTTCGTGGTTTAGGAAGTCGATGTATAAAGAGTCGTGGTTTAGCATAGCCTTCGTGGTTAAGGCACTCGTGGTTAAGGAAGTAGTTGTTTAGTCATACAACCATATTTATTATATGCTACTGGTGTTTAACTTGCTATTTTATATGTTATAACAATTAATCCTTTTAGGTCTGGTATGCCAGGGAAGTGGGCAGTTGCCTGCTAAGAAACATTTGGGGGGCGATACCGATTCAGGAAACGAATCCGTACGACGATTCGAATCCGTAGCCCTTTCCGTACGAATCGTAAAAATCCGTCTGAATCGCGGAGTACGATCCGTAGGAAAAAACATATGTCTGAATCTATGCAAACCGTAAGAAAAGCAAGGGAAAATCCCTACGACAAGGACCCTCATAGTGAACCGTAAAAATCGTAAACATGCTGTATTACCCGTCAAGTACGATCCAGACTAGGGAATGAGAAAGCGATTCGTACGGAAAACGTCGCGTATGAGCGATTCATACAGAGAGCCACACAATCACACACGCACCGTACCCCTGCAATCATGAGGGGTGTACGGACCGTACCTCTGCAATCATGAGGGGTGTACGCACCGTACCCCATGCAATCATGGGGGGTATATGCACCGTACCCCTGCGATCATGGAGGGGTGTGCACACCGTGCCCCTGCAATCATGGGGTGTACGCACCGTACCCCTACAATCATGGGGTGTACGCACCGTACCCCTACACACCGTACCCCTGCAATCATGAGGTGTACGCCCTGTACCCGGGGGGGGATCCGTTTCGTTCGCGGTTCGAGTCGGAATCAGCTTTTCCGGACATTTTGAGCTCCCATAGAAAAAAAGTCGTACAGAGTGTTGATGAAATGAAATGAAATGAAATGAAAATTAGGCTTATAGAGCGCTGCAGTTGCCCTGAGGCATCCAGGCGCTGGAGCTAAACCAAACAAACCTGACCACTGAGGTTACTAGTTGTTGAACAGGAGGGTTTGATGAGATGAATCATACTTGCTGGGTCGGAAAATGCTGCTTCGATCCGTACGGAGGTCGCGTACTGCGTGTTCCGAATGCGATTCGTACGGATTTTTAAGTCGTATGGTCTTTCGTACGATTCGTACAGAGATCTGCTTTGTGTCCGAATCGTACTTCATCGTACGTACAGGAACGTTTACGGCTACGATTCGTACGGGAAAATGCTCCGTATGTCTATTTGTAATGGGATTTTGCCAAATCGAAATCGGCCCCTTGGTATAATATGTGTGACTACTGTTCCTTTTGGTTCTTAAGAGCTCATACTGCACTCTTTCCTGTCCTGTAAAATAATTCTGTCTTCTGTTTCAGTATTATTAGCGAAATGGTAGCTTTCATAATTTCAGTTTTAGTGAAAGCCCAGTCAAAGCATACATTTGCATAATATTTGGTGCATTTCTAATGTGTTTTTTTACTGGTGATGCTCTCCTTTCTAGAAGTATATCATGTATCATTTTATAACAGCTTCCTTTTTAGGGATTTGATTTATTTTGATTTTTCCTGTACCTTATCTGAAAGTTATCGAATATAAAAAATATACATGGCACTTTAAAAAAATACATGTTTTATAATTCATTATAACATTTTCAAATTGCAGCTGCACAATTTAGCTTATCTTATGGATGTTGTATTTGCTTTCTTTCAGCTGTAGATTGTTTCTGTGCAGGCGTGTTCGATGTTGATTTTGGCATGTTTTTTATTTGTTGCTATCTGTAGAAAAGAAGAAATTTGTTAGTTTCGTTGTTAGATTTTGTAATTTAAAATTTTGTTAAAAATGTGTTAGTTTAAAAAAAAATTAAATTATGTTAAAGCATTATTTTTTATTATTATTTTTTTTTTAAAACCTTTATTATCACTTCACATCAATACAAGCATGGGCCTACAACCATCCCGGCCGGCCGCTAATCAATTCGTAAGGTAAGCAGAGCAATATAAAAGAAACGGCGGTCCAGAAGCCGGGGCAGGTAAGTATCCAGGATATGACTCGTATATAAGCGTACAACGTAATAAACAGGATTGAAGAAGGTCAATTTTACATTGAAGAAAAATAAAACAGAAGAAATATCAGAAGAAGTGCCAGACGGTCACACATGATCCCACAATAGCAACATGAAACAGAAATCCGCAATGAGTGCGAATACACTGAAGGACACGGGGCAAGGCATACGAGTCAGGATAAATGTAAACAACACATACACGTAATGTCGAATCAGCACCCCAGCCCTTAAAAACAAAACAGATTGTAGGAAACATGAAGACGACGACACCTAGAAAAAGAAAAAGCAAAGGGCCATAGAGACAAAGAAAGGACAATATACATCAGAAGGAAAGTCAGAAGAGCCACAGTAAGCAAGAATCATAAAGTCAATCTGTAACATCCCCGTGGAGTGTCCCCCCAAAACACCGTCAGCCAACAATGTGTCCCATCATATCCTAAACTATATCATCCCTGGCCTTCTCTATCAATAGTACCCACATTCAGACATTCATCAATCGGCATACAGTACAGTGTGGCGGGTCCAACCGAACCGGGCGGTCCGAGAAGCGCCAATACTCCATGGGACCGTAGCCCCCAAATCCCAGTCAAGCACGCATGGCGGAACTCCGTATGTGGAAGCGCCGATGCCGGAAACATCCCCCAGGCAGAACACAGTCTCACCAGCCAGGAGGAGAAAGGCACACAATCCGACAATTGTGGAAGCGCCGCTGGGGCAACCCAAACTATGGATCGATGTTGTTTCTTCCACCTCCGTACAGAGAAAGACCCCGACGAGTCACTCCCAAACACAACAGAGCAATCCAAAGTGATGTCACGGACCGGGTCTATCGGCGTATCCACAAACGTAGGCGCAGCTGGAACGTTCATCACTGACGCAAAGGCGGGCACATCGGATCTTCCTTGTGATTCATCCCTATCCATGTGGAGCGGTGGGACAACAATGGCGGCCATCCTCCTTCCCAGATCCCGGGCGTCCCGGATCAGGGTCTCATGCAGAGTTGTTAATGCAGCCAAAACATCTCTGGACGTGGGCTCTCTCTCGTGTCGCCAGACCCCAGGACTCTCTCGCATAGCAGCTTCTCTACCCGGGTGAGGTGTGCTGACGAGGGTGCTCTCCGCCATCTTAGCTGCTCCGGCCTCGTCCCCCTCCACCTCACCTCTGGACCGGGTCTCACATCAGGGAGGAACAGGATTCACAACGGGAATCTCCCAGGCCAAGGCAGGTTTCTCAGCGGAGAGTCACCAAAAGGCTAAAAACTCCCCCGCACCCTGGGGGCAGCACGCCGACTCCGGGCAAAGTCGGTAATGGGCCCGGATACAACACCGGAATGGGGGGCCCAGAATCATGCACCTCCCTCGACCCAGCTGCATCACACTCCCCACATGGTTCTCCGCCAGTTGGGCTAGGCTGGCACTGTCGCCATCGGCAACCAGGTCTTCAGTTTCCTCCGGCCGAGTCCTCACCACCACCAGAGGCCGCTGTTGTTGCAGTCGCGGCCGGCCACTCTCCGCACTCGAGACCCCGGTCCCAGCTCCGCGAAGGCCTCAAAACAGTCGGGGACACTCCAATGGGTCTATCTTACTTTTTAGGTGATATTTGCTGTATTTCAAGTAATATGGTGCCTGTGACTTTATTTTATTTTCCTTTTAAGACTTTTTTCATTAGAGAATGATGTTGGGAAATTAAAATGCAGCATAGTTTCAATTATTTGAGATCTTAACAAAATTACAGTATTTTATTTCTTTTGTTACATGTCATTTATTTTCAAACTTTCTTCGTTTGTAGCATTTAAAGTTTTTTAGAAATACTGAAATCTTCTTTTATAGAATTGCAGTCCAGCAGAGTGATGTTGACCTATTGTAGTTGTTCTTCTGGAAGAAATTTGGTGTGAGTTTTTGTGTCCTTTTATGGTCTTTTTTGATTGGAAAAACATGTTTGTGTGTTAGCTGATTTTAAGTTTAATATGATGGGTTTGTTGGAGAATAGTTTAAATTGTTTTGCTCCATTTATGGTAAATGCTAATTAGTGTTTTCATGATATTTTATTGTATATTAATTTTATTTTGATCTATTTTTATATCTGTATACAACTTTAATGTAATATTATTTGTTATCTGTAGAATTATGTAGATTTTCCAGTGTTCTATATTTTGGGCCAGATGTAGGTAATTACTATTTACCGATTCTTAAATACCAAATTTTAACGATTCGGTATTTAAGAATAGGTAAATAGTATGTAGGTAATTTTTCAGTACATTTTACCGAATCGGTAAAATTCAGTATTTACCGATTCAGTATTCAGGAGGCCCATAGGAATGAATGGGAATTACAGAATCGGTAAATACCGATTCGGTAAAATGGGGAACACATTCAAGGGTGGCAGGGTGTCACATTGACACCCTGGTGCACCCCTGAATAGTGCATGGGTGTACATGAGGCACACATACATGCCCAAAGGGCATGTATGTCTGCCACATCGCACTGTTGGAAAAGCAAAAAAAATGCTTTTTCATGGGTTTTCGTTATTTACCACAAACTTGTAGTAGGTGGTAAATAACAAATTCTTAGAGCACATAAGCACTCTTAAAAGTGCTTCCTACATGCCATTTACCGATTCAGTAAATACCCAATCGTTAAATGATGATTCGGTAAATACAGAATCGGTAAATACCTATTCGGTATTTACCGAATCATCCCCTACATCAGAAATGGCCCAATACCGGTCAGTAAGCCTGAAATTTACCGAATTTCGGGTTTACCGACCGGTACTTGGCCACCTATATCTGGCCCTTTGTGTTTCATGATTGTTATGCTCCCTTGAATTTTATGTGTAGACAATATTTGGTGTTTCTTTATATTTTTGATTCAACAAAATCTGGCAATATATTAAAAGTTATGCTTTAAATTAATGTAGCATGTTTATGACACAGATCTGCTTGGAGCGATTTAAGAAAATTTAAGATGAGTATTTCTCAGTGAACATTTGAACATGTAGTGCAATAGCCATCATATTGTTCCATGCTATTTGTGACAATGACATATTCAGCAAGTCTCCACTCTTTAGCAAATATTATTTGCATGCCAGGACTTGTAATTTCAATTTTTTTTTATAGGAACCATGGTTTTAAATGTCCTACAATAACACATATGTTGGCAAAAAGTCAAAAACGGCTGAAAAGGCCACACACAACAAAGAGCCAGTTAAGGAACACACACTATATAATGACCTCTCCAGATGTTAATAATGCCTAACTCAGTGGTCTACATACTGGTACTCATTGCTTGCGACCCTCCAGAACTTTTCTTGCGGCCCCTTGGTACACAATGGCCCTCTTCTCCACAGAAGGACGTGCGCTGTTGCTTACAGGGCTTGCTGAGAGCAGCTGCAGATTTTTAAATGGCAATTGCCAACTATCCATGGCCAAAGTGATAAGTCTGTTATGGATCATCTTCCCCCAAGGTTTGATGTTGGTGCACAGTGAAGGTGGGGAACGCAGACATTGTAGGCAGGAGGAAAGCTAACTGCCTTTGTGATATTCTGGGTGAAGGGGCAAATGTTTATGGTTCCATCAGACACAGAATAACTATAACATAGACAACTGAAGAGGTGTGCACGCAAAGAAGCACAATAATAAATATAGGGGCTTCTTTAAAGCCAATTGCGCCACAGAGTGCCTGCCCTTATTTACAAGGCCACGTAAAGTCACACTGTGTGACTTTTCATGGCCTTGTAAATATGGTCTGTTCTTTTTATTACTTTACGTGAAAGGGGCATTCCATGGGTGCAGCCACTGGTGTTCCCATGCAACCTCCATGGAATCTGACTCATTCCCAGATTTGCATTGTTTCATAAACCTGGGAATGTTCCAGATTTCTTCGCCTACCCAGGGGAGAGGTAAGGGAGGGTCAACAAGGAAAAATACGTTTATCTCTCCTCGTTGTTCCCTTTTCTTTGTGTTGCTGCATTTTGTAGCACACATAGAGAGCGAAAATCATCTCTTGTGATAGATTTTGTGTAGGAAGGTGTCCCTTTGGGAGAGGGACGGGTGGAAGAAGAGTCTAGGAGGCCGAATTCAGGGCTCAATTGTGGCAAGATTTTATTAGCACTAGTAGAAACAAAAGTTCTCTTCTTCCTCCCTTGGTCTTCGGCTGTGGTCTTCCTCCAGGTTCGCTCGTCTTTTTCCTTTTAGAATGACACCCCAGGAGTCTCCAGAAGGAGAAAAGAGAAGGGTGGTAAGTTATTCCAGTTGTCTGCTATGTTGTTAAGACAGGCCCCTCCACCGTCCCCGAAAGTGAGGGGGATGCATGCAGCAGCCAAAAAGAAAAGAGATGCGGTCCACGGACCTGCACACAAGGCAGCCCAAAACGCCAGGACTACAGACGTAATATTCTCTCTCCAACAGCCTCTTAACTTCAGGGTGTTGAAGATGGACCGGTATCAGGTCACGTTGGTTTTCAATAATCGGAAAATAAGGGAGACAGAAGTAGGGGCTTGGCGCTATTCCACCAACCTTCTTCTACAAGGGTCGGGTATTTAATAACGGGGTAGATAGTGCAAATGCGGGTCTCGTGCAGGGTCATGAGAGATTGGGTGACATGCTAGAGAGTGGTGACTACACAACTATACACAGTGTACACAGTGGTTTGACCATTCCCCGGTTTCCTCCCTTCACGCCCTCCCCCCTCATGATTCATGCACCACAACAGCTGCAACTGTCCGGAGTTGTGGCGGCTCACAGATGTCCTCCGGGAGTATCCACTCCTCCTCCGGGCAGGCCTCTGGACCTCCATCTGTGTCATGATCTTGAGGGTTGATAATTCCCAAAGTGTCCTCCACAGGATCCCATGGCACAGTAGCCTGGTTCCTTCCCCCGATCCATTCTCCTTGCTCCTCTAGACTCAGCGCGTCTCCTGGGACCTCATTACATGGTCTTGGCTCCGCCTCTCCTCACTACCATTGGTCTAGGCTTCCCGGCTGGGGATCTCGTTCCTGCAAATAAGAGGCATCAGGCAGGGTTAATTCTTTCTTTCCTGGCCTCGTTGAAACAGTGTCCATATGCACAGGACCCACAGGGCATAAGGGAGGGTGATGTATAGCGGATATTCCATCGGCCCCCTCACACCATTCCTGCTTAAAAACAATAACCCCTACAATGCAGACACCCTTGAACCATACAACAAGAGTGCCTGCGTTGGTGCATGGCAGCCCATTGTGCACCAGAGCAGGAGAAAAGGACAGAAATGCACTGTATCCCATAGATACGTGGCATAACTGCCCTATTATTTTGTCACAGGGCAGCGCAGCAAGATTCGGTGTGGCACTGCTCTGCGCCAAAACCTTGTAAATAAGGCCCATAGAGTACAGAAGCCCCTTGTGAGCACCGGGATGACAGTACTTCCAAAAGAGGAAAACATGATCGGGCAGGACTGGAGAAATGTAAAAGTAATAATCATGCATTGCAGCTTTTCTCTTGTAGCTGTGCTCCTGCCATCTATCTGTCAATTCCGAAAATCACGGTGACCCTGCAACTGTTTGCTTACAGCCACCATTTATGCACAGATCCACTCTTGGTGCATGTTTGACCTTGGTGCTGCACGAATTCCAGTTGTTTGTTCTTTGCTTGATCTGAACGGCACATCTCATTGCCTCACTTTTTGTGAAGGAAACTTCTTCTGTCATCTCTTTAATCTCTCAGTATGTTCAACGCAGGAGAAGCATGCATGTTGACTGACAGTAAGTTAATTAGATGCCACAAGCATTCTATAATGGATGGACACAAATGTGAATGATACTATTGCAAAACAGTGGATTAACAAGGATGGCTCAAAGCCCATGTAAGTATGGATAATATATATATATTCTTAGTAAAACAGAAGTTTTTGGCTAATGCCAAACCTAAAAAATCCAATACCCAACTGCTGTTTGGCAGAGAGGTGCAGACAGGTGCGGTCAGTGCAGGTAAGAGCTGTAGGGTGGGGGGGCGGTGTGTGGGTTGGAGTCGACAGACGGAATAGGGAAAATAAAATAAAAAATGAAATGAATCCACTTACCTTGCACTTGCTGCATCGCCGTATTTCCATATGACATCATCTGTCAACTCCTACTCTGCTATACACAAAGAAGGGACTAGGGTTTCTTTTCTCTCTCTCTGCAAAGAGGGAGGTCCAACATATATGCCCCAGAGAGACTTTTGAAAAAGAAGGTTATGCTGTTCCTCAGGGATCAGTCTCAGGACAAGGGAAATCAAAACCAACCAGACCGCAGGGGTTCAAAGTAGGGAGTCCATATATTGGATTATAATGCCCTCACACACCCAGTTGGGTGTCATGCTTCATCATCTGGGCAGCTCCTCTTTGGGTCGGCGGTGCAATACCCAACCGGCTCCCTATAGTAGGGGCACTTTAGCAGAGATATTCTCCCAATAAGCGTATGGTGAAGTGGGAGTGAGGGGCCAGAAATGTGCCCATGGAGGCTTTCTCCCCTTTCAATGTGTGCTACACACAGAAAGAGGTAACAATTGAGGAGAAATAAAGATATTTCTCCTCGTTAAGCATCCCCTGGGGCATCGCACAGTTTTGACGCATCCTCAGGGTTACAGATCCATTTTAAATCTGAGAATGCGTCAAAACCCATAGAAAAACCCACCCCAACGCCCATGGAACACCCCCTGATGCAGTGTCAGGCAATGCATCGACTTGCACTGCATTGCCTTACACCAGATCCCCAAAGTACGGCCTTTACGAGCCTTTGTAGTGACAGAAGTACTATAAGCTCTGTTAGCGAGAGAAGAGCATCCCAGATCATGGGATGGGAAGCTCCTCATGCAGCAATCAGAGCAGTTTCAAGCCTCCAAATTCTGTTTTCCAAAGCTCTCCATTCCTCAGAACCCGGTCACAGGCACAAACCTCAAGTTATTACGGCAAAAACATAATTATCTCTTGCTCTCACCAGAAACCGCCTGTCGGCAGACACTATTCCACAATTCACCCGGACCCAGTGGCCACAATGGATACTACGGAGGTCAAAAACACCGCATGGACACTAACATTTCTAGTCCACATGGTAACTTGCCCACGCCATCAAGAGTCCAATATCCCGAAGTGCAGGAGTTAGTTAATATTAACACAAACTGCCAGGTCAATCCTAACTATCTACCTCCTTCACTGGAAGCAGAAGTGGAACCGCAAACAGGCCAGGAACCCGGACAGCCTAAAATACTAGACGAATGGCCATTCCAATTCAAAATTCAGGAATGTACTTCTTTGATGTCACCCCCTCTTCAAAAGGAACAACTCAGCAGGACACTGGACTCCCGGAGTGACTCATCTCCAGAACACCTAACCTACTGGGAATATTACGTTTAATCATCATTAGCAGAACCAAGCAGTTCACCATCATCCTCAATTTTGTCCGCTCCTGCTAACCACCATGGACACAATTGGCAAAGCAATGACCTACCACGCCGACAAGTTAGATACCCAAGTGGATCTTTTAAATATTTTAGCAATTCATGTCCAGGTGGATGAACAGAAATTGTAAAGCTTCAACGAGATGATTAAGAAGGTGCAGCGAGATCGGGAAACAACATTTTTAACGTGTCACTGCCACTGCACCCAAATTATCGACAAACTAGCGGCAGTTCCAGCCCTATTGTCAGACCTCTTCGGTATAACCAGCGAAGCCCTAACGAAGACTGTCCCCCCACCCGAGAAAGAAACTGTGGCATTAAGGGACACAGTTTGTTCCCCCTCTCTCAGGGGACATAATAGAAGTGAATCAGTAACTAACTCAATCCAGACACAGGCCAACACACATTCAACTTCACCTACAGCTGCAAGTGTACTTGACAATTCAAAAACCCTGGATTTTCAACTGATTAAACAATGTGAGCAGTCACCAGGAAGACTACTTAAAAAACGTAAACCACTAAACAAGCGAGAGAGAAACGTCTTAGAAAAGCACGAAAAAGTAAACAATTCAGACTGGAATCTAACTTAATCTACACCAGGCCTAAACAAGGAAGGAAACAAAGCGAAAATGATGGAATTCCAAAATCTCCTGATGCAGTAAGAAATAAGGAACTATCGACTCCCTCACCCAATTCATCTATTATATGCCGCAGTACAAACCATAACACAAGTGAGCTACCCTCTTCAGAAAACATATACAGCATATTTAATAATCCTAAATGGCAAGAGAAATCACGCCCAAAATTCCAAACTACACAAATCACGAAACCCACAACTACATTAAGGAGTGCCACAAAAGAATCTAGTACAATCTGCCCACGTGCGAACAACCAGGACAAGGAAAACGCAAGCAAAATTGGTTACAGGACTAACATAACTCACAGTTATAGCCATGGAGTCAACGAAGTCACCAGTACAAGGGTTAACGAAACTAAGACACAACACAATACAAGCGTCCTTCTAAACCCACCCCTGAATCTCCTAGAGTCTGCTTTGGTCGTAAATGCAACGGAAAGGGGTGCTGACAAAGCGCAGCAGCGTGACCCCTTGAAGTATAACAACAAATTGGAGTTTATTCCTTACTATGTCTCGAAGGGGGAACCATGACATTCTTAACAGAAGTCTACTGCTTAAACTCTTTAAAGCCCTTTCTTCCCTGAGTCACATCAACACCAGTGACATAGTTAGTATAGAATTTAAACAGAACCCGAACCTTATGGGTCAAGAAATTATAACAGCTACGTTTGCAGATAACTCACTCATTGAGCAAATCTGGCAGCAGAGGGATCCATTTGCCAAGTAGGGCATTGAATTAAAAAAGATTGTCCCCACTCGTTATCCCAGCCTGCTACAACCTCCAAACCATATAGCGGACATGTTAAAGGGAGCTAAAGGCCCGACCATAGTAGCCCACTAAAGGGTACAGACTTCATGGCTAGGGAAATTACCATCACCTTTGCCCATCTACAAGCTACCAAGCCCTTGGGATCCCGGCATTTAGACTCGGACGGAATGTCCCATGAAATGGCATGAACAAATTCACTCACAGCCTCAAACTTCCTCCAGGGCTATAATATGTGCTCTTGGAACGTGTATGCCCTAAGCACAAAACTAGAGGATCCTGGTTTCATGGACTTTATAACACAGTACAACATCCTCCTCTTCCAAGAACCATAGCAATTAAACACATCACCAATAGTAGGCTACAAGGAATTTCTAAATTCGGCCTAGAAAGTCACCAAACATGGGAGATCTAAAGGGGGGCTTTTACACTTTGTTTCTGACCGATATTCCATGGCACGCCTCTGCCGCAGATCTCGATTCCACCTCGTTGCTATGCGTCAAACTCGATGCACCACCTCTCAATAGTTTGCTTATCCTAAATATTTACATCCACCCAGCGCATAAACACAAACGGTCAAGAACCGACCAATTACTCACATCACTGAGGGAATTAAAGATTGGGTACCCAGACGCCAATATCATACTGTCAGGGGACTTCAATATGAACTTATTGCAATACAGGAAAAAAAAAAACTAAAGGAACCCCATAGGCCTGTAATCTACGTGATACCCATGGTAAGAGATGTGCGGCCCGTGTGGCTGGCCTTTCTGTGTGTGTGCTTAACTGTCAAAGCTTGACAGACTGCCCTGCGGCATACACAAGGTTCTTTCAAAAATCCCCCTCAACTATCGACTACACATTCAAGGACCATGATTTTCTTTAGAGTATTACGAACTTTCAAATCATTGATAGGGCAGAGAGTGACCACCATTCGCAATCTTTCACGCTGTTAAGAAACGTCGCCAAACCTGCCAAAGCGCTGTCTCAAGACATCCAATGCTACAACCTAAAATGCCTTATATGGAAAGAGGACAGTATCAATGACATCATGGGTACTTGTACCGGCCTTTTGGAGAAATTTAAAGCTGAACCCTTAAGCATAAAAGGCTGGGAGTCCTTTATTCAAGAGCTAAATCATACATTTTCTAACCAGGCCTATGGCAGTGAAACAGGAAGACCATCGGGGGCAGCTTGGTTCACCAAAAGTCTTAGGAAACAAAAACAACAACTAAATAAATACCTAAGAAAATTACGGACCCGGAGCCCGATCCCCCTCAGGAACTCCTGTTTTTAATCACAAAAGCAAAAAAAGATCTAAAAAGGGACACAAATGCGGCCAAGAAAGAGTATCACAAACAACTCTGGGCAAAACTCTATTACTCCTGCAAACAAAGAGATTCCAAGTTATTCTGGGGAATCATCAACCATTTAACAAATGGCAGGAACAGACACCACAACTCAGACATCATGGAGGACACTTGGAGAGCACATATTGAACTTCTATACAATGAAACTCTGATTCCAGGCACCGCAAACCACGGATGTTCAATAGGACTTGACATCCTCGATTCTGAATTATCTGAATTCTCCCCTCGGATCTCACAAGAGCAAGTGCTAAAAATCATAAAAAATGTAAGATCCGATGGTGCACCAGGGCCTAATGGCCTGCCAAATGTCCTGTTTCGGCACAATCCGTCATTCTTGTCTGGTCTTCTCACTCTGCTCTTTTCCCACGCTATAACCTACAGCATGATCCCCGACTCCTGGCGGGGTAGTTTTCTGAACCCAATACATAAGTCGGGAGCTTGTTCTGATCCATCAAATAATAGGTTGATAGCATTTATCGACATAGAGGTAAAAATATACGCATCAAACTTGTTGACAGACTTAAAGGACTGGGTCAGCCGAACAAATCCCATCCCTTACACGCAAACAGGATTTTGGGCAGGAATGGGTACCCTCACAAACATCTCCGCAGTTACCCTTCTAGCCAACCAAGCTCTTGCAAACTCAAGGCCCCTATATGCATGCTTTATCGACCTCAAAGCGGCCTTCGATAAAGTTTCGTGAGCTAAGCTTTGGACAAAAATGCAAAATTGGGGGGCACGATCCAAACTCCTGGAGGCCATAATAAACCTGTACTCACGAACTTGGATTCAAATCAGGAAAGGAGACAAGCGTAGTATTACCAACAATATACCAACTCTCAACTGGCTAAAAGAAGGGTGTGTTCTAGCCCCCTGCCTATTTAACATCTATATCGCCGACCTCGACAAGCATCTTCGTCAATTCAATCAGACTCCCCAAAATTGGGCAACATATCCACACCTCGTCTCCAATATGCGGACAACATAGTCTTATTAGCTCAAATACCAATAGGCATGCAGCGACTAACAAACCATCAAAAAACCAAGGTGTTGTGTTTCTCCAAACATTGCAAAATAACAAAAATCTGCAAATTCATTTGGAAAATGGATGAGCAACCCTTGATCCGAGAGGATTCGTATGAATATCTAGGATTTCAAATAGATCGTAACCTCATTTATAAGCTACACCTGGATTAAGGTCGTACGAAAGCTAAACAATTGCAGTTTGCATTTAAAAATACAAAAAAATAGCTCATAGGTTGCTCTAGCGGGCACCTGTTAAAAGTCATTGCAGCTAAACGTTTACCCTCCATATCATACAGCTGAGAAATCTTGAATCTCAAAGACTCCACACTTCTAAACACAGTACAATCCACTTTTTTCAAGAGACTGATTTCAATCGCAAGACACATTTCACAAGCTCAAATCCGATTAAAATATGGCTTAAAAAAACAGAATCCTGTCAGACAAGGTGCACTAGTTAAGTACTATTGGAGGATGAGGGATGCTGGTGATAACACTCTAGCCCATCATTGTTGGGTAGAAATAGAAAAACAAGAAAACAAGCCAGGCTTAGCAATTCAATTATTAAAGTTCTAAAGGAATCCCTCTCGGCATTACAGCTGGAGGAGGCCTGGCTCACCCTCACAACGTACTCCACCTTCAACACCTTAGCGAACAAAGCAATCAAACGGATTTCTTTACTAACAGATAAAACAGCCTTTTCAAAGAAACATCATGCATAGGCAGTGATTCAAGGATATCAGATGCTGAAACCTCAACCATACCTGTTGGATCACTTTTTTTTCCAGAAAAAGCATTACTTGACGCTGCTGCGGCCAGGGTCGTTCCCAACGAAAGACCTGACTCTGTAATGGAAATTGTCATGGCAATCCAAGGAATGCCGCCTGTGAGGACAAGGGGACAAGTCATTATTTCACATAATTTGTGTTTGCCTCTTCCTATTAGAAATAAAAAAAAACGGTCCTACGGGAAGTCTTAAAGAAGGGACACTAAGAACTTGCAAAGCAGCAGTCATCCAATGTCTTGGAGGGTCATCGAGCCAACTGTCTTGTAGAGCCATAAAATTCCTGAAAATTGCGGCAAAAGAACTGTACAATAAAAGTGAGCTAACTTAAGTTTCCCCAGTATGTACAATCTATATATTTTCCTACTTATATTGCCTTGACAGTATGTCCTAACTTTTTTAACTCAATCAGTGCCAATTGCTCGCAGAACGATCTTCTTGTCTTTTCACTTTTTAACACAAGTTTTAAAATGTACATTTCATGTATTCCTTTTTAATGGTGGTTTTATCACTGTTTCATGATTTTTTACGAAATCCAATAAAAGTATACTTGACTCTGACTTACACCATATCTAGGAGGCCATGAAAAGCCACGCAGATATGGGTCTGTACTCTGCGCAACCAGAGTGTCATAAAAAATGACTCACCAGCAGCGCAAGGGGCTTACATTGTTGCTTATTGCTCTGTTTGGGTGTTAAATTGGTACTAATAAGGTACAACCACTGATTGACAGTTTCTCTGGAGAACATTTATGGTTGTCCATGATAAGGAACACCAGGTTTTAGAAATTTTTGTCGGGATGGGGTCCTTACGTGTAAATAATTTGGATGGGTAGTCACGGCATCAAAAAGTTTGAAGACCACTGCCATAGCCCCTCCATACTCTATATTTTATGTTTTTGTAGCGCTACTCATACCAATATAGGGTATCAAAACAGCTTACATCACACACATTTTATCCAAAGACACATATTATACAAAGGCAATGTATCATACAAGTGTAAATCACTCTATATGAAATGTTACGTAAGACAATAAGGATTACAAAGATTCAGAATCCCTTTTCATTTATACTAGCAGGCAGTATATTTTCAGTGGTTGCTTTGGAGAAGCACCAACTCAAGATTTAAATTGTATTAGTGGTTGAAGTTGACTTAACTAATAAGAATATTTCTAACCTCTACCATGCAGTTTGAATGCAGCACTTTAGTGACAGTTCATAGGTCACTGCGCGTAATTAGGATTGTATATTATAAACTGCAAGTAACAAAAGGATCTCTGTGACGAAAGCTCGAACCCACTGAGCAAAATACACAGTTCTACGATCTGCATGGTACACATTCTTTGCAGAAGGCATGTTAACCCTCTGTGCAACTTTATGATAAGTAAAAACTGCCCCTAGACAAAAGTTGATCTCTTTCAAATAGAAACAGCAATCATCAGAGCTATCTTGACATTTTTTATTGTTTCCGGAAATCGATGGCCAGTCATGGAACTCCGCAGGAGGTCTTTTTTGTGAATACCAAACAATCATAAGCTTACACAAAAGTGCATGTTTACCTTTGTGAATCAGCCCCAGAATGAGTGAAACACTTTTGCATCAAAGGGTTTTGCCCATTCTGTGTCTATGGGAAAATGTGTTCATGCATATGGCCCTTTAATTCATCAGGCCCTACATTTTGCCTGCTATAAACATGTGGGCAAATAACAAGTCATATACAATTTGCACATGAGCAAGTACTGAACGATTGTAATCCAGTTTTGGACACAGATAGGAATTTACAACCTAAATGGAATTAGCGCTTTAGTTGCAATCAGAGCCTTTGGCCCAGATGCACAAAGATGTTATGCACACAGCAGTCAAAGAGGCTGCCCTGCATTGTGTGACAGGGAGAGAGCAGGAAAGCACCATATTCATAGAGATATGCCCAGCTGCGGTCTGTGCAGGTAACGGTGGTGGGGCGGTGGGGCCGTATGAGGGGAAATTCCAAGGGACAATGCAGAGGGAAAATTATTTATTTAATTTTCCCTCACCATCCTCCCTCGGAATCCCCCTGTTAGATTTGGGGGTCTCTGGTTGGCACAGGTATGCACTTGTGACAAACAGGAACCCTCTCCTCTAGTCAGGGCAAGGGACCTACTCCTCAAGAATAACCCCTGCTCACCCTTTAGGTTGCGTGGAGCGAGCAGACAAGGCTAATCCTCAGGGTGTTACATTAGTTAAGCATTTATGACCACCTACAGTAACGACAATGATCCCTCCACAAATGGACACCAGGCATAATTTATGTACAAAAATACGCAGGCTTTATGTAAAAATATACTTCATATGCAAGCTTACTTACAAGACCATTATAACGTAACAATGAGGCCACAGTACTTTGGAGTAAAAAGAGTTCTTGGAAAGATCTTTACAAATACTTAATTCACGAGTTCTTCAGCGTTCCATAAACAAGGTGAACTGTGTGTCCTGCGTGCTTCGCGCCGGTGGTGCGATCCGCTTAGGTTTTTAAAAAGGCAGGGAAAACAAACGTTGCGGACCCTGATCCGATGCGAACCCCTGATCGAGTTCGCGTAACACAGTACCTTGTTAGTGGAGTCTAAGGTGTTTCAGATGCGGTCACTGATGAGGGCGGACCCGGGACGGGGCCGGCGGTTCTCCTCGTAGTTGTCCGGCTCGAAGACCCCTCGAGATGCGAGGCTGGTGAGCGGGATGGTGGGGAGAGGTATGGGCGGTCCGGGTCTATGTGCGGCTCACGGGACGAGGCGTCGTTCAGGCCTATGGGGCGTACTCCTGGCGTACGCTTGGGATTTCAGGGCGTACCTTTGGGTTCGCGGTGTACGAGCCGTACTTCTTCAGTATGGGTTGCAGGTACCATACCTGTGGGTCTGTGAGGGCGTTGCGTTTCCGGGCAGGCAGGCGCAGCACGGGGCGTCTGGTACGGGACCTACTGGAGGCTCTCTGGAGTTGCGGCATGGCCCTTTGAATGCAGGAGGGCAGAGCGGGGCGGCAGAGTACGTTTCGACGTACGGGCCATCCGGGGCTGTCGAATGCGCTCAAAGCAGATTCCGGCGGGAGGGGGTGAGGTGTGCACAGCGCACTCCGTTTGCAGGTGATGTGACAGGGGAGCGAGCAGCCCGGCACCGCGTAGAGAGAGCGCACCCACTTGAGCGGGGCTCTCAGTGGGCAGGGGTGGCCAGGCTCCGGGGTGTCACGACCTTACGAGGGGGCGAGGACACCAGAAATCACGGCTCCGGCGAGGGAAGAGAACGCAAGGGCCCAACAGCAGACGGGTCCCTTGCTCACTGCTCCATCAGGATTCAAGCAAGCCGGGCCGACGAGGCTGAAATGCCAGAAACCGGTCCCCGGTAGCTTGTATCCTTTCTGGTGAAGAATTGGCTTGGTAGTTTGGTCTGCCCTGTTCCCATGATGCACTGGGCCAGGGACAGACTAATTTGCATATAGCCAGGTTCTGAGCTGGGATGGGGCAGTGAGCTAAATAACGGTGATGGATCAAGCCCTGCTCTTTGGACTGGGTAAGAGTGGTCTGCTTAATTCAGACACTCTGTTCATCACCACCCCCTTTTCTGAATCGTTTTTGGCCACTATAGGTGTGGCAGGGTATACTCAGACATGAGTCCCTTGCTCACTGCTCCATCAGGATTCAAGCAAGCCGGGCCGACGAGGCTGAAATGCCAGAAACCGGTCCCCGGTAGCTTGTATCCTTTCTGGTGAAGAATTGGCTTGGTAGTTTGGTCTGCCCTGTTCCCATGATGCACTGGGCCAGGGACAGACTAATTTGCATATAGCCAGGTTCTGAGCTGGGATGGGGCAGTGAGCTAAATAACGGTGATGGATCAAGCCCTGCTCTTTGGACTGGGTAAGAGTGGTCTGCTTAATTCAGACACTCTGTTCATCACCACCCCCTTTTCTGAATCGTTTTTGGCCACTATAGGTGTGGCAGGGTATACTCAGACATGAGTCCCTTGCTCACTGCTCCATCAGGATTCAAGCAAGCCGGGCCGACGAGGCTGAAATGCCAGAAACCGGTCCCCGGTAGCTTGTATCCTTTCTGGTGAAGAATTGGCTTGGTAGTTTGGTCTGCCCTGTTCCCATGATGCACTGGGCCAGGGACAGACTAATTTGCATATAGCCAGGTTCTGAGCTGGGATGGGGCAGTGAGCTAAATAACGGTGATGGATCAAGCCCTGATCTTTGGACTGGGTAAGAGTGGTCTGCTTAATTCAGACACTCTGTTCATCACCACCCCCTTTTCTGAATCGTTTTTGGCCACTATAGGTGTGGCAGGGTATACTCAGACATGAGTCCCTTGCTCACTGCTCCATCAGGATTCAAGCAAGCCGGGCCGACGAGGCTGAAATGCCAGAAACCGGTCCCCGGTAGCTTGTATCCTTTCTAGTGAAAAATTGGCTTGGTAGTTTGGTCTGCCCTGTTCCCATGATGCACTGGGCCAGGGACAGACTAATTTGCATATAGCCAGGTTCTGAGCTGGGATGGGGCAGTGAGCTAAATAACGGTGATGGATCAAGCCCTGATCTTTGGACTGGGTAAGAGTGGTCTGCTTAATTCAGACACTCTGTTCATCACCACCCCCTTTTCTGAATCGTTTTTGGCCACTATGGGTGTGGCAGGGTATAGTCAGACATGAGTCCCTTGCTCACTGCTCCATCAGGATTCAAGCAAGCCGGGCCGACGAGGCAGAAATGCCAGAAACCGGTCCCCGGTAGCTTGTATCCTTTCTGGTGAAGAATTGGCTTGGTAGTTTGGTCTGCCCTGTTCCCATGATGCACTGGGCCAGGGACAGACTAATTTGCATATAGCCAGGTTCTGAGCTGGGATGGGGCAGTGAGCTAAATAACGGTGATGGATCAAGCCCTGATCTTTGGACTGGGTAAGAGTGGTCTGCTTAATTCAGACACTCTGTTCATCACCACCCCCTTTTCTGAATCGTTTTTGGCCACTATAGGTGTGGCAGGGTATACTCAGACATGAGTCCCTTGCTCACTGCTCCATCAGGATTCAAGCAAGCCGGGCCGACGAGGCTGAAATGCCAGAAACCGGTCCCCGGTAGCTTGTATCCTTTCTGGTGAAGAATTGGCTTGGTAGTTTGGTCTGCCCTGTTCCCATGATGCACTGGGCCAGGGACAGACTAATTTGCATATAGCCAGGTTCTGAGCTGGGATGGGGCAGTGAGCTAAATAACGGTGATGGATCAAGCCCTGATCTTTGGACTGGGTAAGAGTGGTCTGCTTAATTCAGACACTCTGTTCATCACCACCCCCTTTTCTGAATCGTTTTTGGCCACTATAGGTGTGGCAGGGTATACTCAGACATGAGTCCCTTGCTCACTGCTCCATCAGGATTCAAGCAAGCCGGGCCGACGAGGCTGAAATGCCGGAAACCGGTCCCCGGTAGCTTGTATCCTTTCTGGTGAAGAATTGGCTTGGTAGTTTGGTCTGCCCTGTTCCCATGATGCACTGGGCCAGGGACAGACTAATTTGCATATAGCCAGGTTCTGAGCTGGGATGGGGCAGTGAGCTAAATAACGGTGATGGATCAAGCCCTGATCTTTGGACTGGGTAAGAGTGGTCTGCTTAATTCAGACACTCTGTTCATCACCACCCCCTTTTCTGAATCGTTTTTGGCCACTATAGGTGTGGCAGGGTATACTCAGACATGAGTCCCTTGCTCACTGCTCCATCAGGATTCAAGCAAGCCGGGCCGACGAGGCTGAAATGCCAGAAACCGGTCCCCGGTAGCTTGTATCCTTTCTGGTGAAGAATTGGCTTGGTAGTTTGGTCTGCCCTGTTCCCATGATGCACTGGGCCAGGGACAGACTAATTTGCATATAGCCAGGTTCTGAGCTGGGATGGGGCAGTGAGCTAAATAACGGTGATGGATCAAGCCCTGATCTTTGGACTGGGTAAGAGTCGTCTGCTTAATTCAGACACTCTGTTCATCACCACCCCCTTTTCTGAATCGTTTTTGGCCACTATAGGTGTGGCAGGGTATACTCAGACATGAGTCCCTTGCTCACTGCTCCATCAGGATTCAAGCAAGCCGGGCCGACGAGGCTGAAATGCCAGAAACCGGTCCCCGGTAGCTTGTATCCTTTCTGGTGAAGAATTGGCTTGGTAGTTTGGTCTGCCCTGTTCCCATGATGCACTGGGCCAGGGACAGACTAATTTGCATATAGCCAGGTTCTGAGCTGGGATGGGGCAGTGAGCTAAATAACGGTGATGGATCAAGCCCTGATCTTTGGACTGGGTAAGAGTGGTCTGCTTAATTCAGACACTCTGTTCATCACCACCCCCTTTTCTGAATCGTTTTTGGCCACTATAGGTGTGGCAGGGTATACTCAGACATGAGTCCCTTGCTCACTGCTCCATCAGGATTCAAGCAAGCCGGGCCGACGAGGCTGAAATGCCAGAAACCGGTCCCCGGTAGCTTGTATCCTTTCTGGTGAAGAATTGGCTTGGTAGTTTGGTCTGCCCTGTTCCCATGATGCACTGGGCCAGGGACAGACTAATTTGCATATAGCCAGGTTCTGAGCTGGGATGGGGCAGTGAGCTAAATAACGGTGATGGATCAAGCCCTGATCTTTGGACTGGGTAGGTGTGGTCTGCTTAATTCAGACACTCTGTTCATCACCACCCCCTTTTCTGAATCGTTTTTGGCCACTATAGGTGTGGCAGGGTATACTCAGACATGAGTCACTTGCTCACTGCTCCATCAGGATTCAAGCAAGCCGGGCCGACGAGGCTGAAATGCCAGAAACCGGTCCCCGGTAGCTTGTATCCTTTCTGGTGAAGAATTGGCTTGGTAGTTTGGTCTGCCCTGTTCCCATGATGCACTGGGCCAGGGACAGACTAATTTGCATATAGCCAGGTTCTGAGCTGGGATGGGGCAGTGAGCTAAATAACGGTGATGGATCAAGCCCTGATCTTTGGACTGGGTAAGAGTGGTCTGCTTAATTCAGACACTCTGTTTATCACCACCCCCTTTTCTGAATCGTTTTTGGCCACTATAGGTGTGGCAGGGTATACTCAGACATGAGTCCCTTGCTCACTGCTCCATCAGGATTCAAGCAAGCCGGGCCGACGAGGCTGAAATGCCAGAAACCGGTCCCCGGTAGCTTGTATCCTTTCTGGTGAAGAATTGGCTTGGTAGTTTGGTCTGCCCTGTTCCCATGATGCACTGGGCCAGGGACAGACTAATTTGCATATAGCCAGGTTCTGAGCTGGGATGGGGCAGTGAGCTAAATAACGGTGATGGATCAAGCCCTGATCTTTGGACTGGGTAAGAGTGGTCTGCTTAATTCAGACACTCTGTTCATCACCACCCCCTTTTCTGAATCGTTTTTGGCCACTATAGGTGTGGCAGGGTATACTCAGACATGAGTCCCTTGCTCACTGCTCCATCAGGATTCAAGCAAGCCGGGCCGACGAGGCTGAAATGCCAGAAACCGGTCCCCGGTAGCTTGTATCCTTTCTGGTGAAGAATTGGCTTGGTAGTTTGGTCTGCCCTGTTCCCATGATGCACTGGGCCAGGGACAGACTAATTTGCATATAGCCAGGTTCTGAGCTGGGATGGGGCAGTGAGCTAAATAACGGTGATGGATCAAGCCCTGATCTTTGGACTGGGTAAGAGTGGTCTGCTTAATTCAGACACTCTGTTCATCACCACCCCCTTTTCTGAATCGTTTTTGGCCACTATAGGTGTGGCAGGGTATACTCAGACATGAGTCCCTTGCTCACTGCTCCATCAGGATTCAAGCAAGCCGGGCCGACGAGGCTGAAATGCCAGAAACCGGTCCCCGGTAGCTTGTATCCTTTCTGGTGAAGAGTTGGCTTGGTAGTTTGGTCTGCCCTGTTCCCATGATGCACTGGGCCAGGGACAGACTAATTTGCATATAGCCAGGTTCTGAGCTGGGATGGGGCAGTGAGCTAAATAACGGTGATGGATCAAGCCCTGATCTTTGGACTGTAAGAGTGGTCTGCTTAATTCAGACACTCTGTTCATCACCACCCCCTTTTCTGAATCGTTTTTGGCCACTATAGGTGTGGCAGGGTATACTCAGACATGAGTCCCTTGCTCACTGCTCCATCAGGATTCAAGCAAGCCGGGCCGACGAGGCTGAAATGCCAGAAACCGGTCCCCGGTAGCTTGTATCCTTTCTGGTGAAGAATTGGCTTGGTAGTTTGGTCTGCCCTGTTCCCATGATGCACTGGGCCAGGGACAGACTAATTTGCATATAGCCAGGTTCTGAGCTGGGATGGGGCAGTGAGCTAAATAACGGTGATGGATCAAGCCCTGATCTTTGGACTGGGTAAGAGTGGTCTGCTTAATTCAGACACTCTGTTCATCACCACCCCCTTTTCTGAATCGTATTTGGCCACTATAGGTGTGGCAGGGTATACTCAGACATGAGTCCCTTGCTCACTGCTCCATCAGGATTCAAGCAAGCCGGGCCGACGAGGCTGAAATGCCAGAAACCGGTCCCCGGTAGCTTGTATCCTTTCTGGTGAAGAATTGGCTTGGTAGTTTGGTCTGCCCTGTTCCCATGATGCACTGGGCCAGGGACAGACTAATTTGCATATAGCCAGGTTCTGAGCTGGGATGGGGCAGTGAGCTAAATAACGGTGATGGATCAAGCCCTGATCTTTGGACTGGGTAAGAGTGGTCTGCTTAATTCAGACACTCTGTTCATCACCACCCCCTTTTCTGAATCGTTTTTGGCCACTATAGGTGTGGCAGGGTATACTCAGACATGAGTCCCTTGCTCACTGCTCCATCAGGATTCAAGCAAGCCGGGCCGACGAGGCTGAAATGCCAGAAACCGGTCCCCGGTAGCTTGTATCCTTTCTGGTGAAGAATTGGCTTGGTAGTTTGGTCTGCCCTGTTCCCATGATGCACTGGGCCAGGGACAGACTAATTTGCATATAGCCAGGTTCTGAGCTGGGATGGGGCAGTGAGCTAAATAACGGTGATGGATCAAGCCCTGATCTTTGGACTGGGTAAGAGTGGTCTGCTTAATTCAGACACTCTGTTCATCACCACCCCCTTTTCTGAATCGTTTTTGGCCACTATAGGTGTGGCAGGGTATACTCAGACATGAGTCCCTTGCTCACTGCTCCATCAGGATTCAAGCAAGCCGGGCCGACGAGGCTGAAATGCCAGAAACCGGTCCCCGGTAGCTTGTATCCTTTCTGGTGAAGAATTGGCTTGGTAGTTTGGTCTGCCCTGTTCCCATGATGCACTGAGCCAGGGACAGACTAATTTGCATATAGCCAGGTTCTGAGCTGGGATGGGGCAGTGAGCTAAATAACGGTGATGGATCAAGCCCTGATCTTTGGACTGGGTAAGAGTGGTCTGCTTAATTCAGACACTCTGTTCATCACCACCCCCTTTTCTGAATCGTTTTTGGCCACTATAGGTGTGGCAGGGTATACTCAGACATGAGACCCTTGCTCACTGCTCCATCAGGATTCAAGCAAGCCGGGCCGACGAGGCTGAAATGCCAGAAACCGGTCCCCGGTAGCTTGTATCCTTTCTGGTGAAGAATTGGCTTGGTAGTTTGGTCTGCCCTGTTCCCATGATGCACTGGGCCAGGGACAGACTAATTTGCATATAGCCAGGTTCTGAGCTGGGATGGGGCAGTGAGCTAAATAACGGTGATGGATCAAGCCCTGATCTTTGGACTGGGTAAGAGTGGTCTGCTTAATTCAGACACTCTGTTCATCACCACCCCCTTTTCTGAATCGTTTTTGGCCACTATAGGTGTGGCAGGGTATACTCAGACATGAGTCCCTTGCTCACTGCTCCATCAGGATTCAAGCAAGCCGGGCCGACGAGGCTGAAATGCCAGAAACCGATCCCCGGTAGCTTGTATCCTTTCTGGTGAAGAATTGGCTTGGTAGTTTGGTCTGCCCTGTTCCCATGATGCACTGGGCCAGGGACAGACTAATTTGCATATAGCCAGGTTCTGAGCTGGGATGGGGCAGTGAGCTAAATAATGGTGATGGATCAAGCCCTGATCTTTGGACTGGGTAAGAGTGGTCTGCTTAATTCAGACACTCTGTTCATCACCACCCCCTTTTCTGAATCGTTTTTGGCCACTATAGGTGTGGCAGGGTATACTCAGACATGAGTCCCTTGCTCACTGCTCCATCAGGATTCAAGCAAGCCGGGCCGACGAGGCTGAAATGCCAGAAACCGGTCCCCGGTAGCTTGTATCCTTTCTGGTGAAGAATTGGCTTGGTAGTTTGGTCTGCCCTGTTCCCATGATGCACTGGGCCAGGGACAGACTAATTTGCATATAGCCAGGTTCTGAGCTGGGATGGGGCAGTGAGCTAAATAACGGTGATGGATCAAGCCCTGATCTTTGGACTGGGTAAGAGTGGTCTGCTTAATTCAGACACTCTGTTCATCACCACCCCCTTTTCTGAATCGTTTTTGGCCACTATAGGTGTGGCAGGGTATACTCAGACATGAGTCCCTTGCTCACTGCTCCATCAGGATTCAAGCAAGCCGGGCCGACGAGGCTGAAATGCCAGAAACCGGTCCCCGGTAGCTTGTATCCTTTCTGGTGAAGAATTGGCTTGGTAGTTTGGTCTGCCCTGTTCCCATGATGCACTGAGCCAGGGACAGACTAATTTGCATATAGCCAGGTTCTGAGCTGGGATGGGGCAGTGAGCTAAATAACGGTGATGGATCAAGCCCTGATCTTTGGACTGGGTAAGAGTGGTCTGCTTAATTCAGACACTCCGTTCATCACCACCCCCTTTTCTGAATCGTTTTTGGCCACTATAGGTGTGGCAGGGTATACTCAGACATGAGTCCCTTGCTCACTGCTCCATCAGGATTCAAGCAAGCCGGGCCGACGAGGCTGAAATGCCAGAAACCGGTCCCCGGTAGCTTGTATCCTTTCTGGTGAAGAATTGGCTTGGTAGTTTGGTCTGCCCTGTTCCCATGATGCACTGGGCCAGGGACAGACTAATTTGCATATAGCCAGGTTCTGAGCTGGGATGGGGCAGTGAGCTAAATAACGGTGATGGATCAAGCCCTGATCTTTGGACTGGGTAGGTGTGGTCTGCTTAATTCAGACACTCTGTTCATCACCACCCCCTTTTCTGAATCGTTTTTGGCCACTATAGGTGTGGCAGGGTATACTCAGACATGAGTCCCTTGCTCACTGCTCCATCAGGATTCAAGCAAGCCGGGCCTACGAGGCTAAAATGCCAGAAACCGGTCCCCGGTAGCTTGTATCCTTTCTGGTGAAGAATTGGCTTGGTAGTTTGGTCTGCCCTGTTCCCATGATGCACTGGGCCAGGGACAGACTAATTTGCATATAGACAGGTTCTGAGCTGGGATGGGGCAGTGAGCTAAATAACGGTGATGGATCAAGCCCTGATCTTTGGACTGGGTAAGAGTGGTCTGCTTAATTCAGACACTCTGTTCATCACCACCCCCTTTTCTGAATCGTTTTTGGCCACTATAGGTGTGGCAGGGTATACTCAGACATGAGTCCCTTGCTCACTGCTCCATCAGGATTCAAGCAAGCCGGGCCGACGAGGCTGAAATGCCAGAAACCGGTCCCCGGTAGCTTGTATCCTTTCTGGTGAAGAATTGGCTTGGTAGTTTGGTCTGCCCTGTTCCCATGATGCACTGGGCCAGGGACAGACTAATTTGCATATAGCCAGGTTCTGAGCTGGGATGGGGCAGTGAGCTAAATAATGGTGATGGATCAAGCCCTGATCTTTGGACTGGGTAAGAGTGGTCTGCTTAATTCAGACACTCTGTTCATCACCACCCCCTTTTCTGAATCGTTTTTGGCCACTATAGGTGTGGCAGGGTATACTCAGACATGAGTCCCTTGCTCACTTCTCCATCAGGATTCAAGCAAGCCGGGCCGACGAGGCTGAAATGCCAGAAACCGGTCCCCGGTAGCTTGTATCCTTTCTGGTGAAGAATTGGCTTGGTAGTTTGGTCTGCCCTGTTCCCATGATGCACTGGGCCAGGGACAGACTAATTTGCATATAGCCAGGTTCTGAGCTGGGATGGGGCAGTGAGCTAAATAACGGTGATGGATCAAGCCCTGATCTTTGGACTGGGTAAGAGTGGTCTGCTTAATTCAGACACTCTGTTTATCACCACCCCCTTTTCTGAATCGTTTTTGGCCACTATAGGTGTGGCAGGGTATACTCAGACATGAGTCCCTTGCTCACTGCTCCATCAGGATTCAAGCAAGCCGGGCCGACGAGGCTGAAATGCCAGAAACCGGTCCCCGGTAGCTTGTATCCTTTCTGGTGAAGAATTGGCTTGGTAGTTTGGTCTGCCCTGTTCCCATGATGCACTGGGCCAGGGACAGACTAATTTGCATATAGCCAGGTTCTGAGCTGGGATGGGGCAGTGAGCTAAATAACGGTGATGGATCAAGCCCTGATCTTTGGACTGGGTAAGAGTGGTCTGCTTAATTCAGACACTCTGTTCATCACCACCCCCTTTTCTGAATCGTTTTTGGCCACTATAGGTGTGGCAGGGTATACTCAGACATGAGTCCCTTGCTCACTGCTCCATCAGGATTCAAGCAAGCCGGGCCGACGAGGCTGAAATGCCAGAAACCGGTCCCCGGTAGCTTGTATCCTTTCTGGTGAAGAATTGGCTTGGTAGTTTGGTCTGCCCTGTTCCCATGATGCACTGAGCCAGGGACAGACTAATTTGCATATAGCCAGGTCTGAGCTGGGATGGGGCAGTGAGCTAAATAACGGTGATGGATCAAGCCCTGATCTTTGGACTGGGTAAGAGTGGTCTGCTTAATTCAGACACTCTGTTCATCACCACCCCCTTTTCTGAATCGTTTTTGGCCACTATAGGTGTGGCAGGGTATACTCAGACATGAGTCCCTTGCTCACTGCTCCATCAGGATTCAAGCAAGCCGGGCCGACGAGGCTGAAATGCCAGAAACCGGTCCCCGGTAGCTTGTATCCTTTCTGGTGAAGAATTGGCTTGGTAGTTTGGTCTGCCCTGTTCCCATGATGCACTGGGCCAGGGACAGACTAATTTGCATATAGCCAGGTTCTGAGCTGGGATGGGGCAGTGAGCTAAATAACGGTGATAGATCAAGCCCTGATCTTTGGACTGGGTAAGAGTGGTCTGCTTAATTCAGACACTCTGTTCATCACCACCCCCTTTTCTGAATCGTTTTTGGCCACTATAGGTGTGGCAGGGTATACTCAGACATGAGTCCCTTGCTCACTGCTCCATCAGGATTCAAGCAAGCCGGGCCGACGAGGCTGAAATGCCAGAAACCGGTCCCCGGTAGCTTGTATCCTTTCTGGTGAAGAATTGGCTTGGTAGTTTGGTCTGCCCTGTTCCCATGATGCACTGGGCCAGGGACAGACTAATTTGCATATAGCCAGGTTCTGAGCTGGGATGGGGCAGTGAGCTAAATAACGGTGATGGATCAAGCCCTGATCTTTGGACTGGGTAAGAGTGGTCTGCTTAATTCAGACACTCTGTTCATCACCACCCCCTTTTCTGAATCGTTTTTGGCCACTATAGGTGTGGCAGGGTATACTCAGACATGAGTCCCTTGCTCACTGCTCCATCAGGATTCAAGCAAGCCGGGCCGACGAGGCTGAAATGCCAGAAACCGGTCCCCGGTAGCTTGTATCCTTTCTGGTGAAGAATTGGCTTGGTAGTTTGGTCTGCCCTGTTCCCATGATGCACTGGGCCAGGGACAGACTAATTTGCATATAACCAGGTTCTGAGCTGGGATGGGGCAGTGAGCTAAATAACGGTGATGGATCAAGCCCTGATCTTTGGACTGGGTAAGAGTGGTCTGCTTAATTCAGACACTCTGTTCATCACCACCCCCTTTTCTGAATCGTTTTTGGCCACTATAGGTGTGGCAGGGAATACTCAGACATGAGTCCCTTGCTCACTGCTCCATCAGGATTCAAGCAAGCCGGGCCGACGAGGCTGAAATGCCAGAAACCGGTCCCCGGTAGCTTGTATCCTTTCTGGTGAAGAATTGGCTTGGTAGTTTGGTCTGCCCTGTTCCCATGATGCACTGGGCCAGGGACAGACTAATTTGCATATAGCCAGGTTCTGAGCTGGGATGGGGCAGTGAGCTAAATAACGGTGATGGATCAAGCCCTGATCTTTGGACTGGGTAAGAGTGGTCTGCTTAATTCAGACACTCTGTTCATCACCACCCCCTTTTCTGAATCGTTTTTGGCCACTATAGGTGTGGCAGGGTATACTCAGACATGAGTCCCTTGCTCACTGCTCCATCAGGATTCAAGCAAGCCCGGCCGACGAGGCTGAAATGCCAGAAACCGGTCCCCGGTAGCTTGTATCCTTTCTGGTGAAGAATTGGCTTGGTAGTTTGGTCTGCCCTGTTCCCATGATGCACTGGGCCAGGGACAGTCTAATTTGCATATAGCCAGGTTCTGAGCTGGGATGGGGCAGTGAGCTAAATAATGGTGATGGATCAAGCCCTGATCTTTGGACTGGGTAAGAGTGGTCTGCTTAATTCAGACACTCTGTTCATCACCACCCCCTTTTCTGAATCGTTTTTGGCCACTATAGGTGTGGCAGGGTATACTCAGACATGAGTCCCTTGCTCACTGCTCCATCAGGATTCAAGCAAGCCGGGCCGACGAGGCTGAAATGCCAGAAACCGGTCCCCGGTAGCTTGTATCCTTTCTGGTGAAGAATTGGCTTGGTAGTTTGGTCTGCCCTGTTCCCATGATGCACTGGGCCAGGGACAGACTAATTTGCATATAGCCAGGTTCTGAGCTGGGATGGGGCAGTGAGCTAAATAACGGTGATGGATCAAGCCCTGATCTTTGGACTGGGTAAGAGTGGTCTGCTTAATTCAGACACTCTGTTCATCACCACCCCCTTTTCTGAATCGTTTTTGGCCACTATAGGTGTGGCAGGGTATACTCAGACATGAGTCCCTTGCTCACTGCTCCATCAGGATTCAAGCAAGCCGGGCCGACGAGGCTGAAATGCCAGAAACCGGTCCCCGGTAGCTTGTATCCTTTCTGGTGAAGAATTGGCTTGGTAGTTTGGTCTGCCCTGTTCCCATGATGCACTGAGCCAGGGACAGACTAATTTGCATATAGCCAGGTTCTGAGCTGGGATGGGGCAGTGAGCTAAATAACGGTGATGGATCAAGCCCTGATCTTTGGACTGGGTAAGAGTGGTCTGCTTAATTCAGACACTCCGTTCATCACCACCCCCTTTTCTGAATCGTTTTTGGCCACTATAGGTGTGGCAGGGTATACTCAGACATGAGTCCCTTGCTCACTGCTCCATCAGGATTCAAGCAAGCCGGGCCGACGAGGCTGAAATGCCAGAAACCGGTCCCCGGTAGCTTGTATCCTTTCTGGTGAAGAATTGGCTTGGTAGTTTGGTCTGCCCTGTTCCCATGATGCACTGGGCCAGGGACAGACTAATTTGCATATAGCCAGGTTCTGAGCTGGGATGGGGCAGTGAGCTAAATAACGGTGATGGATCAAGCCCTGATCTTTGGACTGGGTAAGAGTGGTCTGCTTAATTCAGACACTCTGTTCATCACCACCCCCTTTTCTGAATCGTTTTTGGCCACTATAGGTGTGGCAGGGTATACTCAGACATGAGTCCCTTGCTCACTGCTCCATCAGGATTCAAGCAAGCCGGGCCGACGAGGCTAAAATGCCAGAAACCGGTCCCCGGTAGCTTGTATCCTTTCTGGTGAAGAATTGGCTTGGTAGTTTGGTCTGCCCTGTTCCCATGATGCACTGGGCCAGGGACAGACTAATTTGCATATAGACAGGTTCTGAGCTGGGATGGGGCAGTGAGCTAAATAACGGTGATGGATCAAGCCCTGATCTTTGGACTGGGTAAGAGTGGTCTGCTTAATTCAGACACTGTTCATCACCACCCCCTTTTCTGAATCGTTTTTGGCCACTATAGGTGTGGCAGGGTATACTCAGACATGAGTCCCTTGCTCACTGCTCCATCAGGATTCAAGCAAGCCGGGCCGACGAGGCTGAAATGCCAGAAACCGGTCCCCGGTAGCTTGTATCCTTTCTGGTGAAGAATTGGCTTGGTAGTTTGGTCTGCCCTGTTCCCATGATGCACTGGGCCAGGGACAGACTAATTTGCATATAGCCAGGTTCTGAGCTGGGATGGGGCAGTGAGCTAAATAATGGTGATGGATCAAGCCCTGATCTTTGGACTGGGTAAGAGTGGTCTGCTTAATTCAGACACTCTGTTCATCACCACCCCCTTTTCTGAATCGTTTTTGGCCACTATAGGTGTGGCAGGGTATACTCAGACATGAGTCCCTTGCTCACTTCTCCATCAGGATTCAAGCAAGCCGGGCCGACGAGGCTGAAATGCCAGAAACCGGTCCCCGGTAGCTTGTATCCTTTCTGGTGAAGAATTGGCTTGGTAGTTTGGTCTGCCCTGTTCCCATGATGCACTGGGCCAGGGACAGACTAATTTGCATATAGCCAGGTTCTGAGCTGGGATGGGGCAGTGAGCTAAATAACGGTGATGGATCAAGCCCTGATCTTTGGACTGGGTAAGAGTGGTCTGCTTAATTCAGACACTCTGTTTATCACCACCCCCTTTTCTGAATCGTTTTTGGCCACTATAGGTGTGGCAGGGTATACTCAGACATGAGTCCCTTGCTCACTGCTCCATCAGGATTCAAGCAAGCCGGGCCGACGAGGCTGAAATGCCAGAAACCGGTCCCCGGTAGCTTGTATCCTTTCTGGTGAAGAATTGGCTTGGTAGTTTGGTCTGCCCTGTTCCCATGATGCACTGGGCCAGGGACAGACTAATTTGCATATAGCCAGGTTCTGAGCTGGGATGGGGCAGTGAGCTAAATAACGGTGATGGATCAAGCCCTGATCTTTGGACTGGGTAAGAGTGGTGTGCTTAATTCAGACACTCTGTTCATCACCACCCCCTTTTCTGAATCGTTTTTGGCCACTATAGGTGTGGCAGGGTATACTCAGACATGAGTCCCTTGCTCACTGCTCCATCAGGATTCAAGCAAGCCGGGCCGACGAGGCTGAAATGCCAGAAACCGGTCCCCGGTAGCTTGTATCCTTTCTGGTGAAGAATTGGCTTGGTAGTTTGGTCTGCCCTGTTCCCATGATGCACTGGGCCAGGGACAGACTAATTTGCATATAGCCAGGTTCTGAGCTGGGATGGGGCAGTGAGCTAAATAACGGTGATGGATCAAGCCCTGATCTTTGGACTGGGTAAGAGTGGTCTGCTTAATTCAGACACTCTGTTCATCACCACCCCCTTTTCTGAATCGTTTTTGGCCACTATAGGTGTGGCAGGGTATACTCAGACATGAGTCCCTTGCTCACTGCTCCATCAGGATTCAAGCAAGCCGGGCCGACGAGGCTGAAATGCCAGAAACCGGTCCCCGGTAGCTTGTATCCTTTCTGGTGAAGAATTGGCTTGGTAGTTTGGTCTGCCCTGTTCCCATGATGCACTGAGCCAGGGACAGACTAATTTGCATATAGCCAGGTTCTGAGCTGGGATGGGGCAGTGAGCTAAATAACGGTGATGGATCAAGCCCTGATCTTTGGACTGGGTAAGAGTGGTCTGCTTAATTCAGACACTCTGTTCATCACCACCCCCTTTTCTGAATCGTTTTTGGCCACTATAGGTGTGGCAGGGTATACTCAGACATGAGACCCTTGCTCACTGCTCCATCAGGATTCAAGCAAGCCGGGCCGACGAGGCTGAAATGCCAGAAACCGGTCCCCGGTAGCTTGTATCCTTTCTGGTGAAGAATTGGCTTGGTAGTTTGGTCTGCCCTGTTCCCATGATGCACTGGGCCAGGGACAGACTAATTTGCATATAGCCAGGTTCTGAGCTGGGATGGGGCAGTGAGCTAAATAACGGTGATGGATCAAGCCCTGATCTTTGGACTGGGTAAGAGTGGTCTGCTTAATTCAGACACTCTGTTCATCACCACCCCCTTTTCTGAATCGTTTTTGGCCACTATAGGTGTGGCAGGGTATACTCAGACATGAGTCCCTTGCTCACTGCTCCATCAGGATTCAAGCAAGCCGGGCCGACGAGGCTGAAATGCCAGAAACCGATCCCCGGTAGCTTGTATCCTTTCTGGTGAAGAATTGGCTTGGTAGTTTGGTCTGCCCTGTTCCCATGATGCACTGGGCCAGGTACAGACTAATTTGCATATAGCCAGGTTCTGAGCTGGGATGGGGCAGTGAGCTAAATAATGGTGATGGATCAAGCCCTGATCTTTGGACTGGGTAAGAGTGGTCTGCTTAATTCAGACACTCTGTTCATCACCACCCCCTTTTCTGAATCGTTTTTGGCCACTATAGGTGTGGCAGGGTATACTCAGACATGAGTCCCTTGCTCACTGCTCCATCAGGATTCAAGCAAGCCGGGCCGACGAGGCTGAAATGCCAGAAACCGGTCCCCGGTAGCTTGTATCCTTTCTGGTGAAGAATTGGCTTGGTAGTTTGGTCTGCCCTGTTCCCATGATGCACTGGGCCAGGGACAGACTAATTTGCATATAGCCAGGTTCTGAGCTGGGATGGGGCAGTGAGCTAAATAACGGTGATGGATCAAGCCCTGATCTTTGGACTGGGTAAGAGTGGTCTGCTTAATTCAGACACTCTGTTCATCACCACCCCCTTTTCTGAATCGTTTTTGGCCACTATAGGTGTGGCAGGGTATACTCAGACATTAGTCCCTTGCTCACTGCTCCATCAGGATTCAAGCAAGCCGGGCCGACGAGGCTGAAATGCCAGAAACCGGTCCCCGGTAGCTTGTATCCTTTCTGGTGAAGAATTGGCTTGGTAGTTTGGTCTGCCCTGTTCCCATGATGCACTGAGCCAGGGACAGACTAATTTGCATATAGCCAGGTTCTGAGCTGGGATGGGGCAGTGAGCTAAATAACGGTGATGGATCAAGCCCTGATCTTTGGACTGGGTAAGAGTGGTCTGCTTAATTCAGACACTCCGTTCATCACCACCCCCTTTTCTGAATCGTTTTTGGCCACTATAGGTGTGGCAGGGTATACTCAGACATGAGTCCCTTGCTCACTGCTCCATCAGGATTCAAGCAAGCCGGGCCGACGAGGCTGAAATGCCAGAAACCGGTCCCCGGTAGCTTGTATCCTTTCTGGTGAAGAATTGGCTTGGTAGTTTGGTCTGCCCTGTTCCCATGATGCACTGGGCCAGGGACAGACTAATTTGCATATAGCCAGGTTCTGAGCTGGGATGGGGCAGTGAGCTAAATAACGGTGATGGATCAAGCCCTGATCTTTGGACTGGGTAGGTGTGGTCTGCTTAATTCAGACACTCTGTTCATCACCACCCCCTTTTCTGAATCGTTTTTGGCCACTATAGGTGTGGCAGGGTATACTCAGACATGAGTCCCTTGCTCACTGCTCCATCAGGATTCAAGCAAGCCGGGCCGACGAGGCTAAAATGCCAGAAACCGGTCCCCGGTAGCTTGTATCCTTTCTGGTGAAGAATTGGCTTGGTAGTTTGGTCTGCCCTGTTCCCATGATGCACTGGGCCAGGGACAGACTAATTTGCATATAGACAGGTTCTGAGCTGGGATGGGGCAGTGAGCTAAATAACGGTGATGGATCAAGCCCTGATCTTTGGACTGGGTAAGAGTGGTCTGCTTAATTCAGACACTCTGTTCATCACCACCCCCTTTTCTGAATCGTTTTTGGCCACTATAGGTGTGGCAGGGTATACTCAGACATGAGTCCCTTGCTCACTGCTCCATCAGGATTCAAGCAAGCCGGGCCGACGAGGCTGAAATGCCAGAAACCGGTCCCCGGTAGCTTGTATCCTTTCTGGTGAAGAATTGGCTTGGTAGTTTGGTCTGCCCTGTTCCCATGATGCACTGGGCCAGGGACAGACTAATTTGCATATAGCCAGGTTCTGAGCTGGGATGGGGCAGTGAGCTAAATAATGGTGATGGATCAAGCCCTGATCTTTGGACTGGGTAAGAGTGGTCTGCTTAATTCAGACACTCTGTTCATCACCACCCCCTTTTCTGAATCGTTTTTGGCCACTATAGGTGTGGCAGGGTATACTCAGACATGAGTCCCTTGCTCACTTCTCCATCAGGATTCAAGCAAGCCGGGCCGACGAGGCTGAAATGCCAGAAACCGGTCCCCGGTAGCTTGTATCCTTTCTGGTGAAGAATTGGCTTGGTAGTTTGGTCTGCCCTGTTCCCATGATGCACTGGGCCAGGGACAGACTAATTTGCATATAGCCAGGTTCTGAGCTGGGATGGGGCAGTGAGCTAAATAACGGTGATGGATCAAGCCCTGATCTTTGGACTGGGTAAGAGTGGTCTGCTTAATTCAGACACTCTGTTTATCACCACCCCCTTTTCTGAATCGTTTTTGGCCACTATAGGTGTGGCAGGGTATACTCAGACATGAGTCCCTTGCTCACTGCTCCATCAGGATTCAAGCAAGCCGGGCCGACGAGGCTGAAATGCCAGAAACCGGTCCCCGGTAGCTTGTATCCTTTCTGGTGAAGAATTGGCTTGGTAGTTTGGTCTGCCCTGTTCCCATGATGCACTGGGCCAGGGACAGACTAATTTGCATATAGCCAGGTTCTGAGCTGGGATGGGGCAGTGAGCTAAATAACGGTGATGGATCAAGCCCTGATCTTTGGACTGGGTAAGAGTGGTCTGCTTAATTCAGACACTCTGTTCATCACCACCCCCTTTTCTGAATCGTTTTTGGCCACTATAGGTGTGGCAGGGTATACTCAGACATGAGTCCCTTGCTCACTGCTCCATCAGGATTCAAGCAAGCCGGGCCGACGAGGCTGAAATGCCAGAAACCGGTCCCCGGTAGCTTGTATCCTTTCTGGTGAAGAATTGGCTTGGTAGTTTGGTCTGCCCTGTTCCCATGATGCACTGAGCCAGGGACAGACTAATTTGCATATAGCCAGGTCTGAGCTGGGATGGGGCAGTGAGCTAAATAACGGTGATGGATCAAGCCCTGATCTTTGGACTGGGTAAGAGTGGTCTGCTTAATTCAGACACTCTGTTCATCACCACCCCCTTTTCTGAATCGTTTTTGGCCACTATAGGTGTGGCAGGGTATACTCAGACATGAGTCCCTTGCTCACTGCTCCATCAGGATTCAAGCAAGCCGGGCCGACGAGGCTGAAATGCCAGAAACCGGTCCCCGGTAGCTTGTATCCTTTCTGGTGAAGAATTGGCTTGGTAGTTTGGTCTGCCCTGTTCCCATGATGCACTGGGCCAGGGACAGACTAATTTGCATATAGCCAGGTTCTGAGCTGGGATGGGGCAGTGAGCTAAATAACGGTGATAGATCAAGCCCTGATCTTTGGACTGGGTAAGAGTGGTCTGCTTAATTCAGACACTCTGTTCATCACCACCCCCTTTTCTGAATCGTTTTTGGCCACTATAGGTGTGGCAGGGTATACTCAGACATGAGTCCCTTGCTCACTGCTCCATCAGGATTCAAGCAAGCCGGGCCGACGAGGCTGAAATGCCAGAAACCGGTCCCCGGTAGCTTGTATCCTTTCTGGTGAAGAATTGGCTTGGTAGTTTGGTCTGCCCTGTTCCCATGATGCACTGGGCCAGGGACAGACTAATTTGCATATAGCCAGGTTCTGAGCTGGGATGGGGCAGTGAGCTAAATAACGGTGATGGATCAAGCCCTGATCTTTGGACTGGGTAAGAGTGGTCTGCTTAATTCAGACACTCTGTTCATCACCACCCCCTTTTCTGAATCGTTTTTGGCCACTATAGGTGTGGCAGGGTATACTCAGACATGAGTCCCTTGCTCACTGCTCCATCAGGATTCAAGCAAGCCGGGCCGACGAGGCTGAAATGCCAGAAACCGGTCCCCGGTAGCTTGTATCCTTTCTGGTGAAGAATTGGCTTGGTAGTTTGGTCTGCCCTGTTCCCATGATGCACTGGGCCAGGGACAGACTAATTTGCATATAACCAGGTTCTGAGCTGGGATGGGGCAGTGAGCTAAATAACGGTGATGGATCAAGCCCTGATCTTTGGACTGGGTAAGAGTGGTCTGCTTAATTCAGACACTCTGTTCATCACCACCCCCTTTTCTGAATCGTTTTTGGCCACTATAGGTGTGGCAGGGAATACTCAGACATGAGTCCCTTGCTCACTGCTCCATCAGGATTCAAGCAAGCCGGGCCGACGAGGCTGAAATGCCAGAAACCGGTCCCCGGTAGCTTGTATCCTTTCTGGTGAAGAATTGGCTTGGTAGTTTGGTCTGCCCTGTTCCCATGATGCACTGGGCCAGGGACAGACTAATTTGCATATAGCCAGGTTCTGAGCTTGGATGGGGCAGTGAGCTAAATAACGGTGATGGATCAAGCCCTGATCTTTGGACTGGGTAAGAGTGGTCTGCTTAATTCAGACACTCTGTTCATCACCACCCCCTTTTCTGAATCGTTTTTGGCCACTATAGGTGTGGCAGGGTATACTCAGACATGAGTCCCTTGCTCACTGCTCCATCAGGATTCAAGCAAGCCCGGCCGACGAGGCTGAAATGCCAGAAACCGGTCCCCGGTAGCTTGTATCCTTTCTGGTGAAGAATTGGCTTGGTAGTTTGGTCTGCCCTGTTCCCATGATGCACTGGGCCAGGGACAGTCTAATTTGCATATAGCCAGGTTCTGAGCTGGGATGGGGCAGTGAGCTAAATAATGGTGATGGATCAAGCCCTGATCTTTGGACTGGGTAAGAGTGGTCTGCTTAATTCAGACACTCTGTTCATCACCACCCCCTTTTCTGAATCGTTTTTGGCCACTATAGGTGTGGCAGGGTATACTCAGACATGAGTCCCTTGCTCACTGCTCCATCAGGATTCAAGCAAGCCGGGCCGACGAGGCTGAAATGCCAGAAACCGGTCCCCGGTAGCTTGTATCCTTTCTGGTGAAGAATTGGCTTGGTAGTTTGGTCTGCCCTGTTCCCATGATGCACTGGGCCAGGGACAGACTAATTTGCATATAGCCAGGTTCTGAGCTGGGATGGGGCAGTGAGCTAAATAACGGTGATGGATCAAGCCCTGATCTTTGGACTGGGTAAGAGTGGTCTGCTTAATTCAGACACTCTGTTCATCACCACCCCCTTTTCTGAATCGTTTTTGGCCACTATAGGTGTGGCAGGGTATACTCAGACATGAGTCCCTTGCTCACTGCTCCATCAGGATTCAAGCAAGCCGGGCCGACGAGGCTGAAATGCCAGAAACCGGTCCCCGGTAGCTTGTATCCTTTCTGGTGAAGAATTGGCTTGGTAGTTTGGTCTGCCCTGTTCCCATGATGCACTGAGCCAGGGACAGACTAATTTGCATATAGCCAGGTTCTGAGCTGGGATGGGGCAGTGAGCTAAATAACGGTGATGGATCAAGCCCTGATCTTTGGACTGGGTAAGAGTGGTCTGCTTAATTCAGACACTCCGTTCATCACCACCCCCTTTTCTGAATCGTTTTTGGCCACTATAGGTGTGGCAGGGTATACTCAGACATGAGTCCCTTGCTCACTGCTCCATCAGGATTCAAGCAAGCCGGGCCGACGAGGCTGAAATGCCAGAAACCGGTCCCCGGTAGCTTGTATCCTTTCTGGTGAAGAATTGGCTTGGTAGTTTGGTCTGCCCTGTTCCCATGATGCACTGGGCCAGGGACAGACTAATTTGCATATAGCCAGGTTCTGAGCTGGGATGGGGCAGTGAGCTAAATAACGGTGATGGATCAAGCCCTGATCTTTGGACTGGGTAAGAGTGGTCTGCTTAATTCAGACACTCTGTTCATCACCACCCCCTTTTCTGAATCGTTTTTGGCCACTATAGGTGTGGCAGGGTATACTCAGACATGAGTCCCTTGCTCACTGCTCCATCAGGATTCAAGCAAGCCGGGCCGACGAGGCTAAAATGCCAGAAACCGGTCCCCGGTAGCTTGTATCCTTTCTGGTGAAGAATTGGCTTGGTAGTTTGGTCTGCCCTGTTCCCATGATGCACTGGGCCAGGGACAGACTAATTTGCATATAGACAGGTTCTGAGCTGGGATGGGGCAGTGAGCTAAATAACGGTGATGGATCAAGCCCTGATCTTTGGACTGGGTAAGAGTGGTCTGCTTAATTCAGACACTGTTCATCACCACCCCCTTTTCTGAATCGTTTTTGGCCACTATAGGTGTGGCAGGGTATACTCAGACATGAGTCCCTTGCTCACTGCTCCATCAGGATTCAAGCAAGCCGGGCCGACGAGGCTGAAATGCCAGAAACCGGTCCCCGGTAGCTTGTATCCTTTCTGGTGAAGAATTGGCTTGGTAGTTTGGTCTGCCCTGTTCCCATGATGCACTGGGCCAGGGACAGACTAATTTGCATATAGCCAGGTTCTGAGCTGGGATGGGGCAGTGAGCTAAATAATGGTGATGGATCAAGCCCTGATCTTTGGACTGGGTAAGAGTGGTCTGCTTAATTCAGACACTCTGTTCATCACCACCCCCTTTTCTGAATCGTTTTTGGCCACTATAGGTGTGGCAGGGTATACTCAGACATGAGTCCCTTGCTCACTTCTCCATCAGGATTCAAGCAAGCCGGGCCGACGAGGCTGAAATGCCAGAAACCGGTCCCCGGTAGCTTGTATCCTTTCTGGTGAAGAATTGGCTTGGTAGTTTGGTCTGCCCTGTTCCCATGATGCACTGGGCCAGGGACAGACTAATTTGCATATAGCCAGGTTCTGAGCTGGGATGGGGCAGTGAGCTAAATAACGGTGATGGATCAAGCCCTGATCTTTGGACTGGGTAAGAGTGGTCTGCTTAATTCAGACACTCTGTTTATCACCACCCCCTTTTCTGAATCGTTTTTGGCCACTATAGGTGTGGCAGGGTATACTCAGACATGAGTCCCTTGCTCACTGCTCCATCAGGATTCAAGCAAGCCGGGCCGACGAGGCTGAAATGCCAGAAACCGGTCCCCGGTAGCTTGTATCCTTTCTGGTGAAGAATTGGCTTGGTAGTTTGGTCTGCCCTGTTCCCATGATGCACTGGGCCAGGGACAGACTAATTTGCATATAGCCAGGTTCTGAGCTGGGATGGGGCAGTGAGCTAAATAACGGTGATGGATCAAGCCCTGATCTTTGGACTGGGTAAGAGTGGTCTGCTTAATTCAGACACTCTGTTCATCACCACCCCCTTTTCTGAATCGTTTTTGGCCACTATAGGTGTGGCAGGGTATACTCAGACATGAGTCCCTTGCTCACTGCTCCATCAGGATTCAAGCAAGCCGGGCCGACGAGGCTGAAATGCCAGAAACCGGTCCCCGGTAGCTTGTATCCTTTCTGGTGAAGAATTGGCTTGGTAGTTTGGTCTGCCCTGTTCCCATGATGCACTGGGCCAGGGACAGACTAATTTGCATATAGCCAGGTTCTGAGCTGGGATGGGGCAGTGAGCTAAATAACGGTGATGGATCAAGCCCTGATCTTTGGACTGGGTAAGAGTGGTCTGCTTAATTCAGACACTCTGTTCATCACCACCCCCTTTTCTGAATTGTTTTTGGCCACTATAGGTGTGGCAGGGTATACTCAGACATGAGTCCCTTGCTCACTGCTCCATCAGGATTCAAGCAAGCCGGGCCGACGAGGCTGAAATGCCAGAAACCGGTCCCCGGTAGCTTGTATCCTTTCTGGTGAAGAATTGGCTTGGTAGTTTGGTCTGCCCTGTTCCCATGATGCACTGGGCCAGGGACAGACTAATTTGCATATAGCCAGGTTCTGAGCTGGGATGGGGCAGTGAGCTAAATAACGGTGATGGATCAAGCCCTGATCTTTGGACTGGGTAAGAGTGGTCTGCTTAATTCAGACACTCTGTTCATCACCACCCCCTTTTCTGAATCGTTTTTGGCCACTATAGGTGTGGCAGGGTATACTCAGACATGAGTCCCTTGCTCACTGCTCCATCAGGATTCAAGCAAGCCGGGCCGACGAGGCTAAAATGCCAGAAACCGGTCCCCGGTAGCTTGTATCCTTTCTGGTGAAGAATTGGCTTGGTAGTTTGGTCTGCCCTGTTCCCATGATGCACTGGGCCAGGGACAGACTAATTTGCATATAGACAGGTTCTGAGCTGGGATGGGGCAGTGAGCTAAATAACGGTGATGGATCAAGCCCTGATCTTTGGACTGGGTAAGAGTGGTCTGCTTAATTCAGACACTGTTCATCACCACCCCCTTTTCTGAATCGTTTTTGGCCACTATAGGTGTGGCAGGGTATACTCAGACATGAGTCCCTTGCTCACTGCTCCATCAGGATTCAAGCAAGCCGGGCCGACGAGGCTGAAATGCCAGAAACCGGTCCCCGGTAGCTTGTATCCTTTCTGGTGAAGAATTGGCTTGGTAGTTTGGTCTGCCCTGTTCCCATGATGCACTGGGCCAGGGACAGACTAATTTGCATATAGCCAGGTTCTGAGCTGGGATGGGGCAGTGAGCTAAATAATGGTGATGGATCAAGCCCTGATCTTTGGACTGGGTAAGAGTGGTCTGCTTAATTCAGACACTCTGTTCATCACCACCCCCTTTTCTGAATCGTTTTTGGCCACTATAGGTGTGGCAGGGTATACTCAGACATGAGTCCCTTGCTCACTTCTCCATCAGGATTCAAGCAAGCCGGGCCGACGAGGCTGAAATGCCAGAAACCGGTCCCCGGTAGCTTGTATCCTTTCTGGTGAAGAATTGGCTTGGTAGTTTGGTCTGCCCTGTTCCCATGATGCACTGGGCCAGGGACAGACTAATTTGCATATAGCCAGGTTCTGAGCTGGGATGGGGCAGTGAGCTAAATAACGGTGATGGATCAAGCCCTGATCTTTGGACTGGGTAAGAGTGGTCTGCTTAATTCAGACACTCTGTTTATCACCACCCCCTTTTCTGAATCGTTTTTGGCCACTATAGGTGTGGCAGGGTATACTCAGACATGAGTCCCTTGCTCACTGCTCCATCAGGATTCAAGCAAGCCGGGCCGACGAGGCTGAAATGCCAGAAACCGGTCCCCGGTAGCTTGTATCCTTTCTGGTGAAGAATTGGCTTGGTAGTTTGGTCTGCCCTGTTCCCATGATGCACTGGGCCAGGGACAGACTAATTTGCATATAGCCAGGTTCTGAGCTGGGATGGGGCAGTGAGCTAAATAACGGTGATGGATCAAGCCCTGATCTTTGGACTGGGTAAGAGTGGTCTGCTTAATTCAGACACTCTGTTCATCACCACCCCCTTTTCTGAATCGTTTTTGGCCACTATAGGTGTGGCAGGGTATACTCAGACATGAGTCCCTTGCTCACTGCTCCATCAGGATTCAAGCAAGCCGGGCCGACGAGGCTGAAATGCCAGAAACCGGTCCCCGGTAGCTTGTATCCTTTCTGGTGAAGAATTGGCTTGGTAGTTTGGTCTGCCCTGTTCCCATGATGCACTGGGCCAGGGACAGACTAATTTGCATATAGCCAGGTTCTGAGCTGGGATGGGGCAGTGAGCTAAATAACGGTGATGGATCAAGCCCTGATCTTTGGACTGGGTAAGAGTGGTCTGCTTAATTCAGACACTCTGTTCATCACCACCCCCTTTTCTGAATTGTTTTTGGCCACTATAGGTGTGGCAGGGTATACTCAGACATGAGTCCCTTGCTCACTGCTCCATCAGGATTCAAGCAAGCCGGGCCGACGAGGCTGAAATGCCAGAAACCGGTCCCCGGTAGCTTGTATCCTTTCTGGTGAAGAATTGGCTTGGTAGTTTGGTCTGCCCTGTTCCCATGATGCACTGGGCCAGGGACAGACTAATTTGCATATAGCCAGGTTCTGAGCTGGGATGGGGCAGTGAGCTAAATAACGGTGATGGATCAAGCCCTGATCTTTGGACTGGGTAAGAGTGGTCTGCTTAATTCAGACCCTCTGTTCATCACCACCCCCTTTTCTGAATCGTTTTTGGCCACTATAGGTGTGGCAGGGTATACTCAGACATGAGTCCCTTGCTCACTGCTCCATCAGGATTCAAGCAAGCCGGGCCGACGAGGCTGAAATGCCAGAAACCGGTCCCCGGTAGCTTGTATCCTTTCTGGTGAAGAATTGGCTTGGTAGTTTGGTCTGCCCTGTTCCCATGATGCACTGGGCCAGGGACAGACTAATTTGCATATAACCAGGTTCTGAGCTGGGATGGGGCAGTGAGCTAAATAACGGTGATGGATCAAGCCCTGATCTTTGGACTGGGTAAGAGTGGTCTGCTTAATTCAGACACTCTGTTCATCACCACCCCCTTTTCTGAATCGTTTTTGGCCACTATAGGTGTGGCAGGGAATACTCAGACATGAGTCCCTTGCTCACTGCTCCATCAGGATTCAAGCAAGCCGGGCCGACGAGGCTGAAATGCCAGAAACCGGTCCCCGGTAGCTTGTATCCTTTCTGGTGAAGAATTGACTTGGTAGTTTGGTCTGCCCTGTTCCCATGATGCACTGGGCCAGGGACAGACTAATTTGCATATAGCCAGGTTCTGAGCTGGGATGGGGCAGTGAGCTAAATAACGGTGATGGATCAAGCCCTGATCTTTGGACTGGGTAAGAGTGGTCTGCTTAATTCAGACACTCTGTTCATCACCACCCCCTTTTCTAAATCGTTTTTGGCCACTATAGGTGTGGCAGGGTATACTCAGACATGAGTCCCTTGCTCACTGCTCCATCAGGATTCAAGCAACCCGGGCCGACGAGGCTGAAATGCCAGAAACCGGTCCCCGGTAGCTTGCATCCTTTCTGGTGAAGAATTGGCTTGGTACTTTGGTCTGCCCTGTTCCCATGATGCACTGGGCCAGGGACAGACTAATTTGCATATAGCCAGGTTCTGAGCTGGGATGGGGCAGTGAGCTAAATAACGGTGATGGATCAAGCCCTGATCTTTGGACTGGGTAAGAGTGGTCTGCTTAATTCAGACACTCTGTTCATCACCACCCCCTTTTCTGAATCGTTTTTGGCCACTATAGGTGTGGCAGGGTATACTCAGACATGAGTCCCTTGCTCACTGCTCCATCAGGATTCAAGCAAGCCGGGCCGACGAGGCTGAAATGCCAGAAACCGGTCCCCGGTAGCTTGTATCCTTTCTGGTGAAGAATTGGCTTGGTAGTTTGGTCTGCCCTGTTCCCATGATGCACTGGGCCAGGGACAGACTAATTTGCATATAGCCAGGTTCTGAGCTGGGATGGGGCAGTGAGCTAAATAACGGTGATGGATCAAGCCCTGATCTTTGGACTGGGTAAGAGTGGTCTGCTTAATTCAGACACTCTGTTCATCACCACCCCCTTTTCTGAATCGTTTTTGGCCACTATAGGTGTGGCAGGGTATACTCAGACATGAGTCCCTTGCTCACTGCTCCATCAGGATTCAAGCAAGCCGGGCCGACGAGGCTGAAATGCCAGAAGCCGGTCCCCGGTAGCTTGTATCCTTTCTGGTGAAGAATTGGCTTGGTAGTTTGGTCTGCCCTGTTCCCATGATGCACTGGGCCAGGGACAGACTAATTTGCATATAGCCAGGTTCTGAGCTGGGATGGGGCAGTGAGCTAAATAACGGTGATGGATCAAGCCCTGATCTTTGGACTGGGTAAGAGTGGTCTGCTTAATTCAGACACTCTGTTCATCACCACCCCCTTTTCTGAATCGTTTTTGGCCACTATAGGTGTGGCAGGGTATACTCAGACATGAGTCCCTTGCTCACTGCTCCATCAGGATTCAAGCAAGCCGGGCCGACGAGGCTGAAATGCCAGAAACCGGTCCCCGGTAGCTTGTATCCTTTCTGGTGAAGAATTGGCTTGGTAGTTTGGTCTGCCCTGTTCCCATGATGCACTGGGCCAGGGACAGACTAATTTGCATATAGCCAGGTTCTGAGCTGGGATGGGGCAGTGAGCTAAATAACGGTGATGGATCAAGCCCTGATCTTTGGACTGGGTAAGAGTGGTCTGCTTAATTCAGACACTCTGTTCATCACCACCCCCTTTTCTGAATCGTTTTTGGCCACTATAGGTGTGGCAGGGTATACTCAGACATGAGTCCCTTGCTCACTGCTCCATCAGGATTCAAGCAAGCCGGGCCGACGAGGCTGAAATGCCAGAAACCGGTCCCCGGTAGCTTGTATCCTTTCTGGTGAAGAATTGGCTTGGTAGTTTGGTCTGCCCTGTTCCCATGATGCACTGGGCCAGGGACAGACTAATTTGCATATAGCCAGGTTCTGAGCTGGGATGGGGCAGTGAGCTAAATAACGGTGATGGATCAAGCCCTGATCTTTGGACTGGGTAAGAGTGGTCTGCTTAATTCAGACACTCTGTTCATCACCACCCCCTTTTCTGAATCGTTTTTGGCCACTATAGGTGTGGCAGGGTATACTCAGACATGAGTCCCTTGCTCACTGCTCCATCAGGATTCAAGCAAGCCGGGCCGACGAGGCTGAAATGCCAGAAGCCGGTCCCCGGTAGCTTGTATCCTTTCTGGTGAAGAATTGGCTTGGTAGTTTGGTCTGCCCTGTTCCCATGATGCACTGGGCCAGGGACAGACTAATTTGCATATAGCCAGGTTCTGAGCTGGGATGGGGCAGTGAGCTAAATAACGGTGATGGATCAAGCCCTGATCTTTGGACTGGGTAAGAGTGGTCTGCTTAATTCAGACACTCTGTTCATCACCACCCCCTTTTCTGAATCGTTTTTGGCCACTATAGGTGTGGCAGGGTATACTCAGACATGAGTCCCTTGCTCACTGCTCCATCAAGATTCAAGCAAGCCGGGCCGACGAGGCTGAAATGCCAGAAACCGGTCCCCGGTAGCTTGTATCCTTTCTGGTGAAGAATTGGCTTGGTAGTTTGGTCTGCCCTGTTCCCATGATGCACTGGGCCAGGGACAGACTAATTTGCATATAGCCAGGTTCTGAGCTGGGATGGGGCAGTGAGCTAAATAACGGTGATGGATCAAGCCCTGATCTTTGGACTGGGTAAGAGTGGTCTGCTTAATTCAGACACTCTGTTCATCACCACCCCCTTTTCTGAATCGTTTTTGGCCACTATAGGTGTGGCAGGGTATACTCAGACATGAGTCCCTTGCATCACTGCTCCATCAGGATTCAAGCAAGCCGGGCCGACGAGGCTGAAATGCCAGAAACCGGTCCCCGGTAGCTTGTATCCTTTCTGGTGAAGAATTGGCTTGGTAGTTTGGTGTGCCCTGTTCCCATGATGCACTGGGCCAGGGACAGACTAATTTGCATATAGCCAGGTTCTGAGCTGGGATGGGGCAGTGAGCTAAATAACGGTGATGGATCAAGCCCTGATCTTTGGACTGGGTAAGAGTGGTCTGCTTAATTAAGACACTCTGTTCATCACCACCCCCTTTTCTGAATCGTTTTTGGCCACTATAGGTGTGGCAGGGTATACTCAGACATGAGTCCCTTGCTCACTGCTCCATCAGGATTCAAGCAAGCCGGGCCGACGAGGCTGAAATGCCAGAAACCGGTCCCCGGTAGCTTGTATCCTTTCTGGTGAAGAATTGGCTTGGTAGTTTGGTCTGCCCTGTTCCCATGATGCACTGGGCCAGGGACAGACTAATTTGCATATAGCCAGGTTCTGAGCTGGGATGGGGCAGTGAGCTAAATAACGGTGATGGATCAAGCCCTGATCTTTGGACTGGGTAAGAGTGGTCTGCTTAATTCAGACACTCTGTTCATCACCACCCCCTTTTCTGAATCGTTTTTGGCCACTATAGGTGTAGCAGGGTATACTCAGACATGAGTCCCTTGCTCACTGCTCCATCAGGATTCAAGCAAGCCGGGCCGACGAGGCTGAAATGCCAGAAACCGGTCCCCGGTAGCTTGTATCCTTTCTGGTGAAGAATTGGCTTGGTAGTTTGGTCTGCCCTGTTCCCATGATGCACTGGGCCAGGGACAGACTAATTTGCATATAGCCAGGTTCTGAGCTGGGATGGGGCAGTGAGCTAAATAACGGTGATGGATCAAGCCCTGATCTTTGGACTGGGTAAGAGTGGTCTGCTTAATTCAGACACTCTGTTCATCACCACCCCCTTTTCTGAATCGTTTTTGGCCACTATAGGTGTGGCAGGGTATACTCAGACATGAGTCCCTTGCTCACTGCTCCATCAGGATTCAAGCAAGCCGGGCCGACGAGGCTGAAATGCCAGAAACCGGTCCCCGGTAGCTTGTATCCTTTCTGGTGAAGAATTGGCTTGGTAGTTTGGTCTGCCCTGTTCCCATGATGCACTGGGCCAGGGACAGACTAATTTGCATATAGCCAGGTTCTGAGCTGGGATGGGGCAGTGAGCTAAATAACGGTGATGGATCAAGCCCTGATCTTTGGACTGGGTAAGAGTGGTCTGCTTAATTCAGACACTCTGTTCATCACCACCCCCTTTTCTGAATCGTTTTTGGCCACTATAGGTGTGGCAGGGTATACTCAGACATGAGTCCCTTGCTCACTGCTCCATCAGGATTCAAGCAAGCCGGGCCGACGAGGCTGAAATGCCAGAAACCGGTCCCCGGTAGCTTGTATCCTTTCTGGTGAAGAGTTGGCTTGGTAGTTTGGTCTGCCCTGTTCCCATGATGCACTGGGCCAGGGACAGACTAATTTGCATATAGCCAGGTTCTGAGCTGGGATGGGGCAGTGAGCTAAATACCGGTGATGGATCAAGCCCTGATCTTTGGACTGGGTAAGAGTGGTCTGCTTAATTCAGACACTCTGTTCATCACCACCCCCTTTTCTGAATCGTTTTTGGCCACTATAGGTGTGGCAGGGTATACTCAGACATGAGTCCCTTGCTCACTGCTCCATCAGGATTCAAGCAAGCCGGGCCGACGAGGCTGAAATGCCAGAAACCGGTCCCCGGTAGCTTGTATCCTTTCTGGTGAAGAATTGGCTTGGTAGTTTGGTCTGCCCTGTTCCCATGATGCACTGGGCCAGGGACAGACTAATTTGCATATAGCCAGGTTCTGAGCTGGGATGGGGCAGTGAGCTAAATAACGGTGATGGATCAAGCCCTGATCTTTGGACTGGGTAAGAGTGGTCTGCTTAATTCAGACACTCTGTTCATCACCACCCCCTTTTCTGAATCGTTTTTGGCCACTATAGGTGTGGCAGGGTATACTCAGACATGAGTCCCTTGCTCACTGCTCCATCAGGATTCAAGCAAGCCGGGCCGACGAGGCTGAAATGCCAGAAACCGGTCCCCGGTAGCTTGTATCCTTTCTGGTGAAGAATTGGCTTGGTAGTTTGGTCTGCCCTGTTCCCATGATGCACTGGGCCAGGGACAGAGATAATTTGCATATAGCCAGGTTCTGAGCTGGGATGGGGCAGTGAGCTAAATAACGGTGATGGATCAAGCCCTGATCTTTGGACTGGGTAAGAGTGGTCTGCTTAATTCAGACACTCTGTTCATCACCACCCCCTTTTCTGAATCGTTTTTGGCCACTATAGGTGTGGCAGGGTATACTCAGACATGAGTCCCTTGCTCACTGCTCCATCAGGATTCAAGCAAGCCGGGCCGACGAGGCTGAAATGCCAGAAACCGGTCCCCAGTAGCTTGTATCCTTTCTGGTGAAGAATTGGCTTGGTAGTTTGGTCTGCCCTGTTCCCATGATGCACTGAGCCAGGGACAGACTAATTTGCATATAGCCAGGTTCTGAGCTGGGATGGGGCAGTGAGCTAAATAACGGTGATGGATCAAGCCCTGATCTTTGGACTGGGTAAGAGTGGTCTGCTTAATTCAGACACTCTGTTCATCACCACCCCCTTTTCTGAATCGTTTTTGGCCACTATAGGTGTGGCAGGGTATACTCAGACATGAGTCCCTTGCTCACTGCTCCATCAGGATTCAAGCAAGCCGGGCCGACGAGGCTGAAATGCCAGAAACCGGTCCCCGGTAGCTTGTATCCTTTCTGGTGAAGAATTGGCTTGGTAGTTTGGTCTGCCCTGTTCCCATGATGCACTGGGCCAGGGACAGACTAATTTGCATATAGCCAGGTTCTGAGCTGGGATGGGGCAGTGAGCTAAATAACGGTGATGGATCAAGCCCTGATCTTTGGACTGGGTAAGAGTGGTCTGCTTAATTCAGACACTCTGTTCATCACCACCCCCTTTTCTGAATCGTTTTTGGCCACTATAGGTGTGGCAGGGTATACTCAGACATGAGTCCCTTGCTCACTGCTCCATCAGGATTCAAGCAAGCCGGGCCGACGAGGCTGAAATGCCAGAAACCGGTCCCCGGTAGCTTGTATCCTTTCTGGTGAAGAATTGGCTTGGTAGTTTGGTCTGCCCTGTTCCCATGATGCACTGGGCCAGGGACAGACTAATTTGCATATAGCCAGGTTCTGAGCTGGGATGGGGCAGTGAGCTAAATAACGGTGATGGATCAAGCCCTGATCTTTGGACTGGGTAAGAGTGGTCTGCTTAATTCAGACACTCTGTTCATCACCACCCCCTTTTCTGAATCGTTTTTGGCCACTATAGGTGTGGCAGGGTATACTCAGACATGAGTCCCTTGCTCACTGCTCCATCAGGATTCAAGCAAGCCGGGCCGACGAGGCTGAAATGCCAGAAACCGGTCCCCGGTAGCTTGTATCCTTTCTGGTGAAGAATTGGCTTGGTAGTTTGGTCTGCCCTGTTCCCATGATGCACTGAGCCAGGGACAGACTAATTTGCATATAGCCAGGTTCTGAGCTGGGATGGGGCAGTGAGCTAAATAACGGTGATGGATCAAGCCCTGATCTTTGGACTGGGTAAGAGTGGTCTGCTTAATTCAGACACTCTGTTCATCACCACCCCCTTTTCTGAATCGTTTTTGGCCACTATAGGTGTGGCAGGGTATACTCAGACATGAGACCCTTGCTCACTGCTCCATCAGGATTCAAGCAAGCCGGGCCGACGAGGCTGAAATGCCAGAAACCGGTCCCCGGTAGCTTGTATCCTTTCTGGTGAAGAATTGGCTTGGTAGTTTGGTCTGCCCTGTTCCCATGATGCACTGGGCCAGGGACAGACTAATTTGCATATAGCCAGGTTCTGAGCTGGGATGGGGCAGTGAGCTAAATAACGGTGATGGATCAAGCCCTGATCTTTGGACTGGGTAAGAGTGGTCTGCTTAATTCAGACACTCTGTTCATCACCACCCCCTTTTCTGAATCGTTTTTGGCCACTATATGTGTGGCAGGGTATACTCAGACATGAGTCCCTTGCTCACTGCTCCATCAGGATTCAAGCAAGCCGGGCCGACGAGGCTGAAATGCCAGAAACCGGTCCCCGGTAGCTTGTATCCTTTCTGGTGAAGAATTGGCTTGGTAGTTTGGTCTGCCCTGTTCCCATGATGCACTGGGCCAGGGACAGACTAATTTGCATATAGCCAGGTTCTGAGCTGGGATGGGGCAGTGAGCTAAATAATGGTGATGGATCAAGCCCTGATCTTTGGACTGGGTAAGAGTGGTCTGCTTAATTCAGACACTCTGTTCATCACCACCCCCTTTTCTGAATCGTTTTTGGCCACTATAGGTGTGGCAGGGTATACTCAGACATGAGTCCCTTGCTCACTGCTCCATCAGGATTCAAGCAAGCCGGGCCGACGAGGCTGAAATGCCAGAAACCGGTCCCCGGTAGCTTGTATCCTTTCTGGTGAAGAATTGGCTTGGTAGTTTGGTCTGCCCTGTTCCCATGATGCACTGAGCCAGGGACAGACTAATTTGCATATAGCCAGGTTCTGAGCTGGGATGGGGCAGTGAGCTAAATAACGGTGATGGATCAAGCCCTGATCTTTGGACTGGGTAAGAGTGGTCTGCTTAATTCAGACACTCTGTTCATCACCACCCCCTTTTCTGAATCGTTTTTGGCCACTATAGGTGTGGCAGGGTATACTCAGACATGAGTCCCTTGCTCACTGCTCCATCAGGATTCAAGCAAGCCGGGCCGACGAGGCTGAAATGCCAGAAACCGGTCCCCGGTAGCTTGTATCCTTTCTGGTGAAGAATTGGCTTGGTAGTTTGGTCTGCCCTGTTCCCATGATGCACTGAGCCAGGGACAGACTAATTTGCATATAGCCAGGTTCTGAGCTGGGATGGGGCAGTGAGCTAAATAACGGTGATGGATCAAGCCCTGATCTTTGGACTGGGTAAGAGTGGTCTGCTTAATTCAGACACTCTGTTCATCACCACCCCCTCTTCTGAATCGTTTTTGGCCACTATAGGTGTGGCAGGGTATACTCAGACATGAGACCCTTGCTCACTGCTCCATCAGGATTCAAGCAAGCCGGGCCGACGAGGCTGAAATGCCAGAAGCCGGTCCCCGGTAGCTTGTATCCTTTCTGGTGAAGAATTGGCTTGGTAGTTTGGTCTGCCCTGTTCCCATGATGCACTGGGCCAGGGACAGACTAATTTGCATATAGCCAGGTTCTGAGCTGGGATGGGGCAGTGAGCTAAATAACGGTGATGGATCAAGCCCTGATCTTTGGACTGGGTAAGAGTGGTCTGCTTAATTCAGACACTCTGTTCATCACCACCCCCTTTTCTGAATCGTTTTTGGCCACTATAGGTGTACTCAGACATGAGTCCCTTGCTCACTGCTCCATCAGGATTCAAGCGACCCGGGACGACGAGGCTGAAATGCCAGAAACCGGTCCCCGGTAGCTTGTATCCTTTCTGGTGAAGAATTGGCTTGGTAGTTTGGTCTGCCCTGTTCCCATGATGCACTGGGCCAGGGACAGACTAATTTGCATATAGCCAGGTTCTGAGCTGGGATGGGGCAGTGAGCTAAATAACGGTGATGGATCAAGCCCTGATCTTTGGACTGGGTAAGAGTGGTCTGCTTAATTCAGACACTCTGTTCATCACCACCCCCTTTTCTGAATCGTTTTTGGCCACTATAGGTGTGGCAGGGTATACTCAGACATGAGTCCCTTGCTCACTGCTCCATCAGGATTCAAGCAAGCCGGGCCGACGAGGCTGAAATGCCAGAAACCGGTCCCCGGTAGCTTGTATCCTTTCTGGTGAAGAATTGGCTTGGTAGTTTGGTCTGCCCTGTTCCCATGATGCACTGGGCCAGGGACATACTAATTTGCATATAGCCAGGTTCTGAGCTGGGATGGGGCAGTGAGCTAAATAACGGTGATGGATCAAGCCCTGATCTTTGGACTGGGTAAGAGTGCTCTGCTTAATTCAGACACTCTGTTCATCACCACCCCCTTTTCTGAATTGTTTTTGGCCACTATAGGTGTGGCAGGGTATACTCAGACATGAGTCCCTTGCTCACTGCTCCATCAGGATTCAAGCAACCCGGGACGACGAGGCTGAAATGCCAGAAACCGGTCCCCGGTAGCTTGTATCCTTTCTGGTGAAGAATTGGCTTGGTAGTTTGGTCTGCCCTGTTCCCATGATGCACTGGGCCAGGGACAGACTAATTTGCATATAGCCAGGTTCTGAGCTGGGATGGGGCAGTGAGCTAAATAACGGTGATGGATCAAGCCCTGATCTTTGGACTGGGTAAGAGTGGTCTGCTTAATTCAGACACTCTGTTCATCACCACCCCCTTTTCTGAATCGTTTTTGGCCACTATAGGTGTGGCAGGGTATACTCAGACATGAGTCCCTTGCTCACTGCTCCATCAGGATTCAAGCAAGCCGGGCCGACGAGGCTGAAATGCCAGAAACCGGTCCCCGGTAGCTTGTATCCTTTCTGGTGAAGAATTGGCTTGGTAGTTTGGTCTGCCCTGTTCCCATGATGCACTGGGCCAGGGACAGACTAATTTGCATATAGCCAGGTTCTGAGCTGGGATGGGGCAGTGAGCTAAATAACGGTGATGGATCAAGCCCTGATCTTTGGACTGGGTAAGAGTGGTCTGCTTAATTCAGACACTCTGTTCATCACCACCCCCTTTTCTGAATCGTTTTTGGCCACTATAGGTGTGGCAGGGTATACTCAGACATGAGTCCCTTGCTCACTGCTCCATCAGGATTCAAGCAAGCCGGGCCGACGAGGCTGAAATGCCAGAAGCCGGTCCCCGGTAGCTTGTATCCTTTCTGGTGAAGAATTGGCTTGGTAGTTTGGTCTGCCCTGTTCCCATGATGCACTGGGCCAGGGACAGACTAATTTGCATATAGCCAGGTTCTGAGCTGGGATGGGGCAGTGAGCTAAATAACGGTGATGGATCAAGCCCTGATCTTTGGACTGGGTAAGAGTGGTCTGCTTAATTCAGACACTCTGTTCATCACCACCCCCTTTTCTGAATCGTTTTTGGCCACTATAGGTGTGGCAGGGTATACTCAGACATGAGTCCCTTGCTCACTGCTCCATCAGGATTCAAGCAACCCGGGACGACGAGGCTGAAATGCCAGAAACCGGTCCCCGGTAGCTTGTATCCTTTCTGGTGAAGAATTGGCTTGGTAGTTTGGTCTGCCCTGTTCCCATGATGCACTGGGCCAGGGACAGACTAATTTGCATATAGCCAGGTTCTGAGCTGGGATGGGGCAGTGAGCTAAATAACGGTGATGGATCAAGCCCTGATCTTTGGACTGGGTAAGAGTGGTCTGCTTAATTCAGACACTCTGTTCATCACCACCCCCTTTTCTGAATCGTTTTTGGCCACTATAGGTGTGGCAGGTAATACTCAGACATGAGTCCCTTGCTCACTGCTCCATCAGGATTCAAGCAAGCCGGGCCGACGAGGCTGAAATGCCAGAAACCGGTCCCTGGTAGCTTGTATCCTTTCTGGTGAAGAATTGGCTTGGTAGTTTGGTCTGCCCTGTTCCCATGATGCACTGGGCCAGGGACATACTAATTTGCATATAGCCAGGTTCTGAGCTGGGATGGGGCAGTGAGCTAAATAACGGTGATGGATCAAGCCCTGATCTTTGGACTGGGTAAGAGTGCTCTGCTTAATTCAGACACTCTGTTCATCACCACCCCCTTTTCTGAATCGTTTTTGGCCACTATAGGTGTGGCAGGGTATACTCAGACATGAGTCCCTTGCTCACTGCTCCATCAGGATTCAAGCAACCCGGGACGACGAGGCTGAAATGCCAGAAACCGGTCCCCGGTAGCTTGTATCCTTTCTGGTGAAGAATTGGCTTGGTAGTTTGGTCTGCCCTGTTCCCATGATGCACTGGGCCAGGGACAGACTAATTTGCATATAGCCAGGTTCTGAGCTGGGATGGGGCAGTGAGCTAAATAACGGTGATGGATCAAGCCCTGATCTTTGGACTGGGTAAGAGTGGTCTGCTTAATTCAGACACTCTGTTCATCACCACCCCCTTTTCTGAATCGTTTTTGGCCACTATAGGTGTGGCAGGGTATACTCAGACATGAGTCCCTTGCTCACTGCTCCATCAGGATTCAAGCAAGCCGGGCCGACGAGGCTGAAATGCCAGAAACCGGTCCCCGGTAGCTTGTATCCTTTCTGGTGAAGAATTGGCTTGGTAGTTTGGTCTGCCCTGTTCCCATGATGCACTGGGCCAGGGACAGACTAATTTGCATATAGCCAGGTTCTGAGCTGGGATGGGGCAGTGAGCTAAATAACGGTGATGGATCAAGCCCTGATCTTTGGACTGGGTAAGAGTGGTCTGCTTAATTCAGACACTCTGTTCATCACCACCCCCTTTTCTGAATCGTTTTTGGCCACTATAGGTGTGGCAGGGTATACTCAGACATGAGTCCCTTGCATCACTGCTCCATCAGGATTCAAGCAAGCCGGGCCGACGAGGCTGAAATGCCAGAAACCGGTCCCCGGTAGCTTGTATCCTTTCTGGTGAAGAATTGGCTTGGTAGTTTGGTCTGCCCTGTTCCCATGATGCACTGGGCCAGGGACAGACTAATTTGCATATAGCCAGGTTCTGAGCTGGGATGGGGCAGTTAGCTAAATAACGGTGATGGATCAAGCCCTGATCTTTGGACTGGGTAAGAGTGGTCTGCTTAATTCAGACACTCTGTTCATCACCACCCCCTTTTCTGAATCGTTTTTGGCCACTATAGGTGTGGCAGGGTATACTCAGACATGAGTCCCTTGCTCACTGCTCCATCAGGATTCAAGCAAGCCGGGCCGACGAGGCTGAAATGCCAGAAACCGGTCCCCGGTAGCTTGTATCCTTTCTGGTGAAGAATTGGCTTGGTAGTTTGGTCTGCCCTGTTCCCATGATGCACTGGGCCAGGGACAGACTAATTTGCATATAGCCAGGTTCTGAGCTGGGATGGGGCAGTGAGCTAAATAACGGTGATGGATCAAGCCCTGATCTTTGGACTGGGTAAGAGTGGTCTGCTTAATTCAGACACTCTGTTCATCACCACCCCCTTTTCTGAATCGTTTTTGGCCACTATAGGTGTGGCAGGGTATACTCAGACATGAGTCCCTTGCTCACTGCTCCATCAGGATTCAAGCAAGCCGGGCCGACGAGGCTGAAATGCCAGAAACCGGTCCCCGGTAGCTTGTATCCTTTCTGGTGAAGAATTGGCTTGGTAGTTTGGTCTGCCCTGTTCCCATGATGCACTGGGCCAGGGACAGACTAATTTGCATATAGCCAGGTTCTGAGCTGGGATGGGGCAGTGAGCTAAATAATGGTGATGGATCAAGCCCTGATCTTTGGACTGGGTAAGAGTGGTCTGCTTAATTCAGACACTCTGTTCATCACCACCCCCTTTTCTGAATCGTTTTTGGCCACTATAGGTGTGGCAGGGTATACTCAGACATGAGTCCCTTGCATCACTGCTCCATCAGGATTCAAGCAAGCCGGGCCGACGAGGCTGAAATGCCAGAAACCGGTCCCCGGTAGCTTGTATCCTTTCTGGTGAAGAATTGGCTTGGTAGTTTGGTCTGCCCTGTTCCCATGATGCACTGGGCCAGGGACAGACTAATTTGCATATAGCCAGGTTCTGAGCTGGGATGGGGCAGTGAGCTAAATAACGGTGATGGATCAAGCCCTGATCTTTGGACTGGGTAAGAGTGGTCTGCTTAATTCAGACACTCTGTTCATCACCACCCCCTTTTCTGAATCGTTTTTGGCCACTATAGGTGTGGCAGGGTATACTCAGACATGAGTCCCTTGCATCACTGCTCCATCAGGATTCAAGCAAGCCGGGCCGACGAGGCTGAAATGCCAGAAACCGGTCCCCGGTAGCTTGTATCCTTTCTGGTGAAGAATTGGCTTGGTAGTTTGGTCTGCCCTGTTCCCATGATGCACTGGGCCAGGGACAGACTAATTTGCATATAGCCAGGTTCTGAGCTGGGATGGGGCAGTGAGCTAAATAACGGTGATGGATCAAGCCCTGATCTTTGGACTGGGTAAGAGTGGTCTGCTTAATTAAGACACTCTGTTCATCACCACCCCCTTTTCTGAATCGTTTTTGGCCACTATAGGTGTGGCAGGGTATACTCAGACATGAGTCCCTTGCTCACTGCTCCATCAGGATTCAAGCAAGCCGGGCCGACGAGGCTGAAATGCCAGAAACCGGTCCCCGGTAGCTTGTATCCTTTCTGGTGAAGAATTGGCTTGGTAGTTTGGTCTGCCCTGTTCCCATGATGCACTGGGCCAGGGACAGACTAATTTGCATATAGCCAGGTTCTGAGCTGGGATGGGGCAGTGAGCTAAATAACGGTGATGGATCAAGCCCTGATCTTTGGACTGGGTAAGAGTGGTCTGCTTAATTCAGACACTCTGTTCATCACCACCCCCTTTTCTGAATCGTTTTTGGCCACTATAGGTGTAGCAGGGTATACTCAGACATGAGTCCCTTGCTCACTGCTCCATCAGGATTCAAGCAAGCCGGGCCGACGAGGCTGAAATGCCAGAAACCGGTCCCCGGTAGCTTGTATCCTTTCTGGTGAAGAATTGGCTTGGTAGTTTGGTCTGCCCTGTTCCCATGATGCACTGGGCCAGGGACAGACTAATTTGCATATAGCCAGGTTCTAAGCTGGGATGGGGCAGTGAGCTAAATAACGGTGATGGATCAAGCCCTGATCTTTGGACTGGGTAAGAGTGGTCTGCTTAATTCAGACACTCTGTTCATCACCACCCCCTTTTCTGAATCGTTTTTGGCCACTATAGGTGTGGCAGGGTATACTCAGACATGAGTCCCTTGCTCACTGCTCCATCAGGATTCAAGCAAGCCGGGCCGACGAGGCTGAAATGCCAGAAACCGGTCCCCGGTAGCTTGTATCCTTTCTGGTGAAGAATTGGCTTGGTAGTTTGGTCTGCCCTGTTCCCATGATGCACTGGGCCAGGGACAGACTAATTTGCATATAGCCAGGTTCTGAGCTGGGATGGGGCAGTGAGCTAAATAACGGTGATGGATCAAGCCCTGATCTTTGGACTGGGTAAGAGTGGTCTGCTTAATTCAGACACTCTGTTCATCACCACCCCCTTTTCTGAATCGTTTTTGGCCACTATAGGTGTGGCAGGGTATACTCAGACATGAGTCCCTTGCTCACTGCTCCATCAGGATTCAAGCAAGCCGGGCCGACGAGGCTGAAATGCCAGAAACCGGTCCCCGGTAGCTTGTATCCTTTCTGGTGAAGAATTGGCTTGGTAGCTTGGTCTGCCCTGTTCCCATGATGCACTGGGCCAGGGACAGACTAATTTGCATATAGCCAGGTTCTGAGCTGGGATGGGGCAGTGAGCTAAATAACGGTGATGGATCAAGCCCTGATCTTTGGACTGGGTAAGAGTGGTCTGCTTAATTCAGACACTCTGTTCATCACCACCCCCTTTTCTGAATCGTTTTTGGCCACTATAGGTGTGGCAGGGTATACTCAGACATGAGTCCCTTGCTCACTGCTCCATCAGGATTCAAGCAAGCCGGGCCGACGAGGCTGAAATGCCAGAAGCCTGTCCCCGGTAGCTTGTATCCTTTCTGGTGAAGAATTGGCTTGGTAGTTTGGTCTGCCCTGTTCCCATGATGCACTGGGCCAGGGACAGACTAATTTGCATATAGCCAGGTTCTGAGCTGGGATGGGGCAGTGAGCTAAATAACGGTGATGGATCAAGCCCTGATCTTTGGACTGGGTAAGAGTGGTCTGCTTAATTCAGACACTCTGTTCATCACCACCCCCTTTTCTGAATCGTTTTTGGCCACTATAGGTGTGGCAGGGTATACTCAGACATGAGTCCTTTGCTCACTGCTCCATCAGGATTCAAGCAAGCCGGGCCGACGAGGCTGAAATGCCAGAAACCGGTCCCCGGTAGCTTGTATCCTTTCTGGTGAAGAATTGGCTTGGTAGTTTGGTCTGCCCTGTTCCCATGATGCACTGGGCCAGGGACAGACTAATTTGCATATAGCCAGGTTCTGAGCTGGGATGGGGCAGTGAGCTAAATAACGGTGATGGATCAAGCCCTGATCTTTGGACTGGGTAAGAGTGGTCTGCTTAATTCAGACACTCTGTTCATCACCACCCCCTTTTCTGAATCGTTTTTGGCCACTATAGGTGTGGCAGGGTATACTCAGACATGAGTCCCTTGCTCACTTCTCCATCAGGATTCAAGCAAGCCGGGCCGACGAGGCTGAAATGCCAGAAACCGGTCCCCGGTAGCTTGTATCCTTTCTGGTGAAGAATTGGCTTGGTAGTTTGGTCTGCCCTGTTCCCATGATGCACTGGGCCAGGGACAGACTAATTTGCATATAGCCAGGTTCTGAGCTGGGATGGGGCAGTGAGCTAAATAACGGTGATGGATCAAGCCCTGATCTTTGGACTGGGTAAGAGTGGTCTGCTTAATTCAGACACTCTGTTCATCACCACCCCCTTTTCTGAATCGTTTTTGGCCACTATAGGTGTGGCAGGGTATACTCAGACATGAGTCCCTTGCTCACTGCTCCATCAGGATTCAAGCAAGCCGGGCCGACGAGGCTGAAATGCCAGAAACCGGTCCCCGGTAGCTTGTATCCTTTCTGGTGAAGAATTGGCTTGGTAGTTTGGTCTGCCCTGTTCCCATGATGCACTGGGCCAGGGACAGACTAATTTGCATATAGCCAGGTTCTGAGCTGGGATGGGGCAGTGAGCTAAATAACGGTGATGGATCAAGCCCTGATCTTTGGACTGGGTAATAGTGGTCTGCTTAATTCAGACACTCTGTTCATCACCACCCCCTTTTCTGAATCGTTTTTTACCACTATAGGTGTGGCAGGGTATACTCAGACATGAGTCCCTTGCATCACTGCTCCATCAGGATTCAAGCAAGCTGGGCCGACGAGGCTGAAATGCCAGAAACAAGTCCCCGGTAGCTTGTATCCTTTCTGGTGAAGAATTGGCTTGGTAGTTTGGTCTGCCCTGTTCCCATGATGCACTGGGCCAGGGACAGACTAATTTGCATATAGCCAGGTTCTGAGCTGGGATGGGGCAGTGAGCTAAATAACGGTGATGGATCAAGCCCTGATCTTTGGACTGGGTAAGAGTGGTCTGCTTAATTCAGACACTCTGTTCATCACCACCCCCTTTTCTGAATCGTTTTTGGCCACTATAGGTGTGGCAGGGTATACTCAGACATGAGTCCCTTGCATCACTGCTCCATCAGGATTCAAGCAAGCCGGGCCGACGAGGCTGAAATGCCAGAAACCGGTCCCCGGTAGCTTGTATCCTTTCTGGTGAAGAATTGGCTTGGTAGTTTGGTCTGCCCTGTTCCCATGATGCACTGGGCCAGGGACAGACTAATTTGCATATAGCCAGGTTCTGAGCTGGGATGGGGCAGTGAGCTAAATAACGGTGATGGATCAAGCCCTGATCTTTGGACTGGGTAAGAGTGGTCTGCTTAATTAAGACACTCTGTTCATCACCACCCCCTTTTCTGAATCGTTTTTGGCCACTATAGGTGTGGCAGGGTATACTCAGACGTGAGTCCCTTGCTCACTGCTCCATCAGGATTCAAGCAAGCCGGGCCGACGAGGCTGAAATGCCAGAAACCGGTCCCCGGTAGCTTGTATCCTTTCTGGTGAAGAATTGGCTTGGTAGTTTGGTCTGCCCTGTTCCCATGATGCACTGGGCCAGGGACAGACTAATTTGCATATAGCCAGGTTCTGAGCTGGGATGGGGCAGTGAGCTAAATAACGGTGATGGATCAAGCCCTGATCTTTGGACTGGGTAAGAGTGGTCTGCTTAATTCAGACACTCTGTTCATCACCACCCCCTTTTCTGAATCGTTTTTGGCCACTATAGGTGTGGCAGGGTATACTCAGACATGAGTCCCTTGCTCACTGCTCCATCAGGATTCAAGCAAGCCGGGCCGACGAGGCTGAAATGCCAGAAACCGGTCCCCGGTAGCTTGTATCCTTTCTGGTGAAGAATTGGCTTGGTAGTTTGGTCTGCCCTGTTCCCATGATGCACTGGGCCAGGGACAGACTAATTTGCATATAGCCAGGTTCTGAGCTGGGATGGGGCAGTGAGTTAAATAACGGTGATGGATCAAGCCCTGATCTTTGGACTGGGTAAGAGTGGTCTGCTTAATTCAGACACTCTGTTCATCACCACCCCCTTTTCTGAATAGTTTTTGGCCACTATAGGTGTGGCAGGGTATACTCAGACATGAGTCCCTTGCTCACTGCTCCATCAGGATTCAAGCAAGCCGGGCCGACGAGGCTGAAATGCGAGAAACCGGTCCCCGGTAGCTTGTATCCTTTCTGGTGAAGAATTGGCTTGGTAGTTTGGTCTGCCCTGTTCCCATGATGCACTGGGCCAGGGACAGACTAATTTGCATATAGCCAGGTTCTGAGCTGGGATGGGGCAGTGAGCTAAATAACGGTGATGGATCAAGCCCTGATCTTTGGACTGGGTAAGAGTGGTCTGCTTAATTCAGACACTCTGTTCATCACCACCCCCTTTTCTGAATCGTTTTTGGCCACTATAGGTGTGGCAGGGTATACTCAGACATGAGTCCCTTGCTCACTGCTCCATCAGGATTCAAGCAAGCCGGGCCGACGAGGCTGAAATGCCAGAAGCCTGTCCCCGGTAGCTTGTATCCTTTCTGGTGAAGAATTGGCTTGGTAGTTTGGTCTGCCCTGTTCCCATGATGCACTGGGCCAGGGACAGACTAATTTGCATATAGCCAGGTTCTGAGCTGGGATGGGGCAGTGAGCTAAATAACGGTGATGGATCAAGCCCTGATCTTTGGACTGGGTAAGAGTGGTCTGCTTAATTCAGACACTCTGTTCATCACCACCCCCTTTTCTGAATCGTTTTTGGCCACTATAGGTGTGGCAGGGTATACTCAGACATGAGTCCTTTGCTCACTGCTCCATCAGGATTCAAGCAAGCCGGGCCGACGAGGCTGAAATGCCAGAAACCGGTCCCCGGTAGCTTGTATCCTTTCTGGTGAAGAATTGGCTTGGTAGTTTGGTCTGCCCTGTTCCCATGATGCACTGGGCCAGGGACAGACTAATTTGCATATAGCCAGGTTCTGAGCTGGGATGGGGCAGTGAGCTAAATAACGGTGATGGATCAAGCCCTGATCTTTGGACTGGGTAAGAGTGGTCTGCTTAATTCAGACACTCTGTTCATCACCACCCCCTTTTCTGAATCGTTTTTGGCCACTATAGGTGTAGCAGGGTATACTCAGACATGAGTCCCTTGCTCACTGCTCCATCAGGATTCAAGCAAGCCGGGCCGACGAGGCTGAAATGCCAGAAACCGGTCCCCGGTAGCTTGTATCCTTTCTGGTGAAGAATTGGCTTGGTAGTTTGGTCTGCCCTGTTCCCATGATGCACTGGGCCAGGGACAGACTAATTTGCATATAGCCAGGTTCTGAGCTGGGATGGGGCAGTGAGCTAAATAACGGTGATGGATCAAGCCCTGATCTTTGGACTGGGTAAGAGTGGTCTGCTTAATTCAGACACTCTGTTCATCACCACCCCCTTTTCTGAATCGTTTTTGGCCACTATAGGTGTGGCAGGGTATACTCAGACATGAGTCCCTTGCTCACTGCTCCATCAGGATTCAAGCAAGCCGGGCCGACGAGGCTGAAATGCCAGAAACCGGTCCCCGGTAGCTTGTATCCTTTCTGGTGAAGAATTGGCTTGGTAGCTTGGTCTGCCCTGTTCCCATGATGCACTGGGCCAGGGACAGACTAATTTGCATATAGCCAGGTTCTGAGCTGGGATGGGGCAGTGAGCTAAATAACGGTGATGGATCAAGCCCTGATCTTTGGACTGGGTAAGAGTGGTCTGCTTAATTCAGACACTCTGTTCATCACCACCCCCTTTTCTGAATCGTTTTTGGCCACTATAGGTGTGGCAGGGTATACTCAGACATGAGTCCCTTGCTCACTGCTCCATCAGGATTCAAGCAAGCCGGGCCGACGAGGCTGAAATGCCAGAAGCCTGTCCCCGGTAGCTTGTATCCTTTCTGGTGAAGAATTGGCTTGGTAGTTTGGTCTGCCCTGTTCCCATGATGCACTGGGCCAGGGACAGACTAATTTGCATATAGCCAGGTTCTGAGCTGGGATGGGGCAGTGAGCTAAATAACGGTGATGGATCAAGCCCTGATCTTTGGACTGGGTAAGAGTGGTCTGCTTAATTCAGACACTCTGTTCATCACCACCCCCTTTTCTGAATCGTTTTTGGCCACTATAGGTGTGGCAGGGTATACTCAGACATGAGTCCTTTGCTCACTGCTCCATCAGGATTCAAGCAAGCCGGGCCGACGAGGCTGAAATGCCAGAAACCGGTCCCCGGTAGCTTGTATCCTTTCTGGTGAAGAATTGGCTTGGTAGTTTGGTCTGCCCTGTTCCCATGATGCACTGGGCCAGGGACAGACTAATTTGCATATAGCCAGGTTCTGAGCTGGGATGGGGCAGTGAGCTAAATAACGGTGATGGATCAAGCCCTGATCTTTGGACTGGGTAAGAGTGGTCTGCTTAATTCAGACACTCTGTTCATCACCACCCCCTTTTCTGAATCGTTTTTGGCCACTATAGGTGTGGCAGGGTATACTCAGACATGAGTCCCTTGCTCACTTCTCCATCAGGATTCAAGCAAGCCGGGCCGACGAGGCTGAAATGCCAGAAACCGGTCCCCGGTAGCTTGTATCCTTTCTGGTGAAGAATTGGCTTGGTAGTTTGGTCTGCCCTGTTCCCATGATGCACTGGGCCAGGGACAGACTAATTTGCATATAGCCAGGTTCTGAGCTGGGATGGGGCAGTGAGCTAAATAACGGTGATGGATCAAGCCCTGATCTTTGGACTGGGTAAGAGTGGTCTGCTTAATTCAGACACTCTGTTCATCACCACCCCCTTTTCTGAATCGTTTTTGGCCACTATAGGTGTGGCAGGGTATACTCAGACATGAGTCCCTTGCTCACTGCTCCATCAGGATTCAAGCAAGCCGGGCCGACGAGGCTGAAATGCCAGAAACCGGTCCCCGGTAGCTTGTATCCTTTCTGGTGAAGAATTGGCTTGGTAGTTTGGTCTGCCCTGTTCCCATGATGCACTGGGCCAGGGACAGACTAATTTGCATATAGCCAGGTTCTGAGCTGGGATGGGGCAGTGAGCTAAATAACGGTGATGGATCAAGCCCTGATCTTTGGACTGGGTAATAGTGGTCTGCTTAATTCAGACACTCTGTTCATCACCACCCCCTTTTCTGAATCGTTTTTGACCACTATAGGTGTGGCAGGGTATACTCAGACATGAGTCCCTTGCATCACTGCTCCATCAGGATTCAAGCAAGCTGGGCCGACGAGGCTGAAATGCCAGAAACAAGTCCCCGGTAGCTTGTATCCTTTCTGGTGAAGAATTGGCTTGGTAGTTTGGTCTGCCCTGTTCCCATGATGCACTGGGCCAGGGACAGACTAATTTGCATATAGCCAGGTTCTGAGCTGGGATGGGGCAGTGAGCTAAATAACGGTGATGGATCAAGCCCTGATCTTTGGACTGGGTAAGAGTGGTCTGCTTAATTCAGACACTCTGTTCATCACCACCCCCTTTTCTGAATCGTTTTTGGCCACTATAGGTGTGGCAGGGTATACTCAGACATGAGTCCCTTGCATCACTGCTCCATCAGGATTCAAGCAAGCCGGGCCGACGAGGCTGAAATGCCAGAAACCGGTCCCCGGTAGCTTGTATCCTTTCTGGTGAAGAATTGGCTTGGTAGTTTGGTCTGCCCTGTTCCCATGATGCACTGGGCCAGGGACAGACTAATTTGCATATAGCCAGGTTCTGAGCTGGGATGGGGCAGTGAGCTAAATAACGGTGATGGATCAAGCCCTGATCTTTGGACTGGGTAAGAGTGGTCTGCTTAATTAAGACACTCTGTTCATCACCACCCCCTTTTCTGAATCGTTTTTGGCCACTATAGGTGTGGCAGGGTATACTCAGACGTGAGTCCCTTGCTCACTGCTCCATCAGGATTCAAGCAAGCCGGGCCGACGAGGCTGAAATGCCAGAAACCGGTCCCCGGTAGCTTGTATCCTTTCTGGTGAAGAATTGGCTTGGTAGTTTGGTCTGCCCTGTTCCCATGATGCACTGGGCCAGGGACAGACTAATTTGCATATAGCCAGGTTCTGAGCTGGGATGGGGCAGTGAGCTAAATAACGGTGATGGATCAAGCCCTGATCTTTGGACTGGGTAAGAGTGGTCTGCTTAATTCAGACACTCTGTTCATCACCACCCCCTTTTCTGAATCGTTTTTGGCCACTATAGGTGTGGCAGGGTATACTCAGACATGAGTCCCTTGCTCACTGCTCCATCAGGATTCACGCAAGCCGGGCCGACGAGGCTGAAATGCCAGAAACCGGTCCCCGGTAGCTTGTATCCTTTCTGGTGAAGAATTGGCTTGGTAGTTTGGTCTGCCCTGTTCCCATGATGCACTGGGCCAGGGACAGACTAATTTGCATATAGCCAGGTTCTGAGCTGGGATGGGGCAGTGAGCTAAATAACGGTGATGGATCAAGCCCTGATCTTTGGACTGGGTAAGAGTGGTCTGCTTAATTAAGACACTCTGTTCATCACCACCCCCTTTTCTGAATCGTTTTTGGCCACTATAGGTGTGGCAGGGTATACTCAGACATGAGTCCCTTGCTCACTGCTCCATCAGGATTCAAGCAAGCCGGGCCGACGAGGCTGAAATGCCAGAAACCGGTCCCCGGTAGCTTGTATCCTTTCTGGTGAAGAATTGGCTTGGTAGTTTGGTCTGCCCTGTTCCCATGATGCACTGGGCCAGGGACAGACTAATTTGCATATAGCCAGGTTCTGAGCTGGGATGGGGCAGTGAGCTAAATAACGGTGATGGATCAAGCCCTGATCTTTGGACTGGGTAAGAGTGGTCTGCTTAATTCAGACACTCTGTTCATCACCACCCCCTTTTCTGAATCGTTTTTAGCCACTATAGGTGTGGCAGGGTATACTCAGACATGAGTCCTTTGCTCACTGCTCCATCAGGATTCAAGCAAGCCGGGCCGACGAGGCTGAAATACCAGAAACCGGTCCCCGGTAGCTTGTATCCTTTCTGGTGAAGAATTGGCTTGGTAGTTTGGTCTGCCCTGTTCCCATGATGCACTGGGCCAGGGACAGACTAATTTGCATATAGCCAGGTTCTGAGCTGGGATGGGGCAGTGAGCTAAATTACGGTGATGGATCAAGCCCTGATCTTTGGACTGGGTAAGAGTGGTCTGCTTAATTCAGACACTCTGTTCATCACCACCCCCTTTTCTGAATCGTTTTTGGCCACTATAGGTGTGGCAGGGTATACTCAGACATGAGTCCCTTGCTCACTGCTCCATCAGGATTCAAGCAAGCCGGGCCGACGAGGCTGAAATGCCAGAAACCGGTGCTGGGTAGCTTGTATCCTTTCTGGTGAAGAATTGGCTTGGTAGTTTGGTCTGCCCTGTTCCCATGATGCACTGGTCCAGGGACAGACTAATTTGCATATAGCCAGGTTCTGAGCTGGGATGGGGCAGTGAGCTAAATAACGGTGATGGATCAAGCCCTGATGTTTGGACTGGGTAAGAGTGGTCTGCTTAATTCAGACACTCTGTTCATCACCACCCCCTTTTCTGAATCGTTTTTGGCCACTATAGGTGTGGCAGGGTATACTCAGACATGAGTCCCTTGCTCACTGCTCCATCAGGATTCAAGCAAGCCGGGCTGACGAGGCTGAAATGCCAGAAACCGGTCCCCGGTAGCTTGTATCCTTTCTGGTGAAGAATTGGCTTGATAGTTTGGTCTGCCCTGTTCCCATGATGCACTGGGCCAGGGACAGACTAATTTGCATATAGCCAGGTTCTGAGCTGGGATGGGGCAGTGAGCTAAATAACGGTGATGGATCAAGCCCTGATCTTTGGACTGGGTAAGAGTGGTCTGCTTAATTCAGACACTCTGTTCATCACCACCCCCTTTTCTGAATCGTTTTTGGCCACTATAGGTGTGGCAGGGTATACTCAGACATGAGTCCCTTGCTCACTGCTCCATCAGGATTCAAGCAAGCCGGGCCGACGAGGCTGAAATGCCAGAAGCCTGTCCCCGGTAGCTTGTATCCTTTCTGGTGAAGAATTGGCTTGGTAGTTTGGTCTGCCCTGTTCCCATGATGCACTGGGCCAGGGACAGACTAATTTGCATATAGCCAGGTTCTGAGCTGGGATGGGGCAGTGAGCTAAATAACGGTGATGGATCAAGCCCTGATCTTTGGACTGGGTAAGAGTGGTCTGCTTAATTCAGACACTCTGTTCATCACCACCCCCTTTTCTGAATCGTTTTTGGCCACTATAGGTGTGGCAGGGTATACTCCGACATGAGTCCCTTGCTCACTGCTCCATCAGGATTCAAGCAAGCCGGGCCGACGAGGCTGAAATGCCAGAAGCCGGTCCCCGGTAGCTTGTATCCTTTCTGGTGAAGAATTGGCTTGGTAGTTTGGTCTGCCCTGTTCCCATGATGCACTGGGCCAGGGACAGACTAATTTGCATATAGCCAGGTTCTGAGCTGGGATGGGGCAGTGAGCTAAATAACGGTGATGGATCAAGCCCTGATCTTTGGACTGGGTAAGAGTGGTCTGCTTAATTCAGACACTCTGTTCATCACCACCCCCTTTTCTGAATCGTTTTTGGCCACTATAGGTGTGGCAGGGTATACTCAGACATGAGTCCTTTGCTCACTGCTCCATCAGGATTCAAGCAAGCCGGGCCGACGAGGCTGAAATGCCAGAAACCGGTCCCCGGTAGCTTGTATCCTTTCTGGTGAAGAATTGGCTTGGTAGTTTGGTCTGCCCTGTTCCCATGATGCACTGGGCCAGGGACAGACTAATTTGCATATAGCCAGGTTCTGAGCTGGGATGGGGCAGTGAGCTAAATAACGGTGATGGATCAAGCCCTGATCTTTGGACTGGGTAAGAGTGGTCTGCTTAATTCAGACACTCTGTTCATCACCACCCCCTTTTCTGAATCGTTTTTGGCCACTATAGGTGTGGCAGGGTATACTCAGACATGAGTCCCTTGCTCACTTCTCCATCAGGATTCAAGCAAGCCGGGCCGACGAGGCTGAAATGCCAGAAACCGGTCCCCGGTAGCTTGTATCCTTTCTGGTGAAGAATTGGCTTGGTAGTTTGGTCTGCCCTGTTCCCATGATGCACTGGGCCAGGGACAGACTAATTTGCATATAGCCAGGTTCTGAGCTGGGATGGGGCAGTGAGCTAAATAACGGTGATGGATCAAGCCCTGATCTTTGGACTGGGTAAGAGTGGTCTGCTTAATTCAGACACTCTGTTCATCACCACCCCCTTTTCTGAATCGTTTTTGGCCACTATAGGTGTGGCAGGGTATACTCAGACATGAGTCCCTTGCTCACTTCTCCATCAGGATTCAAGCAAGCCGGGCCGACGAGGCTGAAATGCCAGAAACCGGTCCCCGGTAGCTTGTATCCTTTCTGGTGAAGAATTGGCTTGGTAGTTTGGTCTGCCCTGTTCCCATGATGCACTGGGCCAGGGACAGACTAATTTGCATATAGCCAGGTTCTGAGCTGGGATGGGGCAGTGAGCTAAATAACGGTGATGGATCAAGCCCTGATCTTTGGACTGGGTAAGAGTGGTCTGCTTAATTCAGACACTCTGTTCATCACCACCCCCTTTTCTGAATCGTTTTTGGCCACTATAGGTGTGGCAGGGTATACTCAGACATGAGTCCCTTGCTCACTGCTCCATCAGGATTCAAGCAAGCCGGGCCGACGAGGCTGAAATGCCAGAAACCGGTCCCCGGTAGCTTGTATCCTTTCTGGTGAAGAATTGGCTTGGTAGTTTGGTCTGCCCTGTTCCCATGATGCACTGGGCCAGGGACAGACTAATTTGCATATAGCCAGGTTCTGAGCTGGGATGGGGCAGTGAGCTAAATAACGGTGATGGATCAAGCCCTGATCTTTGGACTGGGTAAGAGTGGTCTGCTTAATTCAGACACTCTGTTCATCACCACCCCCTTTTCTGAATCGTTTTTGGCCACTATAGGTGTGGCAGGGTATACTCAGACATGAGTCCCTTGCTCACTGCTCCATCAGGATTCAAGCAAGCCGGGCCGACGAGGCTGAAATGCCAGAAACCGGTCCCCGGTAGCTTGTATCCTTTCTGGTGAAGAATTGGCTTGGTAGTTTGGTCTGCCCTGTTCCCATGATGCACTGGGCCAGGGACAGACTAATTTGCATATAGCCAGGTTCTGAGCTGGGATGGGGCAGTGAGCTAAATGGTGATGGATCAAGCCCTGATCTTTGGACTGGGTAAGAGTGGTCTGCTTAATTCAGACACTCTGTTCATCACCACCCCCTTTTCTGAATCGTTTTTGGCCACTATAGGTGTGGCAGGGTATACTCAGACATGAGTCCTTTGCTCACTGCTCCATCAGGATTCAAGCAAGCCGGGCCGACGAGGCTGAAATGCCAGAAACCGGTCCCCGGTAGCTTGTATCCTTTCTGGTGAAGAATTGGCTTGGTAGTTTGGTCTGCCCTGTTCCCATGATGCACTGGGCCAGGGACAGACTAATTTGCATATAGCCAGGTTCTGAGCTGGGATGGGGCAGTGAGCTAAATTACGGTGATGGATCAAGCCCTGATCTTTGGACTGGGTAAGAGTGGTCTGCTTAATTCAGACACTCTGTTCATCACCACCCCCTTTTCTGAATCGTTTTTGGCCACTATAGGTGTGGCAGGGTATACTCAGACATGAGTCCCTTGCTCACTGCTCCATCAGGATTCAAGCAAGCCGGGCCGACGAGGCTGAAATGCCAGAAACCGGTGCTGGGTAGCTTGTATCCTTTCTGGTGAAGAATTGGCTTGGTAGTTTGGTCTGCCCTGTTCCCATGATGCACTGGTCCAGGGACAGACTAATTTGCATATAGCCAGGTTCTGAGCTGGGATGGGGCAGTGAGCTAAATAACGGTGATGGATCAAGCCCTGATGTTTGGACTGGGTAAGAGTGGTCTGCTTAATTCAGACACTCTGTTCATCACCACCCCCTTTTCTGAATCGTTTTTGGCCACTATAGGTGTGGCAGGGTATACTCAGACATGAGTCCCTTGCTCACTGCTCCATCAGGATTCAAGCAAGCCGGGCTGACGAGGCTGAAATGCCAGAAACCGGTCCCCGGTAGCTTGTATCCTTTCTGGTGAAGAATTGGCTTGATAGTTTGGTCTGCCCTGTTCCCATGATGCACTGGGCCAGGGACAGACTAATTTGCATATAGCCAGGTTCTGAGCTGGGATGGGGCAGTGAGCTAAATAACGGTGATGGATCAAGCCCTGATCTTTGGACTGGGTAAGAGTGGTCTGCTTAATTCAGACACTCTGTTCATCACCACCCCCTTTTCTGAATCGTTTTTGGCCACTATAGGTGTGGCAGGGTATACTCAGACATGAGTCCCTTGCTCACTGCTCCATCAGGATTCAAGCAAGCCGGGCCGACGAGGCTGAAATGCCAGAAGCCTGTCCCCGGTAGCTTGTATCCTTTCTGGTGAAGAATTGGCTTGGTAGTTTGGTCTGCCCTGTTCCCATGATGCACTGGGCCAGGGACAGACTAATTTGCATATAGCCAGGTTCTGAGCTGGGATGGGGCAGTGAGCTAAATAACGGTGATGGATCAAGCCCTGATCTTTGGACTGGGTAAGAGTGGTCTGCTTAATTCAGACACTCTGTTCATCACCACCCCCTTTTCTGAATCGTTTTTGGCCACTATAGGTGTGGCAGGGTATACTCCGACATGAGTCCCTTGCTCACTGCTCCATCAGGATTCAAGCAAGCCGGGCCAACGAGGCTGAAATGCCAGAAGCCGGTCCCCGGTAGCTTGTATCCTTTCTGGTGAAGAATTGGCTTGGTAGTTTGGTCTGCCCTGTTCCCATGATGCACTGGGCCAGGGACAGACTAATTTGCATATAGCCAGGTTCTGAGCTGGGATGGGGCAGTGAGCTAAATAACGGTGATGGATCAAGCCCTGATCTTTGGACTGGGTAAGAGTGGTCTGCTTAATTCAGACACTCTGTTCATCACCACCCCCTTTTCTGAATCGTTTTTGGCCACTATAGGTGTGGCAGGGTATACTCAGACATGAGTCCTTTGCTCACTGCTCCATCAGGATTCAAGCAAGCCGGGCCGACGAGGCTGAAATGCCAGAAACCGGTCCCCGGTAGCTTGTATCCTTTCTGGTGAAGAATTGGCTTGGTAGTTTGGTCTGCCCTGTTCCCATGATGCACTGGGCCAGGGACAGACTAATTTGCATATAGCCAGGTTCTGAGCTGGGATGGGGCAGTGAGCTAAATTACGGTGATGGATCAAGCCCTGATCTTTGGACTGGGTAAGAGTGGTCTGCTTAATTCAGACACTCTGTTCATCACCACCCCCTTTTCTGAATCGTTTTTGGCCACTATAGGTGTGGCAGGGTATACTCAGACATGAGTCCCTTGCTCACTGCTCCATCAGGATTCAAGCAAGCCGGGCCGACAAGGCTGAAATGCCAGAAACCGGTGCTGGGTAGCTTGTATCCTTTCTGGTGAAGAATTGGGTTGGTAGTTTGGTCTGCCCTGTTCCCATGATGCACTGGTCCAGGGACAGACTAATTTGCATATAGCCAGGTTCTGAGCTGGGATGGGGCAGTGAGCTAAATAACGGTGATGGATCAAGCCCTGATGTTTGGACTGGGTAAGAGTGGTCTGCTTAATTCAGACACTCTGTTCATCACCACCCCCTTTTCTGAATCGTTTTTGGCCACTATAGGTGTGGCAGGGTATACTCAGACATGAGTCCCTTGCTCACTGCTCCATCAGGATTCAAGCAAGCCGGGCTGACGAGGCTGAAATGCCAGAAACCGGTCCCCGGTAGCTTGTATCCTTTCTGGTGAAGAATTGGCTTGATAGTTTGGTCTGCCCTGTTCCCATGATGCACTGGGCCAGGGACAGACTAATTTGCATATAGCCAGGTTCTGAGCTGGGATGGGGCAGTGAGCTAAATAACGGTGATGGATCAAGCCCTGATCTTTGGACTGGGTAAGAGTGGTCTGCTTAATTCAGACACTCTGTTCATCACCACCCCCTTTTCTGAATCGTTTTTGGCCACTATAGGTGTGGCAGGGTATACTCAGACATGAGTCCCTTGCTCACTGCTCCATCAGGATTCAAGCAAGCCGGGCCGACGAGGCTGAAATGCCAGAAACCGGTCCCCGGTAGCTTGTATCCTTTCTGGTGAAGAATTGGCGTGGTAGTTTGGTCTGCCCTGTTCCCATGATGCACTGGGCCAGGGACAGACTAATTTGCATATAGCCAGGTTCTGAGCTGGGATGGGGCAGTGAGACAAATAACGGTAATGGATCAAGCCCTGATCTTTGGACTGGGTAAGAGTGGTCTGCTTAATTCAGACACTCTGTTCATCACCACCCCCTTTTCTGAATCGTTTTTGGCCACTATAGGTGTAGCAGGGTATACTCAGACATGAGTCCCTTGCTCACTGCTCCATCAGGATTCAAGCAAGCCGGGCCGACGAGGCTGAAATGCCAGAAACCGGTCCCCGGTAGCTTGTATCCTTTCTGGTGAAGAATTGGCTTGGTAGTTTGGTCTGCCCTGTTCCCATGATGCACTGGGCCAGGGACAGACTAATTTGCATATAGCCAGGTTCTGAGCTGGGATGGGGCAGTGAGCTAAATAACGGTGATGGATCAAGCCCTGATCTTTGGACTGGGTAAGAGTGGTCTGCTTAATTCAGACACTCTGTTCATCACCACCCCCTTTTCTGAATCGTTTTTGGCCACTATAGGTGTGGCAGGGTATACTCAGACATGAGTCCCTTGCTCACTGCTCCATCAGGATTCAAGCAAGCCGGGCCGACGAGGCTGAAATTCCAGAAACCGGTCCCCGGTAGCTTGTATCCTTTCTGGTGAAGAATTGGCTTGGTAGTTTGGTCTGCCCTGTTCCCATGATGCACTGGGCCAGGGACAGATTAATTTGTATATAGCCAGGTTCTGAGCTGGGATGGGGCAGTGAGCTAAATAACGGTGATGGATCAAGCCCTGATCTTTGGACTGGGTAAGAGTGGTCTGCTTAATTCAGACACTCTGTTCATCACCAGCCCCTTTTCTGAATCGTTTTTGGCCACTATAGGTGTGGCAGGGTATACTCAGACATGAGTCCCTTGCTCACTGCTCCATCAGGATTCAAGCAAGCCGGGCCGACGAGGCTGAAATGCCAGAAACCGGTCCCCGGTAGCTTGTATCCTTTCTGGTGAAGAATTGGCTTGGTAGTTTGGTCTGCCCTGTTCCCATGATGCACTGGGCCAGGGACAGACTAATTTGCATATAGCTAGGTTCTGAGCTGGGATGGGGCAGTGAGCTAAATAACGGTGATGGATCAAGCCCTGATCTTTGGACTGGGTAAGAGTGGTCTGCTTAATTCAGACACTCTGTTCATCACCACCCCCTTTTCTGAATCGTTTTTGGCCACTATAGGTGTGGCAGGGAATACTCAGACATGAGTCCCTTGCTCACTGCTCCATCAGGATTCAAGCAAGCCGGGCCGACAAGGCTGAAATGCCAGAAACCGGTCCCCGGTAGCTTGTATCCTTTCTGGTGAAGAATTGGCTTGGTAGTTTGGTCTGCCCTGTTCCCATGATGCACTGGGCCAGGGACAGACTAATTTGCATATAGCCAGGTTCTGAGCTGGGATGGGGCAGTGAGCTAAATAACGGTGATGGATCAAGCCCTGATCTTTGGACTGGGTAAGAGTGGTCTGCTTAATTCAGACACTCTGTTCATCACCACCCCCTTTTCTGAATCGTTTTTGGCCACTATAGGTGTGGCAGGGTATACTCAGACATGAGTCCCTTGCTCACTGCTCCATCAGGATTCAAGCAAGCCGGGCCGACGAGGCTGCAATGCCAGAAACCGGTCCCCGGTAGCTTGTATCCTTTCTGGTGAAGAATTGGCTTGGTAGTTTTGTCTGCCCTGTTCCCATGATGCACTGGGCCAGGGACAGACTAATTTGCATTTAGCCAGGTTCTGAGCTGGGATGGGGCAGTGAGCTAAATAACGGTGATGGATCAAGCCCTGATCTTTGGACTGGGTAAGAGTGGTCTGCTTAATTCAGACACTCTGTTCATCACCTCCCCCTTTTCTGAATCGTTTTTGGCCACTATAGGTGTGGCAGGGTATACTCAGACATGAGTCCCTTGCTCACTGCTCCATCAGGATTCAAGCAAGCCGGGCCGACGAGGCTGAAATGCCAGAAACCGGTCCCCGGTAGCTTGTATCCTTTCTGGTGAAGAATTGGCTTGGTAGTTTGGTCTGCCCTGTTCCCATGATGCACTGGGCCAGGGACAGACTAATTTGCATATAGCCAGGTTCTGAGCTGGGATGGGGCAGTGAGCTAAATAACGGTGATGGATCAAGCCCTGATCTTTGGACTGGGTAAGAGTGGTCTGCTTAATTCAGACACTCTGTTCATCACCACCCCCTTTTCTGAATCGTTTTTGGCCACTATAGGTGTGGCAGGGTATACTCAGACATGAGTCCCTTGCTCACTGCTCCATCAGGATTCAAGCAAGCCGGGCCGACGAGGCTGAAATGCCAGAAACTGGTCCCCGGTAGCTTGTATCCTTTCTGGTGAAGAATTGGCTTGGTAGTTTGGTCTGCCCTGTTCCCATGATGCACTGGGCCAGGGACAGACTAATTTGCATATAGCCAGGTTCTGAGCTGGGATGGGGCAGTGAGCTAAATAACGGTGATGGATCAAGCCCTGATCTTTGGACTGGGTAAGAGTGGTCTGCTTAATTCAGACACTCTGTTCATCACCACCCCCTTTTCTGAATCGTTTTTGGCCACTATAGGTGTAGCAGGGTATACTCAGACATGAGTCCCTTGCTCACTGCTCCATCAGGATTCAAGCAAGCCGGGCCGACGAGGCTGAAATGCCAGAAACCGGTCCCCGGTAGCTTGTATCCTTTCTGGTGAAGAATTGGCTTGGTAGTTTGGTCTGCCCTGTTCCCATGATGCACTGGGCCAGGGACAGACTAATTTGCATATAGCCAAGTTCTGAGCTGGGATGGGGCAGTGAGCTAAATAACGGTGATGGATCAAGCCCTGATGTTTCGACTGCGTAAGAGTGGTCTGCTTAATTCAGACACTCTGTTCATCACCACCCCCTTTTCTGAATCGTTTTTGGCCACTATAGGTGTGGCAGGGTATACTCAGACATGAGTCCCTTGCTCACTGCTCCATCAGGATTCAAGCAAGCCGGGCCGACGAGGCTGAAATGACAGAAACCGGTCCCCGGTAGCTTGTATCCTTTCTGGTGAAGAATTGGCTTGGTAGTTTGGTCTGCCCTGTTCCCATGATGCACTGGGCCAGGGGCAGACTAATTTGCATATAGCCAGGTTCTGAGCTGGGATGGGGCAGTGAGCTAAATAACGGTGATGGATCAAGCCCTGATCTTTGGACTGGGTAAGAGTGGTCTGCTTAATTCAGACACTCTGTTCATCACCACCCCCTTTTCTGAATCGTTTTTGGCCACTATAGGTGTGGCAGGGTATACTCAGACATGAGTCCCTTGCTCACTGCTCCATCAGGATTCAAGCAAGCCGGGCCGACGAGGCTGAAATGCCAGAAACCGGTCCCCGGTAGCTTGTATCCTTTCTGGTGAAGAATTGGCTTGGTAGTTTGGTCTGCCCTGTTCCCATGATGCACTGGGCCAGGGACAGACTAATTTGCATATAGCCAGGTTCTGAGCTGGGATGGGGCAGTGAGCTAAATAACGGTGATGGATCAAGCCCTGATCTTTGGACTGGGTAAGAGTGGTCTGCTTAATTCAGACACTCTGTTCATCACCACCCCCTTTTCTGAATCGTTTTTGGCCACTATAGGTGTGGCAGGGTATACTCAGACATGAGTCCCTTGCTCACTGCTCCATCAGGATTCAAGCAAGCCGGGCCGACGAGGCTGAAATGCCAGAAACCGGTCCCCGGTAGCTTGTATCCTTTCTGGTGAAGAATTGGCTTGGTAGTTTGGTCTGCCCTGTTCCCATGATGCACTGGGCCAGGGACAGACTAATTTGCATATAGCCAGGTTCTGAGCTGGGATGGGGCAGTGAGCTAAATAACGGTGATGAATCAAGCCCTGATCTTTGGACTGGGTAAGAGTGGTCTGCTTAATTCAGACACTCTGTTCATCACCACCCCCTTTTCTGAATCGTTTTTGGCCACTATAGGTGTGGCAGGGTATACTCAGACATGAGTCCCTTGCTCACTGCTCCATCAGGATTCAAGCAAGCCGGGCCGACGAGGCTGAAATGCCAGAAGCCGGTCCCCGGTAGCTTGTATCCTTTCTGGTGAAGAATTGGCTTGGTAGTTTGGTCTGCCCTCTTCCCATGATGCACTGGGCCAGGGACAGACTCATTTGCATATAGCCAGGTTCTGAGCTGGGATGGGGCAGTGAGCTAAATAACGGTGATGGATCAAGCCCTGATCTTTGGACTGGGTAAGAGTGGTCTTCTTAATTCAGACACTCTGTTCATCACCACCCCCTTTTCTGAATCGTTTTTGGCCACTATAGGTGTGGCAGGGTATACTCAGACATGAGTCCCTTGCTCACTGCTCCATCAGGATTCAAGCAACCCGGGCCGACGAGGCTGAAATGCCAGAAACCGGTCCCCGGTAGCTTGTATCCTTTCTGGTGAAGAATTGGCTTGGTAGTTTGGTCTGCCCTGTTCCCATGATGCACTGGGCCAGGGACAGACTAATTTGCATATAGCCAGGTTCTGAGCTGGGATGGGGCAGTGAGCTAAATAACGGTGATGGATCAAGCCCTGATCTTTGGACTGGGTAAGAGTGGTCTACTTAATTCAGACACTCTGTTCATCACCACCCCCTTTTCTGAATCTTTTTTGGCCACTATAGGTGTGGCAGGGTATACTCAGACATGAGTCCCTTGCTCACTGCTCCATCAGGATTCAAGCAAGCCGGGCCGACGAGGCTGAAATGCCAGAAACCGGTCCCCGGTAGCTTGTATCCTTTCTGGTGAAGAATTGGTGTGGTAGTTTGGTCTGCCCTGTTCCCATGATGCACTGGGCCAGGGACAGACTAATTTGCATATAGCCAGGTTCTGAGCTGGGATGGGGCAGTGAGCTAAATAACGGTGATGGATCAAGCCCTGATCTTTGGACTGGGTAAGAGTGGTCTGCTTAATTCAGACACTCTGTTCATCACCACCCCCTTTTCTGAATCGTTTTTGGCCACTATAGGTGTAGCAGGGTATACTCAGACATGAGTCCCTTGCTCACTGCTCCATCAGGATTCAAGCAAGCCGGGCCGACGAGGCTGAAATGCCAGAAACCGGTCCCCGGTAGCTTGTATCCTTTCTGGTGAAGAATTGGCTTGGTAGTTTGGTCTGCCCTGTTCCCATGATGCACTGGGCCAGGGACAGACTAATTTGCATATAGCCAGGTTCTGAGCTGGGATGGGGCAGTGAGCTAAATAACGGTGATGGATCAAGCCCTGATCTTTGGACTGGGTAAGAGTGGTCTGCTTAATTCAGACACTCTGTTCATCACCACCCCCTTTTCTGAATCGTTTTTGGCCACTATAGGTGTGGCAGGGTATACTCAGACATGAGTCCCTTGCTCACTGCTCCATCAGGATTCAAGCAAGCCGGGCCGACGAGGCTGAAATTCCAGAAACCGGTCCCCGGTAGCTTGTATCCTTTCTGGTGAAGCATTGGCTTGGTAGTTTGGTCTGCCCTGTTCCCATGATGCACTGGGCCAGGGACAGACTAATTTGTATATAGCCAGGTTCTGAGCTGGGATGGGGCAGTGAGCTAAATAACGGTGATGGATCAAGCCCTGATGTTTGGACTGGGTAAGAGTGGTATGCTTAATTCAGACACTCTGTTCATCACCACCCCCTTTTCTGAATCGTTTTTGGCCACTATAGGTGTGGCAGGGTATACTCAGACCTGAGTCCCTTGCTCACTGCTCCATCAGGATTCAAGCAAGCCGGGCCGACGAGGCTGAAATGCCAGAAACCGGTCCCCGGTAGCTTGTATCCTTTAGGGTGAAGAATTGGCTTGGTAGTTTGGTCTGCCCTGTTCCCATGATGCACTGGGCCAGGGACAGACTAATTTGCATATAGCCAGGTTCTGAGCTGGGATGGGGCAGTGAGCTAAATAACGGTGATGGATCAAGCCCTGATCTTTGGACTGGGTAAGAGTGGTCTGCTTAATTCAGACACTCTGTTCATCACCACCCCCTTTTCTGAATCGTTTTTGGCCACTATAGGTGTGGCAGGGTATACTCAGACATGAGTCCCTTGCTCACTGCTCCATCAGGATTCAAGCAAGCCGGGCCGACGAGGCTGAAATGCCAGAAACCTGTCCCCGGTAGATTGTATCCTTTCTGGTGAAGAATTGGCTTGGTAGTTTGGTCTGCCCTGTTCCCATGATGCACTGGGCCAGGGACAGACTAATTTGCATATAGCCAGGTTCTGAGCTGGGATGGGGCAGTGAGCTAAATAACGGTGATGAATCAAGCCCTGATCTTTGGACTGGGTAAGAGTGGTCTGCTTAATTCAGACACTCTGTTCATCACCACCCCCTTTTCTGAATCGTTTTTGGCCACTATAGGTGTGGCAGGGTATACTCAGACATGAGTCCCTTGCTCACTGCTCCATCAGGATTCAAGCAAGCCGGGCCGACGAGGCTGAAATGCCAGAAGCCGGTCCCCGGTAGCTTGTATCCTTTCTGGTGAAGAATTGGCTTGGTAGTTTGGTCTGCCCTGTTCCCATGATGCACTGGGCCAGGGGCAGACTAATTTGCATATAGCCAGGTTCTGAGCTGGGATGGGGCAGTGAGCTAAATAACGGTGATGGATCAAGCCCTGATCTTTGGACTGGGTAAGAGTGGTCTGCTTAATTCAGACACTCTGTTCATCACCACCCCCTTTTCTGAATCGTTTTTGGCCACTATAGGTGTGGCAGGGTATACTCAGACATGAGTCCCTTGCTCACTGCTCCATCAGGATTCAAGCAAGCCGGGCCGACGAGGCTGAAATGCCAGAAACCGGTCCCCGGTAGCTTGTATCCTTTCTGGTGAAGAATTGGCTTGGTAGTTTGGTCTGCCCTGTTCCCATGATGCACTGGGCCAGGGACAGACTAATTTGCATATAGCCAGGTTCTGAGCTGGGATGGGGCAGTGAGCTAAATAACGGTGATGGATCAAGCCCTGATCTTTGGACTGGGTAAGAGTGGTCTGCTTAATTCAGACACTCTGTTCATCACCACCCCCTTTTCTGAATCGTTTTTGGCCACTATAGGTGTGGCAGGGTATACTCAGACATGAGTCCCTTGCTCACTGCTCCATCAGGATTCAAGCAAGCCGGGCCGACGAGGCTGAAATGCCAGAAACCGGTCCCCGGTAGCTTGTATCCTTTCTGGTGAAGAATTGGCTTGGTAGTTTGGTCTGCCCTGTTCCCATGATGCACTGGGCCAGGGACAGACTAATTTGCATATAGCCAGGTTCTGAGCTGGGATGGGGCAGTGAGCTAAATAACGGTGATGAATCAAGCCCTGATCTTTGGACTGGGTAAGAGTGGTCTGCTTAATTCAGACACTCTGTTCATCACCACCCCCTTTTCTGAATCGTTTTTGGCCACTATAGGTGTGGCAGGGTATACTCAGACATGAGTCCCTTGCTCACTGCTCCATCAGGATTCAAGCAAGCCGGGCCGACGAGGCTGAAATGCCAGAAGCCGGTCCCCGGTAGCTTGTATCCTTTCTGGTGAAGAATTGGCTTGGTAGTTTGGTCTGCCCTCTTCCCATGATGCACTGGGCCAGGGACAGACTCATTTGCATATAGCCAGGTTCTGAGCTGGGATGGGGCAGTGAGCTAAATAACGGTGATGGATCAAGCCCTGATCTTTGGACTGGGTAAGAGTGGTCTTCTTAATTCAGACACTCTGTTCATCACCACCCCCTTTTCTGAATCGTTTTTGGCCACTATAGGTGTGGCAGGGTATACTCAGACATGAGTCCCTTGCTCACTGCTCCATCAGGATTCAAGCAACCCGGGCCGACGAGGCTGAAATGCCAGAAACCGGTCCCCGGTAGCTTGTATCCTTTCTGGTGAAGAATTGGCTTGGTAGTTTGGTCTGCCCTGTTCCCATGATGCACTGGGCCAGGGACAGACTAATTTGCATATAGCCAGGTTCTGAGCTGGGATGGGGCAGTGAGCTAAATAACGGTGATGGATCAAGCCCTGATCTTTGGACTGGGTAAGAGTGGTCTACTTAATTCAGACACTCTGTTCATCACCACCCCCTTTTCTGAATCTTTTTTGGCCACTATAGGTGTGGCAGGGTATACTCAGACATGAGTCCCTTGCTCACTGCTCCATCAGGATTCAAGCAAGCCGGGCCGACGAGGCTGAAATGCCAGAAACCGGTCCCCGGTAGCTTGTATCCTTTCTGGTGAAGAATTGGTGTGGTAGTTTGGTCTGCCCTGTTCCCATGATGCACTGGGCCAGGGACAGACTAATTTGCATATAGCCAGGTTCTGAGCTGGGATGGGGCAGTGAGCTAAATAACGGTGATGGATCAAGCCCTGATCTTTGGACTGGGTAAGAGTGGTCTGCTTAATTCAGACACTCTGTTCATCACCACCCCCTTTTCTGAATCGTTTTTGGCCACTATAGGTGTAGCAGGGTATACTCAGACATGAGTCCCTTGCTCACTGCTCCATCAGGATTCAAGCAAGCCGGGCCGACGAGGCTGAAATGCCAGAAACCGGTCCCCGGTAGCTTGTATCCTTTCTGGTGAAGAATTGGCTTGGTAGTTTGGTCTGCCCTGTTCCCATGATGCACTGGGCCAGGGACAGACTAATTTGCATATAGCCAGGTTCTGAGCTGGGATGGGGCAGTGAGCTAAATAACGGTGATGGATCAAGCCCTGATCTTTGGACTGGGTAAGAGTGGTCTGCTTAATTCAGACACTCTGTTCATCACCACCCCCTTTTCTGAATCGTTTTTGGCCACTATAGGTGTGGCAGGGTATACTCAGACATGAGTCCCTTGCTCACTGCTCCATCAGGATTCAAGCAAGCCGGGCCGACGAGGCTGAAATTCCAGAAACCGGTCCCCGGTAGCTTGTATCCTTTCTGGTGAAGCATTGGCTTGGTAGTTTGGTCTGCCCTGTTCCCATGATGCACTGGGCCAGGGACAGACTAATTTGTATATAGCCAGGTTCTGAGCTGGGATGGGGCAGTGAGCTAAATAACGGTGATGGATCAAGCCCTGATGTTTGGACTGGGTAAGAGTGGTATGCTTAATTCAGACACTCTGTTCATCACCACCCCCTTTTCTGAATCGTTTTTGGCCACTATAGGTGTGGCAGGGTATACTCAGACCTGAGTCCCTTGCTCACTGCTCCATCAGGATTCAAGCAAGCCGGGCCGACGAGGCTGAAATGCCAGAAACCGGTCCCCGGTAGCTTGTATCCTTTAGGGTGAAGAATTGGCTTGGTAGTTTGGTCTGCCCTGTTCCCATGATGCACTGGGCCAGGGACAGACTAATTTGCATATAGCCAGGTTCTGAGCTGGGATGGGGCAGTGAGCTAAATAACGGTGATGGATCAAGCCCTGATCTTTGGACTGGGTAAGAGTGGTCTGCTTAATTCAGACACTCTGTTCATCACCACCCCCTTTTCTGAATCGTTTTTGGCCACTATAGGTGTGGCAGGGTATACTCAGACATGAGTCCCTTGCTCACTGCTCCATCAGGATTCAAGCAAGCCGGGCCGACGAGGCTGAAATGCCAGAAACCTGTCCCCGGTAGATTGTATCCTTTCTGGTGAAGAATTGGCTTGGTAGTTTGGTCTGCCCTGTTCCCATGATGCACTGGGCCAGGGACAGACTAATTTGCATATAGCCAGGTTCTGAGCTGGGATGGGGCAGTGAGCTAAATAACGGTGATGAATCAAGCCCTGATCTTTGGACTGGGTAAGAGTGGTCTGCTTAATTCAGACACTCTGTTCATCACCACCCCCTTTTCTGAATCGTTTTTGGCCACTATAGGTGTGGCAGGGTATACTCAGACATGAGTCCCTTGCTCACTGCTCCATCAGGATTCAAGCAAGCCGGGCCGACGAGGCTGAAATGCCAGAAGCCGGTCCCCGGTAGCTTGTATCCTTTCTGGTGAAGAATTGGCTTGGTAGTTTGGTCTGCCCTCTTCCCATGATGCACTGGGCCAGGGACAGACTCATTTGCATATAGCCAGGTTCTGAGCTGGGATGGGGCAGTGAGCTAAATAACGGTGATGGATCAAGCCCTGATCTTTGGACTGGGTAAGAGTGGTCTGCTTAATTCAGACACTCTGTTCATCACCACCCCCTTTTCTGAATCGTTTTTGGCCACTATAGGTGTGGCAGGGTATACTCAGACATGAGTCCCTTGCTCACTGCTCCATCAGGATTCAAGCAACCCGGGCCGACGAGGCTGAAATGCCAGAAACCGGTCCCCGGTAGCTTGTATCCTTTCTGGTGAAGAATTGGCTTGGTAGTTTGGTCTGCCCTGTTCCCATGATGCACTGGGCCAGGGACAGACTAATTTGCATATAGCCAGGTTCTGAGCTGGGATGGGGCAGTGAGCTAAATAACGGTGATGGATCAAGCCCTGATCTTTGGACTGGGTAAGAGTGGTCTGCTTAATTCAGACACTCTGTTCATCACCACCCCCTTTTCTGAATCGTTTTTGGCCACTATAGGTGTAGCAGGGTATACTCAGACATGAGTCCCTTGCTCACTGCTCCATCAGGATTCAAGCAAGCCGGGCCGACGAGGCTGAAATGCCAGAAACCGGTCCCCGGTAGCTTGTATCCTTTCTGGTGAAGAATTGGCTTGGTAGTTTGGTCTGCCCTGTTCCCATGATGCACTGGGCCAGGGACAGACTAATTTGCATATAGCCAGGTTCTGAGCTGGGATGGGGCAGTGAGCTAAATAACGGTGATGGATCAAGCCCTGATCTTTGGACTGGGTAAGAGTGGTCTGCTTAATTCAGACACTCTGTTCATCACCGCCCCCTTTTCTGAATCGTTTTTGGCCACTATAGGTGTGGCAGGGTATACTCAGACATGAGTCCCTTGCTCACTGCTCCATCAGGATTCAAGCAAGCCGGGCCGACGAGGCTGAAATTCCAGAAACCGGTCCCCGGTAGCTTGTATCCTTTCTGGTGAAGAATTGGCTTGGTAGTTTGGTCTGCCCTGTTCCCATGATGCACTGGGCCAGGGACAGACTAATTTGTATATAGACAGGTTCTGAGCTGGGATGGGGCAGTGAGCTAAATAACGGTGATGGATCAAGCCCTGATGTTTGGACTGGGTAAGAGTGGTCTGCTTAATTCAGACACTCTGTTCATCACCACCCCCTTTTCTGAATCGTTTTTGGCCACTATAGGTGTGGCAGGGTATACTCAGACCTGAGTCCCTTGCTCACTGCTCCATCAGGATTCAAGCAAGCCGGGCCGACGAGGCTGAAATGCCAGAAACCGGTCCCCGGTAGCTTGTATCCTTTAGGGTGAAGAATTGGCTTGGTAGTTTGGTCTGCCCTGTTCCCATGATGCACTGGGCCAGGGACAGACTAATTTGCATATAGCCAGGTTCTGAGCTGGGATGGGGCAGTGAGCTAAATAACGGTGATGGATCAAGCCCTGATCTTTGGACTGGGTAAGAGTGGTCTGCTTAATTCAGACACTCTGTTCATCACCACCCCCTTTTCTGAATCGTTTTTGGCCACTATAGGTGTGGCAGGGTATACTCAGACATGAGTCCTTTGCTCACTGCTCCATCAGGATTCAAACAAGCCGGGCCGACGAGGCTGAAATGCCAGAAACCGGTCCCCGGTAGCTTGTATCCTTTCTGGTGAAGAATTGGCTTGGTAGTTTGGTCTGCCCTGTTCCCATGATGCACTGGGCCAGGGACAGACTAATTTGCATATAGCCAGGTTCTGAGCTGGGATGGGGCAGTGAGCTAAATAACGGTGATGGATCAAGCCCTGATCTTTGGACTGGGTAAGAGTGGTCTGCTTAATTCAGACACTCTGTTCATCACCACCCCCTTTTCTGAATCGTTTTTGGCCACTATAGGTGTGGCAGGGTATACTCAGACATGAGTCCCTTGCTCACTGCTCCATCAGGATTCAAGCAAGCCGGGCCGACGAGGCTGAAATGCCAGAAACCTGTCCCCGGTAGATTGTATCCTTTCTGGTGAAGAATTGGCTTGGTAGTTTGGTCTGCCCTGTTCCCATGATGCACTGGGCCAGGGACAGACTAATTTGCATATAGCCAGGTTCTGAGCTGGGATGGGGCAGTGAGCTAAATAACGGTGATGAATCAAGCCCTGATCTTTGGACTGGGTAAGAGTGGTCTGCTTAATTCAGACACTCTGTTCATCACCACCCCCTTTTCTGAATCGTTTTTGGCCACTATAGGTGTGGCAGGGTATACTCAGACATGAGTCCCTTGCTCACTGCTCCATCAGGATTCAAGCAAGCCGGGCCGACGAGGCTGAAATGCCAGAAGCCGGTCCCCGGTAGCTTGTATCCTTTCTGGTGAAGAATTGGCTTGGTAGTTTGGTCTGCCCTCTTCCCATGATGCACTGGGCCAGGGACAGACTCATTTGCATATAGCCAGGTTCTGAGCTGGGATGGGGCAGTGAGCTAAATAACGGTGATGGATCAAGCCCTGATCTTTGGACTGGGTAAGAGTGGTCTGCTTAATTCAGACACTCTGTTCATCACCACCCCCTTTTCTGAATCGTTTTTGGCCACTATAGGTGTGGCAGGGTATACTCAGACATGAGTCCCTTGCTCACTGCTCCATCAGGATTCAAGCAACCCGGGCCGACGAGGCTGAAATGCCAGAAACCGGTCCCCGGTAGCTTGTATCCTTTCTGGTGAAGAATTGGCTTGGTAGTTTGGTCTGCCCTGTTCCCATGATGCACTGGGCCAGGGACAGACTAATTTGCATATAGCCAGGTTCTGAGCTGGGATGGGGCAGTGAGCTAAATAACGGTGATGGATCAAGCCCTGATCTTTGGACTGGGTAAGAGTGGTCTGCTTAATTCAGACACTCTGTTCATCACCACCCCCTTTTCTGAATCTTTTTTGGCCACTATAGGTGTGGCAGGGTATACTCAGACATGAGTCCCTTGCTCACTGCTCCATCAGGATTCAAGCAAGCCGGGCCGACGAGGCTGAAATGCCAGAAACCGGTCCCCGGTAGCTTGTATCCTTTCTGGTGAAGAATTGGCTTGGTAGTTTGGTCTGCCCTGTTCCCATGATGCACTGGGCCAGGGACAGACTAATTTGCATATAGCCAGGTTCTGAGCTGGGATGGGGCAGTGAGCTAAATAACGGTGATGGATCAAGCCCTGATCTTTGGACTGGGTAAGAGTGGTCTGCTTAATTCAGACACTCTGTTCATCACCACCCCCTTTTCTGAATCGTTTTTGGCCACTATAGGTGTGGCAGGGTATACTCAGACATGAGTCCCTTGCTCACTGCTCCATCAGGATTCAAGCAAGCCGGGCCGACGAGGCTGAAATGCCAGAAACCGGTGCCCGGTAGCTTGTATTCTTTCTGGTGAAGAATTGGCTTGGTAGTTTGGTCTGCCCTGTTCCCATGATGCACTGGGCCAGGGACAGACTAATTTGCATATAGCCAGGTTCTGAGCTGGGATGGGGCAGTGAGCTAAATAACGGTGATGGATCAAGCCCTGATCTTTGGACTGGGTAAGAGTGGTCTGCTTAATTCAGACACTCTGTTCATCACCACCCCCTTTTCTGAATCGTTTTTGGCCACTATAGGTGTGGCAGGGTATACTCAGACATGAGTCCCTTGCTCACTGCTCCATCAGGATTCAAGCAAGCCGGGCCGACGAGGCTGAAATGCCAGAAACCGGTCCCCGGTAGCTTGTATCCTTTCTGGTGAAGAATTGGCGTGGTAGTTTGGTCTGCCCTGTTCCCATGATGCACTGGGCCAGGGACAGACTAATTTGCATATAGCCAGGTTCTGAGCTGGGATGGGGCAGTGAGCTAAATAACGGTGATGGATCAAGCCCTGATCTTTGGACTGGGTAAGAGTGGTCTGCTTAATTCAGACACTCTGTTCATCACCACCCCCTTTTCTGAATCGTTTTTGGCCACTATAGGTGTAGCAGGGTATACTCAGACATGAGTCCCTTGCTCACTGCTCCATCAGGATTCAAGCAAGCCGGGCCGACGAGGCTGAAATGCCAGAAACCGGTCCCCGGTAGCTTGTATCCTTTCTGGTGAAGAATTGGCTTGGTAGTTTGGTCTGCCCTGTTCCCATGATGCACTGGGCCAGGGACAGACTAATTTGCATATAGCCAGGTTCTGAGCTGGGATGGGGCAGTGAGCTAAATAACGGTGATGGATCAAGCCCTGATCTTTGGACTGGGTAAGAGTGGTCTGCTTAATTCAGACACTCTGTTCATCACCACCCCCTTTTCTGAATCGTTTTTGGCCACTATAGGTGTGGCAGGGTATACTCAGACATGAGTCCTTTGCTCACTGCTCCATCAGGATTCAAACAAGCTGGGCCGACGAGGCTGAAATGCCAGAAACCGGTCCCCGGTAGCTTGTATCCTTTCTGGTGAAGAATTGGCTTGGTAGTTTTGTCTGCCCTGTTCCCATGATGCACTGGGCCAGGGACAGACTAATTTGCATATAGCCAGGTTCTGAGCTGGGATGGGGCAGTGAGCTAAATAACGGTGATGGATCAAGCCCTGATCTTTGGACTGGGTAAGAGTGGTCTGCTTAATTCAGACACTCTGTTCATCACCACCCCATTTTCTGAATCGTTTTTGGCCACTATAGGTGTGGCAGGGTATACTCAGACATGAGTCCCTTGCTCACTGCTCCATCAGGATTCAAGCAAGCCGGGCCGACGAGGCTGAAATGCCAGAAACCGGTCCCCGGTAGCTTGTATCCTTTCTGGTGAAGAATTGGCTTGGTAGTTTGGTCTGCCCTGTTCCCATGATGCACTGGGCCAGGGACAGACTAATTTGCATATAGCCAGGTTCTGAGCTGGGATGGGGCAGTGAGCTAAATAACGGTGATGGATCAAGCCCTGATCTTTGGACTGGGTAAGAGTGGTCTGCTTAATTCAGACACTCTGTTCATCACCACCCCCTTTTCTGAATCGTTTTTGGCCACTATAGGTGTGGGAGGGTATACTCAGACATGAGTCCCTTGCTCACTGCTCCATCAGGATTCAAGCAAGCCGGGCCGACGAGGCTGAAATGCCAGAAACCGGTCCCCGGTAGCTTGTATCCTTTCTGGTGAAGAATTGGCTTGGTAGTTTGGTCTGCCCTGTTCCCATGATGCACTGGGCCAGGGACAGACTAATTTGCATATAGCCAGGTTCTGAGCTGGGATGGGGCAGTGAGCTAAATAACGGTGATGGATCAAGCCCTGATCTTTGGACTGGGTAAGAATGGTCAGCTTAATTCAGACACTCTGTTCATCACCACCCCCTTTTCTGAATCGTTTTTGGCCACTATAGGTGTAGCAGGGTATACTCAGACATGAGTCCCTTGCTCACTGCTCCATCAGGATTCAAGCAAGCCGGGCCGACGAGGCTGAAATGCCAGAAACCGGTCCCCGGTAGCTTGTATCCTTTCTGGTGAAGAATTGGCTTGGTAGTTTGGTCTGCCCTGTTCCCATGATGCACTGGGCCAGGGACAGACTAATTTGCATATAGCCAGGTTCTGAGCTGGGATGGGGCAGTGAGCTAAATAACGGTGATGGATCAAGCCCTGATGTTTTGACTGGGTAAGAGTGGTCTGCTTAATTCAGACACTCTGTTCATCACCACCCCCTTTTCTGAATCGTTTTTGGCCCCTATAGGTGTGGCAGGGTATACTCAGACATGAGTCCCTTGCTCACTGCTCCATCAGGATTGAAGCAAGCCAGGCCGACGAGGCTGAAATGCCAGAAACCGGTCCCTGGTAGCTTGTATCCTTTCTGGTGGAGAATTGGCTTGGTAGTTTGGTCTGCCCTGTTCCCATGATGCACTGGGCCAGGGGCAGACTAATTTGCATATAGCCAGGTTCTGAGCTGGGATGGGGCAGTGAGCTAAATAACGGTGATGGATCAAGCCCTGATCTTTGGACTGGGTAAGAGTGGTCTGCTTAATTCAGACACTCTGTTCATCACCACCCCCTTTTCTGAATCGTTTTTGGCCACTATAGGTGTGGCAGGGTATACTCAGACATGAGTCCCTTGCTCACTGCTCCATCAGGATTCAAGCAAGCCGGGCCGACGAGGCTGAAATGCCAGAAACTGGTCCCCGGTAGCTTGTATCCTTTCTGGTGAAGAATTGGCTTGGTAGTTTGGTCTGCCCTGTTCCCATGATGCACTGGGCCAGGGACAGACTAATTTGCATATAGCCAGGTTCTGAGCTGGGATGGGGCAGTGAGCTAAATAACGGTGATGGATCAAGCCCTGATCTTTGGACTGGGTAAGAGTGATCTGCTTAATTCAGACACTCTGTTCATCACCACCCCCTTTTCTGAATCGTTTTTGGCCACTATAGGTGTGGCAGGGTATACTCAGACATGAGTCCCTTGCTCACTGCTCCATCAGGATTCAAGCAAGCCGGGCCGACGAGGCTGAAATGCCAGAAACCGGTCCCCGGTAGCTTGTATCCTTTCTGGTGAAGAATTGGCTTGGTAGTTTTGTCTGCCCTGTTCCCATGATGCACTGGGCCAGGGACAGACTAATTTGCATATAGCCAGGTTCTGAGCTGGGATGGGGCAGTGAGCTAAATAACGGTGATGGATCAAGCCCTGATCTTTGGACTGGGTAAGAGTGGTCTGCTTAATTCAGACTCTCTGTTCATCACCACCCCCTTTTCTGAATCGTTTTTGGCCACTATAGGTGTGGCAGGGTATACTCAGACATGAGTCTCTTGCTCACTGCTCCATCAGGATTCAAGCAAGCCGGGCCGACGAGGCTGAAATGCCAGAAACCGGTCCCCGGTAGCTTGTATCCTTTCTGGTGAAGAATTGGCTTGGTAGTTTGGTCTGCCCTGTTCCCATGATGCACTGGGCCAGGGACAGACTAATTTGCATATAGCCAGGTTCTGAGCTGGGATGGGGCAGTGAGCTAAATAACGGTGATGGATCAAGCCCTGATCTTTGGACTTGGTAAGAGTGGTTTGCTTAATTCAGACACTCTGTTCATCACCACCCCCTTTTCTGAATCGTTTTTGGCCACTATAGGTGTGGCAGGGTATACTCAGACATGAGTCCCTTGCTCACTGCTCCATCAGGATTCAAGCAAGCCGGGCCGACGAGGCTGAAATGCCAGAAACCGGTCCCCGGTAGCTTGTATCCTTTCTGGTGAAGAATTGGCTTGGTAGTTTGGTCTGCCCTGTTCCCATGATGCACTGGGCCAGGGACAGACTAATTTGCATATAGCCAGGTTCTGAGCTGGGATGGGGCAGTGAGCTAAATAACGGTGATGGATCAAGCCCTGATCTTTGGACTGGCTAAGAGTGGTCTGCTTAATTCAGACACTCTGTTCATCACCACCCCCTTTTCTGAATCGTTTTTGGCCACTATAGGTGTGGCAGGGTATACTCAGACATGAGTCCCTTGCTCACTGCTCCATCAGGATTCAAGCAAGCCGGGCCGACGAGGCTGAAATGCCAGAAACCGGTCCCCGGTAGCTTGTATCCTTTCTGGTGAAGAATTGGCTTGGTAGTTTGGTCTGCCCTGTTCCCATGATGCACTGGGCCAGGGACAGACTAATTTGCATATAGCCAGGTTCTGAGCTGGGATGGGGCAGTGAGCTAAATAACGGTGATGGATCAAGCCCTGATCTTTGGACTGGGTAAGAGTGGTCTGCTTAATTCAGACACTCTGTTCATCACCACCCCCTTTTCTGAATCGTTTTTGGCTACTATAGGTGTGGCAGGGTATACTCAGACATGAGTCCCTTGCTCACTGCTCCATCAGGATTCAAGCAAGCCGGGCCGACGAGGCTGAAATGCCAGAAACCGGTCCCCGGTAGCTTGTATCCTTTCTGGTGAAGAATTGGCTTGGTAGTTTGGTCTGCCCTGTTCCCATGATGCACTGGGCCAGGGACAGACTAATTTGCATATAGCCAGGTTCTGAGCTGGGATGGGGCAGTGAGCTAAATAACGGTGATGGATCAAGCCTAAGCATGAGCGCAAAATCCGCTCCGATCGCGGATTTTGCGGATTTTCGGTAAATCCGCGATCCGCGATCCGCGAACTCTCGCGAATTTACCGAGAATCCGCAATCCGCGATCGGAGCGGATTTTGCGGTCAAAAGTTCAAGCCTAACATAATTTACGATGGCGCCGGCAAGCTGCCAGCGCCATCCTCAAATGGTTACTTAATTAGCTTCGACAGGAAGCTCTAACAGATAAGATAAAGCAAGGGCTCGAGCGCCTGCTTTATTTTATCAGTTGGAGCTTCCTGTTGAAGCCAATTAAGTAACTTTTGCAGGATGGCGCTGGCAGCTTGCCGGCGCCATCGTAAATTATTTAAATGGTGGTGTCTTCTTGAATAAATATGAAGGGCAGGGTTCATTCGGGCACGACGGTCCTGGCACAAAAAATAAACCTCAACAGATATCAATAAAGCATGTGCCCTAGTTGAAGCGCAAATGCAGTGACTCATTCATCAGCCCAAAAATAAATAATCGTGAGAGTTGTGGAGGCTGGGCAGGTGTGCCTTGTTCCCAAATATACCATTGAAAATCCGCTGTGATGCTGGCCAGAGGCATTTGCATCTTTGACTTTGACGAGCGGAATCCCCGTGCTGTTCCTGTGACCAGGGGCTTCTGTCTCTTAATCTGCTGCTCTGATCGGCTTTTATACACACAAGCGGCATGTGCGCTCGCATGGAAGCCCCGTCCGTTTGGCCCCGCCCGAGCTTCTGTCTCTTAATCTGCTGCTCTGATCGGTCTCTGACCTGTTATACACACAAGCGGCATGTGCGCTCGCATGGAAGCCCCGTCCATTTGGCCCCGCCCACACACTCGAGGAAGCCCCGCCCCCAAATCCGCCGATCCGCATAATCCGCGGATTTTGCGGATCCACGATCCGTGAATCCGCAAATCCGTGAATCGTGGATCCGCAAAATCCGCCCATGCTTAAAAAGCCCTGATCTTTGGACTGGGTAAGAGTGGTCTGCTTAATTCAGACACTCTGTTCATCACCACCCCCTTTTCTGAATCGTTTTTGGCCACTATAGGTGTGGCAGGGTATACTCAGACATGAGTCCCTTGCTCACTGCTCCATCAGGATTCAAGCAAGCCGGGCCGACGAGGCTGAAATGCCAGAAACCGGTCCCCGGTAGCTTGTATCCTTTCTGGTGAAGAATTGGCTTGGTAGTTTGGTCTGCCCTGTTCCCATGATGCACTGGGCCAGGGACAGACTAATTTGCATATAGCCAGGTTCTGAGCTGGGATGGGGCAGTGAGCTAAATAACGGTGATGGATCAAGCCCTGATCTTTGGACTGGGTAAGAGTGGTCTGCTTAATTCAGACACTCTGTTCATCACCACCCCCTTTTCTGAATCGTTTTTGGCCACTATAGGTGTGGCAGGGTATACTCAGACATGAGTCCCTTGCTCACTGCTCCATCAGGATTCAAGCAAGCCGGGCCGACGAGGCTGAAATGCCAGAAACCGGTCCCCGGTAGCTTGTATCCTTTCTGGTGAAGAATTGGCTTGGTAGTTTGGTCTGCCCTGTTCCCATGATGCACTGGGCCAGGGACAGACTAATTTGCATATAGCCAGGTTCTGAGCTGGGATGGGGCAGTGAGCTAAATAACGGTGATGGATCAAGCCCTGATCTTTGGACTGGGTAAGAGTGGTCTGCTTAATTCAGACACTCTGTTCATCACCACCCCCTTTTCTGAATCGTTTTTAGCCACTATAGGTGTGGCAGGGTATACTCAGACATGAGTCCCTTGCTCACTGCTCCATCAGGATTCAAGCAAGCCGGGCCGACGAGGCTGAAATGCCAGAAACCGGTCCCCGGTAGCTTGTATCCTTTCTGGTGAAGAATTGGCTTGGTAGTTTGGTCTGCCCTGTTCCCATGATGCACTGGGCCAGGGACAGACTAATTTGCATATAGCCAGGTTCTTAGCTGGGATGGGGCAGTGAGCTAAATAACGGTGATGGATCAAGCCCTGATCTTTGGACTGGGTAAGAGTGGTCTGCTTAATTCAGACACTCTGTTCATCACCACCCCCTTTTCTGAATCGTTTTTGGCCACTATAGGTGTGGCAGGGTATACTCAGACATGAGTCCCTGGCTCACTGCTCCATCAGGATTCAAGCAACCCGGGCCGACGAGGCTGAAATGCCAGAAACCGGTCCCCGGTAGCTTGTATCCTTTCTGGTGAAGAATTGGCTTGGTAGTTTGGTCTGCCCTGTTCCCATGATGCACTGAGCCAGGGACAGACTAATTTGCATATAGCCAGGTTCTGAGCTGGGATGGGGCAGTGAGCTAAATAACGGTGATGGATCAAGCCCTGATCTTTGGACTGGGTAAGAGTGGTCTGCTTAATTCAGACACTCTGTTCATCACCACCCCCTTTTCTGAATCGTTTTTGGCCACTATAGGTGTGGCAGGGTATACTCAGACATGAGTCCCTTGCTCACTGCTCCATCAGGATTCAAGCAAGCCGGGCCGACGAGGCTGAAATGCCAGGAACCGGTCCCCGGTAGCTTGTATCCTTTCTGGTGAAGAATTGGCTTGGTAGTTTGGTCTGCCCTGTTCCCATGATGCACTGGGCCAGGGACAGACTAATTTGCATATAGCCAGGTTCTGAGCTGGGATGGGGCAGTGAGCTAAATAACGGTGATGGATCAAGCCCTGATCTTTGGACTGGGTAAGAGTGGTCTGCTTAATTCAGACACTCTGTTCATCACCACCCCCTTTTCTGAATCGTTTTTGGCCACTATAGGTGTGGCAGGGTATACTCAGACATGAGTCCCTTGCTCACTGCTCCATCAGGATTCAAGCAAGCCAGGCCGACGAGGCTGAAATGCCAGAAACCGGTCCTCGGTAGCTTGTATCCTTTCTGGTGAAGAATTGGCTTGGTAGTTTGGTCTGCCCTGTTCCCATGATGCACTGGGCCAGGGACAGACTAATTTGCATATAGCCAGGTTCTGAGCTGGGATGGGGCAGTGAGCTAAATAACGGTGATGGATCAAGCCCTGATCTTTGGACTGGGTAAGAGTGGTCTGCTTAATTCAGACACTCTGTTCATCACCACCCCCTTTTCTGAATCGTTTTTGGCCACTATAGGTGTGGCAGGGTATACTCAGACATGAGTCCCTTGCTCACTGCTCCATCAGGATTCAAGCAAGCCGGGCCGACGAGGCTGAAATGCCAGAAACCGGTCCCCGGTAGCTTGTATCCTTTCTGGTGAAGAATTGGCTTGGTAGTTTGGTCTGCCCTGTTCCCATGATGCACAGGGCCAGGGACAGACTAATTTGCATATAGCCAGGTTCTGAGCTGGGATGGGGCAGTGAGCTAAATAACGGTGATGGATCAAGCCCTGATCTTTGGACTGGGTAAGAGTGGTCTGCTTAATTCAGACACTCTGTTCATCACCACCCCCTTTTCTGAATCGTTTTTGGCCACTATAGGTGTGGCAGGGTATACTCAGACATGAGTCCCTTGCTCACTGCTCCATCAGGATTCAAGCAAGCCAGGCCGACGAGGCTGAAATGCCAGAAACCGGTCCTCGGTAGCTTGTATCCTTTCTGGTGAAGAATTGGCTTGGTAGTTTGGTCTGCCCTGTTCCCATGATGCACTGGGCCAGGGACAGACTAATTTGCATATAGCCAGGTTCTGAGCTGGGATGGGGCAGTGAGCTAAATAACGGTGATGGATCAAGCCCTGATCTTTGGACTGGGTAAGAGTGGTCTGCTTAATTCAGACACTCTGTTCATCACCACCCCCTTTTCTGAATCGTTTTTGGCCACTATAGGTGTGGCAGGGTATACTCAGACATGAGTCCCTTGCTCACTGCTCCATCAGGATTCAAGCAAGCCGGGCCGACGAGGCTGAAATGCCAGAAACCGGTTCCCGGTAGCTTGTATCCTTTCTGGTGAAGAATTGGCTTGGTAGTTTGGTCTGCCCTGTTCCCATGATGCACTGGGCCAGGGACAGACTAATTTGCATATAGCCAGGTTCTGAGCTGGGATGGGGCAGTGAGCTAAATAACGGTGATGGATCAAGCCCTGATCTTTGGACTGGGTAAGAGTGGTCTGCTTAATTCAGACACTCTGTTCATCACCACCCCCTTTTCTGAATCGTTTTTGGCCACTATAGGTGTGGCAGGGTATACTCAGACATGAGTTCCTTGCTCACTGCTCCATCAGGATTCAAGCAAGCCGGGCCGACGAGGCTGAAATGCCAGAAACCGGTCCCCGGTAGCTTGTATCCTTTCTGGTGAAGAATTGGCTTGGTAGTTTGGTCTGCCCTGTTCCCATGATGCACTGGGCCAGGGACAGACTAATTTGCATATAGCCAGGTTCTGAGCTGGGATGGGGCAGTGAGCTAAATAACGGTGATGGATCAAGCCCTGATCTTTGGACTGGGTAAGAGTGGTCTGCTTAATTCAGACACTCTGTTCATCACCACCCCCTTTTCTGAATCGTTTTTGGCCACTATAGGTGTGGCAGGGTATACTCAGACATGAGTCCCTTGCTCACTGCTCCATCAGGATTCAAGCAAGCCGGGCCGACGAGGCTGAAATGCCAGAAACCGGTCCCCGGTAGCTTGTATCCTTTCTGGTGAAGAATTGGCTTGGTAGTTTGGTCTGCCCTGTTCCCATGATGCACTGGGCCAGGGACAGACTAATTTGCATATAGCCAGGTTCTGAGCTGGGATGGGACAGTGAGCTAAATAACGGTGATGGATCAAGCCCTGATCTTTGGACTGGGTAAGAGTGGTCTGCTTAATTCAGACACTCTGTTCATCACCCCCCCCTTTTCTGAATCAACAGCAGACGGGCACATGCAGGATTGAGCCCAATGATCCCGGGGCTCAGGTCAGGGGGCAAGCTCTGGTTCAAGCCCTTGGAGATCAGTTTCAGGCACAAGTCTTCAAAGTCCTTTCTGGTCTTTTCCTCTCCTTTCTTCAGCAAGGCACCAACTGTAGGCCAGTCCCTCAGGTCAGGGACAGTCTTCCTCCTGGCAGAGGTTCTTCATGGTCAAAACAGGATCTGATTTCTTAGGAGCAGGGCTCCTCTTTTTATACACAGTTTCTTTTGTTCTTTCAGGCCAGGGGGGCATTTGCCTAATCCAGTCCAGGCCCTGAGCACTTTGTTTTGCCAACTCTGGCTTTTCCTTTCAGGGAGAAGGGAAGGGACATCAGACTCTCTGCAGGAGGTGGAGTCAGCATTGTGGTGGCAAGTACAGGCCAGGAGTACTCTGTTGACGGTCTTCCCCTCTCTCTCTCTCTCTTCACAAGGTGCAGGGCAGAGTCATCAGTCGCTCCCCAGGGGGCGGAGCCAGCATTGAGGTGGCAGAGCACAGCCCTATTCAGAGTCAAGGGGCACTCCCCCCACCCATCCTGGTGTAACCCCACTATTCACCACCTGTCATCCCCAGCCTTGTCACTCACAGAAACCAGACAGCAGATACACATAAGAGCAGAGGTGGGCTGACATGGTTAGGCAAGCAAATACTAACTTTTTAAAAGTAGTATTTGCAAACACAGGATATTAAAATAAACGTTACTAAAAGAAGTATTTTATTATTCTGAGTTCAGGCATACTAAACTTGACTTTCTACCATGCTCTCTGAGTCTGTTAGGATTATAGAGTTTAATAATTCCAGCAGCCCATACTGTCCTATGGAGAGCAGGTAGCCTTACAATAGTGAAAAACGAAAATGGCTGTAATTCACTATTAGGACATGCCACACACATCAGGGCTTGTCCTACCTTATGCTTACAATGCACCCTGACCTTTGGACTACCATAGGGGAGACTAATATGAAGTTAAGGTAAGGTTTAGGGACTGGCAAGTAGGTGCACTTGCGCAGTCAGCATGACAGTAGCAGACTGCACGCAGGTTCTGCAATGGCAGACCTTAGACACATTTTACTAGGCCGCTTCTGTGGGTGGCACAACCAGTGCTGCAAGCCCACTAGCAGCATTTGGATTTACAAGCCCTGGCACTCCTGGTGCACTTTACTGGGGACTGACAGTAAACCAAATAAGCCAATCATGGACACCAATCAATGTAAACATTTTTCAGTAGGGAGAGCATGTGCACTTTAGCACTGGTCAGCAGTGGTACAGTGCCCAGAGTCATTAAACCAACAAAAACAGATCAGAGAGAATATTGGAGGAAGGCAAAAAGTTCAGGAATGACCCTGCCAAGAGGGCCAAGTCCAACACCCCCTTACATGGCCCCACCGCTGTTACCTGCACAGAGCGCGGCTGTATATGCCCCTCTCCTCCACTGCCCTAGCGCTGATTTGAGCTGCCGTGCAACGCTCACACACCTTAGCGCCATAGTGCTAGGGTGCATGCCTGAGTCTACCATAGGTTTTGTACAGGAAGGGTATCCGTCCTGTACAAAATACTATGGCTAGACAAGTTTAAAACCTTTTCCTACTTTGTATGTGTGCTGTGCAGTGCCGCACACATGCAAAGTCGGAAAAGCAAGGAGAAATGGAAACATTTTCCTTCTAACGCCTGCTTTGCAGTGGTGTACATTTTTGGCACTACTTCCTGTCTACTAATGTCAGTAAATAGAAGTTAGTGTCAGAAAGCATGGGTGGTTACATGGGAGCGGCCTTGTAAATCCCCCTTGAGGCAAAGGTAGTGTAAAACAGCATTTTGTGCTGCTTTGTGCTACTTTTCCATTATTATGGCGGGGTTTTGTTGATCCCTAAAAAGATTAGGTCACAAAAGTAAAGCTAACCTGACACTAAAGGTTTGTGAATCTTGGCCCGGATTTGGTGCCTGCCTCTTTTCTGAGCTATATTAAAAGCGATAGCATTTAATTTCAGTTTCATTCTGATGCAATGTTTCCCAGAAGCTGATAAACAAGTCTATTCCCAGAAAAGGCTCGATTTGGATTTTATCTTTCAGTTCATTGCCGTAGCCACGGGGGCCTAGCAGGGCCGGGCCAGCCTTTATTTTCGGCTGGCCCACCTAAAATTCAAGGTCCCAAGCCAATTATTTATAGTTGCACTGTTGTTTTTTTCATACGCAGAGTAACGCTACAGTGCATGGTCTCGCTGCCTACACAGGAATTTAAACATCATGTTACAGCCCTCTCTGACCTGGTACTAAAAAGCTAAATCTACACTCTCCAGAATGGCTTTTCCCGGGTGTGAGCTCATAATGCAGTGGCAGACAGTAGCTGCACATCTCATACTTGCTGATTGTTAACCCCGAGCACTGCTCCCACACACTGTTGTCTGCCTGTTGAGATGGGTTGCCTGCATGGTGTAGCTGTCAGACTGTCAGGGACTGTGTTAATAGTTGGTAAGTGTAGATGCTGTGGACCTATCCTCCCGTACTGAGGAGACTCTCCCTACCACCAACACAGGTCGCACCTGTCCACACCTGTACCTGCCAGGGTCTGGCTTTAGGGCCCAGCAGCTTTAGCAGTGATGTCATGACAATACGGGATCGAAAGCGGTACAGATAGATAAAAAACGAAGAAAGAGGAAGCATGGGCGGCTGAGAGTCAAAATGAGTGAGAGAAGAAAGAACAATGAGCAGAGTGAACGAAGAAAAGGAGAGACAAACTGAGCAGAATGGTGGTCAGGCTGGGGGGAGAGAGGAAAACAAGTCAGGAACAGGCAGTTTGAAAGAAACTGCCTAGTTTGGATGTAGTGAGGAACCAGTACGACATGCTTTTACTGCAGTACACACAGCTGCCAAGGTTGGGAGAGGATTGAATGTAAAGCACGCTCCTTCCTTGGCACAATTTAAACCAAGATGTAAAAATGCCTCTGGTTGGCATATTACCGAGACTGAGGCCAAAGTGTTTGCCCCTGCAGTGTACTGGTGCTGTAATCATTGGGTTGAAGAGTGCAGGTTACTGCAGCACACAAGAGCTGGGGTCATGACATGGCATGCTCTTACAGTGCAGGGTACTTCAGCTAGAGGCAGCAATTACTCGATATGCAGGAGCGAAGGCATGGCACGCTCCTGGCAAAGTGCTCGGCCTGCCCCCTGGAGGGTTGGGGCTGCTGCCGAGCAGTTTGCCAGGGCTGGCTTTGGCCGACTTTGCGACAGCAACCGATTTTGCAGCTATGCTACAAAAACGGCCCTCTAACAAAATCGACCCCCAGGGGCCCAAAACCGGCCCCAGCCCTGGCGGCCCACCGTGGAAATACCTGATGCCCACTGCGGCCAGTCTGGCTCTGATTACAGTGCAGGTTACTTCAGCTGAAGGCAGCAATTACTCGATATGCAGGAGCGAAGGCATGGCACGCTCGCTCCTGCTGTGTTAAACACGTTGATTCACTTCATAGTTCTGCAGTACACAGGCGACAAAGCAGGCTTTGGGGGGGCGCACGAATCAATTACCTGCAGTTGTGTGTGGCCGGGCTTGGCTCCGCTGAGCGCCGTTGGCCGGGCTTGGCTCCGCCATTCCTGTTTTCCTTGCTGTGGGTGCTTCCGGCCGGGCTTGGCTCCGCCGGGGGACTTGAGGAACTGCAACCCCCAGCAGCCCCATCGCGGCAAGGACGCCGCCGCCCTCACGACCAGGAAGCGCCGGAAGGTGCATAAAGGAGAGCACGCCTCTGAGTTTTGCGGGGGGCACACGAATCAATTACCTGCAGTTGCGTGTGGCCGGGCTTGGCTCCGCTAAGCGCCGTTGGCCGGGCTTGGCTCCGCCATTACTGTTTTCCTTGCTGTGGGTGCTTCCGGCCGGGCTTGGCTCCGCTGGGGGACTTGAGGAACTACAACCCCCAGCAGCCCCATCGCGGCAAGGACGCCGCCGCCCTCACGACCAGGAAGCGCCGGAAGGCGCATAAAGGAGAGCACGCCTCTGAGTTTTGCGGGGGGCGCACGAATCAATTACCTGCAGTTGCGTGTGGCCGGGCTTGGCTCCGCTGAGCGCCGTTGGCCGGGCTTGGCTCCGCCATTCCTGTTTTCCTTGCTGTGGGTGCTTCCGGCCGGGCTTGGCTCCGCCGGGGGACTTGAGGAACTACAACCCCCAGCAGCCCCATCGCGGCAAGGACGCCGCCGCATTCACGACCAGGAAGCGCCAGAAGGCGCATAAAGGAGAGCACGCCTCTGAGTTTTGCGGGGGGCGCACAAATCAATTACCTGCAGTTGCGTGTGGCCGGGCTTGGCTCCGCTGAGCGCCGTTGGCCGGGCTTGGCTCCGCCATTCCTGTTTTCCTTGCTGTGGGTGCTTCCGGCCGGGCTTGGCTCCGCCGGGGGACTTGAGGAACTACAACCCCCAGCAGCCCCATCGCGGCAAGGACGCCGCCGCCCTCACGACCAGGAAGCGCCGGAAGGCGCATAAAGGAGACCACGCCTCTGAGTTTTGCGGGGGGCGCACAAATCAATTACCTGCAGTTGCGTGTGGCCGGGCTTGGCTCCGCTGAGCGCCGTTGGCCGGGCTTGGCTCCGCCATTCCTATTTTCCTTGCTGTGGGTGCTTCCGGCCGGGCTTGGCTCCGCCGGGGGACTTGAGGAACTACAACCCCCAGCAGCCCCATCGCGGCAAGGACGCCGCCGCCCTCACGACCAGGAAGCGCCGGAAGGCGCATAAAGGAGAACACGCCTCCTCGTCCCGCGGGACGCGCGCGGGCCTGCGCCGGGCTAAGCCCGGGCAAAGGGCGGGCCCTCTGTGGCCCTCAGAGGCCTGAGGAGACTGGACTGGGCCAGGTCCCTTACATTGCCCCTTATGGACCTTTAATGTGCCAGGAGCATGTAAGACATTTGATTGATTTTTCATTCTTTTATATGTTGATTGTTACAATAGTGAGTGTTTAGACTGAAGGGTACCTGTTTGGAAGTTTTAATATCATCTGTGCTCATTATGTCGAAAACTAAAAATGATAAGGTGTTGGTGGGTCCTGCTACTCTGGATAATTTCCTGGTTAGGAAAGTAAGTCAGATTAATAATGACAGACGTGCATCGCTGGGGAAAGGCAATGTGGTAGGGGAAACATTAATAGAAAACTCCCCTATTAGTTTGACACAAGATTGTGCAATTAACACGAGTGATGTCATTTCTACTGACCCTCCGGCGCCCATTTCTGTGAGTGTGGAGGTTCATTCTGACCCACAGGTGCTGTCAAGTTCTGATACTGGTGTGCTGAATCAGACCTATCCAGAAACCAGGGCCATGAGAACCTGTAGAACACTGTCTCAAAGGGTGAATGGGAAACAAGAAAAGTAAAAAAAAAAGGATGGTAAGGCAATTATCAGCCCTGCAATACCAACCCCTTTTGTATTCACGGGAACTAATAACGATGGTAACAGAAATGGTGTAAATATAAATCCTGATTTCCTAGCTTTGCTTATAAAAAACGTAGAAGTTTCCTTAACAACAAAAATGGAGGAGCTTATTAAACCATTAACTAATAAGATAGATAACCTAGCCAAGGAAGTGACAAGGCTGGGCGGTCTGTTATCATTACAGAAAAATGTCACATCTAGTGGAAATGTACACTCTAGGGGTAAAGGGAGAGAAATTGCCGATGTCAATGATATACGTAATAAGGCGAGGGGGAATGTTGCTGTAGCGGTGGCACCAGGGTCTGAAACTTCTATTCGTCCGGATATCCCTGTGGCAGCGGCTCCGCCGCAACAACCATCTACAAAGCAACAAAGCAGTAGAGCTCCCAGACCCCCGAGGTACAATCGCTATCTTAATTTACCACCAGATTGTGCCCCGTTTGTGGCAGTACTGACTAATGTGCCCCCTTGCGGCACCCATCCCGCATCTCCTTTTGACGAATCTCAATCCTCTCTGAAAAATAAAACCGTGTCATGGCTCAACAAAAACTGTGGGTTCCCTGTCTCATATTCGGATCAAATTATGTCAGTAAGACGAGTAAACTGGGTAGGGCCGTCTAAAAAGACTGGGTCAGGGGACTGTATAGTCGTAAACTTCAAACACCCCCAGCATGTGGCAACTATTCTTTTGAGAGCTGCTGCATTGGTATATAATATGAACAGTATTTGTGTACGCCTCCTGGGTTACTTTTATGCGCACTTGTGTAAACCTCCACCACAACAGAGTTTAACCAGGTTGGGGCTTGAACCTTATACTCCTGTGCAAGAGTCTCAATTTCTTTATAATGTCACTAACCCCTGTGGGTCAGGTGGGCCCACTGAAACTTATAACAGGAGTCCGAGTGCCGGTTACCATCAATACGGGCCGAACTTAAACATACAGAACAGGTACGAAGTGTTATCCGGTCTTGAGCAGTGTGATTGACTGGGGGCACCTGCGGCTCAGGAGACCAGGGCTTCAGGTGAATCTATAAATTCTGTTAACCCGGTGGGTAAAATGTCAGGATATCTTGCTGTCTCCTGGAATATTGCTGGTCTTGCGGCCAAAATGTCTGATGTAAATTGGGTTACCTACATCAAGCAATTTTCTATTATCTGTTTGCAAGAGACCTGGGAGCTGGGCTGTAACCTCTTCTTAGAAGGGTACAAGGCCTTCTTTGTGCCAGCCTCGCCATCATTGCGGGGAAGGCCCAAGTGGGGTCTTGTAATCTTTGTCTCCATATTAATACCATGTGAAGTACAGAGAATTGAAGCACAACACACAGGGGTTATGGGCCTAACTCTATCTGGAGGTAATGTCCTTGTGGGCCTGGTGAATTTTTATAATGCTGCTTCTGATAGTGCGGGTAGGAATCATATTCATGTACTTAATTCTTTTGCCTCTAATTTTATGAAAAATGTGGGCCATAACCTCACGATTATGGGGGATTTTAATTTGCATCTTTGTATAGATCCACTGCACAAGTGCTTATCAGAAATGACCTGTGCTCGTGCGGATTGTCTGCATATGGAGCACACTAATGAGGGGGAAATGTGCAATGACCTACTGAATGACCTTGACCTCTCTTTGGCTATGTCATTAAAGGACCCTTTATATCGTTTTGATACCCCTACCTTTAAGGGGCACGGAAGGGGTACCTTCATAGACCATATACTTGTCTCGAGGACGATGCAAACTTTTTTAGATTCCTTTTGCATCCTTCCTAGTGAATTTAGTGACCATAACCCTGTAACAATCTGTCTGAACTGTCCTTGGGTAAAAAAACGTTATACGAGTACTGATCAAGGAAGACTGGGCACAACAGATGGGAGGAGGCGGTTAAAATGGTCAATGGTCTCTGCGGATATACTCTATAAGAACATCTCTGAAGGGTGTGCAGAGGACATTAACGTTTGTATTAATGGGGAGGGTGAACCTAAACTGGTTCTAGAGGCTTACCAAAATATTTCGGAGAAGGTGTCAGCGTTTCTATCAGTTCCTAATAAAACCCAGGCTAAAGTAGGACCGAGATGGTTTAGTCATGACTGCACCGTAGCTGCTCGCAAACTGAGGCTTGCCCTGTCAGCTTCTCCGAGGAATCAGGAGGTTGTAAAACTCTGCAGAAAGGAATATAAGGCCATCACTATTGCTCGTAAGGAGCTACTGAAGAAAGAGGCCTGGGAGGAACTGCTGGACCCCTCTACCTTAAATAGCAGCACCAAATTCTGGGCTCTGGTTAAAAAACCTTTTCTGACCGAGGACCCTGGAGATGGAATTGTCTGCTGTATAACCAAAGAGCAATGGGAAGGTCATTTTAAAAGTTTGTACTATTCTGAAATTCCTGGATCCATGGCTGTTGCCCCCTATGATAGGGACAACCCTATTATTTTTGACAAAAGTGAGGTCTTGGCAGCTATATTGGGCCTCACTGCTAATAAAGCGCCAGGTCCTGACGGAATACCACCGGATCTTTACAAATCTGATCCAGTTTTTTGGGCTCCCATTCTGGTTGCTGTATTTAATGCTGCAGCCACAGTGGGTTGTCCGGAAACGTGGGGCTTATCAACTATAGTCCCAGTTTTTAAGAAAGGAGATAGGGGAAGTGCACTTTGCTATCGACCTATATCCCTAATTGATTCAATGGTTAAGATCATGGGGAGAGTTATACTTCAACGCTTAATAAGCTGGTTGAATGAAAACAACATCCTGTCGATTTCTCAATATGGTTTCTGTGAGGGGCGCTCTACCATAACTCAGTGTCTCAACTTGTTTCTTATTCTGAATAAATATACTGTTGTCCAGAAGGGAACAATTCACCTTGCCTTCATGGATCTGTCCTCAGCCTTTGACTGTGTCAACAGAGGGAGGCTGTGGCAGACCATGAAGGATAAGGGAATAGATGGGGGGATTGTGGAGTTCCTAGCGGATCTGCACAATGACACCAGAGCCAACGTGAGGTTCTCATCGACTGGGGAAACTACGGGTTGTTTTTCTATTAATAAAGGTGTACGTCAGGGGGGCATCATGGCCCCTTTTCTTTTTAATTTTTATATAAATGACCTAGAGGCTGAATTACAAGAGGTAAAATCTGATTGTCCTAGAGCTGTTGCGAGGGGTATTCCTTTGCTTTTATATGCCGACGATGCGGTTTTAATTTCACGAACAGAATTAGGTCTTCAGGCACTTTTGAATGCTTTTAATAATTTTATGTCTGATAGGGACCTTATGGTCAACAATTCTAAATCCTTTATAATGCATGTTGGCCGTCAACCTAAAAAGAAGTTCAATTTTAAACTGAATGATGTTCTGATACCCATCACCCAGACGTTTTCCTACTTGGGTGTTTTATTCAATACGAAGCTTTGTTGGGCCCCACATTTGGCCAAGAAGAAGGGGGAAATGTCTAGGGTAAATGCCTCCATCTTCAATTTTGCCTCTAAATTGGGGAAAAAGCCAAATGTGGCTATGATGAAATTATACAACGCTAAATCCATAGCCACTGCAGCATACGGAAGTGAGAAATGGGGCTACACAAATGGCGAACAACTACAAATAGTTGAAAATAATTTTTTAAAGCGCCTGTTGTGTGTCCCTGGTAGCACACCGAATTTAGCTGTTCATGAAGAACTTGGCTGTCTGCATTTATCCGACATTGTTGGATTGAAACCACTGTTGTGCTGGGTAAAATTATGGCTAAGTGATGAAATTCCTTTAACCCACCTGATAGTGGATGATCTTGTATCGCTCGATCATGCAATGTGTGTACCCTGGCTTAAATATTTGAAGTCCCAATTTTTGAAGCTTGGCCGCCTGAACTTGTTTGATAACCCGAGGGATATAGTTAAGGGTGATGTTGTAGCAATTAAGAGAGCCTTTTTCTTGAATCGTAATGCTCTAAGAGATGAAGTTGAGCTCCCGAAAACTAATGTTAGAAAGTATATCATGTTGAGAACTTGTGATTCGATGGAAATGTATCTAACATGCTCTTTCACCCCCATGAGAAATTTTTGCTGACTCGGTTCAGGTTTAACATCTTTCATCATCTTTTAATTAGACCTAAGTCGGACATTTTTAAGAAACCAGCAGCTCCCTGTGGCTGCGACGGGAAGTCTCCACAGGATATGCTGCATTTTACATTTTTATGTACATTCTATGAATATCCCCGTAGGCGGTATCTGGTTACTCTTTTAAAGAAATTAAATTTTAATCAAATCAGACCCGCCCTTATGTACTTACAGCTGCTGCACTCTGACAGTGTCCTCCAGGTGTTAGAATTTTTAAAATTAACTATGAGACTAAGAAAATGTTTGGATGAATAAATGTGCATTAACTGCAGCCCAAAGCACTATTGCACTTTTTCTTTATATGGACTCTACTTGCACTTTTTCTTGTACTGATTTTGTCTATGCACTCTTTTTAAGAAATATTTGTGTTGTATGTAACCTAGATTGACTTTGTGATTATTGTGATGTTTTTATCATGAATTGTTTAATGTGTGTACTTTTATGGATTACAACAAGGAGGGGTTGCTGGACTGTTCCTATGCGTGACTAAGGGAAGAATTAACTGGCGTGACCAAAGGTGTAAGTGTAACACCCTAGGGCATCCATTTTGTTGGATGGATTTGCCTCACACACCCAGAAGGGTGTCATGCTTCATCATCGGCGGTTGCTCCTCGTCGGGGAGGCGGTGCAATCCCCGACGGGCTCACCTCAAAGAGGGGCTCTTTGGCGGAGATCTTTTTCCAACAGCCTTATGGTGAGGTGTGGGTGTGTGGGCAGGATGGTATGTGATAGTGAATAGGGATATTAAAATGAAGCTAAGGGTACCGGAATGAACTTTATTCTGTGGGTCCCCTGGCTGCAAATAAAAACAGGGTGCTAGCTCACTAGGAATCAACGAGTAAGGTCAGGTGAACCTAGGTGGGGCTAGTGGTGAAGGCGGTCGACATGTTTCTCGCAGTGGGCAGTAGTTACCCGCGATTCATCAGGACCTATAAAAGGTGATTTACAACATGCTGGTGTCAAGTGTGAGTTGTTGTGTGTATTACCTCTGTGGGGGTTGTCCTATGCCTAAACATAGAAAAGAGATAAAACAACAAAGATTAAAAAACAATTTGCAAGGTGCAAAATAGGTCACGTCATGGAAAAGAACTGTGAATAGTGTGGCATGCTGTAGGTGTACTTGTGATTCAAGTAACAGTCATTGCATGCCATAGTGGTTATGTATGCCTAGTGTCTAAAGTGTGGCACACAGAACAATCACTGAGTAGGTGAGGTGGTGAAGTGGTGTAAGAAGGTTTAAAAAAGGGGTTTAAGAGGTTAAAATATGCAACAGCTATCCAGGTTCAGGTGTATACCTGGGTTCATACCATGTGTAGGCATCAGGCAGTAGAGAGGGAGACACCCATTCAAACATAAGGTGACTCAGTGGACAATTAAACAATTAAACACACTCTGATTCTACAAAAAGCCACAGTTCTGACAACCTTGCATTACCTACTCACCTAACAGTCAAGAACTAACAGCCACCAGAGGGGTCGGCGGGATAAGGCATCAAGGATGTGTCCTTGGGTCAAAACTGGGATAAAAGATAAACAAACCGCCATGCAAGCGTTAATGGCTGAGCAGTATCTACAACCTCAAGGGACTCCTAGCCTAAAGCCCTGTTGTACCGCTATAACACTCACCTCCAGTCTCTTGTGCCTTGGCTGCATGACCTACCCTTCTCCGCCGAGCTCGAGTAGATATGGGAGCTCGGCGGCCAGGGTTATTTACACCGGCAACCGCGAATCGGAATGAAACACGCGTCTCCGCCTCTCGGCGTGTCACGTGGTTTCAGCCGATCGCGGAGCGGCCATCTTTGACTGGTGAATCTGTAACGTCAGAGAGGCTGTGATGTGCATATGCGCTCCAATATAATCCGGTTAAATGCGCAGGATCCCCGTTTATAAGGTGATTAGGTAAAATTAGAATCGGGTTTCCATATGTTGTGCCTCGCTGAGGTGGTGAAATGTAGTGGGGCGGCCAACATTCTCAAGCGTGATGTTGATCAGTGTAACGGCGGCCATATTGGAATGGTGTCACACTGCCTACAACCCCAGGTGATTCCAACACCATGCGTGCTGTACACGGATTCGTGATGAATCTAGGGATGTGCAGGCTTCAGCGGTTATGCGCTCATAGCTCATTTGTAATTCTCAGTAAAGAATGCAGGGTCGTCTGTGCAGAGTGTGTCAGGGGTAGCCACTGAGGTGCTGTGGCAATAATTCCGATCATGGTATCAACAGGATGGAGAAACCACGTCTTGGAGTGTGTGTTTAGTTCACTATGGGGTATGAACCCAGTGAGGGGAGGTATAATTACAGGTTGCAGCCTAGTGCTGGTTGTGAGGCTGCATGGAAGGTTGGCAACAGTGTCTAGGTTGGAATGCGGCTGGCTCACAGCGCGTGCCAAGGGATGTCTTCGTTGAGACCCTGTTTGTCAGAAGATAGACGGTGGACCCATCTCTGTTCCTTCTGAAAGGGGGCATTCTTAGGGCAGTTGGGGCTGGACTCAAGTACTACCCACTTAACAGATTCTTCGTCATGGCCTTGGTCTACATAATGTTTGCACATCTTTGTGTGTGTCCTCTTGCAGCGAAAGTTGCTGCGGTGTTCAATAATACGGGTTTTGATGGGGCGGGTCGTCATCCCGATGTATTGTAAACCACACGGGCACGTGAGGAGGTATATACAGTGTGAGGTGTTACAATTGGTATGGTGCCTGAGCTCCCATGTAAAGGTCTCAGAGAGCTGTATAGTTTTAACTGTCATTGTGTATCGGCATACTCCACACATACCACAGGGATAGTGGCCCGTGACCGGAGGAAGATGCCACAGTGTCTGTTGGGTTTCCTTTCTGGCTTTCTTAGGTCGGGTACTGATTAAGATATCCTTTAAGTTCTGTGACCTCTTGAAGGCGAACCTGGGGTCTTCCAGGGTCATGTCACCTGTGTTCAATATTCCCCAGTGGTGTTTGATTGTCTTCCTGATTTGGTTAGACAGGGGGGTGAACGTGGTCACACATGTGATAGGTTGGTTCTCAGCAGGAACTTTTTCCTGGCGCTCAAGCAGTGCCTCACGATTGTTATTCCTAGCCCGTTTCTTAGCTCTCAGAACATCACCTTTAGGATAACCCCTGTCAAGAAGGTTCCTAGACAAGATCGTGGATTCCTTTTTGTAGTCACGCACATCACTGCAATTGCGCCTTATACGCAAAAATTGCCCGAAGGGCAAATTGGTGCGCAAGGCCTTCGGATGGTGGCTTTTGTAGTGTAGGAGACTGTTGCGGTCGGTGGGTTTACGATACATGGTCGTGCTTATTGTCCCCTCGTCTAGTCTTATTGTTAAGTCCAGGAAAGCAATCTCCTTGGGTGATGAGGTCATGGTAAAGTTTAAATGTGGGTTTAGCGCATTGACCCACTCTAGGAAAGCTGCCTGGGAGGTTGTGGGCCCTTTCCACAAGATCAGGATGTCGTCGATAAAGCGTTTCCACATTTTGATGTTGTTGCGGAAAGGATTGGACTCATGGTGTATGTGTGTACTTTCGAACTTAGCCATATACAGACAGGCTACCGAGGGAGCAAATGTACTGCCCATAGAGGTGCCCTGGGTCTGGTGGTAGTATTTGCCCTTAAATTCAAAATAGTTTTCTGTCAGCGCTAGGGTGGCGCATTCCATGATAAACGACTGTGGAGTGTTCGAATTCCACCTTTCCAGGCCTAGTCTCTCCTCAATTACCTCTAGAGTGGCCCTCTGAGGAATGTTTGTGTAGAGGGCCTCCACATCTAGGGTAATCAATAGATCAATCTCCTCAGTGTTTTGAACACTGTCCAGGATACGTAGCACGTCTGTGGTGTCCTGGATGTAGGAGGGGATGCTTTTGACGAGGGGTTGCAGAAAGTGGTCACAAAATTGTGAGAGGGGCTCCAAGATGGAGTCGATTCCTGAGACGATTGGTCTTCCTGGTACCGGTCGGGTTGCTTTGTGAATCTTGGGTAAGATGTAGAAATAGGGGACCCTCGGGTCCTTTTTGATCAGGAAGTCTGCCTCCTTCCTCGTGATCCATTGGTCACACTCTGCGCTAGTAACCAGGCTCGTGATGGTAGTTAGCAAGCGCTGGGTTGGATCGTTAGTGATTGGAGTATAGTATTTTTGGTTGCCCAGTTGTCTGTTGCATTCTATCTCATAGTCTTTGGTATTCATAAGAACCGTGGCCCCACCTTTGTCTGCTTGTTTTATAGTGATCAGAGGATCATCAGCCAGTGATCTCAGAACTGTCATTTCATCCCTAGAGATGTTGCAGTGTGGTGTGTGTCGGTTCAATTTAGAAATATCTTGCAAAACCGCTTGTTCAAATGTGAGCACCTCATGTGGGACCATTCCATTGTGCGGTGTAAATGTAGATGGATTATGTAGTCCAGAGTCATCCATAGGTTCACAGGGCTTGCCTTCGAAAAAGGCTTTCAACCTGATTTTTCTAAAAAACGACTTCAGTTCCCTAGTCTCTTGGAATTGATCAATCTTAGGTGTTGGTACAAACCCTAAGCCTTTTTGTAGGACATCCACTTCTTTCTGTGAGAGGAGACGGTCAGAGAGATTGACCACCAGGCTTATTGTGGTCCTGATCGGCTCGTGCTCCTCGTGTCCATCCCTTGTGGGCGTGCTTCCTCCCACTGTACTCTCTTTTCCGGTGCGTTCCCTCTTTTTCGCCCTCGCCCTCTGCCCCAACCTCTGCCTAAAAAAGGAGGGTTTGCAGGGTTTTGAGGGGGGTAGAAGGGAGGATATTGCGTGGCAAACGGGGGTTGGAAGTGGGAAAACTGGGGGTATGGCCAGAATGGGGGGGGCCCGGTGAGTGGTCCTTGGTTAGGGTGGTTAGGGTAGTTTTGTTGTCCTCGTCCCCTTCCTCTTCTAGCTCTTGGCAGCATCTGTGCTGCACTATTATCTCCACTACTATCGGAGCCGCTGTTGGAGCCCCTTCTGGAAGAATTAGTACTGGAGTCTGAGTTACAATCTGAATTGTGGTTAGTCCCTGGGGGCACATAGTCATCCTTTAGGTATGGATAGACTTTTTCCTTTGAGAATTTCTTGATGTCCTTTTGCAATTTAGCAACCTTCTGGTTCATCAGAAATTCTTTGTGTTCCGCCATTTCTTTGTTGATTTCAGCAAGTTTTGTCTTAAAGCCTGGATTTTGTACCGCTGTTTTCAAGGCAGCTTCAGCTGCTTGTATTCTAACTAGAAGTGCATCTGCTAGACGTTTGGCTGTATTTACTATTAGGATGAGGAGGTCGTGTGTACACTTCCATGACACTTGTGACCATTCAACCTTGAATTGACCGTCCTCCCAGAATATCCTTGGGAAATTTTTAACGATCAACCCATTTGGTGCTATTTTGGCTTTGAAATATTGAGCCATCATTGTCCCATGGATTGTTATCCTTATCCATTCTCGTTTTAAATCTGATAGGGATTGCCACTCTGTTGTATTACTCCCCGTGGCTGGTTCAACGTCGATACCAAACAAAGATGGTATCCTCATAATAGCTGCTGCATCCTCCTCACCAAAACTCAGACCTTGACCCTCCATAGTGGAATGGTCAAGGGTGACTGGTCTCGGTGGAGTGGAGTCCTTCACAGAAGGTAGGGAAAAGGGGAGGAAAAGAAAGAAGAGGTTCCAAATGCCAAAGTGGGCTCTGGACCAGGTACGACACACCTATTTGGTATGAGGTCAGCAACTATTGGGGGATCTGAACAATCTAACCCACCTAAAGGGAACTCCCACGGTGCGAACCGTGCTCAAGTTTTTCCAAAAAGAGGGAGGAAGGAGAAGTGATCACTAGATCAACGGACACAATTTACCACTCAGGAGAATGGAAGGTCCAGTCGCAGCGCGTGCCCGTTTCAATGATTACAACAAGGAGGGGTTGCTGGACTGTTCCTATGCGTGACTAAGGGAAGAATTAACTGGCGTGACCAAAGGTGTAAGTGTAACACCCTAGGGCATCCATTTTGTTGGATGGATTTGCCTCACACACCCAGAAGGGTGTCATGCTTCATCATCGGCGGTTGCTCCTCGTCGGGGAGGCGGTGCAATCCCCGACGGGCTCACCTCAAAGCCAAACGTCTAGCAGATGCACTTCTAGTTAGAATACAAGCAGCTGAAGCTGCCTTGAAAACAGCGGTACAAAATCCAGGCTTTAAGACAAAACTTGCTGAAATCAACAAAGAAATGGCGGAACACAAAGAATTTCTGATGAACCAGAAGGTTGCTAAATTGCAAAAGGACATCAAGAAATTCTCAAAGGAGAAAGTCTATCCATACCTAAAGGATGACTATGTGCCCCCAGGGACTAACCACAATTCAGATTGTAACTCAGACTCCAGTACTAATTCTTCCAGAAGGGGCTCCAACAGCGGCTCCGATAGTAGTGGAGATAATAGTGCAGCACAGATGCTGCCAAGAGCTAGAAGAGGAAGGGGACGAGGACAACAAAACTACCCTAACCACCCAAACCAAGGACCACTCACCGGGCCCCCCCCATTCTGGCCATACCCCCAGTTTTCCCACTTCCAACCCCCGTTTGCCACGCAATATCCTCCCTTCTACCCCCCTCAAAACCCTGCAAACCCTCCTTTTTTAGGCAGAGGTTGGGGCAGAGGGCGAGGGCGAAAAAGAGGGAACGCACCGGAAAAGAGAGTACAGTGGGAGGAAGCACGCCCACAAGGGATGGACACGAGGAGCACGAGCCGATCAGGACCACAATAAGCCTGGTGGTCAATCTCTCTGACCGTCTCCTCTCACAGAAAGAAGTGGATGTCCTACAAAAAGGCTTAGGGTTTGTACCAACACCTAAGATTGATCAATTCCAAGAGACTAGGGAACTGAAGTCGTTTTTTAGAAAAATCAGGTTGAAAGCCTTTTTCGAAGGCAAGCCCTGTGAACCTATGGATGACTCTGGACTACATAATCCATCTACATTTACACCGCACAATGGAATGGTCCCACATGAGGTGCTCACATTTGAACAAGCGGTTTTGCAAGATATTTCTAAATTGAACCGACACACACCACACTGCAACATCTCTAGGGATGAAATGACAGTTCTGAGATCACTGGCTGATGATCCTCTGATCACTATAAAACAAGCAGACAAAGGTGGGGCCACGGTTCTTATGAATACCAAAGACTATGAGATAGAATGCAACAGACAACTGGGCAACCAAAAATACTATACTCCAATCACTAACGATCCAACCCAGCGCTTGCTAACTACCATCACGAGCCTGGTTACTAGCGCAGAGTGTGACCAATGGATCACGAGGAAGGAGGCAGACTTCCTGATCAAAAAGGACCCGAGGGTCCCCTATTTCTACATCTTACCCAAGATTCACAAAGCAACCCGACCGGTACCAGGAAGACCAATCGTCTCAGGAATCGACTCCATCTTGGAGCCCCTCTCACAATTTTGTGACCACTTTCTGCAACCCCTCGTCAAAAGCATCCCCTCCTACATCCAGGACACCACAGACGTGCTACGTATCCTGGACAGTGTTCAAAACACTGAGGAGATTGATCTATTGATTACCCTAGATGTGGAGGCCCTCTACACAAACATTCCTCAGAGGGCCACTCTAGAGGTAATTGAGGAGAGACTAGGCCTGGAAAGGTGGAATTCGAACACTCCACAGTCGTTTATCATGGAATGCGCCACCCTAGCGCTGACAGAAAACTATTTTGAATTTAAGGGCAAATACTACCACCAGACCCAGGGCACCTCTATGGGCAGTACATTTGCTCCCTCGGTAGCCTGTCTGTATATGGCTAAGTTCGAAAGTACACACATACACCATGAGTCCAATCCTTTCCGCAACAACATCAAAATGTGGAAACGCTTTATCGACGACATCCTGATCTTGTGGAAAGGGCCCACAACCTCCCAGGCAGCTTTCCTAGAGTGGGTCAATGCGCTAAACCCACATTTAAACTTTACCATGACCTCATCACCCAAGGAGATTGCTTTCCTGGACTTAACAATAAGACTAGACGAGGGGACAATAAGCACGACCATGTATCGTAAACCCACCGACCGCAACAGTCTCCTACACTACAAAAGCCACCATCCGAAGGCCTTGCGCACCAATTTGCCCTTCGGGCAATTTTTGCGTATAAGGCGCAATTGCAGTGATGTGCGTGACTACAAAAAGGAATCCACGATCTTGTCTAGGAACCTTCTTGACAGGGGTTATCCTAAAGGTGATGTTCTGAGAGCTAAGAAACGGGCTAAGAATAACAATCGTGAGGCACTGCTTGAGCGCCAGGAAAAAGTTCCTGCTGAGAACCAACCTATCACATGTGTGACCACGTTCACCCCCCTGTCTAACCAAATCAGGAAGACAATCAAACACCACTGGGGAATATTGAACACAGGTGACATGACCCTGGAAGACCCCAGGTTCGCCTTCAAGAGGTCACAGAACTTAAAGGATATCTTAATCAGTACCCGACCTAAGAAAGCCAGAAAGGAAACCCAACAGACACTGTGGCATCTTCCTCCGGTCACGGGCCACTATCCCTGTGGTATGTGTGGAGTATGCCGATACACAATGACAGTTAAAACTATACAGCTCTCTGAGACCTTTACATGGGAGCTCAGGCACCATACCAATTGTAACACCTCACACTGTATATACCTCCTCACGTGCCCGTGTGGTTTACAATACATCGGGATGACGACCCGCCCCATCAAAACCCGTATTATTGAACACCGCAGCAACTTTCGCTGCAAGAGGACACACACAAAGATGTGCAAACATTATGTAGACCAAGGCCATGACGAAGAATCTGTTAAGTGGGTAGTACTTGAGTCCAGCCCCAACTGTCCTAAGAATGCCCTCTTTCAGAAGGAACAGAGATGGGTCCACCGTCTATCTTCTGACAAACAGGGTCTCAACGAAGACATCCCTTGGCACGCGCTGTGAGCCAGCCGCATTCCAACCTAGACACTGTTGCCAACCTTCCATGCAGCCTCACAACCAGCACTAGGCTGCAACCTGTAATTATACCTCCCCTCACTGGGTTCATACCCCATAGTGAACTAAACACACACTCCAAGACGTGGTTTCTCCATCCTGTTGATACCATGATCGGAATTATTGCCACAGCACCTCAGTGGCTACCCCTGACACACTCTGCACAGACGACCCTGCATTCTTTACTGAGAATTACAAATGAGCTATGAGCGCATAACCGCTGAAGCCTGCACATCCCTAGATTCATCACGAATCCGTGTACAGCACGCATGGTGTTGGAATCACCTGGGGTTGTAGGCAGTGTGACACCATTCCAATATGGCCGCCGTTACACTGATCAACATCACGCTTGAGAATGTTGGCCGCCCCACTACATTTCACCACCTCAGCGAGGCACAACATATGGAAACCCGATTCTAATTTTACCTAATCACCTTATAAACGGGGATCCTGCGCATTTAACCGGATTATATTGGAGCGCATATGCACATCACAGCCTCTCTGACGTTACAGATTCACCAGTCAAAGATGGCCGCTCCGCGATCGGCTGAAACCACGTGACACGCCGAGAGGCGGAGACGCGTGTTTCATTCCGATTCGCGGTTGCCGGTGTAAATAACCCTGGCCGCCGAGCTCCCATATCTACTCGAGCTCGGCGGAGAAGGGTAGGTCATGCAGCCAAGGCACAAGAGACTGGAGGTGAGTGTTATAGCGGTACAACAGGGCTTTAGGCTAGGAGTCCCTTGAGGTTGTAGATACTGCTCAGCCATTAACGCTTGCATGGCGGTTTGTTTATCTTTTATCCCAGTTTTGACCCAAGGACACATCCTTGATGCCTTATCCCGCCGACCCCTCTGATGGCTGTTAGTTCTTGACTGTTAGGTGAGTAGGTAATGCAAGGTTGTCAGAACTGTGGCTTTTTGTAGAATCAGAGTGTGTTTAATTGTTTAATTGTCCACTGAGTCACCTTATGTTTGAATGGGTGTCTCCCTCTCTACTGCCTGATGCCTACACATGGTATGAACCCAGGTATACACCTGAACCTGGATAGCTGTTGCATATTTTAACCTCTTAAACCCCTTTTTTAAACCTTCTTACACCACTTCACCACCTCACCTACTCAGTGATTGTTCTGTGTGCCACACTTTAGACACTAGGCATACATAACCACTATGGCATGCAATGACTGTTACTTGAATCACAAGTACACCTACAGCATGCCACACTATTCACAGTTCTTTTCCATGACGTGACCTATTTTGCACCTTGCAAATTGTTTTTTAATCTTTGTTGTTTTATCTCTTTTCTATGTTTAGGCATAGGACAACCCCCACAGAGGTAATACACACAACAACTCACACTTGACACCAGCATGTTGTAAATCACCTTTTATAGGTCCTGATGAATCGCGGGTAACTACTGCCCACTGCGAGAAACATGTCGACCGCCTTCACCACTAGCCCCACCTAGGTTCACCTGACCTTACTCGTTGATTCCTAGTGAGCTAGCACCCTGTTTTTATTTGCAGCCAGGGGACCCACAGAATAAAGTTCATTCCGGTACCCTTAGCTTCATTTTAATATCCCTATTCACTATCACATACCATCCTGCCCACACACCCACACCTCACCATAAGGCTGTTGGAAAAAGATCTCCGCCAAAGAGCCCCTCTTTGAGGTGAGCCCGTCGGGGATTGCACCGCCTCCCCGACGAGGAGCAACCGCCGATGATGAAGCATGACACCCTTCTGGGTGTGTGAGGCAAATCCATCCAACAAAATGGATGCCCTAGGGTGTTACACTTACACCTTTGGTCACGCCAGTTAATTCTTCCCTTAGTCACGCATAGGAACAGTCCAGCAACCCCTCCTTGTTGTAATCATTGAAACGGGCACGCGCTGCGACTGGACCTTCCATTCTCCTGAGTGGTAAATTGTGTCCGTTGATCTAGTGATCACTTCTCCTTCCTCCCTCTTTTTGGAAAAAGAAATACTTTTATGGATTGCAATATATCCGAAATAAAGTCAATTTGAATTTGAATTTGATGACTGGACAGGTTTCTGCTGTGCCTTTTCATTTATATTAGATTGTGTATATGGAATGCCATCACCTATAAATAAGAGGCAAGTCCTGTAACGGACCCGCATTGAAATATATTGAAACCTCTCACTCTATCATTACCTTCCATATACCTTTTCCCCAGATTTCCAAATAGCTTTTTGTCTGTAGAAACACAGGTCCCATTGCCTAGTCAGTTCCATCAGCAGCACAAGTACCACCAAGGCAAATCTACTTTTATGTTCTTACAACCCACTCTCCAATGTTCTCTTTCACACACACCACAGATTTTACATGTTTGTAGCTAGTGACTGGTGGAGCTGGTGCAGTGGGCACTGGGGCCCAGAGCTGTGAGCAGTTATCTGGATCCCAGTTATCCATTTATCTTATCCGAAAATGAATAAGGATGTACTGTTTCCATGCTTGCATTAGCTCCCATGTTACCCTTGCTACACTGCTGAACTACTACACCAAGCATGATGCTAGAAAATGCACAGGCTCCTGGACATCATTCAGTGATGCACTTCTAAATAGACTACAACATCCATTAGGCTAGCAGCTCTCACCCCTGCAACATTAACACCATTAGTCCAGATCCATTTTAAATCATGGACAAACTTCCAAGGCATCCCTTGCAAAGTGAGCATGTCCTCGTTAGTCAGACATGCTGCAGGTCGGAATAGAAAAATAGGAATGTTTTTTAAAAGTTGACGTCAGGGCATTGGCGTTCTTAATCTATTCCATGATGCCTCTCTTCTTTTGTCACCAAAGCTCTTCTGCATCACCCCTTTCTCTCTACCTCATTCTCTACCTAATTGTACATCTTCCTCTTGCTGTCTCAGCTCTCACTACCACACCTGTTCACCTCACTTCTCTCAATTTACACCTCTCTACCCTACTTCTCTACACCTCTGTCACAAACTCACCTCTCTCTACCACAGTTGATGCCTATCTATACATCTCTCTCTACCCCCATTGCAACCTCAAATCTCTCTATACCTCACCCCTCTCCCTGAACCTCTCCTCTGTATTTCCATCTCACCTCTCTTTAGTTCTACTCTGTCAGTACTGGTCCCCTCAAGCAAATCTCTCTCTTCACCTCACCTTTCTGTCTATTTCTCTCTCCATCTCTCTCTATTCTTCACCTATCTCAACCATTTCTCAGCCCTCTCTCTACCTTGCCACATTCTACCTCTCCTCTGTCTCAACCTCATTTCTCTCTCTTTCTCACTTTTTATGTTCTCAGACCTTATGTGATCAAAATAAAAAGAACTTTCAGATGTACCCCTGAAAGAGGGGCTGATATTCCACCCACAAGTTGTTTTCCTTGAATCTAGCATTTGTTTGTGCAGATATTGTGTGCTCTCACTGAAACTTTCGACTGTATTTTACTTTTTGCCTTGTGTGAAAGCTTAGGCTCCATACAGTAGGACTGAACTGGTTGTGGAGGCAAGCTAATGGTCAAGTCCCTAAGCCTGAAATGTTTATTTTGAAAACAGTTTGACAAAGGCAGCAGGCATATTTATCATAAAAAGCATATATTAAAAGTCAATATGTATTTAGGGGTGGGTTGTTATTACTCTGTATTAAAGCCTGAAGAGAGGTATTTGTTTTTATGGATCTCACAAAATACTGTAGTACCTAAAGGGTTTTGGTAACCGCTCTGAGAAAAAGTGTCTTGCAAATTGTAATTTTATAACTGTATAAGGTAGGCCTGAGTTGGGTATGGTGAAGACCTGTTTGGTTCGTTTGAGAAAGTTGTGTCCAACGCAATAGATCTGATCTGCTGATAATGAAAACTTATAACAGATTCTGTAGGCTTGGCTTATTTATTCTGAAAAGCATATATTAAAGGCAATAGGTTTTTGACAGAGGAAGTGTATTCCATATTTTGGATGCTTCCATCACAATGCTGTATCCACCCCATCGCTAGGTGGCCCGTGACCAAGATGGGCGCAAACCAGTAAGGCTCTCGCCAGTCGGGCGATAAAATGTACATCAGTCCCATCCTGAGTCGCCATATTGGCTCTTCTTCAAGCCGTACTGTTGCCGTAATGCCTGGGGGACTTTCAGCTGTAGTGTGAGCGGTGACAGAGCTGCGGGCGCTTTGCTGTGAGATTCGGCGACTGGGTGCCGGAGCCAGCGTCAACAGCCTGCGGGGATGAGACAAGCCCGCACAGTGTGCGAGACGTGGCGGAAGTGAAGGCCTGGACCCCGTCATCGCCGCAAGACTCAACACAGCTGGTGGCGCCAATCTACATGCGGGGGCTCAAACCACCATATCCGAGGTGATGAGGCGTGTGGAGATGGTTACCTCTGAGGCAGCGCTGAGGGGGACAGGAGCTGGAGCCCCCCTGCCTTCAGTGCAATACCTGGAGGAGTTGAGGCGACAGCTCCTTGGGGATGCGTTACTGCATCCTGCCCTTCGCTGGTGGTGGGTACTTATTCATATACATTTGCGAGCTCGCGAGCTGGATGCAGCGCCGTAGATAAAGCGCTGTTGCTATTGAGGCCCTTTTCGCGCTTGCAACGGGATTCTCAAAATGGCGGCGTAGGCCTTGTCTCAGCAGGCTACACAGACTGCAGAATGGATAAATAACTCTTCCTGAGATAGGGGATTGCTTAGAACCTGCTCACGCTGCCCGCAGACAGGCGTCGAAGTAACATATGAAGTAGGGGAGCGGCTTCTCCGTGCTTTACCCCCTACCTATCCTGAACATAAGCTCTGACTGAGCCGTGTCAAAACCAAAGTTATTGAGCAGCAACTTCGACTTGTCACTATATATACGCTTGGTGGGGGAGTGATACAGTTGTGGGTCACACTCAAAGTCTACTTACGGTACACGCACCCCTGTGTTTCTTAAGGGGCAACAAAGCAAAACCAAAGGGGATGATGGACGGAGTGTTGAACATTGCAAGCATACACCCCCAGTCAACTGATCTGGGTTTAATCCATCATAATTCTTTAGCTCACTTCACCACCCCAATTCAGACATGGCCATATGCAAATCAGTCTGACCCTGTGCCTCATGGGAACAGTTCAGCCCAAACTGCCAAGCTATGTCTTCCCTGGACCGGAAACAAGCATCCTGGGACCGGTCTCCGACTAATCAGCCGTCATCAGCCAGGCTAGCTTGAATCTAGTGGCAAAGTGAGCAAGGGACCAACCTATGGGCATACCCTGCCAACTTAGGGCTAACGAAGCAAAACCAAAGGGGATGATGGATGGAGTGTTGAACATTGCAGCCACTCACCCCCAGTCAACTGAACTGGGTTTAATCCATATTCATTCTTTTTTTTAAACACTTTATTTTTCCAATAAAGGATCAAATACACATTGCATTGCATATAGTATCTTCACAACTCAAACAGATCGTGCCTGACAGTTTGCGGTACAATAATGAACAATATATCGACCCGTACAGTGGCAACATCCAGCGACCATCAGTCCCCAAACCTCCCACCCACCCCCACCCATGGTCCCACTCCGAGCATTAATGCAAAGGCAGGCAATGTGTTGCTAATTCTCTGAGCAGTGGCCGCACAACATGGTCTCAATACACTGTGTCATACAGCAGCGTTGTCAGCACCCTCCCCTCAACCCACTCCCTCCGGCACTAAGCTGTTATCTGCCTGTGTGTTGGAAGTCTGCTTAGCTGCGTCCTGGTGTGCCTTCAGTGGGCCCCATATGTCCTTGGGGTGGAATGATGGTGGCATAAGACTGGCATATAATTCTGTGTTGGTGTTGCAAAATACTAAGCTCTTCAGCCAATCTCATAGCTTAGGGGCTGTCCTCCTGCCCCAGTGAATGGCCACCTCCCTCTTTACTAGCAATAGCCCCAGGGACGCCAACCTCCTCACTTTCTTGGGAATCTGAGCTGTATAGCCTAAGAGGGCAATTTTAGGAAGGGGGACAAGTAGAATCCCAATAATTTTTTCCAGTGTCTCATGCACCGCTGCCCAATAGGTCTGCAAATGAGGACAGGACCAGGCCAGATGCAGAAAGTCGGCATGTGGAGAGGCGCCTTTTAAACAATTGTGTGACTTAGTAGCATCAATCTTGTGGGCCATGGCTGGTGTAAATAGGCACGGCAGAGAAACTTGAAATGTAATAACTTATGGCGGCTGTTAAGCGAAACGTCCCTGGTAAACCTACAACACTTTTCCCATTGGTCATCTGTAATTGCCCCGCCCGTATCTGCCTCCCAGGCATGCCTAATCTTGGAGTCTGCTACAGGGAGCATTTGGACTTGTACATTTTGGAAATGAGACGTGTGCCACTCCTGCTCTCCAGGACCAAACCTAGCGGGGGAAAGACTCTAGTTCAACCGGGTATGAGACGAACGCCGCACTCAATGCGTATTTCATTCTGCTCATTAGGAAGCGGGTCATAAACCAGCAGTCAGAGAATCTGTTGTCCTCATCTATGGAAAGAATATGACCCGCCGGGAACAGATCGCCCACCTTAACTATGTCTGCTGCTGCCAATGTACGCTGTACTATTCCTTCTCCAGTGAGTGGGAACCATCTAGCGTTGGGTAATGTTAGGGCAGAGGAGTATAGAGATGCAGCACCCATGCGCTTCCTCAGCTTGTCCCAGGCCCAAGCACTAGTTGACACCGTCTGAATGTCCCGCCTGTCCCGTGGGAACCCACTAGGCGGTATCTCACTCAATTTGTCCGGAAGAACCAGATCCGCCTCTGGTCTTAAATACGGAATACGGGCATCAGGGTGAAACCAAGCGTGTGCATAGCGGCATTGCGCTAACAAGTAGTATAATTGGAAGTCAGGGACGTTAAAACCTCCTCTTTCATATGGTAGGGTAAGTATGGACCAGCGCACGCGGGGTTGTTTACCACCCCACCCCAGCGGGTCAGAAGAGTCCGTAAAGTGTGAAAGAAACCTTCCCACAAGGGCACAGGGATATTATTAAAGAGATATAAGAATTTAGGGAGGACCACCATTTTTTATATGGCCACCCTGCCCGCTAGTGACAGGGGTAGCCTCAACCATCTTTCTACCTGTTCTTCTAGCTTTGAAAAGGCATGTCCATAGTTTAAACGTATGATCTGAGTGGTGTCCAGGTGGATGTGGATGCCAAGATATTTCACTGAGTCATGGCACCATTCCAGAGCAAATTCGCAATCCCATTTGACTGTGCCTTATTTTAGCGGGAATATGATGGACTTATGCCAGTTAATGCCCAGTCCCGAAAATCTACCAAAACGGATAATTTCACGGATCAGAGGAGCCAGGTTTATGTGGGGTTCGCGGACATACAAGATGGTATCGTCCGCGTATAGGGAAGCTAAAAGGGGGCCCCTTTTGAATTGTAGCACTCTATGTAAATGGCGTTCTTGAAAGTGCCTAATTAGCGGGTCCATTGCTAGGATAAACAATAGAGGGGACAGGGTCATCCCTGTCTGGTCCTGCGGTGTAATCGAAATGGCCTTGACAGAGTGCCATTCAAGCGGAGTCGTGCCGAGGGGCCGCTGTATAGCAATGAAACGGTTGCGATGAAGCCATAAAGTATACCCATGCGCTGCATCAACTCCACCAGAAACGGCCATTCCAAAGAGTCAAACGCCTTCTCTGCGTCAAATAACACCACCGCCGCAGGCACCTCTGGCTGTATTCTATGCAGCACAGTGAACAGTGTTCGGAGATTCAAGGACGTGGAGCGTTTGAGGACAAAGCCCGACTGCATTGGTTAAATGATAAACTCCATCAGCGGGGAAAGCTTGTTGGCTAGTACTTTCACCAAGATTTTGTAGTCCAGGTTCCATAAGGACAGTGTCCGGTAGGAGCCGCATTGCTTGTGGTCAATGCCATGTTTTGGCAAGAGAATAATCACAGCTTCACGCATTGTGGGTGGGAGACTTTGCTTTTCCAATGCCTCCGCATATACCTCAGTTAGCTAGGGGGCCAGAATGTCCTCAAATTCTTTATAGAAATCCCCGGTAAAACCATCTAATACCGGGGCAGTAGATCCCCGCAGAGTGTCAATGGCCAGAATGACATCTGCGACGGATATTGGTTCAGCCATAAAGTCTAATATGAATTTCTCCAAGAATACCAATGCGATTTCATCTAGGTATGCAGTCTGGGCTGTACCGTTGGGGTCACTTCTAGATGTGTAAAGAGTGGTATAATAATCTAAGAATTCATCACGGAGAGCCACCGTGGAGGTGAGAGTGGTGCCGGCTGCGGAGTGCAATTCGGTGATATAGTTTTTACTGAAGGGTGGCCTCAGCATTTGCGCCAGGACTCTGCCAGGTCGTTTGCCCTCCCCGTATCGTCTCGCCGTGTGGTATTTACCCATATGCAGAATCTCGCGGTCCGCCGTGTCCTTATATTCAGTCTGCGGGGCAAGTCTCGCAGCCTGAGCCGTTGCGTCCGGGGAAGTCGCCAATTGGGAGTCTATCGCAGCTATTTCGCGCTCAATGCGGGTCATTGTCTGTCTGAGGTCTTTAAGCACCCCCGCCTGTTTGGAGATGCACACTCCCCTGATAATGGCCTTGAACCCCTCCCACAGGACCGCCACTGTGTCCAACGAGCCAGTGTTAAGTTCAAAATAGTCCTCAATCGCTTCCCGGACCTCGGCCTTGAACAGGTCGTCTTGGAGGGTTCTCCCAGGGAAACGCCACTGCCTCTCGTACCCTTCTGGTTGGGGGAGCATCAAATGTAAAACTATTGGTGAGTGGTCAGAATATGTGCAAGGGAAAGTAGTATGGGGGTCAATCCAGTTCACAACCACGGGGGAAATCAGCCAATAGTCTATCCTGGACCAGGTTCCGTGTGGGCCAAAGTGGTGGGTCTATTTGGTAAGGGCAGAGTTATGCCTTCGCCAAATGTCGATTAAAGTATGATGCTCACAGAGGTTCCGCAGGGCACGCCGCGCTCGCGGCTTGTTGTCTAGTGCTGTTTTGGTTCGCGGTGTTTTGCTGCACTGCGTGACCTCTTCACACATACCGAGGACTGTAAATCCTCACTTCCGGGTGAAGGACATTTTGCGGTCTAGTACCGCAACCAGGTACCGCCTCCACTGCACTCAGTGCTTCCAGGGGAATCCGCATAACTGCATTGGTTCCCGCCAGTTCGGCACTTCGAATTCAGGCCAGAATCCTTCCTGTTATGGATCAAGACCGCCAAGCAGGTAATCCGAGGTCGCGCAGGAGTGCTGCCTCGTTCTCGCTCACAGACCCGCTTTCATTCCCGACGGGGGTGCTCTGCATGTTTCTTGTTAAGAGTTCCTTGGCTTTAGGCAGAGCTGGGTTCTTTGTGCCTCACGCCTCTCCTGAACATGCCTCCTTCATCCCGGGATATATTCACCATGCTGGAGCGCTTACTTTGTTTGTCAACATCGTGCTGAAGCGCTTTACATTGTTTTGCCCACACCGCGCTGGAGCGATTTGCTTAGGTTTGTCCCACATAGCGCTGAAGTGCTTTTACATTGTTTTGCCCACACCGCGCTGGAGCGCTTTACATTCAGTTTGCCTATGCCGCACTGGAGAGATTTCTATGGGGTCTGCATACACCGCGCTGGAGCGCTTTACTTAGTTTGTCCCACATCACGCTGAAGCACTTTACATGGTTTGGCCACACAAAGCTGGAGCGCTTTACATTGATTTTGCCTATGCCGCGCTGGAGCGCTAACATTTGTGTTGCTGACTGTGCTGAAGCACCACTTCCATTTCCTTGCTAAAGATGTCTTCTAGATCCATGGTGCTTCTGCTGAGAGGTAGCTACTGTTCTGTATGTCTGTAGAGGTGCACGTAGGATTGGGTGGTATAGTGCCCATCCTAACTGGGTCTTCCTTTGTCTCACTGCCAGCTGGAGTTCACAGTCCTTCCCGAGTCGAGACACGTCCTCTCCTGATCATAAGGGCTCCTTCCCATCATCTTTAGCTCCCTTCCCTGGTTCCATCTCCATCCCAGCTTGGTACATCTTTCTCCACTGGGTAAGGTGGGTACAGGGGTGATTGCTCTTTTCGTCTCTGCGGGATTACTTCGCAAGCAAAAGGTAAGCCTTGTGGGGTACTTGACAGAATTCGAAGCCCACTTGTTTCATCTCGCCCAGACGACATGAGCGATCCCGAGATATCCCTGCAGGACATAGCAGCCATGCTTACCAGTATGCAGGCAGTGAACCTCAGCCTACGCCATGACATGACGGCCTTACAAGGCCAGTTGGCGGCTGGGTTGACTGGCCCCTGGGGTCCTTCTCCTAGCCACATAGTTAGACAGGAAGGGTTGTTACTGCCTCCCATGTTCTCCTTTGGGAGGGTCCTCATCCACCTCCAACCAGGACACAGCTATACAAGTGATCGTACGCCACCCGGGGCAACTCGCCCCAGCAGAATGCTTTTATGGCGACAGCACCAAGTACAGTGTTTTCCTTCACCAGTGCCATCTACATTTCATGGCCAGAGCAACCGCTTTCCAAGACGACGCGTCAAAGATCGCCTTCATTCTTTCATACATGAGTGAGTATGCCACCCAGTGTTCAATATCCTTGGTGGAAAACGACGATCCTATGTTGTACAACCTGCCAGTGTTTAAAGAAACGAGGTGACGGATGTTCGCCCGCCACATCTTTGTTCAGACCGCAGACAACAAGCTACTTAATCGAAAGCAAGGCAACACTGACCTGCTCCATTACATTACGACATTCAGTAGACTCGTCATTGAGGCCCGTTGGCCCGAGTCCAAGAAGGTGTCCGTATTCTATAGGGGTTTACGCGACGAGCTAAAAGACCTGATATCACAGATGCCTGACCCTCCCGAAGAGATAGGGCCACTTATCGATTTGGTGGTCAAGGTGAATTACAGAATACAGGAAAGAAAGACAGAGAAGACCAAAGTGGGTGATAACTGGTTCTTGTCCTTTAGGATAAAAGCAAGGACGAACCCGCTCCAACCAGTGATGCCCCAGAACCGATGCAGATAGGTGGCCTATGGGGTCCTCTCACCAGTGAGGAAAGAGAGAAAAGAAGGAAACTAAATCAGTGCATGTACTGCGGCAAGAGCGGACACTGTGTCAGGGAATGCCCTGTGAAGCCTACACGCATCTGGGGTAGGAGACCCTTTGCGTTGCCCGTATTCAAGGGAGACAAGACGGGAAACAAAGTAACCCAGTAGATAAGGGGGCCCACCTACTGGGTTCATCGTCCTGCAAGACAGCGATCCCTGCCGTGTTTGATGGCAGTCATCATGTGGGTGTGGATGTGACACTACAAGACCAGTCAGGCAAGGTATGGCTGGTGACTGCTCTTCTGGATTCCGGAGCCACATGCAATTTCATCGACACTGTGGGCCCGATTCACAGAACTAACTTAAGACAAAATCCTAAACTTACTACTTTTGGTATTCACAGAAGTTAGGATTTTGTCTTAAGACAGACTTAAGACAGACTTAAGACAGACTTAAGTTAGGATTTTGTCTTAAGTCTGTCTTAAGTCTGTCTTAAGACAAACTTAAGACAAAATCCTAACTTCTGTGAATACCAAAAGTAGTACGTTTAGGATTTTGTCTTAAGTTAGTTCTTTGAATTGGGCCCCCAATATTCTCAGGTCCTGGGAATGGCCACTGTACCCAAGGCTAAACCAGAAACGGTCAAGGCAGTGGATGGTACGGACCTTACCTCCGGCCTCATCCGGTATCAAACAGAAGATATGGTTATGCCCTTTGAAAACAACCATACTGAAACCATTGGTTTTGATGTCATTGATGCCCCTCAATTCAAGGTTATATTGGGTCTTCCATGGCTAGTGAAGCACAATCCCCGGATTGATTGGGTGTCCAGAGTCATAACCTTGTATTCAGAACACTGTAGTGTTTCCTGGTATACGCAGGCTGATCCCTTCGGTGTCCGAGCCATACAAGCCCACTCTTTACCCTTGATGGGTATGGGGGTGGTGACCCAGGATGACGGGCCAGCGGCTTACCTAGACTTAGCAGCTGTGTTCAACAAGAAAGGGGCCAATACCCTGCCGCCTCATCGCTCGTTTGACTGCAGGATAGACCTGATCCCTGGTTCCACACTTCCTTGCAGGCGGATATACTCACTCACTAAAAGGAGAACGAACACCTACCCTCCTACCTGGATGAGTCTTCTCCTCTTTTCTTTGTGGCCAAGAAAGAGGGAGATCCGAGGACCTGTATTGACTTCAGGGCTATGAACGCCATCACCGTGAAGAATTGGTATCCCCTGCTTTTGATTTCTAACCTATTGGATCAGGTGAAAAACACCTCCATATATACCAAGTTGGACCTGCGGGGGGCATATAATCTTGTCAGAGTCCGGAAGGGTGACGAATGGAAGACAGCCTTCTGGACCAGAGTTGGCCTCTTCGAGTACCAGGTCATGCCTTTCGGACTCTGCAACGCCCCTGCAGCGTTCCAATACTTCATAGATGAGGTGTTAAGAGACGATATCGATATCTTCTGTATAGTGTATATCGATGATATACTGATCTCTTCGCAAAACACTACAGAACACGTCCAGCACGTCCGTACCGTCCTCCAGCAGTTGGAAAGAAATCGACTTTATGTGAAACTGGAGAAAAGCATTTTCCACACTACTGCTGTCGAATTCCTGGGACATATTATCACTCCTGCTGGTATACAGATGGACAGCAAAAAGGGGGAAGCCATTTTGCTTTGTCCAACTCAAACCTCCGTGAAAAGTGTCCAGAGGTTCCTAGAGTTCTCCAACTATTACTGCCGCTTAATTACAGGCTTTTCTGGGATGGTTGCTCCTATCACTCGACTATTGCGCAAGGGTGTCCTCTATTGTTGGGATGCAAAAGCAGAAAACGCATTTCAGGAGTTGAAAAGGAGGTTCACCACAGCCCCCATTCTGATACACCCTGATTCAGAACAGCCATTCGTAGGGAAGGCAGATGCCTCGCAGGATGCACTGGGAGGTGTGTTGTCGCAAATAGACACCCAGTACAGGGCTCTTACATCCCGTGGCGTTCTATTCCAGAAAGCTCCAACCCGCTGAACGCAATTACACGGTGTCTGATCGTGAACTACTGGCCATTAAGATGGCATTTGAGGAATGGCACCACTACCTGAAAGACGCCAAACACCCCGTGACTGTCTACACGGATCACAGGAATCCACAATTCCTGTGCTCAGCACGTGCCCTTACATCAAGACAACTGCGTTGGACCTTGTTTTTTAACAAATATAACTTTACCATTAGGTACCTACCTGGAAAGGAAAACGCCAATGCTGATGCTCTTGCCCGTCTGAAAGAAACCGACGACACCTTGCCCACATCCAAGCCAGTTCCTATCATTCCTGAAAACGCTTCCAGGGGGTAGTTTTGTCTTCTGAGTTCCTGACTCAGCTACAGAAGCACGTAAGCCAGACCGATCCGGCTGTTGTGGCAGGAGAACATGAGGGAGAAACCAAAGAGAACGGGTTTCTGTACAAAGAAGACAGGTACTACCTACCGATGGTGGCTCGCCAATAACAAGCACTGTACATGTGTCATGATCATATCCTGTCCAATCATCCGGGATACCACCAAAACTTGGACCTGATACAAAGACACTTTTGGTGGCCTACCATGGAGGCAGACACAAGGACCTATGTAGCTCATTGTGCAGTTTGTGTTCAAGGGAAGAACAGGTCAGAACCCCCTACAGGGCGGTAACATCCCATTCCTGTTCCTCCTTATCTGTGGCACACCATTTCCATGGACTTCGTAGTGGAACTCCCAATCACTATGGGCCAGATATAGGTATCCAAATACCGGTTGGTAACGGACGAAAATACCGATTTTCGGCCGTTACTGACAGGTATTTGGATACTGAGATGTAGGGGATGTGAAAATACAGATTCGGTATTTTTACCGAATCGGTAAAATTACCGAATGGGTAAAATTACTGAATCGGTAAAATTACAGATTCGGTAAAAATACCGAATCTGCATTTTGACATGTAGGTACCACTTTTAACAGTGCTACAGGGCTTTAAGGATTCGTTATTTACCACCAACTATTAGTTGGTGGTAAATAAGGAATTCCTATGGGAATGCAAATATGTGCATTGACACCTGTGTCATGTGGCACACATACATGCCCTAAGGGCATGTATGTGTGCCACATGCATGCCTAAGGGCATGTATGTGTGCCACATGCATGCCTAAGGGCATGTATGTGTGCCACATGGCACACAAGCACTAATCAGGGGTGCAACAGGGTGTCAAAGTGACACCCTGCCACCCTTGAATTATTCAGTATTTACTGAATCGGTAATTACCGATTCAGTAATTGACATTTATTCCTATGGGCCTACAGGCCCATAGGAATCAATGGCAAATACCGAATCTGTAAATACCGATTCGGTAAATACCGAATCCTACCGATTCGATATTTTTTACCGAATAATTACCTACATTGGATTTACCGATTCATAAATACCGAATCGGTAAAATTCGGTATTTATGAATCGGTAAATCTAAATTACCTACATCTAGCCCCAAATCGGGTTACAGCACAGTCCTTACCATCGTGGACCACCTCTCAAAGATGGCTCATTTCGTGCCACTGAAGAAATTGCCTACGGCAGCCGAGCTGGCTGTGGTGTTCCTGCATAATGTGGTTCGCCTCCACGGCATTCCCTCGGTGGTGACATCAGACCGGGGTTCGCAATTCGCGTCCCGTTTCTGGAACAAAGTATGCAAAGCTATGGAAATGGACATACGCCTATCTTCTGCATATCATCCCCAGACGGACGGTCAAGCAGAGAGGACTAATCACACCATGGAACAGTACCTCTGCTGCTTACTGCTGGTGGTGGAAAAGGAATGGGTAGAAGTACTATAGATGGTGGAATACGCGTATAACAACAACAAACATTCTGCCATTGGCATGTCTCCTTTTTATTGTCTCCAGGGAAAACATCCCCGTACTACAGAATGGGATGAGCCCCAGAAAAGTCCATTACCCACGGTTCAGGCATATCATGGCACACCGTGCAACCTCTGGCAACAAGCCCGGTTCAAGTTGGCCAAAGCCAAAGAATCCTATAAACTGTACTCTGACAACCACAGGCAGATGGAACCTGAATACCAAAAAGGGGACAGATGTGGCTCTCCATTCGAAACCTCAACATGCATGGCCCCTAAAAACTGTTGCCTCGCTTTGTGGGACTGTATGCCATTGAGAAAGTGATCAACCCTGTGTCCATGAGACTCCCTTTGCCTCCTCATATGAGGATACATCCTGTCTTCCACGTGTCCCTTCTGCGAGATGTTCACCCCGACTGCACTGTCTCTTCTCCTCCTTCTCCAGTTCGTGTTGACGACCACCTGGAATACGAGGTCAGAGCCATACTGGGTTCTGGTCGCACCCGGGGAAGCTCTATTACCTGGTGGACTGGAATGGGTACGGTCCGGAGGAACGGTCTTGGGAGCCCCTGTCTCATGTACGCCATGCTCCCAAGTTAGTTCGAGCCTTTCATATAAGTCACCCGCTTGGCCCTCTCCCTGCCACCCCTGTCTGATCACGAGGTTGGGTGGGGTTCTGTCTTGGGGGGGTACTGTCGTGGTTCGCGGCGTTTTGCCGCACTGTGTGACCTCTTCACACATACCGAGGACTGTAAATCCTCACTTCCGGGTGAAGGACAGGTTGCGGTCTAATTCCGCAACCAGGTACCGCCTCCACTGCACTCAGCGCTTCCGGGGGAATCCGCATAACTGCAGCGGTTCCCTCCAGTTCGGCACTTCGCATTCATGCCAGAATCCTTCCTGAATCACCTGCTATGGATCAAGACCGCCAAGCAGGTAATCTGAGGTCGCGCAGGAGCGCTGCTTCGTTCTCGCTCACAGATCCGCTTTCATTCCCGATGGGGGTGCTCTGCATGTTTCTTGTTGGGAGTTCCTTGGCGTTAGGCAGAGCTGGGTTTTTTGTGCCTCACGCCTCTCCTGAACCTGCCTCCTTTATCCCCGGATATATTCACCATGCTGGAGCACTTACTTTGTTTGTCCACATCGGGCTGATGCGCTTTACATTGTTTTGCCAACACAGCGCTGCAGCGCTTTGCTTTGGTTTGTCCCACATCGCGCTTAAGCGCTTTTACATTGTTTTTCCCACACCGAGCTGGAGCGCTTTACATTGAGTTTGCCTATACCGCGGAGGAGCGCTTTCTTTGGGGTTTGCATACCCAGCGCTGGAGTGCTTTACTTGGTTTGTCCCACATCGCGCGGAAGCGCTTTACATGGTTTGGCCCACACTGTGCTGGAGCGCTTTACATTGATTTTGCCTATGCCGCGCTGGAGCGCTTACATTTGTGTTGCTGACTGCGCTGGAGCACCATTTCCATTTCCTTGCTAAAGATGTCTTCTAGATCCATGGTGCTTCTGCTGCTAGGTAGCTACTGCTCTGTATGTGTGTAGAGGTGCACGTAGGATTGGGTGGTATAGTGCCCATCCTAACTGGGTCTTCCTTTGTCTCTCTGCCAGCTGGAGTTCACAGTCCTTCCCGAGTCGAGAGACGTCCTCTCCTGATCATAAGGGATCCTTCCCATCATCTTTAGATTCCTTCCCTGGTCCCATCTCCATCCCAGTTTGGTACATCTTTCTCCACTGGTTAAGGTGGGTACAAGGGCAATTGCTCTTGCTGTCTCTGCGGGATTACTTCGCAAGCAAAAGGTAAGCCTTGTGGGGTACTTGACAGGTGCCCTAGAGGTGCCGTCTAGGTCGGGTGTAGTAATAAATTGAGGTCCCCTCCCAGGAGTAGTGCGTGGGGGTCGTGTTTTGTGATTGTGCATTTAGGTCATGGAAAAACAAAGGGGTATCGATATTGGGAGCATACACATTTGCCAAAGTGACTTTGTGGCCATAGAGGTTACCCGTGACAATCACATATCTGCCCTCCGGGTCCAGGATCGCATCTATGAGTGTAAAAGGGATTCTCTTGTGGACCAATATAGCTGTTCCCCTAGCGTAGTTGCTGTAATTGGCAAAGAATCTGTGTGCCCCAGCTAGCCCCAAAACGGGCCAAATCTGTAATGGGGAGGTGTGTCTCTTGTAAGTATGCGATGTCCACCTTATGACGTATAGGATAATGGATGTATGACATTACAATGCATGCTTTTACCACGCATGCCTTTACAACGCTGTTTTTACAACGCATGCCTTTACAACGCATAGTGCTTTGGGGCGCTGGATAGTGAATAGTTTAATTTACTATTCCAACTCCAGTCCCCGTGGATAGTAGGGAAGGTGTTGGATATTAAATTAAACCTATTCCCTATCCTAGAGCGCCCCCCCAGCGCAATGCGTTGTAATGGTTTGCGTTGTAAAAGTTGCGTCGGAAAGGCACTGCGTGGTAAAAGTTGCGTTGTAAAGGATGTTTCCCTAAGATAATGGATCACCTGCCTCCTCTTACGAGTGTTATTGAGCCCCCTAACATTCCAGGACATGAAGGTGATGGCAGAGGGCCCCTGTATGTTACCTAACCGTGTCATCTGCCCAGTGTGTAAACCCTTGCCTGTCAGGACTTGTATGCAATGTCGATGTACTAAGCAATGCTATCATAAAGTGTAAACAACAACTCAAACAGTACCTAATACTGAACCCTGCCCCCTCCCCCAACCCAGCCACCTTCCAACCCGAAGGTGGCCATCCCTCTCAATAGTCTCTAGCCCGTGGGTCATAGGGACCATCAGGCTAACTATAGAGGCCCAAAAGTGGACCCCAAGAATGCAGTGAACCAAACACAGAGGATACACCCAGAAGGGGTGGCAGCCCGCAATCAGACCAGCCAAGAGATATAACAGATAATTACGTTAATCTATGCGAAGTCCCCAGAGCAAAGTAGCCATACCAGCAAATATGATCAAACCATCACCCAGTTCCGGAGTTTGTGAACAGTTCTGTGCTAGCATCCGAACCGCTGTGTAGCAGGGAGGCGAGCTCGCCCTCCGCCTACTTCTGTGAGTTCGGCGCCTTATACGTGCGACAAAATGCCTGGGCTTGGGTAGGGGTGTCGAATATTCTGGACCTGTCGCCAAAGTCAACTTTCAGTCTCACCGGATATAACATCCTGTACTTGAGTCCAAGGTTGCAGAGTGTGGCCTTCAACCCCTGAAATTTCCGTCTCGCCTCCTGGACCATAGGAGAAAAATTTGGGTAGAAGGACAGTTTCGATCCCTGCCACTCAATTACTCATTGCTTTCTCGCCATTCTCAACGCTGTGTCGCAGTTGCGGAAGTTTAGGAGTCTCGCAATGATGAGTCTCGGGGGAAGGCCAGGATTCGGTCTAGGGCCAAACGACCGGTGCGCCCTTTCCACAACAAAGCCCGGAGTGAAGGATTCGCTGCCAAACTGTTCCGTAAGGAGGTTCTCTACGAAGAGATCCATCCGGCCTGTAGATGTTGTCTCCGGGACACCCATTATGCGAACATTATTGCGTCGCCCACGCGCCTCCAAGTCCTCGTTCTTAATGGCGACCTCCTTTAGTAGGCGTTCAGTCCTTTCCAGTCGCTTCAAACTTGGGCGGTTCCATCTTCCAGGTCTGACACACGTGCCTCCACCACATCCAGCCGGCGGTCGTGGGCCTGGAGCTTGGCGCCCAGTGAAGCGATGGTCTCATACAGCGTGTCAAAGCAGGAGTCCAGTGCCTTGAAGCCCGCCCTCATCTCCAGTAGTAGCGCCACGACCGAGGCCTCAGGAGACTCCGGTGCCTCCGCAGCAGGTGCTCTTTCCTCCATCTCAGGGGGGAGAGTTGCAGTTCCCTCAGGCAGGGTGCTCTGCTTGGGGTCTTTGCGACCCATACCGTCAAGGTGGTGCCTTTTGGGGAGTGGACCTCAACAATCCTGTGAATTCTGGGCCCAGTGTGAGCACAGGAGACCGGCTATGAACACAGCAAGTCGATTGGATACACTGGGGCTGAAGGCAGTAGCTGCGTGTAAATCGATGTGGGTAATGGCCCCCAGTAATAGAGGTGCGCAGGAGGCCTGCAGAAGCAATCTCACAGGCATCTGATAAGCCGGGTCGCTCTCTGATTCCCGCCAGGGCCAGGTTGCCGGTCCACGCTGTGCAGTGGGAGGCGCCGGCAATGTGTAGGCCAAGTGGGGGGTCCTAAGGCCCCATGTCTAGTGTTGCAGGCTTCGTGGTCCTCGCCGCGATGGTGTGGCACTTCAGGAGGGGCCCCCGGGAGCGTATAACAATGGCACAGTGAGGCGGCAGCAGGCAGACGTGCCAACCCTCCCCACTGGGCCTGTACGCCACCACAGACCGGCGCCCCAGCCCCTGTCAAAATAGGCACGTGGGCCCTGTCCCCACGGCGCCGGGTGGTGGTAAGTTGTGCTTCTGGGGGCAGGGCAGCCGGCCCAAGCACAGACCACGGGCAACGGCACTTGGGGGGAGGGGGGAACTGCGGTGTGCCGCTTTACCCACCCGGGGCCTCTCCACTGCAGTTCTTAACCTCGGCAGGACTCCGCAGGGCGTTTTGACTTGCGGCCCGCCCAGCTCTCGATGTGGCAGCGCCGGCAGGCCCGGCCCTCCCGGACCTCGGTGGTACTCCAGGTCACGGCGGAGCTGGATCATTGTGCTCGACTCCGCAGACTCAGCGCCGCCTCAGCTGTTCACAACGTCAGGAGTGGAACCGGCTACCTCGCATCTCACGAGGAAAATCGCCGCTGGGCCAGGCTGAATGGAAGAGCCTCTCTAGCTGGCGGCCATCTTTGCCGCCGCCTTGGCCACGCCCCAATCCATCATCATTCTTTAGCTCACTCCACCACCAAGTTCAGACATGGCCAATGTAAATCAGTCTGACCCTGTGCATCATGGGAACAGTCCAGCCTGAACTGCCATGCCAAGTCTTCCCTGGACCGGAAACAAGCATCCTGGGACCGGTTTCTGGCTAATCAGCCGTCATCAGCCAGGCTAGCTTGAAACCAGTGGCAAAGTGAGCAAGGGACCCACGTCTGGGCTTACCCTGCCAATTTAGGGCTAATAAAGCAAAACCAAAGGGGATGATGGACGGAGTGTTGACCATGTCGGAACTGGGGTGGCGAAGTGAGCTAAAGAATGATGATGGATTAAACTAAGGGTGGGTGTAGTGGGCGTAGTGGGGCTACGGGAAGCTTCGTGAAGTGGGCAGGAAGCTACGCCCATCCACGTGCTTCTCGTAGCCCCACTACGCACCGCCCGCCTCCCTCCAGCCCCTCTCCCACCCTCTTCTACATCCCTCATTTTGTTTTAAAAAAGTATAGAAATAAATTACAATCACTTAACTGATAAGCGGCGTCCTGGGGCTCCATCTTCTATTTCACGCCGACTTCTTCCAACCAAATGCGAATGCGAGGGCGCCCGCGCATGCGCATTTCTTGCGAGGAATGCGCATTTGGCTGGAAGAAGTCGGCGTGAAATAGAAGATGGAGCCCCGGGACACCGCTTATCAGGTAAGTGATTGTAATTTATTTTTATACTATTTTAAAACAAAATTAGGGATATAGAAGAGGGCGGGAGGGAGGCTGGTGGCGGGCAACTTCGCTCAGTCCACGGGGTGTGCGTAGTGTTGCCTACTACGCCTACTTTGCGAATCGCGAAGTAGGCAACACTATGTGCACTCCGTGGGTGGAGCGAAGCACTCTGCCCAGGGTTAGATTAAACCCAGATCAGTTGACTGGGGGTGAGTGCTTGCAATGTTCAACACTCCGTCCATCATCCCAATTGGTTTTGCTTTGTTCGCCCTAAGTAGACAGGTTATGCCCAGACGTGGTTCCCTTGCTCACTTTCCACTGGATTCAAGTTAGCCTGGCTGATGATGGCTGAATAGCCAGAAACCAGTCCAAGGATGCTTGTTTCCAGTCCAAGGAAGATGTGGCTTGGCAGTTTGGGCTGGACTGTTCCCATGAGGCAGAGGGTCAGACTGATTTGCAAATGGCCATGTCTGAACTGGGGTGGCAAAGTGAGCTAAAGAATGATGATGGATTAAACCCAGATCAGTTGAATGGGGGTGAGTGCTTGCAATGTTCGACACTCCATCCATCATCCTCTTTGGTTTTGCTTTGTTCGCCCTAAGTTGGCAGGGTATGCCCAGACGTGGGTCCGTTGCTCACTTTGACACTGGATTCAAGCTAGCCTGGCTGATGACGGCTGAATAGCCAGAAACCGGTCCCAGGATGCTTGTTTCCGGTCCAGGGAAGACATGGCTTGGCAGTTCGGGCTGAACTGTTCCCATGAGGCACAGGGTCAGACTGATTTGCATATGGCCATGTCTGAACTGGGGTGGCGAAGTGAGCTAAAGAATGATAATGGATTAAACCCAGATCAGTTGACTGGGGGTGAGTGCTGGCAATGTTCAACACTCCGTCCATAATCCCCTTTGGTTTTGCTTTCTTAAGGGGCAGACACCCTTTTCGTACTCCAGTGGTTTGGATACACCCACCATACACAGACCGCGATGGGCAGAACGGAAGCAAAACAATCCAAAATCCCATTTGAAGCGCGTAAACCGTCCAAACTCGATGCTGTGGATCCCCCAGAATCGGATATGACGGAAGGCCAAGACGAAGATTGGAAGGCACTACTTCTCAGTATGAAGAACAGCCTGAAGTCCATTGATGCGAAAATGGACACCATGAACGCGAGGATGGATTTGGTGGTACATAGGCTGGATCAACACAACCAGAGGCTTAAAGAAGCGGAAACCAGGATATCAGACCTGGAGGATGGCACCACTGAGAGCAGGGAGCAGGCCTCGCAAATGGATAAACTTCTTAAGATAATCACGGAAAAGAATGAAGATTTAGAAGCCCGCTCTCAGCGAAATAATGTCCGCCTCCTAGGCCTTGCGGAAACAACAGCTACGGGCCAAATGGAGGATTTTATCAAACGTTTACTGGTGGAGTTGTTTGGGAGAGAATCCTTCTCTGCACACATGGTGATAGAATGAGCGCATAGGTCCCTAGCTGCATGTCCTCCTCCAGGAGCGCCTCCACGTCCAGTGATAGTCTGTTTCCTAAACTGCAGAGACCGAGACATGGTGCTCCGTTTAGCCCGGTAGAAGAAACAGGTCCCCTATGACAACACTACACTTGCCTTCTACCCTGACTTGATGCAGCAGGTTCAAGAGGCGAGGCGTAAATATGCTGCAGTCAAGAAAAAACTGCAATCGCAGGACATGCCGTACGTGATGCTTTATCCGGCAAGGCTTCGTATCACCCACCATGGAAACAACACTTTTTCCTAAACCCTAATCAGGGTGAAGATTACTTAAAGCGACACCGGCGACTGTCCCCCGCAGAGCCAACCGCCCGATCACATTCCAGGTCCCAATCTCCAACGTCGGCCCCAGACAGACTGCTGCACTTTCCACTCTGATGAGCTGCTGCCTATCTATACCTGATCCCTGAGCAGTTTACTTACTTTAATCTAAATTAGTGAACTTACACATGCAAAGAGACTCTAAACAACATATCGCCTGAGTACTCCCCTTCCTCCCACAGATGCTACTGGGCTGGTAACGCCCTAGTGGCAGGTGAGTGAGATAGAGGAGTGGAATTGGCATGTCGTGGGCTGTGGTGACTGCTCCGAAAGGGTGATCCCCACTGTTCACTTATCTGTTGGTTGTTAATAAAGTCCGTAGTTGCAGAGGGAGGGAAGCTATGCCCGACAAGTTGGGGAAGTCGGATTGGGTGGGGCGGGAATGTTATGCCCTGAAATGCCTGATGTTAATAAGCTAACTAGCCTTCATCGAAATTATGCAATACCTGGAGATTTACTAGGAGGACATGACTGACACACCTGTAACAAACAACCAGCTGCACATACTCTCTTGGAAAGTCTGAGGGCTGAATAACCCTCTGAAAAAGCAACAGGTCATAGGGTACCTAGAGAGACACCATATACATATATCCCTCTTGCAAGAAACCCATCTCGACCCTAAGGTTACCTCCATGTTTGCAGCAAGATGGGCCTCGCACCGTTGCTTTCCATCTTACTCCACATATGCTAGAGGGGTTGCAATTTTTATTACACGCAATACCTCCTTTGTATTGAGAGGGACCGACACTGACCCTCAGGGATGCTATTGCTTGATCTGGGGACGACTAGCCTCTAAAGATATCACAATTGCAAATTACTATGGCCCCAATATAGATGACCCCCAGACTTTAACTACATTATGGAATAAGATCCAGGCACTAGGTTCCACTTATTTATTGTGGGGAGGGGATTGTAATGCAACCATGTTCCCGAACTTAGATAGGTCTCATGCTACCACAGCGCATTACACGTGCCACTCAAAAGCTGCTAGTTGACTTGGTTTCCTCACACCACCTTCTTGACATGTGGCGATACACACATCCCACACAAAAAGGGAGGAACACACCACTCTGCCGTGCACTCTTCGTGGCCTAAAATAGATTATGTGTTTATCTCAATGGGAATGGCACACTGGGTAGTTGCAGTCACTCATCTAGCACACCCTTACTTGGACCATTCGCCTGTGTACTTGACACTGATGCCGCCGACAGACCAATCCCCTTATGCTTGATGGCGCCTTAATTCTACACATCTTCTGGATATGGTATTCAAGACAGAACTCGACCAAGAAATACAAGATTTTCTTACATGCAACACAGCATCAGTCTCTAGCCTCAGCACGGCATGGGAGACTTTTAAAGTCACGATAAGGGGGTATTGTATATCAAAGGGAGGGGGATCCATAAAGACATACGGAGAGATTTAAGCCGGCTGGAGAAGGACATTAAAATCATGGAGCGAAGCCTTTCACTTCAGAGGAGGGGGGGCTTGTGCCAAATTGCGCGATAAGCTGACAGAGAATGCAAATTCAGGAGTAAATATCATGTAGCATGAATGTATGGGGAGGGAGACCACCCAGGGAAGGTTTTAGCTAATTTAGTCCACCCATCCAAGTTCTCAAACGATATAGCCGAAATACGGTACTCGGACAGAGTAACTCACAGAAACCTCCCGGAACAATGACATATATTTGTATAGTTCTATAAGTCCTTATATACCTCTCAGCGAGGACAAGCACGTGACCGCCCTCAATATTATGAGGACACAGCTTTAGCGTGGAGCGGGGACACTCAGCGGGAGGTTTTAAGTGCAGAGCTGGAATTAGATGGCCAATCCTGCCTGCTGGATTATATTTTAGTGAAGACAAGCATGTGGCGGTGGGTGGTCGACTTTGCCATCACTCCAAGATTTGACAGCGACCGTAATGCTTTGACACTGGATCTTGAGCCACCAGAAATGTACAATCCTACGTCTACTACCACCTCTGCCAGTACAAACCTAATACTCGTCAACAACAGAAGGAAAATCAGATGGGGAAAGTTCAAGCAGTCCCCAGACAAGGAGGCCGAACTATATTCCAAAATCATCTCGCCCTTAATGGAAATGGAGTTGGCTGCTGCAACACTTGCCACTCCTCCCACCATCAGCAGACTAGAGGCACTCCATAAAGAACTGACAACTAGCCTGACTAATGTTTTCAATCCTATGATGCGTCCCAAGCCCACCAAGGGTGTTAAGCAAACCTGGTATAATAACTCCTGCCGCAAGGCAAAGGGTGTCCTCATAGATGCTATCAAGCTAAAGGATAGATCTTTAATCAAACTAATTAGGGCTCAGTACAGAGACTGTACCAAGCTGGCAAAGAAGGACTGGGAGCTCAAAGGATGGGAAGACAGTAAGGCAGCTCTTCATAACAGGGTCGTGAAGAGGTTTTGGTCTGTAGTCAGCGCAGACTGTAGCACAGAGCACCCAGCGATAGAGCCAAATATCTCTGCAGCAGCATGGAAACGCCATTTTCAAACCCTCTATACAACCGAGGAACCCATAGAGCCCAAATGTACAATGGTCTTAGCAATCCCAGGGATCCATAGCGAAGAACCTCAGTGGATCACCATAATAGAAGTCAGTAAGGCAATCAGGAAGCTCCCTCTAGGTAAGGCCCCTGGTCTAGAGAAGATCCCCGGGGACTTATTCAGGGAGGAACCTTACATCTGGACCTTATCCCTGGGCAATATTTAACGCTATAATGCTAGGCATGAAGATTCCGGACACGTGGCTAGGGGCTGAAATCTTCCCAGTCTTCAAGAAAGGCTCACCACTCTTGCCCTCCAACTACAGGCCAATAAGCCTCATAGACATCACTTAGAAACTGTTCGCTAGGATTCTCCTAGAGCGACTACACTCTTGGATGGAAGATCATGAAGTCTTGAGCCCGTATCAGGCTGGCTTTAGATAGAACACCTCCACCAATGATCAACTCTTCAGGCTCCAACTTCTATTTTGGAAGACGGTGTCAATAGAGGGTGGCAGTCTCTATTTGACCCCAAATCGGCTTTCGACCTGGTCCCTCGATCCAAATTGTGGGAGGTTTTGAAGGAGCTGCGTATCCCACCCTACTTGCTGTCACTGTTGATCCACTTACACTCAGGAAATTTGCCCAAGTCAGGCATGGGAAATCTGGAGAACTCACTCCCCGCTTCCCAGTGAACAGAGGGGTGAAACAGGGGTGTGTGCTTGCTCCCACTTTGTTTTGTCTCTTCATCAACGTCTTGGTGGCCCAATTTAATGAGGTGGCGGACAACGATGCCTCGAACCTGGAGCAAGGCAGGATGCCAGCAATGATGTTTGCAGATGACACCTTACTCTTGTCCAATTCTCCCATGGGCATCCAAAGAATCCTAGACAGTTTTTCTCAATTCTGTAAAAATCGAGGGCTAGAGACTAAATTCATGGTTTTTAATCCAGCCAAAACATCTCGCCAAAATCCCTCCCTAAATGGTACTTCCCAGAACGGGTGACTGTCTTTGATTACCTTGGCGTCACATTGTCCAAAACATTTGATTGGGGCCCACAATTAGCCAAGGCAGGTCTGAGGCTAGCGCAGCTGGCGGGGGAATTACCAAATCCTATAGGAACTCGTCATACAAATCGCCAGGTCCTGCAGTTGAAATATACTAAGTGCAAGTGAGGAGTGCTGCAATGTATGGGGTGGAATTATGGGGCCACCGCCCTTCTGGCGGTTTGGCCAAAACAGAAAACTAATTTATGAGGAAGCTCCTGGGCTTACCGCCTAGCACTCCCCTTATTCCTCTGCGGCTGGACTTAGGAGTCAAACCAATTGCAGAAGAGTTGGGTCTAAGACCACTGACTTTCTGGGGCAGACTGTGGGCAACTCCCAAACTAGCATTTTACCGAAATGAACTTAAGGGTGTCTTGTGTTTACCGGGATGGGAAAACTGTCCTGGTTGAAGCACATCAAAGAAACCTGTGTCAGAATAGGGATGCCCAACCTGTGGACCAACCCGGAGGTAGTGTCCCTAACAACCTCACGACTACAACTTGTCAGAGCCTATAGGGAACATAAATTAGCTGACCTTCAGGTGAACCCCAAACTCGGGCAACTAACAGTTGATTTTCTTAATATAAAAACCGAGTACCTTTTGAGTCTTTTCTGGATGACATACAGCCTCCAATGGCCAGGAAGCTGTATGTCCAGTTCAGAACATGGACCCTCCCGGTCAATGCTTTTGTGAACAAATGGTCAAATGATTCCTCTGCAGGTTGTCCTGCCTGCAACAGCCCTGATGAGACTGACACGCATGTCCTCTTTTTCTGCCCAGGCTACAAACCTGCCAGGCGGCGTTGGCTTATCCCATTATGCAGAAACCTGGGATGTACACAGTGTCTGCAGGCGTATAGAATGTTAAGATCTGATACGCAGCCCCCCATAGTTTTTGCTGTGTCTCGCTTCCTTAATTCCTTGGGGCACAGGCATAGGGCCTTTTCTAATGCTTCCCAGCAACTGTAAAAAAATACTCTCCACATTTTATGTCCTTTTTAGCCTCTAATTTTAATAGGTTTTATCTGGTTTTAATTATTCGTCTTTTTAAATGGGGTAAAGACCATGGTCATATCAAAATGTTTTTCTGAGATGTATTGCAATATTTAAACTATGAACTGTTAAATCTTGCTCGTCAATGTTATATTGTATATGAACTTCTACTTTTTATGGCCTTTTATGACCAAAATAAAGTTTGTTGAATGGAATGGAATTAGATGAAATCACTACGGCCATAATGCAAATGGGGTCAGGTCGTTCACCTGGATCAGACGGCCTTCCTATAGCATTTTATAAGACATTCTTGAACCAACTGGCCCCCATACTAAAAGAGGTCTTTTATGAAGCCAGAGAGGAGGAGTGTCTCTCGAAAACCATGAGGGAAGCACAGATAGTATCACTACTCAAACCAGTTAAACCCCCGATCCATTGTGAATCCTACGACCCCTTTCACTTTTAAACTGTGACACTAAAATACTGGCGAAGGTGCTCTCTAACCGGCTCGCTCTCCTGATGGAGCGACTGGTCCTGCCGGACCAGTCGGGTTCATCCCTAATCGCTCTACAGCACACAACCTCCGAACGCTACTGGCAGTTATACAAGATATAGATCCCAACAGCTCCGCTGTTGTGGTGTTCCTAGATGCGGCCAAAGCATTTGATTCGGTAGAGTGGGACTATCTAATCAGAACCTTAAGATATATGGGAATGCCCCCTGCTTTTCTGGGCTGGGTGGAACTGTTGTAAACGAAACCAAATGCTACTTTACTCCGCAATGGTGCCCAATCGGTTGATTTCCCCATTTTGAGAGGCGCACAACAGGGCTGTCCCCTCGCCCTCATTTTCTTTGCACTAGCAATTGAACCCCTGGCTGCGAAACGTAGACAGCACCACATGGAACGGGCACTGGTATATCCCTCCAGACAGCTCCTCATTTCGCTAAATGCAGATGATATCACCCTGCATGTTAAGAACCCGCAGGACAATCTTAATCCCATTTTGCAAGAAATCACTACATTTTGGGTCATTTCTGGCATAAACATTAATTGGGCCAAGTCGGCAGTGTTTACTCTTACTGCAGAGACTAAGCAGCACCAGCTAGACTACCAATTGGTCTGGAAGTGTGATGAAGTTAAGTATCTGGGTGTCCGGGTTACAAGGGACAAAGAAGAGCTGATGCGTAATAACTACGGAGTTACAATGGACAAAGTAATAGATACCATCACGCGATGGATATCCTTGCCCCTCTCAATGGCCGGAAGGATCTCATTGGTTAAAATGACCCTCTTACCCAAATTTTTATATCTTTTTACTAATATTCTGTATAATCTAGGGAGGTTCTTTTTTCAAACGCTAAGAACGCAAGTTACTTGGCTAATCTGGGGGGGGGGGAACAGGCGAGGCTGAGCCTAAACACGTTGATGCTGCCATACGCACAAGGGGGGTTTGAAGTCCCGAATTTTGAATTTTATTACTACTGCTCCCAGGCACACTTTGCTGTGTACTGGTTTCACCCTCCCCCATTCATGCCGTATTTGGCAGTGGAAGATGGTCATATAGCCCCCACCCCCCCTTCAGGCTACCTCTTTACTTCAGTGTAGGACCGAGAAAGAGACCCGCCCACGATTGATTGCACCATCATGGCTTGGATGAAGATTGCTGCCAAGCTGAATGTCCCAATGATATATTCACCCAGGTTGCCTTTGGTGTATCACCCGTCCTTGCAGGTCACCTACGAGGGACAATGTCGCTGGATGCTAGCGGCATTAACGTACTCTATATGGGGGGATCTGTACATAGGAGGCAAATTCTGTACCAGAAAACAATTTTTTGGCTCTCATGATCCCACCACAATGGACCTCTTTATGTACATTAGACTCAGACTGAGCATCAGAGCTGCTGTGCCGTCATTTCCCTCAGAACCACCCATACTGCCGCCGCTCCATGCACTCCTACAAACGGAACCCCCGGGCCATGTCATTTCACTGCTATACAAACAGACACAAAAGGCCCCGGCATCCCACACCCCACCCACTCAAGCGGAATGGGACTCAGATTTAGACATACCGTTAACTGATGAGCAGTGGGAAATTGGCTGTAAACAGGCAGAAAATATTACCGCTAGTAGTCGATTGCGGCTCATTCACTATAAATGTTTACACAGATTGTACTATACCTCGGCTAAACTTATAAGTTTGGCCTAGGTGAGGAAAATAAGTGTGTGCGATGCGGGGAGGAGGGGGCAGATTTTTACCACTTCGCATGGCAATGCCCGCAGATACATGTCTACTGGCTACAGGTGTTCGAGGACATGTCCCGAATGCTGGATGTATAGCTTCATCCAGACCCGGTAGAGGCTCTACTGGGTTGCATACAAGACATAGTCACAGTGCATAGAAAGTTCCTAGCACTGGGTTTCCTTATTGCCAAACGCAGAGTTGCATGCAGATGGGGATAGGGAAGAGCCCCTAAATTCATGGAGTGGTACAGGACCTGACTACCTGGCAGTCCCAGTCTTTATGTTATGCAGAGTTGCTACCGGTTAAGTCACGTCCAAAAAACATCTGAAATCCACTAATCACATATCTCCTTTCCCAGGAGGAAGACATGGAATTGACTCAGGAAATGAGACAAGAGGGCTAAAGTTGGGAGGAGTAAGACACCCTACGCTTCCCCCCCAGGGGGTGAGAAAGAGACACGTAATTGATGAGGGAATGTCAAATAGAAAAGTCCGGGTGATGTGCTGGGGGGTGGTGTGTCCCCCGGGTCTTACAAGCTGAATTAACCCATGACGTGTCCCCCGATGGTTGAAGCATCCTATCTAATGTTGTTGTCCTGTCGTTCTAGAAATTAGACTTGAAGGTGATGTTCAGTATTTCAATAAACTGCTATACGGGCGATAGGGGCTTGGGAGGGGGATTTCTTCATTTATTTTCTAGGGAGGATTGTTTGACTAATGTTCTAATTGATGATTCAGCACAATGATCATTATATGGTGTATCTACTGGAAAATTACTTAAGGAAATTGATGGTGTCTTGTTCCACCTGACGTGGCCAACCAGATATGGTTGTAGGCGGCTTGCTCTGTATCCTTCCCCTGCCTATAATGCTTTGCAAAACATTATTTTTGTGCTGCCAGGTCCTTGGGGGATATAGGCACCATGCTGTGATAAATATTCATTACCTTCAATAAGTAAAAAAAAAAAGATCTGTTCCCCACATAAGAGAACGCACAATATCAGCAATTCTGGCATTGGAGCTTCCAAGGCGGCACTCGCTCGGGGACGATTTTCGTCACGAGTGGAATTGCAGTCTCCTGTATGCCTTTCGGCCTGTAACCTGTCTGCCCAGGGTACTGAAGAAGATCAAGCGCGACCGGGCCAAGTCATTCTTGTGGCTCTGGGGTGCAGAGCAGAAATATCGTGGGACATTAATATCGCCACAGAAATATCGTCTGGAAGAAATATGGACAACAAACATATTGTTGACAAGAATATCGACTGACATGTTCATTGATCCTCAGATCAGACTACCTCTTTGGGAGGATCTTCTGTCGCAGCAGCAGGGGATGGTCCTCCACCCAAACCTGTCCAGCTTCCACCTCATTGCTTGGAGATTGAGCAGCAACAGTTGTCAGCTTTCGACCTTCCTCCCCAAGTCTGTAATGTCATCTTGGCAGCCAGGCATCCCTCAAATAAAACGGTATACGCCTGTAGATGTAACACACTTGTCGCATGGTGTGCAGCAAAGGCTGTGGATTTCATTTCTGCCCCTCTTTCAGAGGTTCTCCTCTTCCTTCTAATTTTGGCCCAGTAGGGTTCTGCTCTGTGCACTCTTAAAGGCTACCTTTCGGACATCTCAGCCTTTCTGTGCCTTCATGATCAGCCTTCACTTTTCAAGTTTCCAATTATAAATAGATTCCTTAAAGGCATTACTCATCTCTTTCCTTCTTCTCTTTTAATAATGCCCCAGTGAGACTTGAATCTTGTTCTTACTTACCTTATGTGTGCTCCCTTCGAGCCACTACGTAATTTTCCTCTTTGTTTTCTTACCTTGAAAACCGCCTTCCTGCTTGCCATCACATCTGCTCGCAGGGTGAGTGAGCTTAAGGCTCTTTTCTCAAGCCCTTTTCTTGCAGTTCCTCCGCACAAGGTGGTCGTTTGCACTTGGTCCTCTTTTCTGCCCAAAGTGGTTACCTCTTTCTACATAGGTCAGACCATCACTTTGCCTACCTTCTTTCCGCCTCCTTCCTAAGAGAAGGAGAGACTCCACCATCTGGACCCAAAACTTGTGATGTCCTTCTACCTTGACCGCACTAAAGATTTCCAGGTGGATGATCATCTCTTCATGGGTTATATGGGCGCTAAGAAAGGTTGGGCCGTGCACAAACGCACCGTCTCTCGATGGGTTGTCCTATGCATCAAAATCTGCTATTCTTTGGTGAAAAAGGTACCTCCAGTAGGACTGCTTGCCCATTCTACTAAGTTCACCAAACGTTATTGCCTGGATAGCAAAGTCAGGAGAGATGGCTATTTTGTCTGTTCTGTTCTCCAGGACTTTCTGTAAGATACATATATTAATTATAGATTCCTTATTGCCCCACCTATCCTCCCTGTTCTGTAAACTGACTTTTAGTTTAAAGGACTCCATTTCAGGGCCCTAGTTTTGTGCACCAGTGGTCAGTGTCTTGCATGACTCTGCGCTTCTGGCGTGGAAAGTAGTGTCAGAACTGACATAAGCACAAAGGGGCGGCGTCTAAGTAGAAACCACGTTGTCATCCCGGTGACCACAAAGCCAATGACGGACGCTGAGTCAACCGACACACAGGGGTACTGCTCCAGAAAAATTCTACAGATGCAGTCAGACTCCTGGGGATAATTCTGAGCTAAGGAATCTATAACTAATATATATAGCTTACAGATATATAGTTACCGAAGGTAAGTAACTTGTTCAATTACACTTTAAAGAAGAAGAGAGGGTTGAACAATATCTCCTTTGGGTCACTAACCCCGAACATAAGTTTTATCTAACTCATATTAAATTAGGTACAGTCCTTTTCCTGGGAGCCCACCCTCAGCAGGGTTCATGGCTTTACAGTTTACTACCCTGTCCTTACAATGATGCCACCAAACAAACGCTTGTTTATTTTCTGTTTTTCTGTAGGTTTTCTATTCAACTCCGAATCCTATATTTACGCCCCGTTTTGCTCTCATTTTGTGTTAGTTCTAATAGTATTTGTCTGTCTCACTTTTTTTGCCGTGAATCTGAAATGTGCTGTTTTGCCACTATAAGTTTTATCTGTTGAGCTTTAAAAATCAAGAAATCCACGAGTTAAGTACAATGCAAATTATTAGCCATAGTAAGTAATGTGGGTTCCCTTGATGCATCTTTGTTTGTTGATTACTTGCAAATGTAGTCTTCGATCACTGGTCATTGTAGTTTTAAGTTTAATTTTAAATGTTTTATTTTCTTATTTTTATGGAGTTTTATTAATGATTACCTTCTTTACAACAATGTATTTGTATGTATTGTTTGTTTGTATTATTTATAGCCTTGTGCCAAATAAAGTTATACTGACTGACTGACTGAATTTTGTACAAGACAAAATCATTGGCCTCCTGGCGTCTTTGCGGCCATCTCTGCCCCAGACTCCGTGTTCTACAGACCCCGCTCGTCCGGAGTGTGTTTCCGCATGGCTGCCTACGAGTCTCATTCTTTATCATGGGTAGATTTTCCGCTTTCAGCCACTTGAGCCTCCTTTCTGCTCACTTCACTGCACACTTTGCTTCATCTTGGTTACCCCCTGCATTGCTCAGCCTGGCCCTCGTGCCGAAGGCTTCCAGGGTCTCCTAGCTGCAGCCTCCATGGCTTCCACTGTGCCGTTTCCCGCTGATCGCCGTCTGCCGCTGTTATTAAAAGGATAGAATGTCCGGAAATACAGTTGGGCTCAACTCCATCTCATCTAGCTTTCACCTCCTAGTTTCAAGATTGGCGATGATCCAGCTGTCTTCTCAGCACAGGAGCAGGTGTTTCAAAAAACCTATGCAGCACTTTCATAATATCATTGGTGGCATCCTCACGCACTGGTCCACTAGCACCAGCAGACTCACCAGCTGCGTTCCAGCACTGATATATATTTAATGGTGGATTGTTATTACTCTCTATGAAAGCATAGAGATAGGTATTTGTTCGTGGAACCTCACAGATTGGTGTTGTCGGCAAGGTTATGGTGATGGTACCGCCACTGACAAATCATGGTGATGCAAGATTTGTACTGTGAGAACCCTTGCTAGACCATCTAAAGGTTGCCTTGTGGGAAAAGTTAAGCTGAATGTGAATTGCCTTGGGTTGGTTATGATGACAACTCAATACCCCAATAAAAAAGTGTATGGGCCTGAATGTTTGTTACAAAAAGGTATAATAAAGGCAGTAGGCCTGACATATTTATTGTGAAAAGCATATGTTGAAGTCGATAGGCATGTATTGATGGTTTTGCAGGGATTCTGCACATATACAGAACAATGCGCAGGAAACCAGGACCTCGGTGGATAGTGTGGAACCAACCTATCACCTCAGTGCCTAAAATCCCAAAAACTGACTAGCAATAATGTCTCAATCATTCTCTGACTAACAGCGAAGATATCAATGATTAAACAACCCAGAACCTGACATTCCCGACTCTCTCAGGAATCACGGGAACAAGACAACTCTTTCACTCGCACTTGTTCACAATAAGAGTAATCGGAGTCACGGTATAGTTTAGAATGTTTATTTGAACTAACCCGCTCTATGGTACAGTAGACATGCCATTACTAGCAGAAAATTGCATAGAAAAAAAATTGTCATCATTGTCACAATTCCATAGAATACAAACGGGGATATCATTTTATAAAGACAGTGAAAAAGGGCTACAGTGTCTAACCACCCTTCCCGTGATAAGATATAGTTTACTATAAAAAAGAAGACCTCTGGGCTTTGTCAGCAGACCCCCTACCTCAAGGGCTAGATGAAAGGTTTACATCTCAGGACAAACACAGCTCTTTTCTCTGGAAAGCTCTCTCTCCAAGTGCGTTAACAACATGCTTCGCTTGCAATATGAAAGCATACGACTTTCAGTAGTGCAGCGGTGTGTCATGTTATGTCTATGTGCGAGGGACCGACCAGAACAGAATAGCAAGGGTCATTGTTGATCGACCTTGTACATCATGTGCAGACTAAACCTCAAAGCACAGCAGAGAACGTGAAAAGCAAACAGTTCTCATGTGAAAAGAGCACAAACAAAGTCTTGCAAAATAAAGGCATGTAGTGTTGTGCACAAAAGCAGCTTCATGGCAGCGAAGGTCATGCTAACTTAGCAATGTCGACAATGAATCCATCATCCATACTACACCCTCTCGCTGGTAAGTCCATAGTATGTAGACATAGGACGAAAACAGAGTTTAAAAGTGCGAGCAGAGTTCAAAAGCGCCTTCATTTGTAAAAGAATATAAAGTAGAGCGAAAAGAAGGGGAAAAAAACGTTTAGGGTGAAAAAATTTGAAGAAACACATCCGAAATGTAAGAACCTACGAGATGCCTGTGGTGCATTAGCGAGGTTAATCCATCAGAGTATATGAGCAAAAAAATGCAACACCCTCCAAAAGGACATCATTGTCGTTGGTAGAAAAAAGGGATGCCATCCAATTCAGTAAGCTGAATGAACAAGTGTGCCCCTTACAGTCGGGTGGCTTCATTACTATCATCGGATAACTTAGTTGATATTCGATGTAACTCTGAAGTAGGAGATGCTGAGCAGACCCACAGATATCCCATTGAGCCAAGACTCCAAGTGCAGATGCACGCTCCTTAAGGCCAATCCCAGAACAGTCCTGCTCATGGGCCACTAAGGGACCCATTAACTGGTTGAAATCTGGGTCTGAACATAACGTATTGGAGAGGCATAAATTGGATGCCTATGTAAACAGACATCATAAGCATGTAAAGACTGGTTGCAAGCAAGTGAAGTACGCAAAGCAGAAGAACAACCCATAAGACACACTAAGAGTAGCCAGTGGTAGTGTACTGTAGCATCCATACATACAGTCACAAAGTAATAGCAGTAGGCCCGGTCTGTGCAGCACTACAAGAGGAGCAGCCATTGCGCAGCAGGCACAGTAGAAGCAGGATTCCAGCAGCTAATACCAGTAGTAAAGGGAATCCTCCAAAGACGGTGGAAAAGATAGAATGAATGAATGCAGGTATTACACCAAATATTGTATGACAAGAAGTCACAAGGCCAGAGCTGGCAGCTTTAAAAAAAATGTGCAAGACCTTAAGTATTAGACGGGTTAAAAATGCAGTGTATAAGCTCCCCAAAATGTAGTGGGAGGTTAGTGTTCAAAAGAGCTTCAATTTCGCTGGCAGTGCAAGCCACCTGCAGATTGAAGGTCTCGCGCGCGATAGTAAGGGGGACTTCTTGTTGGAATAAAAGCGCTTTTAGTCTGCTCAAGTTGTTGAAATCTGTTTTCAAAGTTAGTATGGAAGGCCAAATTGAGCTTTCTACGTGGGGGAGGAAAAAGCAAATTTTTACAGCAAATAACGCGCTGTGAAACCGTTACAATGTACTACAGTATTCCAGCAAGCAAACTGCAGCATTCTTGGTTATTTAAAATAAGATAACTACCGTTAGTAGGCAGAGTGAATGTGGGAGTTATTGCAGGAACTGGATTACCTTTTAAAACACAAGCAAGGTTCGGAGCGGACACATTACAAGCCCTGTGCAACTTTATGTTTTTACAAACAAGGGAATGACCTACTGTAGAATCACAGTCTTCCCCTGGTAGGTATACCTCCTTTTCATCCCGTAAATAGCTGCATGTGAAAGGCAAAGACCACAATTCATGCAGAAAAGCGATTCCCAGGGGTTCAAAGCGGCCTAGCTGGTAATGTTTCATACAAGAGCTAAATTGAAACAAAGAGATAGGTAAAGATATAACGTCATGGCTAAGCTAGGCAGCAGAGTCAGTCTCTGCCACAGTGAAAGGCAAAGGGTCTATTTTTTCTATGTGTAGAAGAGTGTAGATTGCATCTTTTGTGGACATTAACTGCTGTTTGTCAGTCAAATAAATGGCAAAAACAAAGCAGACGCATTTAAATAATCCCATGGTACTTTTCCCATTTTCAGAGTTTGCAGAGTCCATGCGAATTGCATCACAGAAAGCAATTGATTCTGACCATGATATAACAATGACACATCTTCTTGTACAATATCAATAACAGAAGAGACAATATTATCCAATGTGTAAATGCGGGAAGACAGTGTGTTAATACTATTGTCAACAACAGCAAGAACCTTTTCTAAGTTCGCTTGGTCAATTTCCCGCAGACGTGACACTGCTTCAATCTGTAAAAGTTTCCATATTTCATTGTCAGCTGCGTAAATAAATCTCTTTGTTCTAGGAACCCTGGGTCCCAAGGCAAAGTCGGCCAAATTGATGTTACTGGATAACAATGATAAGTGTTGTTTAACGGGCGATAGTGTAGAGTGCTGCAACCACTGTTGACATAATTTACCCACCGAATAGGTAGTTACCGAATGTGAAACTGAAAATCTCGGGTCGAGTCTATCTTGTGTATAACCTGAAGTAGTGTAATAAAAACGGAGTTGGCAGGCATTCAAATTCATCTGCCATTCCAACCAGCCTAAAGGATATGCTTCAGAGACATTAAACGTGTAATTTTGAAATAAAGCTTGTAAGACATCAATGGCATAATTTGTGTACTTGTGTCAATAATTATACTCTGCTAAAGAGGGAATGGCAGGGGTGTTCAACTTCTTTGCAGTTGCCAAACCAAAGCAAGTAGTTTGGTATACCGTATCATTTAAAAACAACATTTGTGCCAGGATGAGGCACGCACTATATAAGGCTTCAGTGCCTCGCACCTGCTAGTTCTTAGAACTCCAGATCGATTTCAAATCAATGGTGGCCTTCCAGTGATCATTACCCCTGACTGACAGATAATGTCTGAAAGAATTTGAATACATTAATTTCATATGGGTTAACATGACTTTGGGAGTTGAAGAAACATTTAATTTAAAGTATTATGACTCAGGTGTTGACCTATCAAAATCAGTGAAATATGTAAATGTATTCCTAAGTGTTTTTGATCTTCCTTTTAATGGTGTAGGGCAATGTTCCCACTGCGTATGATTAACAACAGGTCGAAATGTATTAGCCTTACGTAGGAAATGATGCCCATAATGTTGATAGAATAAATCGGCAGAATTTAAATATAAATCTTCCGCGTAAAAGCAGCATTATACTTTAAATCTGAAAACAATTATTGTATTGCATGCACATCCCAGTCATCTGAACGTATGTCCTGTGTTACCACATCACCCATGGAGACACGAAAGACGTATGGCACGTTGATAATTTTTTTCGGGCCATGGACCTGAAAATCTACTTTATCCCAAATTATGCTATCCGCATCTGGGAACGCTGACATGTTAACAAGAGTCTGGTCACACTTCATGATGTGGTAAAATGATGGAGGGCCAACATAAAATCAACCAAGTTTACAGCAGAGCATTCTGGTAAGTAGTGACCATTGATGAGTAGGAAAAACACCATCACAAATCCAATTGACATGAAGATGAGGACCAACCAGATGTATATCCAAGGAGGGACTAAGTAAGCCTGTTTAGACCATGGAAGAGAATCAATGTACTGAATTTTTCTGTACTAAGAGGTGCCAACTGGCGCAGAATGCTGTTTTTTAGTAAATGGCTTCTGTATTTCACTCCGGCAATGGTTAGTAAAATGTATCCTAATTGCTCTTCCAATTGTTATAGGTGTTTGCATTATAATCCTGCAAATTGGTCTCATGTTGTTGCTCAATGCTCTAAAATTGTACCTTATTGGGAAGAAGTATTCGCATTAATGCAAAACCAGTGTAAAATCTCAATTTCGGTGAATCTTAAATTGATTTTGTATGGTTTTGATCCTGAATTGATGTTAGATGGGCAACTAGTTAAACTAATATATATTGCTATGGCTGTAGCGAGATCGTTAATTCTTCAGAATTGGCGTTTACAATATTGCCCTAATGTACATGAATGGCGCTATAAAATGCAAAAAGTCTGAAATAGCGAACAAGTGTATGCTCAAAGAGTTGGGGCGATTCGGAAATTTGAGAAAATCTGGGGTTCGTATTTCGATTTTAATTGATTTAAATCGAATATGTTGGTTTTTTTTTTGTTTTTTTTCTCTTCTGTGGTCAACCTTTATGAGATGGCCTCGTGTGGTTTTTGAATTTTTGGGGTATGTGTACATTCTGGTTAGCATATGATATGTCAGTATATGTTTTTGCTTAGCTTATCCAAGACTTCAATAAAACAAAGATTTAAAAAAAAAAACTATAATGAGGGCCTGACTTGCTTAGATTTTTTAATAAATAAGGTAGAGGTAGTCAAAGCATTCAGTAACATTTTGGAAAGTATTAAAATACAATTAACTGGCCCACTAGGCGCACGAAACAAGCAACAAAATCACTGGTTTGATAAAACTTGCTCAAAAGCTTCAACCTATGGACAAGACACAAATTAAAATTTGAGAGCAATTTATAAATCATCCATAGAACAGCGGGAAAAAAAACAATGCGATAGGAAGCCTGGGAGAAATTAAGGGCTGCTGCTAATAGCAATGGCAGCAAATCATTCTGTGAAGCCGTAAACACCATCTTCATGCAAGAGGAGGGAAGTCCGTCCACAAGATTTGTTCAAAGATGAGGATACTTGGGTAAATCATTTCCAAAACATCTTTCATAATAATATGGAAGGTAGTATCGATGAACGATCTGAACGCCCTAGAGTCGCCTCTCCTTTGGTTTTTAAAATGGATGAGATAGAACTTACCCTGACAAGCAAAGACAGACTCGGCTGTTCCTAAAGGATAGAAGGGGGGAAAAATGCGGTCACAGGAAAGGTAAAGGTAGTGCTCAGTGGAGTGCTACCCTGGGTATCCAATTTGTTGGTTTTAATGGCCTCACACATCCTTGCGAGTGTCATGCTTCATCATTGGCGTTTGCTCCTCGTCAGGCAGGCGGTGCAATGCCCAACGGGCTCACCTCAAAGAGGGGCTCTTTGGCGGAGATCTTTTTACCAACTGCCTATGGGTGACGTGTGGGTGAGGGGCCAGAAAGGAAGGGATAGTGTAGATACGTGGATTAAAATGTGGCACAAGGTACCGGAGATCAATTTATTCTGGTGGTCACCTGCCACAAGTAAAAACAGTGGGTAGCCTATGATCGTAGGAAATTAGGATTCCACGTCACGATCTAGGACTACTACAAATATTGTGAGGTCAACATGTTTCTCGCCTTTGCACAATGGCTGCGATTCTTCAGGACCTAGTTAGTTACATCTATCTCTAGCAAAACATGACCTGGTTTAGTGTCAGTTAATATTTTATTATTATATAGTTGTACTACCTGTATGGGACAGCTCTTGCCTAGGGAGACAAAAGAAATCATTACCATAGTTCAGTGACAACAAGTGCCTTTTGTGACGTGAACACGCCGTGTTTTTGTGGATCAAGTGACACATTAACAGTGACATACTAGTGAATAGTGGTGACCAGTATGTATTGACTTATATCACAATTCAACAAAACACAACATCCATAGATTAAAACCACAGTAAAAGTTAAGAACAGCAGCAGTTTCTTCAAAGTCTTAGGTCCAAAGACCTATAGTAAGGGTAACATGTTTACTCACCTAAAGGTCAAGGTCTATAGGTGTCAACAGTACCGGTAGGTTTGACATCAAGGGGGGAGAACCAGAGGGGTTTAAGGCTATACAGGGAACAAGCAAAGTTGCAGGCTAAATGAATCATTTATCTTTATTAAACAAACGCCTGCCGGTGTTAGGATGAGGAAGGAGTGGCTGGCTATGAACAAGAGACACTGTGACCTCGCTGTATATGGAGGATCGAATGGCTTCGTGAGCCTAGTTGCCAATATATGCTGTTCGCTATTTCGATGGTTGATTCCAATGTTAACATAACCAAATGTGAGGCTTCATGCGCTTGTGAGGCTTCACGCGCTTGTTGGGAAGATACCCCAAAATAAATACATCTTGGAGTAGCGTCATGCACAACCCTTATCATGGATGTAAGTTAGAGGGAGGTTGGCTGTGGTTAACCCCCATCTATAGTTAGCTAAGGGCATTTAAGGCGCTTAAGTGGTGTGTCATCGGTCACTAGTTAACAAAGTGTACTCCCTGTATCACTTCCGAGTTGAGGGTGGCCTGATCTTGGCTATATTTTTAAGAAATGGTGAGCGTTCCCTCACAGTGCCCATATCGTGTTAATCGGAGTGCGCTTCGTGAGGCACATCTAGTATGAGCTCGCCAGAGTGGTTAAGGCAATGTCGAGCTGTTTTATGCTCCCTCCCGGTGCCCGTATTGCCAATCCTGATTGGGCCAGACTCGGAGGATAATATTGTTCAAGCGATGTCTATACCGCATATAGGAGTTAGCTCGTGGTAGGTTAGTTTAGCCGGAGACATCGCCGCTGTGCGGCTTAGTGGAGTGCAGGTCGCGTTACCATAAGCCAGTCCCAGTGTGTGCTGACTAGTTTATTGGAGTTGGCGTGTAATGGGTCAGGTTAGCGGGAGACACCGCCAATGTAAGGCTTAGCGCAGTGCGGGTCGCGTTACCGCATATCAGTCATCGCAATTGGTAACTCGTGAAGGAGAGAGAAAAAACACTTACTTCTCGCTGCTTTGGATTAAAGCCCGGTGTGCCTACCCATCTCTACCGGGATCCGGATAGTGTTGAGTCCTCGAGTGAAAACCTGTTAAATGGTTGTTGGGGGCGTGGTCATTACTAGGGGTAATCCCGCCCTGTATGTCATGTAGGATCGGGCGTTAACGCGGGGGTCATCTTGGAAGGGACCAATGCTCATTTAAAACGAGTATAATGCATGTCATGGATGGTAGAGATGCAAGTTAAAAATTGGGAACTATGTTTATAAGTATAATCTCACTTATTTGGAAGCTTTATTACACATGTCACCCATTTATTTATAATTCACACCTGTTGGTATGTATTACTGATATAGTAAAGAGGTAAATAAATGGCAGTTATTATAGCGCACTCCACGGGATTTCTTCATTAAGTCCCCGCCTGTCTGAGGATAACCGATGTATCCACCTCTGTTCCTTCTGGAACAAGTTCTGCTTAGATTTGTTATTCGGTGTCTCGAGGATAAGCCATCTCAGTGAGTCAGCAGTATGGTTTTGGTCTACAAAGTGCCTACACATCTTAGTATTTGTCTTTTTGCAACGAAAGTTGCTTCTGTGTTCTGAGATGCGGATCTTGATAGGGCGAGTGGTCATGCCCACGTATTGAAGATCACATGGGCATCTGAGCAAGTAGATGCAGTTGGGAGTATTACAGTTGGTGTGACATCGGAGTTCCCACAGGAATGTCTCAGTTAGTTGAATGGACTTGGTAATACCGGTAAAGGGGCATACACTACATGAGCCACAGGGGTAGTGTCCCTTCACTGGTGGGAGTTGCCAGAGTGTATTTTGCCGGTGGGTTACAACTTGTTTTGGCCTGGTGTGCACTAAGATGTCCTTGATATTTTTAGACCTTTTAAAGGCAAACCTGGGGGTTGCAAGGTTAAGGTTTCCTGTGTTGAGAATCTGCCAATGTCTCTTTATGATTTTCTTGATTTCATTTGAGACTGGAGAGAAAGTAGTTACACAGGTCAGCAGATCATTGTCTTGTGGAGTTGGGGTATTGTACTCAAGGAGGGCCCCTCTATGGTTATTCTGCACCCGTTTTCGTGCCTTGTAGATCTCCCTGGTTGGATAACCTCTCTCTTTCAAATTACGAGATAGGATGCTGGACTCAGTTTTATAATCTGTTAGATTGGTACAGTTGCGCCTGACCCGCAGGAACTGGCCAAAAGGAAGGTTCAGCCTCAGAGCTCTAGGGTGGTGGCTCGTAAACAGGAGTAGACTGTTCCGGTCCGTAGGCTTCCGATACATGGTGGTATCAATCTTACCCCCCTCTAGTCTGATGGTGAGGTCCAGGAACGCTATCCTGGAGCTAAAGGCAATGATGGTGAAGGTAAGGTAATTATTTAGGGTATTCAGCCAATTGAAGAACTCTAGGTAAAGATCTTCAGTCCCTTTCCAGAGTATGAGGATGTCATCAATGAACCTCCTCCAGAGTTTGATGTTAGAGTAGAAGGGGGTTCATTGATATGTTTTTCCTCAAAGTCAGCCATATAGAGGCAGGCCACCGAAGGGGCGAAAGTACTACCCATTGAAGTTCCCTGGGTTTGGTGGTAATGTTGTCCTTTGAATTCAAAGAAATTCTCAGTCAGGGCAAGGTTCGCGCACTCCATAATGAAGGAGGGTGGCGTGAGGGAGGTCCATTCCTCCGTGTTGAGGATTCTCTCAATCACCCAGAGTGTGGCCCTGTGAGAAGTTGGCCTGATAGGTGATGTTTCCAATTCTGGAACCACCGATTATCAGACCAAACAATCCCTTATGGTGTCTGGTTGTAAGTCAACCTTATTAGACAAGCTATCCTAGGGGTAGCATGGACTAAGCAGCCTAAAGGCTTAACTTAAGAGGTCGTGTTAAGCGAGCTGTTTTACCACATACAATCCTGTAATATCAAATGAAAGGACACCACACAAGTATATATTATAAAAATATATGTGTTTATTACTAAAAACAATCCCCAGTACTCTTTATGAATCAAGGGGCACAAGCGTTAAATCAAAAGCACAGTTTAAACATACAAAGTTGCACAATTATGGATGAGGGCGGGGGGCCACTCAAACCATATACTAAACAAGTGGTATAAGAGATACCAATCGAACAGTGGTTAGGCCTAGGGCCTAGAGAATCGCTGGGAGCAGTCAGGACAAGCAGTGCTGAAGTCGGGAAAAGCCCGCGGGATTCGGGTGCAGTGCGGAAAGCGCACGCATGCACCAATGTTAACCAATGGTGCGTAAAAGTTGTAAAGTTAAAGTTTAAGGACACTTCCGCTGAACCTAGAGAAACAAAACTTAAGACACAGACCCTAGAGATGTGTACCAGTGTGGGAACACCGGCGGAGCAAAGTTACCTCACCCACAGGAAGCGGGTGCACAGGGTCGAAGTGGCGTCGGGTTTTGACACGCAGGTTCTTGGCGCTTGAAGCTGAAGATGCTGCAGGCGATGTGAAGGAGAAGTGTCCGGTGGATCCAAGGGTGGATCTGAAGTGGTGAAGACCTGAAAGCAGAGGGGACAGTGTTCAAAGTCACTGACCAGTGACCACCGTGGAACCAGATTGGAACCAGGCAAAGTCGGGTGCAAACAGGTGATGAGGTGTTGCTTCTCTCTGCAGCCACGTGGACACGAAGAGGTCAAGGATGTCCAGGAGTCGATCACGAGCTATCCCTCAAAGGCTCTAGCTGATGGCGGTGTCGGCAACTCGATTGAAGCAAACAAGCCTTGGCTAATGCAAGCCACGGGGAAAGTGAAAAAGGCTTATTACTCGGACCAGCAAGGTCAGAGCGGGTACTCCTTTCTACAGTAGCGAGGGCAGGTCTGGAGCAACCAGACCCACAGTGTAAATCGTAGGTTTCGTCGCCAAGATGGCCGCTGACCACGTGACAAGCGGCCGGGATGGCGAGTCGAGTGGCACAAAGCAAAAGGGCCCCACGCAGATCGTGGAGAAGCTGGAGGGCTGATCTTTGATGCAATTGCTGCTCGATTGTGGGGCTTCTCAAACCCCAAAGCACAGAGTCGAGGGTGCCTCGGGTGCTGCGCAGTCAGCGTCTCGGGGGTCTTTCAAGATGTCCGCTCCCACGTCTTTCGGTGCCTCCACGGGACCCTTCTTTGCAGGGACTGTGGATCGGGCTGGGATAAGTCTAGGAAGCTGGGTCTTGTCAGGCTCTGCACCCGGGCTCCGGCGGGAGGCGGCGGCAAAGCAGACGTCGAGGTGCTGGGTAGTGCCTGTGTTCACAGGGTGGCCCCTCCTAGGCCACAAGGGAGATGCTCTTCAGTCTTCTGTTCATCAGAATGTCGAAGTCCAGTCGTCTTCTTAGTTTAAAGGTGATTTCAGGATGATCTGCCGTGCATTGGCACTGCTCCCACTCTTATTCGAATCTGGGGGGCGTGATTACCTGCTAGGTCCCCTCCTATGGGTGGGACCCAGGAAGTGGGTGGATACACCCCCTTCCTTTGATCCAGGCCGCCCTGGCACGAGGGCTGGAGTGCCCCAGAACCGGTTTGGCCGGATTATGCAAGGGGCCGCCTTGTGCTCCCCATGCAGTGTCTGGTTTCTTTCAGACCTCCCTGCTACAATCCACTATCTCCTGTCTGGAGGGTGATAACACCCCCCTGCGACAGGAAACCCTTTGTCCAGGCCCCATTTGGCTGAGTTTCGGTCAGCTTCAGGGGGTCAGACTCTTGTCTGTGGCAGAGGCATCCATTTTGTGGATCTAAGGCCCTTTTAGAAATTAACCGCATTTAAGTAAAGTAACATGTCTTACCCCTCTAGAGGGGTGGAATGCTATCCCCGTCGCCAGAACTGGCGAGGGGATAGTATTCCAAATCGTATGACACCTTACACGACATGTTTTGATAAAGCCAAACCAAAGTTGCTATATAACCGCGAGGATTATAAGGCACTTAAGAGTATATGGTATGGCCTTATCCTGAAACAGCTTAGGGAGTTGTTCCCGACGGCTGCAGACAGGCTCAGCTCATGCTAGAGCTCCATCTCACATAAAACCAAGCACTCTGCCTCCAGGATTGATGAGGCTTTCCATAGGAGGGGCTCACAGGTTTATATGTGTCCAGATATAGGTTTAGATATAGGTATACTATATCTAAGCAAGGGGTGATTACACCACCTTACCCCAGCTGAGTGATCAGCCAGTTGTGTCAGTTTAAGAACCAGCCAGGGGTGGCAAAAGATATGCTGCAGCCCCTGGTAGGCCTTGGTGGCCCCTATGCCCTGGGCACCTATAGTGCATTATACAGGGGCTGACAAGGAGTCCATTTCCAATTGTGGTATGTACCTAGGGTACATGGAATCCATTTTACAGAGAGAGCAGATGGCCTGGGGCCCTGATTAGCAGGGAACCAGGTCAACTAAGTCAAAAACCCAGCTAAACACAGGCAAAAAAATCTGGGGTAACCATAGTCAGGTAGCCACCTTCCTACATAACCCCCCTCCCAAACGAAAGGAGATAAGGCTATCCTTGGCCAGGTAAGCCTATATTGCCTGAGTGGCCATATAAGGAAGTACCTGCACTAGCATGGGTACCCCCTGTCTCATGGTCCACTAAGCAGTCCCTCACCCTTTGGGTATTAGAGGGTCTCCACCATAGGGAATCACTACCTTGGGTGTGTTTATGCAAAGTTAAAGGCTGGTTTGGATATGGAGTATTGAAGTGAGGCTCTACTAATTTAGGGCTTAGCTTCCTCCAATTATCTTCCACCATGTGTGCCTTTCTTTCTTTAACTGAGTTGCACTGTGCTCTCAGGGTCAACCTCTGGCTACCTAAAGCTGGAGGCTGGGTCCCTTTGTTTGGCTTGCTGGAGGGACAGTTCAGGTTTGGGCCCTTTGGGTCCCAGGTTTGGCTGCGCCCAACAGAATCCACCTGTGGGAGGTCCCTAACTGTTTTTAAGGGGGCTCCCTCAGGAGTCTTTAAAGTTTTCACCTCACTAGGGCTACTAGTTTTGGTGCTCCTAATCTGTTGATGGGGGTGCTTTATTTGACAGGGGGCCCTCTGGGTCTCACTGTCCTTCTTGTCCTCTGCAGCCCTGGGCTGGCTAAGGCAAGGGGGAGAGGGGCAGGTTACCTGCTCCAGACTGGGTCCCACCTGAGAAGGGTCCACTGACATCAGAGGTTCTGTCAGGCTAGGCCCAACCACCTCTGGGGCAGTTCCTTCATCAGGGGTAAGATCAGTTCCCTGAGGAGGCTGATCCTGTCCTAAAGTCTGGTGAGGGGGAGATTTCTCTTCCTCCTCCATGCTCTCAGTTTGTGTGGAGTTATCCATCATTTCAGGCTTCACAACACACATATCAGTTTGAGTTTGGGCTGTGGCCATCACAGCCCCACCAACCTTTTCAGGAGGAGACTCAGTTTGGGTTTCTGCTGTTATCATAACAGCTTTGCTATTCTGTTCAGGAAGAGCTTTTGCTAAAGATGGGGCAGAGAGTTTCTCAGCCCTACCAACCTTTTCAGGAAGGACATCTTGGATTGGGGCTGTAGCCATTACAGCCCCACTAACCTTTCCATTGGAATTTACCATTCTAGAATGGGTTTCCTATTCAACCTCAGCCCAGGCTGAGATTTCCAAATCATTACCAAGTAGGCAGTCTACAGGCAAGTTTGATGACACTGCCACTCTCTTTGGGCCAATGACACCTCCCCAGCTGAGACTCACTACTGCCATGGGATGATTTGTTTTGAGGCCATCAATGTTTGTCACCTGGTATGTGGCCCCAGGTAAAAGTTGTTTAGAGGGGACTATACAGTCAGCCACCATGGTGAGGCTAGCCCCTGTGTCTCTAAAAGCTTCAACTTTCAAACCATTGATGATGGGTTCTTGTCTATACTTGCTCAAAGTATTTGGGCAAGCAGAGAAGTTGGCAAACCCCATGCCAGTCTCATAAACAAGATCATTGGGTGATGGGGACCTGGATAGGCCAGGGTCCACCTGAGCTCCAAAAGTAAACCCACCCAGATTCCTGGGTGTGCTTCCACTTCCTGGGGGATTACTGCTGACAGTAACAGGAGGTGTTGAAGCTGGCTTTGGAGGTATATTTTCTTTATTGTTATTCTTGGGACAACAGTTGTCTGTTTTGTAATGCCCAACCTGTTTACAGGCATAACAATAAGGCTTTTTCTCTGTTGAAGAAGTGTCTTGGGACCCACCCCCATTCTTGGAGTTTTGGGGCCCTGGGGAAGTCTTTTCTTTATTTTTATCCCCACCCTTATCTTGAGGTTTGGTAGACTCCTTCTTCTGGTTACTGTCCTGATTCTTAGGCCTAATCCTGGTTCTGACCCACTTGTCTGCCTTCTTTCCCAATTCTTGGGGAGAGGTCAGATCAGAGTCCACCAGGTGCTGGTGTAAGAGCTGGTTCTGACAATTACTTAGGATCTGCTCCCTCATAATCAAATTATACAATCCTGTAAAGTCATGTACTTTGCTGCCATGTAGCCAACCCTCCAGAGCCTTAGTTGCACAATCAACAAAATCAGTCCAGTCCTGAGTCTGTGTCTTCCGGGTGTCTCTGAACTTCAACCTGTACTGTTCAGTGGTTAAGCCAAACCCATCTATTAGGACACTCTTCAGGACTTTGTAATTGTTTGCATCCTCATGTCTAACAGTGAGGAGCTTATCTCTCCCTTTCTCTGAAAAGGAGTACCATAAGATTGCTGCCCACTGTTCCTCAGGAACCTGCTGTACCATGCAGGCTCTCTCAAGAGCAGTTATCCACTTGTGGATGTCATCCCCTTCCTTGTAGGGGGGCACAATCTTTGTCAGGTTTCTACTATCATAGGACCTGGGTTTCTCTTTAGGAATATTGCTGCCACCAGTGGCATCTAAGCCACACAATTTTTGCTCTCTTGCCAAGGCAAGTCTAGCTTGAGCCAAGGCTACCTCCTCCCTCTCTATTTGGAGTTTGACAGCCCTCATTCTGGCCTTATGCTCTAGCTTTTGAGAAGCAGTCATGCCTCTCTGAGATTCTCTTGAGGCACTAGAAATATGAGAGTCCCCTGAGGGAGATCTCACTCTTCTGTTGCCTGGGAGAATGATATGGTGGGATCTGGGGAGGTGCTGGCCCTCTCCATTTCCCAGTAGGTCTAAGTTGGCCTGGTTAAGCCTGGCAACTAGGACCTGGCTACCCCTCTGATCCTGATCTTCGGGGTCCTCTACATCTGAGTCCTCCTCCCCCTCCTCTCCTTCTTCTCCTTCTTCCTCCTGAGGGGCATCAGTTACAGTGGGGTTTACTCCATCTCCTGACTCTAAGGTAACTTCATTCACCTTCTCTAAGTCATCCTGCTCTAGAATGGCTATCAGGATAGGACAGGTGGGACTTCTGCCCCTTTTTAACCCTCTTGAGATGCACAAGGCAATCAAGTCCTTTCGGGTTAATTTGTCATAGCTGGAAGTTGCCTTGGTAAGGTCAACTGTCGCAGGAGTGGACCCTGAGGCTACTCCTGTGTCAGACATGACTCTAGTGTGGTGTAAGTGATGCACCTACCTACACTAAGTGTTTTGCTACTGTACCTTGCTAGTGAGTTGTAGTCAGGGTGTGCTAATCCCTTTAATCTACAACTACTAAGTTCAGTAGAACTTAATATGCTAAGCTTTTGATTTATATGTACCTAGAGGTACTTGATGTGATCTTTCAATTTGATAAAAGATTGCAATGGTAAAACAACAGCAAGCTCAAATCCGCACCGCTGCTCACCAATGTGAGAAGTTGGCCTGATAGGTGATGTTTCCAATTCTGGAACCACCGATTATCAGACCAAACAATCCCTTATGGTGTCTGGTTGTAAGTCAACCTTATTAGACAAGTTATCCTAGGGGTAGCATGGACTAAGCAGCCTAAAGGCTTAACTTAAGAGGTCGTGTTAAGCGAGCTGTTTTACTACATACAATCCTGTAATATCAAATGAAAGGACACTACACAAGTATATATTATAAAAATATATGTGTTTATTACTAAAAACAATCCCCAGTACTCTTTATGAATCAAGGGGCACAAGCGTTAAATCAAAAGCACAGTTTAAACATACAAAGTTGCACAATTATGGATGAGGGCGGGGGGCCACTCAAACCATATACTAAACAAGTGGTATAAGAGATACCAATCGAACAGTGGTTAGGCCTAGGGCCTAGAGAATCGCTGGGAGCAGTCAGGACAAGCAGTGCTGAAGTCGGGAAAAGCCCGCGGGATTCGGGTGCAGTGCGGAAAGCGCACGCATGCACCAATGTTAACCAATGGTGCGTAAAAGTTGTAAAGTTAAAGTTTAAGGACACTTCCGCTGAACCTAGAGGAACAAAACTTAAGACACAGACCCTAGAGATGTGTACCAGTGTGGGAACACCGGCGGAGCAAAGTTACCTCACCCACAGGAAGCGGGTGCACAGGGTCGAAGTGGCGTCGGGTTTTGACACGCAGGTTCTTGGCGCTTGAAGCTGAAGATGCTGCAGGCGATGTGAAGGAGAAGTGTCCGGTGGATCCAAGGGTGGATCTGAAGTGTTGAAGACCTGAAAGCAGAGGGGACAGTGTTCAAAGTCACTGACCAGTGACCACCGTGGAACCAGATTGGAACCAGGCAAAGTCGGGTGCAAACAGGTGATGAGGTGTTGCTTCTCTCTGCAGCCACGTGGTCACGAAGAGGTCAAGGACGTCCAGGAGTCGATCACAAGCTGTCCCTCAAAGGCTCTAGCTGATGGCGGTGTCGGCAACTCGATTGAAGCAAACAAACCTTGGCTAATGCACGCCACGGGGAAAGTGAAAAAGGCTTATTACTCGGACCAGCAAGGTCAGAGCGGGTACTCCTTTCTTCAGTAGCGAGGGCAGGTCTGGAGCAACCAGACCCACAGTGTAAATCGTAGGTTTCGTCGCCAAGATGGCCGCTGACCACGTGACAAGCGGCCGGGATGGCGAGTCGAGTGGCACAAAGCAAAAGGGCCCCACGCAGATCGTGGAGATGCTGGAGGGCTGATCTTTGGTGCAAATGCTGCTCGATTGTGGGGCTTCTCAAACCCCAAAGCACAGAGTCAAGGATGCCTTGGGTGCTGCGCAGTCAGCGTCTCGGGGGTCTTTCAAGATGTCGGCTCCCACGTCTCTCGGTGCCTCCACGGGTCCCTTCTTTGCAGGGACTGTGGATCGGGCTGGGAGAAGTCTGGGAAGCTGGGTCTTGTCAGGCTCTGCACTCAGGCTCCTGCGGGAAGCGGCGGCAAAGCAGACGTTGAGGTGCTAGGTAGTGCCTGTGTTCACAGGGTGGCCCCTCCTAGGCCACAAGGGAGATGCTCTTCAGTCTTCTGTTCATCAGAATGTCGAAGTCCAGTCGTCTTCTTAGTTTAAAGGTGATTTCAGGATGATCTGCCGTGCATTGGCACTGCTCCCACTCTTATTCGAATCTGGGGGGCGTGATTACCTGCTAGGTCCCCTCCTATGGGTGGGACCCAGGAAGTGGTTCCTTTGTACCCCTTCCTTTGATCCAGGCCACCCTGGCACGAGGGCTGGAGTGCCCCAGAACCGGTTTGGCCGGCTTATGCAAGGGGCCGCCTTGTGCTCCCCATGCAGTGTCTGGTTTCTTTCAGACCTCCCTGCTACAATCCACTATCTCCTGTCTGGAGGGTGATAACACCCCCTGCGACAGGAAACCCTTTGTCCAGGCCCCATTTGGCTGAGTTTCGGTCAGCTTCAGGGGGTCAGACTCTTGTCTGTGGCAGAGGCATCCATTTTGTGGATCTAAGGCCCTTTTAGAAATTAACCGCATTTAAGTAAAGTAACATGTCTTACCCCTCTAGAGGGGTGGAATGCTATCCCCTTCGCCAGAACTGGCGAGGGGATAGTATTCCAAATCGTATGACACCTTACACGACATGTTTTGATAAAGCCAAACCAAAGTTGCTATATAACCGCGAGGATTATAAGGCACTTAAGAGTATATGGTATGGCCTTATCCTGAAACAGCTTAGGGAGTTGTTCCCGACGGCTGCAGACAGGCTCAGCTCATGCTAGAGCTCCATCTCACATAAAACCAAGCACTCTGCCTCCAGGATTGATGAGGCTTTCCATAGGAGTGGCTCACAGGTTTATATGTGTCCAGATATAGGTTTAGATATAGGTATACTATATCTAAGCAAGGGGTGATTACACCACCTTACCCCAGCTGAGTGATCAGCCAGTTGTGTCAATTTAAGAACCAGCCAGGGGTGGCAAAAGATATGTTGCAGCCCCTGGTAGGCCTTGGTGGCCCCTATGCCCTGGGCACCTATAGTGCATTATACAGGGGCTGACAAGGAGTCCATTTCCAATTGTGGTATGTACCTAGGGTACATGGAATCCATTTTACAGAGAGAGCAGATGGCCTGGGGCCCTGATTAGCAGGGAACCAGGTCAACTAAGTCAAAAAACCAGCTAAACACAGGCAAAAAAATCTGGGGTAACCATAGTCAGGTAGCCACCTTCCTACAGGCCCTCTGTGGGATGTTGGTATAGAGGGCCACCACATCAAGGGTGATCAGGAAATCAATTTGGACGTCTTCTTGTAGATTGTCAAGGAGACGAAGAACGTCCTTGGTGTCTTGGACATAGGACGGAATTCTCTTCACTAGAGGTTGCAAGAAATGATCGCAAAATTGCGAAAGGGGCTCTAGTACTGAGCCAATGCCCGATAGAATTGGGCGCCAGGCACTGGAATAGAACTTACCCTGTCAGAAGCAATGTCTCTAAAGGCAGCAGGTCCTGATGGGGGCCTGCCGATATATTTTTAACCAACAAACCCTTCAGGGTCCCTCTTCTCACAGTTGTTTTTAACACCACAAGTATAATGGGCCCTCTCCCATTGTGGAAGGAATCAATAATGGGCCTATATACGAGAAAGGCGAAAGGCGATGGCTCAGATCCTGCAAATGATCGACCGATTGCCTTAATCGACCGTACGTCTAAGGTAATGGGATGATTATTATTAAACAGAATTGAAGAATGGGCAGCTGGAAAGGGGATACTTGCAGAGGTACAATATAAGATCAGGAAGGGCAGAGTAACAGTGGACCAATGCTTGAACCTGGCTCTTTTAGCAGCAAAATACACACAGGCCAAGCAAGAGAACTTGTATTAAATGGCATTCATGGATCTTTCATCCACTTTTGTGATAATCACAACAAACTGTGGCACATTATGGCGTAAATGGGGGAAGGTCCGCCACTGTGAGAAGAGGGAATGCACTAGACGTTTTAATATTGCAAATGGTGTTAAATAGGGTGGTGTACTTGCTCCCTTTTTGTTCTCACAATATACTAATAACCTAAACAAGATCTTGGTAGAAGATTCCGTAGACACTCCTAATGCGAGTTCAACTCAATTCCCAATCCTGCTGTACGCAGAGGATGCGGTTCTACTTGCAAGAACGCCCCGATCCTTACAAAAGTGCGTTAAAAACTATGCACTCTTTATGAAGAACCTGGACTTATATGTCAACAAAACAAAGTATTACATCATGTCTTTTGGGAAAAGAAAAACATCGAAAATGTAGATAACTTTGCATACTTGGACATTGTTTTTGTCATTAAATTAGACTGGAAAATGATGGTGACATCAAGAGGTACACACATGAATAAAAGCATAGCTGCAATTTTCAGGTTTGCGGCAAATCTGGGAAACAAACCAATACACGAGATGGTTACATTCTACCTGGCAAAACCATCTCTGTCACAACCTATGGGGCAGCAATCTGTGTGGATAGCCTCCAAAAGATTGAGGATGGGGTTGCTAAGCGATTATTGTCTGTCCCAAAGGTTTGAACAAACGTTATTGCTCACAAAGAGTTAGCATTACATACATCACTGATACAATTAAACTGGTCCCTTTGTTATTGTGGCTGTCTATCTGGAAACGGAAGGGGGTCCAGCCAAACCAATGTATTTTAAGTGATATTATTAAAATGGAGCATGCATATAATGCGACCTCTTGAGTCTCTGGGGCTAGGGGATCTTTATGTCCACCCTGCACATAGTGAAACCTTGTCTAAGACAAGACAAAAAATCTCTTTCTAGAGAAATGTGCACAAGACAGATGGAATAAATATAAAGAAACATCTACAGTAATTGTATATAATGCTATACCCCCTATGTAGCATGGCCCATCCTAATATCTCACTTTTGTCGAGAATAAAGTGTGCAGAGTCCTAAAGCCAACAAAAACACATTGAGTAAAACAGGACATTAGAAGGCAAACGATCTGTGGGAAGACCACACCAAAACGCTGTCCGGTCTTGACTGTCGTATAATAAAAAGGTGTCATTTTATGTGTGGTTAGTAAATGTTAGGGTTTGTCTAGTTCTTCATATTTCTGTTATGTGCTACTGGTGTTTCTCTTGCTATTTTATGTGTTATGGCAATTAATCTTTTTAGGTCTGGTATGCCAGGGAGTTGAGCATTTGCCTGTACAGGAACATTTGGTATAATATTTTTAAATACTGTTTGTTTCGGATCTTAAGAGCTCATACTGCACTCTTTCCTGTCCTGTAAAATATTTCTGTCTTCTGTTTCAGTATTATTAACGAAATGGTAACGTTCACAATTTCAGTTTTAATGAAAGCCCTGCCACAGCATGCATTTACATAATATTTGGTGCATTTCGAATGTCTTTTTTACTGGTGATGCTCTCCTTTCTAGAAGTGTATCTTCTATAATTTAATAACAGCTTCCCTTTTTGGGATTTGATTTATTTTGATGTTTCCGATACTTTATCTGTAAGTTATCAAATATAAAACATCTACATTACATTTTAAAAAAGTATACGTTTTCTAATTCATTATAACATTTTTACATTGCAGCAGCTGCACGATTTAGCTTATCTTATGAATGTTCTATTTGCTTTGTTTCAGCTTTAGATTGTTTCTTTGCAGTCACGTTCGATGTTGATTTTGGCATAGTTTTGGTTTCTTGCAAACTGTAGAGAGGAATACATTTGTTAGTTTTGTTGTTTGATTTCGTAATTTAAAATGTTGTTAGAAATGTGTTAGTTTTACATTTTTTCCACATAAGTTAAAGCATTATTTTTAGGCCTATTTTAGTAGTGCTTTGGTTACAATGATTATTTATGAGGTGAACTTTTCGGTATTTCAAGTAATATGGTGCCTGTGCCTTTATTTTCTTTTCTTTTTATGGCTTTTTTTCATTAGAGAATGATGTTGGGGAAATCAAAATGCAGCATAGTTTTAATTATTTGAGATCTTAACAAAGTTACAGTATTTTGTTTCTTTTGTTACCTGTCATTTATTGTCAAACTTACTTCGTTTGTAGCTTTTAAAGTTTTTTAAAATATTGAAATCTTCTTTTATAGAATTGCAATCCAGCAAAGTGATGCTGACCTGTTGTAATTGTTCTTCTGGAAGCATTTTGGTGTCAGTTGTTGTAACCTTTTGCGGTCTGCTTTAAATGAAAAAAGAATTATATATGTTAGCTGCTTTTAACTAATTTGATGGGTTTGTTGGAGACTAGTTAAAAAAAATGGCACCATTTATGGTAAATGCTAATTAGAGTTTTCATTATATTTTACTGTATATTAATTTTGTTTTGATCTATTTTTATATCTGTATACAACCTTAATGTAATATGGTTTGTTGACTGTAGAATTATGTAGATTTTCCAGGGTTCCATGTTTTGGTTGTCATGAATGTTATGTTTCCTTAAGTTTCATGTGTAGACAATATTTGGTATTTCTTTATATTTTTGATATTGTTGTATTTCAGATATTTTTATGTGAATTTTTAATCATCAATATTAGTGTCTTTACTTTTTAAATATAGGGTCACTATATTTAGATGTCCATAAGCTTGAGCCGCGACACCGTCAGCAGGGCTCCGATGGTCTTAGAGGTCGAGCCGCGACAGCGTCAGCAGGGCTCTGATGGTTACAAGTTCAGCTCGAGCCGCGACAGCGTCAGCAGGGCTCCGATGGTTCAGTTCAGCTTGAGCCGCGACAGCGTCAGCAGGGCTCCGATGGTTACAAGTTCAGCTTGAGCCGCGACAGCGTCAGCAGGGCTCCGATGGTTCAGTTCAGCTTGAGCCGCGACAGCGTCAGCAGGGCTCAGAGGATCAGGATGAGTCTTCTTAGGGTTAGCCGCGTTCAGATCAGCAGGGCTTCAGGTCCAAGATACAACTGCCCGCTAGTTGTCGGGCGGGCCCAGTTATAGTCCTTCTGCTCTTTGATCTCCGGACCCTCGCAGGCGGAGGTCTCAGGCCCTGGGGGCTGGTCGTTGGCGAGGTCCGGCGGTCGGCTCTTTGATCCTTTGATAAATGGGTCCGGGAATTCCCAGACGCCCAGCAGGTCTGGAGCCAGCACTCAGGGAGGCCAAAGGTGCGATCGAAACTGGCCCACAGGGGAGGGCCGAAGGTGTGACAGGCACCAGTCTCTCAGGGGAGGCCGGAGGTGCCATCGAAACTGCCTGGCTTATCACACTCGGGGAGCGCTTTACCCCCCATCCGGGACTGGCGCGCCTTTGGAGTCTGGGTTTCACTGGGGCCGCGGTCACGCTAGGCCCAGGGAGACAGGGATGTCGGGAAGGGAAGATGGCGTCCGGGCCTTGTGGGGCATGCAAGGTTAGGCGCTCGGAGCCGGGAGTGGAGCGGGGAAGGCAGGCCTGGTCGAGGTTCCAGGGGGATCTAGGCTTCGCTGGGGTAGGGCGACCAGGCTCGGGGTGCAGGCTACACTAACTGGGAGGCTGCGCAGGGGACTCGGGGTATAGGCCTATGCTCACAGGGTGTGGAGGGACAGAGGCGAACCACGCCACGAGGCCGGGTCCAACACGCGTCCCCCCCAGCTGAAGGCGGGGAGAACTACCCATCCTCTTGGGGGTTCTCTTCGCTGAGGCGGAAGAATCGGGACAGGCCGTCTGTGTTGGCGTGGTCAGAGCCCGGCCGGTGCTCAACAGTGAAGTCCATCCCCTGGAGGGAGATGGACCAACGCAGCAATTTGGGATTCTCCCCTCTCATCTGCATTAGCCACCGGAGGGGTCGGTGGTCGGTCTGGACCCGGAAGTGAGTACCGAACAGGTAGGGCCTCAGCTTCTTCAGGGCCCAACCCACCGCGAAGGCCTCCCGCTCGATGGTGCTCCACCTTTGTCGCGAGGGAGTAGCCTTCGGCTAATGAATGCCACTGGTTGGTCTAGGCCGTTCTCGTTCACCTGGGACAGGACCGCTCCGATGCCATGCTCGGACGCGTCCGTCTGGACGACAAACTCTCGGGAGTAGTCGGGGGCCTGTAGGATGGGGGCGGTGCACATGGCGTCTTTCAACGTTTCGAACGCCTCTTGGCAGGCGGAGGTCCAGCTGACGTTCTTCGGCTGGTTTTTGGAGGTTAACTCCGTGAGGGGGGCTACGATGCTGCCGTAACTCTTAATGAACCGGCGGTAGTACCCCGTGAGCCCTAGGAACGCCCGCACTTCCGTCTGGGTCGTGGGGGCCTCCCAGGCCACGATGGCATTGATCTTGGGCTGGAGGGGGGCTACGAGGCCGCTTCCGACCTGGTGCCCGAGGTAGATTACGGACCCTTGTCCGATCTGGCACTTGCTTGCCTTAATGGTGAGACCAGCCTTTCTCAGGGCGGTCAGCACCTCCCAGAGGTGCTGGAGGTGCTCAGACCAGTGGAAACTGTATACTGCGATATCGTCCAGATATGCAGCGCTGAACTCCTCCAACCCCGCCAGGACCTGGTTCACCAGCCTCTGGAAGGTGGCGGGGGCATTCTTCATCCCAAAGGGCATCACCCGGAAATGGTAGTTACCATCCGGGGTGGAAAAAGCGGACCTTTCCTTAGCTCCCTCGGTGAGGGCGATCTGCCAGTATCCACTGGTCAGGTCGAATGTGCTAAGGAAGCGAGCAGCCCCGAGGCGATCGATAAGCTCGTCGGCTCGGGGGATGGGGTGCGCATCGGTTCTGGTGACTGCGTTGAGCCCGCGGTAGTCGACGCAGAACCTCTGCTCGGGAACAGCACCGGGGGCGGCTGCCTTCGGAACCAGGACCACGGGGCTAGCCCATGGGCTGTCAGAGGCTTCGACCACCCCGATAGCTAGCATCTTTGATACCTCGGCCTTGATGCAGGCCCGGACTCGGTCAGGGACGCGGTAGGCTCTGTGCCGTACTGGTGGACTATCCCCGGTGTCCACGTCGTGGACGCACCAGTTGGTGACGCCGGGGGTGAGGGAGAAGAGGTCCGAGAACTGTCCCAATAACTGGCGACAGTCCTCACGCTGCTCGGGAGAGAGGGAGGAGGAGAGACTCACCCCCTCTACGGAGCCATCTTTTTCTTTCGTGGACAGGATATCGGGGAGAGGCTCCGTTTCTTCTTCTTCCCCATCGTCCGTGGCGAGGAGTAAACTCAACTCGGACCGGGCGAAGTGGGGCTTGAGGCGGTTTACGTGAAGGACCCGCAAGGGGTTCCAGGGGGACTCTACATCGATGAGATAGGTCACCTGACTCTTGCGTTCAACCACCTTGAAGGGCCCTGTCCACTTGTCTTGCAGGGCACAGGGCTCCACGGGGGCCATCACCCAGACCCGCTGTCCGGGCTGAAACTCGACCAGAGTGGCATTCTGGTCATACCACCGTTTCATCTCTTCCTGGCTGGCCTCGAGGTTGGCCTCGGCCGGTTCTCGGAACTTCCTCGTCTGGTTCCGGAGGGCCAGAATGTATCGAAACACATCGGGAGGGAGCGCTGGGGCCGCCGTCTCCCACCCTTCCTTGACCAGGGTGAGGGGTCCCCGGACGGGGTGCCCGTAGAGCAGCTCGAAGGGGCTGAACCCCAGGGCCTTCTGGGGGACTTCGCGGTATGCGAAGAGGAGACGGGGAAGGAGGACGTCCCACTTACGCCTCAGGGGCTCTTCGAGACCCATGATCATTCCCTTGAGGGTCCGGTTGAATCGCTCCACCAGACCGTTACCCTTGGGGTGATATGGGGTGGTGAATTTGTACGTCACCCCACATTGTTGCCACAGGGACTTCATGTATTTTGAGATGAAGTTTGTCCCTCGGTCGCTGACGACTTCTCGGGGGAATCCCACCCGGGAGAAGATGGCCATGAGGGCCCGTCCCACTACGGGGGCGGTCACCGTTCGGAGGGGAATGGCTTCGGGGTATCGGGTGGCATGGTCCACCAGCACCAGGATAAAGCGGTGACCCAAGGAGGTCTGGGGGTCGAGAGGGCCCACGATGTCGATTCCCACCCTCTCAAAGGGGGTACTGACCACGGGGAAGGGTTGGAGAGGAGCCTTGCGCTTCCCTCCCCTCTTTCCGCTGGACTGACATGTGGGGCAGGACTTACAGTGGGCTTCCACATCGGAGCGCATGCCCAGCCAGTAGAAGTGGGTGACCAGGCGATGGTACGTTTTGTCTTGGCCCAAGTGTCCCGCCAGGGGCACATCATGGGCCAGGTTCAGGAGGAAGCCGCGGAAGCGTAGGGTACCACCAGCACTCGGCCGGACCCTAGTTCGGCGGACTTTTGCTCGCTGTATAAGAGGCCGTTTTCCCAATATACCAAGTGGGAGCCGGACTGGTCACCGGCGGCCTGGGCGGCGGCCTGCTGCCGCGGCCCAACCAAGGAGGGACAGGAGGTCTGCTCTAGGCAGAATTCTTCTCGGGACGGTCCCCCTTCCTGGCGCCATTGGGCCAGCTCAGGAAGGTCGTCCAGGCTCGGGGTTGGTTCGAGGCCAGGGCTGAGGGGGCCTGCGTCGGGGGGGAAGCTCTCTCCGGGGAACCGCTCGGGGGTCTCGGAGGGTTCAGGGACCTCGGGGTCCTCAGGGGTCGCCGGTGCTGCCTCTAAGGTCGCCCCTTCGGGGGTGGCCCTTCAGGCGGTCATCGACCGGGTGCTCACACAGGCCCACTCGGGCAGGCCCACCATCTCCAGGTGGGTCCTTTTCTCAACCCGCTGCCATGGGGAGCTCTCGAGATCGTTTCCGAGCAGGCAGTCCACAGGCATGTCGGGGCGGACTGCCACTCGTAACTCCCCAGAGACGCCCCCCCATTCGAACGGGACTTGAGCCATCCGGCAGGTGCGGACGGAGTTATCAGCTGCGATCACCCTGCAGGAGATGTGGGGAACAATCAGGGCCTCGGTGACGAGGTGCCGTTTGACGGCGGTGATGCTGGCCCCAGTGTCTCGGAGCGCCCCTATGTGATGGCCATTGACAGTCACCTGCTGTCGGTACTTCTCTGTATTGTCGGGTAGGGGAGCTCCGGGGACCATTTCCCTATTCCCCAGGGAGACTAACATCATAGCCGCTGGGTCTGCGCCCTCAAACTCCTCTTCTCTCTCCTCTTCTTCTAGGGCTACTGAGGTGATGTGGCGCGCTGGGGGGCCTGCAGCGGCAGGTTTCTTGAACAAAGGGCAGCGGGGGTCATTGGCATAGTGCCCTGGTTGCTGGCAATGGTAGCAGGCTTGGCTGACTCGGGGCCCTGGCTTAGCTGGGGGAAACCCTGCGCGTGCTGTGGGAGGCGAGGTGCCGGGCTGGTTTCTGGGGGGACTATGCGGGTACCCTACCTGGGAACACCTCTGTCTGTTCTGATTCCCCCCTCCCCTCTGGCGGGACGACCCCTGTTCATTTCAGCCAGAATCTCCCCCGGGCCCCCGGGGGACTCTGGTGCTCACCCAGCGATCGGCCTCGACGGCCAGTTTCCGGGGGTCAGCCAACTTGCTGTCCAGGAGGTGCTGTCGGAGTTCCACAAAGCAATTCAGGGACAAATGTTCATATGCAATGAGGTCGATGAGCCCCTCGAAGGTGGATACTTTGCTGCCCTTGATCCACCCTTCCAGGGCCCGGCTGTAGAAATTGACATATTCCACCCAGGTGGTGCCAGGGATCTTCTTACAGTCTCTGAAGCGTTGGCGGTACATTTCTGGGGTGAGCCCATACCTTGTGAGGAGGGCCTCTTTCATGTGGCTGTAGGAGGTCTGTTCGGCAGACATTAGGTCGAGTAGGGTGTCTCTCCCCTCACTCAGGAATCGACCCCACAGCCCGGCTCCCCAATCTTTCTGCGGAACTCGGTGGGAGGTCATGGCGACCTCGTAGGCCTTGAACCATTGCTGAATGTCATAGTTTTTATAATATTCCTTGACCACGTCCTTGGGGATGTGGACCTTTGGTTCCACCGGGGGGACGGCCTCTCGGGTCGCTGCTGTTTTGCTGCCTTCGTTCCGGGCCTTTAGTTCTATTTCCAATATGCTGCGCTCGTGCTCCAGCTGGAGCTTCTTTCCGTCGTGTTCTCGTTGGAGCTTCTTCTCCTCCAGTTCTCCTTGCAGCCGCAGCTGCTCGATGGCTAGCTTTTTCTCGGCCATCTTGAGTTCTCCTTCCATTTTCAGACGGGCTAGTTCTAGTTCGTGGTTTCGGTTGCGTTCTCGGTCGATCATTTCTTCTCGAGACAGACCTCTCTCCGTGCTGGGAGTCCGCGTCGGGGACTCTGTTCTTTCTCGCTCGGGGCGTGGGTTTCGATCAGGGGGGCTCCCCCTCCATCGGCTTCTGTCGGTGCTGGAGGTTGTGCTCCGGCCTCCACCCAGGCTGTTAGAGCTTGTTGGAAGTCCTCTTTGGTGTTTAATCCCGTTGACGGGATACGGAGATCTTTGCAGAATTGCTTGAGCTCTCGGTGCGAATAGTCTCCCAGAAGCTCCATCTGGAAGATGGTCTTGTCGGTCGTGACGCTCATGGCTGCTTCTTCGTTCGGGTAGTGTGTCAATACTGTACGATCCCTAGACGTAGGTTCTTATCGCGACGCTGCCACCAATGTTAGAAGGGGCAATCTCAGAGGGCCAGGTTGTGCTCACCCGGACACCCCAAGACCCACCTCTCCCACAGAACTTGCCGAGTCTTGATTGTGAGGTCCTCACCGGGGAGGACTTCGGGTCTAGGATCGTACACACTGAGCTCACACCACACTACGAACAGACACCACACCGGTGGGTTTTAGTAACAAGATCTTTATATAAGCAAATAACGAAGGAAGCACTCTTATATACACAGTGGTCAAGGGACCACAAAGTCTTAGCGGATTCGGGAATGGGGAAGTGGGACAGTCTTTTAGTCTCTGGGTCAGTACGAGGCGTACCCTACGCACAGCTCTCAATCCTCGAGCCGGGGGGCACGGGATGATGGTCGTTCTGACCGCCTCACCTCCGTCGAGTTGGCTCGGTCGTGATGGTGGTCTCGATGGTCCAGCCGGACCAGAGTACTCCTCGAGCCGCGACGGGGTCAGCTGGGCTCGGATGGCCTTAGAGGTCGAGCCGCGACAGCGTCAGCAGGGCTCCGATGGTGCAGGTTCAGCTCGAGCCGCGACAGCGTCA